>NC_092337.1:304217500-306617500 GCF_046630445.1 Rutidosis leptorrhynchoides | reverse complement strand
TCTGATGGCGCACTAACGTGGTGGAACACGTTGGCTCAAGCAAAAGGTATTGATGAGGCGTTTGCTACCTCCTGGGAGGAGTTTAAAGGGGCCTTGATTGAGGAATATTGCCCTAGGACCGAGATCTAGAAGATGGAGATTGAATTTATGCAGTTAAAGTGAAATGTCCCGTTCATATTGATTATAAACGTTCCATATTAATTGATTTCATTGCGAGGATTTGACCTCTATATGAGACGTTTTTCAAAGACTGCATTCATTTTTAAAACAACCATAACCTTTATTTTATCAATAAAGGTTTCAAAAGCATTACGTAGATTATCAAATAATGATAATCTAAAATATACTATTTACACACGACCATTAAATAATGGTTTACAATAGAAATATATTACATCGACATATGTTTCTTGAATGCAGTTTTACATAATATCATACAAACATGGACTCCAAATCTTGTCCTTATTTTAGTATGCAACAGCGGAAGCTCTTAATATTCACCTGAGAATAAACATGCTTTAAACGTCAACAAAAATGTTGGTGAGTTATAGGTTTAACCTATATATATCAAATCGTAACAATAGACCACAAGATTTCATATTTCAATATACATCCCATACATAGAGATAAAAATCATTCATATGGTGAACACCTGGTAACTGATATTAACAAGATGCATATATAAGAATATCCCCATCATTCCGGGATACCCTTCGGATATGATCTAAATTTCGAAGTACTAAAACATCCAGTACTTTGGATGGGGTTTGTTAGGCCCAATAGATCTATCTTTAGGATTCGCGTCAATTAGGGTGTCTGTTCCCTAATTCTTAGATTACCAGACTTAATAAAAAGGGGCATATTCGATTTCGATAATTCAACCATAGAATGTAGTTTCACGTACTTGTGTCTATTTTATAAATAATTTATAAAACCTGCATGTATTCTCATCCCAAAAATATTAGATTTTAAAAGTGAGACTATAACTCACTTTCACAGATTTTTACTTCGTCAGGAAGTAAGACTTGGCCACTGGTCGATTCACGAACCTATAACAAATATGTGCATATATATCAAAGTATATTCAAAATATATTTACAACACTTTTAATACATTTTGATATTTTAAGTTTATTAAGTCAGTTGTCCTCGTTAGTAACCTACAACTAGTTGTCCAACGTTAGATGTATAGAAAAAAAATTGATATATATTATCTTGAATCAATCCACGACCCAGTGTATACACGTCTCAGGCTAGATCATAATTCAAAGTATATATATTTTTGGAATCAACCTCAACCCTGTATAGCTAACTCCCACATTACTGCATATAGAGTGTCTATGGTTGTTCCAAATAATATATACACATGGGTCGATATGATATGTCAAAACATTTGCATACGTGTCTATGGTATAACAAGATTACATAATATATTAGAATACATGTATAATACAATATAAGTTAGCTAGGATATGATTAATATAGATTTGTTACCAATTTTCACGTTGCTACAACAAGAAAAATTATCCAATCTTGTTTTACCCATAACTTCTTCATTTTAAATCCGGTTTGAGTGAATCAAATTGCTATGGTTTCATATTGAACTCTATTTTATGAATCTAAACAGAAAAAGTATAGTTTTATAGTCAGTAATATAAGTTACAAGTCGTTTTTGTAAAGGTAGTCATTTCAGTCGAAAAAAACAACGTCTAGATGACCATTTTAGAAAACATACTTTCACTTTGAGTTTAACCATGATTTTTGGATATAGTTTCATGTTCATAAGAAAAATAATTTTCCCAGAAGAACAACTTTTAAATCAAAGTTTAACATAGTTTTTAATTAACTAACCCAAAACAGCCCGCGGTGTTACTACGACGGCGTATATCCGGTTTTACGGTGTTTTTCGTGTCTTCGGGTTTTAAATCATTAAGGTAGCATATCATATAGATATAGAACATGTGTTTAGTTGATTTTAAAAGTCAAGTTAGAAGGATTAACTTTTGTTTGCGAACAAGTTTAGAATTAACTAAACTATGTTCTAGTGATTTCAAGTTTAAACCTTCGAATAAGGTAGTTTTATATATATGAATCGAATGATGTTATGAACATCATTAATACCTCAGGTTTTGTGGATAAACCTACTAGAAATGAAAAAAATAGATCTAGCTTCAAAGGATCCTTGGATGGCTTGAAAGTTCTTGAAGCAGAATCATGACACGAAAATAAGTTCAAGTAAGATTTCCACTCGAAATAAGATTGTTATAGTTATAGAAATTGAATCAAAGTGTATTAGAAAGATATATTACTGTAAATAATAAATATTTCTTGAGGTTGGATGATCACTCTACAAGATTGGAAGTAAGCTAGCAAACTTGGAAGTATTCTTGATTTTATGTAACTAGAACTTGTAGAATTTATGAAGAACACTTAGAACTTGAAGATAGAACTTGAGAGAGATCAATTAGATGAAGAAAATTGAAGAATGAAAGTGTTTGTAGGTGTTTTTGGTTGTTGGTGTATGGATTAGATATAAAGGATATGTAATTTTGTTTTCATGTAAATAAGTCATGAATGATTACACATATTTTTGTAATTTTATGAGATATTTCATGCTAGTTGCCAAATGATGGTTTCCACATGTGTTAGGTGACTCACATGGGCTACTAAGAGCTGATCATTAGAGTGTATATACCAATAGTACATACATCTAAAAGCTGTGTATTGTACGAGTACGAATACGGGTGCATACGAGTAGAATTGTTGATGAAACTGAACGAGGATGTAATTGTAAGAATTTTTGTTAAGTAAAAGTATTTTGATAAGTGTCTTGAAGTCTTTCAAAAGTGTATGAATACATATTAAAACACTACATGTATATACAGTTTAACTGAGTCGTTAAGTCATCGTTGGTCGTTACATGTAAGTGTTGTTTTGAAAACTTTAGGTTAACGATCTTGTTAAATGTTGTTAACCCAATGTTTATAATATCAAATGAGATTTTAAATTATTATATTATCATGATAATATGATGTATGAATATCTCTTAATATGATATATATACATTAAATGTCGTTACAACGATAATCGTTACATATATGTCTCGTTTCAAAATCATTAAGTTAGTAGTCTTGCTTTTACATATGTAGTTCATTGTTAATATACTTAATGATATGTTTACTTATCATAATATCATGTTAACTATATATATATCCATATATATATATATATATATATATATATATATATATATATATATATATATATATATATATATATATATATATCATCATATAGTTTTTACAAGTTTTAACGTTCATGAATCACCGGTCAACTTGGGTGGTCTATTGTCTATATGAAACCTATTTCAATTAATCAAGTCTTAACAAGTTTGATTGCTTAACATGTTGGAAACACTTAATCATTTAAATAAAAATTTCATTTAATATATATATATATAAACATGGAAAAGTTCGGGTCACTACAGTACCTACCCGTTAAATAAATTTCGTCCCAAAATTTTAAGCAGTTGGAGGTGTTGAAGTATCTTCTGGAAATAAATGCAGGTATTTCTTCTTCATCTGATCTTCACACTCCCAGGTGAACTCGGGTCCTCTACGAGCATTCCATCGAACCTTAACAATCGGTATCTTGTTTTGTTTAAGTCTCTTAACCTCACGATCCATTATTTCGACGGGTTCTCCAATGAATTGAAGTTTTTCATTGATTTGGATTTCGTCCAATGGAATGGTGAGATCTTCTTTAGCAAAACATTTCTTCAAATTCGAGACGTGGAAAGTGTTATGTACATTTGTAAGTTGTTGAGGTAACTCAAGTCGGTAAGCTACTGGTCCGACACGATCAATAATCTTGAATGGTCCAATATACCTTGGATTTAATTTCCCTCGTTTACCAAATCGAACAACACCTTTCCAAGGTGCAACCTTAAGCATGACCATCTCTCCAATTTCAAATTCTATGTCTTTTCTTTTAATGTCGGCGTAGCTCTTTTGACGACTTTGGGCGGTTTTCAACCGTTGTTGAATTTGGATGATCTTCTCGGTAGTTTCTTGTATTCTCTCCCGACCCATAATCTGTCTATCCCCCACTTCACTCCAACAAATCGGAGACCTGCACTTTCTACCATAAAGTGCTTCAAACGGCGCCATCTCAATGCTTGAATGATAGCTGTTGTTGTAGGAAAATTCTGCTAACGGTAGATGTCGATCCCAACTGTTTCCGAAATCAATAACACATGCTCGTAGCATATCTTCAAGCGTTTGTATCGTCCTTTCGCTATGCCCATCAGTTTGTGGATGATAGGCAGTACTCATGTCTAGACGAGTTCCTAATGCTTGCTGTAATGTCTGCCAGAATCTTGAAATAAATCTGCCATCCCTATCAGAGATAATAGAGATTGGTATTCCATGTCTGGAGACGACTTCCTTCAAATACAGCCGTGCTAACTTCTCCATCTTGTCATCTTCTCTTATTGGTAGAAAGTGTGCTGACTTGGTGAGACGATCAACTATTACCCAAATAGTATCATAACCACTTACAGTCCTTGGCAATTTAGTAATGAAATCCATGGTAATATTTTCCCATTTCCATTCCGGGATTTCGGGTTGTTGTAGTAGACCTGATGGTTTCTAATGTTCAGCTTTGACCTTAGAACACGTCAAACATTCTCCTACATATTTAGCAATATCGACTTTCATACCTGGCCACCAAAAATGTTTCTTAAGATCCTTGTACATCTTCCCCGTTCCAGGATGTATTGAGTATCTGGTTTTATGAGCTTCTCTAAGTACCATTTCTCTCTTATCTCCAAATTTTGGTACCCAAATTCTTTCAGCCCTATACCGGGTTCCGTCTTCCCGAATATTAAGATGCTTCTCCGATCCTTTGGGTATTTCATCCTTTAAATTTCCCTCTTTTAAAACTCCTTGTTGCGCCTCCTTTATTTGAGTAGTAAGGTTATTGTGAATCATTATATTCATAGATTTTAATCGAATGGGTTCTCTGTCCTTCCTGCTCAAGGCGTCGGCTACCACATTTGCCTTCCCCGGGTGGTAACGAATCTCAAAGTCGTAATCATTCAACAATGTAATCCACCTATGCTGCCTCATATTCAGTTGTTTCTGATTAAATATGTGTTGAAGACTTTTGTGGTCGGTATATATAATACTTTTGACCCCATATAAGTAGTGCCTCCAACTCTTTATTGCAAAAATAACCGCACCTAATTCCAAATCATGCGTTGTATAATTTTGTTCGTGAATCTTCACTTGTCTAGACGCATAAGCAATCACCTTCGTTCGTTGCATTAATACACAACTGAGACCTTGCTTTGATGCTTCACAATAAATCACAAAATCATCATTCCCTTCAGGCAATGACAATATAGGTGCCGTAGTTAGCTTTTTCTTCAATAACTGAAACACTTTTTCTTGTTCATCCTTCCATTCAAATTTCTTCCCTTTATGCGTTAATGCAGTCAAGGGTTTTGCTATTCTGGAAAAGTCTTGGATGAAACTTCTGTAGTAACCAGCTAGTCCTAAAAATTGGCGTATGTGTTTCGGAGTTTTTGGGGTTTCCCTCTTTTCAACGGTTTCGATCTTTGTCGGGTCCACCTGGATACCTTCTTTGTTCACTATGTGACCGAAGAATTGAACTTCTTCCAACCAAAATGCACACTTTGAAAACTTAGCGTACAGTTTTTATTTCCTCAATACTTCTAGCACTTTTCTCAAATGTTCACCATGTTCTTGGTCATTCTTTGAGTAAATAAGTATGTCATCAATGAAAACAATGACAAACTTGTCAAGGTATGGTCCACACACTCGGTTCATAAGGTCCATGAACACAGCTGGTGCATTAGTTAAACCAAACGGCATGACCATAAACTCGTAATGACCGTAACGTGTTCTGAAAGCAGTCTTTGGAATATCATCTTCTTTCACCCGCATTTGATGATACCCGGAACGTAAGTCAATCTTTGAATAGACAGACGAGCCATGTAGTTGATCAAATAAGTCATCGATTCTCGGTAGTGGGTAGCGGTTCTTGATGGTAAGTTTGTTCAACTCTCGGTAGTCGATACACAACCTGAATGTACCATCCTTCTTCTTGACAAACAAAACAGGAGCTCCCCATGGTGATGTGCTTGGTCGAATGAAACCACGTTCTAATAGTTCTTGCAGTTGGCTTTGCAGTTCTTTCATCTCACTGGGTGCGAGTCTGTAAGGAGCATGAGCTATTGGTGCAGCTCCTGGTACAAGATCTATTTGAAATTCAATGGATCGATGTGGGGGTAATCCCGGTAATTCTTTCGGAAATACATCGAGAAATTCTTTTGCGACGGGAACATCATTGATGCTCTTTTCTTCAGTTTGTACTTTCTCGACGTGTGCTAGAACAACATAGCAACCTTTTCTTATTAGTTTTTGTGCCTTCAAATTATTAATAAGATGTAGCTTCGTGTTGCCCTTTTCTCCGTACACCATTAAGGGTTTTCCTTTTTCTCGTATAATGCGAATTGCATTTTTGTAACAAACGATCTCTGTTTTCACTTCTTTCAACCAGTCCATACCGATTATCACATCAAAACTCCCTAACTCTACTGGTATCAAGTCAATCTTAAAAGTTTCGCTAACCAGTTTAATTTCTCGATTCCGACATATATTATCTGCTGAAATTAATTTACCATTTGCTAATTCGAGTAAAAATTTATTATCCAAAGGTGTCAATGGACAACTTAATTTAGCACAAAAATCTCTACTCATATAGCTTCTATCAGCACCCGAATCAAATAAAACGTAAGCAGATTTATTGTCAATAAGAAACATACCCGTAACAAGCTCCAGGTCTTCCTGTGCCTCTGCCGCATTAATATTGAAAACTCTTCCACGGCCTTGTCCATTCGTGTTCTCCTGGTTTGGGCAATTTCTAATAATGTGGCCTGGTTTTCCACATTTATAACAAACTACATTGGCATAACTTGCTCCGACACTACTTGCTCTGCCATTACTCGTTCCGACACCATGTGTTCCTTTCGTTCTGTTAACCCCTGGTCCGTAGACCTCACACTTTGCCGCGCTATGACCATTTCTTTTACACTTGTTGTAAAATTTGGTGCAGAACCCCGAGTGATACTTTTCACACCTTTGGCATAGCTGCTTCTGATTGTTGTTGTTGTTGCGGTTGTTATTATTGTTGGGATGATTGTTGTAGTTGCTGTTGTTGTTGTTGTTGTTGTTGTTGGGCCGTTTGTTGTAGTTGCGATTGATGTTGCGATTGTTGGGATAGTTGTTGCGATTATTGTTGTAATTGCTGTTGTTGTTGTATTGGTGATTCTTATCACCGTTTTCCTCCCACTTTCTTTTGACTTGCTTCACATTGGCCTCTTCAGCCGCCTGTTCTTTAATCTTTCCTCAATCTGATTCACTAGTTTGTGAGCCATTCTACATGGCTGTTGTATGGAGGCGGGCTCGTATGAACTTATATCTTCTTGGATTCTTTCCGGTAATCCTTTCACAAACGCGTCGATCTTCTCTTCTTCATCTTCAAACGCTCTCGAACACAATAGGCACAATTCTATGAATCGTCTTTCGTACGTGGTAATATCAAATCCTCAGGTTCGTAACCCTCTAAGTTCTGTCTTGAGCTTATTGACCTCGGTTCTGGGACGGTACTTCTCGTTCATCAAGTGCTTGAATGCTGACCACGGTAGTTCGTAAGCATCATCTTGTCCCACTTGCTCTAGATAGGTATTCCACCATGTTAATGCAGTACCTGTGAAGGTATGCGTAGCGTACTTCACTTTGTCTCTTCAGTACACTTAGTTATGGCAAACACCGATTCGACCTTCTCGGTCCACCGTTTCAATCCGATCGGTCCTTCGGTTCCATCAAATTCCAAAGATTTGCAGGCAGTGAATTCTTTGTAGGTGCATCCTACACGATTTCTTGCGCCGTTAGCTGCATTGCTAGATTCGGAGTTATTGTTGGTATGTAGCGCAGCCTGTACTACGGCTATGTTTGCAGAAGAAAGGTACGAAATTCCTCTTCGCTCATATTCATGGTTTGTCGAGTAGTCGATGCCATTTCCTTCAAATAGTCAAATGAAACAAGTTAATCATACAGAATATTAAGAGTAGTCAATAGTATCTCGTAGCATAATATGAACTCATTTATAAAAGCTTTTTCTTCATATTAGCATTTTATAAGTTTAAATTCGGGTAGTACCTACCCGTTAAGTTCATACTTAGTAGCTAATATACAATTCAACTACTACAATTCTATATGAAAAACTGATTATAATAATATTTCGCATTCAAACTTTTTCACAATATTTTACAAACTTACAATACCGCTTATTTTACATATAACATGAAATATAGCACACAATAACTTTGATACAAGATAGTTGTGAAGATAATTCTAGCTAGTACACAAGTCGTTCAGCAAAGGCAATAAAGACACGTAATTCATATGCCCAGAAACAAGTCATGCATTCTGGTTTTACTAGGACTACTTCCCATCCTTGGTCTTGTGGAACATAACCGTTATGGCTGTTGATAAGACAGCGTGTTGTAACGTCGTTAAAGGGACGAGGGTTACGTAATGTCCAACAGTCCCGTAACAATCTAAAAACCTTGTTTCTCACCCCAACTACTGAGTCCGTCACTTGTGCGAACGTTTTGTTTAATAGTTGTAGCCCGATGTTCTTGTTCTCACTTTGGTGAGAAGCGAACATTACTAACCCGTAAGCATAACATGCTTCTTTAAGTTGCATGTTAGCCGCTTTTTCTAAATCACGAAGTCCTATATTCGGATATATTGAGTCAAAATAATTTCTTAACCCGTTGCGTAAAATAGCATTTGGGTTCCCAGCAATATATGCGTCAAAGTAAACACATCGTAACTTATGGATTTCCCAATGTGATATCCCCCATCTTTCGAACGAAAGCCTTTTATAAACCAAGGCATTCTTGGAACGTTCTTCGAATATCTTACAAACTGATCTCGCCATAAATAGTTGTGCTGAGGAATTCTGACCTACTCTAGACAAGATTTCATCAATCATGTCTCCGGGTAGGTTTCTTAAAATATTGGGTTGTCTATCCATTTTGTGTTTTTATACTATAAAATAGACAAGAGTTAGATTCATAAAAAATATACTTATTAATACAAGCAATTTTTACATATATCATAAAGCATAAGCACACTATATTACATATATTACACAACACGAATACAACTATCTTATTCTGACTCGCTCGTTTCTTCTTCTTCAGTTTTGGTTCGTTTTGCCAAGTTTCTAGGGATATATGATGTTCCCCTAATACGAGCCGTCGTTTTCCACATTGGTTTAGAAAAACCTGGTGGTTTAGAGGTTCCCGGGTTATTGTCACAACTTAAGAAATACAGGTGTTGACGATACATATAAAGTTCATCGGGTTTGGAATCAAATTTCTCTATTTTTATGCCCTTTCCCTTATTGTTCTCTTTTGCCTTATTAAATTGTGTTGGTGTAATTTCTATAACATCATCGGAATCCTTGTCGGTATCCGATTCATCGGAGAATAGGTAATCCTCCCAATACTTTGCTTCCTTGGCGGAAACACCATTGACCATAATTAACTTTGGTCGGTTGGTTGAGGATTTTCTTCTACTTAACCGTTTTATTATTTCCCCCACTGGTTCTATTTCTTCTTCCGGTTTCGATTCTTCTTCCGGTTCCGACTCTTCTTCCGGTTCCTCTTCGGGAACTTGTGAATCAGTCCACGAATCATTCCAATTTACATTTGACTCTTCATTATTATTAGGTGAGTCAATGGGACTTGTTCTAGAGGTAGAAATCTATCACATAATATCAAACACGTTAAGAGATTAATATATCACATAATATTCACATGTTAAAGATATATAGTTTCCAACAAAATTTGTTAAGTAGTCATTTTTCAAGTAAACACGGTCGAAGTCCAGACTCACTAATGCATCCTAACAAACTCGATAAGACACACTAATACAAAATTCTAGTTCTCTAAGACCAACGCTCGGATACCAACTGAAATGTCTGGTTCATATTGATTATAAACGTTCCATATTAATTGATTTCGTTGCGAGGTTCTGACCTCTATATGAGACGTTTTTCAAAGACTGCATTCATTTTTAAAACAACCATAACCTTTATTTTATCAATAAAGGTTTCAAAAGCATTACGTAGATTATCAAATAATGATAATCTAAAATATACTGTTTACACACGACCATTACATAATGGTTTACAATAGAAATATATTACATCGACATATGTTTCTTGAATGCAGTTTTTACATAATATCATACAAACATGGACTCCAAATCTTGTCCTTATTTTAGTATACAACAGCGGAAGCTCTTAATATTCACCTGAGAATAAACATGCTTTAAACGTCAACAAAAATGTTGGTGAGTTATAGGTTTAACCTATATATATCAAATCGTAACAATAGACCACAAGATTTCATATTTCAATATACATCCCATACATAGAGATAAAAATCATTCATATGGTGAACACCTGGTAACCGACATTAACAAGATGCATATATAAGAATATCCCCATCATTCCGGGACACCCTTCAGATATGATATAAATTTCGAAGTACTAAAGCATCCGGTACTTTGGATGGGGTTTGTTAGGCCCAATAGATCTATCTTTAGGATTCACGTCAATTAGGGTGTCTGTTCCCTAATTCTTAGATTACCAGACTTAATAAAAAGGGGCATATTCGATTTCGATAATTCAACCATAGAATGTAGTTTCACGTACTTGTGTCTATTTTGTAAATCATTTATAAAACCTGCATGTATTCTCATCCCAAAAATATTAGATTTTAAAAGTGGGACTATAACTCACTTTCACAGATTTTTACTTCGTCGGGAAGTAAGACTTGGCCACTGGTCGATTCACGAACCTATAACAAATATGTACATATATATCAAATTATATTCAAAATATATTTACAACACTTTTAATACATTTTGATGTTTTAAGTTTATTAAGTCAGCTGTCCTCGTTAGTAACCTACAACTAGTTGTCCAACGTTAGATGTACAGAAAAAAATTGATATATATTATCTTGAATCAATCCACGATCCAGTGTATACACGTCTCAGGCTAGATCAAAACTCAAAGTATATATATTTTTAGAATCAACCTCAACCCTGTATAGCTAACTCCCACATTACTGCATATAGAGGGTCTATGGTTGTTCCAAATAATATATACACATGGGTCGATATGATATGTCAAAACATTTGGTATCCCAAGATTACATAATATATTAGAATACATGTATAATACAATATAAGTTAGCTAGAATATGATTAATATAGATTTGTTACCAATTTTCACGTTGCTACAACAAGAAAAATTATCCAATCTTGTTTTACCCATAACTTCTTCATTTTAAATCCGTTTTGAGTGAATCAAATTGCTATGGTTTCATATTAAACTCTATTTTATGAATCTAAACATAAAAAGTATAGGTTTATAGTCGGAAATATAAGTTACAATTCATTTTTGTAAAGGTAGTCATTTCAGTCAAAAGAACGACGTCTAGATGACCATTTTAGAAAACATACTTCCACTTTGAGTTTAACCATGATTTTTGGATATAGTTTCATGTTCATAAGAAAAATCATTTTCCCAGAAGAACAACTTTTAAATCAAAGTTTATCATAGTTTTTAATTAACTAACCCAAAACAGCCCGCGGTGTTACTACGACGGCGTATGTCCGGTTTTATAGTGTTCTTCGTGTTTCCAGGTTTTAAATTATTAAGTTAGCATATCGTATAGATATAGAACATGTGTTTAGTTGATTTTAAAAGTCAAGTTAGAAGGATTAACTTTTGTTTGCGAACAAGTTTAGAATTAACTAAACTATGTTCTAGTGATTACAAGTTTAAACCTTCGAATAAGATAGCTTTATATGTATGAATCGAATGATGTTATGAACATCATTACTACCTCATGTTTTCTGGATAAAGCTACTGGAAATAAGAAAAATGGATCTAGCTTCAAAGGATCCTTGGATGGCTTGAAAGTTCTTGAAGCAGAATCATGACACGAAAACAAGTTCAAGTAAGATTTCCACTCGAAATAAGATTGTTATAGTTATAGAATTTGAATCAAAGTTTGAATATGAGTATTACCTTGTATTAGAAAGATATCTTACTATAAATAATAAAGATTTCTTGAGGTTGGATGATCACTCTACAAGATTGGAAGTAAGCTAGCAAACTTGGAAGTATTCTTGATTTTATGAAACTAGAACTTGTAGAATTTATGAAGAACACTTAGAACTTGAAGATAGAACTTGAAAGAGATCAATTAGATGAAGAAAATTGAAGAATGAAAATGTTTGTAGGTGTTTTTGGTTGTTGGTGTATGGATTAGATATAAAGGATATGTAATTTTGTTTTCATGTAAATAAGTCATGAATGATTACTCATATTTTTGTAATTTTATGAGATATTTCATGCTAGTTTCCAAATGATGGTTCCTACATGTGTTAGGTGACTAACATGGGCTGCTAAGAGCTGATAATTGGAGTGTATATACCAATAGTACATACATCTAAAAGCTGTGTATTGTACGAGTACGAATACGGGTGCATACGAGTAGAATTGTTGATGAAACTGAACGAGGATGTAATTGTAAGAATTTTTGTTAAGTAGAAGTATTTTGATAAGTGTCTTGAAGTCTTTAAAAAGTGTATAAATACATATTAAAACACTACATGTATATACATTATAACTGAGTCGTTAAGTCATCGTTAGTCGTTACATGTAAGTGTTGTTTTGAAAACTTTAGGTTAACGATCTTGTTAAATGTTGTTAACCCAATGTTTATAATATCAAATGAGATTTTAAATTATTATATTATCATGAAAATATGATGTATGAATATCTCTTAATATGATATATATATATACATTAAATGTCGTTACAACGATAATCGTTACATATATATCTCGTTTCAAAATCATTAAGTTAGTAGTCTTGCTTTTACATATGTAGTTCATTGTTAATATACTTAATGATATGTTTACTTATCATAATATCATGTTAACTATATATATATATATCCATATATATATCATCATATAGTTTTTACAAGTTTTAACGTTCATGAATCACCGGTCAACTTGGGTGGTCAATTGTCTATATGAAACCTATTTCAATTAATCAAGTCTTAAAAAGTTTGATTGATTAACATGTTGGAAACACTTAATCATGTAAATAACAATTTCATTTAATATATATATAAACATGGAAAAGTTCGGGTCACTACATAAAGGCTGTTGGGAACGACCTTGATAGTTACAACCGGAGGTTTTTGGAATTAGCCCTGATGTGTCCGACAATGGTCACCCCGGAATTCAAGCGTATGGAAAGGTACTTCTGGGGACTTCCTAAGTCCATTAAGGGAAACGTCACCTCGTTCAAGTCGCCCAATGTCCCGGAAGCGATGCGCATGGCTCATACTTTAATGAATCAAATTATCATCGATGAACCGGAGAATGCTAAGTCTGAAGCGGGTAGTAGTGAGAAGCGCAAATGGGATAACAACGGGGGAAGGACCTATGATCAAAACCCGGTGAAATGACATGAGGGTTTCAGAGGAAACAACAACGGTGGAAACCCCAATCCGAACACCAACTCAAACCCGAACTACAAGGGAACCCTACCACAATGCAAGCGGTGCTACAAGCACCATACTGGGTATTGTAATGTTGTTTGCGAAAAGTGCCAACGGACTGGACATATCGGTAAAGACTGCAAGGTCACCACTTTGAATGGGAAGCCGAACACCAATGGGCTGAAAAAGTGCTACGAATGCGGACATACGGGCCATTTTAGAAATGCGTGCCCCAACAAAAGAAAAGACGACGGACTACCGCGTGGTAGAGCTTTCAATGATAATGCAAGGGACGCCTGAGAGAACCCCGACTTGGTGACAGGTATATTCACTATCAACAATCTTTTAGCTTCTGTCCTTTTTGATACTGGTGCCGATAAAAGTTATGTATGTAGACACTTTTGCGATAAGATTAATTGGTCATTAGTCCCTTTAAAAGAGAGTATGCTTGTCGAGGTCGCCAATGGAAAACTTGAGAAAGTTGACCATATTAGTCGAGGAGCTATTATCAACATAGCTGGTGTAGATGATGTTGTGTAGAGGTGTATACGAAATAGTTATATTTTTATTACAAAATACTATTAAATACGATACAATTTTACACAAGTTATTTATTTATTTATAGAGTGGATATACCTAAACCTTGTGATGTTATGCGTGGTGTATATAAAATAGTTTATATTTTACAAGGAAAATACGATACAATTTTACACAAGTTATTTATTTATTTATAGATGGGATATACCTAAACCTTGCTACAACACTATAGGCAGTGTACCTAATCGTAGAGTAGTATAGTTTTTAGTAAGTCCGGTTCGTTTCACAGGGAGACGACTTATTTTACACTATATTTTTAAACAATTATATTTGTACAAAATATATATAATTATATATAATAATATATAAAAGGGGGTTTTACCATTTAATGACCGGTTTGTCGATTTCAAAACTTTAGTCGCAGTTAAAACCTAATGTAAAATATATTAAAAATAAGACTTAATTTAAAGCGTAAAATAAATAACGATAATGAAATTGCGATAAATAAAAGTGCGATAAAATAAAATTGCGATAATTAAAAAGTACGATAATTAGAAGTGCAATTAAATACAATAACAGTAAATAAAAGTGCGATAATTAAAAGTGCAACTAAATATGAAAATAAAGGAATTATGCTTATTTAAACTTCCGTAATCATGATGTTTGACGTGTTGATTTTAGTTTATTCACACGGGTTAATTGTTCTTTGTCCTGGATTATTTAATATGTCCGTCTGGTTTTTGTCCATAATAGTCCATCAGTCATAAATATAAAGTGCGAGTATCCTCGTCAAATTATCCTTATATCCGAAGTCAAATATTCCAACTAATGGGGGACTTAAACTGTAACAAGGTCTTAATACTTTGTTTAATAATTACACCAGGATATCGACTGCGTGTAATCCAAGGTTTTAATACTTTGTTATCAATTATGCCAAGTGTCCTTGTACATAATTTCACCCGTGTTTTAATAATTCCATAGACTATTAATCCATTCCCGTGTCCGGTTAAATGAACAATTATTCGTACATATAAATATCCCGCCCATCGTGTCCGATTGAGTGTATATGGTTATTTATAGGTATGTTCAATTGTAATCTTTATATTAAAATTAACAAACTATCATTTAGTTAAACAAATATAAAGCCCATTAATAGCCTATAGTCTAATTTCCACAAGTGTCGTTCTTTTGTCCAAACCCCAATTATGGTGCAAAGCCCAATTACCCAATTTTAATATTTTTAGCCTAACATCATGATTACTTCGGCATTAAATAAGCATAATAATAACTTAAGTACGAGACATTAATTTAAAAAGGAGAACATAGCTTACATTGATTATTTATCGCGTAGTGTTACACGGACAGAGCTCCGACTTTAAAACCCGTAAAATAACCTTTGCATAACCCAAAACTAATCTAATATAAAACTACACAATACTATATATATAATATATATATATATATATATATATATATATATATATATATATATATATATATATATATATATATATATATATATATTTATTATTATTACAGAGGAGTATTATTATTATTATTGTGTTCAACTCGGCAGAAGCTCGTTGAATTTATAGGAAATTTTGATCCTGTGTGCTCCGCGATCGTAGAGGTTTAAGCCTTCAGAGCTCCGCGAGTGCGGAGGTCAGGAATCCAGCTCACCAATTTTTGGCCATTTGCTTGTCGACGTTATATTTAAATATATATAATATATAAATAATTTATATAATTATTTAAATATTATATTCTATTCTTGTGCATAGTTGACTTATAATTTTTGGTCCGTTGAGTCGGGCATTGATAGTTGGCTCAGGTCCCGGTTCCGGATTTTCGAACGTCCTTACGTATAATTTAATATCTTGTACTTTGCGTTTCGCAACTTGTACTTTTGTCATTTTTAGACGTTTCTCATCAATAAATTGAACCACTTGGATTGTATCTTGTACATTTGAGCTTTTTGGTCATTTGAGTCTTCAAATCGTCGTTTTCGCCTTTTGTCTTCGCACTTATTTAATATAAACGATTACAACTTAAAATAGAACAATTACAACTAAATAATTTACATATTGGGAGGATATTGTTACTAAATATATGTTCATTTAGAGCACTATCAAATATCCCTACACTTGAACGTTGCTTATCCTCAAGCAATACAGAACTTGAAATTAAATCACACGAATCACTTCTTTATTCTTCACACTTTATACATCAGTGATTTTGATACGGTGGTATAAACAATGATAGTAACATTGTGGTTTACAGTCCCACATGACTATGAAAATTTAGATCCTTTAGGAAATTGGATCTTTATGAAAACATTTGATCTTTTGAAAATTCAATCTAGCTTTTACCCTAGATAAGTTTTCCGGAATAACCCTTCACCGGTGTTGCAAAATATTTTTGTGGGTTTTTTTTGGGTTTCAGATTTGAAAATTTTAGCTCAACACTTGAGGTTTTGTGTTACCCACTTGCTAACCTTTTATTAGGAAAGCAACACGTCCAGTATACTTGCTCCGTATATTACCTTTCGGTAAACTACCGTCCGGTTGTAAAGGAAAGCGTTGAACAAGCAACTGTTAAGGCAATGTCTAATGACATGCAGATGTTCATGGTCTACAACGTGTCGGATGCAATTACTATCCTTTGTAGGAGCAATAGTAAAGATCACCCTTATAATTTTTCGGTCTGGCACAAGGTCCTATCTTCGACCATGCTATGCAACCACCATTCTTACGTTTGACACCCGATTTGGTTCAGATGACCTAATGAATTCCAGGGGAATTCCTAGGATTTTACGTTCAATGGTAATGAACGTATTGAAAATGGATTTTCAGAAAATAAATCGGTTTTAATTTTGATCAAAATATTTTCCCGTTCAAGCTCGAGTTTAGATATCATCAAATTCCATGAGTTTGTAATTCTCAATCTTTAAGGTCAATCTCAAGGATTGAGTAATATCAGGCTTAAAAGCTGATTTTTAATCTTTAAGGAGATTATCCTTTCTGGAGGTCTGATTCATTAGTCTTATCAAGCTAATTTGCACGGCGCCCTCCCCATTTTACGAGACAGATCCTCTCATGGTTAGGATAAGTCTGACCACTTGGCGACCCTGTTTGATGCTGAGGTTCGTGGATTTTCTGCTGATTTAGAGATGACTTTTCTAGATTTTTCGTCAACCTACAGCTGGTCTGGACGACAACTTCTTAACCTAAATTAAGAAGCGCGTGTCTTTTTCGGAAGACTTTACTTCCTTTTAATGATGGAATTGATTCATCGTGTAGATCCATCTATTCTTTCAAAAGTATTACAATAAATCGGATAAAACAGTTAATTTAGTCCAAAACAAAAGCACCTGCAATAACTTTACAGAAACATGTGATAGATAGTTTTTAATTGAATAACTTGGTACATTCTCTCCACACTTGGCTTTTTTTTCATGCGTCTTTTTATATCTTAATAAATAAATTCAAGCGTTTTAGTTGTTTCTCAATTTATGTCCTCTTTTTAGGGTAACAATAATTTCGGTATTAACACCTAGTTTTATCGTTCATAAATATGTATAAACAAGATTTTGAATTCATTTAGTTGGAAAATTTTAAAATTTTCACAATATTTAGAAAATAAGCCAAGTATAAACCCGAGAGAATTTATAACCCTTCCTCACACTTGAGATCATGCAATGCCCTCATTTGCATGAAATCAGACTCTAATTATAAATTCATGAGGGTGATTAGTGTAGAAAAGTGACTGAAAATACCCAGTTTGTAATTACAAAGCTCGTCGAATGATAGATGGTGCGCCTCATCGTTCATTCCTTCTTGTTTTATCACACATGTTTTTCTTCAAGAATGGTTGCTTTTCTGAACTGTTTGCTAATTTTTGAAAATGCGTGTTTTACCCTTACTCATCATGCATGTTTATTAACGAGTTATGCACTAACCCGAACCCCTAATTTAACGTTAATTGGGGTTAGATTTCCCCACACTTAGCTGACGACATGTGAAGTCGGTAGAATAAGTTCCATGAATTAAAATAGTGAGCCAGTTATTTACATATCGGGTGGTATAAAATATATCAATGGGTTTAAAGTTTAGACCCACCCGATCGTCACTACTTAATTTTTTTTTAAGTGTAGCTTTTAGTAAATGGATATGTCTCGTTTCTGGTTCTTGGTCAAATGGATCGATATACACCGACATACATATTTCTATAGGGTGGACAATTCCTAACATTTCCTTCCGTTCATTCTTGGGATCAAAGGTTTCACCTCTATTACCCAATTGGGTGAAATCCGAGGTGTCATTATCTATTACAGCTCGTAGTTCATCTTCGGTAGATGACTCGTCTATTAAGAATATTGGGTTGGAAGGTTGTGGAATGGTGAATTTCGGGATCGAAGTAGATTCTTCTTTATTAACGGTACTTATCGGTCCCACCACTTTGGTCTCGGGGGTAAAATTTTCAACGTTATCGTTTTCCCAAGAGTACCAATTTGTCACCCTTACTTCTTCTTCATCCATTGATGGATTGATGATTTCGTCGGTAGAGGAAAATGTGTCGATATGTTGTGAAATTGGTAAAGCTGAATAAAAAGTATCATCGGGATAATTGGTGATTTTGGAGCTCTCGAATTCATCAAAATTCGATGATATGAGATTTTCTTACACACGACTCCTCAGATCAACAGGTGTGTAATCTGATAAAGTTTCAGCTTGTCGATTTACAAACTCTCTCATTTGTTCATTTTGAGCATTGAGTTCTTCGAGTTTGATTCTCATATTATCTAAAGAATTTGCAGGCACATAATTTTCCTCGTCTTCTGGTTGTTGAGTTTGGATATATTCTTGGGAATAATCCCAATTTGAACTGTATTCCTCATAATCATTCCATTCAGGTTCTATGGGTGCATAATTTTCCATAGGAACGTAATAATAACATTCCCATGTTGAGTGATAATCTCCACAGATTTCACAACCAGTTATTGTTTCGTCATTCGTGATCCAAGATTGACCGAACGAATTGTCATCAACACCCATTTGAGAATATTGATTAAATTAATTTCGGATGTCATAAAGAGTTTCCAAAATATTCTCGAGATTTTCCATAATGCGCTTATTACCAAATTTTAGCTACAATGTGGTGCATTTACTAATTATCCTATTAGTTATAAAACTAAAAATTATATAAGTTATCAAATTAATAGACTTTTCTGCTTTTTCCCATGTTTCGAATAGCCAATAGATGCAGCAGGGAGCCAGAACCCTTTAAATCGGAAGCTCACAACTCAGCCACTAACAAATCCAACTATTACTACGAAGCAGAAAATTTAGATGTCTATCAATTTAACCGCTTAAAATAATTTTTCGTTTGGAATTTTAAAGAAAATAAAAATCTATGTCCTAAAAACTAGCGTGTCGAGAAATAAGAAAGAAAAAGATTACGCGTCGAAAACCGTCGAAAAATAAAAATAAGAAAGAAAAACGTCGAAACTTAAAAGTCTAAAAACTAAATCTAAAAAGTTGCGCCTAAAGTTCTAAAGGTAAATGCAATTTTATTCGGAAAACGACAATTACTTAAATTGGCACTAAAATCTATAAACGGCGTCGCAAAATTCTAAAGCGCCTAAATCTTAATCTAAAGAAAAAGCATTTAAGAGATTTTACGGCAAAGCCTAAAAATATAGAAATATAAAAATAACTACGGCAAAACTAAATTTAAAACTATATAGCGAACGATAAATATTACGAAATAAACGATAAAAATACAAATTAGAACTAAAATGATAAAAATACAAATTTTATAAAAATACAAATTTTATATTATTTATTATATAAATATATTAAACTATATAATTAATAATAATAATTAAAACTTAATATTACTAATTAAAAATTAAAACTAAAATAAACTAATTAATATATTATAACTAAATCGTAAATAATAATAATAAATATATTAAAACCCTACGCGAATTAAATGCAGTCCAAGGTTTGGGTCTGTCATGTCAGCCATGCAACTGCATGGTTTTACAACATCCGGCTCATGCGATCGCATGGGCCTGGTTTCCATTTTTTTTTAATTTTATATTATTTTTCTAAAAATTATATATAAATATATTTATACAAAAATAAATTAAAAATATAGCGTTTCGCCGAGTCCCCGGCAGCGGCGCCAAAAACTTGATGTTATGCTTGGTGTATATAAAATAGTTTATATTTTACAAGGAAAATACTATTAAATACGATACAATTTTACACAAGTTATTTATTTATTTACAGATGGGATATACCTAAACCTTGCTACAACACTATAGGCAGTGTACCTAATCGTAGAGTAATATAGTTTTTAGTAAGTCCGGTTCGTTCCACAGGGAGACGACTTATTTTACACTATATTTTTAAACAATTATATTTGTACAAAATATATATAATTATATATAATAATATATAAAAGGGGGTTTTACCGTTTAATGACCGGTTTGTCAATTTCAAAACTTTAGTCGCAGTTAAAACCTAATGTAAAATATATTAAAAATAAGACTTAATTTAAAGCGTAAAATAAATAACGATAATGAAATTGCGATAAAAAAATGATCGATAAAATAAAATTGTGATAATTAAAAAGTACGATAATTAGAAGTGCAATTAAATACAATAACAGTAAATAAAAGTGCGATAATTAAAAGTGCAATTAAATATGAAAATAAAGGAATTATGCTTATTTAAACTTCCGTAATCATGATGTTTGACGTGTTGTTTTTAGTTTATTCCCATGGGTTAATTGTTCTTTGTCCTGGATTATTTAATATGTCCATCTGGTTTTTATCCATAACAGTCCATCAGTCATAAATATAAAGTGCGAGTATCCTCGTCAAATTATCCTTATATCTGAAGTCAAATATTCCAACTAATTGGGGACTTAAACTGTAACAAGGTCTTAATACTTTGTTTAATAATTACACCAGGATATCGACTGCGTGTAATCCAAGGTTTTAATACTTTGTTATCAATTATGCCAAGTGTCCTTGTACATAATTTCACCCCTGTTTTAATAATTCCATAGACTATTAATCCATTTCCGTGTCCGATTAAATGAACTATTATTCGTACATATAAATATCCCGCCAATCGTGTCCGATTGAGTGTATATAGTTATTTATAGGTATGTCCAATTTTAATCTTTATATTAAAATTAACAAACTATCATTTAGTTAAACAAATATAAAGCCCATTAATAGCCCATACTCTAATTTCCACAAGTGTCGTTCTTTTGTCCAAACCCCAATTATGGTGCAAAGCCCAATTACCCAATTTTAATATTTTTAGCCTAACATCATGATTACTTCGGCATTAAATAAGCATAATAATAACTTAAGTACGAGACATTAATTTAAAAAGGAGAATATAGCTTACATTGATTATTTATCGCGTAGTGTTACACGGACAGAGCTCCGACTTTAAAACCCGTAAAATAACCTTTGCATAATCCAAAACTAATCTAATATAAAACTACACTATACTATATATATAATATATATATATATATATATATATATATTTATTATTATTACAGAGGAGTATTATTATTATTATTGTGTTCAACTCGGCAGAAGCTCGTTGAATTTATAGGAAATTTTGATCCTGGTGTGCTCCGCGATCGTGGAGGTTTAAGCCTTCAGAGCTCCACGAGTGCGGAGGTCAGGAATCCAGCTCACCAATTTTTGGCCATTTGCTTGTCGACGTTATATTTAAATATATATAATATATAAATAATTTATATAATTATTTAAATATTATATTATATTCTTGTGCATAGTTGACTTGTAATTTTTGGTCCGTTGAGTCGGGCATTGATAGTTGGCTCAGGTCCCGGTTCCGGATTTTCGAACGTCCTTTCGTATAATTTAATATCTTGTACTTTGCATTCCGCAACTTGTACTTTTGTCATTTTTAGACGTTTCTCATCAATAAATTGAACCACTTGGATTGTCTCTTGTACATTTGAGCTTTTTGGTCATTTGCGTCTTCAAATCGTCGTTTTCACCTTTTGACTTCGCACTTATTTAATATAAACGATTAAAACTTAAAATAGAACAATTACAACTAAATAATTTACATATTGGGAGGATATTGTTACTAAATATATGTTCATTTGGAGCACTATCACCTTGCTACAACACTTATAGGTAGTGTACCTAATCGTAGAGTAGTGTAGTTTTTAGTAAGTCCGGTTCGTTCCACAGGGAGCTAGCCAAGTTTAACGCTATATTTTAAAACTAAATTTGTATATAAATATATATATATTATATATATTAATATTATTATAAAAGGGGGTTTTTACCGTTTAATGACCGGTTTGTCGATTTTAATTAAAGCGTAAAGATAAATGACAATAGTGTAAATGACAGAATTTAAATTGCGATAAAGTAAATTGCAGTAATTAAAATGACAGTAAATAAAGGTACGATGAAATATGAAATAAAAGTATTATGCTTATTTAAACTTCCGTAATCATGATGTTCGACGTGTTGATTTTAATTTATTACCCGGGTTAATTGTCCTTTGTCCTGGATTATTTGATACCTATTTGGTTTTTGTCCATAATAGTCCATCGGTCAAATTAACCTTATTCCCGAAGTCAAATATTCCAACTAATTAGGGATTCGAACTGTAACAAGGTTTTAATACTTTGTTAATAATTACACCAGGTTATCGACTGAGTGTAATCCAAGATTTTAATACTTTGTTGATAATTACATCAATTATCCTTGTATGTAATCCACCCCTGTTTTAATGAGATATGAATATTAATTTACCCACTTGAATAGAATGAATAATCAATTACCCAACCCGAATAATTAATTAAATGATCGTAAAAGATGTCATATAAACGTCACTAAATAGAACATACATAATAATTTTAATAATTATTAGATTAACTAATTTGAAGATAGGTTCGACAGGTTCCAATGAGTTATCATTCGATTAGACAATACCCCCTATCTATTAATAGTCAATAGTCCAATGTCCACAAGTGTCGGTCTTTTGTCCAAACCTTAATTATGGTACAAAATCTAATAACCCCGTCTTAATATTTAGTCTACCATCACGATTACTTTGGCTCAAATAAGCATAATAATAACTTAGTTACGAGACATTAATTTAAAAAGGAAGAACATAGCTTACAGTGGTGATTAATCGCGTAGCATTGCACGGACAGAATTTCGACTTAAAACTCGTAAAACATTCTTAAAATAACTTTATTATTATTAACTTAAAATTAAAATTAAAAATATTAATATAAATATATATAAAGACAGAGTGAGATTGAGATGAAAAATGGGTACATATTTTGGCCAGAAAACGTGAGTTTTATAGAATGTGGCCTGCCACAGTAACTCATGCGGTCGCATGAGTTTGTAGTGCAAATCTCATGCACTCGCATGGGCTCATGCACTCGCATGGGTTTTATGCCTATTTCCCATGCGATCGCATGGCCGTCAGATCCAGCTCACATATTTTTTGTTTTCTTGTTTGTCGACATATTATTATATATATATATAATATATATATATAATTTATAATAATTATATATATATTATATTATATTCTTGTGCATAGTTAACTTGTAATTTTCGCTCCGTTGCGTCGCGCGTTGATAGTTGGCTCAGGTCCCGGTTCTGGATTTTCGAACGTCCTTTCGTACTATTTAATATCTTGTACTTTGCGTTTTGCGTCTTGTACTCTTGTAACTTTTGAGACGTTTCTTATCAATAATTTGAACCACTTGGATTGTACTTTGTACTTTTGAGGTTTTTGGTCATTTGCGTCTTCAAATCGTCGTTTTCTTCTTTTGTCTTCGCACTTATTTATTTAAACGATTATTACATAAAAATAGAACAATTGCAACTAAAAGCTTTACATATTGGAAAGATATTGTGCCTAAATATATGTTCATTTGGAGCACTATCAAATATCCCCACACTTGAGCGTTGCTTGTCCTCAAGCAATACAGTACTTGAAATAAAATCACACGAATCACTTCTTTATTCTTCACACTTTATACATTAGTGATTTTGATACGGCGGTATAAACAATGATAGTAAAAATGTGGTTTACAGTCCCACATGACTATGAAAATTTAGATCCTTTAAGGAATTTGGATCTTTATGAAAACATTTGATCTTTTGAAAATTCATTCTAGCTTTTACCCTAGATAAGTTTTCCGGAATAACCCTTCACCGGTGTTTGCAAAATATTTTTGTGGGTTGTGTGGGTTTCATATTTTAAAATTTTAGCTCAAAACTTATGGTTTTGTGTCACCCACTTGCTATCCTTGTATTGGGAAAGCAACACGTCCAGTATACTTGCTCCGTATATTACCTTTCGGTAAACTACCGTCCGGTTGTAAAGGAAAGCGTTGAACAAGCAACTGTTAAGGCAATGTCCCTTGACATGTTTTTTATTATGGTCTATATCGTGTCGGATGCAATTACTATCCTTTGTAGGAGCAATAGTAAAGATCACCCTATAGTATTTCGGTCTGGCACAAGGTCCTGTCTTCAACCATGCTATGCAACCACCGTTCTTACGGTTGACACCCGATTTGGTTCAGGTGACCTAATGAATTCCGGTGAATTCTTAGGATTTTACGTTCAATGGTAATGAACGCATTGAAAATAGGTTTTCAGAAAAACAAATTGGTTTTAATTTTGATCAAAATATTTTCTCGTTCAAGCTCGAGTTTAGATATCATCGAATTCCATGAGTTTGTAATTCTCAATCTTTAAGGTCAATCTCAAGGATTGAGTAATATCAGGCTTAAAAGCTGATTTTTAATCTTTAAGGAGATTATCCTTTCTAGGGGTCTGATTCATTAGTCTTATCAAGCTAATTTGCACGGCGCCCTCCCCATTTTACGAGACAGATCCTCTCATGGTTAGGATAAGTCTGATCACTTGGCGACCCTGTTTGATGCTGAGGTCCGTGGATTTCCTGCTGATTTTAGAGATGACTTTTCTAGATTTTTCGTCAACCTACAGCTGGTCTGGACGACAACTTCCTGACCTAAATCAAGAAGCGTGTGTCTTTTTCGGAAGACTTTATTTCCTTTTAATGATGGAATTGATTCATCGTGTAGATCCATCTATTCTTTCAAATATATTATAGTAAATTAGGTAAAACTGATTAAAATCGTCCAAAACAAAAGTACCTGCAATAATCTGTACCAAATATATGTGATATGTATTTTAAATAACTTGGTAAATTCTTCCCACACTTAGCTTTTATTTATTTTTTTTCTTTGCCTTTTTATTCTCCATTTTAAATGAATTCTAACGTTTTGGGTTGTTTCTCCATTTATGTTCTCTCTGAGGTAACAATAATTTCGGCATTAACACCTAGTTTTATCGTTCATAAATATGTATAAACATGATTTTGAATTCATTTAGTTGAATTTTTTTTCAAATTTTCACAAAATTTGGCAATTAAACCAGGTGTAAACCCGAGAGAATTTATAACCCTTCCCCACACTTGAGATCATGCAATGCCCTCATTTGCATGAAATCAGACTATAATTATAAATTTATGAGGGTGATTAGTGTAGAAAAGTGATTAAAAATACCGAGTTTGCAAACATATTATTTTATATCACATTTGATATTTTGCATCTTGTCATCAAAATTAGTAGCTTTTGCTGAACTTAATGTCAGTCTTTGAAAGTGCGCTGTTTTACCCTGTTTTACATAAGATAAACTACAAACATATATATACATATATTATTATTAATTTTTTTTTTAAAAAACCTTTATTTATTAAAACAATTTAAATGAATAATTTTTTTTAAAATTTTGTTTCCTTTTACTTTAGGTAGTTTCAGTACGTTTATCTAGTTCGTCCCTCGACAAAATTTAAAATTTGTCGTTTTTAAAGCGATTGTTTTAAAAGCGAAGATTTTTGGGTTTTTTAATTTTTTTGGTATACTTTTGATCAATAAAATTAAAAATAATGATAACAAAATTCTTCGCCCCGCCCTCGGGTAAAGCAATTTCGGTTTTATGACCTAGTCTTCAACTTACGATGAATTTTAAAAATCATTTTTTAAACTTAATGAAATAAAGTAATTTTTTGTTTTTAAATTCACACAAAACTTAAATTTAAAAAGCATATTAATTTCATATAAAACCTACAAAATAAATAAAAAAAAATTCAGAATGGTGGAAAGAAAACTAGTTCTTTAGTGTCTGCTAGTGGAAAAGACCAATCAGATTCCATTCTCGGAACTACACGAGAACAGAACAACTAACCCTAGACAGCATTATTTCTTAGAACATTTGAATCTCCCCACACTTAGGTAGCTGTGGTGTCGAAATTGTGATTAACTTCATCGTCAATTTCTTTTGGACTATAATCAACTTGCATATCTGTGACTTTTGCTTTAAGCCATTGGTCGGATTCTTGTGTAATATCCACAAATTCAACTAGTTTTACCTTTTCTTTGGGCGATAGATTAGATACTAACTGGTTACATAACTTAAAGTTCCCCTTAATTCTAGCATCGCGAATCCGTTTAATAAGTTTCTTCATTGAACTGATAATAACGGAGTCATTTAATTTCTTATCAACAACGGGGTTCTTCATTATCAAGTCATCATTAGGTGTTACTTCATCTTCCCCATACTTAGGCGTTTTATTATTGTTAAGCACTACCGTTGGAGTTGGTAAAACAATGTGGTTCTTACCAATCGTTTTTGTTGGTTCAACGGTTTTGGTTGGTGGAGATTTAGACTTTCGACTCACAAAGATGATCGATTTTTCACCATCACTAAGTGTCATTCTACCCTCTGTTACATTAATGAACGCCTCGGTGGACGCTAAGAATTGTCGACCTAAAATTAGAGGAATGTTTGAGTCCTCTTCTATGTCAATGACAATAAATTCGACTAAAAAGGTTAAATTACCCACTTGAACGGGTAGGTTGTCAGCAATTCCAACTGGGTGCCTAATGGTTTGATCAAAGAGTTGGACACTCATCTCTGTTGGACTTAACTCACCTACTCCTAATCTCTTATATAATGAAAGAGGCATAACACTCACACTCGCACCTAAATCTGCTAGTGCATCATACATAACACAATCACTAAGTATACAAGGAACAATAAATTCACCCGGATCACCCAACTTGGGTGGAGGTTTTGGTGGAACTGTCTTCACCGGATTTATTTTTACGGCTTTTGTTTCTTGCACTTTCTTATTCTTCTTCTTCTTTCCAGAGGTATCACAAACTTTATTACCTATTACTTGCTCATACTCAACTCCTTTTCTTGGAAACGGGATGGGTGGTCTGTATGGTGCCACCACTGGCTTTACATACTCGGGTGGTGGTGGTGTTGTAACTTCTTCATTATTACTCACATCTAAAACCTTCCCATCTTCTGATGTTGGTTTTTCAGAATTTGTTGACACCATATTAACATTCTCATTCCTAGGATTTACTTCAGTATTACTCGGTAGCTTTCCTTGTTCCCTCTCACTCATCATGCTAGCAAGAGTACCTACGTGTTTTTCTAGATTTAACATGGAAGCTTGTTGAGTTCTTAATGACTGATCAAACCTCTCATTTGTTTGGGTTTGAGATGTAATAAATTGTGTTTGAGATTCCATTTGCTTTGCCATCATTTCTTCCAGAGTTGGTTTTTTTCTCTTCGGTTTGTTGTGGTGGTTTGTACAAGCTAGGTTTTTGTTGATTGAAAGTGTTGTTTTGAGTTGGTTGGTTATTCGGACCTTGTTGGTTGTACGAGTTATTGTTGGGTCCATTTGGACTGTAAAGAATATTTTGATTTCGATTAAAGTTCTGCCTCGGCGGTTGATAATTATTTTGATAATTATTTCCCGTCCTTTGGTTCATGTAGGAAACATTCTCACGTTGTTCCATCATTTGTTCAATGTGACAATCTTTCGTTAAGTGTGGTCCACCGCATTGCTCACAACTGATTCCTATTGCGTGAATATCTTTAGTCATCTTTTCCATTCGTCTTTCGAAAGCATCTATTTTTGCGGAAATAGAATCAAAGTCATGGCTAGAATCGGCTCTAGCCGCTTTAGATGAACGAAAGATATCTTTTTCCCAGTGCCACTCATGTGAGTGGGAGGCTGTATTATCAATTATTTTGTGAGCTTCAGTTGCGGTTTTCTTCATAATGGAACCACCAGCTGCTATATCGATGTCTTTTCGTATAGTAATGTCGCATCCTTGGTAGAATATTTGTACTATTTGATAAGTGTCTAAACCATGTTGCGGACATCCTCTTAACAACTTTCCAAATCTTCTCCACGCCTCATATAGAGTTTCATTTGGCTTTTGCGTGAACGTAACAATTTCTCCTTGAAGTCTCACGGCTTTAGATGCTGGAAAGAATTGTTTAAGAAATTTTTCAACTAAAACATCCCATGTATCAATCGCCCCTTCAGGTAACGATTCTAACCAATCTTTGGCTTCTCTCTTTAAAGTCCAGGGAAATAACATGAGATAGATCTGTTCATCCTCAACTTCTTTGATCTTGAATAGAGTACAAATCCTATTAAAGGTTCAAAGATGTTCGTTTGGATCTTCTTTTGGCGTACCACTATATTGGCAATGATTAGTTATCATGTGTAGGATTTGTCCTTTAATTTCATAATCTGGCGCATTAATGTCTGGCTTAATAATGGCGTGTCCTTGGCCCGTACCTGTGGCTCTCATTCGGTCTTCCAAACCTAGAGGTTCCAGATTTTCCATGATTGAATTTGTTGAATCTGAATCACTAGAGGATTTTGACTTAATGGTTTCTTCCTCGACAATTTCTGGATGAGTAATTTATGGTTCAGGAGGAATGATTAGTGGTTCAGGATCTCTGAATTGTCCTTGAATATCCTCCGGATTCTCAATTGTGAGGTCGGGTTCAAAAAATGGATTATCGGAAATTTGAATTGGAGTACTTGGTCGACTGGATGACGATTCTAAAGAAAAATCAACGGCGACAATATTGGCTAGATGTCTTGATCGAGTTACAGGTGGTGAACGTATGAAAGGTGGTGAACGTTTTTCCCGGTGCATTCACTGAATATCCTATCCTATTAGTTATAAAAATAAAAATTATATAAGTTATCAAATTAATAGACTTTTCTGATTTTTCCCACGTTTCGAATAGCCAATAGATGCAGCAGGTAGCCAGGACCCTTTAAATCGGAAGCCCACAAATCGCCACTAACAATTCCAACTATTACTACGAACCAGAAAATTTTGGATGTCTATCAATTTAACCGCTTAAAATAATTTTTCGTTTTGAAATTTTAGAGAAGAAATAGAAAATTCTATGTCCTAAAAACTAGAGCGTCGAGAAATAAGAAAGAAAAAGAGCGCGTCAAAAAAATGTCGAAAAATAAAAGGTCGAAAAATTAAGCGTCGAAAAAAAATAATAAAATGCAGCGTCGAAACTTAAAAGTCTAAAAACTAAAATTTAAAACTTATGTCTAAAGGTCTTAAAGCTTAAAAGGAAATCTATATCCAAAACGGCAATAACATAAAAAGTACTAAGATCTTAAAACGGCGTCGCAAAATTCTAAAGCATTTAAATTTTAATCTAAAGAAAAAGCACTTAAGGGGTTTTACGGCAAAGTCTTAAAAGCTAAAAATATAAAATAACTATGACAAAACTAAATTTAAAACTAATTACGAACGACAAATATACAAAATAAACGATAAAAATACAAATTATAATTAAAATGATAAAAATACAAATTTTATAAAAATATTATTTTTATATTATTATTTTATAAAAGTATTAATTTATATAGTTTATAATAATTATTAAACTTAATAATATTAATTAAAACTAAAAATAAAACTAAATTAAACTAATTAATATTTTAATTGAACCCTAATTATAATTAATTATATATTAAACTTAACCCTAATTTGATTCAGTCGAGGATCAAACCTGTCAGAGCAGGTCATGCGGTCGCATGAGTTATTAAGGCTCTTCTCATGCGATCGCATGGAATCGGATACCAGGCTTGGTGTTGGGCTTCTACAGTACTAGGCCCGAATAATTTTTAATATATATATATATATATATATATATATATATATATATATATATATATATATATATATATATATATATATACATATATATATATATATATTTTAATTTACAAAATATTTATAGAAAATATAATAAACTTATATTTTAAAAACTTAAATTTTTTTTTAAAATATAACTTTTATATTATAAATATATTTTTTATATATATTTAAAACTTAAAAAAAATTATATTTTTACAAAAAGAGATTAAAATTTATATATATATATATATATATATATATATATATATATATATATATATATATATATATATATATATATATATATATATATATATATATATATATATTTTATAGCGTTTTGCTTTCGGCTCCCCGGCAGTTGCGCCAAAAACTTGCCCGAATAATTAATTAAATGATCGTAAAAGATGTCATATAAACGTCACTAAATAGAACATACATAATCATTTTAATAATTATTAGATTAACTAATTTGAAGATAGGTTCGACAGGTTCCAATGAGTTATCATTCGATTAGACAATACCCCCTATCTATTAATAGTCAACAGTCCAATGTCCACAAGTGCCGGTCTTTTGTCCAAACCTTAATTATGGTACAAAATCTAATAACCCCGTCTTAATATTTAGTCTAACATCACGATTACTTTGGCTCAATTAAGCATAATAATAAATTAGTTACGAGACATTAATTTAAAAAGGAAGAACATAGCTTACAGTGGTGATTAATCGCGTAGCGTTGCACGGACAGAATTTAGACTTAAAACCCGTAAAACATTCTTAAAATAATTTTATTATTATTAACTTAAAATTAAAATTAAAAATATAAATATAAATATATATAAAGACAGAGTGAGATTGAGATGAAAAATGGGTTGGGTAATTGATTATTCATTATGATCAAGTGGGTAAATTAATATTCATATCTCATTAAAACATAGGTGGATTACATACAAGGATAATTGATGTAATTGTCAATAAAGTATTAAAACCTTGGATTACACTCAGTCGATAACCTGGTGTAATTATTAACAAAGTATTAAAACCTTGTTATAGTTCGAATCCCTAATTAGTTGGAATATTTGACTTCGGGAATAAGGTTAATTTGACCGATGGACTATTATGGACAAAAACCAAATAGGTATCAAATAATCTAGGACAAAGGACAATTAACCCGGGTAATAAATTAAAATCAACACGTCGAACATCATGATTACTTTGGCTCAAATAAGCATAATAATAACTTAGTTACACCACATTAATTTAAAAAGGAAGAACATAGCTTACAGTAGTGATTAATCGCGTAGCGTTGCACGGACAGAATTTCGACTTAAAACCCGTAAAACCTTCTTAAAATAACTTTACTATTATTAACTTAAAATTAAAATTAAAAATATAAATATAAATATATATAAAGACAAAGTGAGATTGAGATGAAAAATGGGTACATATTTTGGCAAGAAAACGTGAGTTTTATAGAATGTGGCCTGCTACAGTAACTCATGCGGTCGCATGAGTTTTTAGTGCAAATCTCATGCACTCGCATGGGCTCATGTACTCGCATGGGTTTTATGCCTATTTCCCATGCGATCGCATGGCCGTCAGATCCAGCTCACATATTTTTTGTTTTCTTGTTTGTCGACATTTTATTATATATATATATATATATATATATATATATATAATATATATAATTTATATTAATTATATATATATTATATTATATATATAATTTATATTAATTATATATATATTATATTATATTCTTGTGCATAGTTGACTTGTAATTTTCGATCCGTTGCGTCGCGTGTTGATAGTTGGCTCAGGTCCCGGTTCTGGATTTTCGAACGTCCTTTCGTACTATTTAATATCTTTTACTTTGCGTTTTGTGTCTTGTACTCTTGTAACTTTTGAGACGTTTCTAATCAATAATTTGAACCACTTGGATTGTACTTTGTACTTTTGAGCTTTTTGGTCGTTTGCGTCTTCAAATCGTCGTTTTCTTCTTTTGTCTTCGAAGTTATTTATTTAAACGATTATTACATAAAAATAGAACAATTGCAACTAAAAGCTTTACATATTGGAAGGATATTGTGCCTAAATATATGTTCATTTGGAGCACTATCAGTATATTTTGAAATTGACTTGATACCCATTAAGTTGGGAAGTTTTAACGTGATCGTCGGTATGGATTGGTTAACCAAGATAAGGGCCGATATTATCTGCGGAGATAAAGATCTTCGTATACCACAAGGAGACGGTGAGCCACTGATCATTTATGGAGAGAGATGTACCTCGAAGCTGAACCTCAATAGTTGCACGAAAGCACAAAAGATCATGAAGAAGGGACGTCTTGCTGTCCTAGCACATTTGAAAACGGTAGAAACCGAGGTGAAGAGTGTGAATGATGTTCGAATTATGAACGAGTTTTCCGATGTCTTCCCTGAAGAATTGCCTGGATTACCGCCGCCGAGAGCCATAGAATTTCAGATTAATTTAGTTCCAGGAGCTGCACCTGTGGCTCGCTCACCTTATAGACTCGCACCTTCCGAGATGCAAGAATTACAGAGTCAACTACAAGAGCTGTTAGATCGAGGATTTATCCAACCAAGTTTCTCGCCTTGGGGCGCACCTGTTTTATTTATGAAGAAAAATGATGGATCCTTCCATATGTGTATCAACTACCGTGAACTCAACAAATTGACAATCAAGAATCGGTATCCTCTTCCCCGTATTGATGATCTTTTTGACCAACTACAAGGATCGAGCATTTACTCAAAGATCAAATTGCGATCCGGTTATCACCAGTTGAGGATGAAGGAAAGCGACGTGATGAAAATTGCGTTCAGAACTCGTTATGGTCATTATGAGTTTCTCGTGATTCCATTCGGTTTAACCAACGCACCTGCCGTGTTCATGGACCTTATGAATCGTGTCTGCAAGCCGTACTTGGATAAGTTTGTTATCGTCTTCATAGAAGATATCCTCATCTACTCCAAGAGCGAAGAAGAGTATGAGCAATACCTCCGACTAGTACTTGAACTCTTGAGACAAGAGCAACTTTATGCGAAATTCTCCAAGTGTGAATTTTGGTTGAAGGAAGTCCAATTTCTGGGACATGTTGTGAGCGACCAGGGTATCAAAGTTGATCCCGCCAATATTGAAGCTATCAGCAAGTGGGAGACCCCCACTACTCCAACTCACATTTGCCAATTCCTAGGTCTCGCCGGTTACTACCGAAGGTTTATTGAAGTGTTTTCTCTGATCGCGCGTCCTTTGACCGCGCTGACTCACAAGGGCAAGAAGTTCATTTGGGAACCCGCACACGAATCAGCATTCCAAACTTTGAAGAAGAATTTAACCACCGCACCTATCTTATCGCTTCCCAAAGGTAGTGACGATTTCGTTGTTTATTGCGATGCTTTGAAAAGTGGTTTTGGTTGTGTACTGATGCAACGATCAAAGGTTATTGCCTATGCCTCCCGCCAATTGAAGATTCACGAGAGGAACTACACTACTCACGATCTCGAACTTGGAGCCATTGTCTTTGCGCTCAAATTGTGGAGACACTATTTGTATGAAACTAAGAGCACTATTTTCACCGATCACAAGAGTCTCCAGCACATCTTCGATCAGAAGCAACTGAATATGAGACAGCGTCGATGGATCGAGACACTAAACGACTATGATTGTGAACTTCGTTATCATCCTGGCAAGGCCAATGTTGTAGCTGATGCTTTAAGCTGAAAGGAGAGGACGGCACCTCTTCGTGTTAGGGCTCTGAACATCACCATTCATTCGAATCTCAACAGTCAGATCAGAGTAGCCCAAGATGAGGCTCTCAAAGAGGAGAATATATCTCATGAACATTTGAACATACTTGTCTCTCGATTCGAGGTTAGGGAGTCTGGACTCCGATGTTATGCCTGAAGAATTTGGGTACCTCTTTATGGAGATCTACGGAATCTTATACTTGATGAAGCACACAAATCGAGATATTCGATTCATCCCGGAGCGGGCCAAATGTACCACGACCTTAAAGAACAGTATTGGTGGCCAAATCTTAAGAAGGATGTTGCAACTTATGTTGGGAAATGTCTGACTTGCTTGAAAATAAAGGCCGAACATCAAAGACCCTCTGGATTACTTCAGCAACCGATAATCTCACAATGGAAGTGGAAAAGGATAACGATGGATTTCATTACCAAGCTAACAAAGACGATGGGCGGATACGATACCATTTGGGTTATCGTTGACCATCTTACCAAATCTGCACACTTCTTGGCTATGAAGGAAATGGATATGATGGAGAGACTCGCTCAACTATACATCAAAGAGGTTGTATCTCGGCATGGTGTACCTTTAGCGATCATCTCAGATTGCGATCCCCATTTTGCTTCTAGATTTTGGCGTTCTTTGCAAGAAGCCATGGGAACCCGCCTCGACATGAGTACTGCTTATCACCCGCAGACCGACGGAGGACATGTTGCGTGCATGTGTCATTTATTTTGGAAAGGCCTGGGAAAGGCATTTGCCGTTAGCCAAATTCTCGTACAACAACAGTTATCACTCAAGCATTAATGCCGCACCTTTTGAAGCGTTGTATGGCCGCAAGTGCCGATCTCCTATTTGTTGGGCCGAAGTAGGCGAGAAGCAAATCACAGGCCCCGAGGTAGTCCATGAAACCACGGAGAATATTGCTCAGATTCAGGCTAGACTTAAGACTGCCCGCGATCGTCAAAAGAGTTATGCAGACCTCAAACGTAAAGACTTTGAATTCAACATTGGTGACCGTGTAATGTTGAAGGTTGCACCTTGGAAAGGTGTGATTCGCTTTAGAAAACGTGGAAAGTTGAACCCACGATATATTGGTCCTTTTGAAATTTTGGAACGTGTTGGACCCGTTGCTTACCGTTTCGATCTACCAACACAATTGAGCTCAGTTCATCCTACCTTCCACGTGTCAAACTTGAAGAAGTGTCTTGCTACACCCGAACTTATCATACCACTTGAAGAACTTACTATTGATGATAAACTCCACTTTGTGGAAGAACCTGTTGAGATTATGGACCGTGAGGTCAAAACTTTGAAACGCAACAAGATTCCGATCGTCTGAGTACGATGGAATGCCAAACGAGGACCTGAGTTTACCTGGGAGCGAGAAGATCAAATGATGCGGAAGTATCCTCACCTTTTCCCAACTCCTCCATCTACCTCAGCTTAAAATTTCGGGACGAAATTTTCTTTAACAGGTGGGTAATGTAACGACCCTGGATTTTCCAACGTTTACTTATTAATATTTATTATTAAACGAATGTATTGTTATACATTTACTTGTTACCATACTTGACTTTGAATGCCCGAAATGTCTTTGTGACACACGTACATTACACGAATAATATTTTCGAATATTATTTACATTCATGATTAAGTTTTATTAATCATTTTTAATTAACTATGGATATTAGTTAATTACTTGGGCTTTGATTGGATTTATTTGATAACTACTTGAACTTGGGCTTTTATTATTGTTAATGGACTTAAGAGCCCACCCTACACACTACATGGACTAGTTAGCCCATTACTTACATGTAAGTATCACTTAAGGTTAAACTAGATGAAGTAAGTTAGTAAAGAATCTAGTTACTTGTTCTTTCTCATGCAAGCTTCCTATTAACCATCTTTTTAGACAAATTACATGCATGATCTAGTGGATTTTTTCCCCTTCCCCTTCCTTGTGCAGGCCGTCGGCCATCTTGAGCAAAAGGGGGATCCAAATTTTTTTTTTTTTGTAATGCATATCTTCTAGTATTCTTTCATTTTACTCATTCACTTTTCTCACACACAAAAATACTTCATCTTTTTCTCTCATTCTCTCTCAAATATTGTAAGTAACATGAGTTTTTCTTCTTCTTTTCTCTTGTAAAAACTGAAGCCAAAAACACCTCTTATCATCATTCTTTTGTTGTTAAATTGTTACATGTTCTTGTTGTAGCTTACTTACTTGTTATTTTAGTTATTGCTTGCTAGCATTTAATAATCAAACTCTTTAGTTTGTTCTTCTTTTTATCTTGTATTTACAAGAACATACAAGAACTAAACTCTCTAGTTTATGTTCTACATTTATTGTTTTAAAAGATTGTAAGTTCATATGTTGTAAAATCATACTTGTAATTCATGTTTGTAAACTTAAAAGTTTACATTCTTAAAGATCAAGCCTTGGTTTGAATCTTTAAAGTATGAACAACCATGACTTGTTACTTGTATATTTAGTTTATTACTTCATTTCTTGTACATTTAAATTCATGTTTGTTGTTAAATGGTCAAGTATTACAAGTTAGTCTTGATCTCATACTTCTTGGAACTAAAAGTTAACTTGAAAGTTCAAGAACATGGAAGTGTAACTCTTTAGTTATAATTTCATACACTTGTGTTAGATTTAACTTAATAACTTTAGATCTAGACCTTTGGGTCTTGGATCTTCAAGATCTAACTAAGAACTATGTTCTACATCTTAAGATCTTGATTAGTTAGTTTACTTTCTAGTTTGTAGTTCAATATTACTTTTATAGTTCATGTATGTGTTAAATCTAAGACTTTGATGTAACTTTGGTTCATCAAACTACATACAACACTTAATTGAGTTGTGCTACATGTTTTAGACTTACACAAGTGTTATGATGGTGAAACCTTGGTTAATATTATGCAAACACATCAACGAGTTGTACACTTGAAGCTATATGCATCAAGGGTGAGAACCGTGATAAGCATCAAGTACCAAGAACCACCGGAATCTACTGTTTTACTGTCTCTGTGTCTGATCAGTACGACTTGGGCTACTGTAAAGATGATTTTTAGTTAGCTCTGTTCGAGTAGATAACTTTTCATTTAGGACTCATCTCAATCCGAGTTACGGTTTAGGATTTATGGCCCTCCGATCGTCACTATGTCCTTTTATCGTTGTGCTGAAAATTCTGACCTACTCGCACTTAGACCATCGCCACGGTCAAACAAAGACGAGTTTGCTTCTGTAATTGTTACCACAACTAGAGGACTCATATACGGAGCCATGCCCACTGGTCTCACCTTATTTTAGTAGGTATAGAGGCCGTGGTGACTGACCGAAGTCAGCCCTTGTTTTAAACTCCTTTCATGAACAAAACTTACTTTACACCTTTTGTTTGATGATGAATGATGATGACCTTTAAGACCTAATTTACATGATTTTAAACCTATTGAGATGATTTACTGACTTAGTACTATTTGACTTAGGTTGAGGACTTTCCGGACCTACGTACTTGCTTATTTCCCGACTCGACTTTACCACTACTTTACCACTGTGAGTTATAGCATTCCCTTTTTACTTTAACTATTTTAGGACTGAGAATGCATGCGTGTTTTACATTTTACATACTAGGCATGAGTACTTAAACTTTATATATGTGTGGTTTATACAACGGCATAAACATTCCCTTTAGCTCGGTAACGTTTAGTCATTGGTTTTTGAACCGGTGAACGCGAATCTTAGATATGGATCCATAGGGTTTGACATCCCCACTCGGGCTAGTAGCGCTAGCATTTAACGGGTGTTTAATACTTCGTAATACATACGCACTTGCCAAGTGTACTTTCAGGGGGTATAAACGTTAAGTTAGTTACCAAGTGCCTACGGTTAAGCATATACTTTATCATACAGTTTTGAAACGCTCTTTGTAGCACTGAAATCTCGTAGCCTACCTTACATTACTGTTATACTTAAACTATAGCTCACCAACCTTTGTGTTGACGTTTTTAAGCATGTTTTTCTCAGGTGCTTAAGGTTGCTTCTGCTGTGTACTAGTTTTGCTGTAGACACCCGCTGCTCTAGAGTTATCACCGCATGAACTGTTTATCTTGCATTCATAACTTTAATACTTTTAAAACTATGATTTGTAACGACCTATGGGTCACATACTATTATCCTTGCTTCTATTCATTGAAGCATACTTTGGTTGTTAAACATTGATGTTGGTTAAGACATCACCTTTTATCATGAATGCAAACGTATTTTGAAATAGTATATAGTGTTTGACCTTGTAATGATCCTGTTGTTGATGATTCATACACGATGGTTTTGTACGGGGCATCACATATTCTAAATGCATCTTGTTAATGTCGGTTACCAGGTGTTCACCATATGAATGATTTTTATCTCTATGCAGTTTGCGAAATGCCTGATATGAGATGTATATTTATGAGAAATGAAAATGAAAATCTTGTGGTCTATTAAAATTATGGAAATGATCGATTATGATAAACTAATGAACTCACCAACCTTTTGGTTGACACTTTAAAGCATGTTTATTCTCAGGTATTAAGAAAACCTTCCGCTGTGCATTTGCTCATTTTAAAGATATTACTTGGAGTCATTCATGGCATATTTTAAAATACGTTGCATTCGAGTCATTGAGTTCATCAAGATTATTATTAAGTCAATTATAGTTGGATATATTATGAAATGGTATGCATGCCGTCAATTTTCGATGTAAAGAAAGTTTGTCTTTTAAAAACGAATGCAATGTTTGTAAAATTGTATCATATAGAGGTCAAATACCTCGCGATGTAATCAAATATTGTGAATCGTTTATAATGTATATGAATGGGTCCTTTCAGTTGGTATCAGAGCGGTGGTCTTAGCGAATCAGGTCTTGCATTAATGTGTCTAACTGATAGTTGTTTAGATGCATTAGTGGGTCTGGACTTCGACCGTGTCTGCATGTCAAAAGTTTTGCTTATCATTTCTAGTCGAAAAGCATCTACTTATCATCCGTAGGAAATTACCTACTTATCATTCTTAGTCTAGACACGTCTTACTGTATTCATTGCATGAATAGTGTATAGACAAAATTCATATCTTAGCGTATCCGCTAATCCAAATCTTAGCGTATCTATTACTGTAAACTTTTCCTGACATATTCCGTAAATCCCTCCGTAATCTAAGAAATATTTTGCTCTATATATATAGATATTCTATGTAATTGGGATACCATCCGATAGCTGGAAAATCATTTCATATCGAAAAATCCTTTATTCAATCTTACGAAATGGAATTCGTCATTAGTTCAAGTCCCTTGGATTCCGAAATGGAATCCCACTCAAGCTCCGAAAGCAGTGTGACTAAAATGGATCAACCAATCAGCCATCATCTATTTTGGATGAATTGGGGATGGGTTCGTAGCCTCCTCAATCATTGGAGACAAGAAGAAGGTGTCCTTTCCATCCACCATATTGCCCTCTTGGTGAAGAACCGGAAGCACTTACCGGCGAACCTGTTTGAGACACCATTTTCTCTCTCATTTCCAGAGTATCTCGTCACGAATACATATTATCTCACATTCTGGATCTTATTCATCCGGTTGTTCGAACTGCCAATCATCCCGGTGTAATAGAAGAAGTCAACGAGCTTCGCGCTCGGGTAGTGGCTTTAGAGAATATGGTGCAAAGATTACAAACACCAGGTGCAGAACCAACAGCATAACCATTACCACCACCAATAACATCCACATCCCATGCTTTAATATCATAAACTGTTCCACGAGCGTCAACATCATACTCATCATAGATACCAAGGAGTACTAACAACAATAACCGATGAAGTATTGATTCATAGCTTTATTGGAAAAATGTTCTACGGCGATTATGTAATCTCTAAAGTCTTAGAGATTATCTATTCCAACCTTAACCAGAAAATCAGATGAATGAACCAAAATGATAGAAGGAAGAATAGAAACCCTGACAAGAATGGTGCATGATTTACAAGTTGGACTTGTTTTATCTGCAGCATCAACAGTACCGTTAGCATCACCAGCACCGTCAGTACCGTCAACATCATCAGCACTAGCAACACCTATAACATCACCAGCTCTGACAGTTCAAGAATCACCGTGGACATCATTATAAATCAACAACAAGTATGTCATATCAACGAGTTATGAAGTATTAACTCATTTCCTCTGAAGGATTTATATGTATATCTTATATATATAAATTTTTAAACTATAATAAGTCTTTCCGTACTAAGCTATTATATGTGAATCTTAACTACTCGGTTAATTCATATTACTAATATGCTACGATGTACATTTTTCGTCAGCAAATTAACCATCGATAACTACAATCTCTATTTCCATTCAATGAATTCTATTTCATAATAGATCAAGTGTATTATGCAAATATATGTTTGATTTTATACTTTCATCATCGTTGTACTCGAAACTTTTCAGAAAACATCATTCATACCTTGCGAAGTTCACAAGAATTCCACGAACACCAACATCACGCAAAGTATTAATTCATAATTTCAATAAAATTGAAGAAATACTTTTGTAATTTCTAAAGTTTAAAGGATTACTTAATTCTAGTTTCAACTATAAATTAAATGAGTTTAATTTAATATTAACTCATTAAATCTATGTTACATCTGAAGAAAATATACATATCTTCATAAAGACTGTAATAAAAATTCTTTGATACAAAATATTAATTGTGAAATTTTTTTTAACGGGTAGGTAATACCCGAGAGATATATAAATTCACAATTAATATATTACAATTCTTCGAATCTGATTCAGTAATCATCCCCTATATTCATAGAAATCAGAACAACCATACTCGTTCAATTTCAATTACGTATTCTGATTTTGAAATCGCAAAATTCAATTCGAGATATAACCGGTATCATCACTCTTAGAATTCCTACATCTTTCAAAGTTATACTTTGACTTCAAAACTGTGTTAGGACATCATATGTATACTAACGATTACAATCTGTGTTCAAACCCTCCAAAATTTCTGAAGACATTTCAAATAATGAACAATCGAGATGATGATCCAACCACACACTACCCACAGTTATGTACCTGAAAAACTTTTGAAACCAAAGTCATAGTTTAACACGTACCCATGTCAGACTCTTTGACATTTATTAGCTAAAATAGTTTTTCAATCCCTTTCCAAAATAGACAGTTTTGTCACAACTCCAGCAAATCACCTTCAATTGTTCATTCGGATAAGCCTTATTATAACGATTAACCCTCCATCATTGTTACTGGGGAACCTTTCATATCTCGCCACATTAGCAATAAACTTACCAACAGCTTCACTGATCTTTGATTTTCTGAAAAATTATTATATTTATCGGAACCCCATCATTTACTCATCCGCATCTAATAACAAGAATTTTCATACCAATTACTGGGAATCAGCAATCAGTATTTTTAAAACCTCGCAGCACATCTACGTCAACAGTTATAAATACATATAACATCTATCTCCTAGAATTATTTACTACGAATGTCAAGTTTCTGAAAAACACCCCAATCTACGATTTAGTTCTCTGAAGTTTTGGAAAAGCTGAATGAAACAGCAGAAAACTGTAGACAATCGTAATAGTCAAAAGTTTGATGATAAAGAATAGAGTATTGGCAAAGCTCAGAAAAAGAGAAGGTTTTGAACTAGAAAACGAATTGAGCAAAGTATGAAGGAGGCTGTGGACAAATCACAAGGACTAAACCTGCCTTCAAAGAATCCAAATGATTCAGTATCTGCTGATGTCATTAACGAATACCTTGCTCCTGACTCTAAACCCTTGCGGTCAATATTCTGCATCATCCTCTGATATTAGAAATTCTAAGATATCATCGTATCTTTCATTATAAATATCCTCCATATCTCTGAAGATATTTCCATAATTATTCTTATCCGAAATCAATTACCTCTTCGCGTTATCAGTATCATCATAAAGGAAACTGTTTTAGTTTCTAAATTCTGAAATCTTCGAGTTTAAAATAAGAATATTTTTGAAGTAGTGTTGGGAACTGAAGCATGAGTTGGTATAATATAATGACACTTGATCAACGTGATTATATTATAGTAATTCATGCTGAGTTTCTAAAATGAAACGTGATGATTCACAGATCATAACGTCATCATGTGCTATGTTACACGACTCTTGTATTCTATTTAACCTCTAAAATATCAAGAAAATATTTCTTGATGATTCGGTCTTTTCCAAGGTATGCTAGTAATTTAACAAATCAAAATCGCGCCATTACGATTTCCTTATTAGAACATTAACTATGTTCATTCTGAGACTCATACCTACGAATTCTGGACCATTACAAGCGGTGCTTAATCGCAAGAAGAGGAAACGCAAGAAGGAAGGGCCGAAATAGAAATAGGAGTATAAATCGCATCAAATAGGAGAGAGCATTAACTGTGGATGACAATGATTATGGGAGACAGAAGCAGGGACATCGAAGTATAAGGGAAGATAAAAAAACCCAACAACAAACCAGAAATTACAAACTGTATATATCGATGCATATAGCAATATAAAGACACGGGAGAACTAAAAACACTATAAAACCAAGAGTATAGTAGAAGTAAATAGATTCTTCCGGCGGCAGATGAAAAAGGAGAATGACAGATATGAAAGTGAGGAGTATATCAAGAATCAGAACTGGATGAAGCATATTGAAGAATACTTTAAAATATGAGTTGAGAAGGTGTGAGTTGTAAGGAAACGAAGTAGGTGGATTTATAGTGAAATATCCGATAGAGAAATCAAGATGGATTATCGCATTAATTCAAAGAGGATCATAATTTCCTTAATCGACGAAGAATCAAATCCAATAAAGATTACAAAGATTTTATTTAATTCGGAGATCAATTGTGATGAAGTCAAACGATATGACGAATCACTATAATCTTATTTCATTGATTTACGATAATTTCCCTCATACGCTTCGAGTAATCGAATTATTTTATCCATACTTCTTAAACATGATAAAACTCTATAATAGTCATAATAACATGCTCATTGTTAGCCACGACGACGTCTATCAAATTTCGGGGACGAAATTTCTTTAACGGGTAGGTACTGTGACGACCCGAAAATTTTCGACCAAATTTAAACTTTATCTTTATATTATTTCGACACAATAAGCAAAGTCTGTTATATTGAATCACAAGAATTTGAAACTGTTTTCATACATTTATTTAACCTTGACCAAATTTCGACGATTCACGAACCATTATATAATTGAATATGAATATGTATACACGTATATATATTATAACTTGAGAACGTTAACAAAGTATTAAACGTATAATACTTTACATGAGCGTAATTGTTTTAATATGATTATCGATTGAATTAGGAGATGATATCAAATGATTGATTTATCATATGCATTGTATGATTACGAGTCTCTGTTGAAAGGTCTACTTTGATTTAAGAAATCTATTCTTTTTAGCGGTATTCGGAATATTTGGTAAAGTTACTTACAAGTAAGAACAAATGTGTCAATTAACGAGTGATTTTAATATGATAACTATTTTAACTTTCATCTTAAAGTTGGAGTGTGAAATGTAAATAACTTAGACGTTGGATATCAACATTTTACATTAAGATGATTTCGTACATTTATCTAACCTTTGGACTTTATATTCCGTTTCACCAACAAACGTTAATTTAAAAACTTGAAACCTAATACGTGTATAGTTAATTTTACTTTTCTAAAATGTTTTACGATATAACAACTTCTACTATTATAACCTTTTAGTAAAATGATTCTTAAATATATTTAGTTTTGGAAAACAAAGTTTTCATATTTATTTAATATTGTTTCAAATGTACAAAGATATTTTTGGTTTAAAAAGAACTTTATTATTATAACTTTTTATAAGATAACTTGTTCATAATTTTTAAAGAATTTAATTAAAGCTTTGTATTATAAATTATATATATATATATATATATATATATATATATATATATATATATATATATATATATATATATATTGTTTCAAAAACGTAAACGTGATACGACATAATATTTTCTATTACTTAAGCGATTTTAAAATGAACTTTGAAATATATTTTGTTTTGAAAAACTAAACATTATTAAATAGGTATTTCAATTATATATATAAGATATACAAAATTATATTTTTAATATATATATATATATATATATATATATATATATATATATATATATATATATATATATATATATATTTTACAATGCGTTAGTGTATAATTTAAATATAAAACGTTTCGATATTATTAAACGTGTTTTAATAAACAACGAGACATTGATTTATAGAAGCAAATGACTACAACACTCAAATAAAGAGATTATACTTTGATTAATATAAATTATAGATGATTAAGTCTAATTATTGATGATAGGTACACGTCGCGTAACATAAAGAGCTAGTTTTCTAAGCGTACGAAAATGCGTTAGAGAAACCGGAACCGAGACATAAGTAGAGTGACAACGTACGAGTCATTGGAACTAAAATTATAATTTAACTATGCATGTAAATATTATATTATATATAATTAATTATATAAATTAAATATACTATATATTAAATATTATTAATAGCCGTCGGCAGCCCTTAATCATTTGTGAGTGAGCTGGAAACAGGAACCTCCTAAATCGCGGAGGTTTATGCTTGAAAAGCACCACGATCGCGGAGCTCAAGGGTCCAGAAAGGGGCTATAAAGCTCGATCAGTTTTTGGACGAATCCATTCAATCTCATATCTCTCAATCTCTCTATATGTAATATATATTATTATTATTAATTATTATTATTATTATTAAGATTAATATTATTATTAATCGTATTATTATTATTATTAGTAGTAATATTATTAGTAGTAATATACATAAAATACTACGATGAAGTCATGAGTAGATTATTTCAAAACGGGTTTTTCGAGAAGGATAGAGCTAAGGAAATTATGGGTTATAGCTATGGAGGTTAGGGGTAATGTTCGGGGGTATGCTCGTGAGGTCAATTTGGTGTTTATCATCTCCGTTGCATCTACGTACCTTTCCTGCAATATTGAATCTCAATATTGATACGTGAGCACTCATAACTTAACTTTTATATATTAATAGTGTATCCCTGACTAGTGCTCGAGTATATAGGATTATGCATGCTTGTATATTTAATATTGTCATTAAATAGTTGACGATAGATTATGAACTAGTTACCTATGAGGTTGAGATAAGGTATAAGATATGCATGTCGTTGGAAAGCTAACGAAAAATTAAGAACTTTTCATTTAGATATCGAATGGTTTCGATGAACGGATTAGAAGTTATAGTCAATTGAATTTTTGTATTATTATTAAAAATGATTATTATTATCGTCGTTATTATCGTCGTTATAGTTTTTATCTAATTATTATTATTATTATTATTATTATTATTATTATTATTATTATTATTATTATTATTATTATTATCATCATTATCAGTAAAAGGTATTATCATTAAAAATTGTTATTTTTACTATCATTATTATCGTTAAAGTTATAATTAGTATTATTATTATTATTATTATTATTATTATTATTATCATTAAGAGAGTTATTAGTATTATCATTAATATTATCATTATTGTTATTATTATTAGTATTATTATAATTAAGACTAAAATTAGTAACACCTAATTATTATGATTATTATCATTTTTACGGACGCGATCTAAAAGACGACTAAGAACTATTAACAAATTGATTAGGAAATAATGAGTATAAGTATCAAGATGAAATTAAAATATTAAAAGGTATTGATTTAGATAAAAATATCGTTTTCATTATTTTTATCATTATTATTATTAAAACTATTATAAATATTAAAACTATTATTTTTACAAAAAATATTATTTATAGGAATATCATTGTGAATATAAAATATCATTATCATTTTAATAAAAATTATCATTTTTCCATAATATCATTTTTAGTAAATATAAATATTATTAGTTTTAGTAGAATAATAATAATTATTATTACAAAATAATACAACTTTTACTTACTATTATTTTTATCGACATTATTTTATCAAATAAATATGTGATACAAACATATTTTACTACGTGTAATATAATTACATTAATAACACATATCATATTATTTTTATGATATTAAATAAACTTTATAAATTTTATTACTTAAGATATATAAAAGTATATTTTATTATATAAATTTTATTATAAAATTTTATTTATTAATAAATGAATTATAATATTTACTCTAATAAATCTGTTAAAAATATTTAAAAAATATAAAACAACTATATTTAAACTATATAATAATCATATATAAATTTTGGAAACCATTTTGAGTCAAATTGACTTCTGTTGACTTTTGCATAGTATGCTCGAGCATTAAGATTGTGATACACTATGACTTGACCTAAATTGTTAGACACATATTGATCAAACATATAAATATATATAATTAATATAGGTTCGTGAATCCGAGGCCAACCTTGCACTTGTTCAATGACGTCATATGTATTTTTACTACGAAATACAGTATTGTGAGTTTCATTACTCCCTTTTTAAATGCTTTTGCAATATATATTTTTGAGACTTAGAATACATGCGCTTTTATAAATGTTTGATGAAATAGACACAAGTAATTGAAACTACATTCTATGATTGAATGATTGAAATCGAATATGCCCCTTTTAGCTTGGTAGCCTAAGAATTAGGGAATTGGCCCCTAATTGACGCGAATCCTAAAGGTAGATCTACGGGAACTAACAACCCCCATTCTGGAATTTGGAATGCTTTAGTACTTCGATTTTATCATGTCCGTTGGGTGTCTCGGAATGATGGGGATATTCTATATGCATCTTGTTAATGTCGGTTACCAGGTGTTCACCATATGAATGATTTTTATCTCTATGCAATTTGCGAAATGCCTGATATGAGAAGTATATTTATGAGAAATGAAAATGAAAATCTTGTGGTCTATTAAAATTATGGAAATGATCGATTATGATAAACTAATGAACTCACCAACCTTTTGGTTGACACTTTAAAGCATGTTTATTCTCAGGTATTAAGGAAATCTTCCGCTGTGCATTTGCTCATTTTAAAGATATTACTTGGAGTCATTCATGGCATATTTCAAAAGACGTTAGTTCATCTTGATTATTATTAAGTCAATTATAGTTGGATATATTATGAAATGGTATGCATGCCGTCAATTTTCGATGTAAAGAAAGTTTGTCTTTTAAAAACGAATGCAATATTTGTAAAATTGTATCATATAGAGGTCAAATACCTCGCGATGTAATCAACTATTGTGAATCGTTTATAATGTATATGAACGGGTCCTTTCATGCATATCCTCCATCTTCCCCAAATAAAAATGATAAACATACTACTTGGGAAAATGAAGCAGTTGTACACAGGAGGCCTGATCCCAGAAGAATGAATCTAGATGAAAGCGAGGCTCCTAGGCTTGAAATCTTTGTTGATGAATGGCTAAGCATGCAAGCAGCCAGGAGAACAGAAAGGATACGCCAAATCATAATGTTGTATCATCCACTTGATCAACAGTTCTACATTGATATTGGCATGTACTTAAAGAACATTGGCCAGAGACTCAATACTGATCAGGAAAAGGCACTATTCTATGAAGATGTACAACTGGACATGGATTTGGAACAATACTTCAACCTCATGACTTCTGATGAGGGTAAGCAGTTGATTCACTCAGCACGTTCCCTGAACATTACAATTAAAGAATTTATGACAAGTGTTCAACTGGAACAACAAGCAAGTGATCATGCTGAGTACCTTGAAAGATTAATGCTTAAGGAACAAGAAGAAAATTTGGCTGCTGATAGGATTCAAGAAGAAAAATCAATAAAATTAGCAAAAGCCATTATTAAGTACAGGACAAGGCTCTAGATAAGCTTGAAGCTGCTGAAAAGGCACCTGAAGTGACTCCACTGGAGACTGAAAAAACAAAGGAATTATCTAATAAGCATCTCTGGAGCAAATATATTGATGTGATGACCAAAAGATCTAATCCTGGTAAGATCATCAAATATCACAGAGGGACTCAGAGAACCTTCAGTATCAGTAGAGATAATCATGTTCATAAGATGGTAGATTATAGAGATCTGAGGATCTTTGGATTTGATGAATGGATGGAATTCCTGTAGCACTTCATTGGAAAAGGAGAAAGTAATCTCAAGAGTACACTGAGCCTTGAGTTACAAGATCTGTTTGACAACCCAGGTAAGCATGGTAATGCACCAGTAGTAATAGTAGAGGAAGTACTATCTCAAAAGAAGAAGAGGAAGAAATATACTGGTAGCCCACGCAGAAGAGATCCAATCATTCTACCGCCTCAAATTCCTGTTTTCAAGCCGGAAGACCTGCCTGAATTGTTTCCTGAAGCCTGGAAGGTGAAAGAAGAAGAGCTATCTAAAGAAGAAAGGCAAAAAGATAAAGATAAAGATAGATAGCCTTCTGTTGTTAATTTGTATCTTTTGTTACTTCATATTCAAATTACTGTTATGCAATCATTTTATATATTCATATAATGAATGTGAAATGAGTTTATCTTCAAAATCATATCAATTTATAAGATACATATAACTCAGCAAAAGATCCCAAAATAAACCTAAAAATAGACAAAATTACTGCTTATTTTCATTAAGTCCTTTAGTGCTGACTTTAGTGTTTTCTTTATAAGTCATAGGTTTTGTCATCATCAAATAGGGGGAGATTGTTGCGTCCCAAAATAATTAAGGATTTAATTATGACAAAACACTAATTATACACACTAAAATGTTATGTGCAGCCAGCGTAGGTTTATTTATGTATACACAACATTTGTTGCTTTGTCGAGTGTTCTTGTATGCTGCTTGGTCTACCAGCAGAAGGTAGAGAGTATTCTTCATTTAGCACAGGATTAGTGCCCAACAAATTATGAAGATCAAGTGAACCAGTAAAGAAGAACTAGCATAGCTGGTAGCAGTATACAACACTTAGACAACTATGCTCCATTACAAGTATAGTAGTTTCCTGAGTGGTCTACATCAATTTTACTATTCAACAGAAGTCGAAGACAAAGTTGAACAGAAAATGACACGTGTCGGCGGCTGAAAAGTGGCCTTACAAGACCACGTGGGAATGCAGAAGTTTAACACATGTGTAGACATGTGTAATACTTTATCAACGCCTAGGGAGCCCAACATTGTATTTGTTTATTCAAATAATAGTGCCAAACCGAATTGAGGTATTCTTGCAAATAGTTACTAAAGAGGAAAGAAGAGAACACACTCTCTGATGCAGTTATCCCCACAAGTACAGACATCATATGTACCAGTAGACAATAGATCAATTACACGTATAAAAGGACTACTATAAATAGAAGTATTCACTATTGTAATATTTAGTGGTGTGGGTTTATTTAAAAGGATTCCAAACATGTTATAGCTTTAAGATATCCTCTCTAGCTATACTTAGGTGTAATCTGTAATCAACCACCTGTTTATTTCACAAAGAACAGGTGTGATTCTTTGTGATTCATATCAATAAGGAATAACGTTGAAAATTACCCTTAACTCTTATTTTAATTATTTGTTTAAATACTTAACTACTATATTACTTAAGTTAATTAAAAGAATTGTATTCACACACCCCCCTACAACACTTCGTCTGCACTGGTTTGTACACGTACCAGTGAATTATACCAAGTACTCACTAAGTTGTAGACCACTTAAAATCTTCAGTTTCAAGAGGGATGATCAACTGCATAAATATCGATCAAAACTTGAACCCTTTTACAGGTATACAATTTAAGAAAATTGATAGTGCCTAAATTATACATGTTTTCCATATCATTTTAAGGCACTATTATGTATAATTTTGAGGATATTTTAGTCAATTGCATCAACTTTTGGTACTTAATGATTTGTGATTGATTTCAGGAAAATACCGAGTTAAATGGATGATTTGGATGGGAGGAGCTGGTTGAGAAAGAGAGGAAAGCTTACGTGCTGTAATACTAGTCAGTCGCCTCTTGCAAGCTTCAAGCACCATTTGTACAATAAAAAGTTGAAGAAAATGTCAGATGCCAAGCGCTGCCTAAGCTTCAAGCGTCGCATTAATTGTCAAACAAAGAAATAAGAAGTTTCGGAGATCAGAGTCAAGCGCTGCTTAAACCGATAGAAGCGTCGTTTGGATTCCTAGATGATGAACAAAGTGCCGCTTGTACCAAGGAAAGCCCCGTCTGAGAGCAAAAGCGCTTGTCAAGGGTCGCCTAATCTAAGGTTTGGTTGGAAATTCATCGTAGAAGTGCCGATTGGGCTTCCCAAGCGCCTCTTGCCTCTGTTGGTTTCGGAAAATCATAAATACGAGGCTTAGGGTTTTGAGGCCATATACAAATTTTGGAGAGACTTACGTTCTAGAGTTGATAGTGGGTGATTTTTGAAGGTTTTCAAGGAGGTTTGGAGCATTCAAATGCCTTGTAATCATCAAGAGGAAGCTAGTAACATCGTTTGATTTCATAAACACTTTTATTTAAGTTTAATTCTTATTTCATGATCATGGATTTCACTTTGGATAATTTTTTATTGATTTCATTATGATTGTTGTCTAAGATTATTATGTTTACTTAGGCTAAATACTAACCAGTTCATCACACAGCATACTGATGCCGCAGCTGTTGGTGGTGAGACATCTATAGTGGATAACCTAGCCACTAGCATTTTTGGGACATCCTACATGAACACATATAGGGTCACACCTCCCACGACTAAGACGATGTTATATTGGGCATGGGACCAGGCCACCCATATGAGATTTGATAGGACAAGGATCCTCAGGACCTATGCATACGAGCTCCTGGATGGAGAGTGATATCGGCTAAAAAATCACATTTTTACCTCGATATTAAGGCCCAAAAAATTATAAAGTTCCAAGCTTTATCGCCAAATAATCACTTTGTCAGTTAATTTTTTAGATTTAGTAATTACAAAGACGATGCAAAAAGAATCAAGTGAAACAAAGCTAAAACGAAGATTCTAGAGCAAAAACGGTGAAAGACAAGTTATGACCCCAGAAACCAAGTTACGATCCCGAGAACGAGCAAGACGATCCAAGCAAACAACAGACCATAAGCCAAAACCTACCTACCACACGACTTTCCTGGAACCGGCCACCCACGCCGGCTTGTGGCGCCGGCTTGCCAGACCGGCCTAACAGCCGTTTCCCAGCCAAATTTTATTATTTAAACGCCATTTTGCATCCCATTTTCACACACCTCTTCACACTCTCTCAGTACAATACACTTTCTCTCACTATAAGCTTTCAAGGCTTTCTCATGTCCGAGCGGGAAATTGAGTACCCGAAGGCGAACACCGAAGATTGTACTAGGAGCAGTCTAGAGGATGTCAGCACTTGTAATGGTCCAGATCTCGTGTGTGAACGGTGAACGCCTTCATTAATTTAATATAGTTACTTTGTTACTTTGAGTTGCTTTCATCTTGAATGGTTGACTATCTGTTACAAATGTTTATTATGTGTTGAATATCTTTTCTAAAACTTATACTTGTTATGCTGAAACCTTATCGGGTTTAGAAGTCTAATCTACGGACCACCCTTTCCATTTACTCACATGGCTATAACCTAGTGTTAGGACCTGATCAATCCTAGGATACAAGGTAAGTAGTTATATGTGCTTAATGTCACAATAGGGAAATAGTACCTACGTACAGTTAATCACTTATTCATCAAAGAAGAGCTGCTTATTTAGGTTGTGGTTAGAGTAGGCAATATAGAGTTCAGTGAACACTAGCTTACTCAAAAGCATGATTCGCATCAGAAGCAATGTTCTTGAGATATTGTAAGATGATCCGGAGTTGAGTAAGTGATCACAAAGGAGAGACATCTAATCCAAATAGTAGTAACTTAGGATATTTAAGTTTGCACATCTGTTAATGTTAAGGCATAACTTAGTATTAAGTGGAGGAATGTTACTGTAGTTAAACCAACTAGGATTTAGAAAAGTTGAAACTTTTCTTTAAGGATATACCACTTTTTTCATGTACCTATGATTCCATCCTCAAGGTCGTTTAAACCCTTTAAGGTTAATATTGGGAGTAGGGATATCCGTCTTATCCAGAATCTTCAAAGCCTAAACTCTTAGTGACAAATTGTTTAGGTTCTTAACCCGTTTAATTGAGGTTTAGTGTTCATTCTGGGAAGTTAAACTCTTTTAACATCTCTCCATCAGTATCATATTATCTATACCTATCCCTTTTATCTTTATAATTTATACTACCTTAGTTACGTCTATTCTATCACCACTTATCATTAGGGTTGACCTTATAGGTACTTTTGTCCCACATCTGAGCAAACATACAAAAATACGAACCTAAATTATACTTACTACTTACTCGTTTAAAGGAAGACAAGTAGGTGAAATATAGCTAGGAAAACCCACATAAATATATATAATAAAACCATTTCTGATAACTAATTTTGACGTTTTGTGACCTAACGACACCGCACAAATAAAACCGTTCGCTTTGGTCGTAACAAGAGAGGAACAAATCTTTGGCGTTGCTGCCGGGGATCAAATTTTCTATTTGTTAAGGTAACCGTTGATTCTATTAAGATATCTGAGATTCTTGAGTGGTATATAAGAAAGACAATTATACACGGACTTGGTTGTATGATTTTCCGAACAATATCCAATTATAGGGGAACCAAAAGGATCCTACCTCTCCGTTGTCGATCTGGCCACTTGTTTCAAAAGATAAAATTGATAAGGAACACATATACTTAATAAACAGAGAATTTGTCAGTAAGGGATTTAAAGGCGCCATTATAGTAAACCCTTTTATAAAACATAAAAACAAATATTAATTATGGTATTAATTTATGTAGATTCCAGTTCAAGCTTAACCAATTACGAAGAAAGTGCGAAAGGCAGTTGCTCTCCCACAACTTCGGAAATCGGAGAATTTTTTCTTTATAAAAACAAAAATGAAATGAGTCTAAACTCTGATGAATCTCATCAAGAATTATTTCTTGATCCTTTTAGTCCAAGAAGCCGGATAACTTCATCGGACTTGGAGATTTCATTGCTTTTAGATAAGTTTTACTCAAATGAACCAGGATTCAACCTTTTTCATGATTCAAAGTGGATACTCAGTCTTAATGAACTCCTTATTATGGAGGATGAAATATGGAGGGAATACCCAACTATTTTCAAATATCCAAACTTGTTTGAATATGTTCCAAAACAGAAATGATACATCGATAACTTAGATGCCCCATTTACTGGAAATCTATTAAATTCTAACAGAAGGTTAGACATCTATAGAGAATTCATTAGACACCTCTATTCCTCAAATTTCCCATTTTCAAAATTTCAATTGAACTTACTAAAAGAGCTGCGTAATCAAGTTCGATCTCTTCACAAACTGTCAAAGGAATGTAGGGAAGATATTTTTGTCAAGTATCGGGGTGAATAAATTGACCTAAAATCTGATTTAGAATCATTAGTTAGTTTTCTGCCTCATATCGATGATAAAGAGTTTTCCCAAATTCCTATCAACTGTTATGTTGCAACAATGATTTTTGAGTTAGAATTTTGGATTATAAGTAAAAAACCTAACCCTAATTCAAAATATGGAGATCGAGATTTCTTCTACTTTGATCCATCATCATTTCTCTAGAAAAGATTAATCGAAGTTTTTCCTGATTCAACCAAGGAAAGAATAGATAAGAATTTCTTCACAAAAAGAAAGGAAATATATTCTGAACTCGTTTGAATTCTCACTACGTGAAATTTTCCATTTACAACTTCTCAAAGAAAGGTCACATGAGAAATATTTGAAAATTTAAAATTTACTGTCGGAGATCTTGACTCAGAGGAAGATCTTCTATTTCAAGACATAGTGTCAAAACTTCTTTTCGAACTTAATTATCGAGATACTGGACCAAGGGATGGAATTTCAAACACCAAAAAGGTTAGAATGGCTTTGGTTAAATTAATGGATGACATCGGGGATTTACAAAAGCGTGATCGCAAAATGCTAAGTGATTTTAAAATATTTTCAGTACACTCCGTTGATTTACACTGGATGGTTAAAGAAGCTTTAAACTTATCTTTCTTTTCGCGTTATTTCTGGAAGTTAGTTGTGGAACCTGTGTAATCAATTTATATTTTAACAAAATAAGAATTTTCTTTAATTTGTCCATTTATCTTTTTCAATTCTTTTAAAATTTTAGATTAAAATAGATAAAATAACCGGATTAAATCTAAGGCAAAATTTTATAAATCTTTTATAAACCTAATGATAACATCAAAATATAAAAACGCTAAAAAAATCACGAGTCGGGCCGGGAAAATAAGCCCGTGCGCCACATGGGCCCATTTTTCTTTTCTTTTTCTTTTTCTCCTTCCTCCTCTTTTTCCCTTCGGCCGATGAACACACTCACACACACACCGCCATCAAATCTTGACCAATTTTTACGATTCAAAGCTCAAAACCTAGTCTCTCGTTCCTCTTAAACACGTTTCCGCTATCAATTTTGTGTTTAAGGTACATTTTCACGGTTAAAAATCGAATTTTTTCTTAGGGTGTAATTTTTAACTTTTGAAAAAATTTGTGTTTTATGCTTGATTATGATTCCTTGCATGATTAGTTAGACAATGTGATTGTTGTATGCTAGTTTTTAGGTTCGATTGAGGCAATTAGGTTCACTTTTAGCCTATGATTTGTCAATTTGTGTTCTAGGTTAGAAATTGATAAAAATTTGGGAATTTTGATGTTTTGCTAGCTTATTTTGGCTTAATGATTCACCTAAAATACTTTGGAACAATTTATGATCGTTTTGTTGAAAACTACAATTTTTAGGAAAATGTATGAAATTAGGCTTTCGGTTTTTTCCTAATGTTGAAACTTTTTTAAAACTTAGGATGACTTGAAAACTAGTCAAAATTAAGATATCATTGACTTAAAAATGAATTTGGAACCTAGTCTTTGATTTTCTTTATTATGTACGTTTTTGCTAAAATGAATATTTTTCAATAAAAATGGTTTTAAATCATGACTCGAAGACATTATAGGAAAAGTTTGATGTTTAAAAATATTTAAGGTAATTAAAAACGATCATTATGATTGTTGTATGCTTAAAAATCATCATACTTTGAATGAATTTGCTTATTACGACTAACTCGCTATAATTATTATTTTTAAACATTATTTGTTGCGATCACGGGTATGCTTCGAATTTGGTTAAAGTATGTTTATAGTTTGTTTAGATATTGTTTACTGTAATTTTGGCTATAATTGTCGATAACAGGGATATGGAAAGTGTCATTTTAAAGCCCTCATTTCAAATTTTTTTCAAAATTATACGTACTTTTTCATATCTTATTGTTATACGAAGTCTTGGTATCTTTTTGGAACATAACCTACATTGCTTGATTATTGCAGTTGGCACGCAGATATCAAATTCTAGAAGAATATGAGTTGCCCGATTCTATTCGCGGGCATGATAACGCCCCGATATATGAACCATTCATGCGTAACTGGATTAATTGGAGAAAATGACACAACAAGTATATCAACTGGGAAATAATGGAGTAGTGTGGTTGGACAAATGAGTTGAGGAATTTGTTATGTTTTTGGACAAACTAGAAAGAACACAAGGCTTGGTTGAAAACTTTTGAGATTAACGAACATGTGTATCAAGAGCCATACGCAAAGTTTATGGCTACATGGGAGTTTGAAGAAAATGTCGATCCTGAAGAGTATAACACTCGTAATTGCATCCACTTCCGACATCAGAACATCACTCACCACCTTACTCTTGCGCGGTTCGCCCGTCATGAGGAACTATACAAAAGTACTCACTTGAAACGCATAATATTCACGCAAGGTTACACTTCTCTAGATACATCAGTCGATTATCAGGCTTTCTGGTGAACATACACTACTGATCCAGCAGCTTGGAGGTCCGAGAAAAAGGCCTCCCATTTCATCAACCCAGTTCACCGCATCCTTCATCACCTTCTGGCCAATACGATTCACCCATGACTCGACATGGTGAAAACATCACACATTCTGATATACAGCTTATGCACTCCATGTTCCAGAACCAGAACATGCGAGTTGCATATCTTTTGGCTCAGGCAATCACTGTTGCGAAACTATCATTGGCCACGGTTGAGCCACTTTTAGGAGATGTTGTCACGAAGTTACTTAAACGGATGCATATTTTGGGTGACATTGAAGCAATGGGTTATAGGAGGGAATCTGAGTCAGAGGAGATTACGTATAAGCTACTGCACAATTGGCAGTTTATTTAGATACAAAATAGGCATTTGATAGTTCTAGCTAATCCATGGGTTGAAGGTTCAGTCAACCGGACTGTACCTAATGACGTGATTAGAGACTTTAGGCCCAATCCTAGTACTAGGGATGGTAGGAGGAGAGCGCAGGGTTCGCAGGAACCAAGGGATGAGGATGATCCCACTATACATGGTGTGCCCATCGATGGAGGTGCACAGAGACACTCACCTATGCACCATGGGGCCCCATCATATTACGGTCCTTATCATTATTACATGGGTGATATACCTAGGCCTGAGAGGTGGTTTATTGAGTTAGATTGCTCGAGAACTTTAAGCACTTTACAAATCATGCAGGAGAGTATTTCAACATCCCACCATATCTTTGGCCGGATCCTTTGATTGTTTCCCACAGAGATGAAATGTCCCGTTCATATCGATTATAAACGTTTCATATTAATTGGTTTCATTGCGATGTTTTGACCTCTAAATGAGACGTTTTTCAAAAACTGCATTCATTTTTAAAACAAACCATAACCTTTATTTTATCGACAAAGATTTAAAGGACATAACCTAGATTATCAAGTAATGATAATCTAAAATATCACGCTTACACACGGCCATTACATAATGGTTTACAATAATAATATGTTACAACAAAGTAAGTTCTCGAATGCAGTTTTTAAACAATATTATACAAGCATGCTTACTCCAAATCTTGTCCTTAATTTAGCATGCAACAGCGGAAGCTCTTAATAATCACCTGAGAATAAACATGCTTTAAACGTCAACAAAAATGTTGGTGAGTTATAGGTTTAACCTATATATTTATCAAATCGTAATAATAGGCCACAAGATTGAAAGGACCCGTCCTAATCCATCTGGACGAAGTCACCAACATGTGGTTCCATTGTGATGATCGACTCCAAATAATGTCTTTAAAATGAGCAAATGCACAGCGGAATGTTTCTTTCATACCTGAGAATAAACATACTTTCAAGTGTCAACCAAAAGGTTGGTGAGTTCATAAGTTTATCATAAAACAATAAAATTCATCATTTTGATAGACCACAAGATTTAAATCCTACATGATACAAATGGGCCTGAATCCTATACCCACCTGTAATGTACATGCAATATCTTTTAAATACATTACACCTTTCTCGTGTATGAAATCATCTTTCATAAATCTTAGTAACCGTACACATATCTCGTGCACAAAAATAACATACACATAACCTGTGTATAAAATCATTCTCTCGATACATAACATTCATATCAATTGATGGCAATTATCATGTCCACATAATTCAATGGTGGCAATTATCATGTCCACATAATTCAATGGTGGCAATTATCATGTCCACATAATTCAATAATAATCCGCAGAACTTCTGTCTGCATAATAATTCATTCGAGGAATGTTTTGCTTGTGTCTATCTCGTCAAACATTTATAAAAGCATTTCATGTATTCGCAGTTCAAAATATATTTCAAAAGCATTTAATAAAGCAGTTATAAAAACAGCGCATGTATTCTCAGTCCCAAAAATGTAAAGAGTAAAAGGAAATCAAATGAACTCACATATTGTATTTTGTAGTAAAAATACATAGGACGACATTTAACAATGCAGGATTGTCCTCGGATTCACGAACCTATATCAAGTATATATATTAACACATAATTGTAATCGAATAAATTTACATATTAATGTTATAATTGTTATTTTAATAAATTATATGTTTCATTAATAACTTATTTAGATATATTCATTTTTTTTATATATACATTAAATATATAATTAATATTTATTACAAAATACTAATATATTTATGTTTTAGGTATTAGATAAAGTTTTATATAATTTAATAATTACTTGATAAGATATTATTAATAATAATAAATAAAATTTGTATTATTTTATGATAATAATAATAGTAAATATGCTTAATAATAATTGTAATTATAATCATATTAATAATAATATGATTTAATAATGATAATAAATATAGTGTTAAAAATAATACTAATATTGATATTAAAATTAATAAAATAACCGTAATTATAATAATAATAATAATAATAATAATAATAATAATAATAATAATAATAATAATAATAATAATAATAATAATAATAATAATAATAATAATAATAATAATAATAATGTTAACTTTAATAATTAATGATTTTAATAAAAATTGATATTGTTAATAATAATAATAATGATTTTAACAAAATGATAATTTTGATAGGAAATGATAATTAATTTTTTTTTTACAATAATAATAATATTAATAATTCATTTAAATTGTAATTAAATTGAAATTTTATCATTTTTATATTGTTATCCTTATTTATAATTTTTATATTTATATTCATAATAATAATAATGATAGTGATAATCCATTTTAATAATAATATTAATATTATGTCTAGGGGTAACATGATGTATTAAAATCAATAAAACAAAATGTTGGGGCCTGGGATCGAACCTGAGCCCCTTAGATTGTAGGTGTGAATGTTAACCAATTGTGCTGTTTCGATTTTTCTGTTATGTAACACAATTATACTTTTAAAACTCTTAATTATATTTATAATAAATATCATAACAATAATATAGATATATAAATATAGATAATTTAAAAAAAAAATTATCTTTATACCTAATAAAAAGGGAACGGGTCGGCTAAATCAGATCAGGATTAGCAACACGCAGGAGAAGGAAATCAGGGTTCATTTAAACTATGATTCAACAATCGATCAATTGATCGAGAAATAACCATCGATGATCAGAAATTATTTGGTTCATCGTCATCATCGTTCTAGTATCAACCATCATGAACACAAGTAACCACCATCAATCTTTATTGTATCCTAATTATTATCGTATCATAATCGTAATTCATCACTATTTTGTTGCTGTTTCATCATCATCATCCCGTTAAGCACTATTCATCTTTATTTTTCATGGTCTTGGTTTCGAGTTTGTTTTGAATTAAATCAGGAGGTAACATAGTACTAGTAGTATTCCTTCGTGGTTTGGTCAGGGCAAAATAAAAGTAGCAATAATAAAATAGTTTTAGATGGATTTTTGAGTTAAAGAAAAAAAAATCAAGAAAGTGAGTCGTGTAGTGGTTTTGGTGATTTACAGCGGCACAGACATCAGCACAATAACAGGTATTGTTGGTGGTTTCAGGTGGCAATTGACCTAGAATGTAGTAGCAGCTGCAGTAGCGACCAAGAATGGAAGTAGCACAGGAAACGCAGGTGATCGATTGGTAGTAGTTTGTTTGTGTGGTTTCTCGGTCAGAAACTAAAATAGAAAAGAAGATGTCGAGCATCAGGTGACTCTTTTTGTTTGGGTTAGATGCAAGTGGTGAGGTGTTCGATGGTGGTGGGTCTTTGTGGTGCAGGTGATGGATGTAGTGACCCGAACTTTTCCGAACCTTTCTATGATTATATGTTTAATGAAATTGTTATTTACATGATTAAGTGTTTCCAACATGTTAAGCAATCAAACTTGTTAAGACTTGATTAATTGAAATAGGTTTCATATAGACAATTGACCACCCAAGTTGACCGGTGATTCACGAACGTTAAAACTTGTAAAAACTATACGATGACATATATATGATTATATATATAGTTAACATGATTTTAGTATAAGTATGTATCTCATTAGGTATTTTAACAATGAGTTATATACATAAAAAATGAGACTATTAATTTAAGAAACTCGAAAACGATATATATAACGATTATCGTTATAACAACGTCTTACTAGGTACATATGAATCATATTAAGATATTGATACACTTGGTTAATTATGTTAAATGATAAGTAAATATATTATTAAGTGTATTAACAATGAAATACATATGTAAAAATAAGACTACTAACTTAATGATTTCGAAACTAGACATATATGTAACGATTATCGTTGTAACGGCATTTAACTGTATATATATCATACTAAGATATATTATATATCATAATATCATGATAATATAACAATTTAACATCTCATTTGTTATAATAAACAATGGGTTAACAACATTCAACAAGATCGTTAACCTAAAGGTTTCAAAACAACATTTAAATGTAACGACTCAGTTAAAATGTATATACATGTAGTGTTTTAATATGTATTAATACACTTTTGAAAGACTTCAAGACACTTATCAAAATACTTCTACTTAACAAAAATGCTTACAATTACATCCTCGTTCAGTTTCATCAACAATTCTACTCGTATGCACCCGTATTCGTACTCGTACAATACACAGCTTTTAGATGTATGCACTATTGGTATATACACTCCAATGATCAGCTCTTAGCAGCCCATGTGAGTCACCTAACACATGTGGGAACCATCATTTGGCAACTAGCATGAAATATCTCATAAAATTACAAAAATATGAGTAATCATTCATGACTTATTTACATGAAAACAAAATTACATATCCTTTATATCTAATCCATACACCAACGACCAAAAACACCTACAAACACTTTCATTCTTCAATTTTCTTCATCTAATTAATCTCTCTCAAGTTCTATCTTCAAGTTCTAAGTGTTCTTCATAAATTCCAAAAGTTCTAGTTTCATAAAATCAAGAATACTTCCAAGATTTCAAGTTTACTTCCAAGTTTTCTAAATCCATTCCAAGTAATCATCCAAGATCAAGAAACCTTTGTTACTTACAGTAGGTTATCTTTCTAATACAAGGTAATAATCATATTCAAACTTTAATTCAATTTCTATAACTATAACAATCTTATTTCGAGTGGAAATCTTACTTGAAATTGTTTTCGTGTCTTGATTTTGCTTCAAGAACTTTCAATCCATCCAAGGATCCTTTGAAGCTAGATCTATTTTTCTAATTTCTAGTAGGTTTATCCAAGGAACTTGAGGTAGTAATGATTTTCATAACATCATTCAATTCATACATATAAAGCTATCTTATTCGAAGGTTTAAACTTGTAATCACTAGAACATAGTTTAGTTAATTCTAAACTTGTTCGCAAATAAAAGTTAATCCTTCTAACTTGACTTTTAAAATCAACTAAACACATGTTCTATATCTATATTATATGCTAACTTAATGATTTAAAACCTGGAAACACGAAAAACACTGTAAAATCCGGATTTACGCCGTCGTAGTAACACCGCGGGCTGTTTTGGGTTAGTTAATCAAAAACTATGATAAACTTTGATTTAAAAGTTGTTATTCTGGGAAAATGATTTTTATTATGAACATGAAACTATATCCAAAAATTATGGTTAAACTCAAAGTGGAAGTATGTTTTCTAAAATGGTCATCTAGACGTCGTTCTTTCGACTAAAATGACTACCTTTACAAAAACGACTTGTAACTTATTTTTCCGACTATAAACCTATATTTTTTCTGTTTAGATTCATAAAATAGAGTTCAATATGAAACCATAGCAATTTGATTCACTTAAAACGGATTTAAAATGAAGAAGTTATGGGTAAAACAAGATTGGATAATTTTTCTCATTTTAGCTACGTGAAAATTGGTAACAAATCTATTCCAAACATAACTTAATCAACTTGTATTGTATATTATGTAATCTTGAGATACCATAGACACGTATACAATGTTTCGACCTATCATGTCGACACATCTATATATATTTCGGAACAACCATAGACACTCTATATGTGAATGTTGGAGTTAGCTATACAGGGTTGAGGTTGATTCCAAAATATATATAGTTTGAGTTGTGATCAATACTGAGATACGTATACACTGGGTCGTGGATTGATTCAAGATAATATTTATCGATTTATTTCTGTACATCTAACTATGGACAACTAGTTGTAGGTTACTAACGAGGACAGCTGACTTAATAAACTTAAAACATTAAAATATATTAAAAGTGTTGTAAATATATTTTGAACATACTTTGATATATATGTATATATTGTTATAGGTTCGTGAATCAACCAGTGGCCAAGTCTTACTTCCCGACGAAGTAAAAATCTGTGAAAGTGAGTTATAGTCCCACTTTTAAAATCTAATATTTTTGGGATGAGAATACATGCAGGTTTTATAAATGATTTACAAAATAGACACAAGTACGTGAAACTACATTCTGTGGTTGAATTATCGAAATCGAATATGCCCCTTTTTATTAAGTCTGGTAATCTAAGAATTAGGGAACAGACAACCTAATTGACGCGAATCCTAAAGATAGATCTATTGGGCCTAACAAACCCCATCCAAAGTACCAGATGCTTTAGTACTTCGAAATTTATATCATATCCGAAGGGTGTCCCGGAATGATGGGAATATTCTTATATATGCATCTTGTTAATGTCAGTTACCAGGTGTTCACATATGAATGATTTTTATCTCTATGTATGGGATGTGTATTGAAATATGAAATCTTGTGGTCTATTGTTACGATTTGATATATATATAGGTTAAACCTATAACTCACCAACATTTTTGTTGACGTTTAAAGCATGTTTATTCTCAGGTGAATACTAAGAGCTTCCGCTATTGCATACTAAAATAAGGACAAGATTTGGAGTCTATGTTTGTATGATATTGTGTAAAAACTGTATTCAAGAAACTGATTTTGATGTAACATATTTGTATTGTAAACCATTATGTAATGGTCGTGTGTAAACAGGATATTTTAGATTATCATTATTTGATAATCTACGTAAAGCTTTTTAAACCTTTATTTATGAAATAAAGGTTATGGTTTGTTTTAAAAATGAATGCAATCTTTGAAAAACGTCTCATATAGAGGTCAAAACCTCGCAACGAAATCAATTAATATGGAACGTTTTTAATCAATAAGAACGAGACATTTCAGTTGGTATCCGAGCGTTGGTCTTAGAGAATCAGAAAATTTGCATTAGTGTGTCTTATCGAGTTTGTTAGGATGCATTAGTGAGTCTGGACTTCGACCGTGTTTTCTTTAAAAATGATTGCTTAACATTTTTGTTGGAAACTATATATTATTAACATGTATATATTATGTGATATATTAATCTCTTAACATGTTTGATATTGTGTGATAGATGTCTACCTCTAGCACAAATCCCATTGACTCACCTAATAATAATGAAGAGTCGAATATATATTGGACTGATTCACAAGTTCCCGAAGAAGAACCGGAAGAGGAATCAGAACCGGAAGAAGAATCAGAACCGGAAGAGGAGGAACCGGAGGAGGAAATAGAACCGGTGGGGGAAATAATAAAACGGTTAAGTAAAAGAAAATCCTCAACCAACCGACCAAGGTTAATTATGGTCAATGGTGTTTCCGCCAAGGAAGCAAAATATTGGGAGGATTACCAATTCTCCGATGAATCGGATTCCGACGAGAATTCCGATGATGTTATAGAAATTACCCCAACTCAATTTAAAAAGGCAAAAGAAAATAATAAGGGAAAGGGCATAAAAATAGAGAAATCTAATTCCAACCCCGATGAACTTTATATGTATCGTCAACCCCCGAAGACCTTAAGTTGTAACAATGACCCGGGAACCTCTAAACCACCAGGTTTTTCTAAACTAATGTGGAAAACGACGGCTCGTATTAGGGGAACATCATATATCCCTAGAAACTTGGCAAAACGAACCAAAACCGAAGAAGAAGAAACGAACGAGTCGGAATAAGATAGTTGTATTCGTGTGGTGTAATATATGTAATATAGTGTGCTTATGCTTTATGATATATGTAAAAATTGCTTGTATTAATAAGTATTTTTTTATGAATCTAACTCTTGTCTATTTTACAGTTTAAAAACACAAAATGGATAGATAACCCAATATTTTAAGAGACTTACCCGGAGACATGATTGATGAAATCTTGTCTAGAGTCGGTCAGAATTCCTCGACACAACTATTTAAGGCGAGATCAGTTTGTAAGACATTCGAAGAACGTTCCAAGAATGTCTTGGTTTATAAGAGACTTTCGTTTGAAAGATGGGGGATATCACATTGGGAAACCCATAAGTTACGATGTGTTTACTTTGATGCATATATTGCGGGGAACCCAAATGCTATTTTACGCAACGGGTTAATAAATTATTTTGACTCAATGTATCCGAATATAGGACTTCATGATTTAGAAAAAGCGGCTAACATGCAACATAAAGAAGCATGCTATGCTTACGGGTTAGTAATGTTCGCTTCTCACCAAAGTGAGAAAAAGAACATCGGGCTACAGCTATTAAACAAAACGTTCCCACAAGTGACGGAGTCGGTAATTGGGGTAAGAAATGAGGTTTTTAGGTTATTACGAGACTGTTGGTCATTACGTAACTCTCGTCCCTTTGACGACGTTACAACACGCTGTCTTATCAATGGCCATAACGGTTATGTTCCACAAGACCAAGGATGGGAAGTAGTCCTAGTAAAACCAGAATGCATGACTTGTTTCTGGACGTATGAATTACGTGTCTTTATTGCCTTTGCTGAACGACTTGTGTACTAGCTAGAATTATCTTCACAACTATCTTGTATCAAAGTTATTGTGTGCTATATTTCATGCTTTATGTAAAATAAGCGGTATTGTAAGTTTGTAAAATATTGTATAAAAGTTTGAACGCGAAATATTATTATAATCAGTTTTTCATATAGAATTGTAGTAGTTGAATTGTATATTAGCTACTAAGTATGAACTTAACGGGTAGGTACTACCCGAATTTAAACTTATAAAACGCTAATATGAAGAAAAAGCTTTTATAAATGAGTTCATATTATGCTACGAAATACTATTAACTACTCTTAATATTCTGTATGATTAACTTGTTCCATTTGACTATTTTGAAGGAAATTGCGCCGACTACTCGACACACCGTGAATATGAATGAAGAGGAATTCCGTACTTTTCTAGCTTCAAACATAGCCGCAGTACAGGCTGCGCTACATACCAATAATAACCTTGGATCTAGCAGTACATGAAATCATGTAGGATGCACCTACAAAGAATTCACTGCCTGCAAACCTTTAGAATTTGATGGAATCGAAGGACCGATCGGATTGAAACGGTGGACCGAGAAGGTCGAATCGGTGTTTACCATAAGTAATTGTACTGAAGAGGACAAAGTGAAGTACGCTACGCATACCTTCACAGGTTCTGCGTTAACATGGTGGAATACCTATCTAGAGCAAGTGGGACAAGATGATGCTTACGCACTACCGTGGTCAGCATTCAAGCACTTGATGAACGAGAAGTACCGTCCCAGAATCGAGGTCAATAAGCTCAAGACAGAACTTAGAGGGTTATGAACCCAAGGATTTGATATTACCAGGTACGAAAGACGATTCACAGAATTGTGCCTATTGTGTCCGGGAGCGTTCGAAGATGAGGAAGAGAAGATCGACGCGTTTGTGAAAGGATTACCGGAAAGAATCCAAGAAGATATATGTTCACACGAGCCCGCCTCCATACAACAGGCATGTAGAATGGCTCACAAACTAGTGAACCAGATTGAGGAAAGAATTAAAGAACAGACGGCTGAAGAGGCCAATGTGAAGCAAGTCAAAAGAAAGTGGGAGGAAAACGGTGATAAGAATCACCAATACAACAACAACAGCAATTACAATAATAATCGCAACAATTATCCCAACAATCACAACATCAATCGCAACTACATCAAACGGCCCAACAACAACAACAACAACAACAACAACTACAACAATCGTCCCAACAACAATAACAATCGCAACAACAACAACAATCAGAAGCAGCTATGCCAAAGGTGTGAAAAGTATCACTCGGGGTTCTGCACCAAATTTTGCAACAAGTGTAAAAGAAATGGTCATATCGCGGTGAAGTGTGAGGTCTACGGACCAGGGGTTAATAGAATGAAAGGAATAAATGGTGTCGGAATGAGTAATGGTGGAGCAAGTAGTGTCGGAGCAAGTTATGCCAATGTAGTTTGTTATAAATGTGGAAAACCGGGCCACATTATTAGAAATTGCCCGAACCAGGAGAACACGAATGGACAAGGCCGCGAAAGATTTTTCAATATTAATGTGGCAGAGGCACAGGAAGACCCGGAGCTTGTTACGGGTACGTTTCTTATTGATAATAAATCTGCTTACGTTTTATTTGATTGGGGTGCGGATAGAAGCTATATGAGTAGAGATTTTTGTGCTAAATTAAGTTGTCCATTGACGCCGTTGGATAGTAAATTTTTACTCGAATTAGCAAATGGTAAATTAATTTCAGCAGATAATATATGTCGGAATCGAGAAATTAAACTGGTTAGCGAAACATTTAAGATTGACTTGGTACCAGTAGAGTTAGGGAGTTTTGATGTGATAATCGGTATGGACTGGTTGAAAGAAGTGAAAGCAGAGATCGTTTGTTACAAAAATGCAATTCGCATTATACGAGAAAAAGGAAAACCCTTAATGGTGTACGGAGAAAAGGGCAACACGAAGCTACATCTTATTAGTAATTTGAAGGCACAAAAACTAATAAGAAAAGGTTGCTATGCTGTTCTAGCACATGTTAAGAAAGTACAAACTGAAGAAAAGAGCATCAATGATGTTCCCGTCGCAAAAGAATTTCCCGATGTATTTCTGAAAAAATTACCGGGATTACCCCCACATCGATCCATTGAATTTCAAATAGATCTTGTACCAGGAGCTGCACCAATAGCTCGTGCTCCTTACAGACTCGCACCCAGCGAGATGAAAGAACTGCAAAGCCAATTACAAGAACTTTTAGAGTGTGGTTTCATTCGACCAAGCACATCACCGTGGGGAGCTCCTTTTTGTTTGTCAAGAAGAAAGATGGTACATTCAGGTTGTGTATCGACTACCGAGAGTTGAACAAACTTACCATTAAGAACCGCTACCCACTACCGAGAATCGACGACTTATTTGATCAACTACAAGGCTCTTCTGTTAATTCAAAGATTGACTTACGTTCCGGGTATCATCAAATGCGGGTGAAAGAAGATGATATTCCAAAGACTGCTTTTAGAACACGTTACGGTCATTACGAGTTTATGGTCATGCCGTTTGGTTTAACTAATGCACCAGCTGTGTTCATGGACCTTATGAACTGAGTGTGTGGACCATACCTTGACAAGTTTGTCATTGTTTTCATTGATGACATACTTATTTACTCAAAGAATGACCAAGAACACGGTGAACATTTGAGAAAGGTGTTAGAAGTATTGAGGAAGGAAGAATTGTACGCTAAATTTTCAAAGTGTGCATTTTGGTTAGAAGAAGTTCAATTCCTCGGTCACATAGTGAACAAAAAAGGTATTAAGGTGGATCCGGCAAAGATAGAAACTGTTGAAAAGTGGGAAACCCCGAAAACTTCGAAACACATACGCCAGTTTTTAGGACTAGATGGTTACTACAGAAGGTTCATCCAAGATTTCTCCAAAATAGCAAAACCCTTGACTGCATTAACGCATAAAGGGAAGAAATTTGAATGGAAGGATGAACAAGAAAATGTGTTTCAATTATTGAAGTAAAAGCTAACTACGGCACCTATATTGTCATTGCCTGAAGGGAATGATGATTTTGTGATTTAATGTGACGCATCAAAGCAAGGTCTCGATTGTGTATTAATGCAACGAACGAAGGTGATTGCTTATGCGTCTAGACAATTAAAGATTCACGAGCAAAATTATACGACGCATGATTTGGAATTAGGCGCGGTTGTTTTTGCATTAAAGACTTGGAGGCACTACTTATATGGGGTCAAAAGTATTATATATACCGACCACAAAAGTCTTCAACACATATTTAATCAGAAATAACTGAATATGAGGCAGCGTAGGTGGATTAAATTTTTGAATGGTAGCTGACGCCTTGAGCAGAAAGGACAGAGAACCCATTCGAGTAAAATCTATGAATATAATGATTCACACTAACCTTACTACTCAAATAAAGGAGGCGCAACAAGGAGTTTTAAAAGAGGGAAATTTAAAGGATGAAATACCCAAAGGATCGGAGAAGCATCTTAATATTCGAGAAGACGAAACCCGGTATAGGGCTGAAAGAATTTGGGTACCAAAATTTGGAGATATGAGAGAAATGGTACTTAGAGAAGCTCATAAAACCAGATACTCAATACATCCTGGAACAGGGAAGATGTACAAGGATCTCAAGAAACATTTTTGGTTGCTGGGTATGAAAGCCGATGTTGCTAAATACGTAGGAGAATGTTTGACGTGTTCTAAGGTCAAAGCTGAGCATCAAAAACCATCAGGTCTACTTCAACAACCCGAAATCTCGGAATGGAAATGGGAAAATATTACCATGGATTTCATCACTAAATTACCATGGACTGCAATTGGTTTTGATACTATTTGGGTAATAGTTGATCGTCTCACCAAATCAGCACACTTCCTGCCAATAAGAGAAGATGACAAGATGGAGAAGTTAGCACGACTGTATTTGAAGGAAGTCGTCTCCAGACATGGAATACCAATCTCTATTATCTCTGATAGGGATGGCAGATTTATTTCAAGATTCTGGCAGACATTACAGCAAGCATTAGGAACTCGTCTAGACATGAGTACTGCCTATCATCCACAAACTGATGGGCAGAGCGAAAGGATGATACAAACGCTTGAAGACATGCTACGAGCATGTGTTATTGATTTCGGAAACAGTTGGGATCGACATCTACCGTTAGCAGAATTTTCCTACAACAACAGCTACCATTCAAGCATTGAGATGGCGCCGTTTGAAGCACTTTATGGTAGAAAGTGCAGGTCTCCGATTTGTTGGAGTGAAGTGGGGGATAGACAGATTACGGGTCCGGAGATAATACAAGAAACTACCGAGAAAATCATCCAAATTCAACAAAGATTGAAAACCGCCCAGAGTCGACAAAAGAGCTACGCGGACAGTAAAAGAAAAGATATAGAGTTTGAAATTGGAGAAATGGTCATGCTTAAGGTTTCACCTTGGAAAGGCGTTGTTCGATTTGGTAAACGGGGGAAACTAAATCCAAGGTACATTGGACCATTCAAGATTATAGATCGTGTCGGACCAGTAGCTTACCAACTGGAGCTACCTCAACAACTCGCGGCTGTACATAACACTTTCCACGTCTCAAATTTGAAGAAATGTTTTGCTAAAGAAGTTCTCACTATTCCGTTGGACGAAATCCAAATCAATGAAAAACTTCAATTCATTGAATAACCCATCGAAATAATGGATCGTGAGGTTAAGATACTTAAACAAAACAAGATACCGATTGTTAAGGTTTGATGGAATGCTCGTAGAGGACCCGAGTTCACCTGGGAGCGTGAAGATCAGATGAAGAAGAAATACCCGCACTTATTTCCAGAAGATGAGCCAACACCTCCAATCGCTTAAAATTTCGGGACGAAATTTATTTAACGGGTAGGTACTGTAGTGACCCGAACTTTTCCGAACCTTTCTATGATTATATGTTTAATGAAATTGTTATTTACATGATTAAGTGTTTCCAACATGTTAAGCAATCAAACTTGTTAAGACTTGATTAATTGAAATAGGTTTCATATAGACAATTGACCACCCAAGTTGACCGGTGATTCACGAACGTTAAAACTTGTAAAAACTATACGATGACATATATATGGTTATATATATAGTTAACATGATTTTATTATAAGTATGTATCTCATTAGGTATTTTAACAATGAGTTATATACATAAAAAATGAGACTATTAATTTAAGAAACTCGAAAATGATATATATAACGATTATCGTTATAACAACGTCTTACTAGGTACATATGAATCATATTAAGATATTGATACACTTGGTTAATTATTTTAAATGATAAGTAAATATATTATTAAGTGTATTAACAATGAAATACATATGTAAAAATAAGACTACTAACTTAATGATTTCGAAACTAGACATATATGTAACGATTATCGTTGTAACGGCATTTAACTGTATATATATCATACTAAGATATATTATATATCATAATATCATGATAATATAACAATTTAACATCTCATTTGTTATAATAAACAATGGGTTAACAACATTCAACAAGATCGTTAACCTAAAGGTTTCAAAACAACATTTACATGTAACGACTCAGTTAAAATGTATATACATGTAGTGTTTTAATATGTATTCATAAACTTTTGAAAGACTTCAAGACACTTATCAAAATACTTCTACTTAACAAAAATGCTTACAATTACATCCTCATTCAGTTTCATCAACAATTCTACTCGTATGCACCCGTATTCGTACTCGTACAATACACAGCTTTTAGATGTATGTACTATTGGTATATACACTCCAATGATCAGCTCTTAGTAGCCTATGTGAGTCACCTAACACATGTGGGAACCATCATTTGGCAACTAGCATGAAATATCTCATAAAATTACAAAAATATGAGTAATCATTCATGACTTATTTACATGAAAACAAAATTACATATCCTTTATATCTAATCCATACACCAACGACCAAAAACACCTACAAACACTTTCATTCTTCAATTTTCTTCATCTAATTGATCTCTCTCAAGTTCTATCTTCAAGTTCTAAGTGTTCTTCGTAAATTCCAAAAGTTCTAGTTTCATAAAATCAAGAATACTTCCAAGATTTCAAGTTTACTTCCAAGTTTTCTAAATCCATTCCAAGTAATCATCCAAGATCAAGAAACCTTTGTTAATTACAGTAGGTTATCTTTCTAATACAAGGTAATAATCATATTCAAACTTTAATTCAATTTCTATAACTATAACAATCTTATTTCAAGTGGAAATCTTACTTGAAATTGTTTTCGTGTCTTGATTCTGCTTCAAGAACTTTCAAGCCATCCAAGGATCCTTTGAAGCTAGATCTATTTTTCTCATTTCCAGTAGGTTTATCCAAGGAACTTGAGGTAGTAATGATGTTCATAACATCATTCAATTCATACATATAAAGCTATCTTATTCGAAGGTTTAAACTTGTAATCACTAGAACATAGTTTAGTTAATTCTAAACTTGTTCGCAAATAAAAGTTAATCCTTCTAACTTGACTTTTAAAATCAACTAAACTCATGTTCTATATCTATTTGATATGCTAACTTAATGATTTAAAACCTGGAAACACGAAAAACACCGTAAAATCCGGATTTACGCCGTCGTAGTAACACCGCGGGCTGTTTTGGGTTAGTTAATTAAAAACTATGATAAACTTTGATTTAAAAGTTGTTATTCTGGGAAAATGATTTTTATTATGAACATGAAACTATATCCAAAAATTATGGTTAAACTCAAAGTGGAAGTATGTTTTCTAAAATGGTCATCTAGACGTCGTTCTTTCGACTGAAATGACTACCTTTACAAAAATGACTTGTAACTTATTTTTCTGACTATAAACCTATACTTTTTATGTTTAGATTCATAATATAGAGTTCAATATGAAACCATAGCAATTTGATTCACTCAAAACGGATTTAAAATGAAGAAGTTATGGGTAAAACAAGATTGGATAATTTTTCTCATTTTAGCTACGTGAAAATTGGTAACAAATCTATTCCAACCATAACTTAATCAACTTGTATTGTATATTATGTAATCTTGAGATACCATAGACACGTATACAATGTTTCGACCTATCATGTCGACACATCTATATATATTTCGGAACAACCATAGACACTCTATATGTGAATGTTGGAGTTAGCTATACAGGGTTGAGGCTGATTTTAAAATATATATAGTTTGAGTTGTGATCAATACTGAGATACGCATACACTGGGTCGTGAATTGATTCAAGATAATATTTATCGATTTATTTCTGTACATCTAACTGTGGACAACTAGTTGTAGGTTACTAACGAGAACAGCTGACTTAATAAACTTAAAACATCAAAATATATTAAAAGTGTTGTAAATATATTTTGAACATACTTTGATATATATGTATATATTGTTATAGGTTCGTGAATCAACCAGTGGCCAAGTCTTACTTCCCGACGAAGTAAAAATCTGTGAAAGTGAGTTATAGTCCCACTTTTAAAATCTAATATTTTTGGGATGAGAATACATGCAGGTTTTATAAATGATTTACAAAATAGACACAAGTACGTGAAACTACATTCTATGGTTGAATTATCGAAATCGAATATGCCCCTTTTTATTAAGTCTGGTAATCTAAGAATTAGGGAACAGGCACCCTAATTGACGCGAATCCTAAAGATAGATCTATTGGGCCTAACAAACCCCATCCAAAGTACCGGATGCTTTAGTACTTCGAAATTTATATCATATCCGAAGGGTGTCCCGGAATGATGGGGATATTCTTATATATGCATCTTGTTAATGTCGGTTACCAGGTGTTCACATATGAATGATTTTTATCTCTATGTATGGGATGTGTATTGAAATATGAAATCTTGTGGTCTATTGTTACGATTTGATATATATAGGTTAAACCTATAACTCACCAACATTTTTGTTGACGTTTAAAGCATGTTTATTCTCAGGTGAATACTAAGAGCTTCCGCTGTTGCATACTAAAATAAGGACAAGATTTGGAGTCCATGTTTGTAAGAGCTTCCGGGTCATCACAGTACCTACCCGTTAAAGAAATTTCATCCCGAAATTTGATTGGGATGGTCATGGCTAACAATAAGAATATTTTCCTGGCGAATATGAGTTGATAAATAGAGTTTTACCATCATTGAGTAATATGAATAAAATAATTCGATTATTCGAAGAGTACGAATGAAGCTATCACAAAAGAGTGAAATGAATAAATGAAGTTTTGTTTTAACTTTTGACGTAGAGGGTTGAATTCCGGAATTCAAGGGATTTAAAGAAAATCTTAAAAAACTAAAAGATTTGATTTCTTCGGCGAATAAGGAAATTAAGAGCTCTTATAATTAAATACGGTGATCTGTCTCGATTACTCTGTTTGATATTCCCATTATAAATTAGAATTTTCCCGTTCCATTATTCTCACCATTCCTATACTTTCCTTCTTGTTTCATACATCCAAAAGATTCTGAAAAATGCTTAATCCAGTTCTGATCCTTGTCCTCATTCTTACTATCACAACAATCATTCTCCTTTTCCAACTCCCACCAGAGAAATCTGCCTTCTTCTACTTCGCCCTTGAGATTATAATGTTTTTAATTCTCCCGTGTCTTTATGTTGCGTTAAACATTGATATACACGGTTTGTAATTTATGTGTTGTTATCGAGCTTTATATTCTCCCTTATATTTCAAAGCTCTATGCTTTTGTTTCCTCTTCCCGACTTCAAGTCAAGCGAATAATAGTCCAGAATTTGTAGATATAGAGTTTCGAATGATTATAATGTTCTAAGCAGGAAGGAACGTGATAGCACGGTTTGATTTGTCAAATTACCAGAATCACTGAGAATAGAACTATCAAGAATATATTTTCTTGATATGTCTGAAGGTGAAGTAGAATGAACGAGTCGTGTAACAAGGCACATGATGACGTTATGATCTGTGAATCATCACTTTCCATTAGAAACTCAGCATGACTTACTGTAATATAATCACGTTGATCAAGTGTCATTATATTATACTAACTCATGCATCAGTTCCCAACATTACTTCAATTACATTCATATTTTAAGCTCGAAGTTTACAGAATATAGAAACTAACAGTTTCTATATGATGTAACACTGATAGCACGAAGAGATTAATGATTTCAGATAAGAATAATTATGAAAATATCTTCAGAAATATGAAGGATATTTATAATGAAAGATACGATGATATCTTTGAATATCTAAGCTCAGAGAATGATGGAGACAATTGTCTGCAAGGGTTTAGAGTAACGAGCAAGATATTCGCTAAAGACTTCAGCAGACATTGACTCATTTAGATTCTTTGAAGTCAAACTTATTCTTTGTGATTTGTCCACGGCTTTCTTCATAGTTTCGCATAACCTGCTTTTCGGTACTAAATTTTCTCTTGAATGTTTCCAATATAATGATACACAGGAAGCACGAAGAGGTATATAATTTCGGACGAGAATATTTTTGAAAATATCCTCAGAAATATCGAAGATATTGATGATGATATTTTGGAATTTCTAAGTTCGATGGTTGATGAAGAAGATTTTCCGCAAGATTTTAACATGAGTACGGAGCAAGATATTCGTTGAAGGTTTCATCGGATCCAGAATTACCTGGATTCTTTGAATATATGGTATGGTCCTTGTATTTGTCATTGGTCTCCTTTGTGGTTAGCTCAATCCGTTTTCCAGTTCCAACTTTTCTGAGCTTTTCCAACATACTATTCTTTATCGTCAAACTTTCGATGATTATGGTCGTTTACGGTTGTCTATGGTTTCTGCTGCTTCATTCAGCTTTTTCAACATTCAGAGTATTGATTTGTGACTGAGTGCTTTTCAGAATTCCAGAAGGAGAGATCATAATTCTAAGAGATAAATGTCATACATAACTGTTGATGTAGATATGCTGTGAGTTTTCAAAGTACTGATTGCTGATTTTCGGTAATTGGTATGGCAGTTCTCATTACAAGATGCGAATGAGTATATGATAGGGTTTTAATGAATAAATATAATGATTTGTCAGAGAGATTTAAGCCAAGAAGCAACGAGGTTGCTGGTACGTTTACTGCTAATGTAGTGAGATATAAACGGTTTTCCGGTATTGATGACGAAAGGCAACTTTTATATCAGGGTTATAATAAGCTAAACCGAGTGAAAAGTCGGAGTTGACTTGTTGGAGCTGTGACAAAATTTACTACCTTGAAAAGGGATTGTGAAGTTATTTTGGGTAATAATAATGCTAAAGGATCTAACACAGATACATGTTAAACGTTTACTCAGGTTTCGAGTATTTTCAGGTGCATAGCTATATGCATCACTCTTTCCTTCCGTAAATGATGTGCGATTGGTTCATCCTCTCGATTGAAATGTTTTCAAGAATCATGAAAGGTTTGAACGCAGATTGAAATCGTCAAGATACAAATGAGGTTTAAAATGAGATCAAGTGGCAAACTTGAAGAAATGTTTAGTTTCATATGTTATAGTCAATATTTTAATTCATTTTAATTGTCCAATGTTGGTAGTCCACAGTTAGCAATTCAATAATTCATGTATAGTTTAATATATAGTATTCGAATTAATTAATACGTAACGTGACCCGTATTCATCTCAGACTCGATCACAACTCAAAGTATATATATTATTATAGAATCAACCTCAACCCTGTATAGCTAACTCCCGCATTACTGCATATAGAGTGTCTATGGTTATTCCAAATAATATATATAGATGCGTCGATATGATATGTCAAAACCTTGTATACATGTCCCGATATTTAAAGTACGTAAAATAAATACAGAAATTAAATGACGATAAATTAAATGCGTAAAGTGAATAACAGAAATTAAATGACGATAAATAAAATTGCGATAATTAAATTGCGATAAAATAAAATGTAATCAGTTAGCTAGGATTTTGTTAGCGTAGTTTCTTAACAGAATTTCTCATAGTTAATTTGTTTGTTTCTAACAAATTTTATTTTGTCAAATGTTTTCTTCATTATGCCACTTGTTGAATTCTAATGGGTCAAAATCCAAATATGAAATTGAATGAAAAGGGTTATTCTGCGGTGAATGGATACGTATATCGGTGGTTGTAAATAGGATAGTGAATGACTATTGAATCAGATTCGAAGAATGTACAGTGTAACTTATTAATGTGAAATCTAAATATTTCTAGGGTATTACCTACCTGTTAAAATATTTTCACCATTAACAGTTTGTACAAAAGAATTTTTAATTACAATCTTTATGAAAATATACTTGCATATATATTTTCCTCAGATGTAATCATGGATTTAATGAGTCAATATGATATTAGACTCATTTGATTTACCGTTAGAATAAGAATATATAATCTCTAAAACATTAAAGATTATAGAATCGTCATGTCGAACAAAGATAAATAATGTAGAATGATTCGTAGAACGATGATTATACTCGAGGTACAGAATGAGATGTTGAGCATGTAATGTTGAAACTTATGTTGTTGGTTGTACTGTTGATGCAGGTGATGTTGCTGAAGCTGGTACGTTTTGCACCATATTCTCCAAATTGATTACTCGAGCGAGAAGTTCGTTGACTTCTTGTATTACTCCGGGATGATGGTCGGTCGGAACGAGCGAATGAATAAGATCTAGGATTTGAGATAGTATATAGTCGTGACGAGATACTCTAGAAATGAGGCTGACAATGGTGTTTCGAATAGCTTCACCGGTAAGTGCTTCAGGTTCTTAGCCAAGAGGTGAATTCGGTTAGTGGAAGGGATCGCCTTCTGCGCGTCTCCATTGATTAAGTCGACTATGAACCCATCAGATGAATTGGTTGATTCATTCTGGTGACACTGCTTTCGGAGCTTAGGTGAAACTCCATATCGGAATAGCTGTCGGAATCCGAGGGATTCGAACTGGTTGAGGGATTCGTCTCGTACGATCAGATGAAGGATTTTCGATAAGAATAGATTATAGGATGTAGATTAGTACCCTGCAATACATAATTTACATATGTATATATAATACTAAAATCCCATAAGTTACGGAGGAATCTACGGAATATGTCAGGCAAGGTTTACAGTAACAGATACGCTAAGATACGAATTTATCTATACACTATCTATGCAATAGAGACAGTAAGATGTGTCTAGACTTTAAGGATGATAAGCAAGTAATTTTCAACACGAAAAGATAAGCAAAACTTTTGACATGCTGACACGGTCGAAGTCCAGACTCACTAATGCATCTAAACAACTATCAGTTAGACACACTAATTTAAGACCTGGTTCGCTAAGACCACCGCTCTGATACCAACTGAAAGGACCCGTCCTAATCCATCTGGACGAAGTCACCAACATGTGGTTCCATTGCGATGATCGACTCCAAATAATGTCTTTAAAATGAGCAAATGCACAGCGGAATGTTTCTTTCATACCTGAGAATAAACATGCTTTCAAGTGTCAACCAAAAGGTTGGTGAGTTCATAAGTTTATCATAAAACAATAAAATTCATCATTTTGATAGACCACAAGATTTAAATCCTGCATGGTACAAATGGGCCCGAATCCTATACCCACCTGGAATGTACATGCGATATCTTTTAAATACAGTACACCTTTCTCGTGTACGAAATCATCTTTCATAAATCTTAGTAACCGTACACATATCTCGTGCACAAAAATAACATACACATAACCTGTGTATAAAATCATTCTCTCGATACATAACATTCATATCAATTGATGGCAATTATCATGTCCACATAATTCAATGGTGGCAATTATCATGTCCACATAATTCAATGGTGGCAATTATCATGTCCACATAATTCAATAATAATCCGCAGAACTTCTGTCTGCATAATAATTCATTCGAGGAATGTTTTGCTTGTGTCTATCTCGTCAAACATTTATAAGCATTTCATGTATTCGCAGTTCAAAATATATTTCAAAAGCATTTAATAAAGCAGTTATAAAAACAGCGCATGTATTCTCAGTCCCAAAAATGTAAAGAGTAAAAGGAAATCAAATGAACTCACATATTGTATTTTGTAGTAAAAATACATAGGACGACATTTAACAATGCAGGATTGTCCTCGGATTCACGAACCTATATCAAGTATATATATTAACACATAATTGTAATCGAATAAATTTACATATTAATGTTATAATTGTTATTTTAATAAATTATATGTTTCATTAATAACTTATTTAGATATATTCATTTTTTATATATACATTAAATAGATAATTAATATTTATTACAAAATATTAATATATTTATGTTTTAGGTATTAGATAAAGTTTTATATAATTTAATAATTACTTGATAAGATATTATTAATAATAATAAATAAAATTTGTATTATTTTATGATAATAATAATAGTAAATATGCTTAATAATAATTGTAATTATAATCATATTAATAATAATATGATTTAATAATGATAATAATTATAGTGTTAAAAATAATACTAATATTGATATTAAAATTGATAAAATAACCGTAATTTTAATAATAATAATAATAATAATAATAATAATAATAATAAAAAAATAATAATAATAATAATAATAATAATGTTAACTTTAATAATTAATGATTTTAATAAAAATTGATATTGTTAATAATAATAATGATTTTAACAAAATGATAATTTTGATAGGAAATGATAATTAATTTTTTTTTGACAATAATAATAGTAATATTAATATTTCATTTAAATTGTAATTAAATTGAAATTTTATCATTTTTATATTGTTATCCTTATTTATAATTTTTATATTTATATTCATAATAATAATAATGATAGTGATAATCCATTTTAATAATAATATTAATATTATGTCTAGGGGTAACATGAAGTATTAAAATCAATAAAACAAAATGTTGGGGCCTGGGATCGAACCTGAGCCCCTTAGATTGTAGGTGTGAATGTTAACCAATTGTGCTGTTTCGATTTTTCTGTTATGTAACACAATTATACTTTTAAAACTCTTAATTATATTTATAATAAATATCATAACAATAATATAGATACATAAATATAGATAATTTAAAAAAAAATCTTTATACCTAATAAAAAGGGAACGGGTCGGCTAAATCAGATCAGGATTAGCAACACGCAGGAGAAGGAAATCAGGGTTCATTTAAACTTTGATTCAACAATCGATCAATTGATCGAGAAATAACCATCGATGATCAGAAATTATTTGGTTCATCGTCATCATCGTTCTAATATCAACCATCACGAACACAAGTAACCACCATCAATCTTTATTGTATCCCAATTATTATCGTATCATAGTTGTAATTCATCACTATTTTGTTGCTGTTTCATCATCATCATCCCGTTAAGCACTATTCATCTTTATTTTTCATGGTCTTGGTTTCGAGTTTGTTTCGAATTAAATCAGGAGGTAACATAGTACTAGTAGTATTCCTTCGTGGTTTGGTCAGGGCAAAATAAAAGTAGCAATAATAAAATAGTTTTAGATGGTGTTTGAGTTAAAGAAAAAAAATCAAGAAGGTGAGTTGTGTAGTGGTTTTGGTGATTTACAGCGGCACAGACATCAGCACAATAACAGGTATTGTTGGTGATTTCAGGTGGCAATTGACCTAGAAGGTAGTAGCAGCTGCAGTAGCGACCAAGAATGGCAGTAGCACAGGAAACGCAGGTGATCGATTGGTAGTAGTTTGTTTGTGTGGTTTCTCGGTCAGAAACTAAAACAGAAAAGAAGATGTCGAGCATCAGGTGACTCTTTTTGTTTGGGTTAGATGCAAGTGGTGAGGTGTTCGATGGTGGTGGGTCTTTGTGGTACAGGTGATGGAGATGGTTATCGATGGTTTTTGAGGATGACCTTACAACCGAAACTGAAATTGGTGGTGGTTATGGGTTGATTCGAGTAGGAGAAGAGAAGAAACCAAAATGGGTTTCGAACATTAAACATGAAACAGTGATCGGTTAACGATCGTTGGATAGTTAAAAAGTTTTAGAGGTGGTTTGGTGGTGTTGGTAATCGGAACAGGAAACAAGAAGTCACACCACGAACATGTATATAATTGAGGTGATGGCTTGTGATAGTTGTGATGATGGGTGGTTAAATGATGGTTGAGATTGTTCATGGTGTTGGTCGAGCTAAAAAAAAATGAAAGAAGACTAGTTGCAAGTGGTGATATTTGTCATCACATATCATATCATATCATATATATCATAATAATGTAAGCATAAGTCTTTGTGGGTTCCGTAGTAAAAGAAAGAAAAAAAAAAAAATATATATATATATATATATATATATATATATATATATATATATATATATATATATATATATATATATATATATATATATATATATATATATATATTTCCTTTATATCCAATCAGTTTGATTATTTTAATTACTGGAATTATTATAACGTTATTGATTTTTCAATTGTTCTATGCATATTAGGTCCACATAATACTCATCTAGTAACAGTAATATATATATGGAACATGTTAAATAGATAAAGGTGATTGACATCACTAATAGTAATGTTTGTTTGTGTATCCAGTGGTTAATAAGAGAGAATATTATAGTTTACGTTAAATTGTAAACCAAATGAGGATATATATCTCTAATTATGTAGGTGTGACATGGGAACATGAGCAAAAGGAAAAGCAAAGGAAAGATGAAGTAAATATGGATGAGTGCATGAATTAGTGGTGGGGTTCTTGGTTTTTGGTTGCATATTCAAGATCGATTATATATGTATAAATCTATGTAGAATTTGTATTATTGAAAGAGATAAACACAAACATAGTAATATGTTAAATGGTGTTTATTTGATTTATTTAATTAATGATAAAGAAATTCGATTAGAACACAGTGTGTGTATGTTATCAATTAACAAAACAAGTGGAAAGTGAACAAGTGGAAAGTGAGGTGTTAATTGATTTAAACATGGAATAATTTGGAACACAATTGGGTGTAGATGGTAGGATGGAATAGGATGTATCTATAAGTATATATAAAATAATTAATTACCACAATAAAAATTAAATATCCTATAAGAATTTAACTAACTCTACACATCGCCGTTCATTTATTATAATCACATAAGTTCAAATCTAACTCGCTTAATATGGATCAAATGATAATTGGGTGTTACCTTTGCTTACTAAATAACTTCAAAATAACAAAATATATATTATATATATTTTATTTATATATAGATACTTTTTATATATTATTATTATTTTTACAAAATTAATTATAACAATTACTATTACTATATATACTATTTCATATTATTATATACAAATATATATATATATATATATATATATATATATATATATATATATATATATATATATATATATATATATATATATATATATATATATATATATATATTTTAATTGTATGCATATCCATTTACAAGCAATCGTATCGTGAGTCATCAGGAATAATCAAAGGTTAAATAAAGTCATGTAAACAGTTTCAAAATTTTTGCATCTCAATATTACAGACTTTGCTTATCTTGTCGAAATCATATAAGATTTAAGTTTAAATTTGATCGGAAATTTCCGGGTCGTCACAAAGATTTCCTTTCTCATAAATAGCCATCGGTATAAAAATCATTCATATGTTTGAACACTTGGTAACCGACATTAACAAAATGTATCTAGAATATCCCAAAAAAAAAACCACTCGTCTGTAGAGTGAAATCGAAGTACTAAATCAGTTCAAATTCTCTGACTGGGGTGTGTCAAAGCCTGTAGATCTAGCTTTAGGATTCGCGAAAATTACTGGCAATTATAATTAACTTTAATTCATGGGCTACCAAGTTCAACAAGGGCGATATATGGTATAGCAATTCAACATAGAAAGTAGTTTCAATTACTTGTGCCTATTTTGTAAAACATTTATAAAACTGCATGTATTCTCATCCCAAAAAGATATTAGATAATAAAAGTGGGACTATAACTCACTTTCACAGATTTTTAATTCGTCAAGAATTAGACTTGGCCATGGGTCGATTCACGAACCTATAACAAATATATACATATATCAAAGTATGATAGAAATATATTCATATCATATTTTATTATATTTTAACGATTTAAGTTGTTAAGTTAGCAGTCCAACGTTAGTAGTCTACAATTAGTAGTCCACAGTTAGTAGTACATAAATCAATATATTTTCTCGAATCAATCCATGACCCATTGTATACATGTGTCAGACTCGATCACAACTTAAGGTATATATATTATTTTAGAATCAACCTCGACCCTTTATATGCTAACTCGAGCATTACCGCATATAGAGTGACTTACGGTTATTCCAAATAATATATATAGATGACGTCGATATGATATGTCAAAACATTGTATACGTGTCTATGGTCTATCAAGACATGTATAATACAAGAAAGTTGGTTAAGATATAGTTGGTATAGATTTGTTACAAAATTTCACGTAGCTAAAACAAGCAAATTTATCCAGTTTTGTTTTACCCATAATTTCTTCGTTTTAAATCCGTTTTGAGTGAATCAAAGTTCTATGGTTTTGTATCAAACTTAAGTTTATGAGAATAAATAGAATGATGGTTTATAGTCAGAGTTACAGGTTACAAGTCATTTTTGTAAGAGGTAGTCATTTCAGTCGAAAGAACGACGTCTAGATAACCATTTAGAAAAACATACTTCTACTTTGAGTTTAACCAAGATTTTTGGATATAGTTTCATGTTCATATTAAATATTATTTTCCCAGAAGAACAACTTTCAAATCAAAGATTATCATAGTTTTTAATTATCCAACCCAAAACAGCCCCTGGATTTACTACGACAGCGTATGTCCGGTTTAAATCAGGGTTTAAATCATTAAGTTAGTATATAATATAGATATAGAACAAGTGTTTAGTTTATTTTAAAAGTTAAGTTAGAAGGATTAATTTTGTTTGCGAAAAAGTTTAGAATTAACTAAACTATGTTCTAGTGATTACAAGTTTAAATCTTCGAATAAAATAGTTATATATATATGAATCGAATGATGTTATGAACAACATTACTACCTCAAGTTTAGTAGGTTTACCTACTGGAAATGACAAGAAATTATCTTGAGCTTGAATGGATCTTTGATGGCTTGGAAGTTCTTGAAGTAGAATCATGACACAAAAATAATTTCAAGTAAGTTTACTACTCGAATTAAGATAGTTATAGTTATAGAAATTAAATCAAAGTTTGAATATGAATATTACCTTGAATAATAAAGATACCCTACTATAAATAACAAAGGTTTCTTGATCTTGGATGATTACTTGGAATGGATTTACAAGATTGAGAGTAATCTAGCAAACTTGAAAGGGTTTTCGAAGTGTTCTTGAGTGGTTGTTTTTATGATGATTATAGATAATAACCAAAGCTTGTATTTGATGATTTCTTGCTGAAAAAATAGTAGTTTAGATGTTCATGGAAGAGTGTGTGTGTTTTGAGAGAGAATTGGAAAGAAAATTGGAATGAAATGGAGTGAATGATGAGTGGTAAGTGGTGAGTGGGGTTAAAAGGAGTTCTAGTTGGTTGACTAGTCCATGGTAGAAGTTAAAATTGATTAGTCATGCATGAAATAATCAAGAGTGGAATATCATGCTAGTTCCTATTGGTATATACCCATAGTAAGTACGTTTAGAAGCTGTGTATAATACGGGTATGAATACTGTATGACTAGAATTGTTGATGAAAATGAATAGGAAAGCAATTGTATGCATTTTTTTAAGTAGAAGTATTTTGATATATGTCTCGAAGTCTTTCAAAAGTGTATTAATACATCTTAATACACTACATATATATACATTTTAATTGTGTCAATAAATCATCGTTAGTCGTTACATGCATGCGTTGTTTTGAAACCTTAAGTTAACGATCAAAAATGTAATTAATCCCATTGTTAATGTACTAAATGAGATTCTAAATTGTTATGTTATCATGATAACATAGTGTATTAATATATCTTAATATGATATATAAATATTAAGACGTTATTACAACGATAATCATTACATATAGACATCGTTTTGAATTCTTTAAGTTAGTAGTCTTGTTTTATGTATATAGTTTGTTGTTAATATACATAATGAGATACCTAAATATCATTTCATCATGTTAAACATATATATATATATATGTTCATATATATATATATTATCATGTCATATACAAGTTATAACGTTCGTGAATCATCGAACAAACTGGGTGGTCAAACGTTAACACAAAATCCGTTTCAATTAATCAAGTCTTAACAAGTTCGATTGCTTAACATGTTGGAAAAATTTATTCATGTAAATATTAATCTCATATAATATATAATAATGGAAAAGTTCGGGTCACTACAGTACCTACCCGTTAAATAAATTTTGTCCCGAAATTTTAAGTAGTTGGAGGTGTTTGCGCATCATCTGGAAATAAGTGCGGGTATTTCTGCTTCATATGATCTTCTCATTCCCAGGTGAACTCAGGTCCTCTACGAGCATTCCATCGAACTTTAACGATTGGTATCTTGTTTTGCATAAGTCCTTTAATCTCACGATCCATTACCTCGACGGGTTCTTCAACGAATTGTAGTTTTTCGTTGATTTTAATTTCGTCTAAAGAAATTGTGAGATCTTCTTTAGCTAAGAATTTCTTCAGATTCGAGACGTGAAAGGTATTATGTACACCGGCTAACTGTTGCGGTAATTCAAGTTGATAAGCTACCGGTCCGACATGATCAATAATCTTGAATGGACCAATATATCTCGGATTTAGTTTTCCCCATTTTCCAAAATGAACAACGCCCTTCCAAGGTGATGCCTTAAGCATGATCATGTCGCCAATTTCAAATTCTATATCTTTTCTTTTACTCTCTGCATAGCTCTTTTGTCGACTCTGGGCGGTTTTTAACCGTTGTTGAATTTGAATGATTTTCTCGGTAGTTTCTTGGATTATCTCCGGACCTGTAAGTTATCTATCCTTCACCTCACTCCAACAAATTGGAGACCTGCACTTTCTGCCATAAAGTGCCTCGAACGATGCCGCCTCAATACTTGAGTGGTGACTGTTATTGTAGGAAAATTCTGCTACCGGTAGATGTCGATCCCAACCATTTCCAAAATCAATAACACATGCTCGTAGCATGTCTTCAAGTGTCTGTATAGTCCTTTCACTTTGCCCATTAGTTTGTGGATGATAGGCAGTACTCATGTCTAGACGAGTTCCCAATGCTTGTTGTAATGTTTGCCAAAACCTTGAAACAAATCTACCATCCCTATCAGAGATAATAGAGATTGGTATTCCATGTCTGGAGACGATTTCCTTCAAGTACATTCACTTCTTCATGTTGTCATCTTCTCTCATTGGCAGAAAGTGTGCTGACTTGGTAAGACGATCGACTATTACCCAAATTGTGTCATAACCACTTGCAGTCCTTGGTAATTTAGTAATGAAATCCATGGTAATGTTTTCCCATTTCCATTCCGGGATTTTAGGTTGTTGAAGTAGACCTGATTGTTTCTAATATTCAGCATTGACTTTAGAACAAATCAAATATTCTCCTACGTATGTAGAAATATCAGCTTTCATACCGCCACCAAAAGTGTTTCTTGAGATCTTGGTACATCTTTCCCGCTCCGAGATGTATTGAGTATCTGATTTTATGTGCTTCCCTAAGTACCATTTCTCTCGCATCTCTAAACTTTGGTATCCAAATTCTTTCCGTCCTATACCGGGTTCCGTCTTCTCGAATATTAAGATGTTTCTCCGATCCTTTACGTATTTCATTCTTCAAATTCCCTTCTTTCAAAACTCCTTGTTGCGAATCCTTTATTCGAGTAGTAAGGTTAGTATGAATAATTATATTCATAGCTTTTACTCAAATACGTTCCCTGTCCTTTCTATTCAAGGCGTCAGCTACCACATTTGCCTTTCCCAGGTGGTAACGAATCTCAAAATCGTAATCATTTAACAGCTCAATCCACCTACATTGTCTCATGTTCGGTTGTTTTTTATCATATATGTGTTGGAGACTTTTGTGGTCGGTATATATAGTACATTTAACCCCATATAAATAGTGCCTCCATATCTTTAATGCAAAAACAACAGCACCCAATTCATGAGTCGTATAATTTGCTCGTGAATCTTCAATTGTCTAGACGCATAAGCAATTACCTTCTTTTGTTGCATTAATACACAACCGAGACCTAGCTTTGAAGTGTCACAATAAATCACAAAAGCATCATTCCCTTCAGGTAATGACAATATAGGTGATGTAGTTAACTTTTTCTTCAACAATTGAAATGCTTTCTCCTGCTCATCCTTCCATTCAAATTTCTTCCCTTTATGCGTTAATGCAGTCAAGGGTTTTGCTATTTTGGAAAAATCTTGGATGAATCTTCTGTAGTAACCAGCCAATCCTAAGAATTGGTTTATATGCTTCGGAGTTTTCGGGGTTTCCCAGTTTTCAACAGTTTCAATCTTTAACGGATCAACCTGAATACCTTCTTTGTTCACTACGTGTCCGAGGAATTGAACTTCTTTCAACCAAAATGCACACTTTGAAAACTTAGCGTACAGTTTTTCTTTCCTCAATACTTCTAGCACTTTTCTCAAATGTTCTTCGTGCTCTTGATCATTCTTTGAGTAAATAAGTATGTCATCGATGAAAACAATGACAAACTTGTCAAGATATGGTCCACACACTCGGTTCATGAGGTCCATGAACACAGCTGGTGCGTTAGTCAATCCAAATGGCATAACCATAAACTCATAATGACCGTAACGCGTTCTAAATGTAGTCTTCGGAATATCATCCTCCTTCACCTGCATTTGATGATATCCGGAACGTAAATTGATCTTCGAATAAACTGACGAGCCTTGTAGTTGATCAAATAAGTCATCGATTCTCGATAGTGGATAACGGTTCTTGATGGTATGTTTGTTCAACTCTCGGTAGTCGATACACAACCTGAATGTACCATCCTTCTTTTTGACAAACAAAACAGGAGCTCCCCATGGTGATGTGTTTGGTTGAATGAAACCACGCTCTAAAAGTTATTGTAATTGGCTCTGGAGTTCCTTCATTTCACTGGGTGCGAGTCTGTATGGAGCATGAGCTATTGGTACAGCTCATAGGTACAAGGTCTATTTGAAATTCAACGGATCGGTGTGGAGGTAGTCCCGGTAATTCTTTCGGAAATACATTGGGAAATTCTTTTGCGACGAGAACATCACTGATGTTCTTCTCTTGGGGTTGACTTCTTCGATGTGAGCTAGAATGACATAACAACCTTTTCTTATTAGCTTTTGTGCCTTCAAGCTACTAATAAGGTTTAATTTCGCGTTGCTCTTTTCTCCATACACCATTAAGGGTTTTCTCTTCTCGCGCATAATGCGAATCGCATTTTTGTAACAAACGATCTCTGCTTTCACCTCTTTCAACCAGTCCATGCCAATTATCACATCAAAACTCCCTAACTCTACTGGTATCAAATGAATCTTAAACGTTTCGCTAACCAGTTTAATTTCTCGATTCTGACATATTTTATCTGCTGTAATTAATATACCGTTTGCTAATTCGAGTAAAAATTTATTATCCAAAGGCGTTAATGGACAACTTAATTTGGCACAAAAATCTCTACTCATAAAGCTTCTATCCGCACCCGAATCAAATAAAACATAAGCAGGTTTATCGTCAATAAGAAACGTACCCGTAACAAGCTCCGGGTCTTCCTGCACTTCTACCGTATTAATGTTGAAGACTCTTCCACGACCTTGCCCATTATTATTCCCTTGGTTTGGTCATACCCTGCTGAAATGACCCAGGTTTTTGCATCCGTAACAAATAATATGATTATTTGTTTTATTATTTTTAAAGGCCGTCGGTCCATAGATGTCACATTTTGTTGCACCATGACCGATTCTGTTACACTTGGTACACACTATAACACAGAACTTCTCCGGATGGTATCCGTCACATTTTTCGCATTGAATCTTCTGATTTTGGTTGCCATTTTTGTTATTGAGATAGTTGTTGGGATTGTTGTTGCTGCAGTTGTTATTGTTGTTGGGATATTTGTTGTTGCGTTTGTTGGTGCGAAAAATGGTGCGATTGTAGTTGTGATTGTTGTGTGCATTGTTGAAGCGATAGTTACTGTTGTTGTGTTGGTAACCCTTGTCACTGTTTTCTTCCCATTTTCTCTTGACTTGTTTCATGTTGGCCCCTTCCGCCATCTGCTCTTTAATTCTTCCCTCAATCTGATTTATGAGTTTATGAGCCATTCGACTTGCCTTTGTATGGAGGTGGGCTCGTTTGAACTCACATCCTCCTGAATCCTCTCTGGTAACCCTTTTACAAACGCATCAATCTGCTCCTCTTCATCTGCGAACACCCTTGGGCACAATAGACACAACTCTATGAATCGTCGTTCGTATGTGGTAATATCAAATCCTTGCGTTCGTAATTCTCTAAGCTCTATCTTGAGCTTATTGACCTCGTTTTTGGGACGATACTGATCATTCATCATGTATTTGAACGCTGACCATGGTAGCGCGTAAGCAGCATCTTGTCCCACCTGCTCGAGATAGGTGTTCCACCATGTTAACGCAGTACCTGTGAAGGTATGCGTAGCGTACTTTACCCTTTCTTCTTAAGTACATTTACTTATGGCAAACACCGATTCGACCTTCTTGGTCCACCGTTTTAATCCGATTGGTCCTTCGGTTCCATCGAATTCCAGAGGTTTACAGGAAGTGAATTCCTTGTAGGAGCATCCTACACGATTTCTTGTGGAATTGGTTCCATTGCTAGATTCAGAGTTATTGTTGTTTTGCATTGCAGCCTGTACTGCGGCTATGTTTGCTGCAAGGAAAACACGGAAGTCTTCCTCGCTCATGTTCATGTTGTGTCGAGTAGTCGGTGCCATTTCCTTCAAAAATAGCCAAAAGAGTTCAGTTAATCATATAGAATATTAGGAGTAGTCAATAGTATTTCGTAGCATAATATGAACTTATTTATAAAAGCTTTTTCTTCATATTAGCGTTTTATAATTCAAATTCGGGTTGCACCTACCCGTTAAGTTCATACTTAGTAGCTAATATACAAATCAACTACTACAATTCTATAATGAAAAACTGATAATAATATTTTGCGTTCAAATTTTAATACTATATTTTACAAACGTACAATACCTCTATTTTACATACAGCTTGAAATATAGCACATAATAACTTTGATACAAAGCAGCTGTGAAGACAATTTTATTGAAGCTCAAATTGTTCAGTGAAGGCAATAAAGACATGTAATTCATAAGACCAGAAACAAGTCATGCATTCGGGTTTTACTAATACAATTTCCCATCCTTGATCAAGTGGGGAATAACCGTTATGGACGTTGGCAAGGCAGCACGTTGTAACATCGTCAAAAGGACGGGGGTTAAGAAATATCCAATAGCCCCGTAACAAGTTAAAAACCTTATTTCTCACCCCAACTACTGAATCCGTCACCTGTGGGAATGTTTTATTAAGAAGTTGCAATCTGATGTTCTTTTTCTCAATTTGGTGAGAAGCGAACATCACTAACCCGTAAACATAACATGCTTCTTTAATTTGCATGTTTGAAGCTCTTTCTAAAGAACGAAGTCCTATGTTGGGATATGTGGAGTCAAAATAGGCTCTCAACCCGTAGCGAAAATTTGCATTAGGGTTTCCCGCACACAATGCCTTAAATAAAACATGGCGTAACTTAAGGTCTCCCTAATGTGATATACACCATCAAGGCATGCCTAGAACGTCTGTCAAATTTCCTACAAACTAATCTCGCCATAAACAATTGAGTCGATGAATTCTGACCAACTCTAGACAAGATTTCATCAATCATATCCCCTGATAGGTCTTCTAAAATATTCGGTTGTCTATCCTTCACGTCCATTTTGTGTTTTTATACTATAAAATAGACGAAGATTAGATTCGTAAAAGATAATTAACAAACAATACAAGCAATTTTTACATATAACTTAAAAGTACAAGCACACTACAATACATATATTACACAGCATGATTACAACTTCTTCATTCTGACTCACTTGTTTCTTCCTCCTCGGACTCGGTTCGTTTTACTAATTTCCTAGGGATAAATGGTGCTCCCCTAATACAAGCCGTCCTTTTCACAAATGGTCTAGAAAAGCCTGGTGGCTTAGATGTTCCCGGGTTATAGTTAAAATTTAATAAATACGAGTGTTTATGGTATATCCCATCGGGATATTTCATGTTAACATAGAGTTCATCGGTTTTGGGATAAGGTTTTTCTATTTTTATGGCTTTTCCCTTATTGTTTTCTTTTGCTTCATTAAATTGAGCCGGGTTAATTTCTATAACGTCATCGGAATCCTCGTCGGGATCCGATACATCAGAAAATTGGTAATCTTCCCAATATATTTCCTCCTCAGCGGAGACACCACAAACCATTTTTAACTTTGGTCCATTTGTTGATAATTTTCTTTTATTTAATTGTTTTTCTGTGGTTCTTAATATTTTCTCCCCCGGATCTTCTTCTTCTTCCGGTTCCTCTTCTTTCGGTTCCTCTTCTTCCGGAATTTGTGAATCTTCCCAAAATATATTCTACTCTTTATTGTTATTAGGTGAGTCGATGGGATTGGTACTAGAAGTAGACATCTATCACACATTAACTAACACATTAGTAATATACCACATAATATTTACATATAAAAATATATAGTTTCCAACAAAGTGTTAAGCAATCATTTTTTTTAAGTAAACACGGTCGAAGTCCAGACTCACTAATGCATCCTAACAAACTCGATAAGACACACTAATGCAATTTTCTGATTCTCTAAGACCAACGCTCTGATACCAACTGAAATGTCCCGTTCATATCGATTATAAACGTTTCATATTAATTGGTCTCGTTGCGAGGTTTTGACCTCTATATGAGACATTTTTCAAAGACTGCATTCATTTTTAAAACAAACCATAACCTTTATTTTATCGACAAAGCTTTAAAGGACATAACCTAGATTATCAAGTAATGATAATCTAAAATATCACACTTACACACGACCATTACATAATGGTTTACAATAATAATATGTTACAACAAAGTAATTTCTCGAATGCAGTTTTTAAACAATATTATACAAGCATGCTGACTCCAAAACTTGTCCTTAATTTAGCATGCAACAGCGAAAGCTCTTAATAATTACCTGAGAATAAACATGCTTTAAACATCAACAAAAATATTGGTGAGTTATAGGTTTAACCTATATATTTATCAAATCGTAATAATAGGCCACAAGATTTTCTTTCTCATAAATAGCCATCGGTATAAAAATCATTCATATGTTTGAACACCTGGTAACCGACATTAACAAAATGCATCTAGAATATCCCAAAAACATAACCACTCGTCTGTAGAGTGAAATCGAAGTACTAAAGCAGTTCAAATTTCTCTGACTGGGGCGTGTCAAAGCCCGTAGATCTACATTTAGGATTCACGTCAATTAGTCGCAATTATAATAAACACTAATTCATGGGCTACCAAGTTCAACAAGGGCGATATCCGGTATAGAAATTCAACATAGAATGTAGTTTCAATTACTTGTGCCTATTTTGTAAAACATTTATAAAATTGCATGTATTCTCATCCCAAAAAGATATTAGATAATAAAAGTGGGACTATAACTCACTTTCACAGATTTTTAATTCGTCGAGAATTAGACTTGGCCACGAGTCGACTCAAGAACCTGTAACAAATATATACATATATCAAAGTATGATAGAAATATATTCATATCATATTTTATTACGTTTTAACAATTTAAGTTGTTAAGTTAGCAGTCCAACGTTAGTAGTCCACAATTAGTAGTCCACAGTTAGTAGTACATAAATCAATATATTTTCTTGAATCAATCCATGACCCATTCTATACATGTCTCAGACTCGATCACAACTCAAGGTATATATATTATTTTAGAATCAACCTCGACCCTTTATATGCTAACTCGAGCATTACCGCATATAGAGTGACTTACGGTTATTCCAAATAATATATATATATGACGTCGATATGATATGTAAAAACATTGTATACGTGTATATGGTCTATCAACACATGTATAATAAAAGAAAGTTTGTTAAGATATAGTTAGTATAGATTTGTTACAAAATTTCACGTAGCTAAAACAAGCAAATTTATCCAGTTTTGTTTTACCCATAATTTATTCGTTTTAAATCTATTTTGAGTGAATCAAAGTGCTATGGTTTCGTATTGAACTTAAGTTTATGATAATAAATAGAAAAAGTGATGGTTTATAGTCAGAGTTACAGGTCACAAGTCGTTTTTGTAAGAGGTAGTCATTTCAGTCGAAAGAATGACGTCTAGATGACCATTTAGAAAAACATACTTCTACTTTGAGTTTAACCAAGATTTTTGGATATAGTTTCATGTTCATATGAAATATTATTTTCCCAGAAGACCAAATTTCAAATCAAAGATTATCATAGTTTTTAATTATCAAACCCAAAACAGGCCCCGGTTTTATTACGACGGCGTATGTCTGGTTTTACGGTGTTCTTCGTGTTTCCAAGTTTTAAATCATTAAGTTAGCATATCATATAGATATAGAACTTTTTTTTAGTTGATTTTAAAAGTAAAGTTAGAAGGATTAATTTCGTTTGCGAACAAGTTTAGAATTAACTAAACTATGTTCTAGTGATTACAAGTTTAAATCTTCGAATAAGATAATTATATATATATATATGAATCGAATGATGTTATGAACATTATTACTATCTCAAGTATAGTAGGTAAACCTACTGTAAATGTCAAGAAATAATCTTGAGCTTGAATGGATCTTTGATGGCTTGGAAGTTCTTGAAGCAGAATCATGACACAAAAACAATTTCAAGCAAGTTTACTACTCGAATTGAGATAGTTATAGTTATAGAAATCAAATCAAAGTTTGAATATGAATATTACCTTGAATAAGAAAGATAATCTACTGTAAATAACAAAGGTTTCTTGATCTTGGATGATTACATGGAATGGATTTACAAGATTGAGAGTAATCTAGCAAACTTGAAAGGGTTTTCGAAGTGTTCTTGAGTGGTTGTTTTTATGATGATTATAGATAATAACCAAAGCTTGTATTTGATGATTTCTTGCTGGAAAAATAGTAGTTTAGATGTTCATGGAAGAGTGTGTGTGTTTTGAGAGAGAATTGGAAAGAAAATTGGAATGAAATGGAGTGAATGATGAGTGGTAAGTGGTGAGTGGGGTTAAAAGGAGTTCTAGTTGGTTGACTAGTTCATGGTAGAAGTTAAACTTGATTAGTCGTGCTTGACATAATCAAGAGTGGAATCCCATGCTAGTTCCTATTGGTATATACCCATAGTAAGTACGTCTAGAAGCTGTGTATAATACGGGTATGAATACCGTATGACTAGAATTGTTGATGAAAATGAATGGGAATGTAATTGTATGCATTTTTGTTAAGTAGAAATATTTTGATATATGTCTCGAAGTCTTTCAAAAATGTATTAATACATCTTAATACACTACATATATATACATTTTAATTATGTCAATAAATCATCGTTAGTCGTTACATGCATGCGTTGTTTTGAAACCTTAAGTTAACGATCACCTTAAATGTCAAAGCCCGGGGATCTACATTTAGGATTCACGTCAATTAGTCGCAATTATAATAAACACTAATTCATGGGCTACCAAGTTCAACAAGGGCGATATCCGGTATAGAAATTCAACATAGAATGTAGTTTCAATTACTTGTGCCTATTTTGTAATACATTTATAAAATTGCATGTATTCTCATCCCAAAAAGATATTAGATAATAAAAGTGGGACTATAACTCACTTTCACAGATTTTTAATTCGTCGAGAATTAGACTTGGCCACGGGTCGACTCAAGAACCTGTAACAAATATATACATATATCAAAGTATGATAGAAATATATTCATATCATATTTTATTACGTTTTAACAATTTAAGTTGTTAAGTTAGCAGTCCAACGTTAGTAGTCCACAATTAGTAGTCCACAGTTAGTAGTACATAAATCAATATATTTTCTGGAATCAATCCATGACCCATTCTATACATGTCTCAGACTCGATCACAACTCAAGGTATATATATTATTTTAGAATCAACCTCGACCCTTTATATGCTAACTCGAGCATTACCGCATATAGAGTGACTTACGGTTATTCCAAATAATATATATAGATGACGTCGATATGATATGTAAAAACATTGTATACGTGTATATGGTCTATCAACACATGTATAATAAAAGAAAGTTTGTTAAGATATAGTTAGTATAGATTTGTTACAAAATTTCACGTAGCTAAAACAAGCAAATTTATCCAGTTTTGTTTTACCCATAATTTATTCGTTTTAAATCTATTTTGAGTGAATCAAAGTGCTATTGTTTCATATTGAACTTAAGTTTATGATAATAAATAGAAAAAGTGATGGTTTATAGTCAGAGTTACAGGTTACAAGTCGTTTTTGTAAGAGGTAGTCATTTCAGTCGAAAGAATGACGTCTAGATGACCATTTAGAAAAACATACTTCTACTTTGAGTTTAACCAAGATTTTTGGATATAGTTTCATGTTCATATGAAATATTATTTTCCCAGAAGACCACATTTCAAATCAAAGATTATCATAGTTTTTAATTATCAAACCCAAAACAGGCCCCGGTTTTATTACGACGGCGTATGTCTGGTTTTACGGTGTTCTTCGTGTTTCCAAGTTTTAAATCATTAAGTTAGCATATCATATAGATATAGAACTTTTTTTTAGTTGATTTTAAAAGTAAAGTTAGAAGGATTAATTTCGTTTGCGAACAAGTTTAGAATTAACTAAACTATGTTCTAGTGATTACAAGTTTAAATCTTCGAATAAGATAATTATATATATATATATATATGAATCGAATGATGTTATGAACATTATTACTATCTCAAGTATAGTAGGTAAACCTACTGTAAATGACAAGAAATAATCTTGAGCTTGAATGGATCTTTGATGGCTTGGAAGTTCTTGAAGCAGAATCATGACACAAAAACAATTTCAAGCAAGTTTACTACTCGAATTGAGATAGTTATAGTTATAGAAATCAAATCAAAGTTTGAATATGAATATTACCTTGAATAAGAAAGATAATCTACTGTAAATAACAAAGGTTTCTTGATCTTGGATGATTACATGGAATGGATTTACAAGATTGAGAGTAATCTAGCAAACTTGAAAGGGTTTTCGAAGTGTTCTTGAGTGGTTGTTTTTATGATGATTATAGATAATAACCAAAGCTTGTATTTGATGATTTCTTGCTGGAAAAATAGTAGTTTAGATGTTCATGGAAGAGTGTGTGTGTTTTGAGAGAGAATTGGAAAGAAAATTGGAATGAAATGGAGTGAATGATGAGTGGTAAGTGGTGAGTGGGGTTAAAAGGAGTTCTAGTTGGTTGACTAGTTCATGGTAGAAGTTAAACTTGATTAGTCGTGCTTGACATAATCAAGAGTGGAATCCCATGCTAGTTCCTATTGGTATATACCCATAGTAAGTACGTCTAGAAGCTGTGTATAATACGGGTATGAATACCGTATGACTAGAATTGTTGATGAAAATGAATGGGAATGTAATTGTATGCATTTTTGTTAAGTAGAAATATTTTGATATATGTCTCGAAGTCTTTCAAAAATGTATTAATACATCTTAATACACTACATATATATACATTTTAATTATGTCAATAAATCATCGTTAGTCGTTACATGCATGCGTTGTTTTGAAACCTTAAGTTAACGATCACCTTAAATGTAATTAATCCCATTGTTAATGTACTTAATGAGATGCTAAATTGTTATGTTATCATGATAACATAGTGTATTAATATATCTTAATATGATATATAAATATTAAGACGTTATTACAACGATAATCGGTACATATAGATATCGTTTTGAATTCCTTAAGTTAGTAGTCTTGTTTTATGCATATATTTTGTTGTTAATATACATAGCGAGATACCTAAATATCATTTCATCATGTTACACACACACACACACATATATATATATATATATATATATATATATATATATATATATATATATATATATATGTATATATATATATATATATATGTATATATATATATATATGTATATATATATATATATATATGTATATATATATATATGTATATATATATATATGTATATATATATATATATGTATATATATATATATATATGTATGTATATATATATATATATGTATGTATGTATATATATATATATGTATATATATATGTTCATATATATAGTATCATGTCATATACAAGTTATAACGTTCGTGAATCATCGAACAAACTGGGTTGTCAAACGTTAACACAAAATCTATTTCAATTAATCAAGTCTTAACAAGTTTGATTGCTTAACATGTTGGAAACATTTATTCATGTAAATATTAATCTCATATAATATATAATCATGGAAAAGTTCGGGTCACTACAAGAGATCCGAGGGACGCCGACACAAGTTATCAGCATCCTCCATTTCCTTCCGGTCCACCTTGTCCTCCTCCTCAGCATCACTACTCCCAGCATACAGTTATCCCGCAAGAACAGAGCACATGGCTTGATGATTTTGTCACCAACATTTTTGGAACACCCATCACCAGTACGCACAGAGACACATCTGCCGATGCTCACATGTCAACATGGGATCACGCTGTTAGCCAGGGTATGACAGCGTGTGTAACCCAAGGGTTTAAGATCTGGATATGACACGTGGATGGGGAAGAGATTTAGAAGAAGGAGCGAGTTGGCATACGAGGCCAATGATACATACCAGCACCTTATCTCCTACTGGACTGATTGCACAATCAAATGAGTTTCACATCGCACTATCATCTGGCACCTACACTGTAGAATGGGCACGAAGGTTTGCCACAGACGAGGAGATGCTAGATGAGGGCCAGTCAGAACAGAAGTGGTCTTACCTATCGTCCATTATCACTTTTATTATGGCTGTCTTTGATACATTGATACATTATTACATTTTCACTACTGTACGTTCATTTTTGGGCATTGATTATCTTTCCTTTTAAGTTTGTATGATTATATTAGTTAATAAGTATGCATGAATAAGCGTCACAAATAAATGACGATCGACCACACAATGGAAACATAACTTGGAGCAAGGAGGCATTGAACGAGAATGGCACCACTACAAGATTAGAGGAAACCACAAAAGGAAAACTATCCATACACACCTTGCGACCATAGGGGAGTACTACATCTTCATCGCATTTTCAAATAGAAACCACTTTAAACATTAAGTGTGAGATTAGCAACCCCACCAACATAAACTTAAAATAACAGAAATACTTTTCAAATCTAAAGTGTGGGATACTTTGTATCCCTAACATTGAGGACACTGATATTTTAAAGTGTGGGATAGCAATATATTGCACATAAAGATTCTCGCAAAATCCTGAAGTGTTTAATAAACTGAATTTTTCAAAAAATTTAAAACTTTTCGAGCTATATATAACACTTAGGGTTCCAAATTCTAAAAATGATCAAAAAGTTTTTATTACAAAATAGACAAAAGAGTAAAACAAAGTCGAAACTTTTTGCGAAAACCGAACCAATTCTCCAAAATAGCATTGCATAACCAAGGCACATTTCGACCAATTATAATTGCTGTGAGGTACCACAAATAATGCTAACAAGCATTCATTTTTAGTGCTTCACTATATTTTCGTGAGTGTGCCGATGTTTGCATCTCTGAATCAGAACTTGCTCTTGAGTTGCATTTCGAAATCACACCTTTTGATGAGAATTACTAAGTTAGAAACCTCAGCTTCTCGTAAAGACGAAACACCCCCAATGCACTTCCATTCTCATCTTCACTCCAAAAATCCCACCATGAAAACATTCGCCACTATCTATTCTTTTCGTTCACCTCATAAACAAAGAATTAAATCCCAAGGAAATCATAACTTCCGAGAAATCCTCTACAAAACTGCATTAGAAAATGCGAGCATCCAAGTCAAATATCAAGAAGATCGCCGATAAAAAGGAGACCTTGAAGAGAAAAGCAAAAGATGCTTGCCAAAAAAAAGAATTTATATATATATATATATATATATATATATATATATATATATATATATATATATATATATATATATATATATATATATATATATATATATATATATATATAAAGGAGTGGAACCTAAAGTTTCGAGAAAGGTACTCCCGTCAGTCAAAAAGAAGAATGCTCAGTTTGAAATTCCTGATAAAAAGCTGAAAATATTACCGAAATCGATCCATAATGAACTCCTATCTATCCAAAAACCTTCACAACCCAAACCTCCAATCACCATTCCTTGACAAAATAAGCCGAGTATATAACCGAAAATTCTCTCAAATACGTGATGGAGATTTGAGTCTTGATCAAACCTATGATGAAGAATGCAAACATGACTGGCTATGAGCGATTTCATTTCTTAGAACTATAAGATACCCGATACACTTAAGTGAGTTGAGGGACCCAAGTAAGATAGCCACATTTGTGTAACCTCCTCTCATGCTTGCGGAAATAAATTTGGGAATAACAAAAAGAATAAAACGAAGTTTTCACTTTTGCGTCTTGCGGAATAAAGATCGCTTGATCACTACGAATAGGAATCTTCTCTTCTAAAAGATTGAAGGTTTGCTTGAGGATAAACAAAGTCAAAGTGTGGGATATTTGACATCGGCTAAAAAGTCACATTTTTACCTCAATATTATGGCTCAAAAATAATAAAGTTCCAAGATTTATCGCCAAAATAATCACTTTTTCAGTTATTTTTGTAGATTTAGTAATTACAAAGATGATGCAATAAGAATCAAGTGAAACGGAGCTAAAGGGAAGATTCAAGAGCAAAAACGGTGAAAGACAAGTTACGACCCCAGAAACCAAGTTACGATCCCGAGAATAAGTAAGACGATCCAAGCAAACAGCAGACCAGAAGCCAAAATCGTCGTGCTAGTGTGGAGTATGCTTGCCCTGATCAACCTACACCGGGCATGGGAAACGGGCATGGCAAACGGCTTGCCTGGCACCGGCAACCCACGCCAGCCTGTGGCGCCGGCTTGCCAGGCCGGCCTGCCAGCCGTTTCTGAGCCAAATTTTACTATTGAAACACCATTTTGCATCCAATTTTCACACACCTCTTCACAGTCTCTCACTACAATACACTTTCTGTCACTAAAAGCGTTCAAGGTCTTCTCACCTCCGAGCGGAAAATTGAGTACAAGGAGGCGAACACCGAAGATTGTACTAGGAGCGGTATAGAGGATCTCAGCACTTGTAATGGTCAAGATCTCGCATGTAAACGGTGAACGCCTTCCTTAGTTTAATAAAGTTACTTTCTTACTTTGAGTTGCTTTCATCTTGCATGCTTGACTATCTGTTACAAATGTTTATTATATGTTGAATATTGATAAGGCTAAAAAGGAACATATATTTCATAGCAATATCCCTCCTAAATAATAGGTTTTCATATGTAATTGTATTATATTTTCATTGTAATTGTTTAAATAAATAAGTGCGAAGACAAAAGGCGAAAACGGAGATTTGAAGACACAAACGTCCAAAAAGCTCAAATGTACAAGATACAATTCAAAAGGTTCAATTTATTGATGAAAAACGTCTAAAAATGACAAGAGTACAAGTTACAAAACGTAAAGTACAAGATATTAAATTGTACGCAGGGACGTTCGAAAATCCGGAACCGGGACATGAGTCAACTATCAACGCCCGACGCAACGGACCAAAAATTACAAGTCAACTATGCACAAGAATATAATATAATATATAAATAATTATATTAATTTTTTATATTTTATATTTATATATTTATTATGTCGACAAGCTAGGAGCATAAAGTTTGTGAGCTGGATTTTCAAACTCCACGACTCGCGGAGTTTGAAGGCCAAAAACTCCACGACTCGCGGAGCTGCCAAATTCCAAAATGCCTATAAAAGGTCACGAATTCTGCGAGTAAATATATAAAAAATAATAATAATAATACTCTGTAATAAATAAATAAATAAATATATATATAATATATATAGTATAGGGTAGTTTTATATTAGATTAGTTCGGGTTTTGTAAAGGTTATTTTACGGGTTTTTAAAGTCGAAATTCTGTCCGTGTAACACTACGCGATAAATACTCAATGTAAGTTATGTTCTCCTTTTTAATTTAATGTCTCGTACTTAAGTTATTATTATGCTTATTTGAGCCAAAGTAATCATGATGTTGGACTAAATATTAAAGACGGGGTAATTGGACTTTGTACCATAATTGGGGTTTAGACAAAAGAACGACACTTGTGGAAATTAGACTATGGGCTATTAATGGGCTTTATATTTATTTAACTAAATGATAGTTTGTTAATTTTAATATAAAGATTTACAATTGGACGTACCTATAAATAACCACATACACTCGATCGGAAACGATGGGCGGGATATTTATATGTACGAATAATCGTTCATTTAACCGGATACGGGAATGGATTAATAGTCTATTGAATTATTAAAACAGGGGTGAAATTATGTACAAGGACACTTGGCATAATTGATAACAAAGTATTAAAACCTTGGGTTACACGCAGTCGATAACCTGGTGTAATTATTAAACAAAGTATTAAAACCTTGTTACAGTTTAAGTCCCCAATTAGTTGGAATATTTGACTTCGAGTATAAGGATAATTTGACGAGGACACTCGCACTTTAAATTTATGACCGATGGACTGTTATGGACAAAAACCAGACGGACATATTAAATAATCCAGGACAAAGGACAATTAACCCATGGGTATAAAACTAAAATCAACACGTCAAACATCATGATTACGGAAGTTTAAATAAGCATAATATATTTTATTTCATTTTTCCTCGTACTTTTATTTATTGTCATTTTAATTATTGTTATTTATTTTATATTGTTATTTAAATATCGTCATTTACTATACGCTTCGCTTAAAATATAAATCGACAAACCGGTCATTAAACGGTAAACCCCCTTTTATATATTATTATATATAATTATATATATTTTGTACAAGTATAGTTGTTTAAAAATATAGTGTGCAATAAGCCCGCTCCCTGTGGAACGAACCGGACTTACTAAAAACTATACTACTCTACGATTAGGTACACTGCCTATAGTGTTGTAGCAAGGTTTAGGTATATCCCATTTGTAAATAAATAATTAAAACTTGTGTAATTTGTAACGTATTTCGTAGTAAAATATAGTACTATTTCATACACCCCGCTGCACACATCAAGTTTTTGGCGCCGCTGCCGGGGAATCGGCGAAACGCTATATTTTTAATTTATTTTTCTATAAATATATTTATATATCATTTTAGAAAAACAATATAAAAAAATATAAAAAAAAAAACGTCTTTCAAACTCCACGACTCGCGGTGTTTGCAGGCTTAAACCTCCACAAGTCGCGGAGCCGCCCAGTCTGACGCGCCTGAAACCCTAAACCAGCATTTATTACGGTATATTATTATTTATTATTATTAATAAACCCTAAATTAGTTAATTAATTTATTAATTAGTTTTAGTTTTATTATTATTTTATTTATTTAGTTTAATTAGTTTTATTACATTATAAAATTAATAGTTTTATTAAATAAATAATATAAAAATAATATTTTTTATAAAAATTGTACTTTTTACGGATTTTAGTATATTTTTATATTTTGTCCCTTTTTATTTATTTTTAGCGTAATATTTGTATGTTTTTCGCTCGTATTTAGTTTTAATCCATAGTTTTTGCCATAGTTATTTTTACTTCTAGATTTTTAGGCTTTGCCGTAAAATCCCTTAAGTGCTTTTTCTTTAGACTAAGATTTAGGTGCTTTAGAATTTTGCGACGCCGTTTTTCGCTTTAGTTTTAAATAGATTTTAGTGCCTTTAAGTAATTGCCGTTTTCTGAATAAAATTGCATTTACCTTTATACCTTTAGGCGCAACTTTTTAGATATAATTTTTAGACTTTTAAGTTTCGACGTTTTTCTTTCTTATTTTTATTTTTCTACGTTTTTCGACGCGCACTCTTTTTCTTTCTTATTTCTCGACACGCTAGTTTTTAGGACTTAGAAATTTTCTCTATTTCTTCTCTAAAATTTCAAAACGAAAAATTATTTTAAGTGGTTAAATTGATAGACATCCAAATTTTCTACTTCGTAGTAATAGTTGAATTTGTTAGTGGCTGAGTTGTGAGCTTCCGATTTAAAGGGTTCTGGCTCCCTGCTGCATCTATTGGCTATTCGAAACGTGGGCAAAAGCAGAAAAGTCTATTAATTGGACAACTTATATAAGTTTTTCTATTTTTATAACTAATAGGATAATTAAAATTTGGTAATAAGCGCATTATGAAAAGTCTCGAAGATATTTTGAAAACTCTTTATGAAATACAAAATCAATACTCTCAACCGAGTGTTGATGACAATTCGTTCGGTCAATCTTGGATCACGAATGACGAAACAATAACTGGTTGTGAAATCTGTGGAGATTATCACTCAACATGGGAATGTTATTATTACGTTCCTATGGAAAATTACGCACCCACGGAACCTGAATGGAATGATTATGAAGAATACAATTCAAATTGGGATTATTCCCAAGAATATTTCCAAACTCAACAACTAGTAGACGAGGAAAATTATGTGCCTGAAAATTCTTTAGATTATATGAAAATCAAACTCGAAGAACTTGATGCTCAAAATGAACAAATGAGAGAGTTTGTAAACCGGCAAGCTGAAACTCTATCAGACTACACACCTGTTGATCTGAGGAATATTGTGCAAGAAAATCTCATATCATCGAATTTTGATGAATTCGAGAGCTCCGAAATCACCAATTATACCGATGATACTTTTTATTCAGTTTTACCAATTTCACAACATATCGACACATTAGCCTCTACCGACGAAATCATCAATCCATCAATGGATAAAGAAGAAGTAAGGGTGACAAATTGGTACTCTTGGGAAAACGATAACGTTGAAAATTTTACCCCCGAGACCAAAGTGGTAGAACCGATAAGGACCGTTAATGAAGAAGAATTTGCTTCAATCCAGCCACAACCTTCCAACCCAATATTCTCAATAGACAAGTCATCTACTGAAGATGAACTACGAGCTGTAATAGATAATGACACCTCGAATTTCACCCAATTGGGTAATAGAGGTGAAAACTTTGATCTCGAGAATGAACGAAAGGAAACGTTAGAAATTGTCCACCCTATAATATGTATGTCGGTGTATATCGATCCATTTGACCAAGAAACAGAAAAGAGACATATCCATTTACTAAAAGCTACACTTAAAAAAGAATTAAGTAGTGACGATCTGGTGGGTCTAAACTTTAAACCCATTGATATAATATATACCACCCGAGATGTAAATAACTGGCTCACTATTTTAATTCTTGGAACTTATTCTACCGACTTCACATGTCGTCAGCTAAGTGTGGGGAAGTTTAACCCCACTTAACGTTAAATTAGGGGTTCAGGTTAATGCATAACTCGTTAATAAAAATGCATGATAAGTTAGGGTAAAAGACGCATTTTCAAAAATTATCAAACAGTTCAGAAAAGCAACCGTTTTTGAAGAAAAACATGTGTGATAAAACAAGAAGGAATGAACGATGAGGTGCACCATCTATCATCCTGCAATTTTGTGGTATCTTTAACTACTTTCTACACTAATCACCCTCGTGAATTTATAATTATAGTCTGATTTCATGCAAATGAGGGCATTGCATGATCTCAAGTGTGAGGAAGGGTTATAAATTCTCTCGGGTTTGCACTTAGTTTATTTGCCAAATTTTGTGAAAATTTTAAAAATTTTCAAATAAATGAATTCAAAATCATGTTTATACATATTTATGAACGATGAAAATTAGGTGTTAATACCGAAATTATCGTTACCTCGGAAAGGACATAAATTGAGAAACAACCCAAAACGCTTGAATTCATTTAAAATGGAATATAAGAGAATAAAAAGGCAAAGAACATAATAAATAAAAGCCAAGTGTGGGGAGAATATACCAAGTTATTCAATAAAAAATTATCTATCACATGTTTCTGTAAAGTTATTGCAGGTGCTTTTGTTTTGGACTAAATTAACTGTTTTACCCGATTTACTGTAATGAAAGATGGATCCACACGATGAATCAATTCCATCATTAAAAGGAAGTAAAGTCTTCCAAAAAAGACACGCGCTTCTTGATTTAGGTCAAGAAGTTGCCGTCCAGACCAGCTGTAGGTTGACGAAAAATCTAGAAAAGTCATCTCTAAAATCAGCAGGAAATCCACGGACCTCAGCATCAAACAGGGTCGCCAGGTGGTCAGATTTATCCTAACCATGAGAAGGATTTATCTCGTACAATGGGGGGCACCGTGCAAATTAGCTTGATAAGACTAATGAATCAGATCCCCAGAAAGGATAATCTCCTTAAAGATCAAAAATCAGCTTTTAAGACTGATATTACTCAATCCTTGAGATTGACCTTAAAGATTGAGAATTACAAACTCATGGAATTCAATGATATCTAAACTCGAGCTTGAACGAGAAAATATTTTGATCAAAATTAAAACCGATTTGTTTTCTGAAAACCCATTTTCAATGCGTTCATTACCATTGAACGTAAAATCCTAGGAATTCACCTAGAATTCATTAGGCCACCTGAACCAAATCAGGTGTCAACCGTAAGAACGGTGGTTGCATAGCATGGTCGAAGACAAGACCTTGTGCCAGACCGGAAAAATTTTAGGATGATCTTTACTATTGCTCCTACCAAGGATAGTAATAGCATCCGACACGTTTTTGGACCATAATCAAATGCATGTCATTAGACATTGCCTTAACAGTTTCTTGTTCATCACTTTCCTTTACAACCGGGCGGTAGTTTGCCGAAAGGTAATATACGGGACAAGTAAACTGGACGTGTTGCTTTCCTAATACAAGGTTAGCAAGTGGGTAACACAAAACCACAAGTGTTGAGCTAAAATTTTCAAATCTGAAACCCACACAACCCACAAAAATATTTTGCAAACACCGGTGAAGGGTTATTCTGGAAAACTTGTCTAGGGTAAAAGCTAGATTGAATTTTCAAAAGATCAAATGTTTTCATAAAGATCCAATTTCCTAACGGATCTAAATTTTCATAGTCATGTGGGACTGTAAACCGCCTTTCAAATGTGCACTTTGCTTTGGAAACCGAAAGTAAATCGGCTATTTGATTGCAAGTGTCGTTGACCTAAACCCGAGGCAACTGTGGATGACACACCCACTTTTAACCATGGTTCTATCGTTACTAGCATTGTTTATACCACCATATCAAAATCACTGATGTACAAAGTGTGATGAATAAAAAAGTGATTCATGTATGTTTTTATTTCAAGTTCTGTATTGCTTGAGGACAAGCAACGCTCAAGTGTGGGGATATTTGATAAGGCTAAAAAGGAACATATATTTCATAGAAATATCCCTCCTAAATAATAGGTTTTCATATGTAATTGTATTATATTTTCATTGTAATTGTTTAAATAAATAAGTGCGAAGACAAAAGGCGAAAACGAAGATTTGAAGACACAAACGTCCAAAAAGCTCAAATGTACAAGATACAATTCAAAAGGTTCAATTTATTGATGAAAAACGTCTAAAAATGACAAGAGTACAAGTTACAAAACGCAAAGTACAAGATATTAAATTGTACGCAGGGACGTTCGAAAATCCGGAACCGGGACATGAGTCAACTATCAACGCCCGACGCAACGGACCAAAAATTACAAGTCAACTATGCACAAGAATATAATATAATATATAAATAATTATATTAATTATTTATATTTTATATTTATATATTTATTATGTCGACAAACTAGGAGCCAAAAGTTTGTGAGCTGGATTTTCAAACTCCACGACTCGCGGAGTTTGAAGGCCAAAAACTCCACGACTCGCGGAGCTGCCAAATTCCAAAATGCCTATAAAAGGTCACGAATTCTGCGAGTAAATATATAAAAAATAATAATAATAATACTCTGTAATAAATAAATAAATAAATATATATATAATATATATAGTATAGGGTAGTTTTATATTAGATTAGTTCGGGTTATGTAAAGGTTATTTTACGGGTTTTTAAAGTCGAAATTCTGTCCGTGTAACACTACGCGATAAATACTCAATGTAAGTTATGTTCTCCTTTTTAATTTAATGTCTCGTACTTAAGTTATTATTATGCTTATTTGAGCCAAAGTAATCATGATGTTGGACTAAATATTAAAGACGGGGTAATTGGACTTTGTACCATAATTGGGGTTTAGACAAAAGAACGACACTTGTGGAAATTAGACTATGGGCTATTAATGGGCTTTATATTTGTTTAACTAAATGATAGTTTGTTAATTTTAATATAAAGATTTACAATTGGACGTACCTATAAATAACCACATACACTCGATCGGACACGATGGGCGGGATATTTATATGTACGAATAATCGTTCATTTAACCGGATACGGGAATGGATTAATAGTCTATGGAATTATTAAAACAGGGGTGAAATTATGTACAAGGACACTTGGCATAATTGATAACAAAGTATTAAAACCTTGGGTTACACGCAGTCGATAACCTGGTGTAATTATTAAACAAAGTATTAAAACCTTGTTACAGTTTAAGTCCCCAATTAGTTGGAATATTTGACTTCGGGTATAAGGATAATTTGACGAGGACACTCGCACTTTAAATTTATGACCGATGGACTGTTATGGACAAAAACCAGACGGACATATTAAATAATCCAGGACAAAGGACAATTAACCCATGGGCATAAAACTAAAATCAACACGTCAAACATCATGATTACGGAAGTTTAAATAAGCATAATATATTTTATTTCATTTTTCCTCGTACTTTTATTTATTGTCATTTTAATTATTGTTATTTATTTTATATTGTTATTTAAATATCATCATTTACTATACGCTTCGCTTAAAATATAAATCGACAAACCGGTCATTAAACGGTAAACCCCCTTTTATATATTATTATATATAATTATATATATTTTGTACAAATATAGTTGTTTAAAAATATAGTGTGCAATAAGCCCGCTCCCTGTGGAACGAACCGGACTTACTAAAAACTATACTACTCTACGATTAGGTACACTGCCTATAGTGTTGCAGCAAGGTTTAGGTATATCCCATTTGTAAATAAATAATTAAAACTTGTGTAATTTGTAACGTATTTCGTAGTAAAATATAGTACTATTTCATACACCCCGCTGCACACATCAAATATCTTATATGAAACTTGTACTATTGCTATGTTGAAACCTTGTCGGGTTTAGATGTCTAATTTACGGACCACGGTTTTCATTTACTCACGTGACTATAACCTACTGTTAGGTTTTGATCAATCCTAAGATACAAGGTAAGTAGTTATACGTGCTTAACGTTACAATAGGGAAATAGTACCGACGTACGGTTAATCACTTATCTGTCAAAGAAGAGATTCTCATTTAGGTTGTGATTAGAGTAGTCAATATAGAGTTCAGTGAACACTAGCTTACTCAAATCATGGTTCGCGTCAGAAGCAATGTTCTTGAGATGTTGTAAGATGATCCAGAGTTGGGTAAGTGATCGTAAACGAGAGACCTTTAACCCAATTAGCAGTACCTTAGGATATCTAAGATTGCACATATGTTAATGTTAAGGAATAACTTAGTATTAAGTGTAGGAATGTTACTATAGTTAAACCAACTAGGATCAAGAAAAGTTGAGACTTTCCTTTATGGATATACCACTTTATTCATGTACCTAGGATTCCATCTTCAAGGTCGTTTAAACCCTTTAAGGTTAACGCTGGGAGTAGGGATATCCGTCTTAGCCAGAATCTTCAAAGCCTAAACTCTTAGTGACAAATTGATTAGGTTCTTAACCCGAATAATTTATGTTTAGTGTTCATTCTAGGAAGTTAAACTCTTTTAACAGCTCTTCATTAGTATCATATTCACCATACATATCCCTTTTATCTTTATAATTCATACTACCTTAGTTAAGTTTATTCTATCACCACTTGTCATTAGGGTTGAGTTTATAGGCACTTTTATCCCACATTACTGAGCAAACATACAAAAATACGAACCTAAGTTATACTTACCACTTACTCGTTTAAAAAAAGACAAGTAGGTGAAATATAGCTAGAAAAACCCAGCTAAATATAAATAATAAAACCATTGCTCCCTTCTGATAACTAATTCTGACGTTTTGCGACCTAACGACATCGCATAAATAAAACTGTCCATTTTGATAATATTTGAGAGATCCACTATGGGAAGTGGAGGTCCCTCGCATGAGTAGCTGATGAGTATGGATGAGACAGACGAGGCAGAGTCATTTTTAGGGATTTCCCGAGAACCGAGGATCCAGACTCAGTATGGAACACCGCAGCCACCATAGTATCGGTGATATCTTCTCCTCCATATCTCCTAAATTTTAATATTTATCATTTGCCACAATTATCCAGTATTTGTTACATTATATTTATATGTCCGCACGTGGACATTCGTACTACACTTATTTTTAGTTATTGTAATAGTTAGTTAATGTTTCTTTATGTCTACTATTGTGGTTTAATAAAACAAAACCACATAAACGAGGCTTGACCGCCGAAATGGTGGCACAAGACTTGGAGCATGGAAGAGCTTAATGAAGAGATGACGCATGCACCCAAATTGAAGATAACCAAAGAGGCGCATTACATACGCAACCTTGCCACAAAAGGGGAGTTACTACGTTCATCGTCGCACTCTAGACTTAATTTTCATACAAATTGCACCACTTTAAAATCTAAGTGTGGGATTTACGTCCAACTAACATAAACTTATATAACTACATCCAAGATGGTTTTTCAGACTAAGTGTGGGATACTTCGTATCAGAAAATTAAAGTGTGGGTTAGCAATATTGTACAAATAGATTCTTGTAAAACCTCAAGTACGGTAAAGAGCTAAATTTTTACAAAAATTATAACTTTCTGAACTAAAAAGACACTTAGGGTTAATACGTTCTAAAATGGTTAAACTATTGCTAAATATAAACAGAAGAGTAAACAATTCATTAAAAATCTTTAGAAAATGAACTGATTCTTTAAAAGAGCATTGCATGATTTAGCACATTCTACCCACTATAATTGTTGTGAGGTACCCAAATTAAAGGTCCGATAAGCACTCATTTTTAGTGCTTCGCTATAATTCCGTTGAGTGTGTCGATGTTAGCATTTCTAAATCAGAGCTTGCTCTTGATCTAAATCAGAACTTGCTCTTGATCTACATTTCGGAGTCAGCATAAATGAAAGGCTTTATTAGTTTAGAAACCTAGATTTTTGTGATTAAATGCCCCTACCACACAACCTTCACTTCCATTTTCGTACCCTTACCTAAAAAATCACAAAAATACACCCTCTATTTTTCCATTTCCATTTCCATTTCCACTATCTCCAAAATAAAGAAGATGGTGCTTCACCAGGAAAGAGAAAAAGCAATGAAAAACAGCAAGAATCCCAGCAAAATATCCAAGAAGTCTGCCATCAAAAGAAGACCTCGAAGATAAAGGCAAAGTGCTTAAAAAACTATCTCCAAAATAAAGAAGATGGTGCTTCACCAGGAAAGAGAAAAAGCAATGAAAAACAGCAAGAATCCCAGCAAAATATCCAAGAAGTCTGCCATCAAAAGAAGACCTCGAAGATAAAGGCAAAGTGCTTAAAAAATAGGAAAAATTCCTAAGATTCCGAGGAAAGGAGCGGAATCGCTAGCAGGGGTACAAGATGTGTACACCTACTCAGGGCCGAAAATATTTTATTAGTCTATTGTTGCACATAAATGAGATAAATCCAACTCCAGGGAATAAACCCAAGTTTAATTGACTCATAGTATCTACCACGGCCTTTTATAGGATATTTTGATAATAACTCCCACCGATGTGGGTACAAAGTAACAAGGACAAGGAGGTTAAACAATACACAAACATGAGCTGCTGGACAAAAATCTTGCGCACGAGTAAACGTAAAAACAAAAAACGATTTTATTACTAATCTCAATTTGGAAAACTAAATCTCCAGAGGAGTTACATGCGTTTTATATAAAGCAAATAAAAGTGGACTTAAAATGTAATTCTAATTCCTGTAATTAAACTAGGCTAGGAAAGCATCAGGAAGAATTAGAATAGTTCTTTAATTCCTTTGTTCAATGTAATCTAATAACTTATCCAAATAATTACATAATTAACTAACTAGTATGTATGATGGGAGGTTAATTAACTAAATAGTAGTATTTAATTTAATTAACTTATTCTGTTAATTAAATAATTAACTCATGGGAGATTCTTGCTAGTATGTATCTTGCTTTCATATCGAAAAAACCGACCCCGAAAAACCTGAACTGACCCCGGTATGTAATTCTAATGTTATGTTCTTTATATTAATTGATATAATGTTAGTTGTCGTTTTTTAGATAGATTATATTATGTTCTTTATATTAATTATTCTTAGATACTTAAATTCTCGGGACCGGCTCAAACGTTAGGGCCTTTTTTTTCGCCTCGTTCAGGGCACCCAAATTCTCAGGACCGGCCCTGAAAGCGAAGCTTCGAGAAAGTATTCATGGAAGCTCAAGAAGGGATGCTCAGCAAAGAATAACCTTGAAAATCCAAAGATTACTCAATCGTGCTTCGACAAAAATACAAAAGGCACTCATATCTATCCTAAATAAACCTCCGAGTTTAAACCTTTTTCTTACAAACTATCTTCCTCCTAAAACGTTTTTCACGAATAATCAAAAGGGAGTATAACCGAAAGTTCTTTCACCACTGTGATGGATATTTGTGGCTTGATCAAGCATATGACGACGAGTGCAGCATGAAAAGCTGTTGAGTGAATTCATTTCATAGAATCATAGGAAACACGATACACTTAGTGATTTGAGTGACCCAAGGGAAATAGCTACAGTCCTGTAACCACCCCTCATGCTTGCAGAAAGAGATTCAGGAGTAGCAAAGATAATAAACCTTGTTTTCATTCTTGCGTTTTAAAAATGCAAAACCACTTGATCAAAATGAACTTAATACCCAAGTGTTTAAAAGTTCAAAGATTTGCTTGAGGACAAGCAAAGTTTAAGTGTGAGATATTTAATATCGGCAAAAAAATCACGTTTTTACCCTCGGTATTAAGCCCCAAATAACTAAAATAATTAAATTTATCGAAGAATTGAGCGTTTATTTGTGTTATTTGGCAGATCAAGTAATTATAAGATGATGCAATAAGAATCGAAGAAAACTTGCTTAAAACGAAGAATCTATAGCGAAAACGCCGAAAAACAAGTTACAACCTCGGAAACCAAGTTGCGATCCTGGAACACAGAACCAGAGCCACCCGAACTCTATACCCGGGCTACCACAAGTCACACGAGCTGCTAAGGCTCTCAAGCCACCCGACTGGTGATGTGCAAAAGTGTGCATGTCAAAAACGCTTACTTTTTATTACATATTAAATATAAATTATCTAAGACACTAATCACTAGAGCACCCTAACGAGCAACAAAAACCGATCAAATGCAATATAGTAATAGGAAGTTAGGTAACGTACCAATAGATTGGTGGCAATAATTTACTTTAAAATATATAATAATAAAAATGGCTAATAAATAAACCATAACGAAATAATAAAAAGGAGTAACAAATATAATAACGGACACATGCTTGAACTTTTCACACCTTGTTTCCGATTGCATTTAATTAAGGCTTTTAAAACGTTATTCAGATTGCTTTTGACCTTGGAATATCTTAACCTAAGACTAATTAATCAGTTAACCCTAGACGAGATACTTGATTTGACTTAAGGCTCAAGACCTAATAGATAGTTTAATATGATTAATGAAACATTTTGATTATAGTTACTAGCTATAACCCTTACCATTACCTTAACCCGACCTTTTTTGTTAATTATGATTACTAATGTGACTAATTAGAAAATATCAAATGACAAGGTGTAACTCAGATTTATTTAACAGTGTAATTTTATTAAGCTTAAGACCTGACAGTAAAACAAGTTTTCCAATTACAATAAGACAAAATTAACAAGACAATAAAATAAAATAAAATAAAGCTTTTTTAAAATATACAAAATTATACAGAAATTCTCTAAGATTTTTCAATTTGTTTTTAGAAAAGAGGGTTATTTCTTCCCCTCCATTTGGAATTTCTTTTTCAAATTATAGTTTCAATCGATGCCCATTGACTTTAAAAACTTCACCTCTTTTATTAACCAATTCAACGTATCCCGTTTGAAAAGATTATTTTACTTCATAAGGTCGTTGCCATCGAGAACGTAATTTCCCAAGAGAAAATTCATACTTAGATTGAAAAATTAAGACCTTATCTCCTAGTTGAAAATTTTTAATACTTTTAATGTAGGCATCATGTCATCTTTTGGTTTTTTCTTTATAAAACAAAGAAGTTTCATAAGCGGAAATTCTAAATTCATCAAGTTTATTTAATTGCAAAAGTCTATTTTCCACTGCTTCTTTCAGATCAAGATTATATTGTTTCAACGCCCAGTACGCTCGATGTTCAATATCTACGGGTAGATGAGAAGCTTTCTCGTAAACTAACCTAAAAGGGGTTGTTCCTATAGGTGTCTTGTAGGCAGTGCGAAAAGCCCACAATGCATATTCGAGACGAAATTTTTGGATTAATTTCAACGGTTCGTTCGAGAATCTTTTTAACATCGCGGTTAGTATTTTCAACTTGACCATTAGTCTGAGGATGATAAGGAGTAGAAAAGTCATGATTTACACCATACCTCTTTAGAACTTTTTCGAGCAATTGATTGGCAAAATGGGGGCCACGGTCATAAATTAAAGCTTTAGGAAAACCAAATCGACAGAAAAGTTTCTTCAATAAGTCAACTACCACATGAGAATCACTAGTTGGAAGAGCTTATGCTTCAGCCCATTTAGAAATATAGTCAACAAAGACAATAATATATTTGTTCGTTTGAGAAGATAGAAATGGTCCCATGAAGTGAATACCCCACACATCAAAGATTTCACAAACTTGAATTATCTGTTTAGGCATTTCATCATGTTTAGAGATATTCCCTCCTCTTTGACATGCATCACAAGTTTGGAGGTAGGCAAATAGAAACCGGAATCAAGAACTTTACGAGTTGTGTAATTTGGACCAAAATGTCTTCCAGAACCAAGATGGTAACATTGTAGCAGGATTTCATTTGCCTCTTTTCCATGAATGCAATGTCGATTAATTTGTTTTGGTCCTACGCAGAATAAGTAAGGACTTTCCCAGAAGTAATGTTTGAGATCGGAAAAGAATTTTTTCTTTTGTTGATACGTGAAGTCTTTCATTAATTTCTTAGATGCAAGGTATTTTGCAAAGTTCGCAATCCAAGGATAAGATGCATCAGACATCATCATTAAAAATTCGTCAGGGAAGGTATCATGAATATCAGACACCTTTAGCTCATCTAGACTTTCATTTTCAAAACGTGAAAGATGATCAACAGCAAGATTTAATGCTCCCTTTTTATCTATGATTACTATGTCGAATTCTTGTAGAAGAAGAATCCAACGCATGAGTCTGGCTTTTGAATTGGGGTTATTAAAAAGATATCTAAGAGCAGAATGATCAGTATAGACTTTGACTTTATTCATGATTAAATATGGTCAAAATTTGTCAAATGAAAATACTACGGCTAAGAGTTCTTTTTCAGTAGTTGTATAGTTTAATTGAGCTTTGTTTAAGGTTTTATTTGTGTAATAAATTGGACGAAAATGATTATCTTTTCGCTGACCCAACACAGCTCCTACCGCATAATCGCTAGCATCACACATGAGCTAGAATCGTTCAGACAAGTCGGATGATATAATAATAGGTGTGTTTGTGAGTTGATCCTTTAGAATGGAGAAAGCCTTTTTACAATCATCATTAAATTCGAATGAAGCATCTTTCTCCAAGAGTTTAGTCAAAGGTCGGGAAATTTTTGAAAAATCCTTTATAAAGCATCTATAAAAAGCCTGCATGTCTTAAGAAACTGCGGATAGATTTTATATTGGTTTGTTCGGGAAAGTTTGAGATGACATTTATTTTTGCTTTATCAACCTCAATTATTGTATTAGAGATTTTGTGACCAAGAACAATACATTCCTTTACCATAAATTGACATTTTTCCCAATTAAGTACAAGGTTTGTTTTTTTCACAATGAGCGAGCATTTTATCGAGATTAGACAAGCATGAATTAAATGAAGTTCAAAAAACAGAAAAATCATACATATAGACTTCCATAAAATCTTCATCCATGTCGTGAAAGATTACTGTCATACATCTCTGGAAAAGTACCAGGAGCACTGCATAACCTAAACGATATTCTTCGGTAAGCAAAAGTACCAAAAGGAAAAGCGAATGTGGTTTTCTCTTAATCCTTCGGGTTAATTGAAATTTGAATATATCACGAGAATCCGTCCAAGAAACAAACAGTAATATTCCTTCTCGACTAATCTTTCGATCATTTGATCGATAAAAGGAAGTGGAAAATGATCTTTTCGAGTGGCTTCATTTAATTTTCGATAGTCTATACAGACTCGCCAACCTGTGACGTTTTGAGTAGGAATTATGTAGTGACCCGAACTTTTCCATGTTTATATATATTAATTGAGATTGATATTTACATGATTAAATGTTTCCAACATGTTAAGCAATCAAACTTGTTAAGACTTGATTAATTGAAATATGTTTCATATAGACAATTGACCACCCAAGTTGATCGGTGATTCACGAACGTTAAAACTTGTAAAAACTATATGATGACATATATATGGATATATATATATAGTTAACATGATACTATGATAAGAAAACATATCATAAAGTATATTAACAATGAACTACATATGTAAAAACAAGACTACTAACTTAATGATTTTTAAACAAGACATATATGTAACGATTATCGTTGTAAAGACATTTAATGTATATATATCATATTAAGAGATATTCATACATGATAATATCATGATAATATAATAATTTAAAATCTCATTTGATATTATAAACATTGGGTTAACAACATTTAACAAGATCGTTAACCTAAAGGTTTCAAAACAACACTTACATGTAACGACTAACGATGACTTAACGACTCAGTTAAAATGTATATACATGTAGTGTTTTAATATGTATTTATACACTTTTGAAAGACTTCAATACACTTATCAAAATACTTCTACTTAACAAAAATGCTTACAATTACATCCTCGTTCAGTTTCATCAACAATTCTACTCGTATGCACCCGTATTCGTACTCGTACAATACACAGCTTTTAGATGTACGTACTATTGGTATATACACTCCAATGATCAGCTCTTAGCAGCCCATGTGAGTCACCTACAACATGTGGGAACCATCATTTGGCAACTAGCATGAAATATCTCATAAAATTACAAAAATATGAGTAATCATTCATGACTTATTTACATGAAAACAAAATTACATATCCTTTATATCTAATCCATACACCAACGACCAAAAACACCTACAAACACTTTCATTCTTAAATTTTCTTCATCTAATTGATCTCTCTCAAGTTCTATCTTCAAGTTCTAAGTGTTCTTCATAAATTCCAAAAGTTCTAGTTTCATAAAATCAAGAATACTTTCAAGTTTGCTAGCTCACTTCCAATCTTGTAAGGTGATCATCCAACCTCAAGAAATCTTTGTTTCTTACAGTAGGTTATCATTCTAATACAAGATAATAATCATATTCAAACTTTGGTTCAATTTCTATAACTATAACAATCTTATTTCAAGTGATGATCTTACTTGAACTTGTTTTCGTGTCATGATTCTGCTTCAAGAACTTCGAGCCATCCAAGGATCCATTGAAGCTAGATCCATTTTTCTCTTTTCCAGTAGGTTTATCCAAGGAAATTAAGGTAGTAATGATGTTCATAACATCATTCGATTCATACATATAAAGCTATCTTATTCGAAGGTTTAAACTTGTAATCACTAGAACATAGTTTAGTTAATTCTAAACTTGTTCGCAAATAAAAGTTAATCCTTCTAACTTGACTTTTAAAATCAACTAAACACATGTTCTATATCTATATGATATGCTAACTTAATGATTTAAAACCTGGAAACACGAAAAACACCGTAAAACCGGATTTACGCCGTCGTAGTAACACCGTGGGCTGTTTTGGGTTAGTTAATTAAAAACTATGATAAACTTTGATTTAAAAGTTGTTATTCTGAGAAAATGATTTTTATTATGAACATGAAACTATATCCAAAAATTATGGTTAAACTCAAAGTGGAAGTATGTTTTCTAAAATGGTCATCTAGACGTCGTTCTTTCGACTGAAATGACTACCTTTACAAAAACGACTTGTAACTTATTTTTCCGACTATAAACCTATACTTTTTCTGTTTAGATTCATAAAATAGAGTTCAATATGAAACCATAGCAATTTGATTCACTCAAAACGGATTTAAAATGAAGAAGTTATGGGTAAAACAAGATTGGATAATTTTTCTCATTTTAGCTACGTGAAAATTGGTAACAAATCTATTCCAACCATAACTTAATCAACTTGTATTGTATATTATGTAATCTTGAGATACCATAGACACGTATACAATGTTTCGACCTATCATGTCGACACATCTATATATATTTCGGAACAACCATAGACACTCTATATGTGAATGTTGGAGTTAGCTATACAGGGTTGAGGTTGATTCCAAAATATATATAGTTTGAGTTGTGATCAATACTGAGATACGTATACACTGGGTCGTGGATTGATTCAAGATAATATTTATCGATTTATTTCTGTACATCTAACTGTGGACAACTAGTTATAGGTTACTAACGAGGACATCTGACTTAATAAACTTAAAATATCAAAATATATTAAAAGTGTTGTAAATATATTTTGAACATACTTTAATATATATGTATATATTGTTATAGGTTCGTGAATCAACGGTGGCCAAGTCTTACTTCCCGACGAAGTAAAAATCTGTGAAAGTGAGTTATAGTCCCACTTTTAAAATCTAATATTTTTGGGATGAGAATACATGCAGGTTTTATAAATGATTTACAAAATAGACACAAGTACGTGAAACTACATTCTATGGTTGAATTATCGAAATCGAATATGCCCCTTTTTATTAAGTCTGGTAATCTAAGAATTAGGGAACAGACACCCTAATTGACGCGAATCCTAAAGATAGATCTATTGGGCCTAACAAACCCCATCCAAAGTACCGGATGCTTTAGTACTTCGAAATTTATATCATATCCGAAGGGTGTCCCGGAATGATGGGGATATTCTTATATATGCATCTTGTTATTGTCGGTTACCAGGTGTTCACCATATGAATGATTTTTATCTCTATGTATGGGATGTGTATTGAAATATGAAATCTTGTGGTCTATTGTTACGATTTGATATATATAGGTTAAACTTATAACTCACCAACATTTTTGTTGACGTTTAAAGCATGTTTATTCTCAGGTGAATATTAAGAGCTTTCGCTGTTGCATACTAAAATAAGGACAAGATTTGGAGTCCATGTTTGTATGATATTGTGTAAAAACTGCATTCAAGAAACTGATTTCGATTTAACATATTTGTATTGTAAACCATTATGTAATGGTCGTGTGTAAACAGGATATTTTAGATTATCATTATTTGATAATCTACGTAAAGCTTTTTAAACCTTTATTTATGAAATAAAGGTTATGGTTTGTTTTAAAAATGAATGCAGTCTTTGAAAAACGTCTCATATAGAGGTCAAAACCTCGCAACGAAATCAATTAATATGGAACGTTTTTAATCAATAAGAACGGGACATTTCAGTTGGTATCCGAGCGTTGGTCTTAGAGAACCATAAAATTTGCATTAGTGTGTCTTATCGAGTTTGTTAGGATGCATTAGTGAGTCTGGACTTCGACCGTGTTTTCTTTAAAAATGATTGCTTAACATTTTTGTTGGAAACTATATATTTTTAACATATGAATATTATGTGATATATTAATCTCTTAACGTGTTTGATATTATGTGATAGATGTCTACCTCTAGAACAAGTCCCATTGACTCACCTAATAATAATGAAGAGTCAAATGTAAATTGGAATGATTTGTGGACTGATTCACAAGTTCCCGAAGAGGAACCGGAAGAAGAGTCAGAACCGGAAGAAGAATCGGAACCGGAAGAAGAATCAGAACCGGATGAAGAAATAGAACCGGTGGGGGAAATAATAAAACGTTTAAGTAAAAGAAAATCCTCAACCAACCGACCAAAGTTAATTATGGTCAATGGTGTTTCCGCCAAGGAAGCAAAATATTGGGAGGATTACCAATTCTCCGATGAATCGGATTCCGACGAGAATTCCGATGATGTTATAGAAATTACCCCAACTGAATTTAAAAAGGCAAAAGAAAATAATAAGGGAAAGGGCATAAAAATAGAGAAATCTAATTCCAACCCCGATGAACTTTATATGTATCGTCAACCCCCGAAGTCCTTAAGTTGTAACAATGACCCGGGAACCTCTAAACCACCAGGTTTTTCTAAACCAATGTGGACAACGACGGCTCGTATTAGGGGAACATCATATATCCCTAGAAACTTGGCAAAACGAACCAAAACCGAAGAAGAAGAAACGAGCGAGTCGGAATAAGATAGTTGTATTCGTGTGGTGTAATATATGTAATATAGTGTTCTTATGCTTTATGATATATGTAAAAATTGCTTGTATTAATAAGTATTTTTTTATGAATCTAACTCTTGTCTATTTTACAGTTTAAAAACATAAAATGGATAGACAACCCAATATTTTAAGAGACCTACCCGGAGACATGATTGATGAAATCTTGTCTAAAGTCGGCCAGAATTCTTCGGCACAACTATTTAAGGCGAGATCAGTTTGTAAGACATTCGAAGAACGTTCCAAGAATGTCTTGGTTTATAAGAGACTTTCATTTTAAAGATGGGGGATATCACATTGGGAAACCCATAAGTTACGATGTGTTTACTTTGACGCATATATTGCGGGGAACCCAAATGCTATTTTACGCAACGGGTTAAGAAATTATTTTGACTCAATATATCCGAATATTGGACTTCGTGATTTAGAAAAAGCGGCTAACATGCAACATAAAGAAGCATGTTATGCTTACGGATTAGTAATGTTCGCTTCTCAACAAAGTGAGAACAAGAACATCGGGCTACAACTATTAAACAAAACGTTTCCACAAGTGACGGAGTCGGTAATTGGGGTAAGAAATGAGGTTTTTAGATTATTACGGGACTGTTGGACATTACGTAACCCTCGTCCCTTTGATGACGTTACAACACGCTGTCTTATCAACGGCCATAACGGTTATGTTGCACAAGACCAAGGATGGGAAGTAGTCCTAGTAAAACCAGAATGCATGACTTGTTTCTGGACGTATGAATTACGTGTCTTTATTGCCTTTGCTGAACGACTTGTGTACTAGCTAGAATTGTCTTCACAACTATCTTGTATCAAAGTTATTGTGTGCTATATTTCATGCTTTATGTAAAATAAGCGGTATTGTAAGTTTGTAAAATATTGTATAAAAGTTTGAACGCGAAATATTATTATAATCAGTTTTTCATATAGAATTGTAGTAGTTGAATTGTATATTAGCTACTAAGTATGAACTTAACGGGTAGGTACTACCCGAATTTAAACTTATAAAACGCTAATATGAAGAAAAAGCTTTTATAAATGAGTTCATATTATGCTACGAAATACTATTAACTACTCTTAATATTCTGTATGATTAACTTGTTCCATTTAACTATTTTGAAGGAAATGGCACCGACTACTCGACACACCGTGAATATGAATGAAGAGGAATTCCGTACTTTTCTAGCTTCAAACATAGCCGCAGTACAGGCTGCGCTACATACCAACAATAACCTTGGATCTAGCAGTACAGGAAATCGTGTAGGATGCACCTACAAAGAATTCACTGCCTGCAAACCTTTGGAATTTGATGGAACCGAAGGACCGATCGGATTGAAACGGTGGACCGAGAAGGTTGAATCGGTGTTTGCCATAAGTAAGTGTACTGAAGAGGACAAAGTGAAGTACGCTACGCATACCTTCACAGGTTCTGCGTTAACATGGTGGAATACCTATCTAGAGCAAGTGGGACAAGATGATGCGTACGCACTACCGTGGTCAGCATTCAAGCACTTGATGAACGAGAAGTACCGTCCCAGAACCGAGGTCAATACGCTCAAGACAGAACTTAGAGGGTTACGAACCCAAGGATTTGATATTACCACGTACGAAAGACGATTCACAGAATTGTGCCTATTATGTCCGGGAGCATTCGAAGATGAGGAAGAGAAGATCGACGCGTTTGTGAAAGGATTACCGGAAAGAATCCAAGAAGATATAAGTTCACACGAGCCCGCCTCCATACAACAGGCATGTAGAATGGCTCACAAACTAGTGAACCAGATTGAAGAAAGAATTAAAGAACAGACTGCTGAAGAGGCCAATGTGAAGCAAGTCAAAAGAAAGTGGGAGGAAAACGGTGATAAGAATCACCAATACAACAACAACAGCAATTACAACAATAATCGCAACAATTATCCCAACAATCGCAACATCAATCGCAACTACAACAAATGGCCCAACAACAACAACAACAACAACAGCAACTACAACAATCATCTCAACAACAATAATAACCGCAACAACAACAACAATCAGAAGCAGCTATGCCAAAGGTGTGAAAAGAATCACTCGGGGTTCTGCACCAAATTTTGCAACAAGTGTAAAAGAAATGGTCATAGCGCGGCGAAGTGTGAGGTCTACGGACCAGGGGTTAATAGAACGAAAGGAACAAATGGTTCCGGAACGAGTAATGGCGGAGCAAGTAGTGTCGGAGCAAGTTATGCCAATGTAGTTTGTTATAAATGTGGAAAACCAGGCCACATTATTAGAAATTGCCCGAACCAGGAGAACACGAATGGACAAGGCCGTGGAAGAGTTTTCAATATTAATGCGGTAGAGGCACAGGAAGACCCGGAGCTTGTTACGGGTACGTTTCTTATTGACAATAAATCTGCTTACATTTTATTTGATTCGGGTGCGGATAGAAGCTATATGAGTAGAGATTTTTGTGCTAAATTAAGTTGTCCATTGACGCCTTTGGATAGTAAATTTTTACTCGAATTAGCAAATGGTAAATTAATTTCAGCAGATAATATATGTCGGAATCAAGAAATTAAACTGGTTAGCGAAACATTTAAGATTGATTTGATACCAGTAGAGTTAGGGAGTTTTGATGTGATAATCGGTATGGACTGGTTGAAAGAAGTGAAAGCGGAGATCGTTTGTTACAAAAATGCAATTCGCATTATACGAGAAAAAGGAAAACCCTTAATGGTGTACGGAGAAAAGGGCAACACGAAGCTACATCTTATTAGTAATTTGAAGGCACAAAAACTAATAAGAAAAGGTTGCTATGCTGTTCTAGCACACGTCGAGAAAGTACAAACTGAAGAAAAGAGCATCAATGATGTTCCCATTGCAAAAGAATTTCCCGATGTATTTCCGAAAGAATTACCCGGATTACCCCCACATCGATCCGTTGAATTTCAAATAGATCTTGTACCAGGAGCTGCACCAATAGCTCGTGCTCCTTACAGACTCGCACCCAGCGAGATGAAAGAACTGCAAAGCCAATTACAAGAACTTTTAGAGCGTGGTTTCATTCGACCAAGCACATCACCGTGGGGAGCTCCTGTTTTGTTTGTCAAGAAGAAAGATGGTACATTCAGGTTGTGTATCGACTACCGAGAGTTGAACAAACTTACCATCAAGAACCGCTACCCACTACCGAGAATCGACGACTTATTTGATCAACTACAAGGCTCGTCTGTTTATTCAAAGATTGACTTACGTTCCGGGTATCATCAAATGCGGGTGAAAGAAGATGATATTCCAAAGACTGCTTTCAGAACACGTTACGGTCATTACGAGTTTATGGTCATGCCGTTTGGTTTAACTAATGCACCAGCTGTGTTCATGGACCTTATGAACCGAGTGTGTGGACCATACCTTGACAAGTTTGTCATTGTTTTCATTGATGACATACTTATTTACTCAAAGAATGACCAAGAACACGGTGAACATTTGAGAAAGGTGTTAGAAGTATTGAGGAAGGAAGAATTGTACGCTAAGTTTTCAAAGTGTGCATTTTGGTTGGAAGAAGTTCAATTCCTCGGTCACATAGTGAACAAAGAAGGTATTAAGGTGGATCCGGCAAAGATAGAAACTGTTGAAAAGTGGGAAACCCCGAAAACTCCGAAACACATACGCCAGTTTTTAGGACTAGCTGGTTACTACAGAAGGTTCATCCAAGACTTTTCCAGAATAGCAAAACCCTTGACTGCATTAACGCATAAAGGGAAGAAATTTGAATGGAATGATGAACAAGAGAAAGCGTTTCAGTTATTGAAGAAAAAGCTAACTACGGCACCTATATTGTCATTGCCTGAAGGGAATGATGATTTTGTGATTTATTGTGATGCATCAAAGCAAGGTCTCGGTTGTGTATTAATGCAACGAACGAAGGTGATTGCTTATGCGTCTAGACAATTGAAGATTCACGAACAAAATTATACGACGCATGATTTGGAATTAGGTGCGGTTGTTTTTGCATTAAAGACTTGGAGGCACTACTTATATGGGGTCAAAAGTATTATATATACCGACCACAAAAGTCTTCAACACATATTTAATCAGAAACAACTGAATATGAGGCAGCGTAGGTGGATTGAATTATTGAATGATTACGACTTTGAGATTCGTTACCACCCGGGGAAGGCAAATGTGGTAGCCGATGCCTTGAGCAGGAAGGACAGAGAACCCATTCGAGTAAAATCTATGAATATAATGATTCATAATAACATTACTACTCAAATAAAGGAGGCGCACCAAGGAGTTTTAAAAGAGGGAAATTTAAAGGATGAAATACCCAAAGGATCGGAGAAGCATCTTAATATTCGGGAAGACGGAACCCGGTATAGGGCTGAAAGGATTTGGGTACCAAAATTTGGAGATATGAGAGAAATGGTACTTAGAGAAGCTCATAAAACCAGATACTCAATACATCCTGGAACGGGGAAGATGTACAAGGATCTCAAGAAACATTTTTGGTGGCCGGGTATGAAAGCCGATGTTGCTAAATACGTAGGAGAATGTTTGACGTGTTCTAAGGTCAAAGCTGAGCATCAGAAACCATCAGGTCTACTTCAACAACCCGAAATCCCGGAATGGAAATGGGAAAACATTACCATGGATTTCATCACTAAATTGCCAAGGACTGCAAGTGGTTTTGATACTATTTGGGTAATAGTTGATCGTCTCACCAAATCAGCACACTTCCTACCAATAAGAGAAGATGACAAGATGGAGAAGTTAGCACGACTGTATTTGAAGGAAGTCGTCTCCAGACATGGAATACCAATCTCTATTATCTCTGATAGGGATGGCAGATTTATTTCAAGATTCTGGCAGACATTACAGCAAGCATTAGGAACTCGTCTAGACATGAGTACTGCCTATCATCCACAAACTGATGGGCAGAGCGAAAGGACAATACAAACGCTTGAAGACATGCTACGAGCATGTGTTATTGATTTCGAAAACAGTTGGGATCGACATCTACCATTAGCAGAATTTTCCTACAACAACAGCTACCATTCAAGCATTGAGATGGCGCCGTTTGAAGCACTTTATGGTAGAAAGTGCAGGTCTCCGATTTGTTGGAGTGAAGTGGGGGATAGACAGATTACGGGTCCGGAGATTATACAAGAAACTACGGAGAAGATCATCCAAATTCAACAACGGTTGAAAACCGCCCAAAGTCGACAAAAGAGCTACGCTGACATTAAAAGAAAAGATATAGAATTTGAAATTGGAGAGATGGTCATGCTTAAAGTTGCACCTTGGAAAGGCGTTGTTCGATTTGGTAAACGAGGGAAATTAAATCCAAGGTATATTGGACCATTCAAGATTATTGATCGTGTCGGACCAGTAGCTTACCGACTAGAGTTACCTCAACAACTCGCGGTTGTACATAACACTTTCCACGTCTCGAATTTAAAGAAATGTTTTGCTAAAGAAGATCTCACTATTCCGTTAGATGAAATCCAAATCAACGAAAAACTTCAATTCATCGAAGAACCCGTCGAAATAATGGATCGTGAGGTTAAAAGACTTAAGCAAAACAAGATACCAATTGTTAAGGTTCGATGGAATGCTCGTAGAGGACCCGAGTTCACCTGGGAGCATGAAGATCAGATGAAGAAGAAATACCCGCATCTATTTCCAGAAGATTCGTCAACACCTTCAACAGCTTAAAATTTCGGGACGAAATTTATTTAACGGGTAGGTACTGTAGTGACCCGAACTTTTCCATGTTTATATATATTAATTGAGATTGATATTTACATGATTAAATGTTTCCAACATGTTAAGCAATCAAACTTGTTAAGACTTGATTAATTGAAATATGTTTCATATAGACAATTGACCACCCAAGTTGATCGGTGATTCACGAACGTTAAAACTTGTAAAAACTATATGATGACATATATATGGATATATATATATAGTTAACATGATACTATGATAAGAAAACATATCATAAAGTATATTAACAATGAACTACATATGTAAAAACAAGACTACTAACTTAATGATTTTTAAACAAGACATATATGTAACGATTATCGTTGTAAAGACATTTAATGTATATATATCATATTAAGAGATATTCATACATGATAATATCATGATAATATAATAATTTAAAATCTCATTTGATATTATAAACATTGGGTTAACAACATTTAACAAGATCGTTAACCTAAAGGTTTCAAAACAACACTTACATGTAACAACTAACGATGACTTAACGACTCAGTTAAAATGTATATACATGTAGTGTTTTAATATGTATTTATACACTTTTGAAAGACTTCAATACACTTATCAAAATACTTCTACTTAACAAAAATGCTTACAATTACATCCTCGTTCAGTTTCATCAACAATTCTACTCGTATGCACCCGTATTCGTACTCGTACAATACACAGCTTTTAGATGTATGTACTATTGGTATATTCACTCCAATGATCAGCTCTTAGCAGCCCATGTGAGTTACCTAACACATGTGGGAACCATCATTTGGCAACTAGCATGAAATATCTCATAAAATTACAAAAATATGAGTAATCATTCATGACTTATTTACATGAAAACAAAATTACATATCCTTTATATCTAATCCATACACCAACGAACAAAAACACCTACAAACACTTTCATTCTTCAATTTTCTTCATCTAATTGATCTCTCTCAAGTTCTATCTTCAAGTTCTAAGTGTTCTTCATAAATTCCAAAAGTTCTAGTTTCATAAAATCAAGAATACTTTCAAGTTTGCTAGCTCACTTCCAATCTTGTAAGGTGATCATCCAACCTCAAGAAATCTTTGTTTCTTACAGTAGTTTATCATTCTAATACAAGGTAATAATCATATTCAAACTTTGGTTCAATTTCTATAACTATAACAATCTTATTTCAAGTGATGATCTTACTTGAACTTGTTTTCGTGTCATGATTCTGCTTCAAGAACTTCAAGCCATCCAAGGATCCATTGAAGCTAGATCCATTTTTCTCTTTTCCAGTAGGTTTATCCAAGGAAATTAAGGTAGTAATGATGTTCATAACATCATTCGATTCATACATATAAAGCTATCTTATTCGAAGGTTTAAACTTGTAATCACTAGAACATAGTTTAGTTAATTCTAAACTTGTTCGCAAATAAAAGTTAATCCTTCTAACTTGACTTTTAAAATCAACTAAACACATGTTCTATATCTATATGATATGCTAACTTAATGATTTAAAACCTGGAAACGTGAAAAAACACCGTAAAACCGGATTTACGCCGTCGTAGTAACACCGCGGGCTGTTTTGGGTTAGTTAATTAAAAACTATGATAAACTTTGATTTAAAAGTTGTTATTCTGAGAAAATGATTTTTATTATGAACATGAAACTATATCCAAAAATTATGGTTAAACTCAAAGTGGAAGTATGTTTTCTAAAATGGTCATCTAGACGTCGTTCTTTCGACTGAAATGACTACCTTTACAAAAACGACTTGTAACTTATTTTTCCGACTATAAACCTATACTTTTTCTGTTTAGATTCATAAAATAGAGTTCAATATGAAACCATAGCAATTTGATTCACTCAAAACGGATTTAAAATGAAGAAGTTATGGGTAAAACAAGATTGGATAATTTTTCTCATTTTAGCTACGTGAAAATTGGTAACAAATCTATTCCAACCATAACTTAATCAACTTGTATTGTATATTATGTAATCTTGAGATACCATAGACACGTATACAATGTTTCGACCTATCATGTCGACACATCTATATATATTTCGGAACAACCATAGACACTCTATATGTGAATGTTGGAGTTAGCTATACAGGGTTGAGGTTGATTCCAAAATATATATAGTTTGAGTTGTGATCAATACTGAGATACGTATACACTGGGTCGTGGATTGATTCAAGATAATATTTATCGATTTATTTCTGTACATCTAACTGTGGACAACTAGTTATAGGTTACTAACGAGGACAGCTGACTTAATAAACTTAAAACATCAAAATATATTAAAAGTGTTGTAAATATATTTTGAACATACTTTAATATATATGTATATATTGTTATAGGTTCGTGAATCAACAGTGGCCAAGTCTTACTTCCCGACGAAGTAAAAATCTGTGAAAGTGAGTTATAGTCCCACTTTTAAAATCTAATATTTTTGGGATGAGAATACATGCAGGTTTTATAAATGATTTAAAAAATAGACACAAGTACGTGAAACTACATTCTATGGTTGAATTATCGAAATCGAATATGCCCCTTTTTATTAAGTCTGGTAATCTAAGAATTAGGGAACAGACACCCTAATTGACGCGAATCCTAAAGATAGATCTATTGGGCCTAACAAACCCCATCCAAAGTACCGGATGCTTTAGTACTTCAAAATTTATATCATATCCGAAGGGTGTCCCGGAATGATGGGGATATTCTTATATATGCATCTTGTTATTGTCGGTTACCAGGTGTTCACCATATGAATGATTTTTATCTCTATGTATGGGATGTGTATTGAAATATGAAATCTTGTGGTCTATTGTTACGATTTGATATATATAGGTTAAACCTATAACTCACCAACATTTTTGTTGACGTTTAAAGCATGTTTATTCTCAGGTGAATATTAAGAGCTTCCGCTGTTGCATACTAAAATAAGGACAAGATTTGGAGTCCATGTTTGTATGATATTGTGTAAAAACTGCATTCAAGAAACTAATTTCGATGTAACATATTTGTATTGTAAACCATTATGTAATGGTCGTGTGTAAACAGGATATTTTAGATTATCATTATTTGATAATCTACGTAAAGCTTTTTAAACCTTTATTTATGAAGTAAAGGTTATGGTTTGTTTTAAAAATGAATGCAGTCTTTGAAAAACGTCTCATATAGAGGTCAAAACCTCGCAACGAAATCAATTAATATGGAACGTTTTTAATCAATAAGAACGGGACATTTCAAATTAGTTCATTGTTTTCATTAAGGACAACAGTAGTGCCACCTTTTTTAGGTACACACTGGACTAGACTAACCCATTGACTGTCAGAAATTGGGTATATCATCCCTACATCTAATAATTTCAAGACTTCTTTTTTAATAACGTCGGCCATATTAGGATTTAAACGCCTTTGTCTTTGAATTACATGTTTTCAGTTTTCTTCTAAGAGGATTTTATAAGTACATAATGTGGGATCCATCCCAGGAATATCCGAAGTTATACAAGTTATAGCTTTTTATGAGATTTAAGAACTGTTAGTAGCTTTTCTTTTTGATTGTCAGATAATATGGAAGATATGATTACGGGAAGTTCGGAGTTATATTTTAAGAAAGCATATTTGAGGTGTGGAGGAAGTTCCTTTAATTCCAATTTGGGAGGAGCTTTGATAGAATGTTTAATTCTAAGTTCATTGGTTATAGGCTCTGGTTTTTCATCATTCATTAAATTATCGAATTCATCGTTCATTCGTTTCTCAAATTCTTCATCAAGGTTTTCATCTTTTATATCAAAGGGAAATTCTGAGGTATCTACTAATGATAATTCCCTAAATCCTTCTTAAATGCATGTTTCTACATACTTGACAGTAGGACAAGAGAGATCCAGTTCGAGTTGATGACTAAAAGTGATTCCATCATTATCTGTTCTGAGACTATAGGTATTATCTTTCATTTGGAATTCGAAAGCAGTGGTGCGTAAAAACGGACTACCTAGAATCATAGGAATCTTATTTTCTTTCATTTCCAATATCACAAAGTCAACATGCAATATAAATTTATCGATCTTGACAGGTATATCCTCTGTTATTCCTAAAGGGTAGTTGAATGAACTGTCAGCTAAATAGATGGACATTCTGGTGGGATTTAATTCTCCTAAACCTAGTCTTTTGTATAGTGAATATGGAATTAAATTTATACTAGCACCAGTGTTCGCGACTGCTTTATATTCCGAGGAGTCTTTAAAAGAACAGGGAACAGTGAAACTACCGGAATCTCCTAATTTTTCAAGTACATCTAATTTTTCAAGTACATCTAATTTTTCAAAGATAGCCTTATATTCTTTTATTATAAAGTTAGAAGATTTCTCAGCGTCTTTTCCTTTGTTTGAGAAGAGTGTCTTAAGATGCTTTCCATAATGAGGATTTCTTTTTAATAAGTCTATGAGAGGGATATTGACATTTATTTGAAGAAGTTAGCAAAGTTTTCTAAGCTTTCTTTTTGTTTATCCCTTCTTAACTGTTGAGGGTATAGAATGGGCTCTAAAGATTTCTCGATCCTAGGAGACGGAGTCTCTCTTAGAGGTTCGTTATTAATAACTTCCTTTGGTGGTTCTATATTTTCCTCATCCGATAGTATAATCGGATCATTTGTTTTCTTTCCACTTCTAGTTGCAATAGCACGGAGTTCTTGACTTCCTCTAGGATTTTCTAATGTATTTGAAGGTAACGTTCCAATTTTCCTAACAGATAATTGTTTAGAAATGATACCCATGTCTTTTCCTATATTTAAGATTAGTGCTTGATGAGTATTAGATAGATTATAGATTTGACATAGAATCTCTTGGTTCAATTCGGTTTGGTTTTTCATGAAAATTCGCATTGCGCTTGCTATCTCAGGTTTTACCATTTCAAGATTGATATAAGGAATTTCTTGTTCCATGGTTAAGATAGGTTCAACCCCTTTTAGGATGATGGCGTAGGGTTTATTAATTAGGGCTTTAGATTGACTTAGTCCACAAGTCATCTAAACCCTAATTCCCATCTATAAATATGGGGCAAAACCTACATCAAGTTCACACGCCCCTCCACCGCAACGCATTCGGCATCCATCGCATACGGCTCTCCGCATCTCACGCTAAATGCCTCTTTACGGCGACTACACGATCGTCTTCACGATCGCAACTCTAGGGTTTTTACCTACGGGTCTTGTAGGGTTTTTTCTCCCTTTGCCGTCGATAGGGTCCGACTATCGACCGGCGGGCAATTCGTTGGCCACCCTCCCGAGATCATCATCTCGGGTACGGGTTATTCACGGTAACCGGACCGGAGATCAACGACGTTGACGCCTAAAAAAAACCCTTTCGCATTGATGTCCGTGTGTAGGTTTTCCCTTGGAAAAAATATGCATGAACATTTGGCGCCCACCGTGGGGCACGATGCATTATGTCTCGTGTTTCTACCCTCTATCGTTCGGTTTGAGAAGGTTTGTCTATCTTATTGAGCTTTTAATTCGTTATATGCGGTTTTAAGTACATGTATCTTTCGCGCAGATGTTCGTGCGCCTGCGTAACTGTTCGCGCGCTTTGCGCACAGTGTTCGCAGCTTTAGACGCAATTTTCATGCGGTTTTACGCATGGTGGTTCACGCGGTTTCCCCGCGCACTCTGCATGCGGTTTTACGCGCATCTGTTCGCGGGTTTACGCACAGTTGTTTGCGCAGGATCATGTGAACTTATTTTCCGCAGCATAATGAGAAGTTCGATACGATACTTGGCAAAAATATCATACCGAACTTGGGGGACTTGATGGCGTAGGGTTTATTAATTAGGGCTTTAGATTGACTTAGTCCACAAGTCATCTAAACCCTAATTCCCATCTATAAATATGGGGCAAAACCTACATCAAGTTCACACGCCCCTCCACCGCAACGCATTCGGCATCCATCGCATACGGCTCTCCGCATCTCACGCTAAATGCCTCTTTACGGCGACTACACGATCTCTCACGATCTAGGGTTTTTACCTACGGATCTTGTAGGGTTTTTCTCCCTTTGCCGTCGATAGGGTCCGACTATCGACCGGCGGGCAATTCGTTGGCCACCCTCCCGAGATCATCATCTCGGGTACGGGTTATTCACGGTAACCGGACCGGAGATCAACGACGTTGACGCCTAAAAAAACCCTTTCGCATTGATGTCCGTGTGTATTTTTTCCCTTGGAAAACATATGCATGAACATAGGATTTAAGCTCTTCTTTAAGAGTTTCTATTTTATTTTGTAAAGTTACGATAGAGTCTTTAGAGCCAATTTAGGAAACTTGCTGAGTAACAGTTTGATACCAATTATGAGTTTGAATAGCAAGATCAGAGATCAATTGTTGTATCTCCTCAGCGGTTTTGCAAAGGGCAGAACCACCAGCGGCAACATCAATCTCTTTACGAGTAAGAATAGTAATGTTTTTATAGAAAGGCATCACTTTCTGGATGTCAGTTAACCCACGCTGAGGACATTACTTAATTAGCTTCTCATATCTAGTCCAGGTGTCATAAAATATTTCCGAGGGAAATTGTTTGAATTGAGTTATTTCATTTTGTAACCTCATCATTTTAGAAGGAATAAATAATCGTTTTAAGAATGTGTCTACCATTTGGTCCCACGTAAATAGTTTCCTTTCCGAGAGTTGGTTAAACCATTCTTAAGCATCTTTCTTGAATGTCCAAGGGAAAAGTAGAAGATAAATAGTTTCGTTATCGATTTTAGTGATATTGAATAAGGTACGGATTTCAGTGAATGTTCGGAGATGTTGATAAGCATCTTCTTGAATAGTACCCGTGAATTGACATTCTTCTTTAATTAAACCGATTATTTGTTTCTTAATTGCAAAATCCGTCTCTATTTTAGGTGTAATTATGGGATTTCCGTGAACTTGTCTTGAAGCTTTTAAATGCTCTTCCAGAGTAGGTTTTGAATCAGCCATTCTTAGAGTTTTTTTTTTAAAGTTTAAGCAAATTTTGAACACTGATCCCCGGCAGCGGCGCCAAAAAGTTGATGTGCAAAAGTGTGCGTGTTAAAAATACTTATTTTTTATTAACATTTAAATTTAAATTATCTAAGGTACTAATCACTAGAGCACCCTAACGAACAACAAAACCATTCAAATGCAATATAGTAATAGGAAGTTAGGTAATGTCCCAAGAGATTAGTGGCAATAATTTACTTTAAATTAAATGACAATAAAAATGACTAATAAAATAAACTATAACGAAATTATAAAAAGGAGTAACAAATATAATAACGGACACTTGCTTGAACTTTTCACACCTTGTTTCAGATTGCATTCAATTAAGGCTTTTAAAACGTTATTCATATTACTTTTGACCTTGGAATATTTTAACCTAAGACTAATTGATCAGTTTAACCCTAGACATGATACTTGATTTGACTTAAGGCTCAAGACCTAATAGATATTTTAATATGATTAATCAAACATTTGATTATAGTTACTAGCTATAACCCTCACCATTACCTTAACCCGACCTTGTGTGTCAATTATGATTACTAATGTGATTAATTAGAAAATATCAAATGACAAGGTGTAACTCAGATATATTTAACAATGGTAATTTTATTAAGCTTAAGATCAGTAAAACAAGTTTTCCAAATCTAAGACAAAAATAACAAGTGTAGCCGGAGGCTTGAGTTACCAAAGCCGGCGGCTCAGGTTCATAAATTTTACCCGAAGCTTTTAAAGTTACTCTAGAATATACTGTTTATTTCGAAGTAAACAGTAATATTTTAATCATGTTTAGCCGGCGGCTCTGATGTTCTAAGTCGGCGACTTTGACCATCAGAAGCCGAATTCTAACAGTTTAACATAATTTAAAAATTAAGCAATCTTCATAAGGTGTTACATTCGTTCAAGCATGTGTCTGGGATCTTAGCCCATAATTAAACTAGAAACACTACTTAAATGAGAAGATAAATTAAAAGAAATCATACTGACATAAATGTGAATTAAATGGCAATTAATTATAACTTGAATAAATACCAACTTCGAGTAGCAAACCAAAAACCCAATAACTTTAAACCTAAACTATGAAACTTAAATATATAAATAAATTCGAAACTGAAATCTAAACCTAAGAAAACTGTTCTCAAAAATGAACCCAGCACGTCTATTTATACCTTCTGCTAACCGCCACTTGATCTGGCAGATAAGGGAAGCTTAGCCGGCGGCTCCACTGTATTTGGAGTGATCCGTACGTATAAATTGAGCGTAACGCCTACGTTCATTCCACTTTTATCACCTATAGCCGGCGGCTGACATGTCTTTAGCCGGCGGCTCTTGTGCTTTCAGATCAAGGCAAATCTTTTCCATTTTTATCTTGAACTTGGGATTCACGTACAAGTAATTGGGTGCGTAGCCGGCTGCTACAATCCTTAGTCGGCTGCTCTATATCTTTTAGCTTGTTCCCTACATTTATTCTAGAATCTTCTGGAACTCCATCTAGTCGGCAGCTTAAATTCCTTTACCCGACGGCTTAACTTCCAAAACTCCAACATTTCTTTGTTTTTGTCGCGTTAATCACATTTTCTCACAAGAAAAAATATTAAAAGTACTTTTTTCAAAAATTTATAACTTTTTGACATAAAGGTGTTTAAATGATTAGATAACGCCTAAAAATGTGTATAAAAATATGTATAATTTGGGCATTATCAACTGGCATACCCGAACATCCACTCTACCCAGCTGGCTCACTCGACTCATGTATACGGCCTGCCACTTATACCCGTCTATGTACCTGGCCTGCCAAGCCCAGAAGCCCTATAAATAAGGCCAAATTTTTTTCATTTCAACACAATTCTCTTTTCACACTTACCACTCTCACTACAGTTAGTTTCTCACTCTAGCTTTGTGTCACTATAAAGCTAGATACTTTCAATTCTTTCTCACCTTTAGAGGAATTAAGTACCTAAAGGAGAACTTCGAAGATTGTACTAGGAGCGTTCTAGAGAATGTCAGCCCTTGTAATGGTCAAGACCTCGTTTGTATACGGTGAACGCTTTCCTTGATTTAATAATATGATTTTGTTATCTTAGATAGCTTTCATTGTATGCTTACTATATAGGTGTTATAATTGTTTTCTATGTAAATTATTTATCTAAAACTTATACTCTTATTATGCTGCAACCTTGTTGGATTTAGAACTCTAATTCATGGACCACCCTTTCTGATTACCCACGTGGCTATAACCTTGTGTTAGGACCTGATCAATCCTATGATACAGGGTAAGTAGTTATCTGTGTTTAATGTCACAATAAGGTTAGTACCTACGTATAGATAGTTAACTGTCAATCAGAGAGGAGTTGCCTAGCTTAAGATTGTGATTAGAGTGAGTACTATAGAGTTCACTGAACACTCACCCACTCTAAAGTATGGTTTGCGTCAGAGGCAAGATCCTAGGATGTTGTGAGATGATCCGGAGTTGAGTAATCAATCGCAAAGGTGAGACATCTAATCTAGTTAGCAATACCTTGGAATATCTAAGATTGTACATATGTTAATGTTAAGGCATAATTAGGTAGTAAGTGGAGCTCTTAATAGAAGTTAAATCAACTTTGATTAAGAAAAGCTAAAACCTTCCTTTAAATCTACCACTTTATTCATGAGCCTAGGATTCAATCCGAAAAGGCTGTTTCAATCAAATAAGATTAACGTTAGGAGTGGGTATATTTGTATTCAGATCCTAAACTCTTAGTGACAAATCAAATAGGTTTATTTCGGTTTGATTAAGGTTTAGTGTATATCTTAGGAAGTATAACTCTATCAATGATCTACCTTCAGCTCTTAGCTCTTAATATTGCATCCACCTATCTTACTTTATTTGTTTGTTATTCTACTCTTTAATGCTAGTAAACCTAAGGATCAATTTACCCTACTTGTCATTGGGTTAAATTTAGATGTACTTCGATCCCACATTATCGACAAAAGTAAAAAATACGAACTCATATTATACTTATCATATACTCGTTATAAGGAAAAGCAAGTAGGTAAAATATACCTAAGAGACCCCAGCTAAATATTAATATTAAAACTACATTACACCCCTCTTGATATTCTTAATAGACGGTATGCGACCTAACGACACCGTAACAAAATAAACCATCCATTTTAGCCATATCAAAAAGTACATGAAATTATCCCTGATCCAAGAAACGAGATGTGTCGTAATACTTTCTTTGATGATTGGTGAGTTGAAAATATTTATGTTATAATTAACGAAAATAACCTTAAACACCATGACCAAGGTAAGTTATAACTTCCTTGAAAACGTCTGGTTATCCTAACGTCTCCATTTCTTTATGAGTTTAAACAAACAGTTACTTAATTAACTAAAGAATCCCAGAGCTTAGTGCAATGCTCAGACCGTGTTATGGTATAGTGTACGTTATCGGTCCTAGAGAGTGTTTTCAGAGTTGTACATAGCAGTGTTGTAGCTTACAAAAACCGTTGTGATTCAGCATACTCTTACTATGTTTATTATGCTAGTGACTACACCACATAGCTCAAGTGCCAATTTTGTATTCTAAAGTCCTAAAAGTAAATTCCATTATAAAAGCTTCATTTGTCGAAATCCATAATATGGGTTGACGTATACAACCGTTGTGCATCCGTCAAAAATACTCTGTATCCGGCAGAGTTTTCTTACAGGTTTCACATAGATAGTGTACTCTGAATCGAGGTTCGTGACATCCTAATAACAGAGCTACTAATCACATTCTATTAGTTGAAAAAGCGACTGAGTTTAAAACATAATCAGAAAGTATTTCAACAACTTCACATTTCATATTTTATATTTCAGCATTGTAACTAACTACACCGCAAAATACACTTAAAGATAACTACTCATTAATTATGTCATTAATATCATCTAGCATAGCAATAATGGAAGACATTATAAAAGATATATAAGGTATAGAAATAAAAGTAGATTAATCGAGTTCTGAAATTACAAAAGTGACAACTTCTGAAGCACCATCAATCTTCAATAGTTTCAATTTAATGCTACTCTAGGTAATTGCTAATTGATAAATCACTTCATCACATAAAGCGTGATGTACACCTCCAATGTGTCAGAACCTCACATAGTGTGACGCCCCGTACTAAATCATCATGTACGGACCATCAACAACAGGATCGTTACAAGGTCAAACACTATATGCGTTTTCAAAACAAGTTGCATTCATGAAAAAAAAAGGTGACGTCATAACTAACGTCGAATGTTTTACATCAAAAGTATGCTTCAATGAACAGAAGCAAACATAATAGTACGTGACCCTTAGGTCGTTACAAATCATAGTTTCAAATGTAATTAAGTTCGAATGCAAGATAAAGTAATTCATGCAGTGACATCTCTAAAGCAGCGGGTGTCTACAGCAAGACTAGTACACAGCGGAAGCAACCTTAAGCACCTGAGAAAAACATGCTTAAAAACGTCAACACAAAGGTTGGTGAGCTATAGTTTAAGTATAACAGTATGTAAGGTAGGCCACGAGATTTCAGTGCTACAAAGAGCGTTTCAAAACAGTATGATAAAGTATATGCTTAACCGTGGGCACTTGGTAACTAACTTAACGTTTATACCCCCTGAAAGTACACTTGGCAAGTGCGTATGTATACGAAGTATTAAACACTCGTTAAATGATAGCGCGACTAGCCCGAGTGGGGATGTCAAACCCTATGGATCCATATCTAAGATTCGCGTTCACCGCTTCAAAAACCAATGACTAAACGTTACTGAGCTAAAGGGTATGTTTATGCCGTTGTATAACCCACACATATATAAAGTTTAAGTACTCATGCCTAGTATGTAAAACATAAAATGCGTATGTATTCTCAGTTCCCAAAATAGTTAAAGTAAAAAGGGATTGCTATAACTCACAATGATTAAGTAGCGGTAAAGTATGACTCGGGAAATAAGCAAGTGTGTAGGTCCGGAAAGTCCTCAACCTAAGTCAAATAGTACTAAGTCAGTAAATCATCCAAATAGGTTTAAACGTATGTAAATAAGGTATTAAAGGTCATCATCATTCATCATCAAACAAAAGGTGTAAAGTAAGTTTCGTTCATGAAAAGAGTTTAAAACAAAGGCTGAGTTCGGTCAATCACCACGGCCTCTATACCTACTGAAATAAGGTGAGACCAGTGGCCATGGCTCCGTATATGAGTCCTTTAGTTGTGGTAAAAATTACAGAAGCAAAATCTTCTTCGTTTGACAGTGGCGACGGTCTAAGTGCGAGTAGGTCAGAATTTTCAGCACAACGTTAAAAGACATAGTGACGATCGGAGGGCCATAAATCCTAAACCGTAACTCGGATTAAGACGAGTCCTAAATGAAAAGTTATATACTCAAACATAGATATCTCAAAATCATGTTTACAGTAGCCCAGGTCATATGGGTCAGACCCAGAAACAGTAAAACAGTAGGTCCGGTAGGTTCTTGGTGTTCGATGCTTATCACGGTTCTCATCCTTCATGCATATAGCTTCAAGTGTACAACTCGTTAATGTGTTTACATCATCTTAACCAAGGTTTCACCATCATAACACTTGTGTAAGTCCAAGACATGTAGCACAACTCATTTAAGTGTTGCAAGTTTTTTGATGAACCAAAGTTACATCAAAGTCTTGGATTTAACACATACATGAACTATAAAAGTAATATTAACCAAGTTTTGACTATTATGACACAAGTGTAAGTCTAAGACATGTAGCACAACTCACTTAAGAGTTGTATGAAGTTTGATGAACCAAAGTTACATCAAGGTCTTAGATCTAACACATACATGAACTTTAAAACTAATAATAAGTTACAAACTTGAAAGTGAACTTATGAAATCAAGATCTTAAGTTGTAGAACATAGTTCCTAGTTAGATCTTGAAGATCCTAGACCCAAAAGTCTAGATCTAACATAAGTGTACAAAGTATAGTTAAAGAAAGCTTGCTTACATGTTCTTGAACTTTCAAAGTTAACTTTTAGTTCAAGAAAGTATGAGATCAAGACTAACTTGTAATACTTGACCATTTAAACTAAAAATCATGAAATTAAAGTGCATAATACAAAGAAATAAACTAAATAAGCAAGTAATAAGTTCATGTGTTTCATACTTTTAAAGATTCAAACCAAAGTTTGATCTTTAAGAATGTAAACTTTATGTTTACAAATATGAATTACATGTATGATTTACAACACATGAACCTTAAATCTTTTAAAACAATAAAGGTAGAATCATAAACTAGTAAGTTTATGTTCTTGTATGTCTTGTAAGAACAAGATATTATGAAGAATCAAACTAATGAGTTTGATTCTTTGTAGCTAGTAAGTAACAACAACAAGTAAGTGATTAAACAACAAAGAACAAGTAAACAACAAACAAATGATAATGATATGAAGGGTTGTTGCTACGGTTTTTAGCAAGAGAAAGAAGAAGAGAAAAAGTTCAAGTTGCTTACAAGAAAGAAAGAAAACCTTGAGAGAAAAATGAGAGAAATTAATTGCAAGTAAGAATGTGTGTTTGAGAATGAGAGAAAACTAGTGATAAGTTAACAAAATTTGAAAGCCAAAAACACTCCCCAAGGAGCTAAAACCATCGGCCATGAAAGGGATCAAGAGGGAGGAAATGGTCCACTAGTCACTAGTATGTAAGGCTTAAAAGGTTGGTTAATAAGGGTGCATGCATGGGGATTATGGTGTAACTAGATTCTTCAAGTAATAAACTAACTAGTTACATCTTTAAGTAATACTTACACATGAAAGACATGGGCTAGTGAATCCATTTAAGATGTAGGGTGGGCTTATAAGCCTATATTCATGAGTCCATTAACATTAATCAAGCCCAAGTTCAAGTAATTCACAAGTTAATCCAATTAAAGCCAAAGTAATCAACTAATAGTCTTAGTTAATTAAAATGATTAATAAAATCAATCATGAATGTAAATAATATTCTAAAAATATTATTCATGAAAGTTTCATGTGTCACAAAGACGTTTCGGGCATTTAAAGTCAAGTGTGATCAATCATGGTAACAAGTAAATGTAATAACATACATTCGTTAAATCACAAGTATTAATAATAACAATTATTAATAAATAAACGTTGGAAAATCCAGGGTCGTTACATTACCCACCTGTTAAAGAAAATTTCGTCCCGAAATTTTAAGCTGAGGTAGATGGAGGAGTTGGGAAGAGGTGAGGATACTTCTGCATCATTTGATCCTCTCGTTCCCAAGTAAACTCAGGTCCTCGTTTGGCATTCCATCGTACCCGGACGATCGGAATCTTGTTGCGTTTCAAAGTCTTGACCTCACGGTCCATAATTTCAACAGGCTCTTCCACAAAATGGAGTTTGTCGTCAATCGTAAGTTCCTCAAGTGGTATAATAAGTTCAGGTGCAGCAAGACACTTCTTCAAGTTTGACACGTGGAAGGTACGATGAACTGAGCTCAATTGTGCTTGTAGATCCAAACGGTAAGCGACGGGTCCAACACGTTCCAAGATTTCAAAAGGACCAATGTATCGTGGGTTCAACTTTCCACGTTTTCCAAAATGGATCACACCTTTCCAAGGTGCAACCTTCAACATTACATGGTTACCAATGTTGAATTCAAAGTCTTTACATTTAAGATCGGCATAACTCTTTTGACGATCGCGGGCAGTCTTAAGTCTAGCTTGAATTTGAGCAATCTTTTCCGTTGTTTCGTGTACTACCTCGGGTTCGGTGATTTGCTTTTTGCCTACTTCGGCCCAACAGATAGGAAATCGGCACTTGTGGCCATACAATGCTTCAAAAGGTGCGGCATTAATGCTCGAGTGATAACTGTTGTTGTAAGAAAATTCGGCGAATGGCAAATGCCTTTCCCAGGCCTTTCCGAAATCGATGACACATGTACGCAACATGTCTTCCAAGGTCTGAATCGTTCGTTCACTTTGCCCGTCAGTCTGTGGGTGATAAGCAGTACTCATGTCGAGACGGGTTCCCATGGCTTCTTGCAAAGAACGCCAAAATCTGGAAGCAAAACGGGGATCGCGATCTGAGATGATCGATAAAGGTACACCATGACGAGATACAACCTCCTTGATGTATAATTGAGCAAGTATCTCCATCGTATCCATTTCCTTCATCGCTAGAAAGTGTGCAGATTTAGTAAGGCGGTCAACAATAACCCAGATGGTATCGTATCCACCCACCGTCTTTAGTAGCTTGGTGATGAAATCCATCGTTATCCTTTCCCACTTCCATTGCGGGATTTCCGGTTGTTGAAGTAATCCAGAGGGTCTCTGATGCTCGGATTTAACCTTCGAGCAAGTCAAACACTTACCAACATAAGTCGCAACGTCCTTCTTAAGATTCGGCCACCAATACTGTTCTTTAAGGTCGTGGTACATCTTGCCCGCTCCGGGATGAATCGAATATCTCGACTTGTGGGCTTCATCAAGTATAAGGTTCCGTAGATCTCCATAATAAGGTACCCAAATTCTTCCGGCATAATATCGGAGTCCAGACTCCCTAACCTTTAATCGAGAGACAAGTATGTTCAAATTTTCATGAGATATATTCTCCTTTTTGAGAGCCTCCTCTTGGGCTACTCGAATCTGATTGTTGAGGTTCGAATGAATGGTGATGTTCAGAGCCCTAACACGAAGAGGTGCCGTCCTCTCCTTTCGGCTTAAAGCGTCAGCTACAACATTGGCTTTGCCAGGATGGTAGCGAAGTTCACAATTGTAGTCGTTTAATGTCTCGATCCATCGACGCTGTCTCATATTTAGTTGCTTTTGATCGAAGATGTGCTGGAGACTCTTGTGGTCGGTGAAGATAGTACTCTTAGTTCCATACAAATAGTGTCTCCACAATTTGAGTGCAAAGACAACGGCTCCAAGTTCAAGATTGTGAGTAGTGTAGTTCCGTTCGTGAATCTTCAGTTGACGAGAAGTGTAGGTGATAACCTTTGATCGTTGCATCAGTACACAACCAAAACCACTCTTCGATGCATCACAATAAACGACAAAATCGTCACTGCCTTCAGGAAGGGATAAGATAGGTGCGGTGGTCAACTTCTTCTTCAAAGTTTGAAATGCTGATTCGTGTGCGGGTTCCCAAATGAACTTCTTCCCTTTATGAGTCAGCGCGGTCAAAGGACGCGCAATCAGAGAAAAACCTTCAATAAACCTTCGGTAGTAACCGGCGAGACCTAGGAATTGGCGAATATGCGTCGGAGTAGTGGGGGTCTCCCACTTGCTGATAGCTTCAATCTTGGCGGGATCAACTTTGATACCCTGGTCGCTCACAACATGACCCAGAAATTGGACTTTCTTCAACCAAAATTCACACTTGGAGAATTTGGCGTAAAGTTGCTCTTGTCTCAAGAGTTCAAGTACTAGTCGGAGGTGTTGCTCATGCTCTTCTTCGCTCTTAGAGTAGATGAGGATATCATCTATGAAGACGATAACAAACTTATCCAGGTACGGCTTGCAGACACGATTCATGAGATCCATGAACAGGGCAGGTGCATTGGTTAATCCGAATGGCATCACGAGAAACTCATAATGACCATAACAAGTTCTGAATGCAGTCTTCATCACATCACTTTCTTTCACCCTCAACTGGAGATAACCGGATTGCAAATCGATCTTTGAGTAAACGCTCGATCCTTGTAGTTGATCAAAAAGATCGTCAATTCTTGGAAGAGGATACCGATTCTTGATTGTCAATTTGTTGAGTTCACGGTAGTCGATAAACATACAGAAGGATCCATCCTTCTTCTTCACAAACAACACAGGCGCGCCCCAAGGCGAGAAACTTGGTTGGATAAATCCACGGTCTAACAGCTCTTGTAGTTGACTATGTAATTCTTGCATCTCGGAAGGTGTGAGTCTATAAGGTGCGCGAGCTACAGGTGCAGCTCCTGGCACTAAGTCGATCTGAAACTCTACTGCTCTCGGCGGCGGTAATCCAGGCAATTCTTCAGGGAAGACATCAGAAAATTCGTTCACAATTCGAACGTCGTTCACATTCTTCACCTCAGTTTCTACCGTTTTCACATGCGCTAGGACAGCAAAACGTCCCTTCTTTATGATCTTTTGTGCTTTCACGCAACTAATGAGGTTCAGCTTCGAGGTACATCTCTCTCCGTAGATGATCAGTGGCTCACCGTCTCCTTGTGGTATGCGAAGGGCTTTATCTCCACAGATAATATCGGCCCTTATCTTGCTCAACCAATCCATACCGACGATCACGTCAAAACTTCCCAATTTGATGGGTATCAAATCAATTTCGAAATCCGCACCAGCTATGTTGATAATAGCTCCTCGACTAATGTGGTCAACTTTTTCAAGTTTACCGTTTGCTACTTCGACAAGCATACTCTCTTTTAACGGGACTAACGACCAATCTAACTTATCGCAAAAATGTCTACATACGTAACTTCTATCGGCACCAGTATCAAATAGGACATAAGCTAAAAGATTGTTGATTTTGAATATACCTGTCACCAAGTCGGGGTTTTCGCGTGCGTCCCTTGCATTAACATTGAAAGCTCTAGCGCACGGTGGTCCGCCATCTTTTCGCTTGTTTGGATACGCATTTCTGAAATGGCCCATCTGCCCGCATTCATAACACTTCTTCGGCCCGTTGGTGTTCGGCTTCCCCGTCATAGTGGTGACCTTGCAGTCCCTTCCAACATGTCCAGTCCGTTGGCACTTCTCACAAACAACATTACAATACCCGGTGTAGTGCTTATAGCACCTCTTGCATTGCGGTAGTGTGCCCTTGTAGTTTGGGTTGGAGTTGGTGTTGTTGTTGGAGTTGGGGTTTCCACCGTTGTTTTTTTGCCTCTTGGCGGGGGTTTGATCGTAGGTTCTCCCCCTGTTGTTGTTATTATCACACTTTCTCTTTTCACTACTACCAGCTTCAAACTTAGCCTTCTCCGGCTCATCAATGATGATTTGATTCATGAGAGTATGCACCATGCGCATTGCTTCGGGGACATTGGGTGGATTGGACGAGGTGACATTACCCTTGATGGACTTAGGAAGTCCCTACAAGTATCTCTCCATGCGCTTGAATTTGAGGGTGACCATGGTCGGACACATAAGAGCCAACTCCAAGTACCTACGATTGTAACTGTCAATGTCATTCCCAATAGCCTTCAATTGCATAAACTCCATTTCCATCTTTTGTATCTTGGTTCTCGGACAATACTCCTCAATCATGGCACACTTAAATTCTTCCCATGGCGTAGCATACGCCTCATCAATGCCTTGTGCATGTTCCATCGTGTTCCACCACGTGAGCGCGCCGTCAGACAGCGTGCAAGAAGCAAATTTGGTTTTGCTGTCCTCCGAACAGTTGCTAACTCGGAATACCGATTCTAGCTTTTCGAACCATCTAGTGAGACCAACCGGTCCCTCATTGCCGCTGAAGTTATGTGGTTTACAGCTCTGGAATTCCTTGTAAGTACACCCATTTCGAACGGGTGGGATAACCGGCAGTGGCAGACCTTGAGGGTTCCTTTCCGCTAGGGCTGAGGTGACTCGTTCGTTAATCATCTCTTCAATCTGAGCAGCGGTAGGTGTTGATGTTGATCGTCCGTTGGTCATGGTGTTCTAAACAAAATTTTTGACTCAAGTCAAAATCCAGCATCCAAATAGTAATAATACAGTATATGCAACCAATACGGAATCAACACATCACATGTTTATTAAGTAATGCAATCCTAGTATAAATACCACATAATCATACAGTAACGTAAATAGAACATCGTGCAAGAATTAAATAACGCAAAGTTCCATTTATTAATAATAATAAGTTACATACATCGGTATAAGTTCGTACAATACATAAGTGTAACATAAAACTACAACTAGATTACATAATGAAATCTATATACAAAAGCCCTACGGCGAAGGTGGGTGAAGGATGTCCATAACATGGGCCATCTGGTCCTCTAGCTCAGCAACTCGAGCTCGGAGGATCTCCACCTCCCTTATCAATTCCTCGACAGTGGGAGATGGTGGGGCAGGCGGTGCTGGCTGTGCAGGTGGTGCGTGTAGTGACCTGAACTTTTCCATGTTTATATATATTAATTGAGATTGATATTTACATGATTAAATATTTCCAACATGTTAAGCAATCAAACTTGTTAAGACTTGATTAATTGAAATATGTTTCATATAGACAATTGACCACCCAAGTTGACCGGTGATTCACGAACATTAAAAATTGTAAAAACTATATGATGACATATATATGGATATATATATATAGTTAACATGATACTATGATAAGTAAACATATCATTAAGTATATTAACAATGAACTACATATGTAAAAACAAGACTACTAACTTAATGATTTTTAAACGAGACATATATGTAACGATTATCGTTGTAAAGACATTTAATGTATATTAATCATATTAAGAGATATTCATACATGATAATATCATGATAATATAATAATTTAAAATCTCATTTGATATTATAAACATTGGGTTAACAACATTTAACAAGATCGTTAACCTAAAAGTTTCAAAACAACACTTACATGTAACGACTAACGATGACTTGACGACTCAGTTAAAATGTATATACATGTAGTGTTTTAATATGTATTTATACACTTTTGAAAGACTTCAATACACTTATCAAAATACTTCTACTTAACAAAAATGCTTACAATTACATCCTCGTTCAGTTTCATCAACAATTCAACTCGTATGCACCCGTATTCATACTCGTACAATACACAGCTTTTAGATGTACGTACTATTGGTATATACACTACAATGATCAGCTCTTAGCAGCCCATGTGAGTCACCTAACACATGTGGGAACCATCATTTGGCAATTAGCATGAAATATCTCATAAAATTATAAAAATATGAGTAATCATTCATGACTTATTTACATGAAAACAAAATTACATATCCTTTATATCTAATCCATACACCAACGACCAAAAACACCTACAAACACTTTCATTCTTCAATTTTCTTCATCTAATTGATCTCTCTCAAGTTCTATCTTCAAGTTCTAAGTGTTCTTCATAAATTCCAAAAGTTATAGTTTCATAAAATCAAGAATACTTTCAAGTTTACTAGCTCACTTCCAATCTTTTAAGGTGATCATCCAACCTCAAGAAATATTTGTTTCTTACAGTAGGTTATCATTCTAATACAAGGTAATAATCATATTCAAACTTTGGTTCAATTTCTATAACTATAACAATCTTATTTCAAGTGATGATCTTACTTGAACTTGTTTTCGTGTCATGATTCTGCTTCAAGAACTTCGAGCCATCCAAGGATCCGTTGAAGCTAAATACATTTTTCTCTTTTCCAGTAGGTTTATCCAATAAACTTAAGGTAGTAATGATGTTCATAACATCATTCGATTCATACATATAAAGCTATCTTATTCGAAGGTTTAAACTTGTAATCACTAGAACATAGTTTAGTTAATTCTAAACTTGTTCGCAAACAAAAGTTAATCCTTGTAACTTGACTTTTAAAATCAACTAAACACATGTTCTATATCTATATGATATGCTAACTTAATGATTTAAAACCTGGAAACACGAAAAACACCGTAAAACCGGATTTACGCCGTCGTAGTAACACCGCGGGCTGTTTTGGGTTAGTTAATTAAAAACTATGATAAAATTTGATTTAAAAGTTGTTATTCTGAGAAAATGATTTTTATTATGAACATGAAACTATATCCAAAATTTATGGTTAAACTCAAAGTGAAAGTATGTTTTCTAAAATGGTCATCTAGACGTCGTTCTTTCGACTGAAATGACTACCTTTACAAAAACGACTTGTAACTTATTTTTCCGACTATAAACCTATACATTTTCTGTTTAGATTCATAAAATAGAGTTCAATATGAAACCATAGCAATTTGATTCACTCAAAACGGATTTAAAATGAAGAAGTTATGGGTAAAACAAGATTGAATAATTTTTCTCATTTTAGCTACGTGAATATTGGTAACAAATCTATTCCAACCATAACTTAATCAACTTGTATTGTATATTATGTAATCTTGAGATACCATAGACACGTATACAATGTTTCGACCTATCATGTCGACACATCTATATATATTTCGGAACAACCATAGACACTCTATATGTGAATGTTGTAGTTAGCTATACAGGGTTGAGGTTGATTCCAAAATATATATAGTTTAAGTTGTGATCAATACTGGGATACGTATACACTGGGTCGTGGATTGATTCAAGATAATATTTATCGATTTATTTCTGTACATCTAACTGTGGACAACTAGTTGTAGGTTACTAACGAGGACAGCTGACTTAATAAACTTAAAACATCAAAATATATTAAAAGTGTTGTAAATATATTTTGAACATACTTTGATATATATGTATATATTGTTATAGGTTCGTGAATCAACCAGTGGCCAAGTCTTACTTCCCGACGAAGTAAAAATCTGTGAAAGTGAGTTATAGTCCCACTTTTAAAATCTAATATTTTTGGGATGAGAATACATGCAGGTTTTATAAATGATTTACAAAATAGACACAAGTACGTGAAACTACATTCTATGGTTGAATTATCGAAATCGAATATGCCCCTTTTTATTAAGTCTGGTAATCTAAGAATTAGGGAACAGACACCCTAATTGACGCGAATCCTAAAGATAGATCTATTGGGCCTAACAAACCCCATCCAAAGTACCGGATGCTTTAGTACTTCGAAATTTATATCATATCCGAAGGGTGTCCCGGAATGATGGGGATATTCTTATATATGCATCTTGTTAATGTCGGTTACCAGGTGTTCACCATATGAATGATTTTTATCTCTATGTATGGGATGTGTATTGAAATATGAAATCTTGTGGTCTATTATTATGATTTGATATATATAGGTTAAACCTATAACTCACCAACATTTTTGTTGACGTTTTAAGCATGTTTATTCTCAGGTGATTATTAAGAGCTTCCGCTATTGCATACTTAAATAAGAACGAGATTTGGAGTCCATGCTTGTATGATATTGTGTAAAAACTGCATTCAAGAAACTTATTTTGTTGTAACATATTTGTATTGTAAACCATTATGTAATGGTCGTGTGTAAACAGGATATTTTAGATTATCATTATTTGATAATCTACGTAAAGCTTTTTAAACCTTTATTGATGAAATAAAGGTTATGGTTTGTTTTAAAATGAATGCAGTCTTTGAAAAACGTCTCATATAGAGGTCAAAACCTCGCAACGAAATCAATTAATATGGAACGTTTTTAATCAATAAGAACTGGACATTTCAGTTGGTATCCGAGCGTTGGTCTTAGAGAACCAGAATTTTGCATTAGTGTGTCTTATCGAGTTTGTTAGGATGCATTAGTGAGTCTGGACTTCGACCGTGTTTACTTGAAAAATGATTGCTTAACAAATTTTGTTGGAAACTATATAATTTTAACATGTGAATATTATGTGATATATTAATCTATTAATGCGTTTGATATTATGTGATAGATGTCTACCTCTAGAACAAGTCCCATTGGCTCACCTAATAATAATGAAGAGTCAAATGTAAATTGGAATGATTCGTGGACTGATTCACAAGTTCCCGAAGAGGAACCGGAAGAAGAGTCGGAACCGGAAGAAGAATCGGAACAGGATGAAGAAATAGAACCGGTGGGGGAAATAATAAAACGGTTAAGTAAAAGGAAATCCTCAACCAACCGACCAAGGTTAATTATGGTCAATGGTGTTTCCGCCAAGGAAGCAAAATATTGGGAGGATTACCAATTCTTCGATGAATCGAATTCCGACGAGAATTCCGATGATGTTATAGAAATTACCCCAACTGAATTTAAAAAGGCAAAAGAAAATAATAAGGGAAAGGGCATAAAAATAGAGAAATCTAATTCCAACCCCGATGAACTTTATATGTATCGTCAACCCCCGAAGTCCTTAAGTTGTAACAATGACCCGGGAACCTCTAAACCACCAGGTTTTTCTAAACCAATGTGGATAACGACGGCTCGTATTAGGGGAACATCATATATCACTAGAAACTTGGCAAAACGAACCAAAACTGAAGAAGAATAAACAAGCGAGTCGGAATAAGATAGTTGTATTCGTGTGGTGTAATATAAGTAATATAGTGTGCTTATGCTTTATGATATATGTAAAAATTGCTTGTATTAATAAGTATTTTTTTTATGAATCTAACTCTTGTCTATTTTACAGTATAAAAACACAAAATGGATAGACAACCCAATATTTTAAGAGACCTACCCGGAGACATGATTGATGAAATCTTGTCTAGAGTCGGTCAGAATTCTTCGGCACAACTATTTAAGGCGAGATCAGTTTGTAAGACATTCGAAGAACGTTCCAAGAATGCCTTGGTTTATAAAAGGCTTTCGTTCGAAAGATGGGGGATATCACATTGGGAAATCCATAAGTTACGATGTGTTACTTTGACGCATATATTGCGGGGAACCCAAATGTTATTTTACGCAATGGGTTAAGAAATTATTTTGACTCAATATATCCGAATATTGGACTTCGTGATTTAGAAAAAGCGGCTAACATGCAACATAAAGAAGCATGTTATGCTTACGGATTAGTAATGTTCGCTTCTCACCAAAGTGAGAACAAGAACATCGGGCTACAACTATTAAACAAAACGTTCCCACAAGTGACGGAGTCAGTAATTTGGGTAAGAAATGAGGTTTTTAGATTGTTACGGGACTGTTGGACATTATGTAACCCTCGTCCCTTTGACGATGTTACAACACGCTGTCTTATCAATGGCCATAACGGTTATGTTCCACAAGACCAAGGATGGGAAGTAATCCTAGTAAAACCAGAATGCATGACTTGTTTCTGGACGTATGAATTACGTGTCTTTATTGCCTTTGCTGAACGACTTGTGTACTAGCTAGAATTATCTTCACAACCATCTTGTATCAAATTTATTGTGTGCTATATTTCATGCTATATGTAAAATAAGCGGTATTGTAAGTTTGTAAAATATTGTGTAAAAGTTTGAAAGCGAAATATTATTATAATCAGTTTTTCATATAGAATTGTAGTAGTTGAATTGTATATTAGCTACTAAGTATGAACTTAACGGGTAGGTACTACCCGAATTTAAACTTATAAAACGCTAATATGAAGAAAAAGCTTTTATAAATGAGTTCATATTATGCTACGAAATACTATTAACTACTCTTAATATTCTGTATGATTAACTTGTTCCATTTGACTATTTTGAAGGAAATGGCACCGACTACTCGACACACGGTGAATATGAATGAAGAGGAATTCCGTACTTTTCTAGCTTCAAACATATCCGCAGTACAGGCTGCGCTACATAACAACAATAACCTTGGATCTAGCAGTACAGGAAATCGTGTAGGATGCACCTACAAAGAATTCACTGCCTGCAAACCTTTGGAATTTGATGGAACCGAAGGACCGATCGGATTGAAACGGTGGACCGAGAAGGTCGAATCGGTGTTTGCCATAAGTAAGTGTACTGAAGAGGACAAAGTGAAGTACGCTACGCATACCTTCACAGGTTCTGCGTTAACATGGTGGAATACCTATCTAGAGCAAGTGGGACAAGACGATGCGTACGCACTACCGTGGTCAGCATTCAAGCACTTGATGAATGAGAAGTACCGTCCCAGAACCGAGGTCAATAAGCTCAAGACAGAACTTAGAGGGTTACGAACCCAAGGATTTGATATTACCACGTACGAAAGACGATTCACAGAATTGTGCCTATTGTGTCCGGGAGCATTCGAAGATGAGGAAGAGAAGATCGACGCGTTTGTGAAAGGATTACCGGAAAGAATCCAAGAAGATATAAGTTCACACGAGCCCGCCTCCATACAACAGGCATGTAGAATGGCTCACAAACTAGTGAACCAGATTGAAGAAAGAATTAAAGAACAGACTGCTGAAGAGGCCAATGTGAAGCAAGTCAAAAGAAAGTGGGAGGAAAATTGTGATAAGAATCACCAATACAACAACAACAGTAATCGCAACAATTATCCCAACAATCGCAACATCAATCGCAACTACAACAAACGGCCTAACAACAACAACAACAACAACAACAACAACAACAACAACAACAACAACAACAACAGCAACTACAACAATCATCCCAACAACAATAATAACCGCAACAACAACAACAATCAGAAGCAGCTATGCCAAAGGTGTGAAAAGTATCACTCGGGGGTCTGCACCAAATTTTGCAACAAGTGTAAAAGAAATGGTCATAGCGTGGCGAAGTGTGAGGTCTACGGACCAGGGGTTAATAGAACGAAAGGAACAAATGGTGTCGGAACGAGTAATGGTGGAGCAAGTAGTGTCGGAGCAAGTTATGCCAATGTAGTTTGTTATAAATGTGGAAAATCGGGCCACATTATTAGAAATTGCACGAACCAGGAGAACACGAATGGACAAGGCCGCGTAAGAGTTTTCAATATTAATGCGGCAGAGGCACAGGAAGACCCGGAGCTTGTTACGGGTACGTTTCTTATTGACAATAAATCTGCTTACGTTTTATTTGATTCGGGTGCGGATAGAAGCTATATGAGTAGAGATTTTTGTGCTAAATTAAGTTGTCCATTGACGCCTTTGGATAGTAAATTTTTACTCGAATTAGCAAATGGTAAATTAATTTCAGCAGATAATATATGTCGGAATCGAGAAATTAAACTGGTTAGCGAAACATTTAAGATTGATTTAATACCTGTAGAGTTAGGGAGTTTTGATGTGATAATCGGTATGGACTGGTTGAAAGAAGTGAAAACAGAGATCGTTTGTTACAAAAATACAATTCGCATTATACGAGAAAAAGGAAAACCCTTAATGGTGTACGGAGAAAAGGGCAACACGAAGCTACATCTTATTAGTAATTTGAAGGCACAAAAACTAATAAGAAAAGGTTGCTATGCTGTTCTAGCACACGTCGAGAAAGTACAAACTGAAGAAAAGAGCATCAATGATGTTCCCGTCGCAAAAGAATTTCACGATGTATTTCCGAAAGAATTACCGGGATTACCCCCACATCGATCCATTGAATTTCAAATAGATCTTGTACCAGGAGCTGCACCAATAGCTCGTGCTCCTTACAGACTCGCACCCAGCGAGATGAAAGAACTGCAAAGCCAATTACAAGAACTTTTAGAGCGTGGTTTCATTTGACCAAGCACATCACCGTGGGGAGCTCCTGTTTTGTTTGTCAAGAAGAAAGATGGTACATTCAGGTTGTGTATCGACTACCGAGAGTTGAACAAACTTACCATCAAGAACCGCTACCCACTACCGAGAATCGACGACTTATTTGATCAACTACAAGGCTCGTCTGTTTATTCAAAGATTGACTTACGTTCCGGGTATCATCAAATGCGGGTGAAAGAAGATGATATTCCAAAGACTGCTTTCAGAACACGTTACAGTCATTACGAGTTTATGGTCATGCCGTTTGGTTTAACTAATGCACCAGCTGTGTTCATGGACCTTATGAACCGAGTGTGTGGACCATACCTTGACAAGTTTGTCATTGTTTTCATTGATGACATACTTATTTACTCAAAGAATGACCAAGAACACGGTGAACATTTGAGAAAGGTGTTAGAAGTATTGAGGAACGAAGAATTGTACGCTAAGTTTTCAAAGTGTGCATTTTGGTTGGAAGAAGTTCAATTCCTCGGTCACATAGTGAACAAAGAAGGTATTAAGGTGGATCCGGCAAAGATAGAAACTGTTGAAAAGTGGGAAACCCCGAAAACTCCAAAACACATACGCCAGTTTTTAGGACTAGCTGGTTACTACAGAAGGTTCATCCAAGACTTTTCCAGAATAGCAAAACCCTTGACTGCATTAATGCATAAATGGAAGAAATTTGAATGGAATGATGAACAAGAGAAAGCGTTTCAGTTATTGAAGAAAAAGCTAACTACGGCACCTATATTGTCATTGCCTGAAGGGAATGATGATTTTGTGATTTATTGTGATGCATCAAAGCAAGGTCTCGGTTGTGTATTAATGCAACGAACGAAGGTGATTGCTTATGCGTCTAGACAATTGAAGATTCACGAACAAAATTATACGACGCATGATTTGGAATTAGGTGCGGTTGTTTTTGCATTAAAGACTTGGAGGCACTACTTATATGGGGTCAAAAGTATTATATATACCGACCACAAAAGTCTTCAACACATATTTAATTAGAAACAACTGAATATGAGGCAGCGTAGGTGGATTGAATTATTGAATGATTACGACTTTGAGATTCGTTACCACCCGGGGAAGGCAAATGTGGTAGCCGATGCCTTGAGCAGGAAGGACAGAGAACCCATTCGAGTAAAATCTATGAATATAATGATTCATAATAACCTTACTACTCAAATAAAGGAGGCGCAACAAGGAGTTTTAAAAGAGGGAAATTTAAAGGATGAAATACCCAAAGGATCGGAGAAGCATCTTAATATTCGGGAAGACAGAACTCGGTATAGGGCTGAAAGGATTTGGGTACCAAAATTTGGAGATATGAGAGAAATGGTACTTAGAGAAGTTCATAAAACCAGATACTCAATACATCCTGGAACGGAGAAGATGTACAAGGATCTCAAGAAACATTTTTGGTGGCCGGGTATGAAAGCCGATGTTGCTAAATACGTAGGAGAATGTTTGACGTGTTCTAAGGTCAAAGCTGAGCATCAGAAACCATCAGGTCTACTTCAACAACCCGAAATCCCGGAATGGAAATGGGAAAACATTACCATGGATTTCATCACTAAATTGCCAAGGACTGCAAGTGGTTTTGATACTATTTGGGTAATAGTTGATCGTCTCACCAAATCCGCACACTTCCTACCAATAAGAGAAGATGACAAGATGGAGAAGTTAGCACGACTGTATTTGAAGGAAGTCGTCTCCAGACATGGAATACCAATCTCTATTATCTCTGATAGGGATGGCAGATTTATTTCAAGATTCTGGCAGACATTACAGCAAGCATTTGGAACTCGTCTAGACATGAGTACTGCCTCTCATCCACAAACTGATGGGTAGAGTGAAAGGACGATACAAACGCTTGAAGACATGCTACGAGCATGTGTTATTGATTTCGGAAACAGTTGGGATCGACATCTACGGTTAGCAGAATTTTCCTACAACAACAGCTACCATTCAAGCATTGAGATGGCGCCGTTTGAAGTACTTTATGGTAGAAAGTGCAGGTCTCCAATTTGTTGGAGTGAAGTGGGGGATAGACAGATTACGGGTCCGGAGATTATACAAGAAACTACCGAGAAGATCATCCAAATTCAACAACGGTTAAAAACCGCCCAAAGTCGACAAAAGAGCTACGCTGACATTAAAAGAAAAGATATAGAATTTGAAATTGGAGAGATGGTCATGCTTAAAGTTGCACCTTGGAAAGGTGTTGTTCGATTTGGTAAACGAGGGAAATTAAATCCAAGGTATATTGGACCATTCAAGATTATTGATCGTGTCGGACCTGTAGCTTACCGACTTGAGTTACCTCAACAACTCGCGGCTGTACATAACACTTTCCACGTCTCGAATTTGAAGAAATGTTTTGCTAAAGAAGATCTCACTATTCCGTTAGATGAAATCCAAATCAACGAAAAACTTCAATTCATCGAAGAACCCGTCGAAATAATGGATCGTGAGGTTAAAAGACTTAAGCAAAACAAGATACCAATTGTTAAGGTTCGATGGAATGCTCGTAGAGGACCCGAGTTCACCTGGGAGTGTGAAGATCAGATGAAGAAGAAATACCCGCATCTATTTCCAGAAGATTCATCAACACCTTCAACAGCTTAAAATTTCGGGACGAAATTTATTTAACGGGTAGGTACTGTAGTGACCCGAACTTTTCCATGTTTATATATATTAATTGACATTGATATTTACATGATTAAATGTTTCCAACATGTTAAGCAATCAAACTTGTTAAGACTTGATTAATTGAAATATGTTTCATATAGACAATTGACCACCCAAGTTGACCGGTGATTCACGAACATTAAAACTTGTAAAAACTATATGATGACATATATATGGATATATATATAGTTAACATGATACTATGATAAGTAAACATATCATTAAGTATATTAACAATGAACTACATATGTAAAAACAAGACTACTAACTTAATGATTTTTAAACGAGACATATATGTAACGATTATCGTTGTAAAGACATTTAATGTATATTAATCATATTAAGAGATATTCATACATGATAATATCATGATAATATAATAATTTAAAATCTCATTTGATATTATAAACATTGGGTTAACAACATTTAACAAGATCGTTAACCTAAAAGTTTCAAAACAACACTTACATGTAACGACTAACGATGACTTAACGACTCAGTTAAAATGTATATACATGTAGTGTTTTAATATGTATTTATACACTTTTGAAAGACTTCAATACACTTATAAAAATACTTCTACTTAACAAAAATGCTTACAATTACATCCTCGTTCAGTTTCATCAACAATTCTACTCGTATGCACCCGTATTCGTACTCGTACAATACACAGCTTTTAGATGTATGTACTATTGGTATATACACTCCAATGATCAGCTCTTAGCAGCCCATGTGAGTCACCTAACACATGTGGGAACCATCATTTGGCAACTAGCATGAAATATCTCATAAAATTATAAAAATATGAGTAATCATTCATGACTTATTTACATGAAAACAAAATTACATATCCTTTATATCTAATCCATACACCAACGACCAAAAACACCTACAAACACTTTCATTCTTCAATTTTCTTCATATAATTGATCTCTCTCAAGTTCTATCTTCAAGTTCTAAGTGTTCTTCATAAATTCCAAAAGTTCTAGTTTCATAAAATCAAGAATACTTTCAAGTTTACTAGCTCACTTCCAATCTTGTAAGGTGATCAGCCAACCTCAAGAAATCTTTGTTTCTTACAGTAGCTTATCATTCTAATACAAGGTAATAATCATATTCAAACTTTGGTTCAATTTCTATAACTATAACAATCTTATTTCAAGTGATGATCTTACTTGAACTTGTTTTCGTGTCATGATTCTACTTCAAGAACTTCGAGCCATCCAAGGATCCGTTGAAGCTAAATCCATTTTTCTCTTTTCCAGTAGGTTTATCCAAGGAACTTAAGGTAGTAATGATGTTCATAACATCATTCGATTCATACATATAAAGCTATCTTATTCGAAGGTTTAAACTTGTAATCACTAGAACATAGTTTAGTTAATTCTAAACTTGTTCGCAAACAAAAGTTAATCCTTCTAACTTGACTTTTAAAATCAACTAAACACATGTTCTATATCTATATGATATGCTAACTTAATGATTTAAAACCTGGAAACACGAAAAACACCGTAAAATCGGATTTACGCCGTCGTAGTAACACCGCGGGCTGTTTTGGGTTAGTTAATTAAAAACTATGATAAAATTTGATTTAAAAGTTGTTATTCTGAGAAAATGATTTTTATTATGAACATGAAACTATATCCAAAATTTATGGTTAAATTCAAAGTGGAAGTATGTTTTCTAAAATGGTCATCTAGACGTCGTTCTTTCGACTGAAATGACTACCTTTACAAAAACGACTTGTAACTTATTTTTCCGACTATAAACCTATACATTTTATTTTTAGATTCATAAAATAGAGTTCAATATGAAACCATAGCAATTTGATTCACTCAAAACGGATTTAAAATGAAGAAGTTATGGGTAAAACAAGATTGGATAATTTTTCTCATTTTAGCTACGTGAAAATTGGTAACAAATCTATTCCAACCATAACTTAATCAACTTGTATTGTATATTATGTAATCTTGAGATACCATAGACACGTATACAATGTTTCGACCTATCATGTCGGCACATCTATATAAATTTCGGAACAACCATAGACACTCTATATGTGAATGTTGGAGTTAGCTATACAGGGTTGAGGTTGATTCCAAAATATATATAGTTTGAGTTGTGATCAATACTGAGATACGTATACACTGGGTCGTGGATTGATTCTAGATAATATTTATCGATTTATTTCTGTACATCTAACTGTGGACAACTAGTTGTAGGTTACTAACGAGGACAGCTGACTTAATAAACTTAAAACATCAAAATATATTAAAAGTGTTGTAAATATATTTTGAACATACTTTGATATATATGTATATATTGTTATAGGTTCGTGAATCAACCAGTGGCCAAGTCTTACTTCCCGACGAAGTAAAAATCTGTGAAAGTGAGTTATAGTCCCACTTTTAAAATCTAATATTTTTGGGATGAGAATACATGCAGGTTTTATAAATGATTTACAAAATAGACACAAGTACGTGAAACTACATTCTATGGTTGAATTATCGAAATCGAATATGCCCCTTTTTATTAAGTCTGGTAATCTAAGAATTAGGGAACAGACACCCTAATTGACGCGAATCCTAAAGATAGATCTACTGGGCCTAACAAACCCCATCCAAAGTACCGGATGCTTTAGTACTTCGAAATTTATATCATATCCGAAGGGTGTCCCGGAATGATGGGGATATTCTTATATATGCATCTTGTTAATGTCGGTTACCAGGTGTTCACCATATGAATAATTTTTATCTCTATGTATGGGATGTGTATTGAAATATGAAATCTTGTGGTCTATTATTATGATTTGATATATATAGGTTAAACCTATAACTCACCAACATTTTTGTTGACGTTTTAAGCATGTTTATTCTCAGGTGATTATTAAGAGCTTCCGCTGTCGCATACTTAAATAAGGACGAGATTTGGAGTCCATGCTTGTATGATATTGTGTAAAAACTGCATTCAAGAAACTTATTTTGTTGTAACATATTTGTATTGTAAACCATTATGTAATGGTCGTGTGTAAACAGGATATTTTAGATTATCATTATTTGATAATCTACGTAAAGCTTTTTAAACCTTTATTGATGAAATAAAGGTTATGGTTTTGGTTTAAAATGAATGCTGTCTTTGAAAAACGTCTCATATAGAGGTCAAAACCTCGCAACGAAATCAATTAATATGGAACGTTTTTAATCAATAAGAACGGGACATTTCAGTGCGGGTGGTGCAGATGTAGACGGTCCGGCTCCAGAAATAGTCAGTACGTAACCGGGTGCCTTACGCACGAGTGGGTCGGCAGGGTACGGCACAAGCCGCTTACGGGCAATAACCCTACGACGCCGACCAAATGCGTCAGTGAATGCTCGTCCTCCGTTGATCCCCGGAATAATAGTACCGTCGAAGTGATACCGCTTCTTCAGCGGGGTGGAGGGTGGCTGTACAGGTGCATCAGGGTCCTCCTCGTCGGAGTCATCATCACTCGAGTCGTCTGTGGATGAGTCATCGGATGAAGAATCAGCGGATGATGGGTCGTCCGAATCATGTGGTGGTGACTGCACTGGTGGCTGAACTGGCTCTCCTCGAGCGACCATAATCTGTCTGTACCTAGCGGGTCCGATCGGAATGAGACGTCCATCATGGGCGCGTCGGCACCAATGGCGATACCAGTTACGGAACGGACCTTCTCCGAACTCCGCGGGAATCACAATATCACCGGAGCGGGGCTGTGATCCTGAGGGTCCGGGGGCAGATGGAGCTGGAATCTCCGAAGGGTCCTGGGCTCCACTAGAAGTAACCACTAGGGCAGGCGCCTGGCTGCTAGTCCCGGAAGATGAAGCGCCGGGGTCACTCGTGGGTAGCGGGATCGGTGTGTCGGCAGCAGCAGCAGGTGGGGTGGCTGACAAGTCTGAACTGCCCAAAATGATAGCAGGTGGAGTATCCGACATCTGAACAAGGAAAAATAAATTTTTTCATGTCAGTAAGTCATAAAGCAATCACGTATTAGGCCAACAGTTTAAATCATGTATAACAATAAGTAGCATGGCAATAATAACGAATCGTACAGAAGTAGCATGAAATCGAAAGCAAGTAATATCATACAGTAGTGAAATCATGTAGTAGCATACAGCATGTAGCAGTAAAAGTAAGCAGCAGCATGCAGTAAGTTCAGCAGAAACACGTAAACTAGAAAGTTGTAGATTAGTCCTATTAGTGAATCCTACTCAGGTCGGTCTTAGACTCGCTAATGCAACCTAATTCCCTACAACCAATTCTCTGATACCCAATGTGACGCCCCGAACTAAATCATCATGTACGGACCATCAACAACAGGATCGTTACAAGGTCAAACACTATATGCGTTTTCAAAACAAGTTGCATTCATGATAAAAAAGGTGACGTCATAACTAACGTCGAATGTTTTACATCAAAAGTATGCTTCAATGAACAGAAGCAAACATAATAGTACGTGACCCATAGGTCGTTACAAATCATAGTTTCAAATGTAATTAAGTTCGAATGCAAGATAAAGTAATTCATGTAGTGACATCTCTAAAGCAGCGGGTGTCTACAGCAAGACTAGTACACAGCGGAAGCAACCTTAAGCACCTGAGAAAAACATGCTTAAAAACGTCAACACAAAGGTTGGTGAGCTATAGTTTAAGTATAACAGTATGTAAGGTAGGCCACGAGATTTCAGTGCTATAAAGAGCGTTTTAAAACAGTATGATAAAGTATATGCTTAACCGTGGGCACTTGGTAACTAACTTAACTTTTATACCCCCTGAAAGTACACTTGGCAAGTGCGTATGTATACGAAGTATTAAACACTCATTAAATGCTAGCGCGACTAGCCCGAGTGGGGATGTCAAACCCTATGGATCCATATCTAAGATTCGCGTTCACCGGTTCAAAAACCAATGACTAAACGTTACCGAGCTAATGGGAATGTTTATGCCGTTGTATAACCCACACATATATAAAGTTTAAGTACTCATGCCTAGTATGTAAAACGTAAAATTCGCATGTATTCTCAGTTCCCAAAATAGGTAAAGTAAAAAGGGATTGCTATAACTCACAATGATAAAGTAGCGGTAAAGTATGACTCGGGAAATAAGCAAGTGTGTAGGTCCGGAAAGTCCTCAACCTAAGTCAAATAGTACTAAGTTAGTAAATCGTCTGAATAGGTTTAAAAGTATGTAAATAAGGTCTTAAAGGTCATCATCATTCATCATCAAACAAAAGGTGTAAAGTAAGTTTCGTTCATGAAAAGAGTTTAAAACAAAGGCTGAGTTCGGTCAGTCACCACGGCCTCTATACATACTGAAATAAGGTGAGACCAGTGGGAATGGCTCCGTATATGAGTCCTTTAGTTGTGATAAAAATTACAGAAGCAAACTCATCTTCGTTTGATCGTGGCGACGGTCTAAGTGCGAGTAGGTCAGAATTTTCAGCACAACGTTAAAAGACATAGTGACGATCGGAGGGCCATAAATCCTAAACCGTAACTCGGATTAAGACGAGTCCTAAATGAAAATTTATCTACTCAAACAGAGATATCTGTAAATCATGTTTAAAGTAGCCCAGGTTGTACGGGTCAGACACAGAAACAGTAAAACAGTAGGTCCGGTGGGTTCTTGGTGTTCGATGCTTATTACGGTTCTCATCCTTGATGCATATAGCTTCAAGTGTACAACTTGTTGATGTGTTTACATCATCTTAACCAAGGTTTCACCATCATAACACTTGTGTAAGTCCAAGACATGTAGCACAACTCATTTAAGTGTTGCAAGTGTTTTGATGAACCAAAGTTACATCAAAGTCTTGGATTTAACACATACATGAACTATAAAAGTAATATTAACCAAGTTTTGACTATTATGACACAAGTGTAAGTCTAAGACATGTAGCACAACTCACTTAACAGTTGTATGAAGTTTGATGAACCAAATTTACATCAAGGTCTTAGATCTAACACATACATGAACTTTAAAACTAATAATAAGTTACAAACTTGAAAGTGAACTTATGAAATCAAGATCTTAAGTTGTAGAACATAGTTACTAGTTAGATCTTGAAGATCCTAGACCCAAAAGTCTAGATCTAACATAAGTGTACAGAGTTATAGTTAAAGAAAGCTTACTTACATGTTCTTGAACTTTCAAAGTTAACTTTTAGTTCAACAAAGTATGAGATCAAGACTAACTTGTAATACTTGACCATTTAAACTAACAGTCATGAAATTAAAGTGCATAATACAAAGAAATAAACTAAATTAGCAAGTAATAAGTTCATGTGTTTCATACTTTTAAAGATTCAAACCAAAGTTTGATCTTTAAGAATGTAAACTTTAAGTTTACAAACATGAATTACAAGTATGATTTACAACACATGAACCTTAAATCTTTTAAAACAATAAAGGTAGAATCATAAACTAGTAAGTTTGTGTTCTTGTATGTCTTGTAAGAACAAGATGTTATGAAGAATCAAACTAATGAGTTTGATTCTTAGTAGCTAGTAAGTAACAACAACAAGTAAGTGATTAAACAACAAAGAACAAGTAAACAACAAACAAATGATGATGATATGAAGGGTTGTTGCTACGATTTTTAGCAAGAGAAAGAAGAAGAGAAAAAGTTCAAGTTGCTTACAAGAAAGAAAGAAAACCTTGAGAGAAAAGAGAGAGAAAGTAATTGCAAGTAAAATGTGTGTTTGAGAATGAGATAAAACTAGAGATAAGTTAACAAAATTTGAAAGCCAAAAACACTCCCCAAGGAGCTAAAACCGTCGGCCATGAAAGGGATCAAGAGGGAGGAAATGGTCCACTAGTAACTAGTATGTAAGGCTTAAACGGTTGGTTAATAAGGGTGCATGCATGGGGATTATGGTGTAACTAGATTCTTCAAGTAATAAACTAACTAGTTACATCTTTAAGTAATACTTACACATGAAAGACGTGGGCTAGTGAATCCATTTAAGATGTAGGGTGGGCTTATAAGCCCATATTCATGAGTCCATTAATATTAATCAAGCCCAAGTTCAAGTAATTCACAAGTAAATCCAATTAAAGCCCAGGTAATCAACTAATAGTCTTAGTTAATTAAAATGATTAATAAAATCAATCATGAATGTAAATAATATTCTAAAAATATTATTCGTGAAAGTTTCGTGTGTCACAAAGATGTTTCGGGCATTTAAAGTCAAGTATGATCAATCATGGTAACAAGTAAATGTAATAACATACATTCGTTAAATCACAAGTATTAATAATAACAATTATTAATAAATAAACGTTGGAAAATCCAGGGTCATTACACATAGACCCCTATCTAACTTACAAGTGTCACACTACAATGGGGTACACGTGTCCACCAATACACTGAATGCACAATACTAGTTTCACCATTCTATTCGTTCATTCTCCCTCTCTCTCTCTCTCTCTCTCTCTCTCTCTCTCTCTCTCTCTCTCTCTCTCTCTCTCTCTCTCTCTCTCTTTCTCTCCTAATTTCTCTCTTCTTCCCTAACCAAAAACCAAACAAATTCAGTGTTTCTTTTCCCCCATTTACGTTCTCCGACGACAACAACCTTTAACGGAAAAGGTGTATTAATAATCCTCGGTTTTTTTCACGCATAACGGTACCGATTATTCTTAAAACCACTGCTGGACGATGAATTGTTTTTGTCCGACGAACACAAGTTATCCGGAAATTCCGCGCCCGAAAAAATACAGTCTTTTGCTTCTACACCGGTCAGCATCCACAATTGATCTTATTGCGGTAATTGTTGATTATGTATATTTCGCCAATTCATATTTTATTGGCCTGTTGTATGCAAACGACTATCGTATTGAAAAAACCCTAATTTAACTCCTAATCGATTCCGGTACCGATCCAACATTCATCGGAATCATATGTTAATTCAACTATTTTTTTTTATTTTATTTTTTTAGGATTTGCAAATATATTGAATGAACGCATATGTGATACACTTTTCTCAGTATTTTTTGGAATTCGGACGTCTGCTTTCATATTCCAGAAATTACTTCAAGGTTATCGTATAATTTGACTGTTCATTTTCATTACATTCATATTTTATCGTATATTTTTTTAGGGTTTGTGCTACTTTTCAATCAATTTCCAATCAGTTCAATTTGAAGACCAAATGATTTCCATTCAGTATACAATCAGGTATGTACTAACTAAATGTTTCTGATTTTTTTCATTATGGTTTAATTTTGCTGGTTTGATGTAAAAGCTAATTTATGTTTTTCGAATTTGTTGATTAATACGCAAACCACTGAGATGTGTATCAGTTCATATGTTAACCTTTGTTTTTTATTTTTATAATTCTCTAATTGAAAAGTTTAGAGTTCATCTTTAACCCGCAAATGTTTGTATAGGTTAAAATTGTCAATCCAATTCATAAAGCTTTTGTTTTAAGCAACATAATTCCATGAAGGTAACTTTTTTTTTTTTTGTATTTGTTTGTTTATAGATTTTTTATGCAGAATGCATACTGATTTCATCACTTCAATGTTGTTTGTCACGTGTAATGATTTTTCGCAGATAGCATATTGTTAAACTTTTGGTTCTACTCATCACAAGTTAGAGAAGGATTGTGTTTCATATTTGATATGCTTTGTTGCTTGCTAATTATATTTGGATGGTTTGTGTATCCCCATCAATGCTTGATTCAGAATTATCTTGATTAGGTATGTATTTTTGTATCACAACGTTAACGAAACTTTCAACATTATAATGTTTAGTATGGATGAATGAAGAAACAAGAAGATCCTTTTCACATGTTCTATCTTAAGCCTTATAGGTGGCAAAATGATTGGGTCAAATATAAGCGGTTAATTATTTGTAGGTGGCAAAATGTTTGAGTGATTTATGCCAATGTCTCATTTCGTTTAATCGATTAAAATTAGTAGCAACAACCGATTTTTTAATATCAGTGTCTTCTATGTTTTAGCTTTGTATAGTCATTTTAACATTGTTCATTTTTTTTCCCAATCAAGTCCTATGTGGGTTACTACTATCAATCGGATAATGTTAACATTATTTTAACATTTTTACGTGTATACGATTTATCTTAACCAGGTGAATAAGGTACCACAAGGGCTGATGTTGTCTTGCCATAAAAAAATGAGCTAATAAGGTATGTTTAACCTCTGTTTCAAGCAGTAAAGAACTTGATGATTTAGGAATCAGTCAAAATCTATCACTTCAATAAACTTCTATCAGTTTTCTCGACTATATAGGATGATGATATCAAAGGTTTTTTTTTTTTTTTGAACGACTAATGATGACATCAAAGTGATGAGAGCTCTTTAGAGACCAATGATTTTTGTCAAAAATGTCGTTGTACATCCCAATGAGGGTTAATTTAGAAAGATCACATCATGTTATCCAGCCTTTAAAGTAACATTTTTCTTAATAATACATGAAAAGGAAATGACTTATCTGTTTAAAACCATTTTTACTTGAAAATTGGCCAATTCAGGGTGCAACAACTTTAATGTTGATTCATATTGGTAGTAGCACAAGTATTCAAGAAAGTGTTACATGGTTTGTAAAATTTCGAGTTTACGTTATTTATTATTTCTTTTAATAAATATTGTATATGTATATTGTATATGTTTTTTTCGAGAAAACCCGTGAGTATAAACATGACTGTCAAATAAATAAAGTATAGTATATAGTTTAAATTTATATACAGAGAGATGAGTATTGTTGAGGTTGTGACTGAAATGGGTTATGGGTATACATAGGCAAGGTTAATTTTGTCATCATTATTTTTTCAGGTTTTATACAGTTTCATATTTGAGTTAGGATTTTTACCCCAAGCAATTGTTCTTTCAGCCTGAATTTCAAGACTTCTGAATAGAGGTATGACAGTTAGACAGTCACTTAATTTATTTTTTATCTACTTTTTGTTTCAGTTGTTATGCCTTTAATATGTTAAGAACTTATTAAACTTAATTTTCTTTAGTTTTATCTACTTTTGGTTTCAAATGTTGTGTCTCTAATGTATTATGCCTTATAAAAATGCAGATGTTTCTGGATTTTATGAAGATTCATGTAATTATCAGCGCAGATAGTGTATGCCTTAATTGTTGTGTATTATTAATACAGTAATATACATTCAAAAAACATATTTTTATAAGTTCATTATAACCGGGATTCATTAAATGATAGCGATAAATATACAAACATTTTTTTTAAAGATCACCTGCAAACATTTTGGTACGCACTTTATTCATTTACTACATTCTTTGAATTTCAAAGTTTGGATACTCGACACTATATTATGATGATGATGATCATGTGCAGGTGAATGGTGGGATGCAAACCCGATTGATGTTATACGAGAAGCAATGAGAACATGAAACCAGCTCCGAATGTTTCTGATGAATATACAATCAATGGTCAACCCGGTGATCTTTATAAATGCTCCGGCAAAGGTTTGTTTTTGTTAATCATATCAGCATCTATAGGATGCGATGATAAAATGGGTTACACATAAATATGGGTAATGGGTTGACCCAGTAAAATGGGCTACTTTAATCATTATGTTATAGAACTGATCTTTTCCTTGAATGTGGTAAACTGGGTTACACATAAATTTGGGTGACGGGTTGACCTGGAAAAATGGGCTACTTCAATCATTATGTTGAAAAAACTGATCTTTTTCTTAAATGTGGTAAAATGAGTTACACGTAAATTTGGTTAATGGGTTGACCCGGTAAAACGGGCTACTTTAATCATCACAAACTAACTGTAGTAGGAGCCGATGCATCATACTTAAAACCGTTTACAACCAAGGTCCTTATGCTTGGACCAGATCAAACCACAGATGTACTCATCAAAGCTGACCAACCAATAGGCACATATTACATTACAGCCCCGGCCTTTAATAGAGTCCTTGACTACTAATGATCAAACATGTCGATCGCATGTTGATCATGAAGTTGAGGTGTTCTCTATATATGTGGTTTTTTTTATATGTTAAGTATTTGGTTATGATGATTCTTACACCTTAAAAAAATTAAATCTGAATCTTCTGAATTTGCTTTACTGATCAGTCGTGTATACACCACTGCACTGATAAAATAAAACAACACACGGGTACAGAGAGAAATACAACACAAATCCAGTACTTCATGTAAACAAAACTCGCTACAAGAACGCAGAACAAGCAAAAGAAAGGATCGTCGAAAGTTTGTCGAACTCGATATCCAGGAAACCCAACCCTTACGAAGTAAGTTTAATCGTCTTTATTTTTTTATTTTTTTTTTATTTTGCAGTTTACTTTCTCAGGTTGTGGTAATTTCGACTTTTCGATAAATGTTTCTTTTTTTTTTTTGATTTTTCCCCCTGGATGACAGTATACGAATGCAAAAATAATAGTTTTTAAATGTGTTGTTTAGTTCCCGTTCTTTGTGTTAAAATTTAGATTAACAGTATATGAATAAGAATCCGCACTGACACGAATTACCTACTAAATTTACAGTCTGAACTCACATGTGAAGGAACAATTGAGATGATAGATGACTGAAGAATATGGTGCTACAACGTATTCCAAACTACACCAACGTCATAATTTTATCGATTCCATCTGGTAATTTATTTTTAATTTGATGTATTTAGTTGTGACCATTTTTATCCTGTTATCATCTTTTTTCATTAGTCGTTCAAATCAATTTTTGATCTTTATTATCACGTGAAAATGTATAGTTCATTTGATTTGTTACGTCAATGTAGATTCATGAAATTCTAATTGTTCCATATTTAGTGATTTTGTAGTCTATTAGACATCTTTTTCTTATAATTGTAAAATTCTTTACTTCATGATCTTATATATACTAATCTTCTAACAAGTTGTTTGCTCTTTGTGATCTTTTATATCAGTTTTTTAGATGATAAAGTATGCATAATGATAATGTTATTATTTGATTTTTTTTATTTCAGGGGATAAAGATGCACATGAAAGACAACATGGAGAGGCGTGGGCAACAGCTTGAGTGCAAGGTAATTACTATGACTGTTTATCGTCATTTTGTAGTTGTCGTGTAATCGTCATTTTGTACTCTCTTTATTTAGTTGATATAACATATACGTGTGTTTAAATTATACGTGTGCAAATACCGTACCTTCTACTACTATCATGTTTCCAACAACTAAAGTGTTACGCTTCCTTTTCAACTTTTTTTATGAACCACTTTTATGCAATTTATGAATCTTTACAACATTCCTTGGAACAACTTTTTTGGATTGGTTGAATTCAGAACATTGTTTGTTTACATGTCCACTTATATGTTTTATATTGAAGATGTTTTCTTCTTTCTTAATAACTTCAATCGTATTTTATACTTCTTTATTAGGGACTTTTTTATTAGGGCCTGCCGTGCAACGCACGGGCTCTTAAAGGCTAGTATATCATAATCCTAGAGAGAGAAACTAGTGGAGAGTAAGATTGTGAATATGGGAAGTGTATGGAAAATGGATGACAAATGAGCCTTTAAATAGGCAAAATGAACAGCGGGCAGGCCGTGTGGGGTGCCCATGTATATTGGGCAGCCCGTGCACACTCAGATCTTGGGCTAGCCATGTGTTCCATCCGAGTACACTCCATTGGTGGGCAGCCCGTGTGGTCTTGATCCTGATTTTTTTCTAACTTGATTTCAAGGATCATAACTTGGTTTCCAGGTTCATAACTTGATTTTCATTGTTTTCGCTCTAGTTTTTTTGTTTTAAGTCATTTTTCTTCAATTCTTCTTGCATCGCCTTCGTAATCACTTGATCTGCAATATATAGCAAAACAAAGGCTCAATTCTTCGATAAAAGTAAATTAATTGATTATTTTAGGGCTTACTCTTAGGGTTAAAACGTGACTTTTTAGGGCTTTTATCATGGTAGCTCCACTCGTGGTTCGGAAAAAACAGCAACACGAAATTGATTGTATAACATTTTCTTGGTTATGTTGTTACCCACTTGATGTTGGTTATGTGAATTGTTCACTATGTTACTGTTTCGCATATGCTCTACTTCCGTTTTTCTTACATATTTCAACTGTTAATGTGTTATTTTAATGGAAAACAACTAACACATCATCTATAACATGCAGGAAAGACAATCCAGGACATCAGCTCATCATCATCAAGTGCAGCCGGATTCTAAACCACCACACTAGCTAAGTGACACCTACCACTTCAACCAGGAGTAAAACAACTATTACCATACGAACAAACAAAAAAACATTGAAACTAACACAACTTCATATTTGTAGAAACCCTGCAAAAGAATCCAAAAGAATTCAAAGAATGAAAGACTGAATAAGGACACAATGGGAAACCTAGCATGTAGTGTTGTGTTAACATTACAAACTATGTTATATCAACAACAATAACAATAACAACAATAACAAAACTCAATACCACATGTGTAGTGTGTGGTGTATGGGGGAGGTGAGACGTAGAAAATTCTTCCCCTATCTTTGAATAAAAATAAGTCGTTTTTTCACCCAGAGTGATACACTCCAAGAGGTAGAGAAAATCCTCCATCTCTCTCTTCGACGGATAAAGAGATTGATTCCGAATGAATTTCCGGCCAATAAGTAGGGAATTTTTTTTTATAAAAAAGATTAAAATAAAATATAAAAAATAAAACATGATACGCCATGAAAATGGTAGGATCAAATTTCCAAGAGTTTTAAATCCTACACTTTCAATTTAAGCTTTTAGCGGCAGTCAAGTCGCCAATAAATCGACGCTTCCTGTTGACTCAATTAATAGAGCCAATACAAACTATGTTATATCATGCTATGTATATGCTTAAACTATGACAATGGTGTAATGGCATATAATATATGATATCGTAGAATGCATCGAAATAAATTCTTTAGGTCTCTGTGGCAGCGTGCGGTTGATCTCAATCTTATTGGGATACATCAAGTCCACATTGGATGTTACTTGATACCACACCATTTACCTCCAAAACATTCCACCTTGAGCTAATTTATACCCACTAATATTAATTGCTTTTAAGATAGTCCTTTGTTTTTCAATTTACCTGTCAAAAACCTTACATGTAGTGACTCATGTGGGTTGAAATCACCACCTTCATTTATGCTACGTTGAGTTAAGAGTGCAGTAAAATACCTTAATAATGATGGTCCCAATGTTTTCCACAGGTCAATATCATGCAAGCTCAACCATATTTTTATAAGTTCCATTAGCGCATCTTCACGTAACTGAAAATTTTTTTGATCAATTAAATGTTAGCTGATGATATATCAACTTGTATCTCAAACTTAGGATATAAACAAAGAGACTCAAACTTTACAACATATACACTATTCAATTACCTTAATTTTGTATAGAATAAGGTCCCATTATATCATCATATCGATGAAAACCTAATTTTTTATTGACATTTACTGGTTTACATACATGAATATGGAAACTAATAGTCGTAACTTCTTAAAAATACATATCATGTTAAGATTAGGACTTTATATGATTATAACTTTGAATATAATTTTAGACAACAGAACATGGAACTCGTATCACTTACCTATTATCTTACTAAATTATGCTAATTCGATTGTAAATTTGAGTTTTTTCTCACATGAAGTGAATCAAAGTTACACTCACAAGAGTTAAAGAAAGCTTGCGATTGAAAGTTTAGTTGACTCCGAAGTATCATTTTCTGGCATAGAAAGTTCAGACAGAGATGTTGCAAGGATTGGGTTGATTTCCGATATATTCTCCTGTGATATTACACGAACATATAATTATAAACGTGGAAATTTTTTATTACGATATGAAAACAATAGTATTAATTTTACAATTAACTTCCAAATGAGGTTAGGTAAGAGTTTCCATTGAATTATATTTAATCAAATTCATTTTTTCCAAACATGAAGAATACGATTACGGTATAAATAAGAATGAAGCTCGTACTTACATACACCCTATAGCCCGGTGGCATAGCTGATAGTCATGTAAGATTAATATGCAAGGTACAACATATAACTATATGGCCAACTTCATTTGAGCCTTCGTGGTCACACACATATACACCGAGACGTCAAATAAAATATATATATATGATGTATATAAATTACTCAAGTAACAAAATAGTAAATCGAAATTAATTCATTTACTATTCATATGAATAGGAAATGAAACGAAATTAATTAATTTACTATTCACATGAAAGCGATATGATAGAAATTATTAATTATAAGTTACATAACATACCCCTAAAATATTTGAAAAATACGACTTTTTAAAACCAAATCAAACGAAATATGATTTTATTGACTAATGAAAAGCTATTTTGTTTTGAACTCACGTGACATGTGAAACTCAACCACTACAACTCAACTCTATTATTACAAACATTTTCTATATATTGATTTGATGATCACAATGATAAAAACACATACATACATACATACAACAAAGAGTTGGAGAGAGTTTCATAAGTACGTACATCTTATATCCATCTCAAAACTAGCTTTGAGAGCATAACAAAAGTAAAAGAAAATGAAAAGTGAAATCGTATGAGGAGTATTACTTTTTAATTGTTTCACACAATTAATCAAGGGTTGATTAATTTGTTACTTGGGTTTGGACTAGCATTCATTGACGGTCGTTTGAAGTGTAGTGTGGACTATCCTAATAGACGGTCATATTTTTGATCGTAGGTTTCTCTCCTTCAATCAGTTTCTTCAAGAAAGGTATATCGTTTACTCACTTTGTGAATTACATATTTTGACAATTATTAGTGGTGTAACTGGATCTTTGGGATCGTTAATCATGTGCATGTTTTATTAAATTTAAATATATGAATATTTAATTTTGTAAATGGTTTATAAAATAATAATCTATTATTATTTTAACTATCCGCTGCGTTAATCTGATTTAAAAGTACACACGATTTTCCAACAGTGGTATCCGAGCCGCTTTTACACCTTCTTAATTGTCGTGTGACTATTCTTTAGATTTAGCTTTGTGGTATATTGGTGAAAGTCAAAACCTTTTTGGTTTTTAAAGTCAACTCGGTTGATCTAGACTTAACCTCATGACGCACAAATATGATTAAAAGAATATCACTATTTTAAATTGTAGATTTAATTGTTATGACTTGAATATTTATTATAATTGTTGATTGTTTTATTTCATTGTTATACACATGCATTGTAACCATGGACAAGCCATATTTAAGTTTTAATAATGTAGTTATTAAAATTATGATTGTATACATAGCCCATAATGCCCCGACCTATGTATGATTGTTGTGATTGTTGATTACGGTAATATTAAGTCATACTGATTATTTATTTTTTATAAGAAAGGCCATTTTGAAGCCAAAGTTGTATTATATTTATTTTTTATTTTCATAGTATTGTATTTAAGTTTATTCTAAATTGTAAAAGTATTAGATTAGTTTTATTTTTCAATTTTAAATAAATGTAATAAGATGAAGATTAAAGATAAAGATGCAACATGGAGTTTGACTTAGAAGATGGCGAACAGGTCAAGTTGACAATGATGGCGTTTGTCAAATTTTCACTTGATTCTTGAATTAAGTGGGATCTACGATATTACCCTTAGTTTGACCTCTTGATCTCATGTCGGCTCATGGGATCAAGCATAGGATTTTTGGGCTAGGCTATGTGTGTGTGATGCATAGTTGTGTTTTTATTTTTGCATTTATATATAATTATTGATTATAATATATCCTAAATGTTTTTGAAATGAAACATTAAATAAAACCGGTAACGAGTTTCAAATATTAAAATTGTTGATTTTAAAAAGTTAAACTCTAACGAGTTTAAAGTTAAATAATTTTGAGACTTAAATTACATATGTTTTTTTGATGGAAACATTAAATAAAACTCTAAACGAGTTTCAAAGATTAAAATTGATGATTTTAAAATATGTTAAACTCTAACGAGTTTAATGTTAAATGATTTTGAAAGTCAAATAATATATATGGACGACATCTTTTAAAACTGTTTTAAAACGATACACGTTTGTGTATTTGTTATTTTTATATCCTATAAATTAAATAACAAATTAGATCACAAACATAATCGACATATACAATTGGTTAAAATATTTTTTTTAACTAATAGTGTAGCGAATCTTGTGTGCATGCATTATTCGTTGACACAAACTTTTTCCAAAATACCCGTCAAATTTAAGTCATGCCATCCAATGAGCTTGCAAACACTCCTCGTTATTTTTTTGATCTAGTGAGACTAGGCTGAATTATAGCCACGAGGTGGATTTTTTGATCTAGTGAGACTAGCGTGAATTTCCACTGTTTCCAAATTGGACGACTTAATCGTATTCACGGTGAGACCTGAGTTCGAGGCAATGATGGGACAAACATGCCATTAGATAATAGTGGTTTGTTGGACTACATATATCTCTAGGTCCCATAAAGATCTAATAGTTGTACTTGTAATGCAATTGGTACCCGTTACCTACCAATAGACTCCAAAACTGCTAGCTGATCAACAGATGTGGCTATGGAACCTCTATGTGGATCTTAGGCTTTCGTAAATTAATTGTTTTTTAAAAATATTATAAAAACTTGGGTAGTTAACTTATTAAAGCTCAATATCGAAAATACTAAATTGAATCTTATATCTGTTGTATATGTCAAATAATCAAAATGTAAACCAAAACACACTTCCTTCTTTGTTGGAGAAGGATAAACTCAATGTTCAAACTTCCTAGACTGGCACTGCAACCTGAGAATTGTTCTCAAGCATAATTGGAATTTGAATAAAGTTTAGAACCCATATTCTTTCTTCCTGGTTGTGCCAGTTGCTGCTGCTCAGCAAAATAGTTATCGAATTTTGTTCGATGATCGGGAAGAAATAGGATTGAAGGGTGAAAAAGAATAAGCCGAATACTTTGTGGAAGGAAAATGACAAATCATTTGCTAGGAAAAATATTCCACCTTCCAAGAAGGAAAGCCCAACAAAAGACGCCGAATGTTTCCATTGTGGAAAGGTTGACAATTGGAGAAGGAAGTTGTCCTATCTTCCAATCCGAGCTGAGAAAAGGCAACGCTAGTGAGACTAGAAAATTAGGTATATTCCATATATAGTTATATACTTCTTCTAGTGATTCCTAGATCTTTGTTAACTGGTTGTGGCCTTCACATCTATAACAATATGAAGGGAATGAGAAGAAGTAATAGACTGAAGAAAGACACACTGGATTTGCAAGTAGGTAAGGGGGTTCAAGCTTTTGTTAAAGCTGTTGATACCTGTGAACTTACTTCTCTAAGTGGTCTTATTGTTTTGTTGGAACAATAGCATTATGCTCTCAATACTGCGAGCGACATAGTTTGAAAGATGTTTGTATTGAACTTGCATTTACACACTTAGGTATTTCAGTTTCTAAGGATAATATATTTATCTTAATACCTATCCACGTGATAGTATTTTTGAAATTGATATGCATAGTGTAATTTCAAATGAGAATTCTGTGTATACCTACATCGCCAAAGTCTTCAAGCAAGACTTGAATAAGACCTATCTATGACATTGTCATATTGGTTATATAAACAAACAATGCATTTCAAAACTCTAATCTAATGGACTTTTGGAATCAATTGACTCTGAGTCATTTGATGTATGCGAATCATGTTTATGTGAAAAGATGACAAATGCTTCTTTCTCCGATTTAGGTAAAAAAGCTAAAGATCTTTTAGGACTAATACATACTGTTGTATGTAGCCCTTTAAGAACAATGTATAGATTTAGTTAATTTTACTTCATTACATTTACTAATGAGTACAGTAGCTATGATTATGTTCACTTGCTGAAATATAAACATAAAGCTATTTTAACATTCAAAAGTATTCCAAAATGAAGTAGATAATCAGCTTGGAAAGACCATTAAAGCACTTCGCTCTGACGGAGTAAGTATGTTTATGAATCAAGAGTTTTTTGGACCACCTAAAGAATTGTGGGATTATCTCATAGTTCACTATACCTTACACACCACAACACGATGATGTGTCTGAGTAAGAGGAATCGAACTTTACTTGATATAGTTTGATTTATGATGAGTCTGATTTCTCTACTACCGTCTTTTAGGGATATGCATACTCAATGTGATTCCAACTATGAAGGTAGAAAAGACACCATATGAGTTATGGCATGGGAAGGATCCCAAGTTGTCTTATTTGAAAGTCTGGGGTTGTAAAGCGTACGTGAAGCATGACACTTCAAACAAATTAGAACCCAGAACTATCTAATGTTACTTTGTACGATACATAAAGGAAACAATGGGTTACTACTTTTACTACCAAGCTGAAGACAACGTGTTTTCTGCTCAGTCTGCTGAATTCTTGGAAAGAGATCTTCTCTTACAAGAAGTCAGTGGGAGTAAAGTAGATCTGGAAGAAATTCAAGTACTTTAAAGTAACATACCTTCAGTAAGCACTAGTAATCCACACGTTGAAACTGAGCACACTGTTGGTGAGCCAGAACGTGTTACACCTGCACTTTATAGATCTAGTAGAACTCATCGGCTTATGAGGTTTAATTATCTGCTTAATTCAGATAAACCTTAACTAAGGGATTATGATAAACCCTCTAGCTGCGTGAGGCCATATCAGATCCTGAATCTGAAAATGACTAGATTCTATGAATACAGATATGCAGTCCATGAAGGATAATAAAGTATGAGACTTGATTGATCTTCTACCTAATTGTAAGACAATGAGGTAAAAATGGGTCTTCAAAGGAAGATTGATATGGACGGTAATGTAAACACTTTTAAAGCTCGATTGGTTACAAAAGGTTATGATGAAAGTTTTTCACCAGTCACGAGCCTTAAAACAATTAGGATACTTATTGTCATGGTTACTTTTCATGATAATAAAATATGGCTAATGGATGTCAAAACTGCTTTCCTAAATGGCGACCTAAGCGAGGACGTATATATGGTTCAGCCAGAAGGGTTTATGAATCCTAAGTATCCTAATAAAGTATGCAAGCTTCTAAAATCTATTTATGGATAAAAGCAAGCATCCAGGAGCTAGAATCTTAAGTTTAATGAGAAAATCAAAGTGTTTAACTTTTCTCAAAACCAAGATAAGCCCTGAGTTTACATTAGAGCTAGTGGGAGCAGAGTAGTCTTCTTGATCTTATATGTTGATGACATACTACTTATTAGAAATAACATTCCAACTTGCAAGATGTCAAGTCTTGGCTTGGAGAATATATTTCCATAAAGGATCTTGATGAAGCTACTTATATTATTGGAATGTGAATCTATACAATAGATCCAATTGGCTTATTGGTTTGAATCAAAGTACATACATTATCTTACAGAGATTTATCATGCAAAACTCCAAGCATGGAGCTTTGCCAATGCAAAAAGGCATAACCGTGAAAAAGTCTCAAAAGTCCTATCACAGCAGATGAGATGAGACAAATGAAATGTATCACATATGCTTCGGCTATATGATCCATTATGTATGCCATGATATGTACTATACTCGATGTTTCATTAGTTTTGAGTTTGACGAGTCATTGTCAACATAATCCAGTTGAAGTATATTGGATTGTTGTTAAGAATATTCTTTAGTATTTGCAGAGTGCTAATGATATGTTCTTGGTTTACGGTGGTTTGGAAGAAGAGTTAAGTATTAAGTTTTATACTGATTCGAGTTTCCAAACTGATCAAGATGATTCTCGATCCAGTCACGTTGTTTCTTTGTCATGATGGGCAAGACAGTTGATTGGAAGAGCTCCAGGCAGAGCACTATTGAACAATCTACAACAAAAGCAGAATACATTGTTGACTGAGAAGCTGCTCAGAAAGCTGTCTGGATAAGGAAGTTTGTTGTTATTGATGTTATGCGAGGGGTATATGAAATAGTATTAATTTTTGCTAGAAAATACTATTAAATACGATACATTTTTACACAAGATATTTATTTATTTATAGAGTGGATATACCTAAACTTTGCTACAACACTTATAGGCGGTGTACCTAATCGTACAGTAGTGTAGTTTTTAGTAAGGCCGGTTCGTCCACAGGGAACTTGCCAAGTTTAACGCTATATTTTTAACTTATAATTGTAAAAAATACAAAAATATATATAAGTAGTATTATTATTATAAAAGGGGGTTTTTTTACCGTTTAATGACCGGTTTGTCGATTTTAAAACTTTAGTCGCAGTTAAAACCTAATGTAAAATATTAAAAATAAATACAACTTAATTTAAAGCGTAAAGTAAAAGACAATAATGAAATTGTGATAAATAAAAGTGCGTAAAGTAAATGTCAATAAATAAAGTTACAATAATTAAAAAGTACGATAATTAAAAGTGCAATTAAATATGAAATAAAGGAATTATGCTTATTTAAACTTCCGTAATCATGATGTTTGACGTGTTGATTTTAGTTTATTACCATGGGTTAATTGTCCTTTGTCCTGGATTATTCAATATGTCCATACGGTTTTGTCCATAATAGTCCATCAGTCATAAATATAAAGTGCGAGAGTTTTCGTCAAATTATCCTTATACCCGAAGTCAAATATTCCAACTAATTGGGGATTCGAATTGTAACAAGGTCTTAATACTTTGTTTAATGAATACACCAGGTTATCGACTGCGTGTAATCCAAGGTTTTATTATTTTATTAACAATTACACCAATTACCCTTGAATGTAATCCACCCCTATTTCAACTAGTCCATTAACTATTAATCCAGTTCTGTGTCCGGTAAAATGAACAATTATTGGTATTTATAGATATCCCGCCCACCGTACCCAGTCAAGCGTATGTGGTTATATATAAATACGTCAAATTATAAGTCTATATATTAAATTAACGAGGTATCATTTAGTTAATATAAAGCCCATTAATAGCCCATAGTCTAATTTCCACAAGTGTCGTTCTTTTATCCAAACCCCAATTATGGTACAAAGCCCAATTACCCCGTCTTTAATATTTTAGCCCAACATCACGATTACTTCGGCATTAAATAAGTATAATAATAACTTAGCTACGAGTCATTAATTTAAAAAGGTTGAACATAACTTACAATGATTAATAATAGCGTAGCGTTACACGGACAGAATTTTGACTTACACCCTTACAACATTCGCTAACATACCCTTATTATTAAAATTAAAATTAATATATATATATATATATATATATATATATATATATATATATATATATATACACGTTTGAGTAAGAAGAGAAAAAGATGATTTTGTTTGATCACCAAAATGCGAATTTATAGGGGTGTGGCCTCACTTTTTGGGTCATGCGACCGCATGGAATTCCTTCTTCAAAGCCATGCGATCACATGGCCAGCTGGGACAGCTCAACTTTGGTTATTTTCTTCTTGCCGACGGTTTTATATAATAATATAATATATATATAATTTTAAGAATTAATTATATACTATATTATATTCATGTGCATAGTTGACTTGTAATTTTTAGTCCGTTGCATCGAGCGTTGAGAGTTGACTCTGGTCCCGGTTCCGGATTTTCGAATGTCCTTTCGTACAATTTAATATCTTGTATTTTGCGTTTTGCGGCTTGTACTCTTCTAATTTTGAGACGTTTCTCATCAATAATTTGAACTACTTTGATTGTACTTTGTACTTTTGAGCTTTTTGGTCGTTTGCATCTTCAATTCGTCGAATCTGTCTTTTGTCTTCACCTTTTATTATTTAAACGAATATCACTTGTAAATAGACCAATTGCAACTAAAAGCTTGTCTTTCTTGAGGGATAATGCTATGAAATATATGTTCGTTTTTAGCATTATCAAATATTCCCACACTTGAGCGTTACTTGTCCTCAAGCAATATATTCTTGAAATAAAAATACTAGAATCACTTCATTATTCTTCACACTTTATACATCAGTGATTTCTATACGGCGGTATGAACAATGGTAGTAACGTTGTGGTTTACAGTCCCATATGACTATGAAAATTTAGATCCTTAAGGAAATTGGATCTTTATGAAAACATTTCAATCTAGTTTTTACCCTAGATAAGTTTTCTGGAATAACCTTTCATCGGTGTTTGCAAAATATTTTTGTGGGTTTGGTGGGTTTCAGATTTGAAAATTTTAGCTCAAAACTTATGGTTTTGTGTCACCCACTTGCTAACCTTGTATTGAGAAAGCAACACGTCCAGTATACTTGCTCCGTATATTACCTTTCGGTAAACTACCGTCCGGTTGTAAAGGAAAGCGTTGAACAAGCAACTGTTAAAGCAATGTCCCCTGACATGCTTTTAATTATGGTCTATATCGTGTCTAATGTAATTACTATCCTTTGTAGGAGCAATAGTAAAGATCACCCTATGGTTTTTCGATCTGGCACAAGGTCCTATGTTCGACCATGCTATGCAACCACCGTTCTTACGGTTGACACCCGATTTGGTTCAGGTGACCTAATAAATTCCAGGTGAATTCCTAGGATTTTACGTTCAATGGTAATGAACGCATTAAAAATAGATTTTCAGAAAACAAATCGGTTTGTAATTTTGATCAAAATATTTTCTCGTTCAAGCTCGAGTTTAGATATCATCGAATTTCCATGAGTTTGTAATTCTCAATCTTTAAGGTCAATCTCTAGGATTGTGTAATTTCATATTAAAAAGCTGATTTTTGATCTTTAAAGGAGATTATCCTTTCTGGGGATCTGATTCATTAGTCTTATCAAGCTAATTTGCACGGCGCCCTCCACATTTTACGAGACAGATCCTCTCATGGTTAGGATAAGTTTGACCACTTGGCGACCCTGTTTGATGCTGAGGTCCGTGGATTTCCAGCTGATTTTTGAGAAAACTTTTCAAGGTTTTTCGTAGACTCTACAACTGGTCTGGACGACAACTTCCTGACCTAAATCAAGAAGCGCGTGTCTTTTTCGGAAGACTTTACTTCCTTTTAATGATGGAATTGAATCATCGTGTAGATCCATCTTTTCTTTCAAATATATTATAAGAAATTTGGGTAAAACTGATAAAATTGTTCAAAACAAAAGTATCTTCAGTTATTTGTACAAAAATATGTGATGTATGTTTTAAATAACTTGGTAAATTTTCCCACACTTGGCTTTTATTTTCCTTTCTTTGCTTTTTTATTGTCCTCTATTCCATTTTAAATGAATTCTAACATTTTGGGTTGTTTCTCAATTTTGTCCTTTCCGAGGTAACAATAATTTCGGTGTTAACACCTAGTTTTATCGTTCATAAATATGTATAAACATGATTTTGAATTCATTTAATTGAAATTTTTGAAAAATTTTACTAGAATTGAGTAGTCAGTATATAAGACTAGGGCTGTTCTTTATTATCAGAGAGCACTAGATTCTAATACAACTACTGCGTTACTAGTATTTTTAATGGTAACTAAGTGTATAAGTTAAAATTTTAAAAATCCGAAAGAATTTAATCCCTTCCCACACTTAAGATCTTGCAATGCCCCTCATTTGCAAGAAATCAGTAACAATTTAAATGATTGAGGGTGATTAGCGTAGAAAAATGATTAAATTTTACCAAAGTTTCCAAACATATTGGCGTTTGTTTGTTGAATGATAAATGGTACACATCATTTGTTCATTCCGTCTTCTTGTTACATCACATTTGTTTTTTTTTTTTTTTTTTTTTTTTTTTGTCTTCAAAATTAGTAGCTTTTGCTGAACTTAATGCAAGTCTTTGAAAATGCGCTGTTTTACCCTGTTGTGTATATGAAATAAAATACATACAATACAAATATAAACATGCATGGTAATTTGAAATGGGACTTAAAATCCCACTTTCAAATCAAATATGAAATATTAGTACAACATAATAAAAATATTAAACTTACATAAAAGTATCAATATTTGTATGTTTAAACATAAATAAATAGAAGTAATAAAAAGATAAAAGTCATAGAAATCACCAACGGGAACTATATCAATCTGGATAGGGGTTCCAGTTCATGTCGTCGGTCGGGTTCCATGGTTGGTGATAGGTGTACTGGTAGGCCTGGTTAGGGTCGTAGAGAGTATATGGTGATCTCATCTCGGGCTGGTGTGGAGGATAGTAAGCAGGTCGAGTCGGTACGTAGTGATCCTGAGGTGATAGCCGACTCATGATCTGACGCTGATGATAGTCCCATCTATCATGCTGTCGTTGCCTAGAATGCTCGTACTCATTCCGGGCTTGCCACTGCTCGTATCGATTATGTCTATCCTGGTTTGTCATTTCTACCTCATCTATACGCTACGCTGGTAGATGTCAGTCATAGCCTCCCTAATTGAAATGTCCCGTTCTTATTGATTAAAAACGTTCCATATTAATTGATTTCGTTGCGAGGTTTTGACCTCTATATGAGACGTTTTTCAAAGACTGCATTCATTTTTAAAACAAACCATAACCTTTATTTCATAGATAAAGGTTTTAAAAAGCTTTACGTAGATTATCAAATAATGATAATCTAAAATATCCTGTTTACACACGACCATTACATAATGGTTTACAATACAAATATGTTACAACAAAATAAGTTTCTTGAATGCAGTTTTTACACAATATCAAACAAGCATGGACTCCAAATCTCGTCCTTATTTAAGTATGCGACAGCGGAAGCTCTTAATAATCACCTGAGAATAAACATGCTTAAAACGTCAACAAAAATGTTGGTGAGTTATAGGTTTAACCTATATATATCAAATCATAATAATAGACCACAAGATTTCATATTTCAATACACATCCCATACATAGAGATAAAAATCATTCATATGGTGAACACCTGGTAACCGACATTAACAAGATGCATATATAAGAATATCCCCATCATTCCGGGACACCCTTCGGATATGATATAAATTTCGAAGTACTAAAGCATCCGATTCTTTGGATGGGGTTTGTTAGGCCCAATAGATCTATCTTTAGGATTCGCGTCAATTAGGGTGTCTGTTCCCTAATTCTTAGATTACCAGACTTAATAAAAAGGGGCATATTCGATTTCGATAATTCAACCATAGAATGTAGTTTCACATACTTGTGTCTATTTTGTAAATCATTTATAAAACCTGCATGTATTCTCATCCCAAAAATATTAGATTTTAAAAGTGGGACTATAACTCACTTTCACAGATTTTTACTTCGTCGGGAAGTAAGACTTGGCCACTGGTTGATTCACGAACCTATAACAATATATACATATATATCAAAGTATGTTCAAAATATATTTACAACACTTTTAATATATTTTGATGTTTTAAGTTTATTAAGTCAGCTGTCCTCGTTAGTAACCTACAACTAGTTGTCCATAGTTAGATGTACAGAAATAAATCGATAAATATTATCTTGAATCAATCCACGACCCAGTGTATACGTATCTCAGTATTGATCACAACTCAAACTATATATATTTTGGAATCAACCTCAACCCTGTATAGCTAACTCCAACATTCACATATAGAGTGTCTATGGTTGTTCCGAAATATATATAGATGTGTCGACATGATAGGTCGAAACATTGTATACGTGTCTATGGTATCTCAAGATTACATAATATACAATACAAGTTGATTAAGTTATGGTTGGAATAGATTTGTTACCAATTTTCACGTAGCTAAAATGAGAAAAATTATCCAATCTTGTTTTACCCATAACTTCTTCATTTTAAATCCGTTTTGAGTGAATCAAATTGCTATGGTTTCATATTGAACTCTATTTTATGAATCCAAACAGAAAAATTATAGGTTTATAGTCGGAAAAATAAGTTACAAGTCGTGTTTGTAAAGGTAGTCATTTCAGTCGAAAGAACGACGTCTAGATGACCATTTTAGAAAACATACTTCCACTTTGAGTTTAATCATAATTTTTGGATATAGTTTCATGTTCATAATAAAAATCATTTTCTCAGAATAACAACTTTTAAATCAAAGTTTATCATAGTTTTTAATTAACTAACCCAAAACAGCCCGCGGTGTTACTACGACGGCGTAAATCCGGTTTTACGGTGTTTTTCGTGTTTCCAGGTTTTAAATCATTAAGTTAGCATATCATATAGATATAGAACATGTGTTTAGTTGATTTTAAAAGTCAAGTTAGAAGGATTAACTTTTGTTTGCGAACAAGTTTAGAATTAACTAAACTATGTTCTAGTGATTACAAGTTTAAACCTTCGAATAAGATAGCTTTATATGTATGAATCGAATGATGTTATGAACATCATTACTACCTTAAGTTCCTTGGATAAACCTACTGGAAAAGAGAAAAATGGATCTAGCTTCAATGGATCCTTGGATGGCTCGAAGTTCTTGAAGCAGAATCATGACACGAAAACAAGTTCAAGTACGATCATCACTTGAAATAAGATTGTTATAGTTATAGAAATTGAACCAAAGTTTGAATATGATTATTACCTTGTATTAGAATGATAACCTACTGTAAGAAACAAAGATTTCTTGAGGTTGGATGATCACCTTACAAGATTGGAAGTGAGCTAGCAAACTTGAAAGTATTCTTGATTTTATGAAACTAAAACTTTTGAAATTTATGAAGAACACTTAGAACTTGAAGATAGAACGTGAGAGAGATCAATTAGATGAAGAAAATTGAAGAATAAAAGTGTTTGTAGGTGTTTTTGGTCGTTGGTGTATGGATTAGATATAAAGGATATGTAATTTTGTTTTCATGTAAATAAGTCATGAATGATTACTCATATTTTTGTAATTTTATGAGATATTTCATGCTAGTTGCCAAATGATGGTTCCCACATGTGTTAGGTGACTCACATGGGCTGCTAAGAGCTGATCATTGGAGTGTATATACCAATAGTACATACATCTAAAAGCTGTGTATTGTACGAGTACGAATACGGGTGCATACGAGTAGAATTGTTGATGAAACTGAACGAGGATGTAATTGTAAGCATTTTGGTTAAGTAGAAGTATTTTGATAAGTGTATTGAAGTCTTTCAAAAGTGTATAAATACATATTAAAACACTACATGTATATACATTTTAACTGAGTCGTTAAGTCATCGTTAGTCGTTACATGTAAGTGTTGTTTTGAAACCTTTAGGTTAACGATCTTGTTAAATGTTGTTAACCCAATGTTTATAATATCAAATGAGATTTTAAATTATTATATTATCATGATATTAATATCTCTTAATATGATATATGTACATTAAATGTCTTTACAACGATAATCGTTACATATATGTCTCGTTTAAAAATCATTAAGTTAGTAGTCTTGTTTTTACATATGTAGTTCATCGTTAATATACTTAATGATATATTTACTTATCATAGTTTTTACAAGTTTTAACGTTCGTGAATCACCGGTCAACTTGGGTGGTCAATTGTCTATATGAAACATATTTCAATTAATCAAGTCTTAACAAGTTTGATTGCTTAACATGTTGGAAACATTTAATCATGTAAATATCAATCTCAATTAATATATATAAACATGGAAAAGTTCGGGTCACTACACTAATGACATCCCTAATGTCATCTGCTTCCCCCATTTCCTCATCTGAACCTCTCTCTACCTGAGGATGATTACCAACATATGGTATTGCCTGATTGCGTCTGCTCTTCAATACCTTAGTACCCTGATAGACCTTCAATCCTAAAGTATCATCCTGTTCCCTACAAACCAGGAGTGGACCCCCTTTATCCCTATCTACACCCAAATACTCTCCAATGAGAGTAACAAAAATACCTCCTCCTATTATTCCCCCTTCCTGTATTCCTTCCACTATCTTAGACAAATAAAACCAACACAGAAGGAGATATTAACAAAGCCTCTTGGGTCTCGAATACACTTAAGGTAGAATAAATCATGTAAGGTCATTTTCTCCTTGTTGTGACCTCTCTGTGTAATCGAGTTAGCCAGAAATCTATAAATTATACGAAGCTCGGCTCTGTGAATATGTAAGTAGGTATGTGTTCCTGCCCACCCAAAAACATTATAATCTGACATACGCCACCAGACGGCATTAGCATTAAAATTCCTATCTACCCTTTCACCATGATAAATCAAATTCATACAATCGGGTAGTAGTAATTCAGCGGGCGTATATATCTGTATAGCCCTGGCCATGTCCAGCATGGACATCCTGTACATCCTACGGCCAAGTATAAATCTAAGAAAACTTCTATCATCTAATCTAACTACATCCGCCTTTAACTCTATAGTACTCATAAACTCAACGCACCATTCCTTATATACAGGCCTACGAATGGTGAATAAACGTTCCCAATCGGGAAAAGAAGAGCTGCCATACCTTTGGATCAGATGCTGTCTAACTGAGTTAGCAAGTTGGACCCTTTCCAAAGGCTCCCAATCGATTACCCTTGGCACTTCTACATTTTTAGTTAACAATTTGAATTTGTTACTTTGATATGTCGGGTAATCTCTCCAACTTCGATCAAACCTCAGATTAGGATGCAACTGTTCTTCATGAATCATTGGGTGTTATACTATTGGATGCATCGAAAATACTACGTACGCATCAACATATTCTTGATGCGGATCATAATAAGGTACGTGTTGATCAGGTTGTTGTTGTTGTTCCTGTTGTTGCTCCGGTTCATATTGCATTTCTGGTTCAGGTTCTGGAGCAGGTTGTCTAGATGATGATGATGCACCATCAGTATTAGTAAATCTCTGCAAAACACATTAAACACAAATTTTGTGCATCCAAATATGCATTAGTGTTAACAAAATAACAACTTGAAACAATTACAATAACATGTTCAATCAAAATTAAACTTATATACATTTTCACAAATTTTACAATTCTACACTTTTTCAAATAAGCATATATGAAAATGTTTACAAAGTTCATAAGCATTCAACTCAAATAACATGTTATTTAAAATAACCATTACTAGCAATTAAACAAGTTTCAAATGGCATTTACATCAATTTAATCAAGTTCATGAATTTTACACCTAAAATGTCCACTTTAATTCTCAAAAATCATGTTTAGGATCAAAGTTTGTATCATTTAGCTACCTAAACATGTTACACTACTTAATTTAGCAATAATTCATGACAAAAATCGCCCATAACCTGTTTATATCAAAAAGCCCCAAATTGTTCAAGAACACAAACCCTAGATTCCTAAAATTTTTGAAGTTTTTAGCTTCAAATCATGTTAAATAGCATCAATCTAGGTTATACATGCATAATATACTAACAATTTAACTCTAATTACAATAGAAATTAACAAAATCAAATTAGGAAAATTATAGCTCAAGAACACTAAAAATCAAATTTAAAGAGGTTTAGGGGTGAAATTGTTACCCTTCTTGATAAATTTCTTATCAAATTCATGATTAGAGCAGATTGTAGCAAGAAATTTGGTGAATTTTGGTGAAAAAAATGATGAAATTTGAGAGGGTTTATGTGTGTGTTCGTATGTGTTTGTGTGTGAAGTGGAAGAGCAGAACAGACTCGCTGGAGTTTTGTTCCTGATCTGATTTTTGCCTCCATGCGATCGCATGGAGGTGTAGTATAAATCCCATGCGATCGCATGGGTCTCGGGGTACTGTTTTTTTTTTTTTATTATTTTATAAAAACCTTATAACTTTTAACACAAAATGATTAATTAAATTTTAAAAATTTTGTTTTCCTTTTTATTTAAGACGAGGTCGTTTCGGATCGTTGTCCTAGTCCGTCCCTCGACAAAATTTTAAAATTTGTCATTTTTAAGCGCGGTTTTAAAAGCAAAGATTTTTAGGGTTTTTAGTGTTTTTGGCATACTTTAATTCAATAAGATTAAAAATAATGATAATAAAAATTCTCGTCCCTCCCTTGGGTAGAGCAATTTCGGTTCAACGACCTAGTTTTCAACTCACGATGAATTTTAAAAATCAAATTTTTAACTTAGTGAAATAAAGTAAATTTTTGTTTTTAAATTCACACCAAAATTAAATTTAAAATGCATAAAATTAAAAATTCATATAAATATCATTAATATTTTTATACATTAATTTTACCAACTTATATTAAAAATATTAATTTTTTAAAATATTTAAAAACTTAAATATATTGATTTTAAAAAGGTTACAATATTAATTTAATATTTATATATTAATATTAAAAACATGGTAAAAATTAAAAATTAAAAATCTTTTTAGTCTTTTATCTCACTTTAATCAATCAAATATTATCAAAAATATACGCCCCTCTTTTCGGTAAAGTTATTTCGGTTCAACGACCTAGTTTTACTCCTGACGAATGTTTGAAATATTTTGGGTTGATTGATTAAAGATATTTATACCTTATGAATAAACGGTAAATTTCGCAGTGATGTAATAAATTTTTGTATGATATCAATAATTTCGTTTACGCATACCTAATTTTATTGAATACCAATTTAATACTTTATAGCGAACGATTCAGCGTTTATTATCAAAAGGTTAAAAGCAATAAAAAATAAAAAACTGTACATACTTACCTGTGAGAAAGAATTCTCAGAGACCTGCTTTAGCTGACTCATAGGAGAGTCATGTGATTTGGTTTTCTATAGCTACGTAAGCATAACCTCGAATCTTTAATATCTTTTCTTCTAAACATATAAACGGTCCTTCTCTGCATAGAGTAACAAATTCGGTATTTGAATATGTTTGATTATTTGAACATTTACCTTCGTGTGACCATTTTTCGCATTTATAGCATCTTTCAAGGTGTCGTGCTCTTCTTTTTGTTGCGGATTTTGATTTTTCTTTACCAAAATGTATCTTATGGTGATCTTTTCTGAGTTCTTTTCTTACTCCGTCCATTTTGCTTCTTATGAATGATACCAATTCATTCGGAAGGGTATCATTATTACGTTTAGTAATCATAGCATGTAGCATTAGACCATGGTTCAGATCAAAGGAATTCTTCATCTCGTAAAACCTAAAAAAAATAAAAATTCAGAATGGGGGGAGAAGACTAGTTCTTTAGGGTCTGCTAGGGAAAGACCATACGGATTCCATTTTCGGAAACTACCCGAAAACAGAATATCTAACTCTAACAGAAATATAAATAACCCTAAATAGATTCGATTCTCCTCATAATTAGTTAGATTTGGTGTCAAAATTGTGATTAACTTCGTTTTCAATTGGACTATCAACAACTTGTATATATTTGACTTTTACTTCAAGCCAATTGTTGATTTCCTCTGTAACTTTCACAAATTCAACTAACATTGCCTTTTCTTTTGGTGATAAATTGGATACTAATCGGTTACATAACTTAAAGTTTCCCTTAATTCTAGCATCGTGAATCCGTTTATAAAGTTTCTTCGTTGAACTATTAAAAACGGGTTCATCTAATTTCGTATCATCAACGGGGTTCTTTGTGATCGGATCATCATTAAGTGTTTCTTCATCTTCCCCACATTTATGTGTTTTTATTGGTTTAACAGTTTTGGTTGGTGGAGATCTACACTTTCGGTTCACAAAGGTGATCGATTTATCACCATCCTTAAGTGTCATTCTACCTTCTCTTACATCAATGAATGCCTTGGTGGTTGCTAAAAATGGGCGACCTAAAATTAGAGGAATATCAAGGTTTTTCTCCATATTAATAACTATAAAGTTTGCAACAAAGGTCAAACTTCCCACTTTAACAAGTAAATTATTGGCTATTCCAACCGGTTGTTTAATGGCTAGGTCAAATGATTGAACACCTACTTTGGTTGATTTTAATTTACCCACACCTAATCTTTTGTATAAGGAAAGAGGTATAATATTTGCACTTGCTCCTAAATCTGCGAGTCCATTATATATAGCACCATCATTAAGCAAGCAAGAAATGATAAATTCACCCGGGTCTCCTACTTTAGTAAGTCGAGTTGGTTTGTTAACCTATTTCGGGTGATCTTTTCTTGGTTCTTTTTCTTCTACTTGAACTTCTTTTCCTTCATTTCTTGGAATGGGAGGTTTGTATAAGAATTCTTCTTCATCACTCCAATTTGAAGCTTCCCCGTCTTCTAATTTTGGTTTTTCATATGTTGTTGATAGCATATTTATGTTTTCATTCTGAGACTTTTCTTGGGTGGTGAAATTATGATTGACTTCATTGTCAACTTCCATCGGACCATGTATATAATTTTTAACTCTGTGACCATTAACTTTAAATTCAATCCCATTTGAATTTATTAAGTCTATTGTTCCGTATGGGAAAACTCTTTTGACTATAAATTGTCCAGACCATCTTGACTTCAATTTTCCAGGAAATAGCTTGAATCGTGAATTGAAAAGAAGAACTTTATCTCCTTCCTTAAATTCTTTTGAACTTCTGATTCTTTTATCATGCCATTTCTTCGTTCTTTCCTTATAGATTAAGGAATTTTCATATGCCTCAAGTCATAATTCTTCTAATTCGTTTAGTTGACTTAATCGTAGACGTCCGGCTTCATGTAAATCAAGATTACATGTCTTCAAAGCCCAAAATGTTTTGTGCTCAATTTCTACGGGAAGATGGCATGCTTTTCCATAAACGAGTTTAAAAGGTGTGGTTCCAATTATAGTTTTGTAGGCTGTTCTAAAAGCCCAGAGTGCATCCTCCAATTTAATGGACCATTCCTTCGGATTTGATCCTACAGTTTTCTCTAGAATACGTTTTAATGCTCGGTTGGTATTTTCAACTTGTCCACTTGTTTGTGGATGATAAGCGGTTGAGATTTTATGAGTTACTCCATATCTTTTGAGAACTTTCTCAAGTTGGTTATTACAGAAATGAGTACCTCGATCACTTATTAAAGCTTTCGGTGTTCCGAACCTTGCAAAAAGACGTTTTAAGAAGGTGACTACAACTCGTGCATCGTTAGTTGGGAGAGCTTGTGCTTTCGCCCATTTAGATACATAATCAATGGCAACGAGAATGTAGAGATTATTATGAGATTTTGAAAATGGACCCATAAAGTCAATACCCCAAATGTCAAATACTTCACATACTTGAATGACATTTTGTGGCATTTCATCACGTTGACTTATTTTTTCGGCCCTTTGACATGCATCACAGGATTTGCAAAGAAGGGGTGCGTCTTTGAAAATTATAGGCTAATAGAATCTAGCATCGTAAACTTTTCTTGCTGTAAGCTGAGGCCCATAATGCCCTCCTGTTGGTCCTGTGTGACAATGGTTTAAAATTTGACTAGCTTCATCTCCAAATACACATCAGCGTATTATTCCATCGGGACAACTTTTAAACAAATGTGGATCTTCCCAGAAATAGTGTTTTATATCACTAAAGAATTTCTTTCGTTTTTGGTACGACAACCCTTTTTCAAGGAATCTACATACTAAGTAGTTTGCATAGTCCGCAAACCATGGAATTTCATTATAATCTATCTTCAGTAGATATTCATCAGGAAAGTTGTCTTGTATGGCCGATTTATTTAGAACTTCTAATTCAGGATTTTCAAGACGAGAAAGATGATCAGCGGCGAGATTTTCTGCTCCCTTTTTATCTCGGATCTCAATATCAAACTCTTGTAAGAGTAAGATCTGACGGATTAATCTTGGTTTGGCATCTTGTTTTGAAAATAGGTATCTAAGAGCAGAATGGTCGGTATAGACCACCGTTTTAGCTAGAACGAGATATGAACGAAATTTGTCAAAAGCAAAGACAATAACAAGGAGTTATTTTTCAGTAGTTGTGTAATTCGTTTGTGCTCCTTGTAACATCTTACTAGCGTAATAAATAAGTTGAAATCGTTTTTCAATCCTTTGTCCTAAAATGGCTCCCATTGCAAAATCACTTGCATCGCACATTAGTTCAAATGGTAGATTCCAATTTGGAGTTATCATGATCAGCGCATTAGTGAGTTTTTCTTTAAGAATATTAAAAGATTTGATGCATTCATCTGAAAAGATGAATGGAGCATCCTTTTCTAGGAGTTTATTCATAGGAGTGGCAATTTTAGAAAAATCTTTTATGAAACGTCGGTAAAAACCGGCATGCCCTAGAAAACTCCTAACTCCTCTAACATTGGTGGGATGTGAAAGTTTAGCAATTACATCTACTTTAGCTCTATCCACTTTAATTCCTTCCTTTGAAATTTTATGACCAAGAACGATGCCTTCTTTAACCATGAAATGGCATTTCTCCCAATTAAGTACTAGATTTGATTGTTCGCATCTAATAAGCATTCGTTCAAGATTAACTAAACATGATTCAAATGTATCACCGAAGACTGAAAAGTCATCCATGAAAACTTCCATGCATTCTTGTATCATGTCGTGAAAAAATCGCCATCATGCACCTTTGAAAGGTTGCAGGGGCGTTGCAAAGTCCAAATGGCATGTGTTTGTAAGCAAAAGTACCATAAGGGCACGTAAACGTGGTTTTCTCTTGATCCTCGGGTGCTATTGGAATTTGAAAGTATCCGAAAAAACCATCAAGAAAACAATAGTAACTATTTCCGGCTAATCTTTCCAACATTTGATCAATGAAAGGTAAGGGAAAGTGATCTTTTCTGGTGGCGTCATTTAATTTTCTATAGTCATTATAAACACGCCATCCTGTTACAGTCCTAATAGGAATAAGCTCATTTTTCTCATTTGTGATGACAGTCATGCCACCCTTCTTAGGTACACATTGAACTGGACTTACCCATGGACTATCAGAAATTGGATAAATTAAACCTGCATCAAGTAGTTTAATAATTTCTTTCTTAACAACATCTTGCATATTAGGATTTAGTCTTCGTTGGCGTTGCATATATGTTTTATGACCTTCTTCCATAAGGATTTTATGTGTGAAATACGAAGGACTTATTCCTTTAATATCATGAATCTTCCATGCAATAGCTGGTTTATGAGCTTTTAGCACAACAATGGGTTGAGATTTTTCATTATCAGTAAGAGAAGACGATATTATTACAGGTAATTCAGATTCACCATATAAATAAGCATATTCCAAATGGTTTGGAAGTGGTTTTAATTCTAATGTCGGTGGTTCTTCTATCGATGATTTATTTCGATATCTGTCTTCCTCTTTTAGCATTTGAATTTCTTCTGTTGTTGGTTCATATCCATTAGCCATAAGTGTAGCTAACATTTCAGTTTCCTCAATTGGTTCAGTTCCTTCTCCTAAAGAACATTCTCCTGTTCCTTGTAATTCTGGAAATTCTTCTAACAATTCTGCATGTGAATCTATAGTTTGAATATAATAACATGTATCATCTGTAGATTGCGGTTGTTGCATTGATCTATCAACTGAAAAGGTAACACTCTCGTCCTCTATACTTAGGGTCAATTTCTTACCGAACACGTCTATTATTGCTTTAGCCGTGTTTAAGAATGGTCTTCCTAATATGAGAGGAACTCGAGAATCTTCTTCCATGTCCAGAATAACAAAATCTACTGGAAATACTAAAGTATCAACTTTAACTAGCATGTTCTCCATTATCCCTCTAGGATATTTTACTGATCGATCGGCTAGTTGTATACTTATTCTTGTTGGTTTCAATTCTCCAAGGTCTAGTTTAGTGTATAATGAATATGACATTAAATTTATACTAGCACCTAAATCTGCCAATTCTTCTATTGAACTAAGACTACGCAGAAAACATGGAATTGTGAAACTTCCTGGATCTGATAATTTTTCTGGTATCTTATTCAACAGTACTGCAGAACAATTAGCATTCATAGTAATAGCCGAGAGTTCTTCCATTTTCTTTCTATTTGTGATTAGATCTTTCAAGAATTTAGCATATCTTGGCATTCCTGAAATTACATCAATAAAAGGAAGGTTAACATTTATTTGTTTAAACATATCCAATAATTTGGATTGCTCGGCTTCAAGTCTCTCTTTTCTCATTTTACTCGGGTAAGGAAGTGGTGGTTGGTATGGTTTAACATAAGGTTTAGCCTTAACTGTGTTATCTTCATTAACCTTTTCAACTACCGGTTCTGTTTCCTTATCTTGTTCAGGTTGTGGTTCTTGTGGAGTTGGAATAGCGTCATCAGAAATTACAGGCATTTCAGATGGTTTAAGTGTAATACCACTTCTTGTGGTAATGACTTTAGCTGTTTCATTCCGGGGGTTAGCATTTGTATCGCTAGGTAGACTTCCCGGTTTTCTTTCACCTATTAACCTTGCTAGGTTACTTACTTCTTGTTCCAAATTTTGAATAGAAGCTTGTTGATTTCTAAATGCTTGAGCATTTTGTTCATTGGTTTGTTTCTGAGATGTGAAAAACTGCGTTTGAGATTCAACTAGCTTCGACATCATGTCTTCTAAATTTGGCTTTTTATCGTCGGTTTGTGGTGGTTTGTTTTGAAAAATAGGTCTTTGCTTATTGTAAGTATTATTGGATACTTGTTGATTGCTAGGACCTTGTTGGTTGTTGTATAGAACATTTCGGTTATAATTCTGATTTTGATTGTAGATTGGTCTTGACGGTTGATAATTATTCTGATAATTATTTCCAGGTCTTTTGTTCATGTATGAAACATTCTCTCTTTGTTCCATTGTTGGTTCAATACTGAGACAATCTTTTGTCAAATGTGGTCCTCCATACTGCTCACAACTAATTCGTATTGAGTGAATATCTTTAGTCATCTTTTCCATTCATCTCTCGACAGCATCTATCTTTGCGAAAATGGAATCTAAGTCATGGCTAGAATCGGCTCTAGCTGCTTTAGATGAACTAACGATATCTTTTTCTTGGTGCCACTCATGTGAGTGGGAAGCAGTGTTATCAATAATTTTGTAAGCGTCAGTTGCGATTTTCTTCATAATGGAACCACCAGCTGCTCTATCGATGTCTTTTCTTATAGTGATGTCACATCCTTGGTAGAATATTTGTACTATTTGACAAGTGTCTAAACCATGTTGCGGACATCCTCTTAACAATTTTCCAAATCTTGTCCACGCTTCATATAGAGTTTCATTTGGCTTTTGTGTGAACGTAACAATTTCTCCTTGAAGTCTTACGGCTTTAGATGACGGAAAGAATTGTTTAAGAAAATTTTCAACTAAAACATCCCATGTATCAATCGCCCCTTCAGGTAACGATTCTAACCAATCTTTGGCTTCTCCCTTTAAAGTCCAGGGAAATAACATGAGATATATCTGTTCATCCTCCACTTCTCTGATTTTGAATAGTGTACAGATCCTATTAAAGGTACGAAGATGTTCGTTTGGATCTTCCTTCGGTGCACCACTAAATTGGCATTGATTTGTTACCATGTGTAGGATTTGTCCCTTGATTTCATAATCTGGCGCATTAATGTCTGGTTGAGTAATTGCATAACCTTGGCCAGTGCATTTAGCTCGCATTCGGTCTTCCATACTTAGAGGTTCTAGATTTTCCATGATTGAATTTGTTGAATCTGAATCACTAGAGGATTCTGATTTAATGGGTTGTTCCTCGACAATCTCCGTTTGAATGATTGGTGGTTTCGGAGGAAAGATTAGTGGTTCAGGATCTCTGAATTGTCCCTGAATATCCTCCGGATTCTCAATTGTGAGGTCGGGTTCAAAAAATGGATTATCGGAAATTTGAATTGGAGTACTTGGTCGACTTGATGACGATTCTAAAGAAAAATCAACGGCGACAATATTTGCTAGATGTCTTGATCGAGTTACAGGTGGTGAACGTACGAAAGGTGGTGAACGTTTTGCTCGGTGCATTCACTGAATATCCTATTAGTTATAAAAGATAAAAATTATATAAGTTATCAAAATAATAGACTTTTCTAATTTTGTCCACGTTTCTAATAGCCAATAGATGCAGCAGGTAGCCAGGACCCTTTAAATCGAAAGCCCACAACTCGCCACTGACAAATCCAACTATTTCTACGAACCAGAAAATTTTGGATGTCTATCAATTTAACCACTTAAAATAATTTTTCGTTGAAATTTAAAGAAATTTTAGAGAAGAAATAGAAAATTCTATGTCCTAAAAACTAGAGCGTCGTGAAATAAGAAAGAAAAAGAACGCGTCGAAAAACGTCGAAAAATAAAAAGTCGAACAATAATAAAATAAAAAACGTAGCGCGTCGAAACTTAAAAGTCTAAAAACTTAAGAATTAAAAGTTGCGTCTAAAAATATTAAAGCTTAAAAGGAATTCTAAATCCAAAACGGCAATAACTTAAAAAGTACTAAAATTTATAAAACGGCGTCGCAAAATTCTAAAGCACTTAAATCTTAGTCTATAGAAAAAGAACTTAAGGGATTTTACGGCAAAGCCTAAGAGTCTAGAAATAAAAATAACTACGGAAAATACTATATTAAAACTAATTACGAGCGAAAAATACAAATATATGCTTTAACAAATAAAAAGTTACAAAATATAAAAATAAACTTAAAGTTGTAAAAAGTACAATTTTTATAAAAATATTATTTTCATATTATTTATATAAAAGTATTAGTATAAATATGTAAATAATAATAACTAAAACATAAAATACAAATTATATTAAAACTATATAATAATTAAACCCTAATAATAATAATAATTAAATATTTTAACCTAATTTCGTAATTAATGCTAGGGTCAGAGCTGTCAGGTTAACCCATGCGATTGCATGGGTTTATAGCATTTCTTTCATGCAGTCGCATGAACTATAAAACCGAGCCAGATATTGGGCTTCTATAGTACCGGGCCGATTACTTATTTATTTTTTTTTTATGTTTTTATAATTATATAAAGTATAATAAATAAAAACTTATATTTTTAAAAACTAAAATAAAAATAAAGAAACTTTATAATTTTATATATATATTTAACAAACTATTAAAAATATATAATTTTTTTTTCTTTTTATATTTTTGTATTTTTAATAATTAAAACGTATTTTTACAAAAGTAAACTAAGAATCTTTTTTTTATATATATAAATAGCGTTTCGCTTCCGGCATTTAAGCAGTCCCCGGCAGCGGCGCCAAAAATACTTGATGTTATGCGAGGGGTATATGAAATAGTATTAATTTTTGCTAGGAAATACTATTAAATACGATACATTTTTACACAAGATATTTATTTATTTATAGAGTGGATATACCTAAACCTTCCTACAACACTTATAGGCAGTGTACCTAATCATACAGTAGTGTAGTTTTTAGTAAGTCCGGTTCGTCCACAGGGAACTTGCCAAGGTTAACGCTATATTTTTAACTTATAATTGTAAAAAATAAAAAATATATATAAGTAGTATTATTATTATACAAGGGGGTTTTTTTACCGTTTAATGACCGGTTTGTCGATTTTAAAACTTTAGTCGCAGTTAAAACCTAATGTAAAATATTAAAAATAAATACAACTTAATTTAAAGCGTAAAGTAAAAGACAATAATGAAATTGCGATAAATAAAAGTGCGTAAAGTAAATGACAATAAATAAAGTTGCGATAATTAAAAAGTACGATAATTAAAAGTGCAATTAAATATGAAATAAAGGAATTATGCTTATTTAAACTTCCGTAATCATGATGTTTGACGTGTTAATTTTAGTTTATTACCATGGGTTAATTGTCCTTTGTCCTGGATTATTCAATATGTCCATACGGTTTTGTCCATAATAGTCCATCAGTCATAAATATAAAGTGCGAGAGTCTTCGTCAAATTATCCTTATACCCGAAGTCAAATATTCCAACTAATTGGGGATTCGAATCGTAACAAGGTCTTAATACTTTGTTTAATGAATACACCAGGTTATCGACTGCGTGTAATCCAAGGTTTTATTATTACACCAATTACCCTTGAATGTAATCCACCCCTATTTCAACTAGTCCATTAACTATTAATCCAGTTCCGTGTCCGGTAAAATGAACAATTATTGGTATTTATAGATATCCCGCCCACCGTACCCAGTCAAGCGTATGTGGTTATATATAAATACGTCAAATTATAAGTCTATACATTAAATTAACGAGGTATCATTTAGTTAATATAAAGCCCATTAATAGCCCATAGTCTAATTTCCACAAGTGTCGTTCTTTTATCTAAACCCCAATTATGGTACAAAGCCCAATTACCCCATCTTTAATATTTTAGCCCAACATCACGATTACTTCGGCATTAAATAAGCATAATAATAACTTAGCTACGAGACATTAATTTAAAAAGGTTGAACATAACTTACAATGATTGATAATAGCGTAGCGTTACACGGACAGAATTTCAACTTACACCCTTACAACATTCGCTAACATACCCTTATTATTAAAATTAAAATTAAAATTAAAATTAAAATTATAATATATATATATATATATATATATATATATATATATATATATATATATATATATATATATATATATATATATACGTTTGAGTAAGAAGAGAAAAAGATGATTTTGTTCGATCACCAAACTGCGAATTTATAGGGGTATGGCCTCACTTTTTGGGTCATGCGACCGCATGGAATTCCTTCTTCAAAGCCATGCAATCGCATGGACAGCTGGGACAGCTAAACTTTGGTTGTTTTCTTCTTGCCAACGGTTTTATATAATAATATAATATATATATAATTTTAAAAATTAATTAATTATATATTATATTATATTCATGTGCATAGTTGACTTGTAATTTTTAGTCCGTTGCGTTGAGCGTTGAGAGTTGACTCTGGTCCCGGTTCCGGATTTTCGAACGTCCTTTCATACAATTTAATATCTTGTATTTTGCGTTTTGCGGCTTGTACTCTTCTAATTTTGAGACGTTTCTCATCAATAATTTGAACCACTTTGATTGTACTTTGTACTTTTGAGCTTTTTGGTCGTTTGCGTCTTCAATTCGTCGAATCTGTCTTTTGTCTTCACCTTTTATTATTTAAACGAATATCACTTGTAAATAGAACAATTGCAACTAAAAGCTTGTCTTTCTTGAGGAATAATGCTATGAAATATATGGTTGTTTTTAGCATTATCAGTTATACTCAGAGTAGTACACAACATTTAATCTTCTATAATATGTACTGTGATAGTTCGAGTGTTAATGTACTTTTGAAAGAATCACATGTACATAAAAGTATCTGGCACATTCTTCAAAAGTTTGACTATATTCATTAAGTCATTAAGAGGAATGATATTAGTATTCTTAAAGGTTCATACAAATGATAATGTGGCTGACCCATTCACGAAACCCATTGAAATTGAAATGTCCCGTTCTTATTGATTAAAAACGTTCCATATTAATTGATTTCGTTGCGAGGTTTTGACCTCTATATGAGACGTTTTTCAAAGACTGCATTCATTTTTAAAACAAACCATAACCTTTATTTCATAAATAAAGGTTTAAAAGCTTTACGTAGATTATCAAATAATGATAATCTAAAATATCCTGTTTACACACGATCATTACATAATGGTTTACAATACAAATATGTTACATCGAAATCAGTTTCTTGAATGCAGTTTTTACACAATATCATACAAACATGGACTCCAAATCTTGTCCTTATTTTAGTATGCAACAGCGGAAGCTCTTAGTATTCACCTGAGAATAAACATGCTTTAAACGTCAACAAAAATGTTGGTGAGTTATAGGTTTAACCTATATGTATCAAATCGTAACAATAGACCACAAGATTTCATATTTCAATACACATCCCATACATAGAGATAAAAATCATTCATATGGTGAACACCTGGTAACCGACATTAACAAGATGCATATATATAAGAATATCCCCATCATTCCGGGACACCCTTCGGATATGATATAAATTTCGAAGTACTAAAGCATCCGGTACTTTGGATGGGGTTTGTTAGGCTCAATAGATCTATCTTTAGGATTCGCGTCAATTAGGGTGTCTGTTCCCTAATTCTTAGATTACCAGACTTAATAAAAAGGGGCATATTCGATTTCGATAATTCAACCATAGAATGTAGTTTCACATACTTGTGTCTATTTTGTAAATCATTTATAAAACCTGCATGTATTCTCATCCCAAAAATATTAGATTTTAAAAGTGGGACTATAACTCACTTTCACAGATTTTTACTTCGTCAGGAAGTAAGACTTGGCCACTGGTTAATTCACGAACCTATAACAATATATACATATATATCAAAGTATGTTTAAAATATATTTACAACACTTTTAATATATTTTGATGTTTTAAGTTTATTAAGTCAGCTGTCCTCGTTAGTAACCTACAACTAGTTGTCCACAGTTAGATGTACAGAAATAAATCGATAAATATTATCTTGAATCAATCCACAACCCAGTGTATACGTATCTCAGTATTGATCACAACTCAAACTATATATATTTTGGAATCAACCTCAACCCTGTATAGCTAACTCCAACATTCCCATATAGAGTGTCTATGGTAGTTCCGAAATATATATAGATGTGTCGACATGATAGGTCAAAACATTGTATACGTGCCTATGGTATCTCAAGATTACATAATATACAATACAAGTTGATTAAGTTATGGTTGGAATAGATTTGTTACCAATTTTCACGTAGCTAAAATGAGAAAGATTATCCAATCTTGTTTTACCCATAACTTCTTCATTTTAAATCCGTTTTGAGTGAATCAAATTGCTATGGTTTCATATTGAACTCTATTTTATGAATATAAACAGAAAATTATAGGTTTATAGTCGGAAAAATAAGTTACAAGTCGTTTTTGTAAAGGTAGTCATTTCAGTCGAAAGAACGACGTCTAGATGACCATTTTAGAAAACATACTTCCACTTTGAGTTTAACCATAATTTTTGGATATAGTTTCATGTTCATAATAAAAATCATTTTCTCAGAATAACAAATTTTAAATCAAAGTTTATCATAGGTTTTAATTAACTAACCCAAAACAGCCCGCGGTGTTACTACGACGGCGTAAATCCGGTTTTACGGTGTTTTTCGTGTTTCCAGGTTTTAAATCATTAAGTTAGCATATCATATAGATATAGAACATGTGTGTAGTTAATTTTAAAAGTCTAGTTAGAAGGATTAACTTTTTTTTGCGAACAAGTTTAGAATTAACTAAACTATGTTCTAGTGATTACGAGTTTAAACCTTCGAATAAGATAGTTTTATATATATGAATCGAATGATGTTATGAACATCATTACTACCTCAAGTTTAGTAGGTAAACCTACTGGAAGTGACAAGAAATGATCTAGCTTCAAAGGATCTTGGATGGCTTGAAAGTTCTTGAAGTAGGATCATGACACAAAAACAAGTTCAAGTAAGATTTTTACTCGAATTAAGATAGTTTATAGTTATAGAAATTGAATCAAAGTTTGAATATGAATATTACCTTGAATAAGAAAGATAACCTACTATATATAACAAAGGTTTCTTGATCTTAGATGATTACTTGGAATGGATTAGAAAGCTTGGAAGTAAATTAGTAAACTTGAAGGGATTTTTGAAGTGTTCTTGAAGTGTTCTTCATATGATGATTATAGCTTGATTCTTGAAGTGATTTTTGATGAAGATGATGATTAACTACTGGAAAAATACGTTCATAATAGTGTGTGTGTGTTGAGAGAGAATTAGAAAGAGAATTGGAAGTGAAATTGAGTGAATGATAAGTGGTAATTGGTGAGTGGTGAGTGGGGTTAAAAGGAGTTCTAGTTAGTTGACTAGCTCATGGTAGAAGTTAAAATTGATTAGTCATACATGACATAATCAAGAGTGGAATCCCATGCTAGTTCCTATTGGTATATACTCATAGTAAGTACGTTTTGAAGCTGTGTATAATACGGGTAAGAATACGACTAGAATTCTTGATGAAAGAAAAGAATGGAAAAGTAACTGTAACCATTTTCGTTAAGTATGAGTATTTTGATATATGTCTTGAAGTCTTCCAAAAGTATTTTAATACATCTAAATACACTACATGTATATACATTTTAACTGAGTCGTTAAGTCATCGTTAGTCGTTACATGTAAGTGTTGTTTTGAAACCTTTAAGTTAACGATCTCAATTAATGTTGTTAACCCATTGTTTATTATATCTAATGAGATATTAAATTATTATATTATCATGATATTATGATATATTAATATATCTTAATATGATATATATACATTTAAATGTCGTTACAACGATAATCGTTACATATATGTCTCGTTTCGAAATCCTTAAGTTAGTAGTCTTGTTAATATGTATATAACTCATTGTTAATATACTTATGGAGATACTTACTTATCATAACTCATGTTAACCATATGTATATCCATATATATATCGTCATGTCGTTTTTACAAGTTTTAACGTTCGTGAATCGCCGGTCAACTCGGGTGGTCAATTGTCTATATGAAACATATTTCAATTAATCAAGTCTTAACAAGTTTGATTGCTTAACATGTTGGAAACATTTAATCATGTAAATATCAATCTCAATTAATATATATAAACATGGAAAATTTCGGGTCACTACAGTACCTACCCGTTAAATAAATTTCATCCCGAAATTTTAAGCTGTTGAAGGTGTTGACGAATCTTCTGGAAATAGATGCGGGTATTTCTTCTTCATCTGATCTTTACGCTCCCAGGTGAACTCGGGTCCTCTACGAGCATTCCATCGAACCTTAACAATTGGTATCTTGTTTTGCTTAAGTCTTTTAACCTCACGATCCATTATTTCGACGGGTTCTTCGATGAATTGGAGTTTTTCGTTGATTTGGATTTCATCTAACGGAATAGTGAGATCTTCTTTAGCAAAACATTTCTTCAAATTCGAGACGTGGAAAGTGTTATGTACAGCCGCGATTTGTTGAGGTAACTCAAGTCGGTAAGCTACTGGTCCAACACGATCAATAATCTTGAATGGTCCAATATACCTTGGATTTAATTTCCCTCGTTTACCAAATCGAACAACACCTTTCCAAGGTGCAACTTTAAGCATGACCATCTCTCCAATTTCAAATTCTATATCTTTTCTTTTTATGTCAACGTAGCTCTTTTGTCGACTTTGGGCGGTTTTCAACCGTTGTTGAATTTGGATGATCTTCTCGGTAGTTTCTTGTATAATCTCCGGACCCGTAATCTGTCTATCCCCCACTTCATGAAATGTCCCGTTCTTATTGATTAAAAACGTTCCATATTAATTGATTTCGTTGCGAGGTTTTGACCTCTATATGAGACGTTTTTCAAAGACTGCATTCATTTTAAAACAAACCATAACCTTTATTTCATCAATGAAGGTTTAAAAGTTTTACGTAGATTATCAAATAATGATAATCTAAAATATCCTGTTTACACACGACCATTACATAATGGTTTACAATACAAATATGTTACAACAAAATAAGTTTCTTGAATGCAGTTTTTACACAATATCATACAAGCATGGACTCCAAATCTCGTCCTTATTTAAGTATGCGACAGCGGAAGCTCTTAATAATCACCTGAGAATAAACATGCTTTAAAACGTCAACAAAAATGTTGGTGAGTTATAGGTTTAACCTATATATATCAAATCATAATAATAGACCACAAGATTTCATATTTCAATACATATCCCATACATAGAGATAAAAATCATTCATATGGTGAACACCTGGTAACCGACATTAACAAGATGCATATATAAGAATATCCCCATCATTCCGGGACACCCTTCGGATATGATATAAATTTCGAAGTACTAAAGCATCCGGTACTTTGGATGGGGTTTGTTAAGCCCAATAGATCTATCTTTAGGATTCGCGTCAATTAGGGTGTCTGTTCCCTAATTCTTAGATTACCAGACTTAATAAAAAGGGGCATATTCGATTTCGATAATTCAACCATAGAATGTAGTTTCACGTACTTGTGTCTATTTTGTAAATCATTTATAAAACCTGCATGTATTCTCATCCCAAAAATATTAGATTTTAAAAGTGGGACTATAACTCACTTTCACAGATTTTTACTTCGTCGAGAAGTAAGACTTGGCCACTGTTGATTCACGAACCTATAACAATATATACATGTATATTAAAGTATGTTCAAAATATATTTACAACACTTTTAATATATTTTGATGTTTTAAGTTTATTAAGTCAGCTGTCCTCGTTAGTAACCTACAACTAGTTGTCCACAGTTAGATGTACAGAAATAAATCGATAAATATTATCTTGAATCAATCCACGACCCAGTGTATACGTATCTCAGTATTGATCACAACTCAAACTATATATATTATTTTGGAATCAACCTCAACCCTGTATAGCTAACTCCCACATTACTGCATATAGAGTGTCTATGGTTGTTCCAAAATATATTATATAGATGGGTCGACATGATAGGTCGAAACATTGTATACGTGTCTATGGTATCTCAAGATTACATAATATACAATACAAGTTGATTAAGTTATGGTTGGAATAGATTTGTTATCAATTTTCACGTAGCTAAAATGAGAAAAATTATCCAATCTTGTTTTACCCATAACTTCTTCATTTTAAATCCGTTTTGAGTGAATCAAATTGCTATGATTTCATATTGAACTCTATTTTATGAATCTAAACAGAAAAAGTATAGGTTTATAGTCGGAAAAATAAGTTACAAGTCGTTTTTGTAAAGGTAGTCATTTCAGTCGAAAGAACGACGTCTAGATGACCATTTTAGAAAACATACTTCCACTTTGAGTTTAACCATAATTTTTGGATATAGTTTCATGTTCATAATAAAAATCATTTTCTCAGAATAACAACTTTTAAATCAAAGTTTATCATAGTTTTTAATTAACTAACCCAAAACAGCCCGCGGTGTTACTACGACGGCGTAAATCCGGTTTTACGGTGTTTTTCGTGTTTCCAGGTTTTAAATCATTAAGTTAGCATATCATATAGATATAGAACATGTGTTTAGTTAATTTTAAAAGTCAAGTTAGAAGGATTAACTTTTGTTTGCGAACAAGTTTAGAATTAACTAAACTATGTTCTAGTGATTATGAGTTTAAACCTTCGAATAAGATAGTTTTATATATATGAATCGAATGATGTTATGAATATCATTACTACCTCAAGTTTAGTAGGTAAACCTACTGGAAGTGACAAGAAATGATCTAGCTTCAAAGGATCTTGGATGGCTTGAAAGTTCTTGAAGTAGGATCATGACACAAAAACAAGTTCAAGTAAGATTTTTACTCGAATTAAGATAGTTTATAGTTATAGAAATTGAATCAAAGTTTGAATATGAATATTACCTTGAATAAGAAAGATAACCTACTGTATATAACAAAGGTTTCTTGATCTTAGATGATTACTTGGAATGGATTAGAAAGCTTGGAAGTAAATTAGTAAACTTGAAGGGATTTTTGAAGTATTCTTGAAGTGTTCTTCCTATGATGATTATAGCTTGATTCTTGAAGTGATTTTTGATGAAGATGATGATTAACTACTGGAAAAATACGTTCATAATAGTGTGGGTGTGTTGAGAGAGAATTAGAAAGAGATTTGGAAGTGAAATGGAGTGAATGATGAGTGTTAATTGGTGAGTGGTGAGTGGGGTTAAAAGGAGTTCTAGTTAGTTGACTAGCTCATGGTAGAAGTTAAAATTGATTAGTCATACATGACATAATCAAGAGTGGAATCCCATGCTAGTTCCTATTGGTATATACCCATAGTAAGTACGTTTTGAAGCTGTGTATAATACGGGTAAGAATACGACTAGAATTCTTGATGAAAGAAAAGAATGGGAAAGTAACTGTAACCATTTTCGTTAAGTATGAGTGTTTTGATATATGTCTTGAAGTCTTCCAAAAGTATTTTAATACATCTAAATACACTACATGTATATACATTTTAACGGAGTCGTTAAGTCATCGTTAGTCGTTACATGTAAGTGTTGTTTTGAAACCTTTAAGTTAACGATCTCAATTAATGTTGTTAACCCATTGTTTATTATATCTAATGAGATGTTAAATTATTATATTCTCATGATATTATGATATATTAATATATCTTAATATGATATATATACATTTAAATGTCGTTACAACGATAATCGTTACATATATGTCTCGTTTCGAAATCCTTAAGTTAGTAGTCTTGTTTATATGTATATAACTCATTGTTAATATACTTATGGAGATACTTACTTATCATAATCTCATGTTAACCATATGTATATCCATATATATATCGTCAAGTCGTTTTTACAAGTTTTAACGTTCGTGAATCGCCGGTCAACTTGGGTGGTCAATTGTCTATATGAAACATATTTCAATTAATCAAGTCTTAACAAGTTTGATTGCTTAACATGTTGGAAACATTTAATCATGTAAATATCAATCTCAATTAATATATATAAACATGGAAAAGTTCGGGTCACTACACTTCACTCCAACAAATCGGAGACCTGCACTTTCTACCATAAAGTGCTTCAAACGGTGCTATCTCAATGCTTGAATGGTAGCTGTTGTTGTAGGAAAATTCTGCTAATGGTAGATGTCGATCCCAACTGTTTCCGAAATCAATAACACATGCTCGTAGCATGTCTTCAAGCGTTTGTATCGTCCTTTCGCTCTGCCCATCAGTTTGTGGATGATAGGCAGTACTCATGTCTAGACGAGTTCCTAATGCTTGCTGTAATGTCTGCCAGAATCTTGAAATAAATCTGCCATCCCTATCAGAGATAATAGAGATTGGTATTCCATGTCTGGAGATGACTTCCTTCAAATACAGTCGTGCTAACTTCTCCATCTTGTCATCTTCTCTTATTGGCAGGAAATGTGCTGATTTGGTGAGACGATCAACTATTACCCAAATAGTATCAAAACCACTTGCAGTCCTTGGCAATTTAGTGATGAAATCCATGGTAATGTTTTCCCATTTCCATTCCGGGATTTCGGGTTGTTGAAGTAGACCTGATGGTTTCTGATGCTCAGCTTTGACCTTAGAACACGTCAAACATTCTCCTACGTATTTAGCAACATCGTCTTTCATACCCGGCCACCAAAAATATTTCCTGAGATCCTTGTACATCTTCCCCGTTCCAGGATGTATTGAGTATCTGGTTTTATGAGCTTCTCTAAGTACCATTTCTCTCATATCTCCAAATTTTGGTACCCAAATCCTTTCAGCCCTATACCGGGTTCCGTCTTCCCGAATATTAAGATGTTTCTCCGATCCTTTGGGTATTTCATCCTTTAAATTTCCCTCTTTTAAAACTCCTTGTTGCGCCTCCTTTATTTGAGTAGTAAGGTTATTATGAATCATTATATTCATAGATTTTACTCGAATGGGTTCTCTGTCCTTCCTGCTCAAGGCATCGTCTACCACATTTGCCTTCCCCGGGTGGTAACGAATCTCAAAGTCATAATCATTCAATAATTCAATCCACCTACGCTGCCTCATATTCAGTTGTTTCTGATTAAATATGTGTTGAAGACTTTCGTGGTCGGTATATATAATACTTTTGACCCCATATAAGTAGTGCCTCCAAGTCTTTAATGCAAAAACAATCGCGCCTAATTCCAAATCATGCGTCGTATAATTTTGTTCGTGAATCTTCAATTTTCTAGACGCATAAGCAATCACCTTCGTTCGTTGCATTAATACACAACCGAGACCTTGCTTTGATGCTTCACAATAAATCACAAAATCATCATTCCCTTCAGGCAATGACAATATAGGTGCCGTAGTTAGCTTTTTCTTCAATAACTGAAACGCTTTCTCTTGTTCATCATTCCATTCAAATTTCTTCCCTTTATGCGTTAATGCAGTCAAGGGTTTTGCTATTCTGGAAAAGTCTTGGATGAACCTTCTGTAGTAACCAGCTAGTCCTAAAAACTGGCGTATATGTTTCGGAGTTTTCGGGGTTTCCCACTTTTCAACAGTTTCTATCTTTGCCGGATCCACCTTAATACCTTCTTTGTTCACTATGTGACCGAGGAATGGAACTTCTTCCAACCAAAATGCACACTTTGAAAACTTAGCGTACAATTCTTCCTTCCTCAATACTTCTAACACCTTTCTCAAATGTTCACCGTGTTCTTGGTCATTCTTTGAGTAAATAAGTATGTCATCAATGAAAACAATGACAAACTTGTCAAGGTATGGTCCACACACTCGGTTCATAAGGTCCATGAACACAGCTGGTGCATTAGTTAAACCAAACGGCATGGCCATAAACTCGTAATGACCGTAACGTGTTCTAAAAGCAGTCTTTGGAATATCATCTTCTTTCACCCGCATTTGATGATACCCGGAATGTAAGTCAATATTTGAATAAACAGACGAGCCTTGTAGTTGATCAAATAAGTCATCGATTCTCGGTAGTGGGTAGCGGTTCTTGATGGTAAGTTTGTTCAACTCTCGGTAGTCGATACACAACCTGAATGTACCATCTTTCTTCTTGACAAACAAAACAGGAGCTCCCCACGGTGATGTGCTTGGTCGAATGAAACCACGCTCTAAAAGTTCTTGTAATTGGCTTTGCAGTTCTTTCATCTCGCTGGGTGCGAGTCTGTAAGGAGCACGAGCTATTGGTGCAGCTCCTGGTACAAGATCTATTTGAAATTCAACGGATCGCTGTGGGGGTAATCCCGGTAATTCTTTCGGAAATACATCTAGAAATTTTTTTGCAATGGGAACATCATTGATGCTCTTTTCTTCAGTTTGTACTTTCTCGACGTGTGCTAGAACAGCATAGTAACCTTTTCTTATTAGTTTTTGTGCCTTCAAATTACTAATAAGATGTAGCTTCGTGTTGCCCTTTTCTCCATACACCATTAAGGGTTTTCCTTTTTCTCGTATAATGCGAATTGCATTTTTGTAACAAACGATCTCTGCTTTCACTTCTTTCAACCAGTCCATACCGATTATCACATCAAAACTCCCTAACTCTACTGGTATCAAGTCAATCTTAAATGTTTCGCTAACCAGTTTAATTTCTCGATTCCGACATATATTATCTGCTGAAATTAATTTACCATTTGCTAATTCGAGTAAAAATTTACTATCCAAAGGCGTCAATGGACAACTTAATTTAGCACAAAAATCTCTACTCATATAGCTTCTATCCGCGCCCGAATCAAATAAAACGTAAGCAGATTTATTGTCAATAAGAAACGTACCCGTAACAAGCTCCGGGTCTTCCTGTGCCTCTGCCGCATTAATATTGAAAACTCTTCCGCGGCCTTGTCCATTCGTGTTCTCCTGGTTCGGGCAATTTCTAATAATGTGGCCCGGTTTTCCACATTTATAACAAACTACATTGGCATAACTTGCTCCGACACTACTTGCTCCGCCATTACTTGTTCCGACACCATTTGTACCTTTCGTTCTATTAACCCCTGGTCCATAGACCTCACACTTCGCCGCGCTATGACCATTTATTTTACACTTGTTGCAAAATTTGGTGCAGAACCCCGAGTGATACTTTTCACACCTTTGGCATAGCTGCTTCTGATTGTTGTTGTTGTTACGGTTATTATTGTTGTTGGGATGATTGTTGTAGTTGCTGTTGTTGTTGTTGTTGTCATTGTTGGGCCGTTTGTTGTAGTTACGATTGATGTTGTGATTGTTGGGATAATTGTTGCGATTATTGTTGTAATTGCTGTTGTTGTTGTATTGGTGATTCTTATCACCGTTTTCCTCCCACTTTCTTTTGACTTGCTTCACATTGGCCTCTTCAGCAGTCTGTTCTTTAATTCTTTCTTCAATCTGGTTCACTAGTTTGTGAGACATTCTACATGCCTGTTGTATGGAGGCGGGCTCGTGTGAACTTATATCTTCTTGGATTCTTTCCGGTAATCCTTTCACAAACGCGTCGATCTTCTCTTCCTCATCTTCGAATGCTCCCGGACAGAATAGGCACAATTCTGTGAATCGTCTTTCGTACGTGGTAATATCAAATCCTTGGGTTCGTAACCCTCTAAGTTCTGTCTTGAGCTTATTGACCTCGGTTCTGGGACGGTACTTCTCGTTCATCAAGTGCTTGAATGCTGACCACGGTAGTGCGTACGCATCGTCTTGTCCCACTTGCTCTAGATAGGTATTCCACCATGTTAACGCAGAACCTGTGAAGGTATGCGTAGCGTACTTCACTTTGTCCTCTTCAGTACACTTACTTATGGCAAACACCGATTCGACCTTCTCGGTCCACCGTTTCAATCCGATCGGTCCTTCGGTTCCATCAAATTCCAAAGGTTTGCAGGTAGTGAATTCTTTGTAGGTGCATCCTACACGATTTCCTGTATTGCCAGATCCAAGGTTATTGTTGGTATGTAGCGCAGCCTGTACTGCGGCTATGTTTGAAGCTAGAAAAGTACGGAATTCCTCTTCATTAATATTCACGGTGTGTCGAGTAGTCGGTGCCATTTCCTTCAAAATTATGAAATGGAACAAGTTAATCATACAGAATATTAAGAGTAGTTAATAGTATTTCGTAGCATAATATGAACTCATTTATAAAAGCTTTTTCTTCATATTAGCGTTTTATAAGTTTAAATTCGGGTAGTACCTACCCGTTAAGTTCATACTTAGTAGCTAATATACAATTCTATATGAAAAACTGATTATAATAATATTTCGCGTTCAAACTTTTATACAATATTTTACAAACTTACAATACCGCTTATTTTACATAAAGCATGAAATATAGCACACAATAACTTTGATACAAGATAGTTGTGAAGATAATTCTAGCTAGTACACAAGTCGTTCAGCAAAGGCAATAAAGACACGTAATTCATACGTCCAGAAACAAGTCATGCATTCTGGTTTTACTAGGACTACTTCCCATCCTTGGTCTTGTGGAATATAACCGTTATGGCCGTTGATAAGACAGCGTGTTGTAACATCGTCAAAGGGACGAGGGTTACGTAATGTCCAACAGTCCCGTAACAATCTAAAAACCTCATTTCTTACCTCAATTACCGACTCCGTCACTTGTGGGAACGTTTTGTTTAATAGTTGTAGGCCGATGTTCTTGTTCTCACTTTGGTGAGAAGCGAACATTACTAATCCGTAAGCATAACATGCTTCTTTATGTTGCATGTTAGCCGCTTTTTCTAAATCACGAAGTCCAATATTCGGATATATTGAGTCAAAATAATTTCTTAACCTGTTGCGTAAAATAGCATTTGGGTTCCCCGCAATATATGCGTCAAAGTAAACACATCGTAACTTATGGATTTCCCAATGTGATATCCCCCATCTTTCGAACGAAAGCCTTTTATAAACCAAGGCATTCTTGGAACGTTCTTCGAATGTCTTACAAACTGATCTCGCCTTAAATAGTTGTGCCGAGGAATTCTGACCGACTCTAGACAAGATTTCATCAATCATGTCTCCGGGTAGGTCTCTTAAAATATTGGGTTGTCTATCCATTTTGTGTTTTTATACTGTAAAATAGACAAGAGTTAGATTCATAAAAAAATACTTATTAATACAAGCAATTTTTACATATATCATAAAGCATAAGCACACTATATTACATATATTACACCACACGAATACAACTATCTTATTCCGACTTGCTCGTTTCTTCTTGTTCAGTTTTGGTTCGTTTTGCCAAGTTTCTAGGGATATATGATGTTCCCCTAATACGAGCCGTCGTTGTCCACATTGGTTTAGAAAAACCTGGTGGTTTAGAGGTTCCCGGGTCATTGTTACAACTTAAGGACTTCGGGGGTTGACGATACATATAAAGTTCATCGGGGTTGGAATTAGATTTCTCTATTTTTATGCCCTTTTCCTTATTATTTTCTTTTGCCTTTTTAAATTCAGTTGGGGTAATTTCTATAACATCATCGAAATTCTCGTTGGAATCCGATTCATCGGAGAATTGGTAATCCTCCCAATATTTTATTTCCTTGGCGGAAACACCATTGACCATAATTAAACTTGGTCGGTTGGTTGAGGATTCTCTTTTACTTAACCGTTTTATTATTTCCCCCACCGGTTCTATTTCTTCTTCCCGTTCCGATTCTTCTTCCGGTTCCGATTCTTCTTCCGGTTCCGACTCTTCTTCCGGTTCCTCTTCGGGAACTTGTGAATCAGTCCACGAATCATTCCAATTTACATTTAACTCTTCATTATTATTAGGTGAGTCAATGGGACTTGTTCTAGAGGTAGACATCTATCACATTATATCAAACACGTTAAGAGATTAATATATCACATAATATTCATATGTTAAAAATATATAGTTTCCAACAAAAATGTTAAGCAAACATTTTTAAAGAAAACACGGTCGAAGTCCAGACTCACTAATGCATCCTAACAAACTCGATAAGACACACTAATGCAAATTTTCTGGTTCTCTAAGACCAACGCTCGGATACCAACTGAAATGTCCCGCTCTTATTGATTAAAAACGTTCCATATTAATTAATTTCGTTGCGAGGTTTTGACCTCTATATGAGACGTTTTTCAAAGACTGTATTCATTTTTAAAACAAACCATAACCTTTATTTCATAAATAAAGGTTTAAAAGCTTTACGTAGATTATCAAATAATGATAATCTAAAATATCCTGTTTACACCTGACCATTACATAGTGGTTTACAATACAAATATGTTACATCGAAATCAGTTTCTTGAATGCAGTTTTTACACAATATCATACAAACATGGACTCCAAATCTTGTCCTTATTTTAGTATGCAACAGCGGAAGCTCTTAGTATTCACCTGAGAATAAACATGCTTTAAACGTCAACAAAAATGTTGGTGAGTTATAGGTTTAACCTATATGTATCAAATCGTAACAATAGACCACAAGATTTCATATTTCAATACACATCCCATACATAGAGATAAAAATCATTCATATGGTGAACACCTGGTAACCGACATTAACAAGATGCATATATATAAGAATATCCCCATCATTCCGGGACACCCTTCGGATATGATATAAATTTCGTAGTACTAAAGCATCCGGTACTTTGGATGGGGTTTGTTAGGCCCAATAGATCTATCTTTAGGATTCGCGTCAATTAGGGTGTCTGTTCCCTAATTCTTAGATTACCAGACTTAATAAAAAGGGGCATATTCGATTTCGATAATTCAACCATAGAATGTAGTTTCACGTACTTGTGTCTATTTTGTAAATCATTTATAAAACCTGCATGTATTCTCATCCCAAAAATATTAGATTTTAAAAGTGGGACTATAACTCACTTTCACAGATTTTTACTTCATCATGAAGTAAGACTTGGCCACTGGTTGATTCACGAACCTATAACAATATATACATATATATCAAAGTATGTTTAAAATATATTTACAACACTTTTAATATATTTTGATGTTTTAAGTTTATTAATTCAGCTGTCCTCGTTAGTAACCTACAACTAGTTGTCCACAGTTAGATGTACAAAAATAAATCGATAAATATTATCTTGAATCAATCCACAACCCAGTGTATACGTATCTCAGTATTGATCACAACTCAAACTATATATATTTTGGAATCAACCTCAACCATGTATAGCTAACTCCAACATTTACATATAGAGTGTCTATGGTTGTTCCGAAATATATATAGATGTGTCGACATGATAGGTCGAAACATTGTATACGTGTCTATGGTATCTCAAGATTACATAATATACAATACAAGTTGATTAAGTTATGGTTGGAATAGATTTGTTACCAATTTTCACGTAGCTAAAATGAGAAAAATTATCCAATCTTGTTTTACCCATAACTTCTTCATTTTAAATCCGTTTTGAGTGAATCAAATTTCTATGGTTTCATATTGAACTCTATTTTATGAATCTAAACATAAAAGTATAGGTTTATAGTCGGAAAAATAAGTTACAAGTCGTTTTTGTAAAGGTAGTCATTTCAGTCGAAAGAACGACGTCTAGATGACCATTTTAGAAAACATACTTCCACTTTGAGTTTAACCATAATTTTTGGATATAGTTTCATGTTCATAATAAAAATCATTTTCTCAGAATAACAAATTTTAAATCAAAGTTTATCATAGGTTTTAATTAACTAACCCAAAACAGCCCGCGGTGTTACTACGACGGCGTAAATCCGGTTTTACGGTGTTTTTCGTGTTTCCAGGTTTTAAATCATTAAGTTAGCATATCATATAGATATAGAACATGTGTGTAGTTAATTTTAAAAGTCTAGTTAGAAGGATTAACTTTTTTTTGCGAACAAGTTTAGAATTAACTAAACTATGTTCTAGTGATTACGAGTTTAAACCTTCGAATAAGATAGTTTTATATATATGAATCGAATGATGTTATGAACATCATTACTACCTCAAGTTTAGTAGGTAAACCTACTGGAAGTGACAAGAAATGATCTAGCTTCAAAGGATCTTGGATGGCTTGAAAGTTCTTGAAGTAGGATCATGACACAAAAACAAGTTCAAGTAAGATTTTTACTCGAATTAAGATAATTTATAGTTATAAAAATTGAATCAAAGTTTGAATATGAATATTACCTTGAATAAGAAAGATAACCTACTGTATATAACAAAGGTTTCTTGATCTTAGATGATTACTTGGAAAGGATTAGAAAGCTTGGAAGTAAATTAGTAAACTTGAAGGGATTTTTGAAGTGTTCTTGAAGTGTTCTTCATATGATGATTATAGCTTGATTCTTGAAGTAATTTTTGATGAAGATGATGATTAAATACTGGAAAAATGCGTTTATAATAGTGTGTGTGTGTTGAGAGAGAATTAGAAAGAGAATTGGAAGTGAAATGGAGTGAATGATGAGTGGTAATTGGTGAGTGGTGAGTGGGGTTAAAAGGAGTTCTAGTTAGTTGACTAGCTCATGGTAGAAGTTAAAATTGATTAGTCATACATGACATAATCAAGAGTGAAATCCCATGCTAGTTCCTATTGGTATATACTCATAGTAAGTACGTTTTGAAGCTGTGTATAATACGGGTAAGAATACGACTAGAATTCTTGATGAAAGAAAAGAATGGAAAAGTAACTGTAACCATTTTCATTAAGTATGAGTGTTTTGATATATGTCTTGAAGTTTTCCAAAAGTATTTTAATACATCTAAATACACTACATGTATATACATTTTAACTGAGTCGTTAAGTCATCGTTAGTCGTTACATGTAAGTGTTGTTTTGAAACCTTTAAGTTAACGATCTCAATAAATGTTGTTAACCCATTGTTTATTATATCTAATGAGATATTAAATTATTATATTATCATGATATTATGATATATTAATATATCTTAATATGATATATATACATTTCAATGTCGTTACAACGATAATCGTTACATATATGTCTCGTTTCGAAATCCTTAAGTTAGTAGTCTTGTTTATATGTATATAACTCATTGTTAATATACTTATGGAGATACTTACTTATCATAATCTCATGTTAACCATATGTATATCCATATATATATCGTCATGTCGTTTTTACAAGTTTTAACGTTCGTGAATCGCCGGTCAACTCGGGTGGTCAATTGTCTATATGAAACATATTTCAATTAATCAAGTCTTAACAAGTTTGATTGCTTAACATGTTGGAAACATTTAATCATGTAAATATCAATCTCAATTAATATATATAAACATGGAAAAGTTCGGGTCACTACAGAAATGTCCCGTTCATATTGATTATAAACGTTTCATATTAATTGATTTCGTCTCGAAGTTTTGACCTCTATTGAGACGTTTTTCAAAGACTGCATTCATTTTCAAAATAACCATAACCTTTATTTTATCTATAAAGGTTTAAAAAGCATTACGTAGATTATCAAATAATGATAATCTAAAATATACCGTTTACACACGACCATTACATAATGGTTTACAATAAGAATATATTACATCAAAAATAAGTTTCTTGAATGCAGTTTTTACATAATATCATACAAGCATGGACTCCAAATCTTGTCCTTATTTTAGTATGCAACAACGAAAGCTCTTAATAATCACCTGAGAATAAACATGCTTAAAACGTCAACAAAAATGTTGGTGAGTTATAGGTTTAACCTATATTTTATCAAATCATAATAATAGACCACAAGATTTCATATTTCAATATACATCCCATACATAGAGATAAAAATCATTCATATGGTGAACACCTGGTAACCGACATTAACAAGATGCATATAAGAATATCCCCTATCATTCCGGGAAATCCTTCGTACATGATAAAAACGAATTCGAAGTACTAAAGCATCCGGTACTTTGGATGGGGTTCGTTAGGCCCAATAGATCTATCTTTAGGATTCGCGTCAATTAGTAGATCGGTTTACTAATTCTTAGGTTACCAAGCAAAAGGGGCATATTCGGCTTCGATCATTCACCCATATAATGTAGTTTCATTTACTTGTGTCTATTTCGTAAAACATTTATAAAACTGCATGTATTCTCATCCCAAAATATTAGATTTTAAAAGTGGGACTATAACTCACTTTCACATATTTTTACTTCGTCGGGAGTAAGACTTGGCCACTGGTCGATTCACGAACCTATAACAAATATGTACATATATATCAAAGTATGTTCAAAATATATTTACAAAATTTTTAATACGTTTTAATGTTTTAAGTTTATTAAGTCAGCTGTCCTCGTTAGTAACCTACAACTAGTTATCCTTAATTAGATGTACAGAAAATAAATTCATATATATTATCTTGACCCAATCTACGACCCAGTGTATACACTTCTCAGGCTAGATCACATCTCAAAGTATATATATTTTTGGAATCAACCTCAACCATGTATAGCTAACTCTAACATTACTGCCTATAGAGTGTCTATGGTTGTTCCAAATAATATATATAGATGGGTCGATATGATATGTCAAAACATTTGCATACGTGTCTATGGTATCCTAAGATTATATAATATATTAGAATATATGTATAATACAATATAAGTTAGCTAGGATATGATTAATATAGATTTGTTACAATATTTCCCGTAGCTACAACAATCAAAAATATCCAATCTTGTTTTACCCATAACTTCTTCGTTTTAAATCTGTTTTGAGTGAATCAAATTGCTATGGTTTCATATTGAACTCTATTTTATGAATCTAAATAGAAAAAGTGTAGGTTTATAGTTGGAAATATAAGTTACAAGTTATTTTTATAAGAGGTAGTCATTTCAGTCGAAAGAACGACGTCTTGATGACCATTTTGAAAAACATACTTCCACTTTGAGTTTAACCATGATTTTTGGATATAGTTTCATGTTCATAAGAAAAATCATTTTCCTAGAAGAAAAAATTTTAAATCAAAGTTTATCATAGTTTTTAATTATCAAACCCAAAACAGCCCGCGGTGTTACTACGACGGTGTATGTCCGGTTTTACGGTGTTTTTCGTGTTTCCGGGTTTTAAATCATTAAGTTAGCATATAATATAGATATAGAACATGTATTTAGTTGATTTTAAAAGTCAAGTTAGAAGGATTAACTTTTGTTTGCGCACAAGTTTAGAATTAACTAAATAATGTTCTAGTGATTTCAAGTTTAAATCTTCGAATAAGGTAGTTTTATATATATGAATCGAATGATGTTATGAACATCATTACTACCTCAGGTTTTGTGGATAAACCTACTGGAAATGAGAAAAATAGATCTAGCTTCAAAGGATCCTTGGATGGCTTGAAAGTTCTTGAAGCAGAATCATGACACGAAAACAAGTTCAAGTAAGATTTCCACTCGAAATAAGATTGTTATAGTTATAGAAATTGAATCAAAGTTTGAATATGAGTATTACCTTGTATTAGAAAGATATCTTACTGTAAATAAGAAAGATTTCTTGAGGTTGGATGATCACTTTACAAGATTGAAAGTAAGCTAGGAAACTTGGAAGTATTCTTGATTTTATGAAACTAGAACTTATAGAATTTATGAAGAACACTTAGAACTTGAAGATAGAACTTGCGAGAGATGAATTAGATGAAGAAAATTGAAGAATGAAAGTGTTTGTAGGTGTTTTTGGTCGTTGGTATATGGATTAGATATAAAGGATGTGTAGTTTTGTTTACATGTAAATAAGTCATGAATGATTACTAATATTTTTGTAATTTTATGAGATATTTCATGCTAGTTGCCAAATGATCGTTCCCATATGTGTTAGGTGACTCAAATGGGCTGCTAAGAGCTGATCATTCGAGTGTATATACCAATAGTACATACATCTAAAAGCTGTGTATTGTACTAGTACGAATACGGGTGCATACGAGTTGAATTGTTGATGAAACTGAACTAGGATGTAATTGTAAGCATTTTTGTTAAGTAGAAGTATTTTGATAAGTGTCTTGAAGTCTTTAAAAAGTTTATGAATACATATTAAAACACTACATGTATATACATTTTAACTGAGTCGTTAAGTCATCGTTAGTCGTTAGATGTAAATGTTGTTTTGAAACCTTTAGGTTAACGATCTTGTTAAATGTTGTTAACCCATTATTTATTATAATTAAAGAGATGTTAAATTATTACATTATCATGATATTATGATATATTAATATATCTTAGTATGATATATACACAGTTAATTGTTGTTACAACGATTGTAACGACCCGACCAAATCGTCATTGACGGCGCCGCTACTTAGGTCCCGTTGCGTGGTCATAGTCCCTATATGAGACGCGTTTGACCAAAATTATGTCGCATTCATTTGAAACGTGCATGACTTGCAAAGTTTAGTTCACCAAACGGATCGACAACAAGTTTAAGTTTACAAAAGTAGTAAAGTACAAATGAAATATCTTGCGACATAATTAGTTTAAAATCACGGTTGCTATAAATAGCGTAAGTATGTAAACAATATGTTTGAATCCAAAGGTGCTATCACTAGCGTATGCATGTATGTATGCTTGACTCCAAGCAAGAAATCAGAGTGTATGCATGTATGCTTGACCCCAAGCAAGTATGAATGTACGCGGAAGCATGTATCAAATAGCCATGTATGAACCTGAGAAACATATAGAAAACTGTCAACGAAAAACGTTGGTGAAATCATAGGTGTATTAGTAAATGTTATATTTTGAACCACAAGATTTAGTATTTCCATAAATTGATCATCCAAAAGTTGCATTCCAAAAGTTGGTTCGCGAGCACCCAATTATCAGAGCTTAACATTCCTCCCATTGTATACCCCATCACTTAGTGCTAGAACAAACACTGATTCTCGAAAATATATTTCATCCGTAGACGGTAGCGAACCGTCAAAGATGAGGGTTGTCAACCCATATGGCCATATAACATAAGTTCTCGCTTACACCCGGCAAGTGTAACTAATGATAATCGAATTGAGGATTTTTGTTCTAAACTCGCTGTAGAATGTTTGTTTTCCTTGTACTTGTGTTCAAAGTATAAAAGTAAGTAGTACAAAATGTAACAAAGTATATGTTTCTCAGCCCACAATTTAAAAGTATAAAAAGTTGTTGAAAAAGTGGGACTATGATCTCACCTCGAGTGCACGAGTATAAAAGTACTTCACAAAGTAAACGTGTGCATGAAAGTTGCTTAGCCTTGACCTAAACAAGTAAGTTATATCAATTAACCGGTTACGACACAAGGTCGGGTGAAATGTGTTCAATTAGTCCTATGGCTCATTACGACTCGATTAAGTATAGCATGTGAATCACGTTGTCAAGTTTCATACAAGAAACAAGTATAAAAGCATGTTAGAATGATTGTATGAAAGTTTGGTTAAGTTTGACTAAAAGTCAAACTTGGTCAAAGTCAACGAAAAAGTCAACACGTTCGGGTCGGGTCCCAAACTATTTTTCTAAGCTTAGAAGTCATATATGAGCATGTTGGCCAAGTTACATGTTAATCGGAGGTGCGTAGCATAGTTGGAATTAAACGAAAAAGTGCAAAGTTGGTCAGCCCCTGAACAAGGCAAATGTCGCGCCGCGGCCAGGCCTGTCGCGCCGCGACAATGGCCGTGGCCTGGTCCCAGGCCTGTTTCACTTGTTCAAGGCTTGATAAAATTTCAAACAAGCGCAAAACTCAAACCGTAAACAATTAGAAAGCGTATCTTATACCGTTGGAAAGCTCTTTTGACAAGGAACACAACTAAACATGTTTCATCAAACAAAAACATCATTTACAATAACCGAAAACTTGTCAATTGATCAAGAAAGGTTTATTTTCAAAGTTTCAAGTTCGTAAAACGTATTTTATGATTCGGGAATCCAATTTACACATACGATATGCCGTTTTGAAGGTAATGAAGCATACATTACTACTAAACACTAACAATTAACATTCCATGGCATTTAAGCATCCAAAAGTTCATGTCAAGAACTATCAAACCCTAGTCAAACATCACAAAATCATTAATCGGGTTTTTGAAGTTTTCTTAATCAACCTACGCATCAAAACGAAGCTAGTGATACTAGTAACACAATTAAAACATGCACTTTAACAATCTAACAACATTAACTCATCCCAAAATCAAGGATTAAGCACACCCATTTCAAGTTCATGCTAGTTACTCCAAAAACAACAAATCGAGCAAACCAAACATATATTCATGTTAGACTTGAGCCATAGACACTAACTAACACCATTTCAAATCAAAAACACGAATTTAGAGAAATCTAGAGTTTTAGAAATGTTACCCAAACGAGATGAAGTTGGTATCAAATTGTAGAGGATGAAGAGAGGATTCCAAATATGTAATTTGTTTTGTTGTAAGCCTCCTAGATCGAATTTAGATGATGAATGATTGAATTGGGTGTTGTGTGTGTGTGTTCTTGCTAGAGAGAAAGAGAGATGAGGGAGATGGATGGAAATGGATGGAGGAGGTGAAGTGGTTGACTAGTTGACCTAGTCACCACTTTGCCCACTTGTCAACTTAAGTCCCTCATGTTTGTAGTCGGGTGCGGGAATTAACCAAACGAATATTTTTAAAACGCTCGAGTAAACGGGTGATGTCAAAATTAAATAGCGGGAATATAATGAACGTTACTCACGGAAACTATTAATTTAAATACGAAAGATTTTGTTTTAAAAAAAAAGACGGTGTTAAAATTAAATTTAACGGAAAAACACGGGATGTTACATTATCCACACCTCAAAAGAAATTTCGTCCCGAAATTTAGTTGGAAGTAGTAGTCGTTGAATCTTCCTCGAGATCTTGTGTTGCCAATTCTACGAATGAGGGAGAAGTACGTTCTAAGGTATTTCAATGAATTTTGACGGTCGGGATCATGTGTTGTTTTAAGGTTTGGCTTCACGATTTATGGTTTCAACCGGTCCTCCTAGGAATGTAGGATACACGGAGACCCAAAATGAGTCGGAAAAGTCTAAACGGCTAGCGACGGGTCCAAAACACCCCAAGAATTTAAAGGATCAAAATATCGCGGATTTAGCTTCCTACGTTTCCCGAAACGGATTGTACCTTTCCAAGGTGCGACTCTTAACGTGACGCGGTTTCCCACGCGGAATTTGAAATGCTTACGTCTAACATCGGCGTAGCTCTTGGTGAGTACGAGTCGCGTAGGGTTTTACCTGAATATGAACAAATTTTCTCGGTTGCTCATGAACAACCTCGGCCCCGGTGAATTGATCATCGCTTACTTGGTTCGACAAAGGAGAACGACGTTTCCGGTCACATGTGGTTTCAAAAGGAGTGACGTTAAAACTCGAATGAAAATCATTGTAGTACGAGGATTCGGTTAAAGGAAAATACTTTTCTCAAGTAAATTTGAAGTTAGTAATACAAACTTGTATTATGGTTTCCAAGGTTTAAATCGCATGTTTGTTCGGTCCGTCGGGTTGTGGATGGTACGCGGTGCTCATGTCTAAACGCGGTCCCGAGGCTTTTTGTAAGGTACTCCAAAATCTAGAAGTGAAACGAGGATCTCAATCCGAAACGGGGTACATTTCCCTAAGGCATAGTGAACAAGTTTGCTAGGAATTGAAAACGTTAGCTAGGACAAGTTTCTCAAGAAAATTCGCGTCGCGGAAGATTTATCGGTTTCCAAAAACGTTCGTCGGGACAAGTTCTTATCGGGTTTTGAAAACGATTGTTAGGACTATCCACCCTCGCGGCGAATACTTGTATGACGTGAAGAGTCGCTCTCCATTGAGAATTTAGAATAAGGACCTCCTGAACCGGAAGTACGAGTGTAAGGCGAGAGAAGTTTCCGCCTCGATGCGAGCATAACGAGTAAGTTGTAGTTAGTCAATAAGACTGCGCGAGGACGAGCTAGTATACCCGTGTGACATACGGTTGAAGTCGAATGGAATCGGTAATTCATTCGGAAGCATAAATATAATTTGACAATAATTGAAGGTGTGTCCCCGGTATGGTTGTTATAAATATTCTCGGAGTTTTCGGATGTCCAAACCTGAAAAGATGAAGTCATGTACATGGCACATGGTGGTGTTTAGGTTGATCGAGTCTAACCACCATCACGCGTCACTAGAACTTTGGTATGTCTTACCGTAATATAACCACGTTGATCGAGTGTCGTTATATTACGCTAACTCATACCTCCATTCCCACATCACTCTATAGATTCAAGTTCGTGTAATCGTGAAGTTTAAAATAAACAAGTGTAACGACGTCTCTAACGTGACTCGTATTGAATCGAAAGAATTAGTGCAACTATAAAGAAGCGTTCCCCGAGGAAAGTGTATAAATGATTGTTCACGGCAATGTGGTTCGAGTCAGACAATAAGGTATTCAGGTATGAAAAGAGTAACGAGTCATGATAGCGAGTAGTACGCAACCGTAGCGATAAATAGTGATGACGATACTCATCTAGAGTAGTGACAGTGACTTTACAATATTCATGGATAGTAAGATGAGACGGGGGAAATAACAACCAAGGAGTCAGAGTTCCCGAACTAAAGTGGCAGGATACGAGTTCGTATAATGAAGGTTGGGTACCATTAAAAAGTTTTCCTAAGAATGATTCAAGTATAATGCACAAGTAGTCAAGTAAGTGCTATCTATAGCAAATGTATGTCAGAATGCAAATGCTAACTATCCGGTTGTAGTCTAGACTCACTAATGCGTCCTAACGACTCTGTTAGACACACTAATGCACGTCCTAGTTCCCTACAACCAACGCTCTGATACCACCTGTAACGACCCGACCAAATCGTCATTGACGGCGCCGCTACTTAGGTCCCGTTGCGTGGTCATAGTCCCTATATGAGACGCGTTTGACCAAAATTATGTCGCATTCATTTGAAACGTGCATGACTTGCAAAGTTTAGTTCACCAAACGGATCGACAACAAGTTTAAGTTTACAAAAGTAGTAAAGTACAAATGAAATATCTTGCGACATAATTAGTTTAAAATCACGGTTGCTATAAATAGCGTAAGTATGTAAACAATATGTTTGAATCCAAAGGTGCTATCACTAGCGTATGCATGTATGTATGCTTGACTCCAAGCAAGAAATCAGAGTGTATGCATGTATGCTTGACCCCAAGCAAGTATGAATGTACGCGGAAGCATGTATCAAATAGCCATGTATGAACCTGAGAAACATATAGAAAACTGTCAACGAAAAACGTTGGTGAAATCATAGGTGTATTAGTAAATGTTATATTTTGAACCACAAGATTTAGTATTTCCATAAATTGATCATCCAAAAGTTGCATTCCAAAAGTTGGTTCGCGAGCACCCAATTATCAAAGCTTAACATTCCTCCCATTGTATACCCCATCACTTAGTGCTAGAACAAACACTGATTCTCGAAAATATATTTCATCCGTAGACGGTAGCGAACCGTCAAAGATGAGGGTTGTCAACCCATATGGCCATATAACATAAGTTCTCGCTTACACCCAGCAAGTGTAACTAATGATAATCGAATTGAGGATTTTTGTTCTAAACTCGCTGTAGAATGTTTGTTTTCCTTGTACTTGTGTTCAAAGTATAAAAGTAAGTAGTACAAAATGTAACAAAGTATATGTTTCTCAGCCCACAATTTAAAAGTATAAAAAGTTGTTGAAAAAGTGGGACTATGATCTCACCTCGAGTGCACGAGTATAAAAGTACTTCACAAAGTAAACGTGTGCATGAAAGTTGCTTAGCCTTGACCTAAACAAGTAAGTTATATCAATTAACCGGTTACGACACAAGGTCGGGTGAAATGTGTTCAATTAGTCCTATGGCTCGTTACGACTCGATTAAGTATAGCATGTGAATCACGTTGTCAAGTTTCATACAAGAAACAAGTATAAAAGCATGTTAGAATGATTGTATAAAAGTTTGGTTAAGTTTGACTAAAAGTCAAACTTGGTCAAAGTCAACGAAAAAGTCAACACGTTCGGGTCGGGTCCCAAACTATTTTTCTAAGCTTAGAAGTCATATATGAGCATGTTGGCCAAGTTACATGTTAATCGGAGGTGCGTAGCATAGTTGGAATTAAACGAAAAAGTGCAAAGTTGGTCAGCCCCTGAACAAGGCAAATGTCGCGCCGCGGCCAGGCCTGTCGCGCCGCGACAATGGCCGTGGCCTGGTCCCAGGCCTGTTTCACTTGTTCAAGGCTTGATAAAATTTCAAACAAGCGCAAAACTCAAACCGTAAACAATTAGAAAGCGTATCTTATACCGTTGGAAAGCTCTTTTGACAAGGAACACAACTAAACATGTTTCATCAAACAAAAACATCATTTACAATAACCGAAAACTCGTCAATTGATCAAGAAAGGTTTATTTTCAAAGTTTCAAGTTCGTAAAACGTATTTTATGATTCGGGAATCCAATTTACACATACGATATGCCGTTTTGAAGGTAATGAAGCATACATTACTACTAAACACTAACAATTAACATTCCATGGCATTTAAGCATCCAAAAGTTCATGTCAAGAACTATCAAACCCTAGTCAAACATCACAAAATCATTAATCGGGTTTTTGAAGTTTTCTTAATCAACCTACGCATCAAAACGAAGCTAGTGATACTAGTAACACAATTAAAACATGCACTTTAACAATCTAACAACATTAACTCATCCCAAAATCAAGGATTAAGCACACCCATTTCAAGTTCATGCTAGTTACTCCAAAAACAACAAATCGAGCAAACCAAACATATATTCATGTTAGACTTGAGCCATAGACACTAACTAACACCATTTCAAATCAAAAACACGAATTTAGAGAAATCTAGAGTTTTAGAAATGTTACCCAAACGAGATGAAGTTGGTATCAAATTGTAGAGGATGAAGAGAGGATTCCAAATATGTAATTTGTTTTGTTGTAAGCCTCCTAGATCGAATTTAGATGATGAATGATTGAATTGGGTGTTGTGTGTGTGTGTTCTTGCTAGAGAGAAAGAGAGATGAGGGAGATGGATGGAAATGGATGGAGGAGGTGAAGTGGTTGACTAGTTGACCTAGTCACCACTTTGCCCACTTGTCAACTTAAGTCCCTCATGTTTGTAGTCGGGTGCAGGAATTAACCAAACGAATATTTTTAAAACGCTCGAGTAAACGGGTGATGTCAAAATTAAATAGCGGGAATATAATGAACGTTACTCACGGAAACTATTAATTTAAATACGAAAGATTTTGTTTTAAAAAAAAAGACGGTGTTAAAATTAAATTTAACGGAAAAACACGGGATGTTACAACGATAATCGTTACATATATGTCTCATTTCGAAATCATTAAGTTAGTAGTCTTGCTTTTACATATGTAGTTCATTGTTAATACACTTAATGACATGTTTACTTATAATTTATCATGATTAAACATAGTGTATCAATATCTTAATATGATTCATATGTATTTAGTAAGACGTTGTTATAACGATAATCGTTATATATATCGTTTCGAGTTTCTTAATTCAATAAACTCAATTTTATGTATATAACTCATTGTTAAAATATCTAATGAGATACTTACTTATCATAATATCATGTTAACTATATATATAATAATATATATGTCATCATATAGTTTTTACAAGTTTTAATCGTTTGTGAATCACCGGTCAACTTGGGTGGTCAATTGTCTATATGAAACCTATTTCAATTAATCAAGTCTTAACAAGTTTGATTGCTTAACATGTTGGAAACACTTAATCATGTAAATAATAATTTCATTTAATATATATAAACATGGAAAAGTTCGGGTCACTACAGTACCTACCCGTTAAATAAATTTCGTCCCGAAATTTTAAGAAGTTGGAGGTGTTGACGTATCTTCTGGAAATAAGTGCGGCTATTTCTTCTTCATCTGATCTTCTCATTCCCAGGTGAACTCAGGTCCTCTACGAGCATTTCATCGAACCTTAACAATTGGCATCTTGTTTTGCTTAAGTCTTTTAACCTCACGATCTATTATTTCGACGGGTTCTTCGATAAATTGTAGTTTTTCGTTAATTTGGATTTCGTCTAACGGAATAGTGAGATCTTCTTTAGCAAAACATTTCTTTAAATTCGAGATGTGGAAAGAGTTATGTACAACCGCGAGTTGTTGAGGTAACTCAAGTCGGTAAGCTACTGGTCCGACGCGATCAATAACCTTGAATGGTCCAATGTACCTTGGGTTTAATTTCCATCGTTTACCAAATCGAACAACGCCTTTCCAAGGTGCAACTTTAAGCATGACCATCTCTCCAATTTCAAATTCTATATCTTTTCTTTTAATGTCAGCGTAGCTCTTTTGTCTACTTTAGGCGGTTTTCAACCGTTGTTGAATTTGGATGATCTTCTCGGTAGTTTCTTGTATTATTTCCAGACCCGTAATTTGTCTATCCCCCACTTCACTCCAACAAATTGGAGACCTGCACTTTCTACCATAGAGTGCTTCAAACGGCGCCATCTCAATACTTGAATGGTAGCTATTGTTGTAGGAAAATTATGCTAACGGAAGGTGTCGATCCCAGCTGTTTCTGAAATCAATAACACATGCTCGTAGCATGTCTTCAAGTGTTTGTATCGTTCTTTCGCTCTGCCCTTCAGTTTGTGGATGATAAGCAGTACTCATGTCTAGACGAGTTCCTAATGCTAGCTGTAATGTCTGCCAGAATCTTGAAATAAATCTGCCATCCCTATCAGAGATAATAGAGATTGGTATTCCATGTCTGGAGATGACTTCCTTCAAATATAATCATGTTAACTTCTCCATCTTGTCATCTTCTCTTATTGGCAGGAAGTGTGCTGATTTGGTGAGACGATCAACTATTACCCAAATAGTATCAAAACCACTTGCAGTCCTTGAAAATTTAGTGGTGAAATCCATGGTAATGTTTTCCCATTTCCATTCCGGGATTTCGTGTTGTTGAAGTAGACCTGATGGTTTCTGATGCTCCGCTTTGACCTTAGAACACATCAAACATTCTCCTACATATTTAGCAACATCGGCTTTCATACCCGGCCACCAAAAATGTTTATTGAGATCCTTGTACATCTTCCCCGTTCCAGGATGTATTGAGTATCTGGTTTTATGAGCTTCTCTAAGTACCATTTCTCTCATATCTCCAAATTTTGGTACTCAAATTCTTTCAGCCCTATACCGGGTTCCGTCTTCCAGAATATTAATATGGTTCTCCGATCATTTGGGTATTTCATCCTTTAAGTTTTCCTCTTTTAAAACTCCTTGTTGCTCCTCCTTTATTTGAGTAGTAAGGTTAGTGTGAATCATTATATTCATAGATTTTACACGAATGGGTTCTCTGTCCTTTCTGCTCAAGGCGTCGGCTACCACATTTGCCTTTCCTGGGTAGTAACGTGTAGTGACCCGTCCTAGTCCATCTGGACGAAGTCTTTAACAGTTGGTCCCATTGCGAGGTTCTGACCTCTATATGCCATGAACGACTCCATGTAATATGAGCAAATGCACAGCGGAAGATTTCTTTCATACCTGAGAATAAACATGCGTTAAAGTGTCAACCAAAAGGTTGGTGAGTCCATAAGTTTATCATAAAACAATAAAATTCATCATTTTGATAGACCACAAGATTTAAATCCTGCATGGTACAAATGGACCCGAATCCTATACCCACCTGTAATGTACATGCGATATCTTTTAAATACAGTACACCTTTCTCGTGTACGCAACCATTTTTCATAAATCTTAGTAGCCGTACACATATCTCGTGCACAAAAACTAATACACATAACCTGTGTATAAAAATCATTCTCTCGATACATAACATTCACATCAATTGGTGGCAATTATCATGTCCACATAATTCAATGGTGGCAATTATCATGTCCACATAATTCAATGGTGGCAATTATCATGTCCACATAATTCAATAATAATCCGCAGAACTTCTATCTGCATAATAATTCATTCGAGGAATGTTTTACTTGTGTCTATCTCGTCAAACATTTATAAAAGCATTTCATATATTCGCAGTTCAAAATATATTTCAAAAGCATTTAATAAAGTAGTTGTAAAAACATCGCATGCATTCTCAGTCCCAAAAATGTAAAGGTTAAAAGGGAGCAAATGAACTCACCATACTGTATTTTGTAGTAAAAATACATATGACGACATTAAACAAGTGTATTGTTGGCCTCGGATTCACGAACCTATATCATATATATATATATATATATATATATATATATATATATATATATATATATATATATATATATATATATATATTAACACATATAATGGTAGTCAAACACATATATATATATGTTATTAGTGATTTAATTGTTATTTTAATTAGGTGTTTCATTAATAACCTAAATAATTATATTTATTAATATTTATTATAAAAGTATTTATATAGTTATGTTACATGTAATAAATATGATTTTACATAACTAATAGTTATTTGATAAAATAATATTGATTATAATAATAAATAAAAACTTGTTTCATTTTACAATAATAATAATAATAGTTATTATGATAATAATATTGATAATATAAAAATAATAACAGTAATGTCAAAGTAATAATAATAATAATAATGATAGTAATAATAATATTAATAATATCTATAATACTTAATATTAATAATACTAATATTAATAATACTAATATTAATAATACTAATACTTAATAATAATAATACTAGTGATATTAATAATAATAATAATAATAATAATAATAATAATAATAATAATAATAATAATAATAATAATAATAATAATAATAATAATAATAATAATAATAATAATAATAATAATAATAATAATAATAATGATAATAGTAATACTACCTTAAAGAAGTAGCCTTTAAAAATATGCCCAAGTCCAGATTTGAACCCGTAACCTCCCGCTAACCCAACAAACTCCTAAACCATCTGAGCTAACTTGTTTTTCTGAAATAATTTGTATCCTATACGTATTTGACCATAACCCATCGTGACCTTATGTATCAATTATTATTATCATTGTTTATAAATATAATCATCATCATTTTTATCATCACCACTTTTCATTATCATCATCAAATCATTGTGTACTAGTCACCATAACTTTCATCTCCTTCATCACTCGTTTTCATCATCATTCGTTATCTCATTATCATTAACTTAACATTATCAGCATGTCATCTAATTAATCATAATACATGTAACACACTTATCATCATCCTATCTTCTCCCTTTTCATTCGGTTATCATGGAACTTATATCATCATCATCTAAAATTTCTATTATCATCAACACATCACATTTTCATCATGATCTACCATCATTCACTAATGTATTTTCTTTGGCCCAAATATTATAAACACTTAATGGCCATTAGCGAAAAAAATTCATGTCCCAACTTACTAACACCAAGTTCACAGCCCGCTTAATTAAAACAACTCACGATGGCCCAACAATTAATTTGATATAAATCATTTTTTTTTCTTCTCTAAAACAATTACCGCCGTGATTCTGGTCCCCAGTTTCCTGATTGTCGGCCAGGAACTTTTAAAGTTCTTCATGCATAAATTGATAATACTATATAATAGTATTATATGTATACAAGTGGCCACGATATACAGCACCCATTACTATAAACTAATAAGGGTCCCATTGTTGTGGGTTTCATTTTCAAATCATAAAAATGGAAACAGCTAATTCAAGCATTAAGTGGTCGACCAAAAAGAGGATAGAAAGGAAAACCAAATATCTCAATTCAATTATATATAGAAACAAAGAATAGCTGTCATCGTGGATTAAGAAAAATAAGTGTACAGCAGTTTTTGTATTTAATTAATGGTGATGGTTTGAGCTGGAGCAGGAACGAACCGAGAAAAAAAATATAACGGTAGTGGTGGTGTTTCACGGTTTGCAGGTGGTGGTGATTATGATTTATATTTAACAACGAGAGAGAGATATAGAAGACAGGAGTGCATCAAGTATTTGATGGGTTTTCTAATGAGATGGTTGTATCTTTTCTGAATATAACGGGTGAGATGAGGGGTGGTAGTTTAGCACGAAAAGAAAGAAAAAGAAATTCTAGCAGCGCAGCAGAAATGTTTATACAGTTCTTGTCCAAAAGAATTAGGGACAAAATTAAAGTAGTTGCAATTGTTGATGAGGGTCGCGATGGGTTGAAGCTAGGGTGGCGGTGGAGTGGTGATGGAGGTTCAGGTGATTCAAGGTGGTGTTACATGAGTTGAATTTCATCGAGTAGAAAGGATCAAAAGTAGTAGCAAAAAGAGTGTTGGTTTCGGGGTTGTGCTCGTACAGAAAGCAGCAATTAACGTGGCAACTTGTGGTGTTTGGTTGCGAATTTGAAATGAAATAATGATGGTTGATGAAGACGATTGAAGGTGGTTGATCATGGGTTTGAAACTAACTAGTGGATTCTAAATTGATGATGATGATGTTCGATGGTGTGGTATGATGGGTGTTCAAATGGGTTTTGTAGTTGTAGCAGAAAGAAAGAACAGAAGTAGAGGTATATTTATAGTAATATCAGCTTACAGTTGTGGTCTTGACGGTTGCATAGTGGGGGCTATTATGGTGATACGTTCATATAGGAGATAGAAGCTAGCAGTTGGGTGGTAGTAGGGTGGTGATGGACGCATGAAATGGAAGACATAAATGGCGGAAGACAAAAGAAGAAATTTAAGGTGATGACAAATTTGTTTTTCCTTCCTTTACTACTTGATAGAGGGTAAATCATAGAATGAAGTTAATAGACTTCTGTTGTAATGAGAATTGATTGAAGTTGGATTGTAGTGATCCATGATATTGATTTGTAACAAGATTCAGACATGAGAATAAGGAAAAAGATACAGAAAGTGATATTAATTTGTACTGATTTTGTTAGTTAGTGTAATTGATTGGAATAATTTGTATCAATTTGTAGATAGAAAACGAATTATTATGCAGTGTGATTGTTACGTTAAATAGACTGAATTTCTATTCTTTGATTTTTAAATATATAATATATAAATAATATTAATAATTAATAAATATATTTATATAAATAATAATAATAATACTAATAATAATATAATAAATAATTTCTGTTAATATAAATAATAATAGAAATATTGATTATATTTATAATAATAATATCAAAATAATATTAAGAATGATACAAATAGTAATGATATTCAGTAATAATAATATAAAAAAATATGATAATAATAATATTATTTATAATGCTAATAACAACATTAATTATAGTTAATGACACTAATAATATTAATATAAAAACTTTAATATATCAATTTATTTTTAGATACAAATATTAATAATACTGATATTTATTTTAGTAACAGTGAAAGTGATAATAACAATATTAATATGATAACTTGTAATTAAATAAATTAATATTACAACTTATAATTATGTAATATTTAATGATTATATAATATATATATACATATACATATATATTAACATATATTGTATATTCATTTTTATATATTACACTATACATGTAACCATCAATTAAGTATAGAATTCATATATATTTATATAGATTTACTTAATAACAACATTATTATATTGCATATTATTTTATATAATTGATTCGAATGTTTCAGTTATATTTTATTATTTCTAATTTTTATATATACTTTTGTTGTACTATATTATATATATGTATATATCTGTACCCATTTATTTACATACAATGGTTCGTGAATCGTCGGAACTGGTTAAAGGTCAAATGCATTCATAAAGAATCGCTCAAACATTTTGAAACTCAGTTTAATAGACTTTGCTTATCATGTCGAAATCTTATAAAGACTAGGTTTAAATTTGGTCAGAAATTTCCAGGTCGTCACAGTACCTTCCCCAAAATTTTTTAACGGGATCAACATGGCTGACAATAAATATGTTTTCATGACTCATATACGCTGATAAATAGAGTTTTATTACCATTGAGTAATAAGGATAAAATAATTCGATTACTCGAAGAGTACGAATGAAGCTATCACAAAATAGTGAAATGAGGAAATTAAAGATTTGTCTTGACTTTTGACGTAGTCACGGTTGATTTTCTGGATTTCAAGGAATTTAGAGATAATCTTCGAAATCTATATAAGATTCGGTCCTTCGGTAATTAAGGAAATTAGAATTCTCCTTGGTTAAATGCGATGATCTGTCTCGATTTCTCTATCGGACATTTTACTATAATTCCACTCCCTTCGTTTCCTTTATATTTTGGAGCTCCATGTTCTTGTTTTCTCTTCTCAATTTTTAAATCAAGCGAATAATGGTCTAGAACTCGTAGATATAGAGTTTCGAATGATTGTAACGTTCTAAGCAGGAAGGAACGTGATAGCACGATTTGATTTTCAAATTTATCAACATCACGAAAGATAGAACCATCAAGAATACATTTTCTTGATATGTTCAAAAGTTAAGTAGAATGAAAGAGTTATGTAACGTGGCACATGATGACGTTATGATCTGTGAATCATCATGTCCCATTAGAAACTCATCACGACTTACTGTAATATAATCACGTTGGCCGGGCGTCATTATATTATAATAACCCATGCTTCAATTCCCAACACTTCTCCATAATTCGTTCATAATTTATACTTAGATCTTACAGAAATTTCCAATATAATGAAATACAGATAGTACGAAGAGGTATATAATTTCGAACGAGTAAATTTATGAAAATATCTTCAGAAATATCGAAGATATTTATAATGATATTTTGGGATTTCTAAGTTCGAAAGTTGATAAGGAAAAATTTTCCGCAAGATTTTAACATGACTTCGGAGCAGGATATTCTCTAAAGATTTCATCGGATCCAAAATTACCTGGATTCTTTGAATATAGGGTATGGTTCTTGTATTTGTCCTTGGTCTCTTTCGTGGTTAGCTCAATCCGTTTTCCAGTTCCAACTTTTCTGAGCTTTTCCAACGTACTATTCTTTATCATCAAACTTTTGGCCTGTTTAAACCATCTACAATTTGGTTGTTTCCTCTGCATTAAATGCTACCATATCTGAATCATTGGTTATCAATCCGAGGTGGTTTCAGGAGAATTATGTTTTTAGATGATTAAATGATGATGGTAATATGATGGAATATAAAAGGTTCTCTGGTAACAATAAATGAGCATGCATGTATATCAAGGTTATAATAAGGTTGTTCTGAATGAAAAGTCGAAGTTGTCTTGCTGGAGCTGTGACAAAATTGGCTATTTTGAAAAAAAATGGAAATGTTATTTCGGGTAATAATAACACTAAGGAATTAGCACAGCTACGTGTTAAACGTTTACTCAGTTTCCGAGAGTTTTTCAGGTGCATAACTATATGCATATATCCTTCCTTCCATAGATGAAGTGCGGTTGGTTCATCCTCTCAATTGAGGTGTTTTCAAGAATCATGAAAGGTTTGAACGCGGATTGTAATCGTCAAGATACAAATGAGGTTTAGGATGAAATCAAGTGGCAAACTTGAAGAATTGTTTAGTTTCATATGTTATAATTAATATTTTAATTTATTTTAATTGTCCGATGTTGGTAGTCCTCAGTTGATAGTCCACAGTTAGCAATTCAATAATTCATATTTAGTTTAATATATATTATTCGAATTAATTAATACGTATCGTGACCCGTGTACATGTCTCAGACTCGATCACAACTCAAAGTATATATATTATTGTAGAATCAACCTCAACCCTGTATAGCGAACTCTAGCATTACAGCATATAGAGTGTCTATGGTGATTCCAAATAATATATATAGATGCGTCGATATGATATGTCAAAACCTTGTATACGTGTCCCGATAATTAAATTGCGTAATTTTAAATAACAGAAATTAAATGACGATAAATAAAATTGCGAGAATATAAATTGCGATAAATACAATGTAATTAGTTAGCTAGGATCAGTTAGCGTGGATTCTTATCAAAATTTCTCATAGTTAATTTGTTTGTTTCTAACAAATTTTATTTTGTCAAATGTTTTCTTCATTATGCCACTTGTTGGATTCTGATAAGTCAAAATCCAAATATGAAATTGAATGAAAACGGTTATTCTGTGGTGAACGGATTCATATAGCTGTGGATGTGAGTAGGATAGTAAATGACTGTTGAATCAGATTTGAAGAATGTACAGTGTAACTTTTTAAGGTGAAATCTAAATATTCCTCGGGTATTACCTACCAGTTAAAATATTTTCACCATTACAGTTTGTACAAATGAATTTTTAATTAAAATCTTTATGAAAACATATATACATATATATTTTCTTCAGATGTAATCATAGATTTAATGAGTTAATATGATATTAATCTCATTTGCTTTTCGGTTTGAGCTAGAATAAGTAATCTTTAAAACTTTTAGAAATCACATATTCTTCACAGAATATTTCTTCTTCACAGAATATTTCTCCAATGAAGTTATGGATCAATACTTCATCGTTCATTATTGTTGGTATTCTTTGGTGCGTATGACGTTGATGTTCGAGGTACAGATTGTGATGTCGAGATGTGTGATGCTGATGCTGATGTTGATGTTGGTGGTGGTACTGTTTATGCTGCTGGTGCTGTTGATGCTGTCGGTACTGCTAATGGTGACGGTGCTGATGTTGATGGTTCTTGTGTAATAAGTATAGCTTGTAAATCACGCACCATTATTGTCAGGGTTTCTATCCTACCTTCTATCATTCCTATCCACCCACTCATCTGATTCGATATATCTTGATTATCAATTCGAAGTTCCCTAACTTCTTCTAATATTCCCCTTTGATTGGTATTCGGAAGTAGAGGTTGAATATTTTCTGAGATTGCGGTAATATGACCTTCGAGGCGGAATATTTTGGCAAGAAGGGTGAAAACAGTGTTGCGCATAGGTTCACCGGTGAGTACGTCATTTTCTCCAATGTTAGGTGGTAAGTTTGGTTCACGGTAGGGTTCGCCTTCTTCGTTTCTCCATCGAGTGAGTAAGTCTCGGATCCACCCGCATCTCCTCCAGAAAGAAAAATAGCTAAACGGTTGAGACACTTCGGGTTCATTGACTTCGGAGTCTACATCAATACGCATCTCGAAATTACTTCTGGAACTAATGGAATCCAAGCTAGGTGTAGGATCCATCTCTTATGATCAGTTAGAGGATTTTTGATATGAAATGATTTTCGGTTATCGGATGATATTCTAGTTATATAGAATATCTATACAAAATTTCAAAGATCCCGTGGATTGCGGAGGAAATTAAGGAAACGTGTCAGACAAGATGTAATGTGATGGGATATGAATTTGTTTGTACATCATCTATGCAATAATTGAAATAAGACGTGTCGAGACTGACAATGAAGGTAGATATTTTTCGACAAAGAACGGTAAGCAAAACTTCTAATATACAGACCAGGTTCAAGTCCAGACTTATTAATATATCCTAACAACTACTAGGTCGAAGTCTATACTCATTAATGCATCCTAACAACTATATGTTTAGACACACTAATGTAAGACCTGGTTCGCTAAGACCACCGCTCTGATACCACCTGTAGTGACCCGTCCTAGTCCATCTGGACGAAGTCTTCAACAGTTGGTCCCATTGCGAGGTTCTGACCTCTATATGCCATGAACGACTCCATGTAATATGAGAAAATGCACAGCGGAAGATTTCTATCATACCTGAGAATAAACATGCTTTAAAGTGTCAACCAAAAGGTTGGTGAGTCCATAAGTTTATCATAAAATAATAAAATTCATCATTTTGATAGACCACAAGATTTAAATCCTGCATGGTACAAATGGGCCCGAATCCTATACCCACCTGTAATGTACATGCGATATCTTTTAAATACAGTACACCTTTCTCGTGTACGCAACCATTTTTCATAAATCTTAGTAGCCGTACACATATCTTGTGCACAAAAACTAATACACATAACCTTTGTATAAAAATCATTCTCTCGATACATAACATTCACATCAATTGGTGGCAATTATCATGTCCACATAATTCAATGGTGGTAATTATCATGTCCACATAATTCAATGGTGGCAATTATCATGTCCACATAATTCAATGGTGGCAATTATCATGTCCACATAATTTAATAATAATCCGCAAAACTTCTGTCTGCATAATAATTCATTCAAGGAATGTTTTGCTTGTGTCTGTCTCGTCAAACATTTATAAAAGCATTTCATATATTCGCAGTTCAAAATATATTTCAAAAGCATTTAATAAAGTAGTTGTAAAAACAGCGCATGTATTCTCAGTCCCAAAAATGTAAAGAGTAAAAGGGAGCAAATGAACTCACCATACTGTATTTTGTAGTAAAATTACATATGACGACATTAAACAAGTGTATAGTTGGCCTCGGATTCACGAACCTATATCATATATATATTATCATCATGGACCTATCTTCTTCCTTTTCATTCGGTCATCATGGAACTTATATCATCATCATCTAAAATTTCTATTATCATCAACACATCACGTTTTCATCATGATCTACCATCATTCACTAATGTATTTTCTTTGGCCCAAATATTATAAACACTTAATGGCCACTAGCCAAAAAAATTCAAGGCCCAACTTACTAACACCAAGTTCACAGCCCGCTTAATTAAAACAACTCACGATGGCCCAACAATTAATTTGATATAAATTGTTTTTTTTTTCTTCTCTAAAACAATTACCGCCGTGATTCTGGTACCCAGTTTCCTGATTTTCGGCCAGGAACTTTTAAAGTTCTTCATGCATAAATTGATAATACTATATAATAGTATTATATGTATCCAAGTGGCCACGATATACATCACCCATTACTATAAACTAATAAGGGTCCCATTGTTGTGGGTTTCATTTTCAAATCATAAAAATGGAAACAGCTAATTCGAGCATTAAGTGTTCGACCAAAAAGAGTATAGAAAGGAAAAGCAAATATCTCAATTCGATTATATATAGAAACAAAGAATAGCTGTCATCGTGGATTAAGAAAAATAAGTGTGCAGTAGTTTTTGTATTTAATTGATGGTGATGGTTTAAGCTGGAGCAGGAACGAATCGAGAAAAAAAATATAACGGTAGTGGTGGTGTTTCACGGTTTGCAGGTGGTGGTGATTATGATTTATATTTAACAACGAGAGAGAGATATAGAAGACAGGAGTGCATCAAGTATTTGATGGGTTTTTTAATGAGATGGTTGTATCTTTTCCGAGTATAACGGGTGAGACGAGGGGTGGTAGTTTAGCACGAAAAGAAAGAAAAAGAAATTCTAGCAGCGTAGCAGAAATGTTTATACAGTTCTTGTCCAAAAGAATTAGAAACAAAATTAAAGTAGTTGCAATTGTTGATGAGGGTCGCGATGGGTTGAAGCTAGGGTGGCGGTGGATTGGTGATGGAGGTTGAGGTGATTCAAGGTGGTGTTACATGAGTTGAATTTCATCTAGTAGAAAGGATCAAAAGTAGTAGCAAAAAGAGTGTTGGTTTCGGGGTTGTGCTCGTACAGAAAGCAGCAATTAACGTGGCAACTTGTGGTTTTTGGTTGCGAATTCGAAATGAAATAATGATGGTTGATGAAGACGGTTGAAGGTGGTTAATCATGGGTTTGAAACTAACTAGTGGGTTCTAAATTGATGATGATGATGTTCGATGGTGTGGTATGATGGGTGTTCAAATGGGTTTTGTAGTTGTAGCAGAAAGAAAGAACATAAGTAGAGGTATAGTTATAGTAATATCAGCTTACAGTTGTGGTGTTGACGGTTGCATAGTGGGGGCTGTTATGGTGATACGTTCATATATGAGATAGAAGCTAGCGGTTGGGTGGTAGTAGGGTGGTGATGGACGCATGAAATGGAAGACATAAATGGCAGAAGAAAAAAGAAGAAATTTAAGGTGATGACAAATTTGTTTTTCCTTCCTTTACTACTTGATAGAGGGTAAATCATAGAATGAAGTTAATAGACTTCTGTTGTAACGAGAATTTATTGAAGTTGGATTGTAGTGATCCATGATATTGATTTGTAACAAGATTCAGACATGAGAATAAGGAAAAAGATACAGAAAGTGATATTAATTTGTACTGATTTTGTTAGTTAGTGTAATTGATTGGAATAATTTGTACCAATTTGTAGATAGAAAACGAATTATTATGCAGTGTGATTGTTACGTTAAATAGACTGAATTTCTATTCTTTGATTTTTAAATATATAATATATAAATAATATTAATAATTAATAAATATATTTATATAAATAATAATAATAATAATAATACTAATAATAATATAATAAATAATTTCTGTTAATATAAATAATAATAGAAATATTGATTATATTTATAATAATAATATCAAAATAATATTAAGAATGATATAAATAGTAATGATATTCAGTAATAATAATATAAAAAATATGATGATAATAATATTATTTATAATGCTAATAAAAGCATTAATTATAGTTAATGACACTAATAATATTAATATAACAAATTTAATATATTAATTTATTTTTAGATACAAATATTAATAATACTGATATTTATTTTAGTAACAGTGAAAGTGATAATAACAATATTAATATGATAACTTTTAATTAAATAAATTAATATTACAACTTATAATTATGTAATGTTTAATGATTATATAATATATATATATATACATATATATATTAACATATATTGTATATTCATTTTTATATATTACACTATACATGTAACCATCAATTAAGTATAGAATTCATATATATTTATACAGATTTACTTAATAACAACATTATTATATTGCATATTATTTTGTATAATTGATTCTAATGTTTCAGTTATATTTTATTATTTCTAATTTTTATATATACTTTTGTTGTACTATATTATATTATATATATGTATATATCTGTACCCATTTATTTACATACAATGGTTCGTGAATCGTCGGAACTGGTCAAAGGTCAAATGCATTCATAAAGAATCGCTCAAACATTTTGGAACTCAGTTTAATAGACTTTGCTTATCGTGTCGAAATCTTATAAAGACTAGGTTTAAATTTGGTCGGAAATTTCTAGGTTGTCACATAACGAATCTCAAAGTCGTAATCATTCAACAATTAAATCCACCTGCGCTGCCTCATGTTCAGTTGTTTCTGATTAAATATGTGTTGAAGACTTTTGTGGTTGGTATATATAATACTTTTGACCCCATATAAGTAGTGCCTCCAAGTCTTTAATGCAAAAACAACCGCGCCTAATTCCAAATCATGCGTCGTATAATTCTGTTCGTGAATCTTCAATTGTCTAGACGCATAAGCAATTACTTTCGCTCGTTGCATTAATACACAACCGAGACCTTGCTTTGAGGCATCACAATATATCACAAAATCATCATTCCCTTCAGGTAATGACAATATAGGTGCCGTAGTTAACTTTTTCTTTAACATTTAAAACGCTTTCTCTTGTTCATCTTTCCATTCAAATTTCTTCCCTTTATGCGTTAATGCAGTCAAGGGTTTTGCTATTCTGGAAAAGTCTTGGATGAACCTTCTGTAGTAACCAGCTAGTCCTAAAAACTGGCGTATGTGTTTCGGAGTTTTCGGGGTTTCCCACTTTTCAACGGTTTCAATCTTTGCTCGATCCACCTGAATACCTTCTTTGTTCACTATGTGACCGAGGAATTGAACTTCTTCCAACCAAAATGCACACTTTGAAAACTTAGAGTACAGTTTTTCTTTTCTCAGCAACTCTACCACTTTTCTCAAATGTTCTTCGTGCTCTTGATCATTCTTCGAGTAAATAAGTATGTCATCGATGAAAACAATGACAAACTTGTCAAGATATGGCCCACACACTCGGTTCATGAGGTCCATGAACACAGCTAGTGCGTTAGTCAATCCAAACGGCATAACCATAAACTCGTAATGACCGTAACACGTCCTAAAAGCAGTCTTTGAATATCATCCTCCTTCACCCGCATTTGATGATATCCAGAACGTAAATCGATCTTAAATAAATAGACGAGCCTTGTAGTTGATCAAATAAGTCGTCGATTCTCGGTAATGGGTAACGGTTCTTGATGGTAAGTTTGTTCAACTCTCGGTAGTCAATACACACCCTGAATATACCATCTTTCTTTTTGATAAACAGAACAGGAGCTCCCCATGGTGATGTACTTGGTCGAATGAAACCACGATCTAAAAGTTCCTGTAACTGACTTTGTAATTCTTTCATTTCGCTGGGTGCGAGTCTGTTGGAGCTCAAGCTATTGGAGCAGCTCCTGGTACAAGTTCTATTTGAAATTCAACGGATCGATGTGGGGGTAATCCCGGTAATTCTTTCGAAAATACATCGGAAAATTCTTTTGCGACGGGAACATCACTGATGTTCTTTTCTTCAGGTTTAACTTCCTCGATGTGTGCTAGAATGACGTAACAACCTTTTCTTATTAGTTTTTGTGCCTTCAAACTACTAATAAGATTTAACTTCGTGTTGTTCTTTTCTCCGTACACCATTAAAGGTTATCCTTTTTCACGCATAATGCGAATCTCATTTTTGTAACAAACGACCTCTGATCTTACCTTTTTCAACCAGTCCATGCCAATTATTACATCAAAACTCCCTAACTCGACTGGTATTAAATCAATTTTAAACGTTTCATCACCCAGTTTAATTTCTCTATCCCGACATATATTATCTGCTGAAATTAATTTACCATTTGCTAATTCGAGTAAAAATTTATTATCCAAAGGCGCCAATGGGCAACTTAATTTAGCACAAAATTCTCTACTCATATAGCTTCTATCTGCACCCGAATCAAATAAAACATAAGCAGATTTATCGTCAATAAGAAACGTACCCGTAACAAGCTCTGGGTCTTCCTGTGCTTCTGCCACATTAATATTGAAAACTCTTCCACGGCCCTGCCCATTAGTATTCCCCTGATTCGAGCAATTTTTAATAATGTGGCCTAGTTTTCTACATTTATAACAAACAGCGTTGATATTACTTGCTCCGACACTATTCGTTCCAGCATTACTTGTTCCGACACTATTTGTTCCTTTAGTTCTGTTAAACTTTGGTCCGTAGACCTCACACTTTGTCGTGCTATGACCATTTCTTTTACACCTGTTGCAAAATGTCGTGCAAACCCCCTGATGATTTTCTTCACACTTTGTCGTAATTGTTATTGTTGTTGTACTGGTGACTCTTGTCACCATTTTCCTCCCACTTCCTCTTGAGTTGTTTCGTGTTGGCTTCTTCGGCCGCCTGCTCTTTAATTCTTCCCTCAATCTGATTTTTGAGTTTATGAGCCATTCGACTTGCCTTTTGTATGGAAGCGGGCTCGTGTGAACTCACATCTTCTTGAATCCTTACTGGTAACCCTTTTACAAACGCGTCGATCTTCTCTTCTTCATCTTTGAACGCTCCCAGACATAATAGGCACAACTCTGTGAATCGTCGTTCATACGTGGTAACGTCGAACCCTTGTGTTCGTAACTCTCTAAGTTCTGTCTTGAGTTTATTGACTTCGTTTCTAGGACGATACTGCTCGTTCATCAATTGCTTGAATGCCGACCACGGTAGTGCGTAAGCAGCATTTTGTCCTACCTGTTCAAGATAGGTGTTCAACCACGTTAACGTAGTACCTGTGAATGTATGCGTAGCGTACTTAACTTTGTCCTCTTCAGTACACTTACTTATGGCAAACATCGATTCGACTTTCTCGGTCCACCGTTTCAATCCAATCGGTCCTTCGGTTCCATCAAATTCCAAAGGTTTGCAGGCAGTGAATTCTTTGTAGGAGCATCCTACACGATTTCTTGCGCCGTTAGCTGCATTGCTAGATTCAGAGTTATTGTTGGTATGTAGCGCAGCCTGTACTGTGGCTATGTTTGCAGCAAGAAAGGTACGAAATTTCTCTTCGCTTATATTCATGGTGTGTCGAGTAGTCGGTGCCATTTCCTTCAAAATAGCCAACTGAATCGAGTTAATCATACAGAATATTAAGAGTAGTCAATAGTATTTCGTAGCATAATATGAACTCATTTATAAAAGCTTTTTCTTCATATTAGCATTTTATAAGTTTAAATTCGGGTACTACCTACCCGTTAAGTTCATACTTAGTAGCTAATATACAATTCAACTACTACAATTCCATATGAAAAACTGATTATAATAATATATCACATACAAATATTCTTCAAACTTACAACTTCGCTATATTACATATAACATGAAATATAGTACACTTTGATACATGACAGTTTTGAAGATAAACCTAGTTAATACGCAAGTTGTTCAGCAAAGGAAATAAAGACACGTAATTCATAAGTTCAAAAACAAGTCATGCATTCTGGTTTTACTAAGGCGACTTCCCATCCTTGGTCTTGTGGGAAATAACCGTTATGACCATTGTCTAGGTAGCATGTTGTAATGTCGTCAAAAGGATGAGGGTTTCGTAATGTCCAACAGCCCCGTAATAATCTAAAAACCTTGTTTCTCACCCCAACTACTGAATCCGCCACTTGTGGAAAGGTTTTATTTAAAAGTTGCAATCCGATATTATTTTTCTCACTTTGGTAAGAAGCGAACATCACTAACCCGTAAGCATAACATGCTTCTTTATGTTGCATGTTAGAAGCTCTTTCTAATTCACGAAATCCTATGTTGGGATATGTTGAGTCAAAATAGGTTCTTAACCCGTAGCGTAAAATTGCATTTGGGTTCCCCGCATTTAACGCTTTAAAGAAAACATGGCGTAACTTACGGTCTCCCCAATGTGATATACCCCACCTATCAAAGGAAAGCCTTTTATAAACTAAGGCATTTCTGGAAAGTCTTTCAAATATTTGACAAGTTAATTTTGCCATAATTAATTGTGCTGATGAATTCTGACCGACTCTAGACAAGATTTCCTCAATCATATCCTCTGGTAGAACTTCTAAAATATTCGGTTGTTTACTCTTAACGTCCATTTTGTTTTTATACTGTAAAATAGACAAGAATTAGATTCGTAAAAGATAATTAAATAACAATACAAGCAATTTTTACATAGAACATAAAAGTACAAGCACACTACAATACATATGATACACAACATGATTACAACCCTCTAATCTGAATCACTAGTTTCTTCTTCTTCGGACTTGGTTCGTTTTCCTAATTTTCTAGGAATATATGGTGTTCCTCTAATACGAGCAGTCGTTTTCCACAATGGTTTAGAAAAATCTGGTGGTTTAGAGGTTCCCGGGTCATTGTTACATTTTAGGAAATACGGATGTTGCCGATACATATAAAGTTCATCGGGGCTGGAATCGGGTTTCTCTATTTTTATACCCTTTCCCTTATTATTTTCTTTCGCTTTATTAAATTGGGTCGAGGTAAATTCTATAACATCATCAGGATTTCTCATCGGGATCCAATTCATCAGAAAATTGGTAATCTTCCCAATATTTTGCTTCCTCGGCGGAAACACCATTGACCATTATTAACTTTGGTCTGTTGGTTGAGGATTTTCTTTTATTTAATCGATTTACTATAGGTATCAATATTTCTTTCTCCGGAACCTCTTCTTCTTCTTCCGGTTCCTCCTCTTCCAGTTCCTCTTCTTCCGGTTCCTCCTCTTCTGGTTCCTCTTCTTCCCCTTCCTCTTCGAGAATTTGTGAATCTTCCCAAAATATATTCGACTCTTCATTATTATTAGGTGAATCGATGGGATTTGTACTAGTGGTAGACATCTATCACACAATATCAAACACATTAAGAGGTTAATATATCACATAATATTTACATATTAATAATATATAGTTTCCAACAAAAGTGTTAAGCAATCGTTTTTAAAGAAAACACGGTCGAAGTCCAGACTCACTAATGTATCCTAACAAACTCGATATGACACACTAATGCAAATTTCTGGTTCTCTAAGACCAACGCTCGGATACCAACTGAAATCTAAAATATACCGTTTACACACGACCATTACATAATGGTTTACAATAAGAATATATTACATCAAAAATAAGTTTCTTGAATGCAGTTTTTACATAATATCATACAAGAATGGACTCCAAATCTTGTCCTTATTTTAGTATGCAACAACGGAAGCTCTTAATAATCACCTGAGAATAAACATGCTTAAAACGTCAACAAAAATGTTGGTGACTTATAGGTTTAACCTATATATTATCAAATCATAATAATAGACCACAAGATTTCATATTTCAATATACATCCCATACATAGAGATAAAAATCATTCATATGGTGAACACCTGGTAACCGACATTAACAAGATGCATGTAAGAATATCCCCTATCATTCTGGGAAATCCTTCGGACATGATAAAAACGAATTCGAAGTACTAAAGCATCCGGTACTTATGATGGGGTTCGTTAGGCCCAATAGATCTATCTTTAGGATTCGCGTCAATTAGTAGATCGGTTTACTAATTCTTAGGTTACCAAGCAAAAGGGGCATATTCTGCTTCGATCATTCACCCATATAATGTAGTTTCATTTACTTGTGTCTATTTCGTAAAACATTTATAAAACTGCATGTATTCTCATCCCAAAATATTAGATTTTAAAAGTGGGACTATAACTCACTTTCACATATTTTTACTTCGTCGGGAGTAAGACTTGGCCACTGGTCGATTCACGAACCTATAACAAATATGTACATATATAACAAAGTATGTTCAAAATATATTTACAACATTTTTAATACGTTTTAATGTTTTAAGTTTATTAAGTCAGCTGTCCTCGTTAGTAACCTACAACTAGTTGTCCATTGTTAGATGTACAGAAAATAAATTAATATATATTATCTTAACCCAATCCACGACCCAGTGTATACACGTCTCGGGCTAGATCACAACTCAAAGTATATATATTTTTGGAATCAACCTCAACCATGTATAGCTAACTCCAACATTACTGCATATAGAGTGTCTATGGTTGTTCCAAATAATATATATAGATGGGCCGATATGATATGTCAAAACATTTTCATACGTGTCTATGGTATCCCAAGATTACATAATATATTAGAATACATGTATAATACAATATAAGTTAGCTAGGATATGATTAATATAGATTTGTTACAATATTTCCCGTAGCTACAACAATAAAAAAAATATCCAATCTTGTTTTACCCATAACTTCTTCGTTTTAAATCCGTTTTGAGTGAATCAAATTACTATGGTTTCATATTGAACTCTATTTTATGAATCTAAACAGAAAATTTATAGGTTTATAGTCGGAAATATAAGTTACAAGTCATTTTTGTAAGAGGTAGTCATTCCAGTCGAAAGAACGACGTCTTGATGACCATTTTGAAAAACATACTCCCACTTTGAGTTTAACCATGATTTTTGGATATAGTTTCATGTTCATAAGAAAAATCATTTTCCTAGAAGAACAACTTTTAAATCAAAGTTTATTATAGTTTTTAATTATCAAACCCAAAACAGCCCGCGGTGTTACTACGACGGCGTATGTCCGGTTTTACGGTGTTTTTCGTGTTTTCGGGTTTTAAATCATTAAGTTAGCATATCATATAGATATAGAACATGTTTTTAGTTGATTTTAAAATTAAATTTAGAAGGATTAACTTTTGTTTGCGAACACGTTTAGAATTAACTAAACTATGTTCTAGTGATTTCAAGTTTAAACCTTCGAATAAGGTAGTTTTATATATATGAATCGAATGATGTTATGAACATCATTACTACCTCAGGTTTTTTGGATAAACCTACTGGAAATGAGAAAAATAGATCTAGCTTCAAAGGATCCTTGGATGGCTTGAAAGTTCTTGAAGCAGAATCATGACACGAAAACAAGTTCAAGTAAGATTTCCACTCGAAATAAGATTGTTATAGTTTTAGAAATTGAATCAAAGTTTGAATATGAGTATTACCTTGTATTTTAAAGATATCTTACTGTAAATAAGAAAGATTTCTTGAGGTTGGATGATCACTTTACAAGATTGGAAGTAAGCTAGGAAACTTGGAAGTATTCTTGATTTTATGAAACTAGAACTTATAGAATTTATGAAGAACACTTAGAACTTGAAGATAGAACTTGAGAGAGATCAATTAGATGAATAAAATTGAAGAATGAAAGTGTTTTTAGGTGTTTTTGGTCATTGATATATGGATTAGATATAAAGGATGTGTAGTTTTGTTTACATGTAAATAAGTCATGAATGATTACTAATATTTTTGTAATTTTATGAGATATTTCATGCTAGTTGCCAAATCATAGTTTCCACATGTATTAGGTGACTCACATGGGCTACTAAGAGCTGATAATTAGAGTGTATATACTAATAGTACATACATCTAAAAGCTGTGTATTGTACGAGTACGAATACGGGTGCATACGAGTAGAATTATTGATGAAACTGAACGAGGATGTAATTGTAAGCATTTTTGTTAAGTAGAAGTATTTTGATAAGTGTATTGAAGTCTTTCAAAAGTGTATGAATACATATTAAAACACTACATGTATATACATTTTAACTGAGTCGTTAATTCATCGTTAGTCGTTAGATGTAAACGTTGTTTTGAAACCTTTAGGTTAACGATCTTGTTAAATGTTGTTAACCCATTGTTTATTATATCTAAAGAGATGTTAAATTATTACATTATCATGATATTATGATATATTAATATATCTTAGTATGATATATATATAGGTAAATGTTGTTACAATGATAATCGTTACATATATGTCTCGTTTCGAAATCATTAAGTTAGTAGTCTTGCTTTTACATATGTAGTTCATTGTTAATACACTTAATGACATGTTTACTTATAATTTATCATGATTAAACATAGTGTATCAATATCTTAATATGATTCATATGTTTTTAGTAAGACGTTGTTATAACGATAATCGTTATATATATCGTTTCGAGTTTCTTAATTCAATAAACTCAATTTTATGTATATAACTCATTGTTAAAACACCTAATGAGATACTTACTTATCATAATATCATGTTAAATATATATATAATCATATATATGTCATCATATAGTTTTTACAAGTTTTAATCGTTCGTGAATCACCGGTTAACTTGGGTGGTCAATTGTCTATATGAAACCTATTTCAATTAATCAAGTCTTAACAAGTTCGATTGCTTAACATGTTGGAAACACTTAATCATGTAAATAAAAATTTCATTTAATATATATAAACATGGAAAAGTTCGGGTCACTACACCCATGATGCACAATAAGCATGACGATCATGCTAGTAGTATTGGACTTCGTTATGCTGCTGATCTTTTTCATTTGTAATTTAATATTTGGATATTTTTGGAACATTAAGCAGTTTTATATTAATGAATTGACATACTTGATATGGTTGTTTTCATTTATATCACTGTGTTCTATATTAGCATGTTTAATCCATGAATAATTGTTGATTATTCAAAATCTCCATAATCGGTCATGTTATGGGAATAACATGAATTAAGATTAATGTGAAATTTTGGTTATATTCATTGATGATGAATAGTTAACTTGTTGAGACCAAAATTCATATGTATTCATTGATGATGAATATTGGAATGACCCAACCATGAGATGTCACTACATGAATCGCAGTCAGTAGTAAATCTTTTAGTGATTATGTTTTTGTGTCCTTAGACTTGAGATGCACGCCCATCTTGATAAGTGTAGCATTGTATTCTGATATGGATAAACGCTGTCCTGAATAAGGCTATTATAAAGGCCATTATTGGGTATAATGTAAAGCTCGTGATAGACACGTGTATGCAATATAGGATTTGTTCCTCTAAAATGTTTGGAGTTAGATACTTTTTGAGCTCCTCGATGAATGAATAAGATATTTGTGTGGCCGCACCCAGATGTAATTAAGATGATACTTAATTAATTTTGTGATCTAATTCAGTTCTAAGATCGAGAAACAAAATTGTTAAACAAATGAGAATGACCGATGATCCATATCTAAAATTTAACTAAAGTATCTGAAACAAAAGGACAAATGACATTTAAAACTTACCATAAACAGTTTTGAGAAACTACCCTCACATGAATTTGGGGACAATGACGTGTTGCTAGACGCTTACCATTGTTTGTATAGTTACTTGGTGTTGTGCCATGCACAAGTGGGAGTCTGTAGGATTAATGTGCAAGGTACAACAATATAACTATATGGCCAACTTCATTTGAGCCTTCGGGGTCACACACATATACACCGAGACGTCAAATAAAATATATATATGATGTATATATATTACTCAAGTAACAAAATAGTAAATCGAAATTAATTAATTTATTATTCATATGAATAGGAAATAAAACGAAATTAATTAATTTACTATTCACATGAAAGCGACATGATAGAAATTATTAATTATAAGTTACATAACATACCCCTAAAGTATTTGAGAAATACGACTTTTAAAAACCAAATCAAACGAAATATGATTTTATTGACTAATGAATAGCTATTTTGTTTTGAACTCCCGTGACATGTGAAACTCAACCACTACAACTCAACTCTATTATTACAAACCTTTTTCTATATATTGATTTGATGATCACAATGATAAAAACACATACATACAACAAAGAGTTGGAGAGAGTTTCATAAGTACGTACATCTTATATCCATCTCAAAACTAGCTTTGAGAGCATAACGAAAGTAAAAGAAAATGCAAAGTGATATCGTATGAGGAGTATTACTTTTTAATTGTTTCTGATAGAATTAATAAATCGTATAGTCCAAACAAGATGCACAACACATAAATCCAAGAGTCCATCCTTTTCTAAAACCAATTGGTGATAGAGGGACTTCCCCTTTGACTTATATGCATACATTTGTTTTTGTCCATGACCGATGTGGGATAACTTCCCAACACGCCCCCTCACATAGAGGCATGGAACGGTTGTAGAGATGGCAGCAAGAAGAAGACCTGACTCAATCTGTTTGTAGCGACGGCGGCACACTCATGGGGGCCTGACTCAGACTAGCTTTGTAAAACCGCTCACCTAAGCTCTGATACCATGACAGATGTATAAGTTGTATAGTCTAACAAGATGCACAACACATAAGTCCAAGAGTCCATCCTTTTCTAAAACCAATTGGTGATAGAGGGACTTCCCCTTTGACTTATATGCATGCATTTGTTTTTGTCCATGACCGATGTGGGATAACTTCTCAACAGTTTCACACAATTAATCAAGGGTTGATTAATTTGTTACTTGGGTTTGGACTAGCATCAATTGACGGTCGTTTGAAGTGTAGTGTGGACTATCCTAAGAGACGGTCATATTTTTTATCGTAGGTTTCTCTCCTTCAATCAGTTTCTTCAAGAAAGGTATATCGTTTACTCACTTTGTGAATTACATATTTTGACAATTATTAGTGGTGTAACTGGATCTTTGGGATCGTTAATCATGTGCATGATTTATTAAATTTAAATATATGAATATTTAATTTTGTAAATGGTTTATAAAATAATAATCGATTATTATTTTAACTATCCGCTGCATTAATCTGATTTAAAAGTACACACGATTTTCCAACAAGTCATCCATCGATCTGAAGGTATTTCGTATGCCCGAGAGACCTATTAAATTAACGTGGCCACTATGTTATGATCCAAGTCGGGTCATACCCAATAACAAGCTTACCAACACTTTATATGTATTTATTTTAACGGTTGGATTGTTAAATAAATACGCGACACTTGAATTTTAGAAAATCGGTTTTCTAAATCATAATCACTTGAGATAAATTATTTGGATAATTTATATATGATGTGGATTTAATTATTTATAGGTTTAAATAATTATGTTATGTTATATTTTATAAAATGGTTTATAAAATTATTGCAAGTAACAAATACATTTTATTTTATACAAGTTTTATAAAACTTGTAACAAGTTTTATAAAATATTCTTGTTATAAAATAATGGATGGATGGGCAGTTTTTGGGACTCCAAGACAAGTCCCATGCTTGTTGATTCTTGTTACTTTTGATACATATATTCTCTAGTGCATGCTTAACAAGGTGCACCAAGACTTGATTCTTTTGTGGAGTGAATACACATCAAAAAGAAGCAAAAAAAATTGCACAGAATACTGCTCCAAAGGAGCTGACTGCCGTGGCCTTTTTTGTGTTCAAAGGGGTTCCAAAATTTGGTTTTGCAAGCCAATATCAAGTGTAAAACAAATCCTAACTAATTACAAAGGTGTTGGGGTTATTGCTTGTGGGTATTACTTGCTTGAGGCTTTAAGTTAGAAGCTCTATTGTTCATCATCTTCATCATCTTCTTGCAACTTGAAAATAACCCTCAACTAGCTTGAGGAGGTATATATCTTCCTTCTTTGTTATATGTAAGCATTATTTCATAACTTGATAACTATATGGAATTCAATTAAAATGGTTATGCATATAAACTTGTTTTCTTAGTAATCATGCTTTCGCTTGTTATAACTTAAAATGAATTGGTTTCATGATTTTATTAACATTAAGAAACTTGTTATCATGCATGAAAGTAGAATGTAAAAATATTCGGGTTTGGGTGGGTTCATGATTTTGGCAGAATTTTAAGGGTTCCAAAAGTGGGTTTGGAACTTGCAAATTGATCATATTTGTTGTATATTGTAGTTCACAATCAATGCCTTGACCTTATGATGTATGCATGTGTGTTTGAATGGATATTTGTTTGATTGAATGGGTGTAATATTCATTCAATTTGGTTTGAAACATTAATTATTCATTTGGTATGTAATATTAATTTTTGTTATGTAATTTATTTTATATTTGGCATGTAAAATAGATTAGGATGTATTTTCATTTTCTAGACAAAATGTATTAGGATATATTTTGTAACAAGATAAAGATGCATGAAGATCACAAGGAAGAACACAAGAAGCATGTGGATGCAAGGTTAAGTGGGAGGTTAAAACCTCTTACTTTGTATTTTACCCATTGACCGGTGGCATTTTGTTTTCGGCTAAACAAAATGTCTACCAAAAGGCTTGATTGTGAACATTTGTTTTGCATGCGTAGTTGTTTTAATCTCTTGTATGATTGTGGATTGTGCATGTTACTACAACAAGTTATCACACAAGTTAACAACAAGCAAAACTAAAATTTAATTGGTTAAATTATTAGCAACATGAAATTTACCAAACCACAATTTAATCGGTTAAATTGAAATGGCAAAAAGGATATTAATAAACGGTTATTAAGAACATGATAAGGATCATATGTATAAAATGGTTTATATCAAGTAATTGGCTAAAATTACATGACTTGAAAATGGATTTCAAATGAACCATACACTAAATGCATGTTGGTGTATGGCATAAAAGTTTTCTCAAACTAGAAATAATGAAAACTTAAAATCCCTTTATCAAACAAGGTAAACAAGTTAAACGCCATCCTTTTATGTGACACTTAGACATATTAGGGAACTCATGATGGGATAAAGGTCACCTAACCGTCATGAACAAACTAATATGATTAAGGTGAATTTCGCGTGCTTGTGGGATAAATGTCACCTAACCACTTGTATGTTAAGTTTACACATTTACACAAGTAGGATGACTTGATTTGGAAATCATGAACTTAGGGTCACCGAAGCATGATGAACAAATAGGCGTTGATGGGATAATATTCCATGCAAAAGGATTGCATGATCCCATACTTAGAAGTTGCAAAAGGATTGCAATTGTCATATAATGACTACCTAGCTAAATCAAATGACGGGATAAAGGTCACCTAACTGAAATTTGGTTTACCGTTAGATTCTAAAATTTAATAAATATCAATTGGATTTAAAGGGTATTGATTGTTATATTAAAATTGATACTTAAACAACTTTGTTACATTTTGTAGATGGCCGCCAATAACAACAACAACATTCCTAACCCACCTATTAACTTTAACAACCTATCGTTGAGGTCAATCCTCGAAAAGGAAAAACTCAACCATACGAGCTTCATGGATTGGTTCCGCAATCTAAGAATTGTCCTTAAACTAGAGGACAGGGCGTATGTGTTGGAGGACCCCATTCCCGATCAACCGGACGAGGATGATACGGAAGCCATGTCATATTGGAGGACCCCATTGCCTCATGCTTGGGACTATGATACCCGAACTCCAAAAGGACTTCGAGCATCATAGTGCATACGACATGATCACACAGTTGAAGGAGATGTTCCTTCAACAAGCTCGTGTCGAGCACTTTGAAACGGTCCGAGTGCTTCATGCATGTCGGATGGACGACTCCCAATCCGTTTCATCTTATGTCCTTAAGATGAAAAGCCTTATTGATCGAGAAAACCGTTTAAATTGTAACGTGTCTAATGAATTAGCCACGAACCTTATCCTTAACTCGTTGTCAAAGAGGTTTGACACATTCGTGTTAAATTATAACATGAATGGATGGGATAAGAGCATCGGCGAATTACATGCCATACTTAAGACGGCCGAAGCGAGCATGGGTAAAAGGGCTTCACTCGTGTTTACGATCAATGAAGGCGGGTCCAAAAACAATAACACTTCTAAGCCGAAGGCGGCTAAGAGGAAAGGACCCGCCTACCAAGGCAAGGGCAAGGGAAAGGGAAAGATGGTTACCCCAACCAACAACAACAAGAAGCAAAAGGTTGCCGGAAAGGCTAACCCCAAGGAATATCCGTGCTTCGGTTGCGGTGAAATGGGTCACTGGAAATGAAACTGCCCGGTCTACCTTAAGGAGTTGAAGGAAAAGAGGGATGCAGGGCAAACCTCAGGTAATGTATATATGGTATACATTGAGCTTAGTATTACTTCTTCTAATACATGGGTATTAGACACAGGATGTGGAACTCATATTTGCAATTCTTTGCAGGGGTTCAAAAGAAGTGATCAAGAAGCGGAACGACAAGTCTCTTCATGGGAAATGGAGCAAGGGTGCAAGTGAAAGCTCAAGGAGACTTTGTTTTAAAGCTACCAAGTGGTTTGGAGCTTATTTTGAAAAATGTTTTGTATGCACCCGATTTATCTCGAAACATTATTTCTGTATCCCGTTTGAAACAATATGGTTTTAATCTTAATTTCATTAATGATGATATCCATGTTTCTTTACATGATGTGTTCTATTTCAAGGCTTCGCCTGTGAATGGTGTTTATGAATTGGTTCATGATGACACATCATACAATAGCTCAGTATACCATGCAAACACCAAGAAACTCAAAAGGGATTTGAGTGATTCCTACGTATGGCATTGTCGCCTTGGTCACATAAACAAGAATCGAATGCATACACTTCAAAAGAATGGACTTTTGAAATCAAATGAACAAGACTCGTTTGATGTATGTGAATCTTGTTTACAAGGCAAAATGACTAAAGCACCTTTCAAAGGGACCTATGAAAGGGCTAAAGACTTATTGGGATTAATACACTCGGATGTATGTGGACCCTTTAAGCCCATAACTAGGAATGGTGAAACATACTTCGTTACTTTCATTGATGACTTCAGTCATTTCGGATATGTCTACTTATTAAGACACAAGGACGAAACTTTTGAGGCATTCAAGGAATATCAAAACGAAGTACAAAATCAACTCAATAAGATAATCAAGGTACTTCGTACCGATAGAGGAGGTGAATACCTAAGCGATGCTTTCCAAGATCATCTTAAAGGTTGTGGGATTATCTCGCAACTTACTCCTCCTGGAACACCCCAACTAAATGGAGTTTCTGAAAGGAGGAACCGAACCCTAATGGATATGGTTCGATCTATGATGGCTAGAAACTCGTTACCTCTATCATTTTGGGATTATTGTCTATGCTTCGCGGCTCGTATTTTAAATATGGCCCCAACCAAGAAAGTGGAACGAACACCTCATGAGATGTGGTTTGGAAAACCTCCATCTCTATCATACTTAAAGGTATGGGGATGTGAAGCTTATCCTAAGCGTTACGTCCCTAATAAGTTGAATGCTTGATCCACGAAGTGTATCTTCATAGGGTATCCCAAGGATGATATGGGATACTATTTCTATGATCCATCCGAGCAGAATATATTTGTTGCTCGGAAGGCTGAATTCCTTGAAACTAAGTTCCTAATGGAAGGTAATAGTGAAAGAAAGATAGATCTTGAAGAGGTTCAAGATCAAGTAGATGATACACAATTGGTTGACACTAGCACTCAACATGAAAATGTTGAGAATGATCAAATGGATGATCAAAGTATACAAGACGTTCGCAGATCTGGTAGGATTAGTAATCCTCCTGAGAGATATGGGTTTCTCATGGATGATTGCTATGTGGTTAATTTGGATGAACCAACAAACTACCAAGATGCTTTATCAAGGATTGATAAAGATAAATGGCAGGAAGCCATGAACGCTGAGATGCAATCCATGTATGACAACCAAGTTTGGGAACTAGTTGTACAACCTGCTAGCTCTAAGTTAGTTGATTGTAAATGGATTTTCAAGATGAAAACCGACATGCATGGAAACTTAAATACATATAAAGCTAGACTTGTAGCAAAAGGTTTCACTCAAACTCAAGGGGTTGACTATGATGAAACCTTTTCGCCTGTGGCAATGCTAAAGTCTATTAGGATATTGTTTGCCATTGCTGCTCATTATGATTATGAAATATGGCAAATGGATGTCAAGTCCGCCTTCCTAAATGGATATCTTGAGGAAGATGTCTATATGGTTCAGCCTGAAGGTTTTGTCGATCCGAAACATCCTAACAAAGTATGTAAGTTAAAGAAGTCAATCTACGGATTGAAACAAGCAGCTAGAATGTGGAATCATCGTTTTAATGAGGAAGCCAAGAAATTTGGCTTCATCAAAAATGGTGATGAAGCTTGTGTATACAAGAAATCTAGTGGGAGCACTATCATGTTCCTTGTATTATATGTGGATGATATATTGTTATTTGGAAACGATATTCCAACTATGCAAGGCGTTAAGACTTGGCTAAAAAGCTGCTTCTCCATTAAGGATCTTGAAGAAGCACAATACATTTTGGGGATTAGGATCTACAGGGATAGATCCAAGAAATTGATAGGTTTGAATCAAAGTGCATACATTGAAAAGATCTTGAAAAGGTTCAAGATGGAAAACTCTAAGAAAGGTTTGGTACCTATTCAAAGAGGAAGGCTCCTTAGTTCATCTCAGTGCCCCACCACGAAAGATGAACAAGAGAGAATGAAGAAAGTCCCATATGCGTCTGCCATTGGGTCAATCATGTATGCAATGATATGCACTAGACCGGATGTGTCATGCGCTCTTAGCCTGACAAGCAGATACCAGAATAACCCAAGAAACAGTCATTGGATTGCTGTTAAAAGTATATTGAAATACCTTAGGAGGACTAAGGATATGTTTCTAATATATGGGTCTGGTGAGGAGGAACTCGCTGTAAGAGGTTACGTGGACGCGAGTTTCCAAACTGATCGAGATGATTCTCGATCACAATTCGGTTATGTCTTCACATTAAATGGAGGTGCGGTCTCTTGGAAGAGTTCAAAACAGGATGTTGTTGCTTTATCCACTACAGAGTCGGAGTACATCGCCGCATCATTGGCAGCTCAGGAAGCTGCATGGATGAAGAAATTCGTTGACGACTTAGGAGTAGTCCCTTCCATTCAGGACCCTCTTGAGATCTTTTGTGACAACGAGGGTGCGATTGCTCAAATCAAAGAACCTCGTGCTCACCAAAAGACCCGTCACATTGAGCGGAGATTCAACTACATAAGGGATGAAGTTGAAAAGGGAAAGATATGTATCCGCAAAGTTCACACAGATCTTAATATAGCGGATCCACTCACGAAGCTCTTACATGGTGCAAAACATCAAGGGCATGTTAGTGCATTAGGGCTTCGATATTCTAGTGATTGGTTATGATCTGTTTTAAGTATTGTAACGGAACGAAATTGTTCAAACTCATTAATATAATTATGGCATTAATTTATTTTGAGTTATGTTCCTATTTTGCATATTTTATCCATGAATAAGTAATTATTCTAAATTCCATAGTCGATCACATTTGTGGGAGCAAGTGTGAGGTTTAGACTATTATGAACTTGGATTGGTGTACATTCACGGGATGAATGTGGGGCAAGGTTGCTACCAAGGTTCATAGATATTTGTGGGATACAAATATTGGAAGACCCGCCCTCAAGACTTACTAAATGGAGCCTTTGTGGTTGATCACATGTAGTCTTGAGTAAAGGTGAATATCATTGTATCCTCTGACCTAAGATACATATTGGGTTCGGATATTTACCAAGTATTATACCTTGATTCTTTCCTTCGCTATTCTGAAATATGGTAGTTCATAAGGAAGAGCTCAGGTATAATACAAGGTATATATTTAGGACGTATGTAGTCAAGATGGAATTTGTCCCTCTTATTCGTTGAGAGTCAGATGTCTAAGGCCTGATAAAGTTAAATCTAAAAGAGAGTGATCACTCTGTATCTCTAGGATTTAACATGACATCTAGGACGAAAGGATGTGATGAAAGATTCACCTATTCATATTCGAGATGGGAACTCGAAAGGGATGATGTTATTGAATGGCAAAAGTCATAACATATTGGGGGTGATGGACGGTCGTTAGGTGGTATCCATCACTTGCATTAATTTCTTATGTTTCTCGTGCAAGTGGGAGATTGAAGGTATTTCGTACGCCCGAGAGACATATTAAATTAACGTGGCCACTATGTTATGATCCAAGTCGGGTCATACCCAATAACAAGCTTACCAACACTTTATATGTATTTATTTTAACGGTTGGATTGTTAAATAAATACGCGACACTTGAATTTTAGAAAATTTATTTTCTAAATCATAATCACTTGAGATAAATTATTTGGATAATTTATATATGATGTGGATTTAATTATTTATTGGTTTAAATAATTATGTTATGTTATATTTTATAAAATGGTTTATAAAATTATTGCAATTAACAAATACATTTTATTTTATACAAGTTTTATAAAACTTGTAACAAGTTTTATAAAATATTCTTGTTATAAAATAATGGATGGATGGGCAGTTTTTGGGACTCCAAGACAAGTCCCATGCTTGTTGATTCTTGTTACTGTTGATACATATATTCTCTAGTGCATGCTTAACAAGGTGCACCAAGACTTGACTCTTTTGTGGATTGAATACACATCAAAAAGAAGCAAAAAAAACTGCACAGAATACTGTTCCAAAGGAGCTGACTGCCGTGGCCTTTTTTGTGTTCAAAGGGGTTCCAAAATTTGGTTTTGCAAGCCAATATCAAGTGTAAAACAAATCCTAACTAATTACAAAGGTGTTGGGGTTATTGCTTGTGGGTATTACTTGCTTGAGGCTTCAAGTTAGAAGCTCTATTGTTCATCATCTTCATCATCTTCTTGCAACTTGAAAATAACCCTCAACTAGCTTGAGGAGGTATATATCTTCCTTCTTTGTTATATGTAAGCATTATTTCATAACTTGATAACTATATGGAATTCAATTAAAATGGTTATGCATATAAACTTGTTTTCTTAGTAATCATGCTTCCGCTTGTTATAACTTAAAATGAATTGTTTTCATGATTTTATTAACATTAAGAAACTTGTTATTATGTTGAATTCCATCACAATCTTCCGATGGTGATAATATATCCGTTGTAATACGATAATTGGTGCTGACGTGTTCAATATAAGTGATGATGCCATAGACGATTCTATCAAGATAATTATCAATTAAATTTTGCGGGTAAAAAAAGAAAATTATCAATTAAATTTATCCATTAATAACCACTCTATGTGATTATAGTTTTGAAATTATCGAATTCAAATTTTGAAAGAATCAAGAAGTTAATCTTTTTTTTTTTTTTTTTTTGAAAAGCAAGCATATATTTATAACAACCAAACGACTGTACAAACTGAGAAGCCTGAAAATAACAAAATGGGCAAGGACAAAAGTTTACGAGAAGAACTAAAAAGCCACAAAACTGCAAAGTAGGCAAAATGAAACAAAATTGTATCCTAACTATGCTATGTATAGTCGCCTCGAATTAGCCTATACCCGTTCTGATATTTGACGTATCCACATAGAAACCTGGGTTGATGTTCCACTGATGCCATTCCAAAGGAGCCTTTTTGAGGCGCTTCGAAATCCACCCGAAACTTAACGATTGCACTTCGGATAAGATGCTCGAGATGTTCCATTCTTTATTTTTAAACACTTTGTTATTCCTTGCCTTCCATAATGAGTAACAACAAACCCACTTAACCGCTTCCCATATTTTTTCCCCATGTTTCGAGAACGAACCAAAGATTGAATCGGTATTTAAAGGATCGAGGGAATTGAGTCTGGAATCAGGTATGTTCCACCACTTTAAAAAGAATTTCCAGAATTCGATTACTTTTTTACACTTAAACAGCAAATGGTCCACTGATTTGGTTTCATCTCCACAAATTGGGCATAAAATTGTATCTAAATCCATGCCTCTTTTATCCAGCTCAGATCGCACCGGAAGACGATTAAGCTTTGCTCTCCAAACGAAAATTTCAACCTTTTGCGGAATAGATTTATTTCTAGATGTTTCAGCGAATTGGTTACCTGGTAACAGCTTTTTCTCATCAATCATTGATGATAGCAGCTTCGACTTAAAGACACCATCAGAGCCTAAACACCATCTCCATCTATCTTGAGTGATGGGTTGAAATCGAACCAAAGATAACAGATTTACTAACTCAGCGACATCAGAAAGTGCTCTACCACGAGGGTTACGAATCCAATTCCAGCTTAATGAGATGCCCTAATCGTTCTGCTGAATCCTATCTTGCACCGTAGCCTCCTTACACCTTTCGAGAGCATATAGCCTACTGTAGGTATCCATGAGTGGTGCTGTAACGACCCAACCCTCATTATAACAAAAACACGACACAAAAAAAATTTCTGCGACTGCCCATCTGGATGGCATCCAGAAATCAGGACGGCGTCTAGCACTTAAAACTGGGACGGCGTCCAAGGATTTGGGACGACGTCCCAATGAACTAAAACCTACTGATCAGTTTGCCTTTACACGTGTGCGAAAAACCCGACTCCCGACACTTTTCAACGAAACCAAATATCACAACACATCAATGTAAGTAAAACTAAGAGATTTCCACAATAAAAACCAAGTTTACATCACCGGGCCCACAACAACCCGTTTTACAATTTCGTTCAAAAATACAATTTTCGACCACAAACGTTTAAATACCAAACGACCTCTAGGGCATGGTGTTTGGGGTTAAACTACCCAAATCTTGGCCGAACTTTCGTAAATGCTAAAACCCCCGAGAGCCACTAGTCCAAGCGAATACCTTTGCCCTTATCCTGAAATGTCCCGTTCTTATTGAGTAAAAACGTTCCATATTAATTGATTTCGTTGCGAGGTTTTGACCTCTATATGAGACGTTTTTCAAAGACTGCATTCATTTTTAAAACAAACCATAACCTTTATTTCATAAATAAAGGTTTAAAAAGCTTTACGTAGATTATCAAATAATGATAATCTAAAATATCCTGTTTACACACGACCATTACATAATGGTTTACAATACAAATATGTTACATCGAAATCAGTTTCTTGAATGCAGTTTTTACACAATATCATACAAACATGGACTCCAAATCTTGTCCTTATTTTAGTATGCAACAGCGGAAGCTCTTAATATTCACCTGAGAATAAACATGCTTTAAACGTCAACAAAAATGTTGGTGAGTTATAGGTTTAACCTATATATATCAAATCGTAACAATAGACCACAAGATTTCATATTTCAATACACATCCCATACATAGAGATAAAAATCATTCATATGGTGAACACCCGGTAACCGACATTAACAAGATGCATATATAAGAATATCCCCATCATTCCGGGACACCCTTTGGATATGATATAAATTTCGAAGTACTAAAGCATCCGGTACTTTGGATGGGGTTTGTTAGGCCCAATAGATCTATCTTTAGGATTCGCGTCAATTAGGGTGTCTGTTCCCTAATTCTTAGATTACCAGACTTAATAAAAAGGGGCATATTCGATTTCGATAATTCAACCATAGAATGTAGTTTCACGTACTTGTGTCTATTTTGTAAATCATTTATAAAACCTGCATGTATTCTCATCCCAAAAATATTAGATTTTAAAAGTGGGACTATAACTCACTTTCACAGATTTTTACTTAGTCGGAAAGTAAGACTTGGCCACTGGTTGATTCACGAACCTATAACAATATATACATATATATCAAAGTATGTTCAAAATATATTTACAACACTTTCAGTATATTTTGATGTTTTAAGTTTATTAAGTCAGCTGTCCTCGTTAGTAACCTACAACTAGTTGTCCACAGTTAGATGTACAGAAATAAATCGATAAATATTATCTTGAATCAATCCACGACCCAGTGTATACGTATCTCAGTATTGATCACAACTCAAACTATATATATTTTGGAATCAACCTCAACCCTGTATAGCTAACTCCAACATTCACATATAGAGTGTCTATGGTTGTTCCGAAATATATATAGATGTGTCGACATGATAGGTCGAAACATTGTATACGTGTCTATGGTATCTCAAGATTACATAATATACAATACAAGTTGATTAAGTTATGGTTGGAATAGATTTGTTACCAATTTTCACGTAGCTAAAATGAGAAAAATTATCCAATCTTGTTTTACCCATAACTTCTTCATTTTAAATCCGTTTTGAGTGAATCAAATTGCTATGGTTTCATATTGAACTCTATTTTATGAATCTAAACAGAAAAAGTATAGGTTTATAGTCGAAAAAATAAGTTACAAGTCATTTTTGTAAAGGTAGTCATTTCAGTCGAAAGAACGACGTCTAGATGACCATTTTAGAAAACATACTTTCACTTTGAGTTTAACCATAATTTTTGGATATAGTTTCATGTTCATAATAAAAATCATTTTCTCAGAATAACAACTTTTAAATCAAAGTTTATCATAGTTTTTAATTAACTAACCCAAAACAGCCCGCGGTGTTACTACGACGGCGTAAATCCGGTTTTACGGTGTTTTTCGTGTTTCCAGGTTTTAAATCATTAAGTTAGCATATCATATAGATATAGAACATGTGTGTAGTTAATTTTAAAAGTCAAGTTAGAAGGATTAACTTTTGTTTGCGAACAAGTTTAGAATTAACTAAACTATGTTCTAGTGATTACAAGTTTAAACCTTCGAATAAGATAGCTTTATATGTATGAATCGAATGATGTTATGAACATCATTACTACCTTAAGTTCCTTGGATAAACCTACTGGAAAAGAGAAAAATGGATCTAGCTTCAACGGATCCTTGGATGGCTCGAAGTTCTTGAAGCAGAATCATGACACGAAAACAAGTTCAAGTAAGATCATCACTTGAAGTAAGATTGTTATAGTTATAGAAATTGAACCAAAGTTTGAATATGATTATTACCTTGTATTAGAATGATAACCTACTGTAAGAAACAAAGATTTCTTGAGGTTGGATGATCACCTTACAAGATTGGAAGTGAGCTAGCAAACTTGAAAGTATTCTTGATTTTAGGCAACTAGAACTTGTAAAATATATGAAGAACACTTAGAACTTGAAGATAGAACTTGAGAGAGATCAATTAGATGAAGAAAATTGAAGAATGAAAGTGTTTGTAGGTGTTTTTGGTCGTTGGTGTATGGATTAGATATAAAGGATATGAAATTTTGTTTTCATGTAAATAAGTCATGAATGATTACTCATATTTTTGTAATTTTATGAGATATTTCATGCTAGTTGCCAAATGATGGTTCCCACATGTGTTAGGTGACTCACATGGGCTGCTAAGAGCTGATCATTGGAGTGTATATACCAATAGTACATACATCTAAAAGCTGTGTATTGTACGAGTACGAATACGGGTGCATACGAGTAGAATTGTTGATGAAACTGAACGAGGATGTAATTGTAAGAATTTTTGTTAAGTAGAAGTATTTTGATAAGTGTCTTGAAGTCTTTCAAAAGTGTATGAATACATATTAAAACACTACATGTATATACATTTTAACTGAGTCGTTAAGTCATCGTTAGTCGTTACATGTAAATGTTGTTTTGAAACCTTTAGGTTAACGATCTTGTTGAATGTTGTTAACCCATTGTTTATTATAACAAATGAGATGTTAAATTGTTATATTATCATGATATTATGATATATAATATATCTTAGTATGATGTATATACAGTTAAATGTCATTACAACGATAATCGTTACATATATGTCTCGTTTCGAAATCATTAAGTTAGTAGTCTTATTTTTACATATGTATTTCATTGTTAATACACTTAATAATATATTTACTTATCATTTAACATAATTAACCAAGTGTATCAATATCTTAATATGATTCATATGTACCTAGTAAGACGTTGTTATAACGATAATCGTTATATATATCATTTTCGAGTTTCTTAAATTAATAGTCTCATTTTTATGTATATAACTCATTGTTAAAATACCTAATGAGATACATACTTATAATAAAAACATGTTAACTATATATATAACCATATATATGTCATCGTATAGTTTTTACAAGTTTTAACGTTCATGAATCACCGGTCAACTTGGGTGGTCAATTGTCTATATGAAACATATTTCAATTAATCAAGTCTTAACAAGTTTGATTGCTTAACATGTTGGAAACATTTAATCATGTAAATATCAATCTCAATTAATATATATAAACATGGAAAAGTTCGGGTCACTACAGTACCTACCCGTTAAATAAATTTCGTCCCGAAATTTTAAGCTGTTGAAGGTGTTGACGAATCTTCTGGAAATAGATGCGGGTATTTCTTCTTCATCTGATCTTCACGCTCCCAGGTGAACTCGGGTCCTCTACGAGCATTCCATCTAACCTTAACAATTGGTATCTTGTTTTGCTTAAGTCTTTTAACCTCACGATCCATTATTTCGACGGGTTCTTCGATGAATTGGAGTTTTTCGTTGATTTGGATTTCATCTAACGGAATAGTGAGATCTTCTTTAGCAAAACATTTCTTCAAATTCAAGACGTGGAAAGTGTTATGTACAGCCGCGAGTTGTTGAGGTAACTCAAGTCGGTAAGCTACTGGTCCGACACGATCAATAATCTTGAATGGTCCAATATACCTTGGATTTAATTTCCCCCATTTACCAAATCGAACAACGCCTTTCCAAGGTGCAACTTTAAGCATGACCATCTCTCTAATTTCAAATTCTATATCTTTTCTTTTAATGTCAGCGTAGCTCTTTTGTCGACTTTGGGCGGTTTTCAACTGTTGTTGAATTTGGATGATCTTCTCGGTAGTTTCTTGTATAATCTCCGGACCCGTAATCTGTCTATCCCCCACTTCACTCCAACAAATCGGAGACCTGCACTTTCTACCATAAAATGCTTCAAACGGCGCCATCTCAATGCTTGAATGGTAGCTGTTGTTGTAGGAAAATTCTGCTAACGGTAGATGTCGATCCCAACTGTTTCCGAAATCAATAACACATGCTCGTAGCATGTCTTCAAGCGTTTGTATCGTCCTTTTGCTCTGCCCATCAGTTTGTGGATGATAGGCAGTACTCATGTCTAGACGAGTTCCTAATGCTTGCTGTAATGTCTGCCAGAATCTTGAAATAAATCTGCCATCCCTATCAGAGATAATAGAGATTGGTATTCCATGTCTGGAGACGACTTCCTTCAAATACAATCGTGCTAACTTCTTGTAATGACCCGGAATTTTCCGACCAAATTATATTTATGAGATTAATATTTACATAAATTAAACCATACCAACATGATAAGCAATCCAAATTGTTGAGACTTGTGTTTTTGAAAAGAGTTTTACACAATGTTTGACCGTCCAATATGACCGATGATATCACGAACTATATAACATACGATAATTATACGTTTGTGTATATATATGTATTTATATATATTTAACATGATCTAAGGATGGTTTAACATCTCATTGTGTACTAATGACAATGAGTTATAAGTATATTTTGAAACTACTAACTTAAGTTTTCAAAACGATAACTATACGTAACATTCTTTGATATCTATACTTATAATCTATAATGCTTATACATGTATCGTATATATAATGTATTTAATCACTTTTTAAGGACTTAAATACATAAAACAATATAAGTATATTCACAAAAGATAGCAATATTTGAATTCTCGTTCCGTTTCCTCAAGATTTCTATACGTATATCTAGGGTATATGTACCCGTATCATACCCAACTTCTATACGTATTTACTATTGGTATATACACATCAAATCAACATCCTAATCAACATTATTACTGCCCTAGATATGAGGTAACTAGGATTTGTCAAGTAGTATGAATTATTAGTAAGAAAACAAAATTAGGAATCCTTTTCTTTCTTTATAAACTAAAAATGTTTTTATAAATGAACACCATTTCTTCACTCCATTTTCTCATACCTACACCCTCATTTCTCTCTTAAAATACTCCTAACTTCATACTTGATCATCTCCAAGCATTTTCCCCATCATTTAGCTTCAATTACAAGCCTTAAACACCATAAGAAAACTCTTTCAAGAACATATCAAAATAACCACCCATTTGAAGAAGTTTACTTCCAACCTTTTGATCTAACTCCACCACTCTTTGATTCCAAGATTATTTCTTATCTTTTGCAGTAACTTTGTCCAAGTAACTTGAGGTAGTAACCTTGTTCATAATCTTATTCAATCCATATTCATATAGCTATCTTATTTTGTGGTATAAAATTTTAACAACAAGAACATAGTTTGAATGATTTCAAACTTGTTCGCAAACTAAATAGATCCTTCTGAATTGACTTTTAAAACACTTCAAGACCTGTAATATATCATAATGATATGCTAACCTAACAAGATATAACTTGGTTTTACAAAGAACATCTTAAAAACTGAATCTACGTCGTCGGAGTGCAACCGGGGGCTGTTTTGGGTTGGATAATTAAAAACCATCTTGAACTTTGAATTGGAAGTTCATGTTCTGTAAAAATGATATTTCTTATGAATATGTTAACACATAAAAATTTCATGGTTTAACTCAAAGTGTAAGTATTTTTAGAAAAATGATCATTAAATGTTGTTTTTATGATGGAAAATGATCACTTTCATAAGTTTCACTAAAGTTTGACCTATAACCTATGATTTAGAATACAAACTAAGGTATTTTCAGTTCATATTCTTTAAATTTGACTCGATCCAAGGAAGTGGCAAGTTGAACCAACAAAAACGGAGTTGTAATGAAGAAACTACGACTAAAACAAGATTGGGTATCCGAAGCTAGTTTAGCTACGAAAATATTTGGAGAAAAAGTAAATTAATCATATCTTTTCTAATTAATATGATATTTTATATATAATTACTTATGATTTGATTTTATATATTTCAGGACCACCCGTAAACAACACGAGAAGATTAATCATAAGACCTCATGATTGTACGCAACATGTCATTTGACAACACGGTACTTTATGTACGCAACACGTCATTTGACAACATGGTACCATGGGTCGAGATTAATTCTGATCAATACGAATACAATGGGGTCTTTATTTATTTTATTTAAGCAACTAATTGTGGACCACTAACATCGGACTGCTAACTACGGACTAAGAAAATATTAAAAGTATTAAAAGTATATATATATATGTAACGATTACTTAAAAAGAAAATATGTTGATATATTATATATATGGTTAGGTTCGTGATATCTATCGCAGACCAAGTCGAATTAAATACCTTCAAGGCAAAAGTGAGTTTCATTTGCTCCCTTTTTAATTGCTTTTGCAATATATATTTTTGGGCTGAGAATACATGCGCTGCTTTTATAAATGTTTACAAAATAGACACAAGTACTTAAAAATATATTCTACGTTGAGTTGTACCACTGGCATATTTCCCTGTAGCTTGGTAACTACTATTTACATGGGTATTGTAAACGCGAATCCTGTTGATAGATCTATCGGGCCTGACAACCCCAACCGGACTGGACGACCAGTATTCAACGGTTGCACAGTACTTCATTTTGGTGACTACACTTGGTACGGTGTAGTGAGATTTCATAATAAAGGGAATATGCGACGTTGATTAAATGTTAAGTATGGTTACCAAGTGCTCAACCACTTAGAATGCTTTACATACACTTGCGAGTGTATTATTTTTATGATTATGAAATCTTGTGGTCTATTAACATATTGAAATGATTGTTATGATAAACCTATGAACTCACCAACCTTTTGGTTGACACTTTAAAGTATGTTTATTCTCAGGTACGAATTAAGTCTTCCGCTGTGCATTTGCTCAATATAAGGACATTACTTGTAGCCGATCCTAGCAATGGGACCAAATGTTGATGACTTCGTCCAGGTGGATTAGGACGGGTCCTTTCAGTTGGTATCAGAGCGGTGGTCGTAGCGAACCAGGTCTTGCATTAGTGTGTCTAACTAGTAGTTGTTAGGATGCATTAATGAGTCTGGACTTCGACCGTGTCTACATGTCAAAAGTTTTGCTTATCATTTCTAGTCGGAAATCATCTGCTTATCATCCTTAGGAAATTACCTGCTTATCATTCATAAGTCTAGACACGTTTTACTGCATTTACTGCATTGATAGTGTATAGACGAATTCTTATCTTAGCATATCTGTTATTGCGAACTTTGACTGAAATCTTTTCAAAGATTCTCCGTAATTTACGGGATTTTGGTATTATATATACATATGTAAATTATGTATTGAAGAGTACCAAATCTAACTCCTATAATTTATTCCATACCAAAAATTCATTTTCCCCATTATACAAGATGGATTCCGCATCTAGTTCGAATTCTTCAGATTCCGACAGTTATGCCGATATGGATTTCCATTCGGGCTCCGAAAGCAGCGTCACCGGAATGGATCAACCAAATTCCCATCATCTATTCTGGATGAATTGGGGATGGGTTCGTAATATACTAAATCACTGGAGACAAGAAGAAGGTGATCGATTCCATCCACCAAATTTCCCTCTTGGCGATGAACCTGAAGCACTTACCGGCGAACCTATTCGAAACCCCATTTTCTCTCTCATTTCTAGAGTATCTCATCACGATTATATACTATCCCATATTACAAATCTTGTTCATTCGCTCGCTCCAACCGCAAATCATCCCGGTGTACTAGCAGAAGTTAACGAACTTCGCGCTCGCGTGACGGCTTTGGAGAACATGGTGCGAAGGTTGCAAACACCAGCATCAGCACCAGCAGCATAATCAGCACCACCATCAATAACATCAACAATACCATCATCACCACTAATAAACAACATCTGCATTACACGTCTCGACATCATAATCTGTCCCACAAACATCAACATCATACGCACCATAGATACCAAGGAGTACCAACAATAATGAACGATGAAGTATTGATCCATAACTTCATTGATATTCTGCGAAGAATATGTGGTTTCAAAAAGTTTTAGAGATTTCTTATTCTAGCTCAAACCGAAAAGCAAATGAGATTATTATCATATTAACTTATTAAATTCATGATTTCATCTGAAGAAAATATATATGTATATATGTTTTCATAAAGATTGTAATTAAAAGTTATTTTGTACAAAATATTAATGGTGAAATTTTTTTTTAACGGGTAGGTAATACCCGAGGAATAATTAGATTTCATCTTAATAAGTTACATTATACATTCGTCGAAGCTGATTCAACAGTCATTTACTATCCTACTTACAACCACCGATATACGTATCCGTTCACCGTAGAATAACCATTTTCATTCAATTTCATATTTGGATTTTGACTTCCCAGAATCCAACAAGTGGCATATGAAGAAAACATATGACAAGATAAACTCTGTTAGAAACAAACAAATTAACTATGAAAAATTTTGTTAAGAATCCACGCTAACTTATCCAGCTAACTGTTCCTAGCTAACTGATTACATTTTATTTATCGTAGTTTATTTATCGCAATTTAATTATCGCACTTTTATTTATCGTCATTTAATTTCTGTAATTATTTTATGCACTTTAAATATCGGGACACGTATACAATGTTTTGACATATCATATTGACGCATCTATATATATTATTTAGAATCACCATAGACACTCTATATGTAGTAATGATCGAGTTCTCTATACAGGGTTGAGGTTGATTCTACAATAATATATATAGTTTGAGTTGTGATCGAGTCTGAGACGTATACGGGTCACGACACGTATTAATTAATTCATATATTATATATTAAACTATATATGAAATATTGGACTGTTACTGTGGACTATCGACTGTGGACTAATGACATTGGACAATTAAAATGAATTAAAATATTGATTATAACATATGAAACTAAACATTTCTTCAAGATTGCCACTTGATTTCATCTTAAACCTCATTGTATCTCGACGATTACAATCAGCGTTCAAATCTATCATGATTCTTAAAAACACCTCAATCGAGAGGATAAACCAACCGCACTTCATCTACGGAAGAAAAGATTGATGCATATAGTTATGCACCTGAAAAACCCTCGGAAACTGAGTAAACATTTGACACGTATCTGTTCTAGTTCCTTTGACATTGTTATTACCGAAGATCGTTTTGCAATCCCTTTCCAAAGTAGCTAATTTTGTCACAGCTCCAGCAAGTCAACTCCGACTTTTCATCTGAAACAACTTTATTATAACCGCGATATATATGCGTACTCTTTATTGTTACTGGGGAACCTTTTATATTCCATAATATTACCATCAGCGATTAATCATTCTAAAAACACAATTCTCCTGAAACTACCTCGGTTTGATAACCGATGACCCTCATTAGTTAACTTTGAAAATGCTGGCGAAGCAGCATGTTGTAGATGATCTTAATGGCCAAAAGTTTGATGATAAAGAAAGGAGTGTTAGGAACGCTCGACAGAAAATTTAGTACTGAAAAGCGGATTATGCGAAACTATGAAGAAAGCCATGGACAAATCACAAAGAATAAGTTTGCCTTCAAAGAATCCAAATGATTCTGTGCCTGCTGAAATTCGTAGCAAACATCTTATTTCTCATTCTAAACCTTCACAGACAAATCTTCTTCATCATCCATTGATATTAGAAATTCTAAGATATTCTCGTATGTTCTATTATAAATATCCTCCATATTTATGGCGATATTTTCACAACTATTCTTATCTGAGATCATTTATCTCTCCGTAATATCTGCAACATAAAAGAAACTGTGTTAGTTTCTAAATTCTGAAACCTTTGAGTTTAAAATATGAATGTTTTGAAGTAGTGTTGGAAACTGAAGCATGGATTAGTATAATATAATGACACTTGATCAACGTCATTATATTACAGTAAGTCATGCTGAGTTTCTAATGAAGCATGATGATTCACAGTACCGTCATCATGTGCCATTTACACGACTCTTACATTCTATCTAATCTCTAAACATATCAAGAGAATATTTTTCTGGATGACTCGGTCTTCTCCAGGGTATTCTGGTAATTTAACAAATCAAAATCTTTTATTACCATTATCTTCTTAGAGCATTAGCTATGTTCATTCTGAATTTCATATCTACGAATTTCGGACCATTACTCGCTTGACTCGAAGTCGGGAAGAGAAAACGAAAGTATGAAGCTCCGAAAAATAATGAAGAATATAAACTCCGATAATAACCCCGAAATTACAAACTGTGTATATCGATGCAGATAGCAATATAGGGACACGGGAGAATTAGAAACACTATAAACACAAGAGTATAGTAGAAGTAAATAGATTCTTCTGGTGGTAGATGAAAAAAAAAGAATGACAGATATAAAAATTAGGAGTATATCAAGAATCAGGACTGGATGGAGCACATTGATGAATGCTTTAAAGTAAGAATCAAGGGAGAAAGAATGGAAGGTGTGAGTAGTAAGAAATAAGGAAACGAAGGGGTGAATTTATAGTGAAATATCAGACAGAGCAATCGAAACAGATTATTGCATATAATCAAAGAAGATCCTGATTTCCTTAATCACCAAAGAACCAAATCTTATTACGTAAGATTCTCTTTAAATCCCTTAAATCCCAGAAATCAATCATAACTACGTCATCGGTTAAGACGAATATATTTTACTCATCTCACTCTTTTACGATAGTCTCATTTATATTCTTCGCATAATCGAATCATTTTGTCTACATTACTCAATGATGATAAAACTCCATTATCACCTTATATTTGTCATGAAAACCTTCTTATTGTTATCCATAACAACCTCTATCAAATTTCGGGGACGAAATTTCTTTAACGGGTAGGTACTGTAATGACCCGGAATTTTCCGACCAAATTATATTTATGAGATTAATATTTACATAAATTAAACCATACCAACATGATAAGCAATCCAAATTGTTGAGACTTGTGTTTTTGAAAAGAGTTTTACACAACGTTTGACTGTCCAATATGACCGATGATATCACGAACTATATAACATACGATAATTATACGTTTGTGTATATATATGTATTTATATATATTTAACATGATCTAAGGATGGTTTAACATCTCATTGTGTACTAATGACAATGAGTTATAAGTATATTTTGAAACTACTAACTTAAGTTTTCAAAACGATAACTATACGTAACATTCTTTGATATCTATACTTATAATCTATAATGCTTATACATGTATCGTATATATAATGTATTTAATCACTTTTTAAGGACTTAAATACATAAAACAATATAAGTATATTCACAAAAGATAGCAATATTTGAATTCTCGTTCCGTTTCCTCAAGATTTCTATACGTATATCTAGGGTATATGTACCCGTATCATACCCAACTTCTATACGTATTTACTATTGGTATATACACATCAAATCAACATCCTAATCAACATTATTACTGCCCTAGATATGAGGTAACTAGGATTTGTCAAGTAGTATGAATTATTAGTAAGAAAACAAAATTAGGAATCCTTTTCTTTCTTTATAAACTAAAAACGTTTTTATAAATGAACACCATTTCTTCACTCCATTTTCTCATACCTACACCATAATTTCTCTCTTAAAATACTCCTAACTTCATACTTGATCATCTCCAAGCATTTTCCCCATCATTTAGCTTCAATTACAAGCCTTAAACACCATAAGAAAACTCTTTCAAGAACATATCAAAATAACCACCCATTTGAAGAAGTTTACTTCCAACCTTTTGATCTAACTCCACCACTCTTTGATTCCAAGATTATTTCTTATCTTTTTCAGTAACTTTGTCCAAGTAACTTGAGGTAGTAACCTTGTTCATAATCTTATTCAATCCATATTCATATAGCTATCTTATTTTGTGGTATAAAATTTTAACAACAAGAACATAGTTTGAATGATTTCAAACTTGTTCGCAAACTAAATAGATCCTTCTGACTTGACTTTTAAAACACTTCAAGACCTGTAATATATCATAATGATATGCTAACCTAACAAGATATAACTTGGTTTTACAAAGAACATCTTAAAAACTGAATCTACGTCGTCGGAGTGCAACCGGGGGCTGTTTTGGGTTGGATAATTAAAAACCATCTTGAACTTTGAATTGGAAGTTCATGTTCTGTAAAAATGATATTTCTTATGAATATGTTAACACATAAAAATTTCATGGTTTAACTCAAAGTGTAAGTATTTTTAGAAAAATGATCATTAAATGTTGTTTTTATGATGGAAAATGATCACTTTCATAAGTTTCACTAAAGTTTGACCTATAACCTATGATTTCGAATACAAACTAAGGTATTTTCAGTTCATATTCTTTAAATTTGACTCGATCCAAGGAAGTGGCAAGTTGAACCAACAAAAACGGAGTTGTAATGAAGAAACTACGACTAAAACAAGATTGGGTATCCGAAGCTAGTTTAGCTACGAAAATATTTGGAGAAAAAGTAAATTAATCATATCTTTTCTAATTAATATGATATTTTATATATAATTACTTATGATTTGATTTTATATATTTCAGGACCACCCGTAAACAACACGAGAAGATTAATCATAAGACCTCATGATTGTACGCAACATGTCATTTGACAACACGGTACTTTATGTACGCAACACGTCATTTGACAACATGGTACCATGGGTCGAGATTAATTCTGATCAATACGAATACAATGGGGTCTTTATTTATTTTATTTAAGCAACTAATTGTGGACCACTAACATCGGACTGCTAACTACGGACTAAGAAAATATTAAAAGTATTAAAAGTATATATATATATGTAACGATTACTTAAAAAGAAAATATGTTGATATATTATATATATGGTTAGGTTCGTGATATCTATCGGAGACCAAGTCGAATTAAATACCTTCAAGGCAAAAGTGAGTTTCATTTGCTCCCTTTTTAATTGCTTTTGCAATATATATTTTTGGGCTGAGAATACATGCGCTGCTTTTATAAATGTTTACAAAATAGACACAAGTACTTAAAAATATATTCTACGTTGAGTTGTACCACTGGCATATTTCCCTGTAGCTTGGTAACTACTATTTACATGGGTATTGTAAACGCGAATCCTGTTGATAGATCTATCGGGCCTGACAACCCCAACCGGACTGGACGACCAGTATTCAACGGTTGCACAGTACTTCGTTTTGGTGACTACACTTGGTACGGTGTAGTGAGATTTCATAATAAAGGGAATATGCGACGTTGATTAAATGTTAAGTATGGTTACCAAGTGCTCAACCACTTAGAATGCTTTACATACACTTGCGAGTGTATTATTTTTATGATTATGAAATCTTGTGGTCTATTAACATATTGAAATGATTGTTATGATAAACCTATGAACTCACCAACCTTTTGGTTGACACTTTAAAGTATGTTTATTCTCAGGTACGAATTAAGTCTTCCGCTGTGCATTTGCTCAATATAAGGACATTACTTGTAGCCGATCATCGCAATGGGACCAAATGTTGATGACTTCGTCCAGGTGGATTAGGACGGGTCCTTTCACTTCTCCATCTTGTCATCTTCTCTTATTGGCAGGAAGTGTGCTGACTTGGTGAGACGATCAACTATTACCCAAATAGTATCAAAACCACTTGCAGTCCTTGGCAATTTAGTGATGAAATCCATGGTAATGTTTTCCCATTTCCATTCCGGGATTTTGGGTTGTTGAAGTAGACCTGATGGTTTCTGATGCTCAGCTTTGACCTTAGAACACGTCAAACATTCTCCTACGTATTTAGCAACATCGGCTTTCATACCCGGCCACCAAAAATGTTTCTTGAGATCCTTGTACATCTTCCCCGTTCCAGGATGTATTGAGTATCTGGTTTTATGAGCTTCTCTAAGTACCATTTCTCTCATATCTCCAAATTTTGGTACCCAAATCCTTTCAGCCCTATACCGGGTTCCGTCTTCCCGAATATTAAGATGCTTCTCCGATCCTTTGGGTATTTCATCCTTTAAATTTCCCTCTTTTAAAACTCCTTGTTGTGCCTCCTTTATTTGAGTAGTAATGTTATTATGAATCATTATATTCATAGATTTTACTCGAATGGGTTCTCTGTCCTTCCTGCTCAAGGCATCGGCTACCACATTTGCCTTCCCCGGGTGGTAACGAATCTCAAAGTCGTAATCATTCAATAATTCAATCCACCTACGCTGCCTCATATTCAGTTGTTTCTGATTAAATATGTGTTGAAGACTTTTGTGGTCGGTATATATAATACTTTTGACCCCATATAAGTAGTGCCTCCAAGTCTTTAATGCAAAAACAACCGCGCCTAATTCCAAATCATGCGTCGTATAATTTTGTTCGTGAATCTTCAATTGTCTAGACGCATAAGCAATCACCTTCGTTCGTTGCATTAATACACAACCGAGGCCTTGCTTTGATGCGTCACAATAAATCATAAAATCATCATTCCCTTCAGGCAATGACAATATAGGCGCCGTAGTTAGCTTTTTCTTCAATAACTGAAACGCTTTCTCTTGTTCATCATTCCATTCAAATTTATTCCCTTTATGCGTTAATGCAGTCAAGGGTTTTGCTATTCTGAAAAAGTCTTGGATGAACCTTCTGTAGTAACCAGCTAGTCCTAAAAACTGGCGTATGTGTTTCGGAGTTTTCGGGGTTTCCCACTTTTCAACAGTTTCTATCTTTGCCGGATCCACCTTAATACCTTCTTTGTTCACTATGTGACCGAGGAATTGAACTTCTTCCAACCAAAATGCACACTTTGAAAACTTAGCGTACAATTCTTCCTTCCTCAATACTTCTAACACCTTTCTCAAATGTTCACCGTGTTCTTGGTCATTCTTTGAGTAAATAAGTATGTCATCAATGAAAACAATGACAAACTTGTCAAGGTATGGTCCACACACTCGGTTCATAAGGTCCATGAACACAGCTGGTGCATTAGTTAAACCAAACGGCATGACCATAAACTCGTAATGACCATAACGTGTTCTGAAAACAGTCTTTGGAATATCATCTTCTTTCACCCGCATTTGATGATACCCGGAACGTAAGTCAATCTTTGAATAAACAGACGAGCCTTGTAGTTGATCAAATAAGTCGGTGATTCTCGGTAGTGGGTAGTGGTTCTTGATGGTAAGTTTGTTCAACTCTCGGTAGTCGATACACAACCTGAATGTACCATCTTTCTTCTTGACAAACAAAACAGGAGCTCTCCACGGTGATGTGCTTGGTCGAATGAAACCACGCTCTAAAAGTTCTTGTAATTGGCTTTGCAGTTGTTTCATCTCGCTGAGTGCAAGTCTGTAAGGAGCACGAGCTATTGGTGCAGCTCCTGGTACAAGATCTATTTGAAATTCAACGGATCGATGTGGGGGTAATCCCGGTAATTCTTTCGGAAATACATCGGGAAATTCTTTTGCAATGGGAACATCATTGATGCTCTTTTCTTCAGTTTGTACTTTCTCGACGTGTGCTAGAACAGCATAGCAACCTTTTCTTATTAGTTTTTGTGCCTTCAAATTACTAATAAGATGTAGCTTTGTGTTGCCCTTTTCTCCGTACACCATTAAGGGTTTTCCTTTTTCTCGTATAATGCGAATTGCATTTTTGTAACAAACGATCTCTGCTTTCACTTCTTTCAACCAGTCCATACCGATTATCACATCAAAACTCCCTAACTCTACTGGTATCAAATCAATCCTAAATGTTTCGCTAACCAGTTTAATTTCTTGATTCTGACATATATTATCTGCTGAAATTAATTTACCATTTGCTAATTCGAGTAAAAATTTACTATCCAAAGGCGACAATGGACAACTTAATTTAGCACAAAAATCTCTACTCATATAGCTTCTATCCGCACCCGAATCAAATAAAACGTAAGCAGATTTATTGTCAATAAGAAACGTACCCGTAACAAGCTCCGGGTCTTCCTGTGCCTCTGCCGCATTAATATTGAAAACTCTTCCGCGGCCTTGTCCATTCGTGTTCTCCTGGTTCGGACAATTTCTAATAATGTGGCCCGGTTTTCCACATTTATAACAAACTACATTGGCATAACTTGCTCCGACACTACTTGCTCCGCCATTACTCGTTCCGACACCATTTGTTCGTTTCATTCTATTAACCCCTGGTCCGTAAACCTCACACTTCGCCGCGCTATGACCATTTCTTTTACACTTGTTGCAAAATTTGGTGCAGAACCCCGAGTGATATTTTTCACACCTTTGGCATAGCTGCTTCTAATTGTTGTTGTTGTTGCGGTTATTATTGTTGTTAGGATGATTGTTGTAGTTGCTGTTGTTGTTGTTGTTGTTGTTGGGCCGTTTGTTGTAGTTGCGATTTATGTTGCGATTGTTGGGATAATTGTTGCGATTATTGTTGTAATTGCTGTTGTTGTTGTATTGGTGATTCTTATCACCGTTTTCCTCCCACTTTCTTTTGACTTGCTTCACATTGGCCTCTTCAGCAGTCTGTTCTTTAATTCTTTCTTCAATCTGGTTCACTAGTTTGTGAGCCATTCTACATGCCTGTTGTATGGAGGCGGGCTCGTGTGAACTTATATCTTCTTGGATTCTTTCCGGTAATCCTTTCACAAACGCGTCGATCTTCTCTTCCTCATCTTCGAATGCTCCCGGACACAATAGGCACAATTCTGTGAATCGTCTTTCGTACGTGGTAATATCAAATCCTTGGGTTCGTAACCCTCTAAGTTCTGTCTTGAGCTTATTCACCTCGGTTCTGGGACGGTACTTCTCGTTCATCAAGTGCTTGAATGCTGACCACGGTAGTGCGTACGCATCGTCTTGTCCCACTTGCTCTAGATAGGTATTCCACCATGTTAACGCAGAACCTGTGAAGGTATGTATAGCGTACTTCACTTTGTCCTCTTCAGTACACTTACTTATGGCAAACACCGATTCGACCTTCTCGGTCCACCGTTTCAATCCGATCGGTCCTTCGGTTCCATCAAATTCCAAAGGTTTGCAGGCAGTAAATTCTTTGTAGGTGCATCCAACACGATTTCCTGTACTGCTAGATCCAAGGTTATTGTTGGTATGTAGCGCAGCCTGTACTGCGGCTATGTTTGAAGCTAGAAAAGTACGGAATTCCTCTTCATTCATATTCACGGTGTGTCGAGTAGTCGGTGCCATTTCCTTCAAAATAGTCCAATGGAACAAGTTAATCATGTAGAATATTAAGAGTAGTTAATCGTATTTCGTAGCATAATATGAACTCATTTATAAAAGCTTTTTCTTCATATTAGCATTTTATAAGTTTAAATTCGGGTAGTACCTACCCGTTAAGTTCATACTTAGTAGCTAATATACAATTCAACTACTACAATTCTATATGAAAAACTGATTATAATAATATTTCGCGTTCAAACTTTTTCACAATATTTAATAAACTTACAATACCGCTTATTTTACATATAGCATGAAATATAGCACACAATAAATTTGATACAAGATGGTTGTGAAGATAATTCTAGCTAGTACACAAGTCGTTCAGCAAAGGCAATAAAGACACGTAATTCATACGTCCAGAAACAAGTCATGCATTCTGGTTTTACTAGGATTACTTCCCATCCTTGGTCTTGTGGAACATAACCGTTATGGCCGTTGATAAGACAGCGTGTTGTAACATCATCAAAGGGACGAGGGTTACGTAATGTCCAACAGTCCCGTAACAATCTAAAAACCTCATTTCTTACCCCAATTATCGACTCCGTCACTTGTGGGAACGTTTTGTTTAATAGTTGTAGCCCGATGTTCTTGTTCTCACTTTGGTGAGAAGCGAACATTACTAATCCGTAAGCATAACATGCTTCTTTATGTTGCATGTTAGCCGCTTTTTCTAAATCACGAAGTCCAATATTTGGATATATTGAGTCAAAATAATTTCTTAACCCATTGCGTAAAATAGCATTTGGGTTCCCCGCAATATATGCGTCAAAGTAAACACATCGTAACTTATGGGTTTCCCAATGTGATATCCCCCATCTTTCAAACGAAAGTCTCTTATAAACCAAGGCATTCTTGGAACGTTCTTCGAATGTCTTACAAACTGATTTCGCCTTAAATAGTTGTGCCGAGGAATTTTGACCGACTCTAGACAAGATTTCATCAATCATGTCTCCGGGTAGGTCTCTTAAAATATTGGGTTGTCTATCCATTTTGTGTTTTTATACTGTAAAATAGACAAGAGTTAGATTCATAAAAAAAAATACTTATTAATACAAGCAATTTTTACATATATCATAAAGCATAAGCACACTATATTACTTATATTACACCACACGAATACAACTATCTTATTCCGACTCGCTTGTTTCTTCTTCATCAGTTTTGGTTCGTTTTGCCAAGTTTCTAGGGATATATGATGTTCCCCTAATACGAGCCGTCGTTATCCACATTGGTTTAGAAAAACCTGGTGGTTTAGAGGTTCCCGGGTCATTGTTACAACTTAAGGACTTCGGGGGTTGACGATACATATAAAGTTCATCGGGGTTGGAATTAGATTTCTCTATTTTTATGCCCTTTCCCTTATTATTTTCTTTTGCCTTTTTAAATTCAGTTGGGGTAATTTCTATAACATCATCAGAATTCTCGTCGGAATCCGATTCATCGAAGAATTGGTAATCCTCCCAATATTTTGCTTCCTTGGGTGAAACACCATTGACCACAATTAACCTTGGTCAGTTGGTTGAGGATTTTCTTTTACTTAACCATTTTATTATTTCCCCCACTGGTTCTATTTCTTCATCCGGTTCCGATTCTTCTTCCGGTTCCGATTCTTCTTCCGGTTCCGACTCTTCTTCCGGTTCCTCTTCGGGAACTTGTGAATCAGTCCACGAATCATTCCAATTTACATTTGACTCTTCATTATTATTAGGTGAGTCAATGGGACTTGTTCTAGAGGTAGACATCTATCACATAATATCAAACGCGTTAAGAGATTAATATATCACATAATATTCACATGTTAAAAATATATAGTTTCCAACAAAATTTGTTAAGCAATCATTTTTCAACTAAACACGGTCGAAGTCCAGACTCACTAATGCATCCTAACAAACTCGATAAGACACACTAATGCAAAATGCTGGTTCTCTAAGACCAACGCTCTGATACCAACTGAAATGTCCCGTTCTTATTGATTAAAAACGTTCCATATTAATTGATTTCGTTGCGAGGTTTTGACCTCTATATGAGACGTTTTTCAAAGACTGCATTCATTTTTAAAACAAACCATAACCTTTATTTCATAAATAAAGGTTTAAAAAGCTTTACGTAGATTATCAAATAATGATAATCTAAAATATCCTGTTTACACACGACCATTACATAATGGTTTACAATACAAATATGTTACATCGAAATCAGTTTCTTGAATGCAGTTTTTACACAATATCATACAAACATGGACTCCAAATCTTGTCCTTATTTTAGTATGCAACAGCGGAAGCTCTTAATATTCACCTGAGAATAAACATGCTTTAAACGTCAACAAAAATGTTGGTGAGTTATAGGTTTAACCTATATATATCAAATCGTAACAATAGACCACAAGATTTCAAATTTCAATACACATCCCATACATAGAGATAAAAATCATTCATATGGTGAACACCTGGTAACCGAAATTAACAAGATGCATATATAAGAATATCCCCATCATTCCGGGACACCCTTCGGATATGATATAAATTTTGAAGTACTAAAGCATCCGGTACTTTGGATGGAGTTTGTTAGGCCCAATAGATCTATTTTTAGGATTCGCGTCAATTAGGGTGTCTGTTCCCTAATTCTTAGATTACCAGACTTAATAAAAAGGGGCATATTCGATTTCGATAATTCAACCATAGAATGTAGTTTCACGTACTTGTGTCTATTTTGTAAATCATTTATAAAACCTGCATGTATTCTCATCCCAAAATTATTAGATTTTAAAAGTGGGACTATAACTCACTTTCACAGATTTTTACTTCATCGGGAAGTAAGACTTGGCCACTGGTTGATTCACGAACCTATAACAATATATACATATATATCAAAGTATGTTCAAAATATATTTACAACACTTTTAGTATATTTTGATGTTTTAAGTTTATTAAGTCAGCTGTCCTCGTTAGTAACCTACAACTAGTTGTCCACAGTTAGATGTACAGAAATAAATCGATAAATATTATCTTGAATCAATCCACGACCCAGTGTATACGTATCTCAGTATTGATCACAACTCAAACTATATATATTTTGGAATCAACCTCAACCCTGTATAGCTAACTCCAACATTCACATATAGAGTGTCTATGGTTGTTCCGAAATATATATAGATGTGTCGACATGATAGGTCGAAACATTGTATACGTGTCTATGGTATCTCAAGATTACATAATATACAATACAAGTTGATTAAGTTATGGTTGGAATAGATTTGTTACCAATTTTCACGTAGCTAAAATGAGAAAAATTATCCAATCTTGTTTTACCCATAACTTCTTCATTTTAAATCCGTTTTGAGTGAATCAAATTGCTATGGTTTCATATTGAACTCTATTTTATGAATCTAAACCAAAAAAGTATAGGTTTATAGTCGAAAAAATAAGTTACAAGTCATTTTTGTAAAGGTAGTCATTTCAGTCGAAAGAACGACGTCTAGATGACCATTTTAGAAAACATACTTCCACTTTGAGTTTAACCATAATTTTTGGATATAGTTTCATGTTCATAATAAAAATCATTTTCTCAGAATAACAACTTTTAAATCAAAGTTTATCATAGTTTTTAATTAACTAACCCAAAACAGCCCGCGGTGTTACTACGACGGCGTAAATCCGGTTTTACGGTGTTTTTCGTGTTTCCAGGTTTTAAATCATTAAGTTAGCATATCATATAGATATAGAACATGTGTGTAGTTAATTTTAAAAGTCAAGTTAGAAGGATTAACTTTTGTTTGCGAACAAGTTTAGAATTAACTAAACTATGTTCTAGTGATTACAAGTTTAAACCTTCGAATAAGATAGCTTTATATGTATGAATCGAATGATGTTATGAACATCATTACTACCTTAAGTTCCTTGGATAAACCTACTGGAAAATAGAAAAATGGATCTAGCTTCAACGGATCCTTGGATGGCTCGAAGTTCTTGAAGCAGAATCATGACACGAAAACAAGTTCAAGTAAGATCATCACTTGAAATAAGATTGTTATAGTTATAGAAATTGAACCAAAGTTTGAATATGATTATTACCTTGTATTAGAATGATAACCTACTGTAAGAAACAAAGATTTCTTGAGGTTGGATGATCACCTTACAAGATTGGAAGTGAGCTAGCAAACTTGAAAGTATTCTTGATTTTATGAAACTAGAACTTTTGGAATTTATGAAGAACACTTAGAACTTGAAGATAGAACTTGAGAGAGATCAATTAGATGAAGAAAATTGAAGAATGAAAGTGTTTGTAGGTGTTTTTGGTCGTTGGTGTATGGATTAGATATAAAGGATATGTAATTTTGTTTTCATGTAAATAAGTCATGAATGATTACTCATATTTTTGTAATTTTATGAGATATTTCATGCTAGTTGCCAAATGATGGTTCCCACATGTGTTACGTGACTCACATGGGCTGCTAAGAGCTGATCATTGGAGTGTATATACCAATAGTACATACATCTAAAAGCTGTGTATTGTACGAGTACGAATACGGGTGCATACGAGTAGAATTGTTGATGAAACTGAACGAGGATGTAATTGTAAGAATTTTTGTTAATTAGAAGTATTTTGATAAGTGTCTTGAAGTCTTTCAAAAGTGTATGAATACATATTAAAACACTACATGTATATACATTTTAACTGAGTCGTTAAGTCATCGTTAGTCGTTACATGTAAATGTTGTTTTGAAACCTTTAGGTTAACGATCTTGTTGAATGTTGTTAACCCATTGTTTATTATAACAAATGAGATGTTAAATTGTTATATTATCATGATATTATGATATATAATATATCTTAGTATGATGTATATACAGTTAAATGTCGTTACAACGATAATCGTTACATATATGTCTCGTTTCGAAATCATTAAGTTAGTAGTCTTATTTTTACATATGTATTTCATTGTTAATACACTTAATAATATATTTACTTATCATTTAACATAATTAACCAAGTGTATCAATATCTTAATATGATTCATATGTACCTAGTAAGACGTTGTTATAACGATAATCGTTATATATATCATTTTCGAGTTTCTTAAATTAATAGTCTCATTTTTATGTATATAACTCATTGTTAAAATACCTAATGAGATACATACTTATAATAAAAACATGTTAACTATATATATAACCATATATATGTCATCGTATAGTTTTTACAAGTTTTAACGTTCGTGAATCACCGGTCAACTTGGGTGGTCAATTGTCTATATGAAACATATTTCAATTAATCAAGTCTTAACAAGTTTGATTGCTTAACATGTTGGAAACATTTAATCATGTAAATATCAATCTCAATTAATATATATAAACATGGAAAAGTTCGGGTCACTACATATCCAAGCCGGATCCTAAAAAGGTAAACAACGAGAGGGTAAGATAACGCTTAGTGAGTAGAATAGATATATACATGCATATAAAACTTACCTACTCGCATCCACGATACCATATAACGCATACAATCGCATAACAACTCTTAACAAGGCTAGTATCATCAAACGTACAACTAGCAACCTCATTAGCATAAATAATAGTAGTAATAATTAAATGCTACCATCAACAAACTATAACCCGTGGATTAACAAATTCTTCGCAAGGGAATGACTTCGCGAAACAAGTCATCGATGTTCATAACAACCGTTAGCTCCCAAACACGGCTATGGTATGCTAACCCCCGAGGTGTTCCAAAAATGGCTATGGCATCACCCCCAATTGTTCCAAAAATGGCTATGGCATCACTTGATCAATGAGTGAGTAAAACACGGCTATTACTCACAATCATGTGCACAAACGCGGCTATGGGCAACAATTAATACGGACAACCACGTGGGAGTAAAACACGGCTATTACTCGCCACCCTATGTACAAACACGGCTATGTGCATAATTATCAATTGGACAAAAAGGCTATGTCCCACAACTATGGTCCCAAAAATGGCTAAGTGGCACCATTAACACGGGCACATAAATCATATACATACATACATAAAAATTCCACTCACCTTTGATGTCTTGGCAAGATTTCCAAATAACAACTTGTAACTTCAAAGCGAGTCACCTAACACAATTAATTCTCAATTAATACACATAACAAGTTGGACTTTCCACCAACTAACCTAACTAGTGTATTTATGACCCAAATGGGTATTTATGTTCAACCCTAACCCAAACCCTAACCATTTAACACTAATCAAGTAAGAAAATAGAGATTAGGACTTACCACCACTATCACCACGAAGCTAGTGACTAGATGAACAACTTTACAACGTGAGGTAAGACCCGAAAATAGCTTCTTCCACCTTTGCTTGAGCTCTCTCACTCTAGGAATCACTCTCTCTCTCTATAATGAAGTGAAGAAGATAAGGTTGGTGTAAGTGGAGTAAGGGCTCCACCAAAACTGATCTAGAGGCCTTCAATTCGTTCCAAGAGTGAAAATACCAAAATGCCCTTTAAAAATATCTAAAAACCCAAACTGGCCCGTCAGTGCTTCTGGACGACGTCCCGAAATCTGGACGGCGTCCCCTCTTTTGAACTTGGACGGCGTCCCAATGGTTTGGACGGCGTCCCAAGTGCTGACCGTCCGTTTGAGGATGGTACGCCGTGCTCATATTCACCCTCGTACCCATATCTTCATGGAACTTTTTCCAAAATCGAGAAGTAAAACGCGTGTCCCGATCCGAAACAATAGACACGGGAACGCCATGTCTCGATATCACTTCTTTAATGAACATTTTCGCAAGCGCCTCTGATGTAATTGCTTCTTTAATAGGAAGAAACAATGCACTCTTCGTCAATCTATCAACGATCACCCAAATAGTATCAAATTGGGTTCTTGCCGTTTTTGGCGACTTGGTAATAAAATCCATGGTAATATGCTCCCACTTCCACATTGGAATTTCTAGCGGTTGCAACTTACCATACGGCTTTTGGTGTTCGGCTTTAAATTACAAACACGTGACGCATTGCTCAACATACTTAACAACGTTGCGTTTCATGCCCGGCCACCAATAATCTTTCTTTAAATCGAGGTACATCTTTGTCGCACCCGGATGAATAGAATATTTAGACTTATGCGCTTCATCAAGAAGCACCCTTTGAAAATCACCCATCTTCAGCACCCACACTCTTTCTTGAAAAGACAACAAACCACGCGAACCCATAGTAATGAATTCCGATTGCCCCACAATTCGTTCCGCATGCTTGTTGTGAACGTAAGCCTCTATTTGAATCACACCAAGTTTTTCAAGAAAATCGTTAGTAATAATCATACGTAACAATCCCAATCGTAACGCCGGGTGGTGACTCTTTCGGCTTAACGCATCCGCGACCACATTCGCTTTGCCCGGATGATAAAGTATCTCACAATCATAATCCTTCACCACATCCATCCATCTACGTTGACGATAATTCAAATCCCGTTGATCAAAAAGAGGTTTCAAACTCTTGTGATCCGAATAAATCGTACACTTGACACCATACAAGTAATGGCGCCAAATTTTCAAAGCATGGACCACCGCCGCTAATTCGAGATCATGAGTCGGGTATTTCTTTTCATGTTCCTTTAATTGGCGAGATTCGTAAGCGATGACTTTACCTTGTTGCATTAGAACACACCCGAGCCCATTCAAAGAAGCATCACAATACACCGTCATATCATCTACACCTTCCGGCAATACTAAGACCGGAGCTTTACACAATTTCTCTTTCAACAATTGAAAAGCGATTTCTTACTCGTTCTCCTAATTGAATCTCGTATTCTTCCTTGTCAACTTAGTTAATATCTTGGAAAAGTCTTGGATAAACGGACGATAATAATCAGCCAATCCGAGAAAACTTTGGATTTCCGTAGGCGTATTCGGTCGTCCCCAATCCTTTACCGTCTCTATCTTCCCTGGATCCACTTGAATACCATCCCTGTTCACAATATGGCCAAGGAATTGAACCTCCCTTAGCCAAAATTCACACTTCGAGAATTTAGCATACAACTTCTCTTTTCTCAACGTCTTCAATACATAGCGCAAGTGGTGTTCGTGTTCCGTCATGCTCTTAGAATAGACAAGAATATCATCAATGAACACAATTACCGACTTGTCCAACATAGGTTGGCACACTCGGTTCATAAGATCCATGAATGCCGCAGGTGCATTCGTAAGACCAAAAGGCATAACCACAAATTCAAAATGCCCGTAACGCGTTCGAAAGGCCGTTTTCTCAATATCTTCCTCACGGACCCGCATTTGGTGATAGCCGGACCGTAGGTCAATTTTTGAGAAATACGTCGCACCTTGGAGTTGGTCAAACAAATCGTCAATCCTAGGTAGTGGATAACGATTCTTGATCGTCACTTTATTCAACTCCCGATAATCAATGCACATACGCATACTTCCATCCTTCTTTTTCACGAATAAAACCGGAGCACCCCATGGCGAAGCACTCGGTCGAATAAAACCCTTCTCAAGTAACTCTTGAATTTGATTCAACAATTCTTGCATTTCCGTCGGCGCTAAACGATAAGGAGTTTTAGCAATGGGAGTTTTAACGACCTTGGAATTTCCAACGTTTATTTATTAATAATTATTATTATTAATATGTGTGATAAAACGAATGTATGTCATTACATTTACATGTTGCCATGATTGCCCGAACTTGACTTTTAAGTGCCCGAAATGGCTTTGTGACACACGAAACTTGCACGAATAATATTTTCAAGTATTATTTACATTCATGATTAGTTTTATTAATCATTTTAATTAACTAAAGTTGTTGGTTAATTACTTGGGCTTTAAATGGATTAATTTGTTAATTAAGTGAACTTGGGCTTTAGTAGTGAAATGGACTTATGACTTTGGGCTTCCAAGCCCACCCTACATTATTAGTGGACTTAGTTAGCCCACTCTTCCACTTGTAAGTATTACTTGAAACATTAACTAGTTAGTTTTAACAATTAGAATCTAGTTAGTTGTTCTTCCCATGCATGCACCCATTTTAACCACCTTTAAGGACAACTACATTCTTGTAACCATCAAACACTTGCTACCCTCCCTTCCTTTCTACTGCAGCCGTGACTTTCAAGGGGGATAGAATTGATTCAAATCTTTGTTTTTACTTACTACTTGCTCACTTGTTACTCTCATTCAAACACACACAAAATCCTCTCAACTTTTCCTCTCTTTTTCTCTCTAGATTGTAAGCATTATGAACTTCTTTTCTTCCTTTTCTTTTCTTACAAAACTGAATTTATACACCTTAAATCATCATCATCTTTGTTGTTTGATTACTTGTTAGTTATAGTTGTTTACTTACTTGTTGTTGTTACATACTTGTTACAAGAATCAACTTTCTAGTTAGATTCTTCTTTTATCTTGTAATTACAAGAACACTCAAGAACATAGCTTACTAGTTATGATTCTACATATACTTTCTTAAAAGATTGCAAGTTCATGTGTTGATTAAACTCATACTTGAAGTTCATGAAGTAAACTTTAAAGTTTACTTTCTAAAGATCAAACTTTGGTTTGAATCTTTAAAGTATGAACAACCATGATAAATTTACTTGTTTATTTAGTTACTTGCACTTTAATTTGATGTTTGTTGGTTATTATTGGTCAAGTGTTACTAGTTAACCTTGATTTCATCAATCTTGAACTAAAAGTTAACTTTGAAAGTTCAAGAACACACAAATAAGTTTTCTTTAAAAATAACTTTGTATACTTATGCTTGATCTAGACTTTTGGGTCTTGGATCTTCAAGATCTAACTAAGGAACTATGTTCTACATCTTAAGATCTTGATTAGTTAGTTTACTTTCAAGTTTGTAACTTGTTATTAGCTTTAAAGTTCATGTAGGTGTTAGATCTAAGACCTTGATGTAACTTTGGTTCATCAAACTTCATACAACTCTTAAGTGAGTTGTGCTTCATGTCTTAGACTTGCAGTAGGGTTATGATGGTCAAGACTTGGTTAAGATGATGTAGATACATCAATGAGTTGTACACTTGAAGCTATATGCATCAAGGATGAGAACCATGATGAACATCAAGCACCAAGACCACCGGAACCCACTTAAACTTACTGTTTCTGTCCAAAACCTACTGACCTGTTGTTTCGGTAACAGACCAGCAGATCTGGGCTGTTCTAACCATGATTTTTAGATAGATCTTTTTGAGTAGATAACTTTTTATATAGGACTCGTCTTAATCCAAGTTACGGTTTAGGATTTATGGCCCTCCGAGCGTCACTATGTCTTTTAACATTGTGCAGAAATTTCTGACCTACTCGCACTTAAACCGTCACCACGGTTAAACGAAGACAATTTTGCTTCTGTAAATTTTACCACACTTAAGGGACTCATATACGGAGCCATGGACACTGGTCTCACCTTAATTCAGTAAGGTTAGAGGCCGTGGTGAATGATCGAAGTCAGCCTTTGTTTTAAACTACTTTCATAAACAAAACCTACTTTACGTCTTTTGTTTGATGATGAATGATGATGACCTTTATGACCTTAAATACATACTTTTAAACCTATTAAGATGATTTACTGACTTAGTACTATTTTACTTAGGTTGAGGACCTTCGGACCGATTAGTTGCACACCTTTTCCGAACCGACTTTACGACTACATTATCATTGTGAGTTATAGCATTCCCTTTTTACTTTAACTTATTTTGGGAACTGAGAATACATGCGGATTTTATGTTTTACATACTAGGCACGAGTACTTAAACTTATATATGTGTGGTTTATACAACGGCATAAACATTCCCTTTAGCTTGGTTTTTGAACCGTGAACGCGAATCTTAGATATGGATCCATAGGGTTTGACATCCCCACTCGGGCCAGTAGCGCTAGCATTTAACGAGTGTTTAATACTTCGTAAACATACGCACTTGCCAAGTGTACTTTCTGGGGGTATAAATGTTAAGTTAGTTACCAAGTGCCCACGGTTAACATATACTTTATCATACTGTTTTGAAACGCTCTTTGTAGCACTGAAATCTCGTGGCCTACCTTACATACTGTTATACTTAAACTATAGCTCACCAACCTTTGCGTTGACATTTTTAAGCATGTTTTTCTCAGGTGTTTGAGGTTAGCTTCCGCTGTGTACTAGTCGTGCTGTAGACACCCGCTGCTTAGAGTTGCTATCGCATGAACTACTTTATTTTGCATTCAAACATTCGTACTTTTGAACTATGACTTGTAACAACCATTGTGGTCACATACACTTATTATATGCTTCTACTTAGTGGAGCATGTTTTTGAAATGTAAAACATTTGATGTCGGTTATGACATCACCTTTTTATCGTGAATGCAACTTCTTTTATTACAGCATATAGTACTTAACCTTGTAATGATCCTGTTGTTGATGATTCGTACACTATGGTTTTATACGGGGCATCACATTTGGTATTAGAGCCTTGGTTGTAGGGAATTAGGTTGCATTAGTGAGTCTAAGACCGACCCGATTAGGATTCACTAATAGGACTAATCTACAACTTGCTAGTTTACTTATTTCTGCTGAGCTTACTACATGCTAATGCTTACTTTTTCTGCTATATGCCGTATGCTACTACATGATATCACTACTGCATGAGGCTACTTGCTTTTGATTGCATGCTACTTTCATACGAATTGCTGTTATTGCCATGCTAGTTACTGTTATACATGATTTAAACTGTTGGCCTATTAATTGCTTGCTTTATGACATACTGACATGGAAATTTTTTTTTCCTTGTTCAGATGTCGGATGTTCCACCTACTGGCATTTCGGGCAGTACAGACTCAGACCCCGTCGCCCTACCTACTGCTACACCTGCTGCTACTACTGCCGATACACCAGCCCCGACACCCACTAGTGATCCCGGCGCTTCTACTTCCGGAGCTGGTACTAGTGCACCTGCCCCAGTGTCTGCTCCCGGACCCTCGAGGTCATAGCCCCGCATTGGTGGTATTGAGATCCCCGCGGAGTTCGGGGAAGGGCCATTTCGTAACCACATGCGCATGCCTTGCCGACGCACTCCCGACGGACGTTTAGTCGTGATTCCGCCAGGCAGACACAGACAGATGTTGGCCGCCTTTGGACGCTTCGGATTACCAGCTCAGCCACCAGTGTCACCACCACACGATTCGGATGACTCATCATCCACCGATTCTTCATCATCAGACGACTCCAGCGATGATGAGGATCCTACTGATAGACCTATTCAGGCACCCTCCACCCCGCCGAAGAAGCGGTACCGTTTCGACAGCACCGTCATTCCAGGGGTGAATGGAGGTCGTGCTTTTACTGACGCATTTGGTCATCGTCGTAGGATTACTGCTCGTAAACGAGTTGTGCCATACCCTGACGACCCACAGATACGTAAGGTTCCCCATTACGTATTGACTATTCCTGGAATCGTACCACCTAGATTTAGATACGGACCACTTACATCTAGGGACGTACCGTCTACATCCGGAGCCGGACCATCTACATCAGCACCACCGGCACCACCGGCACCACCTGCCCCACCTGCACCGCCTGCCCCACCTGCTCCCTCTAACGAGGAACTGATGAGGGAGATTGAGACTCTCCGAGCTCGAGTCACTGAGCTCGAGGAGCAGTTGGCTCGAGGAGCAGTTCACCCGCCTTCACCGTAGGACCTTGTATTTAGATTTCATGATGTAATATAGATATAGTTTCATGTATTTCATATGTATTGTAGGAACTTATTCAGATGTATGAAACTTATTATTATTAATGAATGGAACTTTGCGTTATTTAATTCTTGCACGATGTTCTATTTACATTGCTGTACGATGATTCTGTGGTATTTGTACCTAGATGCATTATTTAATAACATGTGATGTTTTGATTCCATGTTGGTCACTATATACTGTATTATTACTACTTGCATACTGGATTTTGACTTGAGTCAAAATTTTTGTTTAGAATACCATGGCTAACGGAAGATCCACACCTACCGCCTCCCAGATTGAGGACATGATCAACGAACGGGTCGCTGCAGCCCTAGCAGAAAGAAATCTTCAAGTTCCACCGCCACCACCACCAGTTATAACACCCGTTCGAAATGGGTGTACTTACAAGGAATTCTAGAGCTGCAAACCGCATAACTTCAGCGGCACCGAGGGACCGGTTGGTCTCACCAGATGGTTCGAGAAACTTGAATCAGTATTCCGAGTTAGCAACTGTTCGGAGGATAATAAAACCAAGTTTGCTTCTTGCACGCTTTCTGATGGCACGCTTACATGGTGGAATACCATGGCCCAAGCGCAAGGAATCGATGAGGCATATGCTATGCCTTGGGAAGAGTTTAAATGTGCTATGATTGAGGAATACTGTCCGAGAACCGAGGTTCAAAAGATGGAGATTGAATTCATGCAACATAAGGCCGTAGGAAACGATCTTGACAGCTACAACCATAGGTTTTTGGAGTTATCGCTGATGTGTCCAACTATGGTCACACCGGAATTCAAGCGTATGGAGAGATACTTCTGGGGATTCCCTAAGTCCATCAAAGGAAACGTCACATCGTCCAAACCACCGAATGTTCCCGAAGCAATGCGCATGGCGCATACCCTCATGAATCATATTCTTGTTGATGAGCCGGAGAAGGCTAAGTTTGAGGCTGGTAGTAGCGAAAAGAGGAAATGGGACAACAACCACAACAACAACAACAACAACAACAACAACAGGGGGAGAAACTACGATCAAACCCCCGCCAAGAGGCACAACAATGGTGGAAACCCTAACCCCAACAACAACAACAACTCCAACCCGAATTACAAAGGAACCCTACCACAATGCAAGAGGTGTTACAAACACCATACTGGATATTGCAATGTTGTCTGTGAGAAGTGTTAACGGGCTAGGCATATCGGGAAAGACTGCAAGGTCACCACTTTGAATGGGAAGCCGAACACCAATGGGCCAAAGAAGTGCTACGAATGTGGACAGACGGGCCATTTCAGAAATGCATGCCCCAACAAGTGAAAAGAGGGCGGGCCACCCCGTGGTAGAGCATTTAATGTTAATGCAAGGGATGCACGCGATAACCCCGACTTGGTGACAGGTATATTTACAATCAACAATCTTTTAGCTTCTGTCTTGTTTGATACTAGTGCGGATAAAAGTTATGTATGTAGACATTTTTGCGATAAGATTAATTGGTCATTAGTCCCGTTAAAAGAAAGTATGCTTGTCGAGGTCGCCAATGGAAAACTTGAAAAGGTTGACCATATTAGTCGTGGAGCTATTATCAACATAGCTGGTGCAGATTTCGAAATTGATTTGATACCTATCAAACTGGGAAGCTTTGACGTGATCGTTGGTATGGATTGGTTGAGCAAGATAAGGGCCGATATTATCTGTGGAGATAAAGCACTTCGCATACCATAAGGAGATGGCGAACCACTGGTTATCTACGGAGAGAGATGTACCTCGAAGTTGAACCTCATTAGTTGCGTGAAAGCGCAAAAGATTATGAAGAAGGGACGTTTTGCTGTCCTAGCACATGTGAAAGCGGTAGAAACTGAGGTGAAGAGCGTGAATGACGTTCGAATTGTGAACGAATTTTCTGATGTCTTCCCAGAGGAATTACCTGGATTACCGCCGCAGAGAGCAGTAGAGTTTCAGATTGACTTAGTGCCAGGAGCTGCACCTGTAGCTCGCACACCTTATAGACTCGTACCTTCCGAGATGCAAGAATTACAGAGTTAACTACAAGAGCTGTTAGACCGTGGATTTATCCAACCAAGTTTCTAGCCTTGGGGCGCATCTGTGTTGTTTGTGAAGAAGAAGGATGGATCCTTCCGTATGTGCATCGACTACCGTGAACTCAACAAATTGACAATCAAGAATCGGTATCCTCTTCCACGAATTGACGATCTTTTTGATCAACTACAAGGATCGAGCGTTTACTCAAAGATCGATTTGCGATTCGGATATCACTAGCTGAGGGTGAAGGAAAGTGACGTGATGAAAACTGCATTCAGGACCCGTTATGGTCATTATGAGTTTCTCGTAATACCGTTCGGTTTAACAAATGCACCTGCCGTGTTCATGGACCTCATGAATCGTGTCTGCAAGCCTTACTTGGATAAGTTTGTTATCGTCTTCATAGATGATATCCTCATCTACTCAAAGAGCGAAGAAGAACATGAGCAACACCTCCGATTAGTGCTTGAACTCTTAAGACAAGAGCAACTTTACGCCAAATTCTCCAAGTGCGAATTTTGGTTGAAGGAAGTACAGTTTTTGGGTCATGTTGTGAGCGATCAGGGTATCAAAGTTGATCCTGCCAAGATTGAAGCCATCAGCAAGTGGGATACCCCCACTACTCCGACACATATTCGCCAATTCCTAGGTCTCGCCGGTTATTACCGAAGATTTATCGAAGGATTTTCTCTGATTGAGCGTCCTTTGACCGCACTGACTCACAAGGGCAAGAAGTTCATTTGGGAACCCGCACACGAATCAGCATTTCAAACTTTGAAGAAGAAGTTAACCACCGCACCTATCCTATCACTTCCTGAAGGCAGTGACGACTTTGTTGTTTATTGTGATGCATCGAAGAGTGGTTTTGGTTGTGTACTGATGCAACGATCAAAGTTTATTGTCTATGCCTCCCGCCAATTGAAGATTCACGAGCGAAACTACACTACACATGATCTTGAACTTGGAGCCGTTGTCTTTGCGCTTAAATTGTGGAGACACTATTTGTATGGAACTAAGAGCACTATCTTCACCGATCACAAGAGTCTCCAGCACATCTTTGATCAGAAGTAACTAAATATGAGACAGCGTCGATGGATCGAGACACTCAATGACTACGATTGTGAACTCCGTTATCACCCTGGCAAGATCAATGTTGTAGCTGACGCTTTAAGCCGAAAGGAGATGACGGCACCTCTTCGTGTTAGGGCTCTGAACATCACCATCCATTCGAACCTTAACAGCCAGATCAGAGTAGCCCAAGTTGAGGCTCTCAAGGAGGAGAATATATCTCACGAACATTTGAACATACTTGTCTCTCGATTCGAGGTTAAGGAGTCTGGACTTCGATGTTATGCCGGAAGAATTTGGGTACCTCTTTATGGAGATCTACGGAACCTTATACTTGATGAAGCACACAAATCGAGATATTCGATTCACCCCGGCGCTGGCAAAATGTACCACGACCTTAAAGAACAATATTGGTGGCCGAATCTTAAGAAGGACGTTGCGACTTATGTTGGTAAGTGTTTGACTTGCTCGAAGGTTAAAGCCGAGCATCAGAGACCTTCTGGTTTACTTCAATAACCAAAAATCCCACAATGGAAGTGGGAACGGATAACAATGGATTTCATCACCAAGCTATCAAAGACGGTGGGCGGATACGATACTATTTGGGTTGTTGTTGACCGCCTTACCAAATCTGCACACTTTCTAGCGATGAAGGAAACTGATACAATGGAAAGACTTGCTCAATTATACATCAAAGAGGTTGTATCTCGTCATGGTGTACCTTTATCGATCATCTCAGATCGCGATCCCCGTTTTGCTTCTAGATTTTGGCGTTCTTTGCAAGAAGCCATGGGAACTCGTCTTGACATAAGTATTGCTTATCATCCTCAGACTGACGGGCAAAGTGAATGAACGATTCAGACATTGGAAGACATGTTACGTGCATGTGTCATTGATTTTAGAAAGGCCTGGGAAAGGCATTTTCCACTAGCCGAATTCTCGTACAACAACAGTTATCACTCTAGCATTAATGCTGCACCTTTTGAAGCATTGTATGGCCGAAAGTGCCGATCTCCTATTTGTCGGGCCGAAGTAGGCGAAAAGCAAATCACCGGACCCGAGATAGTCCATGAAACCACGGATAAGATTGCTCAGATTCAAGCTAGACTTAAGACTGCCCGTGATCTCCAGAAGAGTTATGCCGATCTTAAACGTAAAGACTTTGAATTCAACGTTGGTAACCATGTAATGTTGAAGGTTGCACATTGGAAGGGTGTGATTCGCTTTGGAAAACGTGGAAAGTTAAACCCACGATACATTAGTCCTTTTGAAATCTTGGAACGTATTGGACCCGTTGCATACCGTTTGGATCTACCAGCACAATTGAGCTCAGTTCATCCTACCTTCCACGTGTCAAACTTGAAAAAGTGTCTTGCTGCACCTGAACTTATCATACCACTGGAAGAACTCACGATTGATGACAAACTCCACTTTGTGGAAGAACCAGTTGAGATTATAGATTGTGAAATCAAAACTTTGAAACACAACAAGATTCCGATCGTTCGAGTGCGATGGAATGCCAAACGAGGACCTGAGTTTACTTGGGAGCGAGAGGATCAAATGATGCGAAAGTATCCTAACCTTTTCCCGACTCCTCCATCTACCTCAGCCTAAATTTCGGGACGAAATTTTCTTTAACAGGTGGGTAATGTAACGACCTTGGAATTTCCAACGTTTATTTATTAATAATAATTATTATTAATACGTGTGATAAAACGAATGTATGTCATTACATTTACATGTTGCCATGATTGCCCGAACTTGACTTTTAAGTGCCCGAAACGTCTTTGTGACACACGAAACTTGCACGAATAATATTTTCAAGTATTATTTACATTCATGATTAGTTTTATTAATCATTTTAATTAACTAAAGTTGTTGGTTAATTACTTGGGCTTTAAATGGATTAATTTGTTAATTAAGTGAACTTGGGCTTTAGTAGTGAAATGGACTTATGACTTTGGGCTTCCAAGCCCACCCTACATTATTAGTGGACTTAGTTAGCCCACTCTTCCACTTGTAAGTATTACTTGAAACATTAACTAGTTAGTTTTAACAATTAGAATCTAGTTAGTTGTTCTTCCCATGCATGCACCCATTTTAACCACCTTTAAGGACAACTACATGCTTGTAACCATCAAACACTTGCTCCCCTCCCTTCCTTTCTGCTGCAGCCGTGACGTTCAAGGGGGATAGAAGGGATTCAAATCTTTTTTTTTACTTACTACTTGCTCACTTGTTACTCTCATTCAAACACACACAAAATCCTCTCAACTTTTCCTCTCTTTTTCTCTCTAGATTGTAAGCATTATGAACTTCTTTTCTTCCTTTTCTTTTCTTACAAAACTGAATTTATACAACTTAAATCATCATCTTTGTTGCTTGATTACTTGTTAGTTATAGTTGTTTACTTACTTGTTGTTGTTACATACTTGTTACAAGAATCAACTTTCTAGTTAGATTCTTCTTTTATCTTGTAATTACAAGAACACTCAAGAACATAGCTTACTAGTTATGATTCTACATATACTTTCTTAAAAGATTACAAGTTCATGTGTTGATTAAACTCATACTTGAAGTTCATGAAGTAAACTTTAAAGTTTACTTTCTAAAGATCAAACTTTGGTTTGAATCTTTAAAGTATGAACAACTATGTACACTTGAAGCTATATGCATCAAGGACGAGAACCATGATGAACATCAAGCACCAAGACCACCGGAACCCACTTAAACTTACTGTTTCGGTCCAAAACCTACTGACCTGCTGTTTTTGTAACAGACCAGCAGACCTGGGCTGTTCTAACCATGATTTTTAGATATATCTTTTCGATTATATAACTTTTCATATAGGACTCGTCTTAATCCGAGTTACGGTTTAGGATTTATGGCCCTCCGAGCGTCACTATGTCTTTTAACGTTGTGCAGAAATTTCAGACCTACTCGCACTTAAACCGTCACCACGGTTAAACGATGACGAGTTTGCTTCTGTAAATTTTACCACACTTAAGGGACTCATATACGGAGCCATGGCCACTGGTCTCACCTTAATTAAGTAAGGGTAGAGGCCGTGGTGACTGATCGAAGTCAGCCTTTGTTTTAAACTACTTTCATAAACGAAACCTACTTTACGTCTTTTGTTTGATGATGAATGATGATGACCTTTATGACCTTAAATACATACTTTTAAACCTATTAAGACGATTTACTGACTTAGTACTATTTGACTTAGGTTGAGGACCTTCGGACCGATTACTTGCACACCTTTTCCGAACCGACTTTACGACTACATTATCATTGTGAGTTATAGCATTCCCTTTTTACTTTAACTTATTTTGGGAACTGAGAATACATGCGGATTTTATGTTTTACATACTAGGCACAAGTACTTAAACTTATATATGTGTGGGTTATACAACAGCATAAACATTCCCTTTAGCTCGGTAACGTTTAATCATTGGTTTTTGAACCGTGAACGCGAATCTTAGATATGGATCCATAGGGTTTGTGTAGTGACCCAAACTTTTCCATGTTTATATATATTAATTGAGATTGATATTTACATGATTAAATATTTCCAACATGTTAAGCAATCAAACTTGTCAAGACTTGATTAATTGAAATATGTTTCATATAGACAATTGACCACCCAAGTTGACCGGTGATTCACGAACGTTAAAACTTGTAAAAACTATATGATGACATATATATGGATATATATATAGTTAACATGATACTATGATAAGTAAACATATCATTAAGTATATTAACAATGAACTACATAAGTAAAAACAAGACTACTAACTTAATGATTTTTAAACGAGACATATATGTAACGATTATCGTTGTAAAGACATTTAATGTATATATATATCATATTAAGAGATATTCATACATGATAATATCATGATAATATAATAATTTAAAATCTCATTTGATATTATAAACATTGGGTTAACAACATTTAACAAGATCGTTAACCTAAAGGTTTCAAAACAACACTTACATGTAACGACTAACGATGACTTAACGACTCAGTTAAAATGTATATACATGTAGTGTTTTAATATGTATTTATACACTTTTGAAAGACTTCAATACACTTATCAAAATACTTCTACTTAACAAAAATGCTTACAATTACATCCTCGTTCAGTTTCATCAACAATTCTACTCGTATGCACCCGTATTCGTACTCGTACAATACACAGCTTTTAGATGTATGTACTATTGGTATATACACTCTAATGATCAGCTCTTAGCAGCCCATGTGAGTCACCTAACACATGTGGGAACCATCATTTGGCAACTAGCATGAAATATCTCATAAAATTACAAAAATATGAGTAATCATTCATGACTTATTTACATGAAAACAAAATTACATATCCTTTATATCTAATCCATACACCAACGACCAAAAACACCTACAAACACTTTCATTCTTTAATTTTCTTTATCTAATTGATCTCTCTCAAGTTCTATCTTCAAGTTCTAAGTGTTCTTCATAAATTCCAAAAGTTCTAGTTACATAAAATCAAGAATACTTTCAAGTTTGCTAGCACACTTCCAATCTTGTAAGGTGATCATCCAACCTCAAGAAATCTTTGTTTATTACAGTAGGTTATCATTCTAATACAAGGTAATAATCATATTCAAACTTTGGTTCAATTTCTATAACTATAACAATCTTATTTCAAGTAATGATCTTACTTGAACTTGTTTTCGTGTCATGATTCTGCTTCAAGAACTTCGAGCCATCCAAGAATCCGTTGAAGCTAGATCTATTTTTCTCTTTTCCAGTAGGTTTATCCAAGGAACTTAAGGTAGTAATGATGTTCATAACATCATTTGATTCATACATATAAAGCTATCTTATTCGAAGGTTTAAACTTGTAATCACTAGAACCTAGTTTAGTTAATTCTAAACTTGTTCGCAAACAAAAGTTAATCCTTCTAACTTGACTTTTAAAATCAACTAAACACATGTTCTATATCTATATGATATGCTAACTTAATGATTTAAAACCTGGAAACACGAAAAACACCGTAAAACCGGATTTACGCCGTCGTAGTAACACCGCGGGCTGTTTTGGGTTAGTTAATTAAAAACTATGATAAACTTTGATTTAAAAGTTGTTATTCTGAGAAAATGATTTTTATTATGAACATGAAACTATATCCAAAAATTATGGTTAAACTCAAAGTGGAAGTATGTTTTCTAAAATGGTCATCTAGACGTCGTTCTTTCGACTGAAATGACTACCTTTGCAAAAATGACTTGTAACTTATTTTTTCGACTATAAACCTATACTTTTTCTATTTAGATTCATAAAATAGAGTTTAATATGAAACCATATCAATTTGATTCACTCAAAACGGATTTAAAATGAAGAAGTTATGGGTAAAACAAGATTGGATAATTTTTCTCATTTTAGCTACGTGAAAATTGGTAACAAATCTATTCCAACCATAACTTAATCAACTTGTATTGTATATTATGTAATCTTGAGATACCATAGACACGTATACAATATTTCGACCTATCATGTCGACACATCTATATATATTTCGGAACAACCATAGACACTCTATATGTGAATGTTGGAGTTAGCTATACAGGGTTGAGGTTGATTCCAAAATATATATAGTTTGAGTTGTGATCAATACTGAGATACGTATTCACTGGGTCGTAGATTGATTCAAGATAATATTTATCGATTTATTTCTGTATATCTAACTGTGGACAACTAGTTGTAGGTTACTAACGAGGATAGCTGACTTAATAAACTTAAAACATCAAAATATATTAAAAGTGTTGTAAATATATTTTGAACATACTTTGATATATATGTATAGATTGTTATAGGTTCGTGAATCAACCAGTGGCCAAGTCTTACTTCCCGACGAAGTAAAAATCTGTGAAAGTGAGTTATAGTCCCACTTTTAAAATCTAATATTTTTGGGATGAGAATACATGCAGGTTTTATAAAGGATTTACAAAATAGACACAAGTACGTGAAACTACATTCTATGGTTGAATTATCGAAATCGAATATGCCCCTTTTTATTAAGTCTGGTAATCTAAGAATTAGGGAACAGACACCCTAATTGACGCGAATCCTAAAGATAGATCTATTGGGCCTAACAAACCCCATCCAAAGTACCGGATGCTTTAGTACTTCGAAATTTATATCATATCCGAAGGGTGTCCCGGAATGATGGGGATATTCTTATATATGCATCTTGTTAATGTCGGTTACCAGGTGTTCACCATATGAATGATTTTTATCTCTATGTATGGGATGTGTATTGAAATATGAAATCTTGTGGTCTATTATTATGATTTGATATATATAGGTTAAACCTATAACTCACCAACATTTTTATTGACGTTTTAAGCATGTTTATTCTCAGGTGATTATTAAGAGCTTCCGCTGTCGCATACTTAAATAAGGACGAGATTTGGAGTCCATGCTTGTATGATATTGTGTAAAAACTGCATTCAAGAAACTTATTTTGTTGTAACATATTTGTATTGTAAACCATTATGTAATGGTCGTGTGTAAACAGGATATTTTAGATTATCATTATTTGATAATCTACGTAAAGCTTTTTAAACCTTTATTGATGAAATAAAGGTTATGGTTTGTTTTAAAATGAATGCAGTCTTTGAAAAACGTCTCATATAGAGGTCAAAACCTCGCAACGAAATCAATTAATATGGAACGATTTTAATCAATAAGAACGGGACATTTCAGTTGGTATCCGAGCGTTGGTCTTAGAGAACCAGAATTTTGCATTAGTGTGTCTTATCGAGTTTGTTAGGATGCATTAGTGAGTCTGTACTTCGACCGTGTTTACTTGAAAAATGATTGCTTAACAAATTTTGTTGGAAACTATATATTTTTAACATGTGATATATTAATCTCTTAACGCGTTTGATATTATGTGATAGATGTCTACCTCTAGAACAAGTCCCATTGACTCACCTAATAATAATGAAGAGTCAAATGTAAATTGGAATGATTCATGGACTGATTCACAAGTTCCCGAAGAGGGACCGGAAGAAGAGTCGGAACCGGAAGAAGAGTCAGAACCGGAAGAAGAATTGGAACCTGAAGAAGAATCGGAACCGGTGGGGGAAATAATAAAACGGTTAAGTAAAAGAAAATCCTCAACCAACCGACCAAGGTTAATTATGGTCAATGGTGTTTCCGCCAAGGAAGGAAAATATTGGGAGGATTACCAATTCTCCGATGAATCGGATTCCGACGAGAATTCCGATGATGTTATAGAAATTACCCCAACTGAATTTAAAAAGGCAAAAGAAAATAATAAGGGAAAGGGCATAAAAATAGAGAAATCTAATTCCAACCCCGATGAACTTTATATGTATCGTCAACCCCCGAAGTCCTTAAGTTGTAACAATGACCCGGGAACCTCTAAACCACCAGGTTTTTCTAAACCAATGTGGAAAACGACGGCTCGTATTAGGGGATCATCATATATCCCTAGAAACTTGGCAAAACGAACCAAAACCGAAAAAGAAGAAACAAGCGATTCGGAATAAGATAGTTGTATTCGTGTGGTGTAATATATGTAATATAGTGTGCTTATGCTTTATGATATATGTAAAAATTGCTTGTATTAATAAGTAGTTTTTTTATGAATCTAACTCTTGTCTATTTTACAGTATAAAAACACAAAATGGATAGACAACCCAATATTTTAAGAGACCTACCCAGAGACATGATTGATGAAATCTTGTCTAGAGTCGGTCAGAATTCTTCGGCACAACTATTTAAGGCGAGATCAGTTTGTAAGACATTCGAAGAACGTTCCAAGAATGCCTTGGTTTATAAAAGGCTTTCGTTCGAAAGATGGGGGATATCACATTGGGAAATCCATAAGTTACGATGTGTTTACTTTGACGCATATATTGCGGGGAACCCAAATGCTATTTTACGCAATGGGTTAAGAAATTATTTTGACTCAATATATCCGAATATTGGACTTCGTGATTTAGAAAAAGCGGCTAACATGCAACATAAAGAAGCATGTTATGCTTACTGATTAGTAATGTTCGCTTCTCACCAAAGTGAGAACAAGAACATCGGGCTACAACTATTAAACAAAACGTTCCCACAAGTGACGGAGTCGGTAATTGGGGTAAGAAATGAGGTTTTTAGATTGTTACGGGACTGTTGGACATTACGTAACCCTCGTCCCTTTGATGACGTTACAACACGCTGTCTTATCAACGACCATAACGGTTATGTTCCACAAGACCAAGGATGGGAAGTAATCCTAGTAAAACCAGAATGCATGACTTGTTTCTGGACGTATGAATTACGTGTCTTTATTGCCTTTGCTGAACGACTTGTGTACTAGCTAGAATTATCTTCACAACCATCTTGTATCAAATTTATTGTGTGCTATATTTCATGCTATATGTAAAATAAGCGGTATTGTAAGTTTGTAAAATATTGTGTAAAAGTTTGAACGCGAAATATTATTATAATCAGTTTTTCATATAGAATTGTAGTAGTTGAATTGTATATTAGCTACTAAGTATGAACTTAACGGGTAGGTACTACCCGAATTTAAACTTATAAAATGCTAATATGAAGAAAAAGCTTTTATAAATGAGTTCATATTATGCTACGAAATACTATTAACTACTCTTAATATTCTGTATGATTAACTTGCTCCATTTGACTATTTTGAAGGAAATGGCACCGACTACTCGACACACCGTGAATATGAATGAAGAGGAATTCCGTACTTTTCTAGCTTCAAACATAGCCGCAGTACAGGCTGCGCTACATACCAACAATAACCTTGGATCTAGCAGTACATGAAATCGTGTAGGATGCACCTACAAAGAATTCACTGCCTGTAAACCTTTGGAATTTGATGGAACCGAAGGACCGATCGGATTGAAATGGTGGACCGAGAAGGTCGAATCAGTGTTTGCCATAAGTAAGTGTACTGAAGAGGACAAAGTGAAGTACGCTACGCATACCTTCATAGGTTCTGCGTTAACATGGTGGAATACCTATCTAGAGCAAGTGGGACAAGACGATGCGTACGCACTACCATGGTCAGCATTCAAGCACTTGATGAACGAGAAGTACCGTCCCAGAACCGAGGTCAATAAGCTCAAGACAGAACTTAGAGGGTTACGAACCCAAGGATTTGATATTACCACGTACGAAAGACGATTCACAGAATTGTGCCTATTGTGTCCGGGAGCATTCGAAGATGAGGAAGAGAAGATCGACGCGTCTGTGAAAGGATTACCGGAAAGAATCTAAGAAGATATAAATTCACACGAGCCCGCCTCCATACAACAGGCATGTAGAATGGCTCACAAACTAGTGAACCAGATTGAAGAAAGAATTAAAGAACAGACTGCTGAAGAGGCCAATGTGAAGCAAGTCAAAAGAAAGTGGGAGGAAAATGGTGATAAGAATCACCAATACAACAACAACAGAAATTACAACAATAATCGCAACAATTATCCCAACAATCGCAACATCAATCGCAACTACAACAAACGGCCCAACAACAACAACAACAACAACAACAACAACAACAACAGCAACTACAACAATCATCCCAACAACAATAATAACCGCAACAACAACAACAATCAGAAGCAGCTATGCCAAAGGTGTGAAAAGTATCACTCGAGGTTCTGCACCAAATTTTGCAACAAGTGTAAAAGAAATGGTCATAGCGCGGCGAAGTGTGAGGTCTACGGACCAGGGGTTAATAGAACGAAAGGAACAAATGGTGTCAGAACGAGTAATGGCGGAGCAAGTAGTGTCGGAGCAAGTTATGCGAATGTATTTTGTTATAAATGTGAAAAACTGGGCCACATTATTAGAAATTGCCCGAACCAGGAGAACACGAATGGACAAGGCCGCGGAAGAGTTTTCAATATTAATGCGGCAGAGGCACAGGAAGACCCGGAGCTTGTTACGGGTACGTTTCTTATTGACAATAAATCTGCTTACGTTTTATTTGATTCGGGTGCGGATAGAAGCTATATGAGTAGAGATTTTTGGGCTAAATTAAGTTGTCCATTGACGCCTTTGGATAGTAAATTTTTACTCGAATTAGCAAATGGTAAATTAATTTCAGCAGATAATATATGTCGGAATCGAGAAATTAAACTGGTTAGCGAAACATTTAAGATTGATTTGATACCAGCAGAGTTAGGGAGTTTTGATGTGATAATCGGTATGGACTGGTTGAAAGAAGTGAAAGCATAGATCATTTGTTACAAAAATGCAATTCGCATTATACGAGAAAAAGAAAAACCCTTAATGGTGTACGGAGAAAAGGGCAACACGAAGCTACATCTTATTAGTAATTTGAAGGCACAAAAACTAATAAGAAAAGGTTGCTATGCTGTTCTAGCACACGTCGAGAAAGTACAAACTGAAGAAAAGAGCATCAATGATGTTCCCATTGCAAAAGAATTTCCCGATGTATTTCCGAAAGAATTACCGGGATTACCCCCACATCGATCCGTTGAATTTCAAATAGATCTTGTACCAGGAGCTGCACCAATAGCTCGTGCTCCTTACAGACTCGCACCCAGCGAGATGAAAGAACTGCAAAGCTAATTACAAGAACTTTTAGAGCGTGGTTTCATTCAACCAAGCACATCACCATGGGGAGCTCCTGTTTTGTTTGTCAAGAAGAAAGATGGTACATTCAGGTTGTGTATCGACTACCGAGAGTTGAACAAACTTACCATCAAGAACCGCTACCCACTACCGAGAATCGATGACTTATTTGATCAACTACAAGGCTCGTCTGTTTATTCAAAGATTGACTTACGTTCCGGGTATCATCAAATGCGGGTGAAAGAAGATGATATTCCAAAGACTGCTTTCAGAACTCGTTACGGTCATTACGAGTTTATGGTCATGCCGTTTGGTTTAACTAATGCACCAGCTGTGTTCATGGACCTTATGAACCGAGTGTGTGGACCATACCTTGACAAGTTTGTCATTGTTTTCATTGATGACATACTTATTTACTCAAAGAATGACCTAGAACACGGTGAACATTTGAGAAAGGTGTTAGATCTATTGAGGAAGGAAGAATTGTACGCTAAGTTTTCAAAGTGTGCATTTTGGTTGGAAGAAGTTCAATTCCTCGGTCACATAGTGAACAAAGAAGGTATTAAGGTGAATCCGGCAAAGATAGAAACTGTTGAAAAGTGGGAAACCCCAAAAACTCCGAAACACATACGCCAGTTTTTAGGACTAGCTGGTTAATACAGAAGGTTCATCCAAGACTTTTCCAGAATAGCAAAACCCTTGACTGCATTAACGCATAAAGGGAAGAAATTTGAATGGATTGATGAACAAGAGAAAGCGTTTCAGTTATTGAAGAAAAAGCTAACTACGGCACCTATATTGTCATTGCCTGAAGGGAATGATGATTTTGTGATTTATTGTGACGCATCAAAGCAAGGTCTCAGTTGTGTATAAATGCAACGAACGAAGGTGATTGCTTATTTGTCTAGACAATTGAAGATTCACGAACAAAATTATACGACGCATGATTTGGAATTAGGCGCGGTTGTTTTTGCATTAAAGACTTGAAGGCACTACTTATATAGGGTCAAAAGTATTATATATACCGACCACAAAAGTCTTCAACACATATTTAATCAGAAACAACTGAATATGAGGCAGCGTAGGTGGATTGAATTATTGAATGATTACGACTTTGAGATTCGTTACCACCCGGGGAAGGCAAATGTGGTAGCTGATGCCTTGAGCAGGAAGGACAGAGAACCCATTCGAGTAAAATCTATGAATATAATGATTCATAATAACCTTACTACTCAAATAAAGGAGGCGCAACAAGGAGTTTTAAAAGAGGGAAATTTAAAGGATGAAATACCCAAAGGATCGGAGAAGCATCTTAATATTCGGGAAGACAGAACCCGGTATAGGGCTGAAAGGATTTGGGTACCAAAATTTGGAGATATGAGAGAAATGGTACTTAGAGAAGCTCATAAAACCAGATACTCAATACATCCTGGAACGGGGAAGATGTACAAGGATCTCAAGAAACATTTTTGGTGGCCGGGTATGAAAGCCGATGTTGCTAAATACGTAGGAGAATGTTTGACGTGTTCTAAGGTCAAAACTGAGCATCAGAAACCATCAGGTCTACTTCAACAACCCGAAATCCCGGAATGGAAATGGGAAAACATTACCATGGATTTCATCACTAAATTGCCAAGGACTGCAAGTGGTTTTGATACTATTTGGGTAATAGTTGATCGTCTCACCAAATCAGCACACTTCCTGCCAATAAGAGAAGATGACAAGATGGAGAAGTTAGCACGACTGTATTTGAAGGAAGTCATCTCCAGACATGGAATACAAATCTCTATTATCTCTGATAGGGATGGCAGATTTATTTCAAGATTCTGGCAGACATTACAGCAAGCATTAGGAACTCGTCTAGACATGAGTACTGCCTATCATCCATAAACTGATGGGCAGAGCGAAAGGACGATACAAACACTTGAAGACATGCTACGAGCATGTGTTATTGATTTCGGAAATAGTTGGGATCGACATCTACCGTTAGCAGAATTTTCCTACAACAACAGCTACCATTCAAGCATTGAGATGGCACCGTTTGAAGCACTTTATAGTAGAAAGTGCAGGTCTCCGATTTGTTGGAGTGAAGTGGGGGATAGACAGATTACGGGTCCGGAGATTATACAAGAAACTACCGAGAAGATCATCCAAATTCAACAACGGTTGAAAATCGCCCAAAGTCGACAAAAGAGCTACGCTAACATTAAAAGAAAAGATATAGAATTTGAAATTTGAGAGATGGTCATGCTTAAAGTTGCACCTTGGAAAGGCGTTGTTCGATTTGGTAAACGAGGGAAATTAAATCCAAGGTATATTGGACCATTCAAGATTATTGATCGTGTTGGACCAGTAGCTTACCGACTTGAGTTACCTCAACAACTCGCGGCTATACATAACACTTTCCACGTCTCGAATTTGAAGAAATGTTTTGCTAAAGAAGATCTCACTATTCCGTTAGATGAAATCCAAATCAACGAAAAACTTCAATTCATCGAAGAACCCGTCGAAATAATGGATCGTGAGGTTAAAAGACTTAAGCAAAACAAGATACCAATTTTTAAGGTTCGATGGAATGCTCGTAGAGGACCCAAGTTCACCTGGGAGCGTGAAGATCAGATGAAGAAGAAATACCCGCATCTATTTCCAGAAGATTCGTCAACACCTTCAACAGCTTTAAATTTCGGGACGAAATTTATTTAACGGGTAGGTACTGTAGTGACCCGAACTTTTCCATGTTTATATATATTAATTGAGATTGATATTTACATGATTAAATGTTTCCAACATTTTAAGCAATCAAACTTGTTAAGACTTGATTAATTGAAATATGTTTCATATAGACAATTGACCACCCAAGTTGACCGGTGATTCACGAACGTTAAAACTTGTAAAAACTATATGATGACATATATATGGATATATATATAGTTAACATGATACTATGATAAGTAAACATATCATTAAGTATATTAACAATGAACTACATATGTAAAAACAAGACTACTAACTTAATGATTTTTAAACGAGACATATATGTAACGATTATCGTTGTAAAGACATTTAATGTATATATATCATATTAAGAGATATTCATACATGATAATATCATGATAATATAATAATTTAAAATCTCATTTGATATTATAAACATTGGGTTAACAACATTTAACAAGATCGTTAACCTAAAGGTTTCAAAACAACACTTACATGTAACGACTAACGATGACTTAACGACTCAGTTAAAATGTATATACATGTAGTGTTTTAATATGTATTTATACACTTTTTAAAGACTTCAATACACTTATCAAAATACTTCTACTTAACAAAAATTCTTACAATTACATCCTCGTTCAGTTTCATCAACAATTCTACTCGTATGCACCCGTATTCGTACTCGTACAATACACAGCTTTTAGATGTATGTACTATTGGTATATACACTCCAATGATCAGCTATTAGCAGCCCATGTGAGTCACCTAACACATGTGGGAACCATCATTTGGCAACTAGCATGAAATATCTCATAAAATTACAAAAATATGAGTAATCATTCATGACTTATTTACATGAAAACAAAATTACATATCCTTTATATCTAATCCATACACCAACGACCAAAAACACCTACAAACACTTTCATTCTCCAATTTTCTTCATCTAATTGATCTCTCTCAAGTTCTATCTTCAAGTTCTAAGTGTTCTTCATAAATTCTACAAGTTCTAGTTACATAAAATCAAGAATACTTTCAAGTTTGCTAGCTCACTTCCAATCTTGTAAGGTGATCATCCAACCTCAAGAAATCTTTGTTTCTTACAGTATGTTATCATTCTAATACAAGGTAATAATCATATTCAAACTTTTGTTCAATTTCTATAACTATAACAATCTTATTTCAAGTGATGATCTTACTTGAACTTGTTTTCGTGTCATGATTCTGCTTCAAGAACTTCGAGCCATCCAAGGATCCGTTGAAGCTAGATCCATTTTTCTATTTTCCAGTAGGTTTATCCAAGATACTTAAGGTAGTAATGATGTTCATAACATCATTTGATTCATACATATAAAGCTATCTTATTCGAAGGTTTAAACTTGTAATCACTAGAACCTAGTTTAGTTAATTCTAAACTTGTTCGCAAACAAAAGTTAATCCTTCTAACTTGACTTTTAAAATCAACTAAACACATGTTCTATATCTATATGATATGCTAACTTAATGATTTAAAACCTGGAAACACGAAAAACACCGTAAAACCGGATTTACGCCGTCGTAGTAACACCGCGGGCTGTTTTGGGTTAGTTAATTAAAAACTATGATAAACTTTGATTTAAAAGTTGTTATTCTGAGAAAATGATTTTTATTATGAACATGAAACTATATCCAAAAATTATGGTTAAACTCAAAGTGGAAGTATGTTTTCTAAAATGGTCATCTAGACGTCGTTCTTTCGACTGAAATGACTACCTTTACAAAAACAACTTGTAACTTATTTTTCCGACTATAAACCTATACTTTTTCTGTTTAGATTCATAACATAGAGTTTAATATGAAACCATATCAATTTGATTCACTCAAAACGGATTTAAAATGAAGAAGTTATGGGTAAAACAAGATTGGATAATTTTTCTCATTTTAGCTACGTGAAAATTGGTAACAAATCTATTCCAACCATAACTTAATCAACTTGTATTGTATATTATGTAATCTTGAGATACCATAGACACGTATACAATGTTTCGACCTATCATGTCGACACATCTATATATATATTTCGGAACAACCATAGACACTCTATATGTGAATGTTGGAGTTAGCTATACAGGGTTGAGGTTGATTCCAAAATATATATAGTTTGAGTTGTGATCAATACTGAGATACGTATACACTGGGTCGTGGATTGATTCAAGATAATATTTATCGATTTATTTCTGTACATCTAACTGTGGACAACTAGTTGTAGGTTACTAACGAGGACATCTGACTTAATAAACTTAAAACATCAAAATATATTAAAAGTGTTGTAAATATATTTTGAACATACTTTGATATATATGTATATATTGTTATAGGTTCGTGAATCAACCAGTGGCCAAGTCTTACTTCCCGACGAAGTAAAAATCTGTGAAAGTGAGTTATAGTCCCACTTTTAAAATCTAATATTTTTGGGATGAGAATACATGCAGGTTTTATAAAGGATTTACAAAATAGACACAATTACGTGAAACTACATTCTATGGTTGAATTATCGAAATCGAATATGCCCCTTTTTATTAAGTCTGGTAATCTAAGAATTAGGGAACAGACACCTTAATTGACGCGAATCCTAAAGATAGATCTATTGGGCCTAACAAACCCCATCCAAAGTACCGGATGCTTTAGTACTTCGAAATTTATATCATATCCGAAGGGTGTCCCGGAATGATGGGGATATTCTTATATATGCATCTTGTTAATGTCGGTTACCAGGTGTTCACCATATGAATGATTTTTATCTCTATGTATGGGATGTGTATTGAAATATGAAATCTTGTGGTCTATTATTATGATTTGATATATATAGGTTAAACCTATAACTCACCAACATTTTTGTTGACGTTTTAAGCATGTTTATTCTCAGGTGATTATTAAGAGCTTCCGCTGTTGCATACTTAAATAAGGACGAGATTTGGAGTCCATGCTTGTATGATATTGTGTAAAAACTGCATTCAAGAAACTTATTTTGTTGTAACATATTTGTATTGTAAACCATTATGTAATGGTCGTGTGTAAACAGGATATTTTAGATTATCATTATTTGATAATCTACGTAAAGCTTTTTAAACCTTTATTGATGAAATAAAGGTTATGGTTTGTTTTAAAATGAATGCAGTCTTTGAAAAACGTCTCATATAGAGGTCAAAACCTCGCAACGAAATTAATTAATATGGAACGTTTTTAATCAATAAGAACGGGATATTTCAGTTTGACATCCCCACTCGGGATAGTAGCGCTAGCATTTAACGAGTGTTTAATACTTCGTAAACATACGCACTTGCCAAGTGTACTTTCAGGGGGTATAAATGTTAAGTTAGTTACCAAGTGCCCACGGTTAACATATACTTTATCATACTGTTTTGAAACGCTCTTTGTAGCACTGAAATCTCGTGGCCTACCTTACATACTGTTATACTTAAACTATAGCTCACCAACCTTTGTGTTGACATTTTTAAGCATGTTTTTCTCAGGTGCTTGAGGTTAGCTTCCGCTGTGTACTAGTCGTGCTGTAGACACCCGCTGCTTAGAGTTGCTATCGCATGAACTACTTTATTTTGCATTCAAACATACGTACTTTTGAACTATGAATTGTAACGACCATTGTGGTCACATACACTTATTATTTGCTTCTACTTAGTGGAGCATGTTTTTGAAATGTAAAACATTTGATGTCGGTTATGACATCACCTTTTTATCGTGAATGCAACTTCTTTTATTACAGCATATAGTACTTAACCTTGTAATGATCCTGTTGTTGATGATTCGTACACGATGGTTTTGTACGGGGCATCACAGGAGTAGCTCCCGGAACCAACTAAATGCGAAATTCAACTTGTCTTTCCGCCGGAACACCCGGTAAATCATCCGGAAAAACATCTTCAAATTCACTTACCACCGGAATTCCACGGATAGGTGGTGGCTCATCACGAGTATCAACAATATGGGCAAGAAAATTCGTGCCCCCACTAACAAGGAAACGACGCGCCCGTGCAAAAGTGCATACCGGCACAAGTCTTCTATGTTTATCGCCATGAATAATTAACTCTCCCCCACTTGGGGCCTGCACACGGATGAACTTTTCATGACACGCAATATCGGCTCTATAACGATCGAGCCAATCCATAGCCACAACAATATCAAATTCACCCAAAGTCATCGGAATAAGATCGATCTTAAAGATTTCAGTACCAAACATAACATTGCAATCTTTACACACATCAACCCCTAGCACCGTCTTATCATCTGCTATTTCGACTTCTACCGGATAACTTAACTTAGCTAGCGGCCTATTAAGCTTAGACACAAAACGCGGAGACACAAACGATAAAATGGCACCGCTATCAAATAGTATCCTTGCCGGATTAGAACTAACCATAAAAGTACCTGAGACAACGTCGTTGGATTGCTTAGCTTCATCGTTGGTCATCAAGTAGTTTCTTGCTCTAGCCGTACCCGCCGCCCTTTCTAGCTTCTTCACTTGGTCATTTGATAATTCGGGACATTCCGCCTTCCGGTGCCCCGTCTTTTGACAATTAAAGCACGTGACCGACTTAGCCAAACAATCACGGGCATATTGACCCGGCTTCCCACAACTATAACAAGTAGGCGTAAAAGTATTAGAACCACCCTTCTTCACACTTCCGACGCTTTCGGACACACCCTTGCTTTTCTTGTTGGAGTAATTAGATGCCCCAAATTTTCTCTTATTCGACCCATAACTAACCACCGAAACTGAAACCGGAGCTTGCGCTTCAAACCCTTTCGCCACCGCCAAAAGCTTAGCAAAAGTCTCAACATGACCAATACTAATCTTACCCTTCAAATCATCTCTAAGGGTCGCATGAAAGTCTTCCATTAACAATTGATCATTCCCCACATACTCGGGGCAAAAACGCGCCTTGGCGAGAAAATTGGTTTTAAGAGTGTTTAGGTCCAAAGACCCTTAACGCATGTTCCTTAACTCGTTGAGCAATTTGGAAAGATCCGCTTGCGTACGATACTCAAGGAAAAACTCCTTCTTGAAATCCGCCCCAAGATAAACCTACAAAAGCCGCATCACCCACCATATCAATCTTGTCATCGAGCCAATCTTTAGCATGACCCCTTAACAAACTAGTAGCAAGCCTTGTTTTCTTTTCGGGAGGGCACTCGGTCGTGCGAAAACAACCTTCAATATCGGAAATCCAAGCCGCACTCTTCATGGGGTAGGGATTCCCCTTGAAAGTGAGGAGGCTTAGTTGCTAAGAAGTTCATATAGCTAAACCCCAATTCGCCCACATCTTGAGGTCTAGGAAACCTCCTTTCAACTTCTTCTTTAACGGCATTAGTCATCCTTTCTTGAATCATATCGACAATTTGTTCCGAAACCGACTCTTCAAAAATTTGCTTAACCTTCCGAGAGAATACCGAAACATAGTTTTCTAGAGCGGCCGCTATCTTAGTGGTCATTTCGTCCGCTTCCTCCATATGAGAAGGACCACCATCGCCATTTGTATCCGTTCCGTTTCTCATCTTCATTCTAAAGATTAAAAACAGATTAGGCATCACCAACGAATTTATACACATATATACCTATGCATATGACCGCACACACACCACATCTAGCTCAATACTTGTCACACGTCATTGCTTGACTTGACTTGCAACCGTAATAGTGGTCGCGACTCACTATTACACTCACATGCCGTGCCACGCTCAAATGTATCACAACCATCTGTAACATCCCGTTTTTCCCGTACATATTGAAAGGTACATACTTAATCATTGTACGTTTGTAACTTACTAGACTATGCGTAAATGTCTAGATATATATATATATATATATACTTGATAATGTGTGCGAATACAAGTTTATACATGGGCTTTGTTAGCGTTAAGTCTTATGAGACTATTGTTGAAGGTTAGGCGAATATAGGATGCGAGATTTAAGTGTACGAATTAAATAAAATCAAATTTTGTTTAAGGTTGTCGAAGTGTCCAGGTGACGGCCAATGCTGCGCCGCGAAACATTGGGCCGCGCCGCTGCATATAAAGCAAATCCAGATCAGCAATTGGATTAAGAAGGGTCGATTTTCCCCTTATGTGTCGCGCCGCGACAAAGGGGTCCGCGCCGCGGCATTTCAAGCGAACCAGGTTCAGAAAGTGGGTTAAGAGAGGTTGTTTTTCCTTCGTAATGTCGCGCCGCGACATATAGCGCCGCGCCGCAACAACTCTGCAGTTCTGACTCCGATTTTAGCTCAAATTGAATGACTTCAAGGGGCAAATTGGTAATTTCGCGTATAAACCAGATGGGAGCATTAAATCCCAACCACTCATCCATTTCATTTATTTCTTTTCTCTTTTCTTTCCAATTTCTCTCCCAAAACTTAAAACCCAATTGAATTAAAAGCAAGATTTGAGAGTGAAGGATTGAGGGTTGATCTTTGGAGCAAGAATTAAAGTTGTTCCTTGTGTCTCTAGCTACGCGTTGATAGTCTCGGTAAGTTCTAACTCTAAGTTTTGAGTTTTAATTAGTTTATGCTAGGGTTTTGTTCATTTGGAACTTATGTGACCCATTTGGGGTTAAAATGGGCGAACTTGGGTTGTGTTGAGGAAAGAAAACCCAAATGGCCATAACCTAGGGTTTGGTCTTATGATTTGGGGTTATAAATGTTAAATGGCGTTTTTAGTCACTAACACGCTTGTTAAAGTTGAAAGAGATGTTATTTGGGTCATGTTTGACAAGTTTGGTAGTGAAAGTGTTAAATGGATCCAAAATGGGCTAGTTGACCTAGTTTGGGTGAAATGGGTATGAATTAACCTAAGTTTGTGTTAGTTGATGTTAGTAGACTTAATTTACTAGCTTTAGTGATTAAAGTCGGGTCTTGGCCATTTAAGGGCGGTTTTGGTATGGTTGAGTCATTTAATGCGAATTGGGTCATTAAATGCTCAAGTAAGTGTAATGTGGTTAATTCCACTAGTTGTGTAATCGAATGTGTACTTATGTAATTAGGTACTTTGCTTTGAAGCCTTCGGAAGCATTTAAATCACCACCGAAGTGTTAAGGTGAGTGGAATAATTATATGCATAGGTATATAATATATTTATTTGTGGTAGCGTGAGATGTGAAGTGTCGAGGTGTTAAGACACCACGTTTCACGTGACGAGTGAAGCATCGAGGTGTTAAGATGCCACTCGAGGTGAAGCATCGAGGTGTTAAGATGCCACCTAGGAGTGAAGTGTCGAGGTGTTAAGACGCCACTCCATGTTAAAGGGTGAAGTGTCGAGGTGTTAAGACGCCACCCGAGGGTGAAGTATCGAGGTGTTAAGATGCCACCCGGGGGTTAGTGATACGAGGTGCTAAGTACACTAATGGATGTTATGAACACCAATGGGAAATTCGAGTACCATCCCTTGTACGATTGGTTAACCATGGTTATTGTGTTGTAGTGTAAGCATATTATATTGTACGGTTTGTATATATGCTATTGCATTGCTAGCTTGTGATATTGGAAGTTTATAGTTTATAATTGAGATGATAAGCTAATTGTGTTGCTAGCATGTATGCGGTATGTGTTTAAGTGTTTGCAAGTAAGTATATTATATATGTACGTGTATAATTATTGCATTCACTAAGCGTTAGCTTACCCCTCTCGTTGTTTATCTTTTTAGTCGCAGGTACGGATAAGGGCAAAGGGGTTATCGGGCATTAAGTGGCCCTTGATGATGTTTTGTTGAAGCTTGGAAGTTGGCCTAATGTTTTGGGTAGTTTAGTCCCAAACCATGCTCGAGTGTCGTTTGGATTATAAACTATCAATTGTAGTGGGTCAAACTTGTATTGAATTTGATTAATGGCCTTCGTGCCTTTTGTAAACATTTAAATTGTTGTACGTTTAAGTGGATCTTGTGGAATGTTTTACATATTTAATTGGCGCGTAAATGTGTTGTATAAAAAAAAAAAATGTATCGTATGGAATACGGGTTGGGTTGTTTCAAGTGGTATCAGAGCATGGTCTAAGGGATTTAGGCGACTTGAGATAGGCGCCTAGACTTAGACTTTATTGTGTATGTGCGTTATGCGGGACTTGTAGGAGACGGGTCGGACCGGGAGTTGATTAGTGCTTAGGTTTATGTGAACTAACCTTGCGCTAATTGTTTTGTGTGGTGTTAGCAATCGTCAAGCAAGATAGACGTTGTACTAGCAAGTTAATGCGACGTGCTCGCGTAACAATGATTAGCTACCATTGTTACGGGTTCAAATCTTGTCAAACAAGCGATGTACGACGATTGTTGAGCAAGATGGGGTAGTGTGGTGTATATGTATATACTTATGTGTTAAATCCTTTTCGTCTCGTTGTTTAATCTATTCCGTCTTATAGAATGAAGATGAGAAACGGGCATTATATCAATGGCGGAGGTACTAGTGAAGAAGTCGAGTTTACGGCCAAGGTTGAGGCCATTTTGAAAAGGCATCATGAGGCTTTTCTCGAGGACGTTAAGAAGATGTTCCTAGATACGATTGACGAGCAATTAGTCAATGTGGTAAAGGAGCAAGTTAAGGCCGTTCTTCGCGAAGATAATGTGGGAAGACGGGACTTTTTCTATAAGAATTTTAAGGACTCTCAACCTCCCTCTTTTGATGGTGAAAGAGATCCTCTTAAGAGCGCCCGTTGGATCTCCGATATGGAGGGGGCCTTCCGTACTTGTGAATGTCCTCTCGATAAGAGGACAAGGTACGGGTGTAGTATGTTGAGGGGCGATGCCAAGTTGTGGTGGGACGCAAAGCTCCAAGTTTATGGTGAAGAGCAATGCATGGAATTCACTTGGGATGAATTCAAGTCCGAATTTTTCAAGGAATACCGAACTTCGGCCGATCTTACTAGGCTTAAGGACGAGTTACATTCCTTGAAGCAAGGGTCGATGGATTTGAACACTCTCAAATCCGTGTTTTTGTCCAAGACCCAATTTTGCCCGGAGTACGTCGGGAATGATAAAATGTTGAAGGAAGATTTCTATCGAACCTTGAACGACAACTATCAAGATAAGATTAGTGTGAACGTAGTGAAAAGCTTTGATGAGTTGTTTGACATGGCCAAAGGTTTCGAGTCGCTCATCTTAAGAAAGAGTGGTTTTACTTTTGGCAAGAGAAAAAGTGAAGGTTCGAGCTATTCAAACTTTTCGAACAAAAAGAACAAGAAAAGTTCCGAAAGTGTCAATAGCGTGAAGAAGGGCGCTTCTGGTGGTTTTACTTTTACGTGCTATAATTGTGGGCAAGCGGGTCATATGGCTCGTGATTGTCCAAAACCATCTTCCGGAAACAAGCTCACTTGTTTTAATTGCGGTAAAGAAGGGCATAAGAAGCCGGAGTGTCCCGATTTGCGCAACGATAATGTTAAGCGTCTAGAGAAGGCGGCGGGTACGGCTAGGGGTCGCAACTATTTGATGACCAATGATGAGGCCAAGCAATCCAATGAAGTCGTCTCAGGTACCTTCATAGTTAACTCTAATCCGGCACGGATACTTTTTGATAGTGGGGCTAATTTGTCCTTTGTGTCGCCTCGATTTGTGCCTAAGTTAAATAAACCGCTAGTTAAGTTAAGTCATCCGGTAGAAGTTGAAATAGCGGATGGCAAGACGGCGCTAGTGGTTGATGTGTGTAAGAATTGTAATGTTGTATTTGGTTCCGAAACGTTTAAGATCGATCTTATTCCGATGACTTTGGGTGTTTTTGATATTATTATTGGTATGGATTGGCTCGATCTTAATAGAGCCGATATTGCATGCCATGATAAATTCATTCGGGTGAAGACCCCAAGTGGGGGAGAATTAATTATTCATGGCGATAAGCGAAGGAGACTTGTACCGATATGCACTTTTGCACGGGCACGTCGTTTCCTTGTTAGTGGTGGCATGGCTTTTCTTGCCCATGTTGTTGATACTCGTGATGAGCCACCAACCATTCGTGAAATCCCTGTGGTTAATGAATTTGAAGACGTTTTTCCGGATGAGTTACCGGGTGTCCCGGCGAAAAGACAAGTTGAATTTCGCATTGAGTTGGTTCCGGGGGCTACCCCCATTGCTAAAACTCCTTATCGTTTAGCACCAACGGAAATGCAAGAGTTGTTAAACCAAACCCAAGAGTTGCTTGAAAAGGGTTTCATTCGACCGAGTGCTTCTCCATGGGGCGCTCCGGTTTTGTTTGTGAAAAAGAAAGATGGTAGTATGCGGATGTGCATCGATTATCGGGAGTTGAATAAAGTGACGATCAAGAATCGTTATCCATTGCCTCGGATTGACGATTTGTTTGATCAACTCCAAGGTGCAACGTATTTCTCTAAAATCGACCTACGGTCCGGCTATCACCAAATGCGGGTCCGTGAGGAAGATATTGAGAAAACGGCTTTTCGAACGCGTTATGGGCATTTTGAGTTTGTGGTAATGCCTTTTGGTCTTACGAATGCACCGGCGACATTCATGGATCTTATGAACCGAGTGTGCCAACCTATGTTGGACAAGTCGGTAATTGTGTTCATTGACGACATACTCGTTTATTCGAAGAGTATGAAGGAACATGAACATCATTTGCGGTGTGTGTTAAAGACGTTGCGGAAGGAGAAGTTGTATGCAAAATTCTCAAAATGTGAATTTTAGCTAAGGGAAGTTCAATTCCTTGGCCATATTGTGAATATGGACGGTATTCAAGTAGATCCGGGGAAGATAGAGACGGTAAAGAGTTGGGGACGACCGACTACGCCTACGGAAATCCGAAGTTTTCTCGGATTGGCCGGGTATTATCGTCGGTTTATCCAAGACTTTTCTAAGATTGCTTCTCCATTGACGAAGTTGACGAGAAAGAACACGAGATTTAATTGGGAGAACGAGCAAGAAATTGCTTTTCAATTGTTAAAAGAGAAGTTGTGTCAAGCTCCGGTGTTAGTGTTGCCGGAAGGTGTAGAAGACATGACGGTCTATTGTGATGCGTCTTTAAATGGACTCGGGTGTGTTCTAATGCAAAGAGGTAAAGTCATCGCTTATGCCTCTCGACAATTAAAAGAGCACGAAACGAGATATCCGACTCATGATCTTGAGTTGGCGGCGGTTGTTCATGCGTTGAAAATTTGGCGCCACTACTTGTATGGTGTCAAATGTACGATTTATTCGGATCATAAGAGTTTGAAACATCTTTTTGATCAACGAGATTTGAATTATCGTCAACGTAGATGGATGGATGTGGTGAAAGATTATGATTGTGAAATACTTTATCATCCGGGTAAGGCGAATGTGGTCGCGGATGCGTTGAGTTGAAAGAGTCAACATCTGGTGATACGAGTAGGATCGCTACGTTTGATTATTACTAACGATTTTCTTGTAAAGCTTGGTGAGATTCAAATTGAGGCTTTTGTTAACAATAAGCATGAGGAACGAATCATGGGGCAAACGGAATTCATTACCTTAGGCCCGCATGGTTTGTTGTCCTTTCAAGGACGAGTGTGGGTGCCTAGAATGGGAGATTTCCGACGAGTGCTACTTGATGAAGCACATAAGTCAAAGTATTCCATTCATCCGGGCGCGACAAAAATGTATCTTGATTTGAAGAAGGAGTATTGGTGGCCGGACATGAAACGTGATGTTGTTAAGTATGTTGAACAATGCGTCACGTGTTTGCAAGTTAAAGCTGAACACCAAAAGCCGTATGGTATGTTACAACCGTTAGAAATCCAGAAATGGAAATGGGAGCACATTACCATGGATTTCATCACAAAGTTACCTAAAACGGCGAGAACCCAATTTGATTCAATTTGGGTGATAGTCGATCGATTGACGAAAAGTGCCTTGTTTCTTCCCATTCGGGAAGCGATATCGTCGGAAACCTTGGCTAAGTTGTTTATCAAGGAAGTGATCTCAAGGCATGGGGTTCCTATATCTATTGTTTCGGATCGAGATACCCGTTTTACATCTCGGTTTTGGGAAAAGTTTCATGAAGATATGGGTACACAATTGAAATTGAGCACGGCGTACCATCCTCAAACGGACGGTCAAACCGAACGTACGAATCAAACATTGGAGGATATGTTACGTGCGTGTATTATTAATTTTGGTGGTAGTTGGTACGAGCACTTACCTTTGGTGGAATTCTCGTACAATAATAGTTATCATACTAGTATCGGGATGCCACCGTATGAGATGCTTTATGGGCGAAGGTGTCGAACCCCGATTTGTTGGGGTGAAGTGGGTCAAAGGGAAATCGGGAGTACCGATTTGGTCTTAGAAACGAATAGCAAGATTGATATGATTCGAGAGCATTTGAAAAAGGCTCAAGATAGACAAAAGTCGTATGCCGACAAACGTAGACGAATGATCGAATTTCAAGAAGGTGACATGGTGATGCTTAAGGTTTCGCCATGGAAAGGTGTTATTCGGTTTCGAAAACGAGGAAAGTTAGCTCCTCGGTTTATCGGTCCGTTTAAGATTTTAGCTCGTGTTGGCGAAGTTGCATATCATTTGGAATTACCCGAAGAGCTTGCGGGGATCCATAATACATTTCATGTTTCCCATCTCCGTAAGTGTCTTGCGGATGATTCTTCATGGGTGCCTTTAGACGAGATCGAGCTAAACAATAAGTTAGAGTATATTGACAAGCCGATTGCTATACTCGATGAGAAGGTCAAAAGGTTGAGAAATAAAGAGGTTAGGACTTTTAAAGTTCAATGGCGTCGTAGTAAAGGTTCTGATTTTACTTGGGAGCCCGAAGAATTTGTGTTGGTTTATCTTCCCTCTTGTCATGCGGCTTGGATCGCGAGGACGCGCTCCGTTTCAAGTGGGGGAGAGTTGTAACATCCCGTTTTTCCCGTACATATTGAAAGGTACATACTTAATCATTGTACGTTTGTAACTTGCTAGACTATGCGTAAATGTCTAGATATATATATATATATATATATATATATATATATATATATATATATATATATATATATATATATATATATATATATACTTGATAATGTGTGCGAATACAAGTTTATACATGGGCTTTGTTAGCGTTAAGTCTTATGAGACTATTGTTGAAGGTTAGGCGAATATAGGAAGCGAGATTTAAGTGTACGAATTAAATAAAATCAAATTTTGTTTAAGGTTGTCGAAGTGTCCAGGTGACGGCCAATGCCTCGCCGCGACACATTGGGCCGCGCCGCGGCATATAAAGCAAATCCAGATCAGCAATTGGATTAAGAAGGGTCGATTTTCCCCTTATGTGTCGCGCCGCGACAAAGGGGTCCGCGCCGCGGCATTTCAAGCGAACCAGGTTCAGAAAGTGGGTTAAGAGAGGTTGTTTTTCCTTCGTAATGTCGTGCCGCGACATATAGCGCCGCGCCGCGACAACTCTGCAGTTCTGACTCCGATTTTAGCTCAAATTGAATGACTTCAAGGGGAAAATTGGTAATTTCACGTATGAACCAGATGGGAGCATTAAATCCCAACCACTCATCCATTTCATTTATTTCTTTTCTCTTTTCTTTCCAATTTCTCTCCCAAAACTTAAAACCCAATTGAATTAAAAGCAAGATTTGAGAGTGAAGGATTGAGGGTTGATCTTCGGAGCAAGAATTAAAGTTGTTCCTTGTGTCTCTAGCTACGCGTTGATAGTCTCGGTAAGTTCTAACTCTAAGTTTTGAGTTTTAATTAGTTTATGCTAGGGTTTTGTTCATTTGGAACTTATGTGACCCATTTGGGGTTAAAATGGGCGAACTTGGGTTGTGTTGAGGAAAGAAAACCCAAATGGCCATAACCTAGGGTTTGGTCTTATGATTTGGGGTTATAAATGTTAAATGGCGTTTTTAGTCACTAACACGCTTGTTAAAGTTGAAAGAGATGTTATTTGGGTCATGTTTGACAAGTTTGGTAGTGAAAGTGCTAAATGGATCCAAAATGGGCTAGTTGACCTAGTTTGTGTGAAATGGGTATGAATTAACCTAAGTTTGTGTTAGTTGATGTTAGTAGACTTAATTTACTAGCTTTAGTGATTAAAGTCGGGTCTTGGCCATTTAAGGGCGGTTTTGGTATGGTTGAGTCATTTAATGCGAATTGGGTCATTAAATGCTCAAGTAAGTGTAATGTGGTTAATTCCACTAGTTGTGTAATCGAATGTGTACTTATGTAATTAGGTACTTTGCTTTGAAGCCTTCGGAAGCATTTAAATCACCACCGAAGTGTTAAGGTGAGTGGAATAATTATATGCGTAGGTATATAATATATTTATTTGTGGTAGCGTGAGATGTGAAGTGTCGAGGTGTTAAGACACCACGTTTCACGTGACGAGTGAAGCATCGAGGTGTTAAGATGCCACTCGAGGTGAAGCATCGAGGTGTTAAGATGCCACCTAGGAGTGAAGTGTCGAGGTGTTAAGACGCCACTCCATGTTAAAGGGTGAAGTGTCGAGGTGTTAAGACGCCACCCGAGGGTGAAGTATCGAGGTGTTAAGATGCCACCCGGGGGTTAGTGATACGAGGTGCTAAGTACACTAATGGATGTTATGAACACCAATGGGAAATTCGAGTACCATCCCTTGTACGATTGGTTAACCATGGTTATTGTGTTGTAGTGTAAGCATATTATATTGTACGGTTTGTATATATGCTATTGCATTGCTAGCTTGTGATATTGGAAGTTTATAGTTTATAATTGAGATGATAAGCTAATTGTGTTGCTAGCATGTATGCGGTATGTGTTTAAGTGTTTGCAAGTAAGTATATTATATATGTACGTGTATAATTATTGCATTCACTAAGCGTTAGCTTACCCCTCTCGTTGTTTATCTTTTTAGTCGCAGGTACGGATAAGGGCAAAGGGGTTATCGGGCATTAAGTGGCCCTTGATGATGTTTTGTTGAAGCTTGGAAGTTGGCCTAATGTTTTGGGTAGTTTAGTCCCAAACCATGCTCGAGTGTCGTTTGGATTATAAACTATCAATTGTAGTGGGTCAAACTTGTATTGAATTTGATTAATGGCCTTCGTGCCTTTTGTAAACATTTAAATTGTTGTACGTTTAAGTGGATCTTGTGGAATGGTTTCCATATTTAATTGACGCGTAAATGTGTTGTATAAAAAAAAATAAAATTTATCGTATGGAATACGGGTTGGGTTGTTTCACCATCTCGCTCGATGTCCAAAACATTAATACACGATTAGTAACGTCATAATATAGCATGGTTAATCCACCTATGCATAAAAACTAATCAAACCCCCGCACCGACCCGTAATCCTACAAGTCCCGCATATAATTCAACAACACAAAAGCCTAAGTTTAGGCGCCTATCTCAAGTCACCTAAATCCCTTAGACCATACTCTGATACCACTTGTAACGACCCAACCCACATTATAACAAAAACACGACACAAAAAAAATTTCTGTGACTGCCCATCTGGACGGCGTCCAGAAATCGGGACGGCGTCCAGCACTTAAAACTGGGACGGCGTCCAAGGATTTGGGACGGCGTCCCAATGAACTAAAACCTACTGATCAGTTTGCCTTTACACGTGTGCGAAAAATCCGACTCCCGACACTTTTCAACGAAACCAAGTATCACAACACATCAATGTAAGTAAAACTAAGAGATTTCCACAATAAAAACCAAGTTTACATCACCGGGCCCACAACGACCCGTTTTACAATTTCGTTCAAAAATACAAGTTTCGACCACAAAATTTTAAATACCAAACGACCTCTAGAGCATGGTGTTTGGGGTTAAACTACCCAAATCTTGGCCGAACTTTCCAAAATGCTAAAACTCCCGAGAGCCACTAGTCCAAGCGAATACCTTTGCCCTTATCCAAGCCGGATCCTAAAAAGGTAAACAACGAGAGGGTAAGCTAATGCTTAGTGAGTAGAATAGATATATACATGCATATAAAACTTACCTACTCGCATCCACGATACCATATAACGCATACAATCGCATAACAACTCTTAACAAGGCTAGTATCATCAAACGTACAACTAGCAACCTCATTAGCATAAATAATAGTAGTAATAACTAAATGCTACCATCAACAAACTATAACCCGTGGATTAACAAATTCTTCGCAAGGGAATGACTTCGCGAAACAAGTCATCGATGTTCATAACAACCGTTAGCTCCCAAACACGGCTATGGTATGCTAACCCCCGAGGTGTTCCAAAAATGGCTATGGCATCACCCCCAAGTGTTCCAAAAACGGCTATGGCATCACTTGATCAATGAGTGAGTAAAACACGGCTATTACTCACAATCATGTGAACAAAAGCGGCTATGGGCAACAATTAATACGGACAACGACGTGGGAGTAAAACACGGCTATTACTCGCCACCCTATGCACAAACACGGCTTTGTGCATAATTATCAATTGGACAAAAAGGCTATGTCCCACAACTATGGTCCCAAAAACGGCTAAGTGGCACCATTAACACGGGCACATAAATCATATACATACATACATAAAAATTCCACTCAACTTTGATGTCTTGGCAAGATTTCCAAATAACAACTTGTAACTTCAAAGCGAGTCACCTAACACAATTAATTCTCAATTAATACACATAACAAGTTGGACTTTCCACCAACTAACCTAACGAGTGCATTTATGATCCAAATGGGTATTTATGTTCAACTCTAACCCAAACCCTAACCATTTAACACTAATCAAGTAAGAAAATGGAGATTAGGACTTACCACCACTATCACCACGAAGCTAGTGACTAGATGAACAACTTTACAACGCGAGGTAAGACCCGAAAATAGCTTCTTCCTCCTTTGCTTGAGCTCTCTCACTCTAGGAATCACTCTCTCTCTCTCTCTCTATAATGAAGTGAAGAAGATAAGGTTGGTGTAAGTGGAGTAAGGGCTCCACCAAAACTGATCTAGAGGCCTTCAATTCGTTCCAAGAGTGAAAATACCAAAATGTCCTTTAAAAATATCTAAAAACCCAAACTGGCCCGTCAGTGCTTCTGGACGGCGTCCCGAAATCTGGACGGCGTCCCCTCTTTTAAACTTGGACGGCGTCCCAATGGTTTGGACGGCGTCCCAAGTGCTGAACAAAACAGGATGTTACAGGTGCACATCCGATCCACTTGTCTGACCAAAATTTAATAGTGCTTCCACTACCTATGTCTTTGATGAACGAAGAAGAGAATGCAATATCCAAAGTATCAATTGCGCAACCTGCTTTGATTATGTTGGCCCAAGTTGAGCCGCCACTAGGAAAACGAAAATTGTTAGAATCAACCAACCCCCCACCCGAACCATAAATACTAGATATAATTCTAACCCACAAAGAATTGTGACAAGTTTTGAAACGCCACCACCACTTGCCCAAAAGAGCTAAATTTTTTGACGATAAAGACCCAATATTTAACCCCCCGACTCGTAGGGAAGTAAAACCCTATCCCATTTAACCCATGAAAGTTTTCTCCCAAACTCCGAACTGCCCCAAAAGAAATTGCACCTTATGGATTCGAGTAGCTTGATCACACATGATGGAGCTCGGAATAAGGAAAAGAAATATAATGGCAAACTACTAAGCACCGACTTCACAAGGGTCAATCGACCACCAAACGATATAGTTTTTGCTTTCCATTCCGGGGGCCTTTTCTTAAATTTATCAATAACTGAGGCCCAGACACTTGATCTATTCATCTTAATTCCAAGTGGGATGCCAAGATAGGTTAAGGGAAATGAACCTGCGGAGCAATTAATCTATCTCTATTCTCTATTCTTTTTTCTCTATTAAGAGACTATCATTATGATGTCATCTTTTTATAATTAAACTATATTTAAACCGTAAGCATGCCCACATAACACTAGAGGATAGTATAGGATGTCATAATAATATTTTTTTTACATTTAAATTATTCAATTAAGATAAAAATAATTTACACCTATCAATTGGTCATTAAATCATGTTTAGGATAATCTCCTACAATTTCTTGATTCCTCGTTCAAAGAAATCTTGAGTATCATTTTAAACATTCATAAGTATTATCTTCTTCATCAATCTTTCACTTATATTATCTACATCCAATCACCTTCTAAATTTCAGGTTTATCATTGTATTTTGTTATTACGATGATTCTAATCAAAAATAAAATTTGTTTTTGAATATGAATCGTGGATGGTTTTATTGTATTTTATTTTAATGACTAGTTTATAACTCACGACTTCGTAGGTTTATAAATTACAACTTTTGAAAAATATGAGATGAGTTTATAATACAACCTAACAACCAGAGTGTCTTGTATGAAGCGTTATCATTTTCAAACTTTTGTAATATTTGGACTTAATGCTAACTGTTATTCCGTTGTCACATTTAGAGTCCAACCTATTTTCTTGGGACTGCTGGTTCCTTACTGCTCTTTCCTTAAACTTTGTTTATATGGGTCGCTAATAGATTTGGTTGTCGTTGGTACATAGAATTATAGTTATACGGTTGCGAGCTCAGGAAATCCTTTTGTAATCCTGGGTTCTTGTTGTATTTTTGTTTAGTTTTAATACAAAGTTGCTTGCTTTTCAAAAAAAAAATAAAAATAAAATAAAAATAAAAAAGCATATCATGCATCCCCTGTATTCAATTTTGAACTTAATTAAAAAAAAGCTCAAACATCCAAACAAAATGAAATCCACCAAACAAAAAATTCAAAATTAAAACAATTACTGTAGTACAAAAAACAAAAAGCAAAGATGATGAACAACTGGTTCTTCTGCAAAATTTTTGGGGTTTTGTATAATCCGTAGCAAGTATCAAAATAAAGTGAACCTTAAAGAAACATAGACAGATATTTCATGTTTGTGGACGTGAGTGTGAAGCAAATTATATTGCTTCTAGTCTATTGTAGTACGACACTTTGTACCTTGGTTCTATTATAGATAGAAAGATAATCCAAAAAAACGCACCTCTAGCAAAATGTAGTCATTCTCACCTTAACTGGGATCGTCCACTGTAAAGTTTCCAATGGCGAAGCTAAAGGTTTGTTTGACTGCATATTACTACCGTTTGTCACATAGGCTTTCTTGTTTCTTTATCGAATAGAGATTCCACAAGAGCCTTTGCAGTTTTCTTAACGGGGCCCATTCCTTCACCACCTCCCATCAACAAAAACCCCAAGCAGAAAAAAGTAAGAACAAAGTAAAAGAGAGTAGAAAAAGCGATTACCGTGTTAAGGACCTAACGGGCGAAAGAGGGCCGAACAGGCAATCCAAAAACACGTACTTGGTTTTGTTCTAAGACACTTACTAAAGCCCTCTTATATACCTCTTACGAAGGGCAGTAACATCTTTCCCTATTTGTCCTTTTTTCAAACCAATGTGATTATTTATTTATATAGGATGATAAATGTAGATAAGACTTCACCATGTTACGTGGCATGTTAGATCAGTAATAACATCCACAAAGATGACTTTCTTTAGTAATCCTTGTCATTTAAGAACCCACAAAGGAATGTGTTACATAAGAGAATGAACACTAATGATAATGTCAGGCTTGTACTCCATCAAACCGGCCTCAACTTCCCTTCAATTCAAGATTTTTTCATATGAGAAAATAAGTTATATAATTAAAGACTCCTACAAAATATTCAGCATATAACTTTTTGTACATGTCACGTTGATATTACTTTTTGTACATTTAGAAATTGAAATGCTACGCTCCAAAGTTGGATGTGTTTAACCATGAACTTGTACTTATTTTCCATGTTGTTTAATGGCCACCCAGTGAATTTCTTCCAAACGTCTTTAACAAATATCTTCAAAAACTGAGCAAACACAACACAACTTAAAAAACATAAACTTTAAAAAACATAAACTTTGGACGAACATATCACAACCTTAGACAGCTTAATCAAACAAATCACAAAAACATAAACTTTAGACTTTCCTCAATGTTTTGACTATAGCATTAAGTTGGTCCAAAAACACATTCAATTCGAATAACTATCAATTTGACTATCAACCATATACATATCTCCCCCACAATGATGCTTGCATGAAATAAAAGCTTCATTGTTTAAATTGGTTGATGTAATCGGAAAATCTCCAAAATATCGCAAATAACGTGTATGAGAAAATCCGTGTGAATCCGAGCCTCGAAAATAATTGAAAAATATGTTTTGGAGGTCCAGATTCGGTAAAGGACCACCCTTGAAAATATGATGAACAGTCAGGGGCCAAAAGTGTCAAATAAGCTCTCAGATTTGGTTAAAGGACTGAGCTTGCAAAAACTTGAGATTCGGTCAGGGACTAATTCGGTAAAAGTTGCAAATTAAGAACTGACTTACTCTTGTTGGCCTTAGAAGATATGTACAGCCCAATAACCATAGGGAGATTCGGTTGGGCTTGGAGATTCGTTAGGCCTAAAAAGTGTAATTCGGCCATCAGATACTATAAGTCCTTTAGGCTTAATTCGGTTTAAAAGGTTATCAGCCCACACGAAATAGGGGAACTAGTGTATGAGCAGCAATACCGAATGTAATACAACAACATCAATATCATCCAAATACCAAATCAAAATTGAATCCTCCATACCGAATGATATGAATCAATACCGAATCAATCTTTTACCAAAATTTGATCATCAATTTACCGAAATCAGTAACAGCTTATACCGAAATCAGAGTCATAAAGCAATACCGAATATGATTCAAAATTAGTATCAACCGAATGTGTGCATCAGCTATGAACGACAGATCTTCAAACGAACGAATTGAGGCTCGAACTTGAATTCAGATGACTTCACATGCTGCGACTAACACTAATTGTGAAGATCTTTCTATCAAAACGAGATTAAATCCATTTGTTTATCGAAGAACATGAACCATTTCTCATCATTAAACTCAAAATCTAAAGAGTTTTAGATCATGATTTCTTCATGAGACCTTCTTCAAATCACCATTATAACACTCGTGAATTATCAATTGAATCAGAAACTCACAGATTCGAGCTAATCAAAATGTTGACCAACGATGGACACGGTTTGACTTTGCGAATCCAAGATCTGAGATGAGATTCAACCTGATTTAGACCTTCGCATAGTTTGAGTGAATGATAAGGAACCTGAAAGTGTCACCAATTCGATCTATGAATGCGCCGTTCCTTCCAGAGACCAAAATAACACATGTGTTCACAAAAGTGAAGAACTCGGATCAAATCTCCATGAAGCTGTTGATGTTATGAAGCTGTAATGAATCACGAAGCTTCGGTTTGAATTGTAGATCAATAATCTGTACTAAGATTGAGTAGATGAGCAATAATCATAAACTTTAAGTTTTGGGGGATGAAGGAGATAGACCACGAGTACTGTAGCAGGAAAATATGAATTTGATTTTATATTGTATTGTAATTGTAATTGTAATCTGATAAGGATAAATGAAATGAATACTGATCAGTTAAAGTTAGGTGTCAAGGATTTGTGTTATGTGATTGTGTTTTGGAATTGTGATTGGGATTTATGTTTTTTTTAAAATCTGAGATTCGGTAGTATATAATGTTCGAAAAATTTTCGAAAATTTTTCAAAAAAATTTGAAGATCTTCATATCTTCATGACGAACATGATGAAGATTTGAAGGTATGAGGTTGAAGATATGAAGATGTATGTGTTTTGGTGATTGAAGGTTTGAAGGTGGAAGGAAAACATTCATGATATTCAAAGGATCTCCTTCATATGACGAAGGTCAAAGCTCTGATACCACTTGATAGGACCCTAGACACATGAATATCAATGAATGTGAAGATTAAATATTAATATTGAGAGAGAAAGTCAATCGGTCAAGATTGACTTCCACGGCTCTCTTGAAATCTCCACATAACAGTGGCTAAACTTAGTGAATCTATGAAGCTTTGGATCCTTTATATAGCCCTTATCTAAAGGATCCTCCATAAGGCTAGGAAAACACGTTTTACTCCTTCTCGGGGTTCTAACATAGAGCGTTGCTATAAGCACATCAAATTAAATAAATTTATTAGTAAATTTCTATTTTATTTATAATTTAGACAAAATTTTATTCACCGTCCCTGAACTTTACATCAAACTTGACTTCTCGTCCTTTTTCTTTTTTTTTTTTGTGCATCCCTCGTCCCTAATGTATCACAATTCTACATCCCTCGTCCTTTTTCTTGACTCCTCGTCCTTTTTCTTTCTGTCAATTCTACATCCCTCGTCCCTAAAAAGGACGAGGGATGTAGAATTGTGATACATTAAGGACGAGGCATGCACAAAAAAAAGAAAAAGGACGAGAAGTCAAGTTTGATGTAAAGTTCAGGAACGAGAAATGAAATTTTGTCTATAATTTTCAGAAATCTCGTGGCCTAACTTACGACCCTACTTTTTCCGTTATCTTTTACCGTTTTTTAACGTCCGTTAATTGTTATTCGTGCCACGTCATTTCTATGACCTATATTATTATTTTAGTAATAATAAATTAATTATTATGTGTTTTGTGAATATTTGTATTCATATTTTAAATTGTACGTTCCTACATATCGTGGATTTCTATCCGGCGAATCTTTTCGGTTTTCAAACTAACGGTCGAACTTTCAGGATTTTTAAATCCAAATTATTTTAAATATGATATTTTAATGTCATATGATTATATATAGTGTTTATATATTTTATTCGTCGTGTATTTGTTATCTCTCCGAATAATTAATCGCGTAATAGCATTTTAGCGTTTCGGGCTTCGATCGAGCGTTCGGGCTAAAAGCAAATCAACATTTTACAAAGTTGGGCTAGTGGGGTCCACCCCACTCCTATTTTCAGCCGAACCATGGGGAGGGAGGATAGCCTCCCTTGTTTTCAATTTTTTTTTTTTTTTTTGTAAATTCATTTTCCATTTCATTTTTCATCTAAACCTAGCCTTTACATTTTTCTCTCAAACTCTCTTCCTCTTTCTCTTTTGGCTGTCTCCCAACCTCACACCATCATCATCATCTTCAATCAATTATAGCTTGGATCAAAGGGCTTTTCACATATTCGGATTCTACACAACGATCTCTACGCGTTCATACTCCTTGATTCTTGATTAGGGTATAAACCCTAACCCTAAATTTTTGATTTTTCCTTAATTTTTCTGTTTTTATATGTTATTATTATAGTATAGTGCTTGTATGATGTTGGATTGTTGATTGTATGCGTAGAATCACTCGTTAATTCATGATTTCGGTTTGATTGATTTTGGACAGCGGAGTAATTGGTCATTTCTGTAAACTTACCTGATGGTTTTGTAAAATTAAAGTGTTTAGATGTGTTCCTCTCATCGAGACATTAATTTTAGACTCCGGATTCATGTTATTTCGATTCCCGGAGCTCTAGATATGATTAAAATGGTGTTTTATTGAAATCAAAATGTAAAAACGAATTTTCTCAGGTTTGGTCTGACTTTGTGACCATTTTTAGAGTCTCTAGGGTGTATTAGTGTGTTAGGGTTGATGATTGGATGAACATTCATGTTCGGGTCGTCGAAATCCGAGCCACGGTTCACCCGTTATGACTAAAACATGTTTTTGAACGGATTAAAGCTCCAAGTTGATTAATGGCTGTTAGTCACGACTTGGTGGCTGTTCTTGGGGTGTTCTTGAGCACATTAATGTGTCGGATGGGTTGTTTAGGCGAAGATATATATAAGACTCGCCGAAAACTGATTCCTGGGGCTCAAGTTATGACCCGATGAACTTTTAATTAAAACTTATGGTTATAAAATGGAACTTATGCTATAAATAATGATTTTCATTATTAATAAATTACTTATGATATAAAAAGTAATTACTTTAATTTAATACTTATGATATATATATTTATTATATCATTTATTAATTACTTATGATTTAATGAAACTTTAATTAAACTTATGATGAAAGTATTATTAATGAAAAATACTTATGATAAGTATTAAACTTATGTTATGAGATTATTATAATAAGACTTATAATAAAGATTATTATTTAATTATTATATGGCTTAGTTATTATTTAATTATAATTTAATTATTAAATACTTATGATTTAATGATTATAATTAGAAACTTATGATATGATTAATAATTCATTATTAATTAATAATACTTATGATAGGATTAAAATTTATTATTAATTAATAATACTTATATTATGATTAATGATTAATTAATTAATTAAATACTTATGTTATACTAATTATATCATTTAAACTTATGTTAACTTTAATAATTCAATTTAATTTAATTAAACTTATGATATGACATAATTATACATATTTGACTTTTAATAACATTATAACTTATATTATTAATATAACTTATACTTTAAAATTCAATGTTGACTACGTTTGACCAAGGTTGACTTCTGAGTTGACTTTCGGTTGACTTTAACTTTCAGTTAACTTCTGTTGACTTTCTAATTAAGGAAACTTTCCAAACTATTAAACTTTCCAAAAATAGCAACTTTCTAAATATGAAAACTTTCCAAAAATAGAAACTTTCCTAAAATAGAAACTTTCCTAAAATGGAAACTTTCCAAAAATGGAAACCTGCTAAAAATAGAAACTTTCTAAAAATAGAAAGTACGTGTCCTTACGCTGTTCTGATCAAACCAAAGCATGTTTAGTGTTGTTCTATGTTTACTTGCGACAAGTACTATAACTATCATACTAAGATTTGACCTAAGTTAGTTATTTATATCGACCTGCTTTATTTATAGGTCGGCGTTGTGATCATTCTTGATCACTTTACTTCGTTTGCTGTTCGCTTTTTGTGTGGTCACTTCATTTGCTTTAAGGTGAGTTATAGTTCCGTTTTTCATACTTTTTAAAGTATTTTTGGGATGTGATTACATGCATTTTGTTTTACGTTTAGACACAAGTGGCAATTAAAGTTAAATTATTCATTATGAGTTGAACAAAAATATTTCCTAATCTGGTAACTGTAATCATTGGTTTCTACTGGTGAACGCGAATCCTATGGATAGATCTATCGGGTTTGACAACCCCATTTCGAACTAGTCGCGCTAGCAATTAATAATCGGAATGTATTAGTACTTTGTATTTATTTGAAGATACACTTGTTCGGTGTATATATATTGTGTTTGGCAAGGGTAAATAAAGGATTAAGTGGTTACCAGGTGGATCATTGTTAATGGAATAATATTTTATGTTTTCTAACATTTTAAATCTTGTGGTCTAAAGTTTATACGTTTATTTAAACCTATAATTCACTCAACATTTTTGTTGACAGTTTACTCGCATGTTTCACAGGTACTTGATTTGTTTGATGCTTCCGCTGTGTTAGAAGAGTCTGCATGCATTTGGGCAGATTTTGTTAACGATTTATGAAACATTAAACTTGCATTCTCTTTTTGAATTATTAAACTTGTGGGTGTTTGGTTGACAACGTTTTATGTAAACTTTGGATATTAATATGTTGGGTTTGTTAAACTGCATATTTTGGTAAATTTCCTTTTTGGAAAACTTTTGAAATAAAAGAATGCAATGTTGTTTATTAAATTCATTTGAAGTTCGATCAAGCTGTGGGACCAAGTGATGGAGCCGTTAAGTGTATTGACGGGGCCATCACAGTTGGTATCAGAGCTCTGGTTGTAGGAAACTAGGCGGTCATAATGTGGTCAACCCGTGGTTTTTAGGGTGCATTAGAGTCTAGTCTACAGCCCGACCCTTCTTGATATAGCATTATTATGCATTTCATTTCATATGAGAAATAATTATAAGTTATTACTTATGTTATTTCTATTTTGTATGTGGTTTGTGGTTTTGCTGTTTGCAGATGTCGGCTTCAAGCAACAGTTCTGTTCCTGCTCCTGTTTCCCCGTCTGCCGCTCGACGCCGTGCTCGTCAGCCTTTGATCGATGACCCGGTTAACTACTACATGGCTACCGTCACTCACATGACTAGAGCATACTCAAACGAGACGCGTATTGATGCTCTTAGTGAATGTATGCGTGTCTTGCCGCATAACAAGGTGACGTATGAGATTAGAGCTAGTATAGATTCGTTCGTTAGTTTCAAGAATGATGTTAAGTTCGAGACTCGGAAGCGTAACCGTGAGGTGAACGCTAAGTTCGAGGCTAGTAAGAGCGTGGTTCGTGGGTTGAAGACGGAGTTGGAGGAGGTGAAAGGAAAGTTAAGGAAGTATGAGACTCCTGACGAGCCTCATACCGGCCCAGCTTATCACACCACTCCAAGCAGATGTGATGTGATATCATGAGTGACTATTTTATTTCATGGACTATTTATCCTTTTTATACATTCATTTTTGGGTGATGTACGGCATTTTTTCCGAGGATTTTGTTATGAGATATTTTCATTTATGTATGGATGGTTATTTCTTTTATGACATCTGTTATCATTATTATAGTTTATTTTGATTGTTGTGACTCTTGGCATGTTATATTATGCATAATATAGTTCATGTATGTTATGTGCTATGTATGTTGTATGATTTTTATCATAAAGTATGTATGCATGTGGTGGCTATTTCTATAACTATCATAACTATCATGTTATTACTCATAGTGTTCCTTGACTATTATTTTAATGGTTAATCTTTTTGTGTTCGATCTATTCCTTTATAACACTGGTATTATTCTTAGTACTAACGGTTGTGTTATTCTGTTTTGAAGATCATGCCTCCCCGCGATTCCAACGAAGCTCGTATGCAACACCTTATTTCTGAAGGGATAGCAGCTGCTATGGCAGCTAATGCTAATGCTAATGTCAATAACAACAACCAGGTGGGGTGCTCCCACAAGACGTTTATGGCAAGTCGTCCACAAGAATTTAGTGGCACTGAAGGACCCATTGGACTTACTCGTTGGTTTGAGAAGATTGAGTCTATTTTCAGGGTTAGCCGAGTCTGAGAGGAGGATAAAGTTAGTTTCGCAAGCTGCACTCTTAAAGACAGTGCATTAACTTGGTGGAACAACTTGGTGAATAGTTTGGGTAATGATGTGGCGTATGGTTTGACTTGGAATAATTTTAAAGAGAGAATGATCACCTGTTATCGTCCCTGGGGTGAACTTAAGAAATTGGAGGTTGAGCTTAAGAACTTAAAGATGAAGGGCACCGATTTAGAGCCTATGAGCAAAGGTTCTTTGAATTGACATTGTTGTGTCCCAATACTTATGCTGATGAGAACCTTAAGATTGAAGCTTATATTGATGGGTTATCTGAGCGAATTGAGCATGGGTTGAGTGTAGTGAGCCCCAGACTATTGAAGCTGCTATGTCTATGGCACATAAGCTTAATGACAAGATTTTGAGGAGAAGTAAGGCAGCTGTGACCGATACCAGTGAAGAAGTTGTTAAAAAGGCTGATAATGAGAAAATGAAGTAGGATAACAACCGCAACCAGAACCAAGGTCAGCAGAAGAAACTAGATACTTCTGGTTCGAATAACCGTAATCAGCGTGTTTGTCCGCGATGTTATAAGGCTCATGATGGTTATTGTTGAGATGACCTGTCCTAATCCATAAGGACGAATACAATAACATATGATTACATTGCGAGGTATTTGACCTCTATATGATACATTTTACAAACATTGCATTCTTTTTAAAAGACAAACTTTCATCTCAACGAAAGTTTACAAATATGCATACCCATGATATTATCATGTTTCCCAAAAATATTTGACTAATCTGTCATTCATCTATCATCAATCTTTTTGAACTCAAATGATTTGAATGCAACGTCTTTTAAAATATGCTATGAATGACTCCAAGTAATATCTTTAAAATGAGCAAATGCATAGCGGAAGATTTCTTTAATATCTGAGAATAAACATGCTTAGAAGTGTCAACCAAAAGGTTGGTGAGTTCATTAATTTATCATAAACATTCTTTTTCATCATTTTAATATACCACAATATTTCAAATATAAGAAATCATACACTCGCAAGTGTAAAAATCATTCATATAGTGAATACCTGATAACTCATATTAACAAAAGGCATCAAAAATATCCCCAAGGATAAACAGAACCACTAGTCTGTAGAGACAGAACCACTCGTCTGTAGAGAACATAACCACTCGTCTGTTAGAGAATTTATCTGTCTTTAGGATTCGCGTCAATTAGTGGCAACTATAATAAGCACTAATTCTTATGTCACCAAGCTAATAGAGGTGATATCCGGTATAATAACCCAACCATAGAATGTAGTTTCAAGTATTTGTGTCTATTTTGTAAAACATTTATAAAAGCTGCACATGTATTCTCAGCCCAAAAATATATAAAAAAAAGGGAATAATGAAACTCAAGATACTGTATTTCGTAGCATTAATGCAAATGGCGGCACCGAACAAGTGCAGGGTTGGCCTCGGATTCACGAACCTATATTAAGTATATATATTTATATATTGGTCAATATCTGTCTAATAATTTAGGTCAAGTCGTAGTGTATCACAATCAGAATGCTAGAGATTATTATGCAAAAGTCAGCAAAAGTCAACTTGACCCAAAATGACTTCCAAAATCTATACGTGTTTATTATATAACTTAAATATAGTTGTTTTATATATTTAAATATATTTACCAAATTTTATTAGAGTAAATAATACAAGTCATTTATATTAATGTTTATATATGATAAAAAAAATATTTTTATATATCTCAAGTAATAAAATTTATTAAGTTCACTTAATATCACAAAAATATAGTGGTATGTATTATTAATGTAATTATATTACGTTTGGTAAGAATATCTTTGTATCACATATTTATTTGATAATATAATATTGATAATAATAATAATAATAAGTAACAGTTGTATCATTTTGTAATAATAATAATAATTATTATTATACTAATAATAATAATAATAATAATAACAATATTTATATTTACTAATGATGATATAATTATAATAAAATGATAATTCTAATCATGCTAATTTTAATAATAATAATGATACTTTTTAATATTAATTGTAATAATAATAATAATATTTTATATAAAAATAATAATTCTATTCAAAATGATAATTCTATCTAAATCAAAAACTTATAATGAAAACGATACTTTTATCTAAATCAAAAACTTATAATATTTTAATTTCATCATGATACTATACTCATTATTTCCTAATTGATTTATTTAATAGCTTTTAGTCCTCTTTTATAGCGCATTCATAATAACGATAATAATAGTAATCATATTAATTAGATGATACTAATATTAGTTTAATGCTAATGATACTAATAATAATAATTATAATAATATTAATGATAATACTAATAATTATTATAATGATAATAATAATAATAATAATAATGATAATAATAATAATAATATTAATAATAACATTAGTGATAATAACGATAGTAATAATAATAACAATAACAATTTTAATTATAATACTTATATTGATAACGATAATGATAATAATAATAATAATTATTATTAAATAATAATAATGACGATAACAATAACGACGATATTAATAACAATAATAACAATATTAGAATTAATAATAATTCAGTTGAACGTATCTTTTAATCCGTTCTTCGAAACCACCCGATTTCTAAATGAAAAGTTATTAATTTTTCGCCAGCTTTCCAACGACATGCATATCATATACCTTATCTCAGTAGCATATGTATTAAATTCATGATTTATCATAAACTATTTAACGACAAAATTAAACATACAAAAATGCATAATCATATATATACTCGAGCACTAGTCAGGGATAAACTATTAATATATAAAAGACAAGATAGGAATGCTCACGTATCAATATTGTGATTCAATATTGCAGGAAGGTACCTAGACGCGATGGAGATGATAAACACTAGGTTTGACTCACGAGCAATACCCTTGAACAATACCCATAACCTCCATAGCTATAACCCATAATTTCCTTAGCTCTATCTCGCTTGAAAAACACGTTTGAATTTACTCGCTCATAACCTCGTCGTAGTATTTTATGTAAATACTTAATAATACTAATATTAATAATAAGATTAATAATAACTATATTAATAATAATAATAATAATAATAATAATAATAATAATAATAATAATAATTATTATAATAATAATAATAATAATAATAATAATAATAATAATAATAATATAAATAATAATATAAATAATAAATATCATACGGAGAGAGTAATATGTGTTTATGTGTGTGTGATTAAAGCCAGAACTTGCAAGCTTTATAGAACATTTCTGTCCCCAGCATCCATGCGATCACATGGGATATGTGAGGGGGATCCATGCGGTCGCATGACCCTTAGTCCCAGCTCACAATTGCTTGTTTTATCCTGCCGACACTCATAAATTAATATTATATATAAATATATATTTAATCTATATAATTATATATATATTATATTATATTCTCGTGCAAGGTTAACTTGTAATCTTAGTTCTAATGGCTTGTTCGTTGTCACTCGACTAATGTCCCAATTCTGGTTTTCGAACGACGTTTTGTACGCTTAGAAAACTAGCACTTTACGTTTCGCGATGTGTACCTTTATCAAAAATTAGACTTAATGACCGATAAATTATATTATAAGAAATGTAACTTATATATTTGAGTGTTATGGTCATTTACTTCTATAAATCGACATCTCGTTATATATATACATATATATATATATATATATATATATATATATATATATATATATATATATATATATATATATATATATATATATATATAATAGTATTATAAAACATTTTATCTTATTACATTGAAATATATATATATATATATATATATATATATATATATATATATATATATATATATATATATATATATATACATTCGTTTCGAAATATAAATGATTCTTATATTTATAATTTTTCAAAACTAAATATATTTCAAAGTTCATTATATAATTTAAATTCTTTTTGAAATTATCATTTAATAATACTTTTATCTTTTTGAAGATATAAATATATATTTGCAATTTATAATACAAAGACTTAATTTTATTTTCATAAACAATTTATCTTGTAAAATGTTTTAATAATAAAGTTCTTTTTAAACTGAAAACGTTTTAGTACGTTTGAAACTAAATCAAATAAATATTATAATTTGTTTTCCCAAAACTAAATATATTTAAGAATCATTTCAAAAGATTAAAATAGTGGAAATCATTATATCATAAAATGTTTTAGAAAAGTAAAATCATATATGACACATAATAAATTTCAAGTTTCTAAATCGACGTTTGTTGGTGAAGCATAAGATAAGGTTCAATGGTTAAAAATCATTTAATGTAAAATGTTGATTTACTTAACTTGTATATATTCAACATCTAAGTTACTTACACTACACATTCTTACTTTTACATTTAAATAAAATGAAAGTTAAAATAGTTATCTTATCAAAGTCACGAGGAAAATGTTGTAAGGCATGAATTTGGAAATCAAACAGGAATGTCCACTAATATTTGTCTAGTACTCGATAATTGACATTTTGTTCTCACTTGTAAATCACTTTACCATTTATTTCGAGTACCGTTAAAAATGAAATGATATCTTAAATCACAGTGGACCTCACAACAGAGACCCATAATCATAACACAATTTAACAGATAACTCGATCATTTGATATTATCTTTTGATTCTGTCGATAAATATATTAAACATATATTGAAACAATTACGTTTATGTAAAGTATTATACATCTAATACTTTGTTTAATGTTTTCAATTAATATAACCATATATTATATATACATATCAATATATACATAAATGTTCGTGAATCGTCGAGAACAGTCAAAGGGTAAATGAATGTATGAACACAGTTCAAAAGTTTTTGAGACTTCAACATTACAGACTTTGCTTATCGTGGCGGAAACATATAAAGATTAAGTTTAAATTTGGTCCGAAATTTCCTGGTTGTCATAATTGTACGGTTACTTGTAAAAGGTGTTCCAAGCAGGGACACATTGCTAAAGATTATACGGTGGTTATGCCTGGTACTGCTACTCCTGCTGAAAGTGGTGGTAATAATGCTGGTAATAATGGTGATAATAGTATTGGGAAGCCAAGAAATGGTGGAAATCCGAGAGTTTGTTATGAATGTGGTAAGCTGGGGCATTTCCGTAATGCCTACCCCAACATGAAGACTACTGAGAATGCACGTGGAAGAGCATTCAATATTAATGTCAGGGATGCTGAGGAAGATCCAAAACTTGTTACGAGTACGTTCTTGGTCAACGAATTATCAGTTTATGTACTATTTGATTCAGGGGCTGATTTGAGTTTTGTGTCGAGTAAATTAAGTCCAAAAATCAAAACACCGTTAACTCCTCTAGACAGAACTTATGTTGTAGAGATAGCAAATGGTAAAGTGCTTACTGCTAAGACTGTGTATCGTAAATGTAACATTAATCTGGCTGGTAGAGATTTTAAGATAGATTTGATACCGATTGACCTAGGCAGTTTTGATGTTGTTATTGGTATGGATTGGTTGTCTGCAAATCGTGCTGAAATCGTGTGTTATGAGAAAGCTGTTCGTATTACTAATGTGGTTGGAGAGCCGCTGATGGTTTTTGGGGATAAGAAATACAGACAGTTAAACCTTATTAGCTGTTTGAAAGTTCATAAACATCTTCGCAAAGGCTGTCATGCTATTCTAGCCCATGTTATTGATTCTGATAGAGAAGAGAAGAGCATCGGTGATGTTCATGTTGTTAGAGATTTTCCCGAGGTATTTCCTGAAGACTTACCTGGCCTTCCGCCGTAAAGCGTGGTAGAATTTTAAATCGATCTTGTTCCCGGTGCTGCTCCTGTAGCACGTGCTCCTTACCGACTTGCGCCTTCCGAACTTCAAGAATTTTCGAGTAAACTCCGTGAGTTGTTAGACAAAGGTTTTATTCATCCCAGTTTGTCCCCTTGGGGAGCTCCTGTTCTATTTGTTAAGAAGAAAGATGGTTCATTTCTTTTGTGTATTGATTATCGTGAATTGAACAAGCTTACAGTTAAAAACCGCTACCCTCTTCCTAGAATTAATGATCTGTTCGATCAGCTTCAAGGTTCTTCTGTTTATTCTAAGATCGATCTTCATTTCGGTTATCATCAACTACGTGGTAAAGAATCTGATGTTCCGAAAACCGCTTTTCGCACCCGTTATGGCCACTACGAATTCCTTGTTATGCTGTTCGGATTGACAAACGCACCTGCTGTATTTGTAGTGACCCGAACTTTTCCATGTTTATATATATTAAATGAAATTGTTATCTACATGATTAAATATTTCTAACATGTTAAGCAATCAAACTTGTTAAAACTTGATTAAATGAAATAAGTTTCATATAGACAATTGATCACCTAAGTTGAGCGGCGATTCATGAACGTTACAAAATTGTAAAAACTACATGTTGTGGTATATATATATAGACATATATATATGGTTGACATATGATTATTATGAGTAAGTATCTCACTAAATATATTAACAATGTGTGATATACATAAGAAATGAGATTACTAAGTTAAGAAACTCGAAATGATATATATAACGATTATCGTTATGATAACGTCTACTAAATACATATGTATCATATTAAGATATTGATACACTATATTTAACATGATAAAATTATATTTAAATATATCATTAAGTGTGTTAACAATGAACTACATATGTAAAAACAAGACTACTAACTCAAGAATTACGAAACGAGACTTATATGTAACGATTATCGTTGTAACGACATTTAACTGTATATATATCATACTAAGATATATTATATATCATAATATCATGATAATGTAACAATTTAACATCTCATTTGATATAATAAACAATGGGTTAATAACATTTAAAAAGATCGTTAACCTAAAGGTTTCAAAACAACATTTACATGTAACGACTAACGATGACTTAACGACTCAGTTAAAAAGTATATACATGTATTATTTTAATATGTATTCATACAATTTTGAAAGACTTCAAGACACTTATCAAAATACTTCTACTTAACAAAAATGCTTACAATTACATCCTCTTCAGTTTCATCAACAATTCTACTCGTATGCACCCGTATTCGTACTCGTACAATACACAGCTTTTAGATGTATGTACTATTGGTATATATATACTATAATGATTAGCTCTTAGTAGCCCATGTGAGTCACCTAACACATGTGGGAACCATCATTTGGCAACTAGCATGAAATATCTCATAAAATTACAAAAATATGAGTAATCATTCATGACTTATTTACATGAAAACAAAATTACATATCCTTTATATCTAATCCATATACCAACGACCAAAAACACCTACAAACACTTTCATTCTTCAATTTTCTTCATATAATTGATCTCTCTCAAGTTCCATCTTCATGTTCTAAGTGTTCTTCATAAATTCCATAAGTATAGTTTCATAAAAATCAAGAATACTTTCAAGTTTGCAAGTCTACTTCCAAGCTTTATAATTCATTCCAAGTAATCATCTAAGATCAAGGAACCTTTGTTATTTATAGTAGGTTATCTTTCTAATTCAAGAAATATTCATATTCAAACTTTGATTCAATTTCTACAACTATAACAATCTTATTTCGAGTGAAAATCTTACTTGAACTTGTTTTCGTGTCATGATTCTGCTTCAAGAACTTTCAAGCCATCCAAGGATCCTTTGAAGTTAGATCCATTTTTCTCATTTCCAGTAGCTTTATTCAGAAAACTTGAGGTAGTAATGATGTTCATAACATCATTCGATTCATACATATAAAGCTATCTTATTTGAAGGTTTAAACTTGTAATCACTAGAACATAGTTTAGTTAATTCTAAACTTGTTCGCAAACAAAAGTTAATCCTTCTAACTTTACTTTTAAAATCAACTAAACACATGTTCTATATCTATATGATATGCTAACTTAATGATTTAAAACCGAAAAACACGAAAAACACCGTAAAACCGGATATACGCCGTTGTAGTAACACCGCGGGCTGTTTTGGGTTAGTTAATTAAAAACTATGATAAACTTTGATTTAAAAGTTGTTCTTCAGGGAAAATGATTTTTCTTATGAACATGAAACTATATCCAAAAATAATGGTTAAACTCAAAGTGGAAGTATGTTTTCCAAAATGGTCATCTAGACGTCGTTCTTTCGACTGAAATGACTACCTTTACAAAAACAACTTGTAACCTGTAATTCCGACTATAAACTTATACTTTTTCTGTATAGATTCATAAACGTAAGTTCAATATGAAACCATAGCAATTGGATTCACGCAAAACGGATTTAAAATGAAGAAGTTATGGGTAAAAAAAGATTGGATATTTTTTGATTATTTTAGCTACGGGAAATGTTTAACAAATCTATACAAATCATATCCTAGCTAACTTATATTGTATTATACATGTATTCTAATATATTATGTAATCTTGGGATACCATAGACACGTATGCAAATGTTTTGACATATCATATCGACCCATGTATATATATTATTTGGAACAACCATAGACACTCTATATGCAGTAATGCTGGAGTTAGCTATACAGGGTTAAGGTTGATTCCAAAAATATATATACTTTGAGTTGTGATCTAGCCTGAGACGTGTATACACTGGGTCGTGGATTGATTCAAGATAATATATATCGATTTATTTTTGTACATCTAACTGTGGACAACTAGTTGTAGGTTACTAACGAGGACAGCTGACTTAATACACTCAAATCTTTAAAACATAATAAAAATGGTTGTAATTATATTTTGATCATACTTTGATATATATGTACATATTTGTATAGGTTCGTGAATCGATCCGTGGCTAAGTTTTATTTCCGAGGAAGGAAATATCTGTGAAAGTGAGTTATAGTCCCACTTTTAAAATCTAATATTTTGGGATGAGAACACATGCAGTTTTATAAATGTTTTACAAAATAGACACAAGTAATTGAAACTACATTATATGGGTGAATGATCGAAGCCGAATATGCCCCTTTTGCTTGGTAGCCTAAGAATTAGTAAACCAATCTACTAATTGACGTAAATCCTAAAAATAGATCTATTGGGCCTAACGAACCCCATCCAAAGTACCGAATGCTTTAGTACTTCGAATTCATTTTTATCATGTCCGAAAGATTTCCCGGAATGATAGGGGATATTCTTATATGCATCTTGTTAATGTCGGTTACCAGGTGTTCACCATATGAATGAATTTTATCTCTATGTATGGGATGTATATTGAAATATGAAATCTTGTGGTCTATTATTATGATTTGATAATATATAGGATAAATCTATAACTCACCAACATTTTTGTTGACGTTTTAAGCATGTTTATTCTCAGGTGATTATTAAGAGCTTCCGCTGTTGCATACTAAAATAAGGACAAGATTTGGAGTCCATGCTTGTATGATATTATGTAAAAACTGCATTCAAGAAACTTATTTTTGATGTAATATGTTCTTATTGTAAACCATTATGTAATGGTCGTGTGTAAACGGTATATTTTAGATTATCATTATTTGATAATCTACGTAATGCTTTTTAAACCTTTATTGATAAAATAAAGGTTATGGCTGTTTTAAAAATGAATGCAGTCTTTGAAAAATGTCTCATATAGAGGTCAAAACCTCGCGACTAAATCAATTAATATGGAACGTTTATAATCAATATGAACGGGACATTTCAGTTGGTATCCGAGCGTTGGTCTTAGAGAACCAGAAAATTGCATTAGTGTGTCTTACCGAGTTTGTTAGGATGCATTAGCGAGTCAGGACTTCGACCGTGTTTTTCTTCAAAAAAAAAAAAAAATGATTGCTTAACATTTTTTGTTGGAAACTATATATTATTAACATGTAAATATTATGTGATATATTAATCTCTTAACGTGTTTGATATTGTGTGATAGATGTCTACCTCTAGTACAAATCTCATTGATTCACCTAATAATAATGAAGAGTCGAATATATTTTGGGAAGATTCACAAATTCCCGAAGAGGAACCGGAAGAAGAGGAACCGGAAGAGGAGGAACCAGAAAAAGAAGAGGTTTTGGAGGAAGAAATATTGATACCTATAGTAAATCGATTAAATAAAAGAAAATCCTCAACCAACGGACCAAAGTTATTAATGGTCAATGGTGTTTCCGCCGAGGAAGCAAAATATTGGGAAGATTACCAATTTTCCGATGAATCGGATCCCGATGAGGATTCCGATGATGTTATAGAAATTACCTCGACCCAATTTAATAAAGCGAAAGAAAATAATAAGGGAAAAGGTATAAAAATAGAGAAACCCGATTCCAACCCCGATGAACTTTATATTTATCGACAACATCCGTATTTCCTAAAATGTAACAATGACCCGGGAACCTCTAAACCACCAGGTTTTTCTAAACCATTATATAAAACGACGACTCGTATTAGAGGAACACCATATATTCCTAGAAAATTAGGAAAACGAACCAAGTCCGAAGAAGAAGAAACCAGTGATTCAGATTAGAGGGTTGTAATCATGTTGTGTATTATATGTATTGTAGTGTGCTTGTATTTTTTTTGTTCTATGTAAAAATTGCTTGTATTGTTTGTTAATTATCTTTACGAATCTAATTCTTGTCTATTTTACAGTATAAAAACAAAATGGATGTTAAGGGTAGACAACCGAATATTTTAGAAGACCTACCAGAGGATATGATTGAGGCGAAATTAACTTGTCAAACATTTGAAACACTTTCCAGAAATGCTTTAGTTTATAAAAGGCTTTCCTTTGATATATGGGGTATATCACATTGTGGAGACCGTAAGTTACGCCGTGTTTTCTATAAAGCATTAAATGCGGGGAACCCAAATGCAATTTTTTGCTACGGGTTAAGAACCTATTTTGACTCAACATATCCCAACATAGGATTTTGTGAATTAGAAAGAGCTTCTAACATGCAACATAAAGAAGCATGTTATGCTTACGGGTTAGTGATGTTCGCTTCTTACCAAAGTGAGAAAAAGAATATCGGATTGCAACTTTTAAATAAAAATTTCCCACAAGTGATGGATTCAGTAGTTGGGGTGAGAAACAAGGTTTTTAGATTATTACGGGGCTGTTAGACATTACGAAACCCTCGCCCTTTTGACGACATTACAACATGCTGCCTAGCTAATGGTCATAACGGTTATTTTCCACAAGACCAAGGATGGGAAGTCTTCTTAGTAAAACCAGAATGCATGACTTGTTTCTGGACTTATGAATTACGGGTCTTTATTTCCTTTGTTGAACAACTTGCGTATTAACTAGATTTATCTTCAAAACTGTCCTGTATCATAGTGTACAATATTTCATGTTATATGTAATATAGCGAAGTTGTAAGTTTAAAGAATATTTGTATGTGATATATTATTATAATCAGTTTTTCATATGGAATTGTAGTAGTTGAATTGTATATTAGCTACTAAGTATGAACTTAACGGGTAGGTAGTACCCGAATTTAACTTATAAAACGCTAATATGAAGAAAAAGCTTTTATAAATGAGTTCATATTATGCTACGAGATACTATTGACTACTCTTAATATTCTGTATGATTAAATTGTTTCATTTGACTATTTTGAAGGAAATGACACCGACTACTCGACACACCTTGAATATGAGCGAAGAGGAATTTCGTGCCTTTCTTGCTTCAAACATAGCCGCAGTACATGCCGCACTACATACCAACAATAACTTTGAATCTAGCAATACAGCTAATGGCACAAGAAATCGTGTAGGATGCTCCTACAAGGAATTCACTGCCTGCAAACCTTCAGAATTTGATGCGACCGAAGGACCAATCGGATTGAAACGGTGGACCGAGAAAGTTAAATCGGTGTTTGCCATAAGTGTGCTGAAAGAGACAAAGTGAAGTACGCTATGCATACCTTCACAGGTATTGCGTAAACATGGTGGAATACCTATCTAGAGCAAGTGGGATAAGATGATGCTTACGCGCTACCGTGGTCAGCATTCAAGCACTTGATGAACGAGAAGTACCGTCCTAGAACCGAGGTCAATAAGCTCAAGTCAGAACTTAGAGGGTTACGAACACAGGGATTCGATATTACTTTGTACGAAAGACGATTCACAGAATTGTGCCTATTGTGTTCGAGAGCGTTCAAAGATGAGGAAGAGAAGATCGACGCGTTTGTGAAAGGGTTACCGGAGAGAATCCAAGAGGATATAAGTTCACACGAGCCTGCCTCCATACAAAAGGCATGTGTAATGGCTCACAAACTAGTGAACCAGATTGAGGGAAGAATTAAAGAACAGGCGGCCGAAGAGGCCAACGTGAAGTTAGTCAAAAGAAAGTGGGAGGAAAACGGTGATAAGAGTCACCAAAACAACAACAACTATCCCAACAATCGTAACATCAATCGTAACTACAACAAACGGCACAACAACAACAACAACAACAACAACTACTACAATAATCATACCAACAACAATAACAACCGCAACAACAACAACAATCAGAAGCAGCTATGCCAAAGGTGTGAAAAGTATCACTCGGGGTTCTGCACCAAATTTTGCAACAAGTGTAAAATAAATGGTCATAGCGCGGCGAAGTGTGAGGTCTACGGACCAGGGGTTAACAGAACAAAAGGAACAAATGGTGTCGGAACGAGTAATGGCAGAGCAAGTAGTGTCAGAGTAAGTTATGCCAATGTAGTTTGTTATAAATGTGGAAAACTGGGCCACATTATTAGAAATTTCCAGAACCAGGAGAACACGAATGGACAAGGCCGCGGAAGAGTTTTCAATATTAATGCGGCAGAGGCACAGGAAGACCCGGAGCTTGTTACGGGTACGTTTCTTATTGACAATAAATCTGCTTACGTTTTATTTGATTCGGGTGCAGATAGAAGCTATATGAGTAGAGATTTTTGTGCTAAATTAAGTTGTCCATTGACGCCGTTGGATAGTAAATTTTTACTCGAATTAGCAAACGGTAAATTAATTTTAGCAGATTATATATGCCGGAATCGTGAAATTAAACTGGGTAGTGAAATATTTAAGATTGATTTGATACCAGTAGAGTTAGGGAGTTTTGATGTAATAGTTGGCATTGACTGGCTGAAGGAGATGAAAGCAGAGATCGTATGTTACAAAAATGCAATTCGCATTGTACGAGAAGAAGGAGAACCCTTAATGGTGTATGGAGAAAAGGGCAACACGAAGCTACATCTTATTAGTAATTTGAAGGCACAAAAACTAATAAGAAAAGGTTGCTATGCTGTTCTAGCACACATCGAGAACGTACAAACTGAAGAAAAGAGCATCAATGATGTTCCCGTCTTAAAAGAATTTCCTGATATATTTCTGAAAGAATTACCGGGACTACCTCCACATCGATCTGTTGAATTTAAAATAGATCTTGTACCAGGAGCTGCACCAATAGCTCGTGCTCCTTACAGACTCGCACCCAGCGAGATGAAAGAACTGCAAAGCCAACTGCAAGAACTATTAGAACGTGGTTTCATTCGACTAAGCACATCACCATGGGGAGCTCCTGTTTTGTTTGTCAAGAAGAAGGATGGTACATTTAGGTTGTGTATTGACTACAGAGAGTTGAATAAACTTACCATCAAAAACCGTTATCCACTGTCAAGAATTGACGACTTATTTGATCAACTACAAGGCTCGTCGGTTTATTCGAAAATCAATTTACGTTCTGGATATCATCAAATGCGAGTAAAGGAGGATGATATTCCAAAAACTGCTTTTAGGATGCGTTACGGTCATTACAAATTTATGGTTATGCCATTTGGATTGACTAACGCACCAGCTGTGTTCATGGACCTCATGAACCGATTGTGTGGGCCATATCTTGACAAGATTTTCATTGTTTTCTTCGATGACATACTTATTTACTCGAAGAATGATCAAGAACACGGTGAACATTTGAGAAAGGTGTTAGAAGTATTGAGGAACGAAGAATTGTACGCTAAGTTTTCAAAGTGTGCATTTTGGTTGGAAGAAGTTCAATTCCTCGGTCACATAGTGAACAAAGAAGGTATTAAGGTGGATCCGGCAAAGATAGAAACTGTTGAAAAGTGGGAAACCCCGAAAACTCCAAAACACATACGCCAGTTTTTAGGACTAGCTGGTTACTACAGAAGGTTCATCCAAGACTTTTCCAGAATAGCAAAACCCTTGACTGCATTAACGCATAAAGGGAAGAAATTTGAATGGAAGGATGAACAAGAGAAAGCGTTTCAGTTATTGAAGAAAAAGTTAACTACGGCACCCATATTGTCATTACCTGAAGGGAATGATGATTTTGTGATATATTGTGACGCCTCAAAGCAAGGTTTCGGTTGTGTATTAATGCAACGAACGAAAGTAATTGCTTATGCGTCTAGACAATTGAAGATTCACGAACAAAATTATACGACGCATGATTTGGAATTAGGCGCGGTTGTTTTTGCATTAAAGACTTGGAGGCACTACTTATATGGGGTCAAAAGTATTATATATACCGGACACAAAAGTCTTCAACACATATTTAATCAGAAACAACTGAATATGAGGCAGCGTAGGTGGATTGAATTGTTGAATGATTACGACTTTGAGATTCGTTACCACTCGGGGAAGGCAAATGTGGTAGCCGACGCCTTGAGCAGGAAGGACAGAGAACCCATTCGAGTAAAATCTATGAATATAATGATTCACAATAACCTTACTACTCAAATAAAGGAGGCGCAACAAGGAGTTTTAAAAGAAGGAAATTTAAAGAATGAGATACCCAAAGGATCAGAGAAACATATTAATATTTGGGAAGACGGAACCCGATATAGGGCTGATAGAATTTGGGTACCAAGGTTTGGAGATGTGAGAGAAATGGTACTTAAAGAAGCACATAAAACTAGATATTCAATACATCCCGTAGCGGGGAAGATGTATAAAGATCTCAAGAAACACTTTTGGTGGCCGGGTATGAAAGCCGATATTGCTAAATATGTAGGAGAATGTTTGACGTGTTCTAAGGTCAAAGCTGAACATCAAAAACCATCAGGTCTACTACAACAACCTAAAATTCCAGAATGGATATGGGAAAACATTACCATGGATTTTATTACTAAATTGCCAAGGACTGCAAGTGGTTATGATACTATTTGGGTAATAGTTGATCGTCTCACCAAGTCAGCACACTTCTTGCCAATGAGAGAAGATGACAAAATGGAGAAGTTGGCGCGATTGTATTTGAAGGAGGTTGTCTCCAGACATGGGATACCTGTCTCAATTATCTCTGATAGGGATGGTAGATTTGTTTCAAGGTTCTGGCAGACATTGCAACAAGCATTGGGGACTCGTCTAGATATGAGTACTGCCTATCATCCACTAACTGATGGGCAGAGCGAAAGGATGATACAAACGCTTGAAGACATGCTACGAGCATGTGTTATTAATTTCGGAAACAGTTGGGATCGACATCTACCGTTAGCAGAACTTTCCTACAACAACAGCTACCATTTAAGCATTGAGATGGCGCCGTTTGAAGCACTTTATGGTAGAAAGTGCAGGTCTCAGAATTGTTGGAGTGAAGTGGGGGATAGACAAATTACGGGTCCGGAGATAATACAAGAAACTACCGAGAAGATCATCCAAATTCAACAACGGTTGAAAACCGCCCAAAGTCGACAAAAGAGTTATGCCGACATTCAAAGAAAAGATATAGAATTTGAAATTGAAGAGATGGTCATGCTTAAAGTTGCACCTTGGAAAGGCGTTGTTCGATTTGGCAAATGAGGGAAATTAAATCCAAGGTATATTGGACCATTCAAGATTATTGATCGTGTCGGACCAGTAGCTTACCGACTTGAGTTACCTCAACAAATCGCGGCTGTACATAACACTTTCCACATCTCAAATTTGAAGAAATGTTTTGCTAAAGAAGATCTCGCTATTCCGTTAGATGAAATCTAAATCAACGAAAAACTTCAATTCATCGAAAAACCCTTCGAAATAATGGATCGTGAGGTTAAAAGACTTAAGCAAAACAAGATACCAATTGTTAAGGTTCGATGGAATGCTCGTAGAGGACCCGAGTTTACCTGGGAACGAAAAGATGAGATGAAGAAGAAATACCCGCATCTATTTCCAGAAGATTCGTCAACACCTCCAACTGCTTAAAATTTCGGGACGAAATTTATTTAACGGGTAGGTACTGTAGTGACCCAAACTTTTCCATATTTATATATATTAAATGAAATTGTTATCTACATGATTAAATATTTCCAACATGTTAAGCAATCAAACTTGTTAAGACTTGATTAAATGAAATAAGTTTCATATAGACAATTGATCACCCAAGTTGACCGGCGATTCACGAACTTTACAAAATTGTAAAAACTACATGTTGTGGTATATATATAGACATATATATATATATATATGGTTGACATAAGATTATGATGAGTAAGTATCTCACTAAGTATATTAACAATGTGTGATATACATAAGAAATGAGATTACTAAGTTAAGAAACTCGAAATGATATATATAACGATTATCGTTATGATAATGTCTACTAAATACATATGTATCATATTAAGATATTGATACACTATATTTAACATGATAAAATGATATTTAAATATATCATTAAGTGTGTTAACAATGAACTACATATGTAAAAACAAGACAACTGTAGTGACCCGAACTTTTCCATGTTTATATATATTAAATGAAATTGATATTTACATGATTAAGTGTTTCCAACATGTTAAGAAATCAAACTTATTAAGACTTGATTAATTGGAATAGGTTTCATATAGACAAATGACCACCCAAGTTGACCGGTGATTCACGAACGTTAAAACTTGTAAAAACTATACGATGACATATATATGGTTATATATATAGTTAACATGATTTTATTATAAGTATGTATCTCATTAGGTATTTTAACAATGAGTTATATACATAAAAATGAGACTATTAAATTAAGAAACTCGAAAACGATATATATAACGATTATCGTTATAACGTCTTACTAGGTACATATGAATCATATTAAGATATTGATACACTTGGTTAATTATGTTAAATGATAAGTAAATATATCATTAAGTGTATTAACAATGAACTACATATGTAAAAACAAGACTACTAACTTAATGATTTTGAAACGAGACATATATGTAATGATTATCGTTGTAATGACATTTAATATATATATATATATATATATATATATCATATTAAGAGATATTTATACATCATAATATCATGATAATATAATAATTTAAAATCTCATTTGATATTATAAACATTGGGTTAACAACACTTAACAAGATCGTTAACCTAAAGGTTTCAAAACAACACTTCCATGTAACGACTAACGATGACTTAACAACTCAGTTAAAATGTATATACATGTAGTGTTTTAATATGTATTCATACACTTTTGAAAGACTTCAAGACACTTATCAAAATACTTCTACTTAACAAAAATGCTTACAATTACATCCTCGTTCAGTTTCATCAACAATTCTACTCGTATGCACCCGTATTCGTACTCGTACAATACACAGCTTTTAGATGTATATACTATTGGTATATACACTCCAATGATCAGCTCTTAGTAGCCCATGTGAGTCACCTAACACATGTGGGAACCATCATTTGGCAACTAGCATGAAATATCTCATAAAATTACAAAAATATGAGTAATCATTCATGACTTATTTACATGAAAACAAAATTACATATCCTTTATATCTAATCCATATACCAACGACCAAAAACACCTACAAACACTTTCATTCTTCAATTTTCTTCATCTAATTGATCTCTCTCAAGTTCTATCTTCAAGTTCTAAGTGTTCTTCATAAATTCCAAAAGTTCTAGTTTCATAAAATCAAGAATACTTCCAAGATTGCAAGTTTACTTCCAAGTTTTCTAAATCCATTCCAAGTAATCATCCAAGATCAAGAAACCTTTGTTACTTACAGTAGGTTATCTTTCTAATACAAGGTAATAATCATATTCAAACTTTAATTCAATTTCTATAACTATAACAATCTTATTTCGAGTGGAAATCTTACTTGAAATTGTTTTCGTGTCATGATTCTGCTTCAAGAACTTTCAAGCCATCCAAGGATCCTTTGAAGCTAGATCTATTTTTCTCATTTCCAGTAGGTTTATCCAAGGAACTTGAGGTAGTAATGATGTTCATAACATCATTCGATTCATACATAAAAAGATGTCTTATTCAATGTTATAAACTTGTAATCACTAGAACATAGTTTAGTTAATTCCAAATTTGTTCGCAAATAAAGTTAATCCTTCTAACTAGACTTTTAAAATCAACTAAACACATGTTCTATATCTATATGATATGCTAACTTAATGATTTAAAACCCGGAAACACGATAAACACCATAAAACTGGATATACGCCGTCGTAGTAAAACCGGGGGCTGTTTTGGTTGGGATAATTAAAAGCTAAGAAGAACTTTGATTTAAAAGCTATACTTCTATAAAAATGATTTTTCTTATGAACATGAAACTATATCCAAAAATCATGGTTAAACTCAAAATGAAAGGATGTTTTTCAAAATGGTCATCAAGATGTCGTTCTTTCGACGGAAATGACTACCTCTTTCAAAAATGACTTGTAACTTGTATTTTCAACTATAAACTTATACTTTTTATATTTATATTCATAAAGTTAAGTTCAATACGAAACCGTGGCCAATGGAATTACTCAAAACGGATTAGAAATGAAGAATTGGCGAGTAAAACAAGATTGATAAAAACTACTCATTTTACCTACGTGAAAGTTAGTAATAAATCTATTCCAACCATAACCTAATCAACTTATATTGTATATTATGTAATCTTGAGATACCATAGACACGTATACAATGTTTCAACCTATCATGTTGACCCATCTATATATATTGCGGAACAACCATAGACACTCTATATGTGAATGTTGGAGTTAGCTATACAGGGTTGAGGTTGATTCCAAAATATATATATAGTTTGAGTTGTGATCAATACTGAGATACGTATACACTGGGTCGTGGATTGATTTAAGATAATATTTATCGATTTATTTCTGTACATCTAACTGTGGACAACTAGTTGTAGGTTACTAACGAGGACAGCTGACTTAATAAACTTAAAACATCAAAATGTATTAAAAGTATTGTAAATATATTTTGAACATACTTTGATATATATGTATATATTGTTATAGGTTCGTGAATCAACCAGTGGCCAAATCTTACTTCCCGACGAAGTAAAAATCTGTGAAAGTGAGTTATAGTCCCACTTTTAAAATCTAATATTTTTGGAATGAGAATACTGTAGTGACCCGAACTTTTCCATGTTTATATATATTAATTGAGATTGATATTTACATGATTAAATGTTTTCAACATGTTAAGCAATCAAACTTGTTAAGACTTGATTAATTGAAATATGTTTCATATAGACAATTGACCACCCAAGTTGATCGGTGATTCACGAACGTTAAAACTTGTAAAAACTATATGATGACATATATATGGATATATATATATATAGTTAACATGATTCTATGATAAGAAAACATATCATAAAGTATATTAACAATGAACTACATATGTAAAAACAAGACTACTAACTTAATGATTTTTAAACGAGACATATATGTAACGATTATCGTTGTAAAGACATTTAATGTATATATATCATATTAAGAGATATTCATACATGATAATATCATGATAATATAATAATTTAAAATCTCATTTGATATTATAAACATTGGGTTAACAACATTTAACAATATCGTTAACCTAAAGGTTTCAAAACAACACTTACATGTAACGACTAACGATGACTTAACGACTCAGTTAAAATGTATATACATGTAGTGTTTTAATATGTATTTATACACTTTTGAAAGACTTCAATACACTTATCAAAATACTTCTACTTAACAAAAATGCTTACAATTACATCCTCGTTCAGTTTCATCAACAATTCTACTCGTATGCACCCGTATTCGTACTCGTACAATACACAGCTTTTAGATGTATGTACTATTGGTATATACACTCCAATGATCAGCTCTTAGCAGCCCATGTGAGTCACCTAACACATGTGGGAACCATCATTTGGCAACTAGCATGAAATATCTCATAAAATTACAAAAATATGAGTAATCATTCATGACTTATTTACATGAAAACAAAATTACATATCCTTTATATCTAATCCATACACCAACGATCAAAAACACCTACAAACACTTTCATTCTTCAATTTTCTTCATCTAATTGATCTCTCTCAAGTTCTATCTTCAAGTTCTAAGTGTTCTTCATAAATTCCAAAAGTTCTAGTTTCATAAAATCAAGAATACTTTCAAGTTTGCTAGCTCACTTCCAATCTTGTAAGGTGATCATCCAACCTCAAGAAATCTTTGTTTCTTACAGTAGGTTATCATTCTAATACAAGGTAATAATCATATTCAAACTTTGTTTCAATTTCTATAACTATAACAATCTTATTTCAAGTGATGATCTTACTTGAACTTGTTTTCGTGTCATGATTCTGCTTCAAGAACTTCGAGCCATCCAAGGATCCATTGAAGCTAGATCCATTTTTCTATTTTCCAGTAGGTTTATCCAAGGAAATTAAGGTAGTAATGATGTTCATAACATCATTCGATTCATACATATAAAGCTATCTTATTCGAAGGTTTAAACTTGTAATCACTAGAACATAGTTTAGTTAATTCTAAACTTGTTCGCAAACAAAAGTTAATCCTTCTAACTTGACTTTTAAAATCAACTAAACACATGTTCTATATCTATATGATATGCTAACTTAATGATTTAAAACCTGGAAACACGAAAAACACCGTAAAATCGGATTTACGCCGTCGTAGTAACACCGCGGGCTGTTTTGGGTTAGTTAATTAAAAACTATGATAAACTTTGATTTAAAAGTTGTTATTCTGAGAAAATGATTTTTATTATGAACATGAAACTATATCCAAAAATTATGGTTAAACTCAAAGTGGAAGTATGTTTTCTAAAATGGTCATCTAGACGTCGTTCTTTCGACTGAAATGACTACCTTTACAAAAACGACTTGTAACTTATTTTTACGACTATAAACCTATACTTTTTCTGTTTAGATTCATAAAATAGAGTTCAATATGAAATCATAGCAATTTGATTCACTCAAAACGGATTTAAAATGAAGAAGTTATGGGTAAAACAAGATTGGATAATTTTTCTCATTTTAGCTACGTGAAAATTGGTAACAAATCTATTCCAACCATAACTTAATCAACTTGTATTGTATATTATGTAATCTTGAGATACCATAGACACGTATACAATGTTTCGACCTATCATGTCGACACATCTATATATATTTCGGAACAACCATAGACACTCTATATGTGAATGTTGGAGTTAGCTATACAGGGTTGAGGTTGATTCCAAAATATATATAGTTTGAGTTGTGATCAATACTGAGATACATATACACTGGGTCGTGGATTGATTCAAGATAATATTTATCGATTTATTTCTGTACATCTAACTGTGGACAACTAGTTATAGGTTACTAACGAGGACAGCTGACTTAATAAACTTAAAACATCAAAATATATTAAAAGTGTTGTAAATATATTTTGAACATACTTTAATATATATGTATATATTGTTATAGGTTCGTGAATCAACAGTGGCCAAGTCTTACTTCCCGACGAAGTAAAAATCTGTGAAAGTGAGTTATAGTCCCACTTTTAAAATCTAATATTTTTGGGATGAGAATACATGCAGGTTTTATAAATGATTTACAAAATAGACACAAGTACGTGAAACTACATTCTATGGTTGAATTATCGAAATCGAATATGCCCCTTTTTATTAAGTCTGGTAATCTAAGAATTAGGGAACAGACACCCTAATTGACGCGAATCCTAAAGATAGATCTATTGGGCCTAACAAACCCCATCCAAAGTACCGGATGCTTTAGTACTTCGAAATTTATATCATATCCGAAGGGTGTCCCGGAATGATGGGGATATTCTTATATATGCATCTTGTTATTGTCGGTTACCAGGTGTTCACCATATGAATGATTTTTATCTCTATGTATGGGATGTGTATTGAAATATGAAATCTTGTGGTCTATTGTTACGATTTGATATATATAGGTTAAACCTATAACTCACCAACATTTTTGTTGACGTTTAAAGCATGTTTATTCTCAGGTGAATATTAAGAGCTTCCGCTGTTGCATACTAAAATAAGGACAAGATTTGGAGTCCATGTTTGTATGATATTGTGTAAAAACTGCATTCAAGAAACTGATTTCGATGTAACATATTTGTATTGTAAACCATTATGTAATGGTCGTGTGTAAACAGGATATTTTAGATTATCATTATTTGATAATCTACGTAAAGCTTTTTAAACCTTTATTTATGAAATAAAGGTTATGGTTTGTTTTAAAAATGAATGCAGTCTTTGAAAAACGTCTCATATAGAGGTCAAAACCTCGCAACGAAATCAATTAATATGGAACGTTTTTAATCAATAAGAACGGGACATTTCAGTTGGTATCCGAGCGTTGGTCTTAGAGAACCAGAAAATTTGCATTAGTGTGTCTTATCGAGTTTGTTAGGATGCATTAGTGAGTCTGGACTTCGACCGTGTTTTCTTTAAAAATGATTGCTTAACATTTTTGTTGGAAACTATATATTTTTAACATATGAATATTATGTGATATATTAATCTCTTAACGTGTTTGATATTATGTGATAGATGTCTACCTCTAGAACAAGTCCCATTGACTCACCTAATAATAATGAAGAGTCAAATGTAAATTGGAATGATTTGTGGACTGATTCACAAGTTCCCGAAGAGGAACCGGAAGAAGAGTCGGAAGCGGAAGAAGAATCGGAACCGAATGAAGAAATAGAACCGGTGGGGGAAATAATAAAACGGTTAAGTAAAAGAAAATCCTCAACCAACCGACCAAAGTTAATTATGGTCAATGGTGTTTCCGCCAAGGAAGCAAAATATTGGGAGGATTACCAATTCTCCGATGAATCGGATTCCGACGAGAATTCCGATGATGTTATAGAAATTAGCCCAACTGAATTTAAAAAGGCAAAAGAAAATAATAAGGGAAAGGGCATAAAAATAGAGAAATCTAATTCCAACCCCGATGAACTTTATATGTATCGTCAACCCCCGAAGTCCTTAAGTTGTAACAATGACCCGGGAACCTCTAAACCACCAGGTTTTTCTAAACCAATGTGGACAACGACGGCTCGTATTAGGGGAACATCATATATCCCTAGAAACTTGGCAAAACGAACCAAAACCGAAGAAGAAGAAACGAGCGAGTCGGAATAAGATAGTTGTATTCGTGTGGTGTAATATATGTAATATAGTGTTCTTATGCTTTATGATATATGTAAAAATTGCTTGTATTAATAAGTATTTTTTTATGAAACTAACTCTTGTCTATTTTACAGTTTAAAAACACAAAATGGATAGACAACCCAATATTTTAAGAGACCTACCCGGAGACATGATTGATGAAATCTTGTCTAGAGTCGGCCAGAATTCTTCGGCACAACTATTTAAGGCGAGATCAGTTTGTAAGACATTCGAAGAACGTTCCAAGAATGTCTTGGTTTATAAGAGACTTTCGTTTGAAAGATGGGGGATATCACATTGGGAAACCCATAAGTTACGATGTGTTTACTTTGACGCATATATTGCGGGGAACCCAAATGCTATTTTACGCAACGGGTTAAGAAATTATTTTGACTCAATATATCCAAATATTGGACTTCGTGATTTAGAAAAAGCGGCTAACATGCAACATAAAGAAGCATGTTATGCTTACGGATTAGTAATGTTCGCTTCTCACCAAAGTGAGAACAAGAACATCGGGCTACAACTATTAAACAAAACGTTTCCACAAGTGACGGAGTCGGTAATTGGGGTAAGAAATGAGGTTTTTAGATTATTACGGGACTGTTGGACATTACGTAACCCTCGTCCCTTTGATGACGTTACAACACGCTGTCTTATCAACGGCCATAACGGTTATGTTGCACAAGACCAAGGATGGGAAGTAGTCCTAGTAAAACCAGAATGCATGACTTGTTTCTGGACGTATGAATTACGTGTCTTTATTGCCTTTGCCGAACGACTTGTGTACTAGCTAGAATTGTCTTCGCAACTATCTTGTATCAAAGTTATTGTGTGCTATATTTCATGCTTTATGTAAAATAAGCGGTATTGTAAGTTTGTAAAATATTGTATAAAAGTTTGAACGCGAAATATTATTACAATCAGTTTTTCATATAGAATTGTAGTAGTTGAATTGTATATTAGCTACTAAGTATGAACTTAACGGGTAGGTACTACTCGAATTTAAACTTATAAAATGCTAATATGAAGAAAAAGCTTTTATAAATGAGTTCATATTATGCTACGAAATACTATTAACTACTCTTAATATTCTGTATGATTAACTTGTTCCATTTAACTATTTTGAAGGAAATGGCACCGACTACTCGACACACCGTGAATATGAATGAAGAGGAATTCCGTACTTTTCTAGCTTCAAACATAGCTGCAGTACAGGCTGCGCTACATACCAACAATAACCTTGGATCTAGCAGTACAGGAAATCGTGTAGGATGCACCTACAAAGAATTCACTGCCTGCAAACCTTTGGAATTTGATGGAACCGAAGGACCGATCGGATTGAAACGGTGGACCGAGAAGGTTGAATCGGTGTTTGCCATAAGTAAGTGTACTGAAGAGGACAAAGTGAAGTACGCTACGCATACCTTCACAGGTTCTGCGTTAACATGGTGGAATACCTATCTAGAGCAAGTGGGACAAGATGATGCGTACGCACTACCGTGGTCAGCATTCAAGCACTTGATGAACGAGAAGTACCGTCCCAGAACCGAGGTCAATAAGCTCAAGACAGAACTTAGAGGGTTACGAACCCAAGGATTTGATATTACCACGTATGAAAGACGATTCACAGAATTGTGCCTATTGTGTCCGGGAGCATTCGAAGATGAGGAAGAGAAGATCGACGCGTTTGTGAAAGGATTACCGGAAAGAATCCAAGAAGATATAAGTTCACACGAGCCCGCCTCCATACAACAGGCATGTAGAATGGCTCACAAACTAGTGAACCAGATTGAAGAAAGAATTAAAGAACAGACTGCTGAAGAGGCCAATGTGAAGCAAGTCAAAAGAAAGTGGGAGGAAAACGGTGATAAGAATCACCAATACAACAACAACAGCAATTACAACAATAATCGCAACAATTATCCCAACAATCGCAACATCAATCGCAACTACAACAAACGGCCCAACAACAACAACAACAACAACAACAGCAACTACAACAATCATCCCAACAACAATAATAACCGCAACAACAACAACAATCAGAAGCAGCTATGCCAAAGGTGTGAAAAGAATCACTCGGGGTTCTGCACCAAATTTTGCAACAAGTGTAAAAGAAATGGTCATAGCGCGGCGAAGTGTGAGGTCTACGGACCAGGGGTTAATAGAACGAAAGGAACAAATGGTGTCGGAACGAGTAATGGCGGAGCAAGTAGTGTCGGAGCAAGTTATGCCAATGTAGTTTGTTATAAATGTGGAAAACCAGGCCACATTATTAGAAATTGCCCGAACCAGGAGAACACGAATGGACAAGGCCGTGGAAGAGTTTTCAATATTAATGCGGTAGAGGCACAGGAAGACCCGGAGCTTGTTACGGGTACGTTTCTTATTGACAATAAATCTGCTTACGTTTTATTTGATTCGGGTGCGGATAGAAGCTATATGAGTAGAGATTTTTGTGCTAAATTAAGTTGTCCATTGACGCCTTTGGATAGTAAATTTTTACTCGAATTAGCAAATGGTAAATTAATTTCAGCAGATAATATATGTCGGAATCGAGAAATTAAACTGGTTAGCGAAACATTTAAGATTGATTTGATACCAGTAGAGTTAGGGAGTTTTGATGTGATAATCGGTATGGACTGGTTGAAAGAAGTGAAAGCGGAGATCGTTTGTTACAAAAATGCAATTCGCATTATACGAGAAAAAGGAAAACCCTTAATGGTGTACGGAGAAAAGGGCAACACGAAGCTACATCTTATTAGTAATTTGAAGGCACAAAAACTAATAAGAAAAGGTTGCTATGCTGTTCTAGCACACGTCGAGAAAGTACAAACTGAAGAAAAGAGCATCAATGATGTTCCCATTGCAAAAGAATTTCCCGATGTATTTCCGAAAGAATTACCGGGATTACCCCCACATCGATCCGTTGAATTTCAAATAGATCTTGTACCAGGAGCTGCACCAATAGCTCGTGCTCCTTACAGACTCGCACCCAGCGAGATGAAAGAACTGCAAAGCCAATTACAAGAACTTTTAGAGCGTGGTTTCATTCGACCAAGCACATCACCGTGGGGAGCTCCTGTTTTGTTTGTCAAGAAGAAAGATGGTACATTCAGGTTGTGTATCGACTACCGAGAGTTGAACAAACTTACCATCAAGAACCGCTACCCACTACCGAGAATCGACGACTTATTTGATCAACTACAAGGCTCGTCTGTTTATTCAAAGATTGATTTACGTTCCGGGTATCATCAAATGCGGGTGAAAGAAGATGATATTCCAAAGACTGCTTTCAGAACACGTTACGGTCATTACGAGTTTATGGTCATGCCGTTTGGTTTAACTAATGCACCAGCTGTGTTCATGGACCTTATGAACCGAGTGTGTGGACCATACCTTGACAAGTTTGTCATTGTTTTCATTGATGACATACTTATTTACTCAAAGAATGACCAAGAACACGGTGAACATTTGAGAAAGGTGTTAGAAGTATTGAGGAAGGAAGAATTGTACGCTAAGTTTTCAAAGTGTGCATTTTGGTTGGAAGAAGTTCAATTCCTCGGTCACATAGTGAACAAAGAAGGTATTAAGGTGGATCCGGCAAAGATAGAAACTGTTGAAAAGTGGGAAACCCCGAAAACTCCGAAACACATACGCCAGTTTTTAGGACTAGCTGGTTACTACAGAAGGTTCATCCAAGACTTTTCCAGAATAGCAAAACCCTTGACTGCATTAACGCATAAAGGGAAGAAATTTGAATGGAATGATGAACAAGAGAAAGCGTTTCAGTTATTGAAGAAAAAGCTAACTACGGCACCTATATTGTCATTGCCTGAAGGGAATGATGATTTTGTGATTTATTGTGATGCATCAAAGCAAGGTCTCGGTTGTGTATTAATGCAACGAACGAAGGTGATTGCTTATGCGTCTAGACAATTGAAGATTCACGAACAAAATTATACGACGCATGATTTGGAATTAGGCGCGGTTGTTTTTGCATTGAAGACTTGGAGGCACTACTTATATGGGGTCAAAAGTATTATATATACCGACCACAAAAGTCTTCAACACATATTTAATCAGAAACAACTGAATATGAGGCAGCGTAGGTGGATTGAATTATTGAATGATTACGACTTTGAGATTCGTTACCACCCGGGGAAGGCAAATGTGGTAGCCGATGCCTTGAGCAGGAAGGACAGAGAACCCATTCGAGTAAAATCTATGAATATAATGATTCATAATAACATTACTACTCAAATAAAGGAGGCGCAACAAGGAGTTTTAAAAGAGGGAAATTTAAAGGATGAAATACCCAAAGGATCGGAGAAGCATCTTAATATTCGGGAAGACGGAACCCGGTATAGGGCTGAAAGGATTTGGGTACCAAAATTTGGAGATATGAGAGAAATGGTACTTAGAGAAGCTCATAAAACCAGATACTCAATACATCCTGGAACGGGGAAGATGTACAAGGATCTCAAGAAACATTTTTGGTGGCCGGGTATGAAAGCCGATGTTGCTAAATACGTAGGAGAATGTTTGACGTGTTCTAAGGTCAAAGCTGAGCATCAGAAACCATCAGGTCTACTTCAACAACCCGAAATCCCGGAATGGAAATGGGAAAACATTACCATGGATTTCATCACTAAATTGCCAAGGACTGCAAGTGGTTTTGATACTATTTGGGTAATAGTTGATCGTCTCACCAAATCAGCACACTTCCTACCAATAAGAGAAGATGACAAGATGGAGAAGTTAGCACGACTGTACTTGAAGGAAGTCGTCTCCAGACATGGAATACCAATCTCTATTATCTCTGATAGGGATGGCAGATTTATTTCAAGATTCTGGCAGACATTACAGCAAGCATTAGGAACTCGTCTAGACATGAGTACTGCCTATCATCCACAAACTGATGGGCAGAGCGAAAGGACGATACAAACGCTTGAAGACATGCTACGAGCATGTGTTATTGATTTCGGAAACAGTTGGGATCGACATCTACCGTTAGCAGAATTTTCCTACAACAACAGCTACCATTCAAGAATTGAGATGGCGCCGTTTGAAGCACTTTATGGTAGAAAGTGCAGGTCTCCGATTTGTTGGAGTGAAGTGGGGGATAGACAGATTACGGGTCCGGATATTATACAAGAAACTACCGAGAAGATCATCCAAATTCAACAACGGTTGAAAACCGCCCAAAGTCGACAAAAGAGCTACGCTGACATTAAAAGAAAAGATATAGAATTTGAAATTGGAGAGATGGTCATGCTTAAAGTTGCACCTTGGAAAGGCGTTGTTCGATTTGGTAAACGAGGGAAATTAAATCCAAGGTATATTGGACCATTCAAGATTATTGATCGTGTCGGACCAGTAGCTTACCGACTAGAGTTACCTCAACAACTCGCGGCTGTACATAACACTTTCCACGTCTCAAATTTAAAGAAATGTTTTGCTAAAGAAGATCTCACTATTCCGTTAGATAAAATCCAAATCAACGAAAAACTTCAATTCATCGAAGAACCCGTTGAAATAATGGATCGTGAGGTTAAAAGACTTAAGCAAAACAAGATACCAATTGTTAAGGTTCGATGGAATGCTCGTAGAGGACCCGAGTTCACCTGGGAGCGTGAAGATCAGATGAAGAAGAAATACCCGCATCTATTTCCAGAAGATTCGTCAACACCTTCAACAGCTTAAAATTTCGAGACGAAATTTATTTAACGGGTAGGTACTGTAGTGACCCGAACTTTTCCATGTTTATATATATTAATTGAGATTGATATTTACATGATTAAATGTTTCCAACATGTTAAGCAATCAAACTTGTTAAGACTTGATTAATTGAAATATGTTTCATATAGACAATTGACCACCCAAGTTGATCGGTGATTCACGAACGTTAAAACTTGTAAAAACTATATGATGACATATATATGGATATATATATATATAGTTAACATGATTCTATGATAAGAAAACATATCATAAAGTATATTAACAATGAACTACATATGTAAAAACAAGACTACTAACTTAATGATTTTTAAACGAGACATATATGTAACGATTATCGTTGTAAAGACATTTAATGTATATATATCATATTAAGAAATATTCATACATGATAATATCATGATAATATAATAATTTAAAATCTCATTTGATATTATAAACATTGGGTTAACAACATTTAACAAGATCGTTAACCTAAAGGTTTCAAAACAACACTTACATGTAACGACTAACGATGACTTAACGACTCAGTTAAAATGTATATACATGTAGTGTTTTAATATGTATTTATACACTTTTGAAAGACTTCAATACACTTATCAAAATACTTCTACTTAACAAAAATGCTTACAATTACATCCTCGTTCAGTTTCATCAACAATTCTACTCGTATGCACCCGTATTCGTACTCGTACAATACACAGCTTTTAGATGTATGTACTATTGGTATATACACTCCAATGATCAGCTCTTAGCAGCCCATGTGAGTCACCTAACACATGTGGGAACCATCATTTGGCAACTAGCATGAAATATCTCATAAAATTACAAAAATATGAGTAATCATTCATGACTTATTTACATGAAAACAAAATTACATATCCTTTATATCTAATCCATACACCAACGATCAAAAACACCTACAAACACTTTCATTCTTCAATTTTCTTCATCTAATTGATCTCTCTCAAGTTCTATCTTCAAGTTCTAAGTGTTCTTCATAAATTCCAAAAGTTCTAGTTTCATAAAATCAAGAATACTTTCAAGTTTGCTAGCTCACTTCCAATCTTGTAAGGTGATCATCCAACCTCAAGAAATCTTTGTTTCTTACAGTAGGTTATCATTCTAATACAAGGTAATAATCATATTCAAACTTTGGTTCAATTTCTATAACTATAACAATCTTATTTCAAGTGATGATCTTACTTGAACTTGTTTTCGTGTCATGATTCTGCTTCAAGAACTTCGAGCCATCCAAGGATCCATTGAAGCTAGATCCATTTTTCTATTTTCCAGTAGGTTTATCCAAGGAAATTAAGGTAGTAATGATGTTCATAACATCATTCGATTCATACATATAAAGCTATCTTATTCGAAGGTTTAAACTTGTAATCACTAGAACATAGTTTAGTTAATTCTAAACTTGTTCGCAAACAAAAGTTAATCCTTCTAACTTGACTTTTAAAATCAACTAAACACATGTTCTATATCTATATGATATGCTAACTTAATGATTTAAAACCTGGAAACACGAAAAACACCGTAAAACCGGATTTACGCCGTCGTAGTAACACCGCGGGCTGTTTTGGGTTAGTTAATTAAAAACTATGATAAACTTTGATTTAAAAGTTGTTATTCTGAGAAAATGATTTTTATTATGAACATGAAACTATATCCAAAAATTATGGTTAAACTCAAAGTGGAAGTATGTTTTCTAAAATGGTCATCTAGACGTCGTTCTTTCGACTGAAATGACTACCTTTACAAAAACGACTTGTAACTTATTTTTCCGACTATAAACCTATACTTTTTCTGTTTAGATTCATAAAATAGAGTTCAATATGAAATCATAGCAATTTGATTCACTCAAAACGGATTTAAAATGAAGAAGTTATGGGTAAAACAAGATTGGATAATTTTTCTCATTTTAGCTACGTGAAAATTGGTAACAAATCTATTCCAACCATAACTTAATCAACTTGTATTGTATATTATGTAATCTTGAGATACCATAGACACGTATACAATGTTTCGACCTATCATGTCGACACATCTATATATATTTCGGAACAACCATAGACACTCTATATGTGAATGTTGGAGTTAGCTATACAGGGTTGAGGTTGATTCCAAAATATATATAGTTTGAGTTGTGATCAATACTGAGATACGTATACACTGGGTCGTGGATTGATTCAAGATAATATTTATCGATTTATTTCTGTACATCTAACTGTGGACAACTAGTTATAGGTTACTAACGAGGACAGCTGACTTAATAAACTTAAAACATCAAAATATATTAAAAGTGTTGTAAATATATTTTGAACATACTTTAATATATATGTATATATTGTTATAGGTTCGTGAATCAACAGTGGCCAAGTCTTACTTCCCGACGAAGTAAAAATCTGTGAAAGTGAGTTATAGTCCCACTTTTAAAATCTAATATTTTTGGGATGAGAATACATGCAGGTTTTATAAATGATTTACAAAATAGACACAAGTACGTGAAACTACATTCTATGGTTGAATTATCGAAATCGAATATGCCCCTTTTTATTAAGTCTGGTAATCTAAGAATTAGGGAACAGACACCCTAATTGACGCGAATCCTAAAGATAGATCTATTGGGCCTAACAAACCCCATCCAAAGTACCGGATGCTTTAGTACTTCGAAATTTATATCATATCCGAAGGGTGTCCCGGAATGATGGGGATATTCTTATATATGCATCTTGTTATTGTCGGTTACCAGGTGTTCACCATATGAATGATTTTTATCTCTATGTATGGGATGTGTATTGAAATATGAAATCTTGTGGTCTATTGTTACGATTTGATATATATAGGTTAAACCTATAACTCACCAACATTTTTGTTGACGTTTAAAGCATGTTTATTCTCAGGTGAATATTAAGAGCTTCCGCTGTTGCATACTAAAATAAGGACAAGATTTGGAGTCCATGTTTGTATGATATTGTGTAAAAACTGCATTCAAGAAACTGATTTCGATGTAACATATTTGTATTGTAAACCATTATGTAATGGTCGTGTGTAAACAGGATATTTTAGATTATCATTATTTGATAATCTACGTAAAGCTTTTTAAACCTTTATTTATGAAATAAAGGTTATGGTTTGTTTTAAAAATGAATGCAGTCTTTGAAAAACGTCTCATATAGAGGTCAAAACCTCGCAACGAAATCAATTAATATGGAACGTTTTTAATCAATAAGAACGGGACATTTCAAATACATGCAGGTTTTTATAAATGATTTACAAAATAGACACAAGTACGTGAAACTACATTCTATGGTTGAATTATCGAAATCGAATATGCCCTTTTTTATTAAGTCTGGTAATCTAAGATTTAGGGAACAGACACCCTAATTGACGCGAATCCTAAAGATAGATCTATTGGGCCTAACAAACCCCATCCAAAGTACCAGATGCTTTAGTACTTCGAAATTTATATCATATCCGAAGGGTGTCCCGGAATGATGGGGATATTCTTATATATACATCTTGTTAATGTCGGTTACCAGGTGTTCACCATATGAATGATTTTTATCTCAATGTATGGGATGTGTATTGAAATATGAAATCTTGTGGTTTATTGTTACGATTTGATATATATAGGTTAAACCTATAACTCACCAACATTTTTGTTGACGTTTAAAGCATGTTTATTCTCAGGTGAATACTAAGAGCTTCCGCTGTTGCATACTAAAATAAGGACCAGATTTGGAGTCCATGTTTGTATGATATTGTGTAAAAACTGCATTCAAGAAACATATGTCGATGTAATATATTTCTATTGTAAACCATTGTGTAATGGTCGTGAGTAAACAGATATTTTAGATTATCATTATTTGATAACCTACGTAATGTTTTTAAAACCTTTATTGATATAGTTTAATGATGTTCAAACTTGAGGTAGTAATGATGTTCATAACATCATTCGATTCATACATATAAAGCTATCTTATTCGAAGGTTTAAACTTGTAATCACTAGAACATAGTTTGTTAATTCTAAACTTGTTCGAAAAAAAAAGTTAATCTTTCTAACTTGACTTTTAAAATCAACTAAACACACGTTATATATCTATATGATATGCTAACTTAATGATTTAAAACCGAAAAACACGAAAAACACCGTAAAACTGGATATACGCATTGTAGTAACACCGCAGGCTGTTTTGGGTTAGTTAATTAAAAACTATGATAAACTTTGATTTAAAAGTTTTTCTTCTTTGAAAATGATTTTTCTTATGAACATGAAACTATATCCAAAAATCATGGTTAAACTCAAAGTGGAAGTATGTTTTTCCAAAATGGTCATCTAGACGTCGTTCTTTCGACTAAAATGACTACCTTAACAAAAACAACTCGTAACCTGTAATTCCGATTATAAACTTATACTTTTTCTGTATAGATTCATAAACTTAAGTTCAATATGAAACCATAGCAATTGGATTCACTCAAAACGGATTTAAAATGAAGAAGTTATGGGTAAAACAAGATTAGATATTTTTTGATTATTTTAGCTACGGGAAATGTTTACCAAATCTATACGAATCATATCCTAGCTAACTTATATTGTATTATACATGTATTCTAATATATTATGTAATCTTAGGATACCATAGACACGTATGCAAATGTTTTGACATATCATATCGACCCATGTATATATATTATTTGGAACAACCATAGACACTCTATATGCAGTAATGTTGGAGTTAGATATACAGGGTTGAGGTTGATTCCAAAAATATATATACTTTGAGTTGTGATCTAGCCTGAGACGTGTATACACTGGGTCGTGGATTGATTCAAGATAATTTATATCGATTTATTTCTGTACATCTAACTGTGGACAACTAGTTGTTGGTTACTAATGAGGATAGCTGACTTAATACACTCAAATCTTTAAAACATAATAAAAATGGTTGTAATTATATTTTGATCATACTTTGATATATATATATGTACATATTTGTATACGTTCGTGAATCGATCCGTGGCCAAGTCTTATTTCCGAGGAAGGAAATATCTGTGAAAGTGAGTAATAGTCCCACTTTTAAAATCTAATATTTTGGTATGAGAATACATGCAGTTTTATAAATGTTTTACGAAATAGACACAAGTAATTGAAACTACATTATATGGGTGAATGATCGAAGCCGAATATGCCCCTTTTGCTTGGTAGCCTAAGAATTTGTAAACCGATCTACTAATTGACGCAAATCCTAAAGATAGATCTATTGGGCCTAACGAACCCCATCCAAAGTACCGGATGCTTTAGTACTTCGAATTCGTTTTTAACATGTCCGAAGGATTTCCCGGAATGATATGGGATATTCTTATATGCATCTTGTTAATGTCAGTTACCAGGTGTTCACCATATGAATGAATTTTATCTCTATGTATGGGATGTATATTGAAATATGAAATCTTGTGGTCTATTATTATGATTTGATAATATATAGGATAAACCTATAACTCACCAACATTTTTGTTGACGTTTTAAGCATGTTTATTCTCAGGTGATTATTAAGAGCTTCCGCTGTTGCATATTAAAATAAGGACAAGATTTGGAGTCCATGCTTGTATGATATTATGTAAAAACTGCATTCAAGAAACTTATTTTTGATGTAATATGTTCTTATTGTAAACCATTATGTAATGGTCGTGTGTAAACGGTATATTTTAGATTATCATTATTTGATAATCTACGTAATACTTTTTAAACCTTTATCGATAAAATAAAGGTTATGGTTGTTTTAAAAATGAATGCAGTCTTTGAAAAACGTCTCATATAGAGGTCAAAACCTCGCGACGAAATCAATTAATATGGAACGTTTATAATCAATATGAATGGGACATTTCAGTATTCATAGACCTCGTGAACTATGTGTGTAGACCCTATCTGGACAAATTCGTTATTGTTTTCATCGACGACATCCTTATTTATTCCAAGAGTGATGAAGGGCACGAAGAACATTGGAAGTTGGTGCTTGATCTGTTGAGGAAAGAAGAGTTGTACGCTAAGTTCTCTAAGTGTGCTTTTTGGTTAAGAGAAGTTCAATTCCTTGGACATGTTGTTAGTAAATAGGGAATACAAGTTGATCCTGCCAAGATTGAGGCAATTGAGAAGTGGGAAATTCTGAAGACTCCTACTCAGATCCATCAGTTTCTAGGGTTGGCAGGTTACTATAGAATGTTCATTCAAGATTTCTCTCGTATAGCGAAACCTCTGATCGCTTTAACGCACAAGAGGAAGAAGTATGAGTGGAACGATGAACATGAGACTGCTTTTCAGACTCTGAAGAAGAAGTTGACTACCGCTCCGATATTGTCACTACCTGAGGGTAATGATGATTTTGTTGTTTATTGTGATGCTTTGCGTCAGGGCTTTGGTTGTGTTTTGATGCAACGAAAGAAAGTCATTGCTTACGCGTCACGTCAGTTGAAGATTCACGAGCAGAATTATACAACCCATGATTTAGAGTTGGGAGCTGTTGTGTTTGCGCTTAAGATTTGGAGACATTATCTTTATGGGGTCAAAAGTACAGTGTACACTGATCACAAAAGTCTTCAACATATACTTGATCAGAAACAGTTGAATATGAGGCAACGAAGATGGGTTGAGACGTTGAACGATTATGATTGCGAACTTTTATATCATCCGGGAAGGGCCAATGTTGTGGCCGATGCATTAAGTCATAAAGAGAGGGCTGAACCTCGTAGGTTAAGAGCCTTGAATATGAAAATTCGAACAAACCTCGCAAGGCAGATTCTTGAGGCACAACAAGAAGCCTTGAAGGAGGAGAATTTTGTGGACGAGAAAGTCAGAGGCATGGCTAAGAAGTTTGAGGTACGAGTAGATGGTACCTGATTATTTGCGGGATGTCTTTCGGTTCCGAAGTTTTTTGATCTGTGACAACTTGTTTTAGATGAGGCTCATAAGTCTAGGTACTCTATTCATCCTGGTTCAAGAAAGATGTATGATGATCTTAAGGAGCTGAATTGGTGGCCTAATTTGAAAACAGATGTGGCAACTTATGTGGCTAAGTGTTTGACCTGTGCTAAGGTTAAAGCTGAACATCAAAAATCGTCTGGACTTTTGGTGCAGCCTGAGATTCCCGAGTGGAAGTGGGAAGGTATTCTGATGGATTTTATTACTAAGTTACCGAGAGTTGTGGGTGGTTATGATACCATTTGGGCGATTGTTGACCGACTCACAAAGTCAGCTCATTTCTTGCCGATTAAGGAAACAGATTTGATGTAGAAACTTACTCGTTTGTATTTGAAGGAGATTGTTTCAAGACATGGTGTTCCTGTATCTATTATTTCAGACCGAGACAGTCGATTCATATCGAGGTTTTGGCAATCCTTACAGGAAGCTTTGGGAACTAAGTTGGATATGAGCACCGCTTATCATCCGCAGACGGATGGTCAGAGTGAAAGGACCATTCAAACGTTAGAAGACATGTTACGAGCGTGTGTTATTAATTTTGGTAATGGGTGAGATAGATATTTGTCGTTGGCTGAATTTTCTTATAACAACAGCTATCATGCAAGTATTAAAGCCGCACCGTTCGAAGCTCTGTATGGTAGAAAGTGTAGGTCTCCTATCTGTTGGAATGAGGTTGGGGATGCTCAACTCACAGGCCCAGAGATTATTCATGAGACTACAGAGAAGATCGTATAGATTAAAGAAAGATTGAGAACCGCCAGAAGTCGGCAAAAGAGTTATGCCGATAAGAGAAGGAAAGATATAGAATTCCAGGTCGGTGACTGTATTATGTTGAAAGTATCACCTTGGAAGGGTGTGGTACAATTTGGTAAAAGGGAAAGTTGAATCTTCGTTTTGTTGGACCGTTTGAGATCACAGAGAGAGTTGGACCCGTGGCTTATCGTTTGAAATTGCCACAAGAACTCAATTATGTTCATGATGTCTTTCATGTATCAAATTAAAGAAGTGTTTGGCCGAGGCCGATGAAACCATTCCTCTGGAGGAGCTGCATGTTGATAAACAACTTCATTTTATTGAGAAACCTGCTGAAATTATGGATCGAGAGGTTAAGACACTCAAGCAGAGTAGAATTCCTATTGTCCGAGTTAGATGGAACGCCATACGCGGTACCGAGTTCACTTGGGAGCGTGAAGATCAGATGAGGCAGAAGTACCCGCATCTTTTCCCAGATGACGAGTCAACCCCTGCACCTGCTTAAATTTCGGGACGAAATTTCCGTAACGGAAAGGTACTGTCACGACCCTACTTTTTTCGTTATCTTTTTCCGCTTATTATTTAACGTTCGTTAATTGTTATTCGTGCCACATCATTTCTACGACCTATATTATTATTTTAGTAATAATATATTAATTATTATGTGTTTTGTGAATATTTGTATTCATATTTTAAATTGTACGTTTCTACGTGTCGTGGATTTCTATCCGGCGAATCTTTTCGGTTTTCAAACCAACGGTCGAACTTTCGGGAATTTTAAATCCAAATTATTTTAAATATGATATTTTAATGTCATATGATTATATATAGTGTTTATATATTTTATTCGTCGTGTATTTGTTATCTCTCCGACTAATTAATCGCGTAATAGCGTTTTCACGTTTCGGGCTTCGATCGAGCGTTCGGGCTAAAAGAAAATCAACATTTTACAAAGTTGGGCTAATGGGGCCCACCCCACTCCTATTTTCGGCCGAACCATGGGGAGGGGGGATAGCCTCCCTTGTTTTCATTTTTTTTTTGTAAATTCATTTTCCATTTCATTTTTCATCTAAACCTAGCCTTTACATTTTTCTCTTAAACTCTCTCCCTCTTTCTCTTTTGGCCATCACCTAACCTCACACCATCATCATTATATTCAATCAATTATAGCTTGGATCAAAGGGCTTTTCACATATTTGGATTCTACACAACGATCTCTACGCGTTCATACTCCTTGATTCTTAATTAGGGTATAAACCCTAACCCTAACTTTTTGATTTTTCCTTAATTTTTCTGTTTTTATATGTTATTATGATAGTATAGTGCTTGTATGATGTTGGATTGTTGATTGTATGCGTAGAATCACTCGTTAATTCATGATTTCGGTTTGATTGATTTTGGACAGCAGAGTAATTGGTCATTTCTGTAAACTTAACTGATGGTTTGTGATGACCCGGAAATTTCTGACCAAATTTAAACTTAAATCTTAATATGACTTCGACACGATAAGCAAAGTCTGTAATGGTGAGTCTCGAAAATTTTGGAACTATGATCATATAATCAATTACCTTTTGACTGTGCCCGACGATTCATGAACAATTGTGTGTAAATAAAAATGTAAATATATATATATATATATATATATATATATATATATATATATATATATATATTATATATATATATATATATATATATATATATAAGTGTAAGTGTATATGTAATATTTTTAAATAAATAAAAATATACTTTAATCAATTAGAATTAAAAAATGTAAATAATAAACAAAATAATTATGTATTATTAAAATAAATATATATAAATATATATATGATATTAATTAATATATGTATATATGATTCTTATTAATAATTATTATTATATGATAATATAATTTTATATAATATATATTATATAGTTATATTACATAATATACAATATGTAATATTAATGTATTAAATATAGTTGTTATATTGTTATTACTTTTAATATTAATATCAATACTAATGTTATTAATATTATTATCTTAAAAATAAAAATATGAAATTTGATATATATATATATATATATATATATATATATATATATATATATATATATATATATATATATATATATATATATATTAATATCAGTATTAATATAATTATTATCATTATGATAAATATCATAAAATTCACTAAAGTTATTATTATTGTGATTTATTATTATTACCCTTATTATTTGTATTATTATTACCCTTATTATTATTATTATTATTATTATTATTATTATTATTATTATTATTATTATTATTATTATTATTATTATTATTATTATTATTATTATTATTATTATTATTATTATTATTATTATTATTATTATTATTATTATTAATATTATTATTATTAATATTAGTATTTAGATTATTATTAATATAATTATAATTATTAATTATTAATAATATTTATGTAAATACCGTACGAAAAATCTTTAGGAATCAAATTTCGTTGCCCATCTCATTCAGCTGTAGTTGATTTTTGTTTTCCTGTCTCTAATTCTGTTTAAAAATTGAATCTCAATCACAATATGAACAAAAACCTTTTGCAATCGACATCAGCTTTTAATTATTTAATTTTTATATTTTTTCCTGTCTGATTCATGTCGAGTCAAATTGGCATTATATAATCAAGCAAATTATGTCGTTGATAAGAATCATTCAAGTATTCCATCCTCATTATCAATTACCAACCCTTTAGCTTTTTATTTGATGAATTAAAAATAGAAATTTTAAAGGAAACTCAGGTAGTCCCCTGTACGCGTAATATTTTTCAAAAGCTCGGATTCAAAACGAATTTACAAAATGTAATAATGCAATTTTGTTACTATTCTCATGCTCAAACTATCTGTAAAGTATCAAATTCCAATTCTTTTTAACAAGTTTGAATTTTGGAGTCAAAGTTCAAGTTTAAAAAGTTAAACGTTTCGTTCATCAAGAAATTCGAAGTTATCTTTGTGATAGCCTGTCCTAATCTATCTGGACGAAGTCATCAACATTTAGTCCCATTGGGAGGTACTGTCCTAAGTATGCCATGAACGACTCCATGTAATATCTTTAAAATGAGCAAATGCACAGCGGAAGATTTCTTTCATAACTGAGAATAAACATGCTTTAAAGTGTTAACCAAAAGGTTGGTGAGTTCATAGGTTTATCATAAACAATCATTTCCATTATTTTAATAGACCACAAGATTTTCTTTTTATAACATAATCCTCAAGCAGAATCCTCTCGTCTTCATTAAGGTATAATCATTCATATGGTGAACACCTGGTAACCGACATTAACAAGATGCATATAGAATATCCCCAAAACAGAATCCTCTCGTCTGTATAATAATAAATCGAAGTACTAAAGCATCCGTACCTCGGATGGGGTTCGTTAGGCCCATAGACGTATCTTTAGGATTCGCGTCAATTAGGGGTACTGTTCCCTAATTCTTAGGTTACCAAGCTAAAGGGGTGATATTCGGTCTAATAATCCAACCATAGAATGTAGTTTTGAGTACTTGTGTCTATTTCGTCAAACATTTATAAAAACAGTGCATGTATTCTCAGCCCCAAAAATATATATTGCAAAAGCATTTAAAAAGGGAGCAAATGAAACTCACTCTACGATAGTTTGTAGTAAAAATATGCATACGACGGAACTGAACAATGCAAGGTTGGCCTCGGATTCACGAACCTATATCATTTATGTATAGATTAACACATATAATTGTAATCGAACTAATTTTCATATAATTTGTGATATAAATGTTATTTTAATAAATTATAGGTTTCATTAGTAACTTAATTAGATATATTTATTTTTATATACTTTAAGTTATTAAATAATATTTATTACAAAAATATTAGTATAGTTATATTTTATGTCATAAATATATTTTAATATTGAAAATCTTTATTTGATATGCTAATAATAAAAATGATAAAGATAATACTAATTATGAAAAAAATCATGATAATCCTAATAATGATAATAATTTTAATGATAATAAAATATTTATAATAATATTTATAATATCTATAATAATAATGCTTTTACTTAATAATGATAATAATAAAAATGATATTAATAATAATAATACTTATATTATTTATCTTTAATCAAATTCGTAATACATGTTCTTCATAATCATAACATAAGTGGTAAAATTTATATCTTTTTCTAAGCTCATATCCATATCAAACTATATTTATAATCTTAATATAAGTATTAAAGTTTATAACTTTTATCAAAATATATTAGTGCTCAAAATACTACTTAAATCATATTTTTAAATCATAAATTTAGTCCTACCTTCACATTTTAATCACAATCTTAACATTTTAATAACCTTTAGTCATGATAATGATATTAACAATAATAATAATAATAATAATAATAATAATAATAATAATAATAATAATAATAATAATAATAATAATAATAATAATAATAATAATAATAATAATAATAATAATAATAATGATAATAATAATAATAATAATACTAATAAAAATAAACAAATGACTACCTCAAAGAAATAGGCTCAAAAAAATAATGTCACCGCCCGGACTCGAACCCGCAACATCTCGCTCAACACACAACACTCCTAGCCATTAGTCTGTTTCTATTTAACTGCTAATATTCGAAACCTTTTATATTTAATCCGTTAATATGTTAACCTTCTTCCAAGCCCAATCATTAAATCCATAAGTCCATTTACAACTCTAATGGCCCATGATTGCTTCGGCCCAACTGCAGACTTACAAGCCCAAACTAAATCTAAGCCGTCACTGTAGAAGTTTAATGTCAAATGGAAAGAAAAAAAATATAACAGAAAAGCTGAACATGAATCGTTTGGGTTTTTTTGGTTTGATCGAAAACGATTATCATCATAATTTTATCATCGTCCTACAATGTCTATAACATCATTATGATCATCTTCGATCTCTTGCTTCATTATCATACAATCGAAACCCATCATCATAATTGAACATTATCATCATAATTGTTATTACTTCATCACCATTCATCATCTCCATCACCATCTTTTTAATTTATTTATCATAATCAATCGTAACGGTTTTATTATTATTATCATCTAGTTGAAGCAGAAACTGAATAGCAGCAACATAATTAATTTAGTGATGATTTAATGATGGCGTTTCACGGTGTTGTAATATAAACAGAAAAATCAACGTAGCAGCAGCGTACATAGCTGCAGGTGGGTTTCGTTGAGCTTGTTTGAATAGGAAATAAGAATACAGTAGCAAGTAATAGGTAACGATCATGGTGGTTTGCGAAAATAATGATGATTGTGGGTAATGGATTGTTAGACTGCAAAACAGAAAGGGTACTGTGGTGGTTTTTGCAGGCTATAGGTGATGGTTTTGGTGGTTGTGGTCTCAACGAAAAGCATCTATAATAGTATGACAGCGAGCATTCACAATGATATTCATGATGTTCGAAAGTGATGGTGGCAGTTTAATGAGGTTGGCAGTTGTGGGTTGTGGTTGATGTGTATCAATATAAAGAAGGTGGTGGTTGATAGTGATGGTTTGTGGTGATTTTCTAGTGGGTTTACAATGGTGGTTATCATGGTTATGGCTTCGGTGGTTTAGTTTCATTGGTGATGGTGCGTGGGTTTGATGCTCGGTTTAGAGATAACACCAAGATGATGAGGGTTGTTTTTGTGATGAAATGGTGCTATCCTTTTATTATAAAAAGGAAGTTAAGTAGTATCAAAAACAAATAAATAAAACTAAAGTAGTACCTAACAAGTAGTAATGAGATCGATCAAGAAAATGAAAATATGATTGGGGTGATGTTTGGAATGGTGAAAGGAAACAGAGGAAAAGTTAGTTATTGATGAATGAACTAGTGGGTTTCCTTTTTATCTATATCCATGTGTGAATATGTATATATGTATAAGTAACTAATAATAAATTATAATACTAATACTAATATATATAATATATAATAACAACAATGACTCTTATGACAATGAAGCGAAACAGATTACACAGTGATACACATTCATAATTGATATTGTCACGGAGATAATTGACTATACCTTGCCGACACTTCTTATTAGGTGTAGTTCGTGCTCCATTGTTATTCAGTGGCGGATAAGAGTGTTCAGAAAAATCCCATATTTTTAAATTAACTATATTTATTTATTTTGATCATTATGGTATAAAATTCGATCATTAACTATTAAATAAAAATTACATTAATTATTCACTCCTAAACCTAAGTAAAATTTAAAAAGTTTTAAAATTCAACAAATAGTTCCTAAATACATTTTTAATAAGCCTATAATTTGTAAAACTCCTTTTCGGCTAACCGTTTATTTTAAAATCATATAAGTTTGAATTTAACCTGCTTAACATCCATCGAATGGCAATTGAGTGTTACCGTCGTTTACTAAATAGATTCGAAATCACAAAATATATTTTTAATATACTTTATTTATATATATAGATATGTTTTAAATAATTATTATATTTTATTTTATTTTACATAATTAATTAACTGATATAACACTTTATTTAATATTTCAAATTATTATTTATATATCTATATATACATATATATACATATTTATTTACAAATAGTTGTTCGTGAATCGTCGAGAACAGTCGAAGGTCAATTGCATATATGAAAACAGTTCACCATTTTTGAGACTCGACCTAACAGACTTTTCTTATCGTGTCAAAATATAATATCGTATCGAGAGTTTGGTTTAAAATTAGTCAAAATTTTCCGGGTCGTCACAATATTGATGTTTCTAATTCAATTGATGTTTGAGAAAGTTTTTAGGAGTGAATTGAAACACAGTTCATGTTATAATTATTGTCTATAACATTCTCTAATTCAAAATCAAGTTGTGGAGTTCATGTTCTTCAAAAACGCTGTAAATATTAAAATTTTTTAATTTTTTTTTTCTGTTTTGTTGATCCACTTACATATTAAACATTTCTGTATCAGTTGTACAATCTAAATCCAATTAGTAATTAGTGTATATGATTAGTATTGGGTAATTGGTCGAATTATTTTGTGAAGGGGATGAAGAAATAGGATAAACAGAAAAACGGGTTTTGATATTTTGGATTGCTTAAATTCCAGAAAAACTGATAAGGACGAATGGTTTGGGTGTTTATCGGGTGAGCGAGAGGTCTCGGGTTCGAGCCCGGGCAATGGCATTTTTTTTAAAGCTTGATTTGGAAGGTAGTCTTATTTTTCTATTATTATTATTATTAATTATATTATTATTATTATTGTATTTATGATTATTATTATGGTAATGAATAAGTGAGAATAATTAGTTAAAGTTATTATTTTATATATATATATATATATATATATATATATATATATATATATATATATATATATATATATATATATATATATATATATATATATATATATATATATATGTTTATAAAGATGATTAAACTTATAATTAAGTGATGATGCAAAATGAAATATTATTATCATTAATATCATTAAATTATTATTAATTATTATTATCATTATTTCCATTTATATTATTATCATTAATATTGTTATTATTATTATTATTATTATTATAAAATATTGAATATAAAAGATAATGAATATAACTAAAGTGAATATATGTAAAAGTTAGAAAGTGTAATAATAAAGATTTTGGATGATATTAGGATTACGAGTACGACAAGTATGATATAAATAGAATTAAAATCATTAGTATTGACAATAGATAATATTAGGAATAAGTATGAAATCTATTTAAGCTCATGGATTATATATGTACGTATAACACATCTTTGAAATATTATTATAAGTATTATTATTAATATTATCATGAGTATCATTATTATTATACTATTATTAAAATTTTTATCATAACTGTCACTAACATCAAACTTATTATTTTTATAGTTATTAATATTCAGTATTGTTACCATTATTAGTATTATCATTTTTATTAATATTAGTATTATCATTAATATTTTTATCATTACAAATATTATATCAGTATTATTAAAAATAATATTTTAACAAACAAATGATATATATATATATATATATATATATATATATATATATATATATATATATATATATATATATATATATATTACTTATAACATAACTAAATTTTTATTTTTAAGATATAAAATGAATATATAATGGAATATAAGTTATCGATATAAAAATGGTATCACTAATAATAATATATATATTTGTTCGATTACAAGTATACATTTTAATATATATACAAATGATATAGGTTCGTGAATTCAAGGCCAACCTTACACTTGTTCAATGACGTCATATGTTTTTTTACTACGAAATACAGTATTGTAAGTTTCATTTGCTCCCTTTTTAAATGCTTTTGCAATATATATTTTTGTAACTGAGAATACATGCGCTGCTTTTATAAATATTTTACGAAATAGACACAAGTAATCGAAACTACATTCTATGGTTGGATTATCGAAATCGAATATGCCCCTTTTATTAGCTTGGTAGCCTAAGAATTGGTGTTTATTATAATTACCACCAATTGACGCGAATCCTAAAGATAGATCTATGGACCTTGACAAGTCCCATTCGGGTTACGAATGCTTTAGTACTTCGATTATCATGCCCGATGAGAGTCCCGGAATGATGGGGATATTCTATATGCATCCTGTTAGTTCGGTTATCAAGCGTTCACCATATGAATGATTTTTAATTCGCGGGTTACGCGTGTTATTTTTTACTCGGGTTACGTGTACAATTAAATATCTGGAAATCTTGTGGTCTATTAAAATAATGAAAATGATTGTTTATGATAAACTAATGAACTCACCAACCTTTTGGTTGACACTTGAAAGCATGTTTATTCTCAGGTATGAAAGAAATCTTCCGCTGTGCATTTGCTCATTTTAAAGATATTACTTGGAGTCATTCATGGCATATTTCAAAAAGATGTTGCATTCGAGTCGTCGAGTTCATCAAGAATATTATTAAGTCATTTATAGTTGGATATATTATGAAATGGTATGCATGCCATCAACTTTCGATGTAAAGAAAGTTTATTTTTTAAAAACGAATGCAATGTTTGTAAAATGTATCATATAGAGGTCAAATACCTTGTAATGAAATCAACTATTGTGAATCGTTTATAATCGATATGAATGAGGAATTTTAGTTGGTATCATAGCGGTGGTCTTAGCGAACCAGGTCTTGCACTAGTGTGTCTAACTAATAGTTGTTTAGATGCATTAGTGAGTCTGGACTTCAACCGTGTCTGCATGTCAAAAGTTTTGCCTATCATTTCTAGTCCAAAATCATTTACTTATCATCTATAGGAAATTACCTACTTATCATTCCTAGTCTAGACACGTTTTACAGCATTGACTGCATGAATAGTGTGTAGACAAAATTCATATCTTAGCGTATCCGTTACTGTAGACTTGCCTGACATATGCCGTAAATTCCTCTGTAGTCTACAAAATCTTTAGTACTATATATATATATATATATATATATATATATATATATATATATATATATATATATATATATATATATATATATATATATATTCTATGTAGTTAGAATATCATCCAATATTTGAAAATCATTTCATATCGAAAAATCCTTTATTCAATCATACGAAATGGAATTCCCCACTAGTTCAGGTCCCTCGGATTCCGATATGGAGTTTCACCTGAGCTCCGAAAGCAGTGTAACCGGAATGGATCAACAAATCAGTCATCACCAATTCTGGATGAATTGAGGATGGGTTCGTAGTCGACTTAATCAATGGAGACGAGTAGAAGGCGATCCTTTCCACCCACTAACCTGTACTCTTGGCGAAGAATCTGAAGCACTTACCGGGAAACCAGTCCGAAACACCATTTTCACCATCATTTCCCGAATATCTCGCCATGATTATATACTATCTCAAATTCAAAACCTTATTCGTCTGCTCGTTCCAGCCGTCAACCATCCCGGAGTAATAGAAGAAGTCAACGAAATTCGCGCTCGAGTAATCAATTTGGAGAATATGGTGCAAAACTTACCAGCTTCAGCAACACCACCAACACCCCAAGTTTCAACATCACATGCCTCAAAATCTCATTATGTACCTCGAGTATAATCATCATTCTACATGACGTTCTACATCATTTATCTTCGTTCGACATGGCGATTATGTAATCTCTAATGTTTTAGAGATTATATATTCTTGTTCTAACGGTAAATCAAATGAGTCTAATATCATATTGACTCATTAAATCCATGATTACATCTGAAGAAAATATATATATATATATATATATATATATATATATATATATATATATATATATATATATATATATATATATATATATATATATATATATATGTTTTCATAAAGATTGTTATTAAAAATTCTTTTGTACAAACTGATTATAGTGAAAATATTTTAACGGGTAGGTAATACCCGAGGAATATTTAGATTTCACATTAATAAGTTACACTGTACATTCTTCAAATTTGATTCAACAGTCATTTACTATCCTACTTACATCCACAGATATACGTATCCATTCACCGCAGAATAACCATTTTCTTTCAATTTTATATTTGGATTTTGACAAATCAGAATCCAACAAGTGGCATAATGAAGAAAACATTGGACAAAAAATTAAAATTTGTTAGAAACAAACAAATTAACTATGAGAAATTTTGTTAAGAATCCACGCTAACAAAATCCTAGCTAACTGTTCCTAGCTAACTGTTAATTCCTTATTACATTATCTCAATTTATTTATCGCAATTTTAATTCTCACAATTTTATTTATCGTCATTTAATTAATGTTATTTATTTTACGCACTTTATTTATCGTCATTTAAATACTATTATTTACGCATTTTAAATATCGGGACACATATACAATGTTTTGACATATCATATTGACGTCATCTATATATATTATTTGGAATAACCGTAGACACTCTATATGCGGTAATGTTCGAGTTAGCTATATAGGGTCGAGGTTGATTCTAAAATAATATATATACTTTGAGTTGTGATTTAGTCTACGACATGTATACAATGGGTCACGATACGTATTAATTAATTCGAATATTATATATTAAACTATATATGAATTATTGAATTACTAACTGTGGACTACCAACATTGGACAATTAAAATGAATTAAAATATTGATTATAACATATGAAACTAAATATTTCTTCAAGTTTGCCACTTGATTTCATCTTAAATCTCATTTGTATCTTGACGATTATAATCTGCGTTCAAACATCTCATGATTCTTGAAAACACCTCAATCGAGAGGATGAAGCAAACGTTTAACACATATCTATGCTAGCTCTTTTGGCATTGTTATTACCGAAAATAACTTTGCAATCCCTTTTCAAATTAGCCAATTTTGTCACAGCTCCAGCAAATCAACTTTGATTTTCATTCGAATAAGCCTTATTATAATAATTATCCTTTCATCATCGGTATCGGGGAACCGATTATATCTCACCACATTAGCAGAAAACTTACCAGCAACTCCATTAATCTTTGACTTTCCAAAAAATCATTGCATTCAGTGAAACTCTATCATATATCCATCTACATCTTGTAACAATAATTGTCATACCAACTATCAGAAATCATCAATCAGTATTTTAAATCTCTCAGCATTACTACATCAACAGTTATATGTATATATATAACATTTATCTCTTAGAATTATGAATCTTCAATTCTGAATTTCTAGAAAAGCACCCAGTCCACGAATTAATACTCTGAATGTTGAAAAAGCTGAACGAAGCAGCAGAAACTGTAGACAACTGTAAATGATATTAAACCGTCGGAAGTTTGATGATAAAGAATATGCTGGCAAAGCTCAGAAAAGTTGGAACTTGAAAACGGATTGAGCAAATCATGCAGGAGGCTGTGAACAAATCGCAAAGATTAAACCTACCTTCAAAGAATCCAAATGATTCAGTATCAGCTGAAGTCATTAACGAATACCTTACTCCTGACTCTAAACCTTTACGAACAAATCTTCATCATCATCCATCGATATTAGATATTCTAAGATATCATCGTATCTTTTATTATAAATATCGTCGATATTTCTAAAGATATTTTCATAGTTATTCTTATCTAAAATCATTTATCACATCGCGATATCAGTGTTACATCAGAAAGGAAATTATTTTAGTTTCTAAAAATCTGAAAAGTTCGAACTTAAATTTGAATGTTTTTGAAGTAGTGTTGGGAACTGAAGCATGAGTTAGTATAATATAATGACACTTGATCAACGTGATTATATTACAGTAAGTCATGCTGAGTTTCTAATGGAATGTGATGATTCACATACCCTAACGTCATCATGTGCCATGTCACAAGACTCTCACATTCTACCAAATCTTTAAACATATCAAGAACATATTTTCTTGATAGTTCTATCTTTTCTCTTGAATTCTGGTAATTTAACCAATCAAGATCGTGCTATTACATCTTCTCTCTTAGAATGTTAGTTATGTTCATTCAAAACTTCATACCTACAAATTCTGGACCATTATTCGTTTGACTTAAAGTCGAGAAAAGAAAATGAAAGTATGGAACTCCAAAATATAAAGGAAATGAAGAGGGTGGAGTTATAATGAAATATCCGACAGAGCAATCGAAATAGATTACCGCATTTAATCAAAGAAAATTCTAATTTCCTTCATTACCGAAGAACCAAATCTTATTACAAAGATTTCCTCTAAATTGCTTAAATTTCGGAAATCAATCATGACTACGTTACCGGATATGACGAATCTACATTTACTCAATTCATTCTTTCGTGATAGCTTCACTCGTACTCTTCACCTAATATGAATTGTTTTATCCATATTACTCAATGATGATAAAACTCTATTTATCAACTCATTTTCATCATGAAAATATTTTTATTGTTAGCCATGACGACCTCGATCAAATTTCGAGGACGAAATTTCTTTAACGAGTAGGTACTGTGACGACCCAGAAATTTCTTACCAAATTTAAACGTAAATCTTAATATGACTTCGACACGATAAGCAAAGTCTGTAATGGTGAGTCTCGAAAATTTTGGAACTATGATCATATAATCAATTTCCTTTTGACTGTGCTCGACGATTCACGAACAATTGTGTGTAAATAAAAATGTATATATATATATATATATATATATATATATATATATATATATATATATATATATATATATATATATATATAGTGGTAGGATCAAGAGGGAAGTAACCATTCGGGGAGAAGCGGGGGGAAGCAAAAACTTTTTTTTCTTCGTTTTTTGAAAAAACTTTGTTCACGAACATTATAGATGAGATGAAAATATGAACATTTAGTACAGACACTTTGTGATAAATGTTTTTATTTTGGCTGGAAAACGCTCAAAGAAGTAATATATAACAATTATCGTGTTTTTCGAGCGTATTTTGAGGTTTAGATATTATGGTTTATAGGATTTAGATATTATGGTTTAGAAATTTAGGGTTTAGGGTTTAGATTTAGGATTTAGATTGAGTTTTTAACACGAACGGTTTATTCCATAAACCCAAAACACCAAACCCTAAACACTAAATCGGGCTAAATTTTACTTCACCAAACATGAAAAAATAACGTTCATATTCTTCACGAACAATATTATCTTGAATGTTATTTTTTGTCGATCATTTTCTTGCCTAAATAATAACATTCATCACGAAGTGTCTCTTCTAAATGTTCATATTTTCATGTGATCTTGATGCCGGAAAAAAATTTCAAAAAAAACGAATTTTTTTTTTTTGCTTCCCCCCGCTTCCCCCCGATTTAGAAACGTTCCATATTAATTGATTTCGTCACGAGGTTTTGACCTCTATATGAGACGTTTTTCAAAGACTGTATTCATTTTTAAAACAACCATAACCTTTATTTTATCAATAAAGGTTTTAAAAGCATTACGTAGATTATCAAATAATGATAATCTAAAATATACTGTTTACACATGACCATTACATAATGGTTTACAATAGAAATATATTACATCGACATATGTTTCTTGAATGCAGTTTTTATACAATATCATACAAACATGGACTCCAAATCTTGTCCTTATTTTAGTATGCAACAGCGGAAGCTCTTAGTATTCACCTGAGAATAAACATGCTTTAAACGTCAATAAAAATGTTGGTGAGTTATAAGTTTAACCTATATATATCAAATCATAACAATAGACCACAAGAATTCATATTTTAATACACATCCCATACATAGAGATAAAAATCATTCATATGGTGAACACCTGGTAACCGACATTAACAAGATGCATATATAAGAATATCCCCATCATTCCGGGACACCCTTCGGATATGATATAAATTTTGAAGTACTAAAGCATCCGGTACTTTGGATGGGGTTTGTTAGGCCCAATAGATCTATCTTTAGGATTCGCGTCAATTAGGGTGTCTGTTCCCTAATTCTTAGATTACCAGACTTAATAAAAAGGGGCATATTTGATTTTGATAATTCAACCATAGAATGTAGTTTCACGTACTTGTGTCTATTTTGTAAATCATTTATAAAACATGCATGTATTCTCATCCCAAAAATATTAGATTTTAAAAGTGGGACTATAACTCACTTTCACAGATATTTCCTTCCTCAGAAATAAGACTTGGCCACGGATCAATTCACAAACCTATAACAAATATGTACATATATATCAAAGTATGTTCAAAATATATTTACAACATTTTTAATACGTTTTACTGTTTTAAGTTTATTAAGTCAGCTGTCCTTGTTAGTAACCTACAACTAGTTGTCCATAATTAGATGTACAGAAATAAATCAATATATATTATCTTGAATCAATCCACGACCTAGTGTATACACGTCTCAGGCTAGATCACAACTCAAACTATATATATTTTTGGAATCAACCTCAACCCTGTATAGCTAACTCCAACATTACTGCATATAGAGTGTTTATGGTTGTTCCAAATAATATATATAGATGGGTCGATATGATATGTCAAAACATTTGCATACGTGTCTATAGTATCCCAAGATTACATAATATATTAGAATACATGTATAATACAATATAAGTTAGCTAGGATATGATTTGTATAGATTTTTTACCAATTTTCAAGTAGCTACAACAAGCAAAAATAACCAATCTTGTTTTACCCATAACTTCTTCATTTTAAATCCATTTTGAGTGAATCAAATTGCTATGGTTTCATATTGAACTTAAATTTATGAATCTATACAGAAAAAGTATAAGTTTATAGTCGAAATTACAGGTTACAAGTCATTTTTGTAAAGGTAGTCATTTCAGTCGAAAGAACGACGTCTAGATGACCATTTTGGAAAACATACTTCCACTTTGAGTTTAACCATAATTTTTGGATATAGTTTCATGTTCATAAGAAAAATCATTTTCCCAGAAGAACAACTTTTAAATCAAAGTTTATCATAGTTTTTAATTATCCAAACCAAAACAGCCCCCGGTTTCACTACGACGGCGTATATCCGATTTTATGGTGTTCATTGTGTTTCCAGGTTTTAAATCATTAAGTTAGCATATCATATAGATATAGAACATGTGTTTAGTTGATTTTAAAAGTCAAGTTAGAAGGATTAACTTTTGTTTGCGAACAAGTTTAGAATTAATTAAACTATGTTCTAGTGATTACAAGTTAAAACCTTCGAATAAGATAGTTTTATATGTATGAATCGAATGATGTTATGAACATCATTACTACCTCATGTTTTCTGGATAAAACCACTGGAAATGAGAAAAATGGATCTAGCTTCAAAGAATCCTTGGATAGCTTGAAATTTCTTGAAGCAGAATCATGACACGAAAACAGTTCAAGTAATATTTTCACTCGAAATAAGATTGTTATAGTTGTAGAAATTGAATCAAAGTTTGAATATGAATATTACCTTGAATTAGAAAGATAACCTACTGTAAATAACAAAGGTTCCTTTATCTTAGATGATTACTTGGAATGGATTAGAAAACTTGGAAGTAGACTTGCAAACTTGGAAGTATTCTTGATTTTTATGAAACTATACTTATGGAATTTATGAAGAACACTTAGAACTTGAAGATAGAACTTGAGAGAGATCACTTAGATGAAGAAAATTGAAGAATGAAAGTGTTTGTAGGTTTTTTTGGTCGTTGGTATATGGATTAGATATAAAGGATGTGTAATTTTGTTTTCATATAAATAAGTCATGAATGATTACTCATATTTTTGTAATTTTATGAGATATTTCATGCTAGTTGCCAAATAATGGTTCCCACATGTGTTAGGTGACTCACATGGGCTGCTAAGAGCTGATCATTGGAGTGTATATACCAATAGTACATACATCTAAAAGTTGTGTATTGTACGAGTACGAATACGGGTGCATACGAGTAGAATTGTTGATGAAACTGAACGAGGATGTAATTGTAAGCATTTTTGTTAAGTAGAAGTACTTTGATATGTGTCTTGAAGTCTTTCAAAAGTGTAAGAATACATATCAAAACACAACATGTATATACATTCTAATGGAGTCGTTAAGTCTTCGTTAGTGTTACATGTAAGTGTTGTTTTGAAACCTTTAAGTTAACGACCTCAATTAATGTTGTTAACCCAATGTTTATTATATCAAATTAGATGTTAAATTATTATATTATCATGATATTATGATGTATGAATATCTCTTAATATGATATACACATTAAAATATCGTTACAATGATAATCGTTACATATAAGTCTCGTTTCGTAATTCTTGGGTTAGTAGTCTTGTTTTTACATATGTAGTTCATTGTTAACAAACTTAATGATATATTTAAATATCATTTTATCATGTTAAATATAGTGTATCAATATCTTAATATGATACATATGTATTTAGTAGACGTTATCATAACGATAATCGTTATATATATCATTTCGAGTTTCTTAACTTAGTAATCTCATTTCTTATGTATATCACACATTGTTAATATACTTAGTGCGATACTTACTCATCATAATCTTATGTCAACCATATATATATTTCTATATATACCACAACATGTAGTTTTTACAATTTTGTAACGTTCGTGAATCGCCGGTCAACATGGGTGATCAATTGTCTATATGAAACTTATTTTATTTAATCAAGTCTTAACAAGTTTGATTGCTTAAAATGTTGGAAACATTTAGTCATGTAAATATCAATCTCAATTAATATATATAAACATGGAAAAGTTCGGGTCACTACAGTACCTACCCGTTAAATAAATTTCGTCCCGAAATTTTAAGCTGTTAAAGGTGTTGACGAATCTTCTGGAAATAGATGCGGGTATTTCTTCTTCATCTAATCTTCACGCTCCCAGGTGAACTCGGGTCCTCTACGAGTATTCTATCGAATCTTAACAATCAGTATCTTGTTTTTCTTAAGTCTCTTAACCTCATGATCCATTATTTGGACGGGTACTTCAATGAATTGAAGTTTTTCATTGATTTGGATTTCGTCCAACGGAATAGTGAGATCTTCTTTAGCAAAACATTTCTTCAAATTCGAGACGTGGAAAGTGTTATGTACAGCCGCGAGTTGTTGAGGTAGCTCCAGTTGGTAAGCTACTGGTCCGATACGGTCTATAATCTTGAATGGTCCAATGTACCTTGGATTTAGTTTCCCCCGTTTACCAAATCGAACAACGCCTTTCCAAGGTGAAACCTTAAGCATGACCATTTCTCCAATTACCAACTCTATATCTTTTCTTTTACTGTCCGCGTAGCTCTTTTGTCGACTCTGGGCGGTTTTCAATCGTTGTTGAATTTGGATGATTTTCTCGGTAGTTTCTTGTATTATCTCCGGACCCGTAATCTGTCTATCCCCCACTTCATTCCAACAAATCGGAGACCTGCACTTTCTACCATAAAGTGCCTCAAACGGCGCCATCTCAATACTAGAATGATAACTGTTGTTGTAGGAAAATTCTGCTAACGGTAGGTGTCGATCCCAACTATTTCCAAAATCAATAACACATGCCCGTAGCATGTCTTCAAGCATTTGTATCGTCCTTACGCTCTGCCCATCAGTTTGTGAATGATAGGCAGTACTCATGTCTAAACGAGTCCACAATGCTTGTTGCAACGTCTGCTAGAACCTTGAAACAAATCTACCATCCCTATCAGAGATAATAGAGACGGGTATTCCATGTCTGAAGACAACCTCCTTCAAATACAATCGCGCCAACTTCTCCATTTTGTCATCTCCTCTCATTGGCAGGAAGTGTGCTGACTTGGTGAGACGATCAACTATTACCCAAATAGTATCATAACCACTTGCAGTCCTTGGCAATTTAGTAATGAAATTTATGGTAATGTTTTCCCATTTTCATTCCGGGATTTCAGGTTGTTGTAGTAGACCTGATGGTTTCTGATGTTCAGCTTTGACCTTAGAACACGTCAAACATTCTCCTACATATTTAGCAATATCGGCTTTCATTCCCGGCCACCAAAAGTGTTTCTTGAGATCTTTATACATCTTCCCCGCTCCGGGATCTATTGAATATCTGGTTTTATGTGCTTCTTTAGGTACCATTTCTCTCACATCTCCAAACCTTGGTACCCAAATTCTATCAGCCCTATATCGGGTTCCGTCTTCCCGAATATTAAGATGTTTCTCTGATCCTTTGGGTATCTCATTCTTCAACTTTCCTTCTTTTACAACCCCCTGTTGCGCCTCCTTTATTTGAGTAGTAAGGTTAGTACGAATAATTATATTCATAGCGTTTACCCGTATAGGTTCTCTGTCCTTTCTACTCAAAGCGTCGGCTACCACATTCACCTTCCCCGGGTGGTATCGAATCTCAAAATCATAATCATTCAACAGTTCAATCCATAAGCGTTGTCTCATATTCAGTTGCTTCTAATTAAATATATGTTTGAGACTTTTGTGGTCGGTATATATAATACTTTTGACCCCATATAAATAATGCCTCCAAGTCTTTAATGCAACAACAGCACCCAATTCCAAATCGTGAGTTGTATAATTTTGCTCGTGAATCTTCAATTGTCTAGACGCATAAGCAATCACCTTCGTTCGTTGCATTAACACACAACCGAGACCTTGCTTTGATGCGTCACAATAAATCACAAAATCATCATTCCCTTCAGGCAATGACAATATAGGTGCCGTAGTTAGCTTTTTATTCAATAACTGAAACGTCTTCTCTAGTTCATCCTTCCATTCAAATTTCTTCCCTTTATGCGTTAATGCAGTCAAGGGTTTTGCTATTTTGGAGAAATCTTGGATGAATCTTCTGTAGTAACCAGCCAATCCTAAAAATTGACGTATATGCTTCAGAGTTTTTTGGGTTTCCCACTTTTCAACGGTTTCGATCTTTGCCGGGTCCACCTGGATACCTTCATTGTTCACTATGTGACCGAGGAATTGAACTTCTTCCAACCAAAATGCACACTTTGAAAACTTAGCGTACAGTTTTTCTTTCCTCAATACTTCTAGCACTTTTCTCAAATGTTCTTCGTGCTCTTGATCATTCTTAGAGTAAATAAGTATGTCATCGATGAAAACAATGACAAACTTGTCAAGATATGGCCCACACACTCAGTTCATAAGGTCCATGAACACAGCTGGTGCGTTAGTCAATCCAAACGGCATAACCATAAACTCGTAATGACCATAACGCGTCCTAAAAGTAGTTTTTGGAATATCATCCTCCTTTACTCGCATTTGATGATATCCAGAACGTAAATCGATCTTCGAATAAATAGACGAGCCTTGTAGTTGATCAAATAAGTCGTCGATTCTCGGTAGTGGGTAGCGGTTCTTGATGGTAAGTTTGTTCAACTCTCGGTAGTCGATACACAACCTGAATGTACCATCTTTCTTCTTCACAAACAGAACAGGAGCTCCCCATGGTGATGTACTTGGTCGAATGAAACCACGCTCTAAAAGTTCCTGTAAGTGACTTTGTAATTCTTTCATTTCGCTGGGTGCGAGTCTGTATGGAGCACGAGCTATTGGTGCAGCTCCTGGTACAAGGTCTATTTGAAATTCAACGGATCGATGTGGGGGTAATCCCGGTAATTCTTTCGGAAATACATAGGGAAATTCTTTTGCGACGGGAACATCACTGATGCTCTTTTTTTCAGTTTGTACTTTCTCGACATGTGCTAGAATAGCATAGCAACCTTTTCTTATTAGTTTTTATGCCTTCAAATTACTAATAAGATGTAGCTTCGTGTTGCCCTTTTCTCTGTACACCATTAAGGGTTCTCCTTCTTCTCGTACAATGCAAATTGCATTTTTGTAACATACGATCTCTGCTTTTATCTCCTTCAGCCAGTCCATGCCAACTATTACATCAAAACTCCCTAACTCTACTGGTATCAAATAAATCTTAAATATTTCGCTACCCAGTTTAATTTCTCAATTCTGGCATATATAATCTGCTGAAATTAATTTACCGTTTTCTAATTCGAGTAAAAATTTACTATCCAATGGCGTCAATGGACAACTTAATTTAGCACAAAAATCTCTACTCATATAGCTTATATCCGCACCGGAATCAAATAAAACGTAAGCAGATTTATTGTCAATAAGAAACATACCCGTAACAAGCTCCGGGTCTTCCTGTACCTCTGCCACATTAATATTGAAAACTCTTCCGCGGCCTTGTCCATTCGTGTTCTCCTGGTTCGGGCAATTTCTAATAATGTGGCCCGGTTTTCCACATTTATAACAAACTACATTGCCATAACTTGCTCCGACACTACTCGCTCCGCCATTACTCGTTCCGACCCCATTTGTTCCTGTCGTTCTGTTAACCCCTGGTCCGTAGACCTCACACTTCGCCGCGCTATGACCATTTCTTTTACACTTGTTGCAAAATTTGGTACAAAACCCCGAGTGATACTTTTCACACCTTTGACATAGCTGCTTCTGATTGTTGTTGTTGTTGTTGCGGTTGTTATTGTTGTTGGGATGATTGTTGTAGTTGTTGTTGTTGTTGTTGTTATTGTTGTTGTTGTTGTTGTTGTTGTTGTTGTTGTTGTTGTTGTTGTTGTTGTTGTTGTTGTTGTTGTTGTGCCATTTGTTGTAGTTGCGATTGATGTTACGATTGTTGGGATAGTTGTTGTTGTTTTGGTGACTCTTATCACCGTTTTCCTCCCACTTTCTTTTGACTAACTTCACGTTGGCCTCTTCGGCCACCTGTTCTTTAATTCTTCCCTCAATCTGGTTCACTAGTTTGTTAGCCATTCTACATGCCTTTTGTATGGAGGTAGGATCGTGTGAACTTATATCTTCTTGGATTCTCTCCGGTAACCCTTTCACAAACGCGTCGATCTTCTCTTCCTCATCTTCGAACGCTCTCGGACACAATAGGCACAATTATGTGAATCGTCTTTTGTACGAAGTAATATCGAATCCCTGTGTTCGTAGCCCTCTAAGTTCTGACTTGAGCTTATTGACCTCAGTTCTGGGACGGTACTTCTCGTTCATCAAGTGCTTGAATGCTGACCACGGTAGCGCGTAAGCAGCATCTTGTCCCACTTACTCTAGATAGGTATTCCACCATGTTAACGCAATACCTGTGAAGGTATGTGTAGCGTACTTCACTTTGTCTCCTTCAGTACACTTACTTATGGCATACACCGATTCGACTTTCTTGGTCCACCATTTCAATCCAATTGGTCCTTCGGTTCCATCAAATTCCAAAGGTTTGCGGGCAGTGAATTCTTTGTAGGAGCATCCTACACGATTTCTTGCGCCGTTAGCTGCATTGCTAGATTCAGAGTTATTGTTGGTATGTAGCGCGGCCTGTACTGCGGCTATGTTTGAAGCAAGAAAGGCACGAAATTCCTCTTCGCTCATATTCAAGGTGTGTCGAGTAGTCGGTGCCATTTCCTTCAAAATAGTCAAATGAAACAATTTAATCATACAGAATATTAAGAGTAGTCAATAGTATCTCGTAGCATAATATGAACTCATTTATAAAAGCTTTTTCTTCATATTAGCGTTTTATAATTTTAAATTCGGGTACTACCTACCCGTTAAGTTCATACTTAGTAGCTAATATACAATTCAACTACTACAATTCCATATGAAAAACTGATTATAATAATATATCACATACAAATATTGTTCAAACTTACAACTTCGCTATATTACATATAACATGAAATATAGTACACTATGATACAGGACAGTTTTGAAGATAAATCTAGTTAATACGCAAGTTGTTCAGCAAAGGAAATAAAGACACGTAATTCATAAGTCCAGAAACAAGTCATGCATTCTGGTTTTACTAAGACGACTTCCCATCCTTGGTCTTGTGGAAAATAACCGTTATGACCATTAGCTAGGCAGCATGTTGTAATGTCGTCAAAAGGACGAGGGTTTTGTAATGTCCAACAGCCCCGTAATAATCTAAAAACCTTGTTTCTCACCCCAACTACTGAATCCGTCACTTGTGGGAAGGTTTTATTTAAAAGTTGCAATCCGATGTTCTTTTTCTCACTTTGGTAAGAAGCGAACATCACTAACCCGTAAGCATAACATGCTTCTTTATGTTGCATGTTAGAAGCTCTTTCTAATTCACGAAATCCTATGTTGGGATATGTTGAGTCAAAATAGGTTCTTAACCCGTAGCGTAAAATTGCATTTGGTTTCTGATGTCGTAGCGTGGGGGTATGAAATAGTTTATATTTTTACTAGGAAAAGCGATACAAATTACACAAGTTTTAATTATTTATTTACAAATGAGATATACCTAAACCTTACTACAACAATATAGGCAGTGTACCTAATCGTAGAGTAGTGTAGTTTTTAGTAAGTCCGGTTCGTTCCACAGGGAGCTGGCTTATTTCACACTATATTTTAAAAAATTATATTCGTACAAAATATATTATATTAATAATATATAAAAGGGGGTTTTACCGTTTAATGACCGGTTTGTCGATTTTATATTTTAAGCGAAGTGTAAAGTAAATGACGATATTTAACTAACAATATAAAATAAATAACAATAATTAAAATGAGAATAAATAAAAGTACGAGGAAAACTGAAATAAAATATATTATGCTTATTTAAACTTCCGTAATCATGATGTTTGACGTGCTGATTTTAGTTTTATGCCCATGGGTTAATTGTCTTTTGTCCTAGATTATTTAATATGTCCGTCTGGTTTTTGTCCATAACAGTCCATCGGTCATAAATTTAAAGTGCGAGTGTCCTCGTCAATTTATTCTTATACCCGAAGTCAAATATTCCAACTAATTGGGGACTTAAACTGTAACAAGGTTTTAATACTTTGTTTAATAATTACACCAGGATATCGACTGCGTGTAACCCAAGGTTTTAATACTTTGTTATCAATTATGCCAAGTGTCCTTGTACATAATTTCACCCCTGTTTTAATAATTCCATAGACTATTAATCCATTCCCATGTCCGGTTAAATGAACGATTATTCGTACATATAAATACCCAGCCCATCGTGTCCGATCGAGTGTATATGGTTATTTATAGGTACATCCAATTATAAATCTTTATATTAAAATTAACAAACTATCATTTAGTTAAACAAATATAAAGCCCATTAATAGTCCATAGTCTAATTTCCACAAGTGTCGTTCTTTTGTCCCAACCCCAATTATGGTACAAAGCCCAATTACCCAATTTTAATATTTTTAGCCCAACATCATGATTACTTCGTCTTAAATAAGCATAATAATAACTTAAGTACGAGACATTAATTTAAAAAGGAGAACATAGTTTACATTGATTATTTATCGCGTAGTGTTACACGGATAGAGCTCCGACTTTAAAACCCGTAAAATAACCTTTACATAACCCGAACTAATCTAATATAACACTAATCTATATTATATATATATATATATATATATATATATATATATATATATATATATATATATATATATATATATATATATATATCTATTTATATTATACTATGGAGTATTATTATTATTATGTTATTTTTACTCGCAGAATTCGTGACCTTTTATAGGGATTTCTGATTTTTCAAACTCCGCTAGTCGTGGAGTTTTTGGCATTCAAACTCCGCGAGTCGTGGAGTTTGATTTTCCAGCTCACAAACTTTTGGCTCCTAGCTTGTCGACATAATAAATATATAAATATAAAATATAAATAATTAATATAATTATTTATATATTATATTATATTCTTGTGCATAGTAGACTTGTAATTTTTGGTCCATTGCGTCAGGCGTTGATAGTTGGCTCGGGTACCGGTTCCGGATTTTCGAACGTCCTTTCGTATAATTTAATATCTTGTACTTTGCGTTTTGTAACTTGTACTCTTGTCATTTTTAGACGTTTCTCATCAATAAATTGAACCTTTTGAATTGTATCTTGTACATTTGAGCTTTTTGGACGTTTGTGTCTTCAAATCTTCGTTTTCGCCTTTTGTCTTCGCACTTATTTATTTAAACAATTACAATGAAAATATAATACAATTACATATGAAAACCTATTATTTAGAAGGGATATTACTATGAAATATATGTTCCTTTTTAGCCTTATCAAATATCCCCACACTTGAGCGTTGCTTGTCCTCAAGCAATACAGAACTTGAAATAAAAACATACATGAATCACTTTTTTATTCATCACACTTTGTACATTAGTGATTTTGATATGGTGGTATAAACAATGATAGTAACGATAGAACCATGGTTAAGGGTGGGTGTGTCATCCACAGTTGCCTCGGGTTTAGGTCAACGACACTTGCAATCAAATAGCCGATTTACTTTCAGTTTCCAAAGCAAAGTGCATATTTGAAAGGCAGTTTACAGTCCCACATGACTATGAAAATGTAGATCCTTAAGGAAATTGGATCTTTATGAAAATATTTGATATTTTGAAAATTCAATCTTGCTTTTACCCTAGATAAGTTTTCCGGAATAACCCTTCACCGGTGTTTACAAAATATTTTTTTGTTGTGGGTTGTGTGGGTTTCAGATTTGAAAATTTTAGCTCAACACTTGTGGTTTTGTGTTACCCACTTGCTAACCTTGTATTGGGAAAGCAACACGTCCAGTATACTTGTCCCGTATATTACCTTTCGGCAAACTACCGTCCGGTTGTAAAGGAAAGCGATGAACAAGAAACTGTTAAGGCAATGTCTAATGACATGCATTTAATTATGGTCTATAACGTGTCGGACGCAATTACTATCCTTTGTAGGAGCAATAGTAAAGATCAACCTATAATTTTTTCGGTCTGGCACAAGGTCCTATCTTTGACCATGCTATGCAACCACCGTTCTTACGGTTGACACCCGATTTGGTTCAGGTGACCTAATGAATTCCAGGTGAATTCCTAGGATTTTACGTTCAATGGTAATGAACGCATTGAAAATAGGTTATCAGAAAACAAATCGGTTTGTAACTTTTGATCAAAATATTTTCTCGTTCAAGCTCGAGTTTAGATATCATTGAATTCCATGAGTTTGAATTCTCAATCTTAAATGTCAATCTCAAGGATTGAGTAATATCAGTCTTAAAAGCTGATTTTTGATCTTTTAAGGAGATTATCCTTTCTGGGGATCTGATTCATTAGTCTTATCAAGCTAATTTGCATGGTGCCCTCCCCATTTTACAAGACAGATCCTCTCATGGTTAGGATAAGTCTGACCACTTGGCGACCCTGTTTGATACTGAGGTCCGTGGATTTCCTGCTGATTTTAGTGATGACTTTTCTAGATTTTTCGTCAACCTACAGCTGGTCTGGACGACAACTTCTTGACCTAAATCAAGAAGCGTGTGTCTTTTTCGGAAGACTTTACTTCCTTTTAATGATGGAATTGATTCATCGTGTAGATCCATCTTTTCTTTTCTTTCATCGGGTAAAATAGTTAATTTAGTCCAAAACAAAAGCATCTGCAATAAACTTTACAGAAACATGTGCTAGATAGTTTTTAATTGAATAACTAGGTACATTCTCCCCACACTTAGTTTCTTTCTTTGCCTTTTTATTCTCCTTTATTCCATTTTAAATGAATTCAAGCTTTTAGGGTGTTTCTTAATTTATGTCCTTTCCGAGGTAACGATAATTTCGGTATTAACACCTAGTTTTCACCGTTCATAAATATATATAAACATGATTTTAAATTCATTTAGTTGAAAATTTTTCAAATTTTCATAAAATTTGGCAAATAAACCAAGTATAAACCCGAGAAAATTTATAACCCTTCCCCACACTTGAGATCATGCAATGCCCTCATTTGCATGAAATCAGACTCTAATTATAAATTCATGAGGGTGATTAGTGTAGAAAAGTGATTGAAAATACCCAGTTTGTAATTACAAAGCTCGTCGAATGATAGATGTCGCGCCTCATCGTTCATTCCTTCTTGTTTTATCACACATACTTTTTTTTTTCAAAAACGGCTGCTTTTCTGAACTGTTTACTAATATTTGAAAAAGCGTCTTTTACCCTAATCATGCATTTTTATTAACGAGTTATGCACTAACCTGAACCCCGAATTTAACGTTAAGTGGGGTTAGACTTCCCCACACTTAGCTGACGACATATGAAGTCGGTAGAATAAGTTCCACGAATTAAAATAGTGAGCCAGTTATTTACATCTCGGGTGGTATATATTATATCAATGGGTTTAAAGTTTAGACTCTCCCGATCGTCACTACTTAATTCTTTTTTAAGTGTAGCTTTTAGTAAATGGATATGTCTCTTTTCTGGTTCTTGGTCAAATGGATCGATATACATCGACATACATATTTCTATAGGGTGGATAATTCCTAACATTTCCTTCCGTTCATTCACGGGATCAAAGGTTTCACCTCTATTACCCAATTGGGTGAAATTCGAGGTGTCATTATCTATTAAAGCTCGTAGTTCATCTTCGGTAGATGACTCGTCTATTGAGAATATTGGGTTGGAAGGTTGTGGAATGGTGAATTTCGGGATTGTAGTAGATTCTTCTTCATTAACTGTACTTATTGGTCTCACCATTTTGGTCTCGGGGGTAAAATTTTAAACGTTATTGTTTTCCCAAGAGTACCAATTTGTCACCCTTACTTCTTCTTTATCCATTGATGGATCGATGATTTCGTCGGTAGAGGCTAATGTGTCGATATGTTGTGAAATTGGTAAGACTGAATAAAAAGTATCATCGGGATAGTTGGTAATTTCGGAGCTCTCGAATTCATCAAAATTCGATGATATGAGATTTTCTTGCACAATACTCCTCAGATCCACAGGTGTGTAGTTTGATAGAGTTTCAGCTTGCCGGTTTACAAACTCTCTCATTTGTTCATTTTGAGCATTGAGTTCTTCGAGTTTGATTTTCATATTGTCTAGTAAATTTTCAGACACGTAATTTTCCTCGTCTACTGGTTGTTGAGTTTGGATATATTCTTGGGAATAATCCCAATTTGAATTGTATTCTTCATAATCATTCCATTCAGGTTCCGTGGGTGCGTAATTTTCCATAGGAACGTAATAATAACATTCCCATCTTGAGTGATAATCTCCACAGATTTCACAACCAGGTATTGTTTCGTCATTCGTGATCCAAGATTGACCGAATGAATTGTCATCAACACTCGTTTGAGAGTATTGATTTAATTGATTTTGGATATCAAAAAGGGTTTCCATAGCCTTGTTTTCAAAATTTTCCATTTTATTGCGATGGCCAAATTTTAGCTACAATGTGGTGCATTTACTAATTATCCTATTAGTTATAAAAATAGAAAAACTTATATAAGTTGTCCAATTAATAGACTTTTCTGCTTTTGCCCACGTTTTGAATAGCCAAAAGATGCAGCAGGGAGCCAGAACCCTTTAAATCGGAAGCTCACAACTCAGCCACTAACAAATCCAACTATTACTACGAAGCAGAAAATTGTCAACGTCCATTAATTTAACCACTTAAATAATTTTTCTTTCCGTTTGAGATAGTAGATAAGAAATAGAGAAAATTTCTAAGTCCTAAAAACTAAAGCGTCGAGAAATAAGAAAGAAAAAGAATGCGCGTCGAAAAACGTCGAAAAATAAAAATAAGAAAGTAGCGAGTCGTGACTTAAAAGGCACTAAAATTTTAAAATCATCGCAAAATTCTAAAGCACCTAAATCTTAGTCTAAAGAAATAGCACTTAAGGGATTTTACGGCAAAGCCTAAGAATCTATAAATATAAAATAACTACGGAAAAACTAATTTTAAAACTAATTGCGAACGAAAAATATATAAAATATTACGATTACACTAAATAAAAGGATACAAATTATAAAAGTGATAAAATCACTTATTTTTATAAAAAATATTATTTTTATATTTTTATTATTATTTTTATAAAAGTATTAATTTTTTATATATTAAAACTAAATATAATTAATTATAACTAATTAATTTAAAAACTTAAACTAAATAATAATAATAATAAAGTAATTAGGGTTAAATAATAATAATAATTAATAATACCTCGTAATTAATGCGAAATAGGGTTTCTGGTCAGGCTGGTCAGGGCGGCTCTGCGAGTCGTCGAGTTTTAAGCCTGCAAACTCCGCGAGTCGTGGAGTTTGAAAAAAACGTTTTTTTTTTAAAATTTTATATTGTTTTTCTAAAAATATATAAAAATATATTTATACAAAAATAAATTAAAAATATAGCGTTTCGTCGAGTCCCCGGCAGCAGCGCCAAAAACTTGATGTCGCAGCGTGGGGGTATGAAATAGTTTATATTTTTACTAGGAAAAGCGATACAAATTACACAAGTTTTAATTATTTATTTACAAATGAGATATACCTAAACCTTGCTACAACACTATAGGCAGTGTACCTAATCGTAGAGTAGTGTAGTTTTTAGTAAGTCTGGTTCGTTCCACAGGGAGCTGGCTTATTTCACACTATATTTTAAACAATTATATTCGTACAAAATATATTATATTAATAATATATAAAAGGGGGTTTTACCGTTTAATGACCGGTTTGTCGATTTTATATTTTAAGCGAAGTGTAAAGTAAATGAATATATTTAACTAACAATATAAAATAAATAACAATAATTAAAATGAGAATAAATAAAAGTACGAGGAAAAATGAAATAAAATATATTATGCTTATTTAAACTTCCGTAATCATGATGTTTGACGTGTTGATTTTAGTTTTATGCCCATGGGTTAATTGTTCTTTGTCCTGGATTATTTAATATGTCCGTCTGGTTTTTGTCCATAACAGTCCATCGGTCATAAATTTAAAGTGCGAGTGTCCTCGTCAATTTATTCTTATACCCGAAGTCAAATATTCCAACTAATTGGGGACTTAAACTGTAACAAGGTTTTAATACTTTGTTTAATAATTACACCAGAATATCGACTGCGTGTAACCCAAGGTTTTAATACTTTGTTATCAATTATGCCAAGTGTCCTTGTACATAATTTCACCCCTGTTTTAATAATTCCATAGACTATTAATCCATTCCCGTGTCCGGTTAAATGAACGATTATTCGTACATATAAATACCCCGCCCATCGTGTCCGATCGAGTGTATATGGTTATTTATAGGTACATCCAATTGTAAATCTTTATATTAAAATTAACAAACTATCATTTAGTTAAACAAATATAAAGCCCATTAATAGTCCATAGTCTAATTTCCACAAGTGTCGTTCTTTTGTCCAAACCCCAATTATGGTACAAAGCCCAATTACCCAATTTTAATATTTTTAGCCCAACATCATGATTACTTCATCTTAAATAAGCATAATAATAACTTAAGTACGAGACATTAATTTAAAAAGGAGAACATAGCTTACATTGATTATTTATCGCGTAGTGTTACACGGATAGAGCTCCGACTTTAAAACCCGTAAAATAACCTTTACATAACCCGAACTAATCTAATATAACACTAATCTATATTATATATATATATATATATATATATATATATATATATATATATATATATATATATATATATATATATATATATATATATATATATATTATATATTTATTTATATTATACTATGGAGTATTATTATTATTATGTTATTTTTACTCGCAGAATTCGTGACCTTTTATAGGGATTTCTGATTTTTTAAACTCCGCGAGTCATGGAGTTTTTGGCCTTCAAACTCCGCGAGTCGTGGAGTTTGATTTTCCAGCTCACAAACTTTTGGCTCCTAGCTTGTCGACATAATAAATATATAAATATAAAATATAAATAATTAATATAATTATTTATATATTATATTATATTCTTGTGCATAGTAGACTTGTAATTTTTGGTCCATTGCGTCGGGCGTTGATAGTTGGCTCGGGTACCGGTTCCGGATTTTCGAACGTCCTTTCGTATAATTTAATATCTTGTACTTTGCATTTTGTAACTTGTACTCTTGTCATTTTTAGACGGTTCTAATCAATAAATTGAACCTTTTGAATTGTATCTTGTACATTTGAGCTTTTTGGACGTTTGTGTCTTCAAATCTTCGTTTTCGCCTTTTGTCTTCGCACTTATTTATTTAAACAATTACAATGAAAATATAATACAATTACATATGAAAACCTATTATTTAGAAGGGATATTGCTATGAAATATATGTTCCTTTTTAGCCTTATCAGTTTCCCCGCATTTAACGCTTTAAAGAAAACACGGCGTAACTTACGGTCTCCCCAATGTGATATACCCCACCTATCAAAGGAAAACCTTTTATAAACTAAGGCATTTCTGGAAAGTCTTTCAAATGTTTGACAAGTTAATTTCGCCATAACTAAATGTGCTGATGAATTCTGACCGACTCTAGACAAGATTTCCTCAATCATATCCTCTGGTAGGTCTTCTAAAATATTCGGTTGTCTACCCTTAACGTCCATTTTGTTTTTATACTGTAAAATAGACAAGGATTAGATTCGTAAAAAATAATTAACAAACAATACAAGAAATTTTTACATAGAACATAAAAGTACAAGCACACTACAATACATATAATACACAACATGATTACAACCTTCTAATCTGAATCACTGGTTTCTTCTTCTTCGGACTTGGTTCATTTTCCTAATTTTCTAGGAATATATGGTGTTCCTCTAATACGAGTCGTCGTTTTCCATAATGGTTTAGAAAAACCTGGTGGTTTAGAGGTTCCCGGGTCATTGTTACATTTTAGGAAATACGGATGTTGTCGATACATATAAAGTTCATCGGGGTTGGAATCGGGTTTCTCTATTTTTATACCTTTTCCCTTATTATTTTCTTTCGCTTAATTAAATTGGATCGAGGTAATTTCTATAACATCATCGGAATCCTCATCGGGATCCGATTCATCGGAAAATTGGTAATCTTCCCAATATTTTGCTTCCTCGGTGAAAACACTATTGACCATTATTAACTTTGGTCCGTTGGTTGAGGATTTTCTTTTATTTAATCGATTTACTATAGGTATCAATATTTCTTCCTCCGGAACCTCTTCTTCTTCTGGTTCCTCCTCTTCTGATTCATCCTCTCCTGGTTCCTCTTCTTCCGGTTCCTCCTCTTCCGGTTCCTCTTCGGGAATTTGTGAATCTTCCCAAAATATATTAGACTCTTCATTATTATTAGGTGAATCAATGGGATTTGTACTAGAGGTAGACATCTATAACACAATATCAAACACGTTAAGAGATTAATATATCACATAATATTTACATAATATTTACATGTTAATAATATATAGTTTCCAACAAAAAAAATGTTAAGCAATCGTTTTTGAAGAAAAACACAGTCGAAGTCCAGACTCACTAATGCATCCTAACAAACTCGGTAAGATACACTAATGCAATTTTCTGGTTCTCTAAGACCAACGCTCTGATACCAACTGAAATGTCCCATTCATATTGATTATAAACGTTCCATATTAATTGATTTCGTCGCGAGGTTTTGACCTCTATCTGAGACGTTTTTCAAAGACTGCATTCATTTTTAAAACAACCATAACCTTTATTTTATCAATAAAGGTTTTAAAAGCATTACGTAGATTATCAAATAATGATAATCTAAAATATACTGTTTACACATGACCATTACATAATGGCTTACAATAGAAATATATTACATCGATATATGTTTCTTGAATGCAGTTTTTACACAATATCATACAAACATGGACTCTAAATCTTGTCCTTATTTCAGTATGCAACAGCGGAAGCACTTAGTATTAACCTGAAAATAAACATGCTTTAAACGTCAACAAAAATGTTGGTGAGTTATCGGTTTAACCTATATATATCAAATCGTAACAATAGACCACAAGATTTCATATTTCAATACACATCCCATACATAGAGATAAAAATCATTCATATAGTGAACACCTGGTAACCGGCATTAACAAGATGCATATATAAGAATATCCCCATCATTCCGGGACACCCTTCGGATATGATATAAATTTCAAAGTACTAAAGCATCCGGTACTTTGGATGGGGTTTGTTAGGCCCAATAGATCTATCTTTAGGATTCGCGTCAATTAGGGTGTCTGTTCCCTAATTCTTAGATTACCAGACTTAATAAAAAGGGGCATATTCGATTTCGATAATTCAACCATAGAATGTAGTTTCACGTACTTGTGTCTATTTTGTAAATCATTTATAAAACATGCATGTATTCTCATCCCAAAAATATTAGATTTTAAAAGTGAGACTATAACTCACTTTCACAGATATTTCCTTCCTCAGAAATAAGACTTGGCCACGGATCGATTCACGAACCTATAACAAATATGTACATATATATCAAAGTATGTTCAAAATATATTTACAACATTTTTAATACGTTTTACTGTTTTAAGTTTATTAAGTCAGTTGTCCTTGTTAGTAACCTACAACTAGTTGTCCATAATTAGATGTACAGAAATAAATCGATATATATATATTATCTTGAATCAATCCATGACCCGGTGTATACACGTCTCAGGCTAGATCACAACTCAAACTATATATATTTTTGGAATCAACCTCAATCCTGTATAGCTAACTCCAACATTACTGCATATAGAGTGTCTATGGTTGTTCCAAATAATATATATAGATGGGTCGATATGATATGTCAAAACATTTGCATACGTGTCTATGGTATCCCAAGATTACGTAATATATTAGAATACATGTATAATACAATATAATTTAGCTAGGATATGATTTGTATAGATTTGTTACTAATTTTCACGTAGCTACAACAAGCAAAAATAACCAATCTTGTTTTACCCATAACTTCTTCATTTTAAATCCATTTTGAGTGAAACAAATTGCTATGGTTTCATATTGAACTTAACTTTATGAATCTATACAGAAAAAGTATAAGTTTATAGTCGAAATTACAGGTTACAAGTCGTTTTTGTAAAGGTAGTCATTTCAGTCGAAAGAACGACGTCTAGATGACCATTTTGAAAAACATACTTCCACTTTGAGTTTAACCATGATTTTTGGATATAGTTTCATGTTCATAAGAAAAATTATTTTCCCAGAAGAACAACTTTTAAATCAAAGTTTATCATAGTTTTCAATTATCCAAACCAAAACAGCCCCCGGTTTCACTACGACGGCGTATATCCGATTTTATGGTGTTCATTGTGTTTCCAGGTTTTAAATCTTTAATTTACCATATCATATAGATATATAACATGTGTTTAGTTGATTTTAAAAGTCAAGTTAAAAGGATTAACTTTTGTTTGCGAACAAGTTTAGAATTAACTAAACTATGTTCTAGTGATTACAAGTTTAAACCTTCGAATAAGATAGCTTTATATGTATGAATCGAATGATGTTATGAACATCATTACTACCTCAAGTTTTCTGGATAAAACCACTGGAAATTAAAAAAATGGATCTAGCTTCAAAGGATCCTTGGATGGCTTGAAAGTTCTTGAAGCAGAATCATGACACGAAAACAGTTCAAGTAAGATTTTCACTCGAAATAAGATTGTTATAGTTGTAAAAATTGAATCAAAGTTTGAATATGAATATTACCTTGAATTAGAAAGATAACCTACTGTAAATAACAAAGGTTTCTTGATCTTAGATGATTACTTGGAATGGATTAGAAAACTTGGAAGTAGACTTGCAAACTTGGAAGTATTCTTGATTTTTATGAAACTATACTTATGGAATTTATGAAGAACATTTAGAACTTGAAGATAGAACTTGAGAGAGATCACTTAGATGAAGAAAATTGAAATTTGAAAGTGTTTGTAGGTGTTTTTGGTCGTTGGTATATGGATTAAATATAAAGGATGTGTAATTTTGTTTTCATGTAAATAAGTCATGAATGATTACTCATATTTTTGTAATTTTATGAGATATTTCATGCTAGTTGCCAAATGATGGTTCCCACATGTGTTACGTGACTCACATGGGCTGCTAAGAGCTGATCATTGGAGTGTATATACCAATAGTACATACATCTAAAAGTTGTGTATTGTACGAGTACGAATACGGGTGCATACGAGTAGAATTGTTGATGAAACTGAACGAGGATGTAATTGTAAGCATTTTTGTTAAGTAAAAGTACTTTGATATGTGTCTTGAAGTCTTTCAAAAGTGTAAGAATACATATCAAAACACAACATGTATATACATTATAATGGAGTCGTTAAGTCTTCGTTAGTCGTTACATGTAAGTGTTGTTTTGAAACCTTTAAGTTAACGATCTCAATTAATGTTGTTAACCCAATGTTTATTATATCAAATGAGATGTTAAATTATTATATTATCATGATATTATGATGTATGAATATCTCTTAATATGATATATACATTCAAATATCGTTACAACGATAATCGTTACATATAAATCTCGTTTCGTAATTCTTGTGTTAGTAGTCTTGTTTTTACATATGTAGTTCATTGTTAACACACTTAATGATATATTTAAATATTATTTTATCATGTTAAATATAGTGTATCAATATCTTAATATGATACATATGTATTTAGTAGACGTTATCATAACGATAATCGTTATATATATATCATTTCGAGTTTCTTAACTTAGTAATCTCATTTCTTATGTATATCACACATTGTTAATATACTTCGTGCGATACTTACTCATCATAATCTTATGTCAACCATATATATATGTCTATATATACCACAACATGTTGTTTTTACAATTTTGTAACGTTCGTGAATCGCCGATCAATATGGGTGATCAATTGTCTATATGAAATTTATTTCATTTAATCAAGTCTTAACAAGTTTGATTGCTTAACACGTTGGAAACATTTAGTCATGTAAATATCAATCTCAATTAATATATATAAACATGGAAAAGTTCGGGTCACTACAGTACGCGTAATATTTTTCACAAGCTCAGATTCAAAACGAATTTACAAAATGTAATAATGCAGTTTTTTTACTATTCTCATGCTCAAACTATCTGTAAAGTATCAAATTCCAATTCTTTTTAAGAAGTTTGAATTTTGGAGTCAAAGTTCAAGTTTAAAAAGTCAAACGTTCCGTTCATCAAGAAATTTGAAGTTATCTTGATGTTTCTAATTCAATTGATGTTTGAGAAAGTTTTTAGGAGTGAATTGAAACATAGTTCATGTTATAATTAATGTCTATAACATTCACTAATTCAAAATCAAGTTGTGGAGTTCATGTTCTTCAAAAATGCTGTAAATATTAAAATTTTTTAATTTTTTTTTCTGTTTTGTTGATCCACTTACATATTAAACGTTTCTGTATCAGTTGTACAATCTAAATCCAATTAGTAATTAGTGTATATGATCAGTATTGGTTAATTGGTCGAATTATTTTGTGAAGGAGATGAAGAAATAGGATAAACAGAAAAACGGGTTTTGATATTTTGGATTGCTTAAATTCCAGAAAAACTGATAAGGACGAATGGTTTGGGTGTTTATCGGGTGAGCGAGAGGTCTCAGGTTCGAGCCCGGGCAATGGCATTTTTTTTAAAGCTTGATTTGGAAGGTAGTCTTATTTTTCTATTATTATTATTATTATTATTATTATTATTATTATTATTATTATTATTATTATTATTATTATTATTATTATTATTATTATTATTATTATTGTTATTATTAATTATATTATTATTATTATTGTATTTATGATTATTATTATGGTAATGAATAAGTGAGAATAATTAGTTAAAGTTATGATTATATATATATATATATATATATATATATATATATATATATATATATAGATTATAAATATAAATATGTTTATAAAGATGATTAAACTTATAATTAAGTGATGATGCAAAATGAAATATTATTATCATTAATATCATTAAATTATTATTAATTATTATTATCATTATTTCCATTATTATTATTATCATTAATATTGTTATTATTATTATTATTATTATTATTATTATTATTATTATAAATTATTGAATATAAAATATAATGAATATAACTAAAGTGAATATATGTAAAAGTTAGTAAGTGTAATAATAAAGATTTTGGATGATATTAGGATTACTAGTACGACAAGTATGATATAAATAGAAATAAAATCATTAGTATTGACAATAGATAATATTAGGAATAAGTATGAAATCTATTTAAGCTCATGGATTATATATGTACGTATAACACATCTTTGAAATATTATTATAAGTATTATTATTAATATTATCATGAGTATCATTATTATTATACTATTATTAAAAATTTTATCATAACTATCACTAACATCAAAATTATTATTTTTATAGTTATTAATATTGAGTATTACCCATCTACTATTAGGGGAACTAAACTCTTCAACTCCATTGGTCCACTTAGCATTTCCCCTCACATATTATTACTGTTCACGGTTGGCAATTCTCCACCACACAAAAAGGCGTAGCGTGCTAGGATAAACCATATCTTCTGATCTTCACCATCTTCTCTGATCCATCACCATACGATATCTATCCTCAGATCTTCACCATCTCCTCTGATCCATCACCATCCAACATCTTCACCATCTCCTCGATCTATCATCTTCTTCGATTGCATATTCTCCGCAGGTGATCTATCATCTTCTTCAATTGCATATTCTCCGCAGGTAACATTCGCTCCTTTTTGTTTAGGGTTTGTGTTTTTAATTTTTAAGTGTTAAATCAGCAAGAAAGCGATGACAGTCGATTGTCATCAGCAACGAAGCGATGACAACCGATTGTCACCCCAACAACAATAGTAGATCTAGAGACTTTACTTTGTTGTTTGAATTGGGATTGGTAAGTTTAGGGTTTCTTTGAACGATTTTCATTTAATTTTGGGGTTTATGTGTTTTGAAAATGCTTATTAGCATGTATTTCTGAAAAATGTTTCAGGTGATGATGATTGTTTTTTTAGCTGGTATTTATGCCGTTATTGGAAGTCTTCAAGTTGTTTTCGGCTGTCAGTGTTTCCAACGAATTTACAAACTCAAAGAGGTAATGTATCGTGTTGGTTTTTAATGTTGTTATTTATCCCATTTTTCAATTTGATTATTAAATATAAGCTCAGTTAGGTATAGATTGTATGCTTGGTAATGTTAGTTTATGTGTTTTGAATTTAATGTTTTCTTTGTAAAGAACATGATTAAAATAGCTACCAGAACAAAATTCTTTATATCTATCTATGTAAGGAAATTTATTATTTTATAAGCATACCAAGTTAAGATTGATGAAATGCCTAAATAGATTACTAGAACTTACTACCACATAGCAAATACACATTGAATATTTGTTTTTGTTTTAGCTACACTGAAATAACCAGTGTTTGATAAACCAACAGTGTTTGATCATGTAATAGAATGGAAAGTATCTACTCATGCTGGTTTTGGTTAGTTCATCAACTATGTAGAGTTTTGGTACAAATATTTATGTCATTGTTTGTTTAGTCTCTTATATATGTAATAAGGACATTTATGAACCTGTAATCTATTCGCATGAACTCCTCGTGTTTTTACATCTACGAGTGTACAGTTACAAATCTGAGTATTGAGTATAAAGGTAATTAGAGAATGGGTGAATGAACATGATGGTTGTTTGTATTTTAATTTTTCAGTTAGATTTCCTTAACTATTATGGTTGATTTTTATTTCTGATATATTTTATGGAAACATACAAAAGGCAATGATGATCAATTTTGTCTGCTATATACGCGCTGATAAAAATTGTAAGCATATACTGGCGGGGCAATCTGCAGATTGCAGCCGTACGATTCAGGATTAATTAGTTGAGTTTATGCATCAACTTGGCTTTATTAGCCGATTTTTAGATGGTTCTTGGTTTTCGATGATCTTTATTGTTCGAACTATTGTTGGAAAACTTAGAAAATGGTTTGTTCAATTCGAGCACTATTGATTGAGTGTAAAAAAAAAATATCGAATATTGGCGGGGCAAAATGCAGATTACAGCCATACGGTTTGATACTTTCTTAGTTAACTTTGTACATCTATCTGAGCCTTGGTTCATTGTTATATTTACTTACTTTACTTTATCCATCGATAATAGTAGTTGATAGCTGCATATCATTATTCAGTTATTTGCGTTAACAGTATTATTTGCTTAACTGCTATGGTTGTTCGTTATTTCAGATTTATTATATGGAAAGATACAAAAGGCAATGATGATCATTTTTGTATGATACAGAATCGCTCATAAAAGTTGTAACCGTATGCTGGCAGGGCAATCTGCAGATTGCAGCCATACGATTCAGGATTAATTAGTTGACTTTATGCATCGATTTGAGCCCCGGTTTCTTTGCCGGGTTTTTAGGTGGTTCTTGGTTTTCGATGATCTTTATTGTTCAATCTGTTGTTTGAAAAGATAAGAAATGTATGTTCAATTCGAACGCTATTGGTTGACTATTAATATAAAAATAGAATCGTATACTGGCGGGGCAAAATGCAGGTTGCAGCCATACGGTTTGATACTTTCTTAGTTGACTTTATACATCGATCTGAGCCTCGGTTCATTGTTACAGTTACTTACTTTACTTTATCCATCGATCATAGTTACTGATAGCTGTATGTCAGTATTCAGTTATTTGTGTTAACAATATTATTTACTTAACTGCTATGGTTGTTAGTTATTTCAGATTTATTATATGGAAAGATACAAAAGGCAATGATGATCATTTTTGTATGATACGAAAGCATTCATAAAAGTTTTAACCGTATGCTAGCGGGGCAATCTGCAGATTGTAGTCATACGATTCTGGATTAATTAGTTGACTTTATGCATCGATTTGAGCCTCCGTTTCTTAGCCTTTTTTTTAGTGGTTCTTGGTTTTCGATGAACTTTATTGTTCAGTCTGTTATTTGAAAAGATAAAAAATGTACGCTCAAATTGAACGCTATTGGTTGAGTGTTAATAAAAAAATAGAATCATATACTGGCAGGGCAAAATGCAGGTTGCAGCCATACAGTTTGATACTTTTTTAGCTGACTTTATACATCGATCTGAGCCTCGGTTCATTGTTATATTTACATACTTTACTTTATCCATCGATGATAGTTGTTGATAGCTGCATGTCATTATTCAGTTATTTGTGTTAATAGTATTATCTGCTTAACTGCTATAGTTGTTCGCCATTTCAGATGTATTATATGGAGAGATACAAAAGGCAATGGTGATCATTTTTGTATGATACGGAAGCGTTCATAAAAGTTGTAACCGTATGCTGGCGGGGCAATCTACAGATTGCAGCCATACGATTCAGGATTAATTAGTTGACTTTATGCATCGATTTGAGCCTCCGTTTGTTAGTCTTTTTTTTAGTGGTTCTTGGTTTTCGATGAACTTTATTGTTCAGTCTCTTGTTTGAAAAGGTAAAAAATGTACGCTCAAATCGAACTCTATTGGTTGAGTGTTAATTAAAAAATAGAATCGTTGACGGGCGGGGCAAAATGCAGGTTGTAGCCATACGGTTTGATACTTTCTTAGTTGACTTTATACATCGATCTGAGCCTCGGTTCATTGTTATATTTACTTACTTTACTTTATCCATCGATCATAGTTGTTGATAGCTGCATATAATTATTCAGTTATTTTTGTTAGCAGTTTACAGTTTTTCTCAAGGGAAACAAGATATTCAACACAGATAATTGCTTTGCATGGGCTATCCTGATGAATAACAACGAGGAAGATGAATTGCTAGGGTTTAGAGTTTGGGGTTTAGGGTTCAATGACGTTTAGGATTCAGAGTTAAGCTCTCTATTTGAGGTAAATAATAATATTTATTGAAACTTTTTAAATTAATTTACTTTAGATTATGGTTTAAAGTTTTGCTTGGTCTGCCTTATTCTTGATAATTATATTTAGTGACTTCAAAAAAAAAAAAAAAATATATATATATATATATATATATATATTTAGTGACCTAACATATTTATTTATTATGTGTTTTGTACCAATACGGCGATATTAGGACGCCTTGGCCATGCTGGTAAACATAGGATATTTTTTGATGATATCGTACTCCGATATTCGTGCTGCTCGAACTGCCATGCAAGCGTTGCGAAATGAGCATTTACGGAGTAGGAAAGTATACATCCACTACTCAATTCCAAAGGTTAGTTCCCCTCCATAGCTAATTTCCCTCCAAGTAATACTTTTAAAAAATGTTAGATATTTGACATAAGTTACCATGTGTGTCCTGTTAGGTAGATTGATTATTTAAACGTTTTGTGGAGTTTCAGCTCGATCTTGATAAGTTACCAGTGGGGAAGATATTCGAACAACTTTAATGATTAAAAGGAGTCCTAATAAGTAAATAACAACTCCTTTATTTTTTATTATCAAATAAATTAGTACTCGTAATTAAAGTGTTACTAATTTGACTTTTTTTATTAATCGTTTAGGTATACTTCAAAGATATTGCTAAACGCCATTGGAAGCCATCAGACAGTTACATCTGACTTCTGAAGATATCAGACCAGTCCTTACAAATATTCTAAATCAGTATAATCGCAATTGGGAACTAATTGAGGAAGATAATTATCGAACTCTTGCAGATGCTATATTTGAATCACTTATGTGTGGTAATTGCATCTAATATTTTGGATTGGGAATATTAAGAACATGTGAGATTTAACTCCTGATACAGAACTGCTAATGGAACTACCCGAAGAGTGCACATTTGAGACCGCATTGGCTTATTTGACTGTGAGTGATAACTATTAAGCGCGCGTTATTACTCACAATCAAATCAGCCAATGCCGTCTCAAATGTGTACTCTTCAGGTAGTTCCACTAGCAGTTCTGTACCAACAGTTAAGTCCCAAATGTTCTTAATATTTACAATCAAAAATATTAGATGCAGTCACCACACATCAGTGATTCAAATATAGCATCTGCAAGAGTTCGATAATTATCTTCCTCAATCAGTTCCCTATTGCCATTATAGCATCTGCAAGAGTTCGATAATTATCTTCCACAGTTATCTTCCTCAATTAGTTTCCAATTGCCGTTAATCTAAGTTTGTAGTAGTTAGGTAATTGATGATGTAAATTATAGTCGTTCATTTCGGATATATAACCTGTAACCTGTAAAGGTCAATTTCGCACCATTAATACTTCACCAACCGTTATATTTATAGATTTTTCAAACATAGTATATAGCCGCGTAGCGTGTACCTTCAATCTTGTTGTTACCATTATTAGTATTATCATTGTTATTAATATTAGTATTATCATTAATATTTTTATCATTACTAATATTATATCAGTATTATTAAAAATAATATTTTAATAAACAAATGATATATATATATATATATATATATATATATATATATATATATATATATATATATATATATATATATATATATATATATATATATTACTTATAAAATAACTAAATTTATATTTTTATGATATAAAATGAATATATAATGGAATATAAGTTATTGATATAAAAATGGTATCACTAATAATATATATATATATATATATATATATATATATATATATATATATATATATATATATATATATATTTGTTCAATTACAAGTATACATTTTAATATATATACAAATGATATAGGTTCGTGAATCCAAGGCCAACCCTACACTTGTTCAATGACGTCATATGTATTTTTACTACGAAATACAGTATTGTGAGTTTCATTTGCTCCCTTTTTAAATGCTTTTGCAATATATATTTTTGGGACTGAGAATACATGCTCTGCTTTTATAAATGTTTTACGAAATAGACACAAGTAATCAAAACTACATTCTATGGTTGGATTATCAAAATCGAATATGCCCCTTTTATTAGCTTGGTAGCCTAAGAATTGGAGTTTATTATAATTCCCCCCAATTGATGCGAATTCTAAAGATAGATCTATGGACCTTGACAAGTCCCATTCGGGTTACGAATGCTTTAGTACTTCGATTATCATGTCCGATGAGAGTCCCGGAATGATGGGGATATTCTATATGCATCCTGTTAGTTCGGTTATCAAGCGTTCACCATATGAATGATTTTTAATTCGCGGGTTACGCGTGTTATTTTGTACTCGGGTTACGTGTACAATTAAATATCTGGAAATCTTGTGGTCTATTAAAATAATGAAAATGATTGTTTATGATAAACTAATGAACTCACCAACCTTTTGGTTGACACTTGAAAGCATGTTTATTCTCAGGTATGAAAGAAATCTTCCGCTGTGCATTTGCTCATTTTAAAGATATTACTTGGAGTCATTCATGGCATATTTCAAAAAGACGTTGCATTCGAGTCGTCGAGTTCATCAAGAATATTATTAAGTCATTTATAGTTGGATATATCATGAAATGGTATGCATGCCGTCAACTTTCAATGTAAAGAAAGTTTGTTTTTTAAAAACGAATGCAATGTTTGTAAAATGTATCATATAGAGGTCAAATACCTCGCAATGAAATCAACTATTGTGAATCATTTATAATAGATATGAATGGGACATTTCATGGTTTTGGAAAATTAAAGTGTTTAGATGTGTTCCTCTCATCGAGACATTAATTTTAGACTCCGGATTCATGTTATTTCGATTCCCGGAGCTCTAGATATGATTAAAATAGTGTTTTATTGAAATCAAAATGTAAAAATGAATTGTCCCAGGTTTGGCCCGACTTTGTGACCATTTTTAGAGTGTCTAGGGTGTACTAGTGTGTTAGGATTGATGATTGGATGAAGATTCATGTTCAGGTCATCGAAATCCGAGCCACGGATCACCCGCTATGACTAAAACATGTTTTTGAACGGATTAAAGCTCCAAGTTGATTAATGGCTATTGATCACAACTTGGTGGCTGTTCTTGGGGTGTTATTGAGTACACTAATGTGTCGGGTGGGTTGGTTAGGCGAAGATATATATATAAGACTCGCCGAAAACTGATTCACGGGGCTCAAGTTATGACCCGATGAACTTTTAAATAAAACTTATGGTTATAAAATGGAACATATGCTGTAAATAATGACTTCCATTATTAATAAATTACTTATGATATAAAAAGTAATTACTTTAATTTAAGACTTATGATATATATATTTATTATATCATTTATTAATTACTTATGATTTAATGAAACTTTAATTAAACTTATGATTAATAATATTTTTATTATTAATGAAAAATACTTATGATAAGTATTAAACTTATGTTATGAGATTATTATAATAAGACTTATAATAAAGATTATTATTTAATTATTATAAGGCTTAGTTATTATTTAATTATAATTTAATTATTAAATACTTATGATTTAATGATTATAATTAGAAACTTATTATATGATTAATAATTCATTATTAATTAATAATACTTATGATAGGATTAAAATTTATTATTAATTAATAATACTTATATTATGATTAATGTTTAATTAATTAATTAAATACTTATGTTATACTAATTATATCATTTAAACTTATGTTAACTTTAATAATTCAATTTAATTTAATTAAACTTATGATATGACATAATTATACATATTTGACTTTTAATAACATTATAACTTATATTATTAATATAACTTATACTTTAAAATTCAATGTTGACTACGTTTGACCAATGTTGACTTTTGAGTTGACTTTCGGTTGACTTTGACTTTCAGTTGACTTCTGTTGACTTTCTAATTAAGGAAACTTTCCTAACTATTAAACTTTTCAAAAATAGAAACTTTCTAAATATGGAAACTTTCCAAAATATAGAAACTTTCCTAAAATAGAAACTTTCCTAAAATAGAAACTTTCCAAAAATGGAAACCTGCTGAAAATAGAAAGTATGTTTCCTTACGCTGTTCTGATCAAACCAAAGCATGTTGAGTGTTGTTCTATGTTTACTTGCAATAAGTACTATAACTATCATACTAAGACTTGACCTAAGTTAGTTATTTATATCGACCTGCTTTATTTATAGGTCGGCGTTGTGATCATTCTTGATCACTTTACTTCGTTTGCTGTTCGCTTTTTGTGTGGTTACTTCATTTGCTTTAAGGTGAGTTATAGTCCCGTTTTTCATACTTTTTAAAGTATTTTTGGGATGTGATTACATGCATTTTGTTTTACGTTTAGACACAAGTGGCAATTAAAGTTAAATTATTCATTATGAGTTGAACAAAAATATTCATAGGTCTGGTAACTGTAATCAATGGTTTCTGTTGGTGAACGCGAATCCTATGGATAGATCTATCGGGTTTGACAACCCCATTTCGAGCTATTCGCGCTAGCAATTTATAATTGGGAAGTATTAGTACTTCGTATTTATTTGAAGATACACTTGTTCGGTGTATATATATTGTGTTTGGCAAGGGTAAATAAAGGGTTAAGTTGTTACCAGGTGGCTCATTGTTAATGGAATAATGTTTTATGTTTTCTAACATTTTAAATCTTGTGGTCCAAAGTTTATACATTTATTTAAACCTATAATTCACTCAACATTTTAGTTGACAGTTTACTCGCATGTTTCATAGGTACTTGATTTGTTTGATGCTTCCACTGTGTTAGAAGAGTCTGTATGCATTTGGGCAGATTTTGTTAATGATTTATGAAACCTTAAACTTGCATTCTCTTTTTAAATTATTAAACTTGTGAGTGTTTGGTTGACAACGTTTTATGTCAACTTTGGATATTAATATGTTGGGTTTGTTAAACTGCTTATTTTGGTAAATTTCCTTTTTGGAAAACTTTTGAAATAAAAGAATGCAATGTTGTTTATTAAATTCATTTAAAGTTCGATCAAGCTGTGGGACCAAGTGACAGAGCCGTTAAGTGTATTGACGGGGCCATCACACCTACTCAGTTGAAACTTGACACCCATCACACCTACTCAGTTGAAACTTGACACCGCTGATTACAAACAGTTTAATACTTAGCATTTGCTGTATGCAAATTTTTGACATTAAACCTTGATGGTTTTATACTGATAAATGTTTACTGATTTTCTGAATACTGATTTTCGGATACCGATTACTGATATACGATTTTGAGAACTATTTTTCGATAAATGATTTATGGAAACTGTTTTATGAAATATACGATGAACTATTTACTTAAACCTGTATATTCACTCAACTTTATGTTGACCCGTTATGCATGTTTTATCTCAGGTATTAGTTGCTTTCGATGTAGAACTTTGCTGTTACATAGAAGTCAAGCCAAGCACTAGGACCAGAATTAACATTCCGTAAATGGATTTTGACGGGGTGTTATAGTTGGTATTAGTGCTTTGGCTATAAGGAACTAGGATGCATTAGTGTGTCCAACCATAGGGCGCATTAGTGAGTCTATTCTATAGCCGTATACTTGGATGACTTTTATGCACCATGCTTGCACTGTTTGCTTCACTATGCTGCATGTAGGGCTACACATTACATCACGTACATATACACCCTATATCCATTTGATATGGACTTGGGCTAAACACTATATCACGAATCGCATACGTACACACGATGCGAGACTTAATTGAATTAAGTTGACTATGCTTTTTTTTAACATCAAAATTTTATTAAACAAATAACCCTCTAGCAATCAGTTAGAAGGCCAAAAACCAACAACATTACAAAGGCTTTACAAGCCAATCGTTCCAAGATAAATTACATTTTAATCTACTAGAAACGCACAAAAAAGCAATACTACAAATGAAATCAAACAAACAATCTTTCTTCAAAGTGTCATTGGGGAAAACAACACTATTTCTGAACCTTCAAAGACTCCAAAGCTAGGCCGCAACGATTGAGTACAACTTGTTCTTCGTGACTTCATTTACCATCCACCCATCGAACCATCCCACAAACTCTGACCAATTCGAAAAAACCGGCATTTGAATGTTGCACCATAACCTGCATTTACGCCAAATATCTAAGGCGAGATCACACCCAAATAAAACATGGTGAGACATTTCTATCCCCCATGAACAAGATACGCAGCCAATATCCACAATATTAATTCCTCGACGTGCAAGATTATCTCCGGTCGGGAGTCTATCTAATGCCACCCACCAAAGAAACACATTAATCTTTCTAGGAATGCATTTTAACCATCTAGTAACAACCTGATTCGAAGGTAACGTGCCATCATCCAGAAACATTATAGTGTCATGGACTGTGTACTCCATAACATCCTCGAGAACCCACTACCATGTGTCGATTGAGTCTGAGATGGCAACCTGACCGATACTCGCTAGCATTTCATTAAGTAACACTGTATTCCTAGTGCCAAGTGTGCGTTTCCAAACCCATCTCCACCCCTCGGATCCAAGGTGAACCGCAAGTGTGCAGTTTTCGTCTGAATCCAAATGAAATAATCTTCCAAACTTTTCTTTTAATGTACCATTACCAAGCCAATTATCCTTCCAAAAAAGTATAGAACTCCCATTACCAACTTTTGCTCTTAAAATGTTATTCGGTAAAAGACCTTTTTCTTTAACTTTATTGAAAGTATTAATAATATTGTACCATACACCTTTACATGAGATTGTAGAGCCATCCAAACCTGCTTTTGTTTTATACAATGCTTTCAAAACCAATGCCCACATCGAACTAGGAGAGTTTATAAACCTCCATAACCATTTGAATAAAAGGCCATAATTATAAGAACGTAGACTACCAACATTCAAGCCCCCTTTGTCAAGAGAACCTAACACTTGTTCCCAAGAAATCGAATGCATTTTTTTTTTATCATTTTTGGTACTACCCCAAAAGAAACCGGCTCTTAAACTTTCCAATTTATCTAGCACCGTCTTCGGACATTTAAACATTGATAAGTAGTAAACACCTAAGCTTTCCAACACCGCTTTTACAAGTGTTAACCTACCACCAATCGACAAAAGTTTTGCATTTCAATCCGACAACTTTTTGTAAAACCGATCTACTAAAGGTTTCCAATTCGCAATTGTGTTCATCTTAACACCAATAGGTAAACCCAAATAAGTAAACGGGAACATACCTTTCGAGCAACCCATTTCATGAACACATGCATCAACTTGAAAGTCATCAACCCCTAGGCCATAAAGATGTGATTTGGTCACATTAATTTTAAGACCTGACAAGTTGTAAAATTCATTAAGAGTCTATAGAGTATTTGAGAAGCTTTCTCTATTCCACTCTGAAATAATGATTGCATCATCTGCATAAAAAAGGTGTGAAATATTAACATTTGAGCTTCCCACTTTCACCCCGTGTATCAAACCCGCTTCCACCTTTTATTTCAATAAAATGTGTAAACCTTCCATGATAATTAGGAATAAAAAAGGACGGATCGGGTCCCCTTGACGAAGTCCCCGATGTAAACGAAATTCCCCGATTGGACTGCCATTAACTAAAATCGAAGTTTTCGCGTTGTATAAGTACATTTTTATCCAATTCCGCCATCTAATTCCAAAACCCAACACAACAAACATATGGTATAAGAATTCCCAATTAACGGTATCATACGCCTTTTCAAAATCAACTTTGAATATCATAAGTCATTTTTTCTTAACTTTGTACCAATTCACCAATTCACTAACGATAAACGGACGATCAAGTGTTTGTCTAACTTTAATAAAAGCCGACTGTTCTTTCGATATAACTTTATCAATAACCCGAGCTAACCGATTAGCCAAGATTTTAGAGATAATTTTATATTGAACTCCAACCAAAGAAATGGGTCTATAGTATTTGATACACATCGGATTCGACACTTTAGGAATAAGATTAATAAACACCGAACATGCATCTTTTAGCATAATACATTCTGAGAAGGCGGATTTAATCGAATTCACCAAATCAACCTTAAGAGAATCCCAAAACTTTTTAATGAATAAAAAAGTATACCCATCCGGACCCGGAGATTTATCATTGCCACAATCCCACACCACAGTTCGTATCTCCTCTTCACTAACATCGTTTTGCACCAGCTCGTTATCAATGGAAGTTAACCTTGAACCTACTCTAAATTCAGGCAGTGGCCTGTTCAAAACAGTAGGCCCAAACTTCACTTTGTAAAACTGTTTAAAGGCGTTTTTAATTACGCACAGGTCCATCACCCACTAACCATTTAACGAAATGCCCTTAATCGATTGTTTACTTCTTCGATGTTTAAGCATTCCTTGGAAATATTTCTTGTTCTCATCCCCTTCAATACTTCACTTAATCTTAGATTTTTGAATAACGTCTTTTTCCTCAATCTTTTGGATACTGAGTACCTCATTAAGCAACTCTAACCTTTCCTTACGATCTTCATTTGATGCCAAATTGGTATCTATCTTTTTCTCAATATCACCCACCTTGTCATTGATAATCTTTGATCTTGACTTAAACTCAGTTCGTTTGAGTTTAACCCAATCTTTAATATATCTTTTTAAGCATTTTAATTTATCATTAAATGCCCTTGCATCTTTATAATCGTTAGCTTCTTCAACAGTAGCTTTAACAAATTCATCAAAGCCATCAAAATTACGCCATGAGTGAAAGAACTTAAACGGTAAAGGTCCAAAATCGGATTTTTTATCATGGAGCATAATAGGAAAATGGTCTGAATGTACCCGATTCAAGACTTCCAACTTATAATCGATACTATTAGCTAAAGCATTTGTAGAAACCAATATCCAGTCTATTCTACTCATTTTTTAGGCCGCCTTATTCATCCAAGTGAATCTTCTACCACATAAAAGAAAATCTACCAATCCGGCATTTTCAATGAACGCGTTAAACACCCTTGCCTCGACCCTATTAAAATTTGAACCAAGTCTTTCCGCTTCCTCTTTAACTTCATTCATATCCCCGAACAAAACGTATTCCTCGACATTATTATTAATAAACGAAGAAAGTCTATTTCATAAACTAGCTTTATCATTAGAATTATGAGGTCCATAAACATTAACCATAAAATAATTAACATCCGAGCCAACCCATTTTCCTTTAACAATCACAAAATTTTCATCACTCTATACACGATCTTCAACAAAGAAATTCGAATACCAAATCGAGATGATACCCCCGAACATACCTCTCGATAAGGAACAAGCAAAGTCAAAAGCATAGTTTCCCCACATCGTTTTGATTTGAAATAACTCTAATCTCTCCATTTTTGATTCTTGAATGCCTAGAAATTGAATGTTGTTAGCATAACACATTTCTTTAATCCACACCCGTTTTTTCCCTCTTCTTACAACCCCTTATATTCACCGAGAGTAGCTTTATTGATTAAATGTAGTAATCCCCACGGTATCCATAAACTTCGCATACAACTCACGTGTTTTAGTTTCATCAAGTCCTACTTTGGCACCAATTGAGACAAACAGATCAGCTTCTTCGTTAACTTGACTTTTCACACGTTTGTTGTATACAGGAAAGGTACTGGAACTTGGGTCAAATCTTGAATAAATATTACCAAAAGAATGACCATTGTCTACATCCTTTTTTTTAATCTTACCATTAAAAGAACTACCCTCTTTTTATCCTTGTTCATCCACTTTCTTCTCTGTGAATGGAGTCTCTGAATTCACCTTTGCAAACACAGTTTCCTCAATTGTTTCATCGACAGACGATTCATAGGGTTCAGATGGTGAGGACGATAGATCATCTTCATCATCAATATTACTCCCATCATCACGTTTAAATGTCCATGAACCAACCTCATGCACATGGACTTCATATAACACCCCATTAATTTCCACATTTACCCATTCATTAATCATACTTTTTTGTCTTGTAGCAATACAAACACCACCTAAGATCATAACATTGCAACTTTCCTTGTTGAAAAAGATGAATCTCCCGAGAAATTCCGATACTTTCTTAAACGCACTCGATTTCCAGGCACATAAAGGCATGCCCGAAATCTCTATCCACGTTAACCTTTCATCCATATGGAAATTCTTATCAACAGGACGTACAAATACATAAAGTAATCGTAGTGTCGTGTTCAATTTGAATGTGGCACAAGCGTCAACCAAATCAAATTCACACCATAACCATAAACCACCCACATAATGCACCGAAATATCCTGAAAACCTTCTTCTTTTAGCACCTCCCCAAAATTCTGTATCGAATGGATATCTTTTAGTTTGACCATCAAAATTTCCATCGGATTTGACATTTGAACCAAATCTTGTTCCAATAGAACTGCTTTCTTTATTGGGACTTTTTTTCTCTCCTTGAACAACCTTCTTTGAAACGTCAGTAGTCACATTAGCATAGGTTCCAAGAGTTGAGCTGTTTTGCGTCGTATGAACCTTATAACTGTTAGCATACCCTTGTGACTCTGATGACCGATTAGCAACCCTAGGTTTCTTCTGTCCACGTTGGAATTTAGCCACTGTTGCAAACAGTTTCATCTTCTCAACGTAGATTATGGAGAGCAATTTTGCTAACATGTTTGGGTTTTTAACATCGGTAAAACGCACAAAACCAAAACGTGTTCCCAATTTTGATTTCTTAAACGCAACGTACGACGATACAATTGTGCCGAAATCTTTAAACAATTGCCAAAGACCTTGTCGATCCATATTATCCGGTAGGTTAGTGACGTAGAACGTCGTCATCTCCCTAGACGTACCAGATTGATACGGATTAACAATAGGTTTCTGGTTCCCATTCCTTGCCTTATATGTCCATCCTTCTTCATCTTGACGATACCATTGTCTTCCTCCCATGATTGGACGGCGATAGGCGCCGGTGACGAGCGTGATCGACAAAGAGTTAGCAAAACCCTAGTTGCTCGAGAAAATTGGAGTGTGAGGCTATTTGAGTATTGTATTTTGACTATGCTATCTTGAACTTATGGAGTAATGTCGAATGGAAATGTGAGATAGCGTAATGTAATGACCAGGATTGCATTACGGTACCTCATATAGAAGTTCTAACATCGCAAAATAAGGAATTGGGAGCGAGTCAAGTAGGTTACTTAGATAAATACCATTAGAACATAAACCGTATAATCTCAAATATGAGTAAAAATCTACACTGTGAGAATTAATTGTTATTATAACCTATTGATAGCCGTCATGTCACAACTCGTCACTACTCAACACAGTCCGTCACCACCGATCACTACTCGGTACTACTTATCATCTCAGATCACAGCTGAATGATAGGTAAGACACTACTTGGACATACTCATCATCTCATACCACTACTCCTTACTACTTATCGTTGCTAACTACTACTCAAAACCACCCCTCACTGTTGTCACGACAGATCACTACTCCTTACTGCTTGTCATTACCAGTCACTACTTAATGCTACCCATTACTGCTTACTACTACTGAGTACTACTCATCACTACTAGCACCTCCACGATTTACTACTAGCTACTATGCATCACGCCTCATTTCTGATAAATCATTAGAGGATGAATTCCTTGTAACAGCCTGCGCGATCCGTAGTAGATATTTTCTACTTGATGTCCGACTTACCTATCATTTATCCACCTGCAGCTTCACGATTTGGCTTTCCAATACGAATCTACCAAAAGAGGTATTCATACCCTCCCTCATAAAGGGTATTCCGCTCTTCTCCCCCACCGATGTGGGACAAGTCTGATAACTCACCCAGCTTTCAACATCAACTTCAATGAAGTTCATCACGAGTACGTTCTTGCTCAATAATCATAATGTTTATATCCTACTGACACCGGTACTGATAGAAACTTTACCGCTTGAGAATTCTGTCACAATATTGGGAATCCAATATCTGCCTTAGACAATGTGAACTCTATAGAACTATCAACTGGGAATAAAACGCATCATGATTGATGTCATTTTAGTTTAAGGAGGTCCAGCTTTAAGGAAGTTGATCGTACACTCCCATCATAAACGTCTCTCACCCCAAACTTTAATCGGCGATTGCTCCTAATCCTTTGCAAATTAGAAGCTAAGACCCATACCATTAAGCTTATAACAACTTCCTGGACCGAACAGTACTTTATTCGACGATTGAAGAGCCATTACAATAGAAATCTACTTGAGTGATGTTTGGAGTTAAATTATTTTACTTGGAATACCATATTTCTTTTATTGACCTTGTGGTTGGAATGGACTGGTTAGCTGAGAATAGAGCCGACATCGTTTGTTACCAGAAAGTGATTCGCATACCTGTTACCGAAGATGAGCCTTTGATGGTGTATGGAGAGCGAAGCAATACACCGTTAAACTTCATTAATTGTTGGAAGACGCAGAAACTCATAAGAAAGGGTTATGTTGCTATGCTGGTTCACGTGAGCAAAACTGAATCTAAAGGCACGAAACTCGAAGATGTGCCGATTGTTAGAGGCTTTCCCGATGTTTTTTCGGACGAGCTACCCGGATTACCACCGCATAGAGATGTAGAATTTTAGATTGACTTAATGCCTGGAGCGGAACCTGTAGTGCGCGCACCATATAGACTTGCACCTTCAGAATTGCAAGAGCTATCCAGTCAGTTACAATAGCTTTTAGATAAGGGATTCATTTGACCGAGTTCTTCACCATGAGGAGCTCCAGTTCTTTTTGTAAAGAAGAATGATAGATCTATGAGACTTCGTATCGATTACAGAGAACTGAATAAGCTGACTATATAGAACAGATATCCGTTACCGAGGATCAATGATTTATTTGATTAGTTGCAAGGATCAGGATGTTACTCTAAGATTGATCTGAGGTCAGGTTACCATCAGATAAGAGTAAAGGAGATAGATATACCAAGGACAGCATTTAGAACACGTTATGGACATCATGAGTTTACAGTAATGCCGTCTGGATTGACGAACGCACCGGCTGTGTTCATGGATCCCATAAACTGTGTGTGTAAGCCATATCTGGACAAGTTTGTTATTGTGTTTATTGATGATATTCTGGTATATTCTAAGAATGAGGAAGAACATGAATAACATCTCTGTTTGCTACTTGAGATGCTTAGGAAAGAGCAGTTGTACGCGGAATTTTCGAAGTGTGACTTCTAGCTGCAAGAAGTTCAATTTTTTTGGTCATATCGTAGGTGGCAATGGTATTCAAGTTGATCCTGCGAAGATAGAAACGGTCAAGAAATGGGAGACGCCTAACTCGCCAACGCAGATTCGGCAATTCTTAGGTCTTGCGGGTTATTATAGAAGATTCATTGAGGGTTTTCTACTACTGCACGATCGTTAACAGCATTAACTCACAAGGGTAAGAAGTATGAGTGGACTGATCAACACGAGTCTGCATTTCAGTTGTTAAAACAGAAATTGACTACTGCTCTGATTTTTTCCTTACCCGAAGGGAATGAAGACTTCGTGATTTACTGTGATGCTTCACGACAGGGTTTTGCTTGCGTATTAATGCAACAGAAGAAAGTGATTGCCTATGGATCATGACAACTGAAGGTACATGAACTGAATTACACTACGCATGATTTGGAATTTGGTGCTGTGGTCTTTGCACTGAAAATGTGATAGCCAAAATGTCATGTAATCTCCTCTCATGCTTGCAGAGATAGTTTCTCCCCCAATAAAGAAGGACTCACCTTATTTTTGCTCTTATAATAAAAATAAAATCATCTAAGCATATTGAAAGGAAACTTCGAAAGATTTCTTGAAATTAAAAACTAGAAGTTAGCTTGAGGACAAGCAAAGTCTAAGTATGGGATATTTGATATCGGCAAAACCGACATGTTTTTATAGCCGAAAACAAACCCTAAATACGATAAAGTAATCGACTTTATCGAAGAATATGGTGGTTATTCACTTTATTTGGTAGATCAAGTATGTAAGTAACTAGAGGGGGTGAATAGTTTCTTAATACGATTTTTAACACTTTTTTCAATGATCAACTTGATCACTTTAATCAACTCAAACCAATGTGTGTCATGTTTATGTTTGTAGTAATGCAGGATGTAAAGTAAAGAACATAAACACAAGGATTTATAGTGGTTCGGGTGGATGTTAACTAATCCACCTTAATCCACTCCCTGATTCACTAATCGGGAGTTTTGCTTCACTAAGCACCTTTCTCTAAATCCGTTGGAGATCCGATTTACAAGCCTTGTACTTTTTCTTAGACAACAAACCTAATCCTTCTATCCCTTTGAAAGTTTACCTCTAACTTAGATAAACTTCTCTTCACCTTGGACAAGTATTAATCCCCAATAGAATTAATCAACTCCCTAGTTCCCTTTAAGGAAGATGATAGCTAAGCTAGCATATGCTTCTAGTTACAAAGTACAAGACCCACCCTTTCTAGTGATGACAATTCTAAGGATTAATACAACACTATGTAAACTCATAAAGTTAGTAATTTGAAAGTAAGCTTACAACCCCTTCTATAATCTATGAGATTATAAAACTTCTCTTGCTAATCACAAACATATGTATAAGTGTTATGTTCTTGTGATTCTCTGATGATTTTGAGTTGTATAATGCAAGAGGTCCAAGTCTTCAAAGTTCTCCAAGTCTTGCTATTTATATGGAGATATAAAAAAAAGTAGCCGTTGTTGCGGCTGGGACCACTGTCGACCGTGGGTCGACCGCACGCGGTCCAGTCCAAAACTCCTGTCCATTGTATAGCCGTTTGAATCAGTTTTGAACTTTAATCTTTGGATTATTTACTTCATTTAACACCTGCAAAAGATACCCAACATCCTATATAAGTACTATATGCATTAAGTGTTCATTTACCTTGGATGTGTTGCCTTGATAACTCCTAAATTATACAGAATTTTGATAATATTTTAAGGAGTTATCTTATTATTTTAAAGTCATTTTAATACTAAAACACATTAAAATGGGTAAAATGGGAAAAAGATATTTCTAATGTGTTTGTTTAAGTTATGCATTAAATAGGATAAAAAACAGTTGAAAACTGCAGAATTTGAGATGAAGCCGCCGGTAAGAAGGCTTGAAGCCGACGGCTTGGTGTTTAAAGTTTAGAAAGTTCCAGAACATTGCAGAAAGCACCAGAATTCGAGAAATAGCAGTGAAGCCGCTGGCTTGCAACTAAAGCCGCTGACTTAAGTCAGTCTCGTGTACTTAAAGCCCAAGAAAAAGTTAAAAAAGGAAACAAAATCAAAAAGATTGCAGATCAGCAAAGCTGCCGGCTTGTCCCAAGGTAGAAATACGTTATTCAAGTTACTGATTACATTAAACATGCAAAAGGAGTAATTAACCAAGTGAAGCCGCCGGCTTGGGCCACCGATTTTCAAAAACTATAAATAGAGGCTTTTTGTTCAGTTGTAAATGTACTTTTTCATATTCTCCTAGGGTTTTCACTAAAAAACTAAAAATCTTAGTTTAGGGTTCCAATTTCAAGTTGTAATCAAGCTATCATTAAAAGTTATCTTTTCATTTACCTTATAAAGGTACGTGTCTTTATCAATTTACTCTTTTTATTGCATTTATTTACTTTTTTTAACTGTTCGTCTACCACTATGAACTAAACGTTCACAGTGGTTATGTGGACGAAAACTAACTTTGTCTGGGAACCTGATGAAGCCGTTGGATTCCTCAGTCCAAGCCGCCTGCTTGACTGAGCCCAAGCCGCCGGCTTCGTGCTTCATTCTGTGTAGTTTTTGGTCTTCCAGATTTGTATTGATTGAGTTTTCGTGATAATTATTTAAACTGTTTTGAATCTGCTTTGTTTTAATATGCTTGTTTACCATGCTTAATGATTAGATAACTTGATTTTAGGATTGATTAGAACTTAATCCAACGATCTATTATTCGATTCATGCTACTTGTTTAGATCTAGTCAATTAAACTTGTTAAATTGAATTGCATGCAATTAAGTTAAACAACTATAGTAGTGATTAATCTATTAAATTTGAATTACACTTATACAATAGAGTTTAATATTGTTAGGCTTAGTCGAAGAACCTCTGTATGGATGTGTTTGATTAATGATTACATGAGAACCAAGTAATAATTAACTTTCAGCTAGTAACTTGAGTTGATCTACTTGATGTTTAATAATTTATATAATTTGTCAATCTATTTGCATGTTAATCCTCATCATAAGATTGATATGTATCATGTAATTGAATTTTATACTAAGAATTGAGATGTTAGCCATGCACATCACGTGTCTAGCATATGCTTTAAATCCTGTCTATTGAATGATATGCAACACTTATCTTAACCTATTTAGGGATAATAGTTGGACTATGATTATTATCTTGATTTGTGCTAATATAAGTTATGAAACTTGCCTAATATGATTCCTTAGAAGTTATTCGTTCATGTAACTACTTTTTATTATTTATTTGTTTCGTTAACTTTTTGTTGAGCATCTATTATCGCGTTCATTAAAATTTATCTTTCAATCACCTCTTTCCTAAGAGATAAGAATCAGCAACTTTAAAACACATAAGAATTTATTTTTAGTTCTTCAATAAGAGCTAAGCTATACAATAAACCAACTTAAAAGCGCATCCACGCTCTCTTGGGACGATAACCTAAAATACTACAACTGATGGGGTCTTGTTGCTCGTTAGGGTGCTAAGAGTGAATTAAAAGGTTATATAAATTTAATAGTTTGAAAGGCAAATTAAGCGCTGCACACTTTTGCACATCATGCCTTGATAGTGACTTGTCATGCTTAAAGTGGAAAGTCTAACATTCTTGGATACAAGTCATGATAATCATTTGAGGCAATCTCAGTTTGTCATAATCTTTTGTTTGTAATTAACACATTTGCTAAAGCCCTAGTTGGTCAACATGTCATTGATGACAACAACCCACTTTAATCACAAAGCATACTAGTATTCAAATATAAAATTGTTTGTGAGTTGTGTTAGGACCCCGGAAAGTGTATAGTGTTAATGTGAAACAAGCTTATTAGATGGTTCCTTAGAAGAGGGCTATATAAGGAACCTTAGTAGTCCTAATTAGATAGTCATTGCATTATAACTGAGTTTAAGAAGCTGTGGAATGTAAATTAACCGAAACTCTCTAATACCGAATCTGTTCACTGTTAACCTGAATCTCATTCTATCTCTTATCTCTTCAATTGTCACTATGATCTGACCTTTCATTTGGTATTAGAGCTTCTAGGGAGTGATACTATATAACTATATCGATCCAGGGATTGAAGATTACAAAATCTGAACACATTTGGTTAGATTGAATCACATTCGGTATCATCGAATTTGATAATCTAACGTTCAGATTTGTGTGATAAGATCAGTGAAGGTTTATTAAGTGTATTGGAAAGTGTTTCGACCATTATTACAGCTTTACAACAACAATTATAAAGATTCAAGCTATTTTTTAAAGTTCGTGGCTAAAACTTTATATTTTGATCAATTTAAGCTTGTTTCTGTGTTCAAGAGAAGATCTGTGGATTCAGTTAAGTTTGTGAGGTGATTTGGCAACTATCTGACGGTTTAATTTCATCAATTTTTGGTTTTTTGATCCTCATTTGGTATCTCAACTGCCATACCGAGTCTGCTTCATCTCTTAAATTCGCTTAAGGTGTTGTAGATTGTGGAGTGTTTGTGATTCAATCACATTCGTTTTGATAAAACGAAGCTAATTCAAGTGGTTCTAGTAGTTATTCGTTCAATTATCTAAGTTTCACACTTAGACTCGGTTTGTCAACTGCTACAGTTGACATTCGGTTTCCTCACATTCAGTTTAATTGATATTTTACTTGTTACTAACTTGTTTCCTTGTGCAGCAAGCTTAACGAATTTGATTGAAAGTGTTAAACATGGGATTAGATTTATTTGTTGGTGATTTTCACTGAATCTGGTTACCGAATCAAAAACCGAAACCGAATCTTAGATATACTTAATATATCTTGGGGTTTAAGTGTTCTAAGCCTTCAAATTCTGTACTTACCGAATCTGAGTGAGATACTTGACTTTTTTTTATCAGTTTCTGATATTGAATCTGATATATCGAATCTGGTACAATACCGAACCATATACCGAACCCGAAACTGCTACAATACCAAAACCGAATCTGACATCTTGTTAGATTTTTGATTCTGATTCTTGGTCTTTGTGACTTACCGAATTTATACCGAATCTACCTCAGTTTTTATCAAAATGTCTACTCAAGATACTTTGATTATCGAATAATATACTAGACCTCATGTCTTGTTTGATGGAAAGTATTACCAATGGCTGCATCCTGTCACTTAGTACATAGACTACAAGGGTGAGAAGGAGAAACACATTTGGGTTTCTTTAAGAGATGGACCAATTGCTGAATTTCATCCAGAACCCGGTCCAGCAATTCCAGTCTATGAACTCTCTGGTGAGAGATGTGAGCGTGCTCAGGGTGATATGGAAGCCAAGAATATCATCATGCAACCTATTTCGTATGAACTGTTTAAGAATGTTGATAGCAACACATCTGCTAAGGACATATGGGATGAGATCAAGAGACAAAAAGAAGGCTTTGACATGACCAATGTGACTAAGCTGAATAAGGCCCTAGGACTTTATGAAGATTTCAAACGGGAACCTGATGAACTACTCAAGGATACCTACAGACGTTTCAAATGTGTTCTGAATGAGTTGAAAAGTACAAGATTATAAAGGTGAATAGGTAGTGACCTGTTATTCATTACAATGGTCCTAAACGCCCCTGTCATAAGACATGTCACTGGGTAATGCGTTAGGCTTGAAGATTCTGAATAGACAGCAACGTCCCTTACCCCCAACGCCCGGGCAGTCTGACTACAGGCATACACGTTCAGACGGCTCATCTAATTGAGCAACTCGGTTGGGTGAAGTATTAACATTCCACAAAGGTCTAAACTTTCTTAAGCATAATAGAATACAAGGTTTTCCGTATTCGAGAGACGTGATGTGTTTCGATGCTTTCATTAATGATTGGGTTTAAAAGATAGTTATACCCTTAAAAGAGTTCAACCAAAAAGAACACCATGGCCAAGTCAGGTTTGACTTTCATGAACACGTTCGGTTATCCTAACATTCCAATCCTTTATATGTTTAAACAAACAGTTTCTTAATTAACTAAGAATCCATCAAGCGAGGTGCAATGCTTGAGACCGCGTTATGGTGAAGTGCACTAATCAGCACTGACCGGGTTCCATGGCCTTACTTAGTAGAGGTACAGCTTACAACAACCGTTGTGCATCAACGTGCATGTACGAAGTTTATATGCTTGGTGACTACACTAGCATGGTCTAGGACCGACAATGTACTAGGGGTCTAGTTAGATATTTCACTACGAAAGAGTCCTCAGTCGGAATCCAAGGCTCGGTGGACTTACTACAAGCGGTGTGCCTCAGTCAAACTTACGTTGTATCTGATAGATTTCTCTTATCAAGGGGTGACACAAATAGTGTAATCTGAATCGGGGTTCGCGACTTCCCAATAACAGAGCCGATAACTACGTTCTATTATTTGGAAAAGGGATTGAGTTTAAAGCATAATCGGAAAGCATCTCGACAACATACATAAACCATAATATTATTTCGGCATTATAACTGACTACATCATAGCATATACTAAAGATAACTACTCGCTAATCATGGCAACAATATCACAAAGCATAATAATGGAAAACATTATATAAAGACAAAGAATAGAAGTAACAGTAGATTAAACGAGTTCCGATTACAAAAGTGACAACTTGAAACTCCAGACTGCTCCTAATACAATCTTCGGCGTTCTTCTCCGGGTACTAGGTTTCCCGCACGGAGTCGAAGACCTTGAAAGTATGACTAATATTGTAGAAAGAGAGAGAAAGAAGTGAATTGAAGTGTGTGTAAAAATGGATGACAAAGACCCTTTAAATAGACTTAAGTTTTGCCTACAAACAGCTGGCAAGCCGTTTGGCAAGCCCGTTTGCACTGGTCAGCCGTTTTTGATGCACGTTTGCCTAGGCCGTTTGGCAGGCCATTTTCCCTTATGGCAGGCCGTTTGGCAAGTCGTTTGGCATGCCCTGGTTTGCCGATTTCACTGGTTCGCAACATGATTTCCTTGATCGTAGCTTAGTTTCTTGTCTTTCACCGTTTTCGCTCTAGAATCTTCGTTTTAGCTCCGATTCTCTTGATTCTTTTTGCACCGTCTTCGTAATCACTTGATCTTGAATTTTAACTGACAAAGCGGGCATTTTGGCGATAAAGCTCGGAACTTTATTATTTTTGGGCCTTAATACTGGGGTGAAAACGTGACTTTTTAACCGATATCAGTCCCTGAACAATACCTACATATGCTTTCGCCAATAATTTCTTTTTCTTTGTTATAATCTTTTATTTTTAACACTCCACTCCAACATTCTTCGGAAGCATCTGTTTCTAGGATTAAATCGTTATCTTCTTTTAGGTAATTGTAATTTTGGTAACCTTTTACAATTTTCTTTTATTTTTATTACCTGATCTTCTAGTTTTTATTTTATTTTATCAAAACTAAATATTTTGTCATTTTAAGTAGACTTTGAAAAGGTTTTCTTATAGTAGATAAATTCTGAATAAAATCGCATAAATTAATATACCTAAGAAGCTTTGTAATTTTTTTTTATCTACTAATTTATTAGGAAAAGCTACAATTTTTTCAAGTATATGACTTTGTAATTCAATTCTTTTCCATCTATTTTTAATCCAAAAAAATCTATTTGGCTTTGTAATAGATTCGTCTTCTTTTAAGATAATGCTAATCCATTTTCAATACACAATTTAATAAAAATATCTAAGTGTTGTAAATGAGTATTAATATCTTTAGATAAGACTAATATATCATTTACGTATACAAATATAAAATCATAGTCTTTAAATATAGTATCATTTTTATTTGGAAAATTTGGGGAGCATTTTTTTAATCCAAAATGCATGACAAGCCATTCATATTGTCCTTGTGGAGTAGAAAATGTTGTATAAGCATACTATCGGGTTGCATTTTTATCTGCCAAAATCCACTTTTACAATCAAATTTAGAGAATATATTTTTATCTCTAGTCCAATTTATTAAACTTTCTTTGTGTGGCAAGAAATATCCATCAAAAACAGTATTATCATTTAGACTTTTATAATTAATCGCCATCCTGGCTATTCCTGTAGCTATTTATGCATGTTTTCTAACTAAAAAGGCTGGTGAGCTATGAGAGCTATTACTAGGTCTAATTAATTTAAGATATCATTCATTAGTTTACTAATGAATGATGCAATTTTAAATTAAAATTTTTACGTATATAATTGTTTTATTTTTATGATGTATTTTTTTATAATTTATAAGAAAAACGCAATTAAATTAAAGATCTACAAGCTGTAAAGCACACCGTACAACAATGTAACTTAAATAGTTGAATCGAATTTAATTCATTCACTATTCATATGAATAGTAAATGAAAGAAATTAATTAATTTACTATTCACATGAAAGCGACATGATAGAAATTATTAATTATAAGTTAAATAATATACCCCTAAAGTATTTGAGAAATATGACTTTTTAAAAATTTACGATTCAAATTTGATTCTAAATTTATTATTATATTTTATTTAAATAATATTATATTATTATATTTATTATTTTATTATATTTAAATTAATATTATATTATATATCTTTGTCCAGTCAAAAATTAGGAAAACACATATTACGCTTATAAATTTTATAAACGAACCTTTTTACAACTAATTTTATAAAGCTTAAGACCAAAACAGATATATATGTATTTAAATATAAAAAGTGAAATTTTTACTCATACTTTTACCCGCCAATTATTAGCAACAAGAGTACGAAATACCGGTCCGTGAAAACTGTCGGCAGATATTATTGAATTCTAATTCACACGTTTTTATTTTCATATTATTATATTATTTTAATATTATTATATTATTACTTTATTATAATTATTATATTATATTTATATTATTATATTATATATATATATATATATATATATATATATATATATATATATATATATATATATATATATATATATGTTGATGGTTTGCAATCGAACACACACATATACATATTCATATTCTCCATATTAATATTATTATTATGAAGATTATTATGAAGATTATTAATTAATATTATTATTATTATTAGTAATATACATAAAATACTACAACTGGGTTATGTTCAAGTGTTTTCAAAACGGGTTTTCAAATGAGTCAAAGCTAAGGAAATTATGGCTTATAGCTATGGAGGTTATGGGTAATGCTCGTGGGCATTGTTCGTGAGGCCAACCTAGGGTTTATCATTTTCGTTGCGTCTACGTACTTTCCTGCAATATTGAATCACAATATTGATACGTGAGCATTCATATCTTATCTTTTATATATTAATAGTGTATCCATATCTAGTGCTCGAGTATATATGTTTATGCATGCTTGTATGCTTTTATTTTGTCGTTAGATAGTTTATGATGAATCACAAATTTGATACATATGCTACTGATAGAAAGTATATGATATGCATGTCGTTGGAAAGCTATCGAAAAATTAATAACTTTTCATTTATAAATCGCGTGATTTCGATGAACGGATTAAAAGATATGGTCAACTGAATTATGTTTGACGTTAATTGAAATTGTGTTTGAAACTGTAAATTAATATTTAAACAACTTTTCTATGAGATTGATAAATTGGATTTTTAGATATTAATCGAGTAAATGAATTTCTATATAAGGCACGTCTCGTTTTGTTGAATAATTGTCAAAGTTGACTGTCTTATCATGTTTTAAAACTTTATAAACACTATAATCTGATTTTACAAGTATTGGAAAACTATGTGAAATAATAAAATATTTTCGATTGCCATGATAATTCAAATATAATATAGCTCCTGAAATAAATAATATTTTGAGTTTGATAAACTATAAATTCGTTCAATTATCAAGACTTATACTATGTTAATATAATAAACATGTATAGATTTAAAGATCATATTGGGTCAGGTTGACTTTTGAGATGACTTTTGTTAACTTTTGCATGTCGGTCTCGAGCATTAGGATTGTGATACACTATGACCTGACCTAGCTTGTTATATGTTTTAATATATATATATATATATATATATATATATATATATATATATATATATATATATATATATATATATATATATATATATATATATATATATATATATACATATATATAGGTTCGTGAATCCGAGGCCAACTCTGCACTTGTTCAGTGCCGTCATATGAATAATTGCTACGAAATACAGTATAGTGAGTTTATAGATCCCTTTTTAATTGCTTTTGAAATCTATATTTTTGGGCTGAGAATACATGCACTTTATTTTAAACGCAATGGACACAAGTACGTACTTAATTCTACACAGAGTTCGAACCAAAAATCCCTTAGCTTTGGTAACTAGTAACTGCTGGTTATAAGAACTGGTGGGCGCGAGTAGTTGTATATGGATTCATAGGGCTTGACATCCCCGTCTGTTCTAGGTATAGAAACCCTAGCCTGAACTATAAAACATACGTATGCTATTTGAGTTTAGTACACGTTGGATTGCGTGTATTGTACATGTTGGTTGCATGTATCTTAAAACAGGGGTACTTATTATAACGTTAAAGTTTAGTTACCAGGGTGCTCAATTTCGTAGAATATTTTGATAAACGTTTCTGGATGAAACAACTGAAATCTTGTGATCCACCTTTATATATAGATTATGCGCAACATTAAAACTATGAACTCACCAACCTTTGTGTTGACACTTTTAAGCATGTTTATTCTCAGGTTCCTCGAAGTCTTCCGCTGTTTGCTTATACGTTATACAAGCTATGTGCATGGTGTCATACATGCTTTATTCGAGAAAACTTTGCATTCACAAAATCATCACCATGTATCTTATTTGACTGTATTGTCAACAGATGTATTGTTAAAAACTATTATATACGGTTGATAATGCTAAAAACGAACATATATTTCATAGCATTATTCCTCAAGAAAGATAAGCTTTTAGTTGCAATTGTTCTATTTACAAGTGATATTCGTTTAAATAATAAAAGGTGAAGACAAAAGACAGATTCGACGAATTGAAGACGCAAACGACCAAAAAGCTCAAAAGTACAAAGTACAATCAAAGAGGTTCAAATTATTGATGAGAAACGTCTCAAAATTACAAGAGTACAAGACGCGAAACGCAAAGTACAAGATATTAAATTATACGCAAGGATGTTCGAAAATCCGGAACCGGGACCAGAGTCAACTCTCAACGCTCGACGCAACGGACTAAAAATTACAAGTCAACTATGCACATAAATATAATATAATATTTAAATAATTCTTATAATTATTTATATATTATATATTATATTATTAAAAACCGTCGGCAGAAAAAACAAAGGCATGTGAGCCTCTCCAGCTGGCCATGCGATCGCATGGCCTTGAAGGGTGAAGCTCATGCGATCGCATGAGCCACTTTTCCAGCCCACATGCCTATAAAATTCGCAGCTTGGTGAACATCAAAACACATCTTTTTTCTTCTTCATCATACGTAAATTTTATATATATATATATATATATATATATATATATATATATATATATATATATATATATATATATATATATATATATATATATATATATATATATATATTAATTTTAATTTTAATTTTAATTTTAATTTCTAATAATAAGGGTATGTTAGCGAATGTTGTAAGGGTGTAAGTCGAAATTCTGTCCGTGTAACGCTACGCTATTTTTAATCATTGTAAGTTATGTTCAACCTTTTTAATTTAATGTCTCGTAGCTAAGTTATTATTATGCTTATTTAAATTAAAGTAATCATGATGTTGGGCTAATTACTAAAATTGGGTAATTGGGCTTTGTACCATAATTGGAGTTTGGACAAAAGAACGACACTTGTGGAAATTAGACTATGGGCTATTAATGGGCTTTATATTTATTTAACTAAATGATAATTTGTTAATTTTAATATAAAGATTTTCAATTGGATGTCCCTATAAATAACCATATACACTCGATCGGACACGATGGGCGGGGTATTTATATGTACGAATAATCGTTCATTTAACCGGACACGGGAATGGATTAATAGTCACTAGAATTATTAAAACAGGGGTGAAATTATGTACAAGAACACTTGGCATAATTGTTAACAAATTATTAAAACCATGGGTTACACGCAGTCGATAACCTGGTGTAATTATTAAACAAAGTATTAAAATCTTGTTACAGTTTAAGTCCCCAATTAGTTGGAATATTTAACTTCGGGTATAAGGATAATTTGACGAGGACACTCGCACTTTATATTTATGACTGATGGACTGTTATGGACAAAAACCAGACGGACATATTAAATAATTCAGGACAAAGGACAATTAACCCATGGGCATAAAACTAAAATCAACACGTCAAACATCATGATTACGGAAGTTTACATAAGCATAATTCTTTTATTTCATATTTAATTTCCTTTATTTTATATTTAATTGCACTTCTAATTATCGCACTTTTATTTATTGTTATCGTATTTAATTGCACTTTTAATTATCGTACTTTTTAATTATCGCAAGTTTATTTTATCGCACTTTTATTTATCGCAATTTCATTATCGTTATTTACTTTACGCTTTAAATTAAGTCTTGTATTTATTTTTAATATTTACATTTGGTTTTAACTGCGACTAAAGTTTTAAAAATCGACAAACCGGTCATTAAACCGTAAAAACCCCCCTTTATAATAATAATATTACTTATATATATATATATATATATTTGTATTTTTATAAATTAAACTAATATAGCGTTAAGCTTTGATTAAAAGATTCCCTGTGGAACGAACCGGACTTACTAAAAACTACACTACTGTACGATTAGGTACACTGCCTATAAGTGTTGTAGCAAGGTTTAAGTATATCCATTCTATAAATAAATAAATATCTTGTGTAAAATTGTATCGTATTTAATAGTATTTCCTTGTAAAATATAAGCTATTTTATATACACCTAGCGAAAACATCAAGTATTTTTGGCGCCGCTGCCGGGGACTTGAAATCTAGCTTAAAAGCCGGAAGCGCAACGCTAAATAAAAAAAAAATTTAATTTTAGTTTACTTTTATAAAAAAAATACGCTTTTGTAAAAAATACGTTTTAATATATTCGAATATATAAAAAGAAAACAAAAATATAAATATTTTTAAGAGTTGGTTAAATATTTAAGTTCTATAAAAGTTTCTTTATATTTATTTTATAAAAATATAAGTTTTATTTAATTTATAAAAATATATTATATAAATATTTAAAACATAAAAAATAAACACAGCAAAATAAAAAAAAAATAATAATAAAACATTCGGCCTGCTACTGTAGCAGCCCGTAACCTGGCCCAAAATCCTGGCTCATGAGATCGCATGAGCCCGAAGGCATAAACTCATGCGATCGCATGAGATTGTCTGACACGCCACAGTTTACCCTAATTCAGCATTTATTACGGGTATTATTTATTATTATTAATTTAAAACCCTAATTAGGTTATATATATTATATTATTTAGTTTAGTTATTTTATTATTTGTATTATTTAGTTTAATTAGTTTATAAAATTAATAGTTTTATAAAATAAATAATATAAAAATAATATTTTTATAAAAATTGTACTTTTTACAACTTTTAGTATATTTTTATATTTTGTCTCTTTTTAATTGTTTTAGCGTAATATTTGTATTTTTCGCTCGTATTTAGTTTTAAACTTATTTTTTGCCATAGTTATTTTTATTTATAGATTTTTAGGCGTTACCGTAAAATCCCTTAAGTGCTTTTTCTTTAGACTAAGATTTAGGTGCTTTAGAATTTTGCGACGCCTTTTTAAGTTTTTTAGTACCTTTTTAAGATATTGCCATTTGGGATATAGATTTACTTGTAAGCTTTAATATTTTTAGACGCCTTTTACCTATGTATCAATTATCATTCCAATTAGTAATCTCAATTTGCGATTATAATTTTAAGTTAGTGATAGTAATAAGGTTGGGTTAGTCGAGTGTTTTTAAGTTCTATAAGTCATTTTTTTATTATTTCTTATTTTTTGACGCCTTTTATTTTTCGACCCTTTCCTTTTTCGACGCGCTCTTTTTCTTTCTTATTTCTCGCTATTCTAGTTTTTAGGACATAGATTTTTATTCTACTTCTTCTCAAAATTTCTTTAAATTACGAAAATTTATTTTAAGTGGTTAAATTGATAGACATCAAAATTTTCTGGTTCGTAGTAATAGTTGGATTTGTACGTGGACCGGGTTATTGGAGCCAAACAGTACTCAATTATATTGAGACCAAACGAATCATGCCCCTCTGCTGCATCTTTTGGCTATTCGAAACGTGGGCAAAATCAGAAAAGTCTATTAATTGGATAACTTATATAATTTTTCTTTCCTTTTAAAAACTAATAGGATATTCAGTGAATGCAGCGAGCAAGACGTTCACCACCTTTTGTACATTCACCACCTGTAACTAGATCAAGACATCTAGCTAATATTACCGCCGTTGATTTTTCTTTAGAATCGTCATCCAGTCAACCAAGTACTCCAAGTCAAATTTCAGATAATCCATTTTTTGAATCCGACCTCACAATTGAGAATCCGGAGAATATTCAGGGACGATTCGTAGATCCTGAACCATTAATTTTTCCTCCGGAACCACCAATCATTCAAACAGAGATTGTTGAGGAACGAACCATTAAATCAGAATCCTCTAGTGATTCCGATTCAACAAATTCAATTATGGAGAATCTGGAACCTTTAAGTATGGAAGACCGAATGAGAGCTAAACGCACTGGCCAAGGTCACGCAATTACTCATCCTGACATTAATGCGCCAGATTATGAAATCAAAGGACAAATTCTACATATGGTGACTAATCAATGCCAATTTAGTGGTGCGCCGAAGGAAGATCCAAATGAACATCTTCGTACCTTTAATAGGATCTGCACACTATTTAAAATCCGAGAAGTGGAGGATGAACAGATATATCTCATGTTATTTCCTTGGACTTTAAAGGGAGAAGCCAAAGATTGGTTGGAATCGTTAACTGAAGGGGCGATTGATACATGAGATGTTTTAGTTGAAAAATTTCTTAAACAATTCTTTCCGTCATCTAAAGCCGTAAGACTTCAAGGAGAAATTATTACGTTCACACAGAAACCGAATGAAACTCTATATGAGGCATGGACAAGATTTGGAAAGTTAATAAGAGGATGTCCGCAACATGGTTTAGACACCTGTCAAATAGTACAAATATTCTACCAAGGATGCGACATCACTACAAGGAAAGACATCGATATAGCAGCTGGTGGTTCTATTATGAAGAAAACCGAAACTGATGCTTATAAAATTATTGATAACACTGCTTCCTACTCACATGAGTGGCACCAAGAAAAAGATATCGTTAGATGATCTAAAGCAGCTAGAGCCGATTCTAGCCATGACTTAGATTCCATTTTCGCAAAGATAGATGCTGTCGAGAGACGAATGGAAAAGATGACTAAAGATATCCACTCAATACGAATTAGTTGTGAGCAGTGTGGAGGACCACATTTGACAAAAGATTGTCTCAGTATTGAGCTAACAATGGAACAAAGAGAGAATATTTCATACATAAACCAAAGGCCTGGAAATAATTATCAGAATAATTATCAACCGCCAAGACCGAATTACAATCAAAACAAGAATTATAACCGAAATGTTCCATACAACAACCAACAAGGTCCTAGCAATCAACAATTATCCAACAATACTTAAAACCAGCAAAGACCTAATTTTCAAAACAAACCACCACAAACCGATGATAAAAAGCCGAATTTAGAAGATATGATGACAAAGCTAGTTGAAACTCAAACGCAGTTTTTCACATCTCAGAAACAAACGAATGAACAAAATGCTCAAGCATTTAGAAATCAACAAGCTTCTATTCAAAACTTGGAACAAAAAGTAAGTAACCTAGCAAGGTTAATAGGTGAAAGAAAACCGGGAAGTTTACCTAGTGATACAAATGCTAACCCCCGGAATGAAACAGCTAAAGCCATTACCACAAGAAGTGGTACAACACTTAAACCACCGGAAATACCTGTAACTTCCGATGAAACTATTCCTACTCCACAAGAATCACAACCTGATCAAGATAAGGAAAAAGAACCGGTAGTTGAAAAGGTTAATGAAGATAACACAGTTAAGGATAAACCTTATGTTAAACCATACCAACCACCACTTCCTTACCCGAGTAAAATGAAAAAAGAAAAACTTGAAGCCGAGCAATCCAAATTCTTCGATATGTTTAAACAGATAAATGTAAATCTTCCTTTCATTGATGTGATTTCAGGAATGCCTAGATATGCTAAATTTCTGAAAGATCTAATCTCAAATAGAAAGAAAATGGAAGAACTCTCGGCTGTTACTATGAATGCTAATTGTTCAGCAGTGCTGTTGAATAAGATACCAGAAAAACTATCTGATCCAGGAAGTTTCACAATTCCATGTTTTCTGGGTAGTCTTAGTTCAATAGAAGCATTGGCAGACTTAGGTGCTAGTATAAATTTAATGCCGTATTCATTATACGCTAAACTAGACCTTGGAGAATTGAAACCAACAAGAATAAGTATACAACTAGCCGATCGATCAATAAAATATCCTAGAGGGATAATGGAGAACATGCTAGTTAAAATTGGTACTTTAGTATTTTCAGTAGATTTTGTTGTTCTGGACATGGAAGAAGATTCTCAAGTTCCTCTCATATTAGGAAGACCATTCTTAAACACGGCTAAAGCAATGATAGACGTGTTTGGTAAGAAACTGACCCTAAGTATAGAGGACGAGAGTGTTACCTTTTCAGTTAATAGAGTAATGCAACAACTGCAATTTGCAGATGATACATGCTATTATATTCAAACTATAGACTCACATGCAGAATTGTTAGAAGAATTTCCAGAATTACAAGGAACAGGAGAATGTTCTTTAGGAGAAGGAACTGAACCAATTGATGAAGCTGAAATGTTAGCTACACTAATGGCTAATGGATATGAACCAACAACAGAAGAAATTCAAATGCTAAAAGAAGAAGACAGATATCGATATAAATCATCGATAGAAGAACCTCCGAAATTAGAGTTAAAGCCACTTCTAAACCATTTGGAATACGCTTATTTACATGGTGAATCTGAATTACCTGTAATAATATCGTCTTCTCTTACTGAAAATGAAAAATCTCAACTCATTTCTGTGTTGAAAGCTCATAAACCAGCCACTGCATGGAAGATTCATGATATTAAAGGAGTAAGTCCTTCGTATTGCACACATAAAATCCTTATGGAAGAAGGTCATAAAACGTATGTGCAACGCCAACGAAGACTAAATCCTAATATGCAAGATGTTGTTAAGAAAGGAATTATTAAACTGCTAGATGCAGGTTTAATTTATCCAATTTCTGATAGTCCATGGGTAAGCCCAGTTCAATGCGTGCCTAAGAAGGGTGTCATAACTGTCATTACAAATGAGAAAAATGAGCTTATTCCTACTAGGACTGTAACAGGATGGTGTGTATGTATTGATTATAGAAAATTAAATGACGCCACCAGAAAAGATCACTTTCCCTTACCTTTCATTGATCAAATGTTGGAAAGATTAGCCGAAAATAGTTACTATTGTTTTCTTGATGGTTTTTTCGGATATTTTCAAATTCTAATAGCACCCGAAGATCAAGAGAAAACCACATTCACGTGCCCTTATGGTACTTTTGCTTACAAACGCATGCCATTTGGACTTTGCAACGCCCCTGCAACCTTTCAAAGGTGCATGATGGCGATTTTTCACGACATGATAGAAGAATGCATGGAAGTTTTCATGGATGACTTTTCAGTCTTCGGTGATACATTTGAATCATGTCTAGTTAATCTAGAATGAATGCTTATTAGATGCAAACAATCAAATCTAGTACTTAATTGGGAGAAATGCCATTTCATGGTTAAAGAAGGCATCGTTCTTGGACATAAAATTTCAAAAGAAGGAATTGAAGTGGATAGAGCTAAAGTAGATGTAATTGCTAAACTTCCACATCCCACCAATGTTAGAGGAGTTAGGAGTTTTCTAGGGCATGCCGATTTTTACCGACGTTTCATAAAAGATTTTTCTAAAATTGCCACTCCTATGAATAAACTCCTAGAAAAGGATGCTCCATTCATCTTTTCAGATGAATGCATCAAATCTTTTAATATTCTTAAAGAGAAACTCACTAATGCGCCGATCATGATAACACCAAATTGGAATCTACCGTTTGAACTTATGTGCGATGCAAGTGATTTTGTAATGGGAGCCGTTTTAGGATAAAGGATTGAAAAAAGATTTCAACCTATATATTATGCTAGTAAGACGTTACAAGGGGCACAAACGAATTACACAACTACTGAAAAAGAACTCCTTGCTATTGTCTTTGCTTTTGACAAATTTCATTCATATCTCGTTCTAGCAAAAACGGTGGTCTATACCGACCATTCTGCTCTTAGATACCTATTTTCGAAACAAGATGCCAAACCAAGATTAATTCGTTGGATCTTACTCTTACAAGAGTTCGATATTAAAATCCGAGATAAAAGAGGAGCAGAAAATCTCGCCGCTGATCATCTTTCTCGTCTTGAAAATCCCGAATTAGAAGTTCTAAATGAATCGGCCATACAAGACAACTTTCCAGATGAATATCTATTGAAGATAGATTATAATGAAATACCATGGTTTGCAGACTATGCAAACTACTTAGTATGTGGATTCCTTGAAAAAGGATTATCGTACCAAAAACGAAAGAAATTCTTCAGTGATATAAAACACTATTTTTGGAAAGATCCACATCTGTTTAAAAGTTGTCCCGATGGAATAATACGCCGATGTGTATTCGGAGATGAAGCTAGTAAAATTTTAAACCATTGTCACACAGGACCAACAAGAGGGCATTATGGGCCTCAACTAACAGCAAGAAAAGTTTATGATGCTGGATTCTATTGGCCTACAATTTACAAAGACGCACACCTTCTTTGCAAATCCTGTGATGCTTGTCAAAGGGCCGGAAAAAGAAGTCAACGTGATGAAATGCCACAAAATATCATTCAAGTATGTGAAGTATTTGACATTTGGGGTATTGACTTTATGGGTCCATTTCCAAAATCTCATAATAATCTATATATTCTCGTAGCCATTGATTATGTATCTAAATGGGCGGAAGCACAAGCTCTCCCAACTAACGATGCACGAGTTGTAGTCAACTTTTTAAAACGTCTTTTTGCAAGGTTTGAAACACCGAAAGCTTTAATAAGTGATCGGGGAACTCATTTCTGTAATAATCAACTTGAGAAAGTTCTTAAAAGATATGGAGTAACTCATAAAATCTCCACTGCTTATCATCCACAAACAAGTGGACAAGTTGAAAATACCAACCGAGCTTTAAAACGTATTCTAGAAAAAACCGTAGGATCAAATCCGAAGGAATGGTCCATTAAATTGGAGGATGCACTCTGGGCTTTTAGAACAGCCTACAAAACTCCAATTGGAACCACACCTTTCAGACTCGTTTATGGAAAAACATGTCATCTTCCAGTAGAAATTGAACACAAAGCATTTTGGGCTTTGAAGACATGTAATCTTGATTTACATGAAGCTGGACGTCTACGGTTAAGTCAACTAAAGGAATTAGAAGAATTAAGACATGAAGCATACGAAAATTCATTAATCTATAAAGAAAGAACGAAGAAATGGCATGATAAAAGAATCAGAAGTTCAAAAGAATTCAAAGAAGAAGACAGAGTTCTTCTTTTCAATTCACGATTCAAGCTATTTCCTAGAAAATTGAAATCAAGATGGTCTGGACCATTCATAGTCAAAAGAGTTTTCCCATACGGAACGATAGAATTAATAAATTCAAATGGAATTGAATTTAAGGTTAATGGTCACAGAGTTAAACACTACATAGATAGTCCGATGGAAGTCGACAACGAAGTTAATCACAATTTCGATACCACAGCTAACTAAGTGTGGGGAGAATCAAGTCTTTAAAGGATAATATGTATTTCTGTTAGAGTTAGATTTTCTGTTTTCGTGTAGTTCTCAAAAATGGAACCCGAATGGTCTTTCCCTAGCAGACCCTAAAGAACTAGTCTTCTCCCCCCATTCTGAATTTTTATTTTTTTAGGTTTTTACGAAATGAAGACTTCCTGTGAACTAAACCATGGTCTAATGCTACACGCTTTGATCACTAAACGTAATAATGACACACTTCCGAGTGAACTAGTATCAGTAATCAGAGAAAGATTGGACGGAGTAAGAAAAGAATCCAGATGCGAAGATAATAAGTTACAATTTGGTAAAGGAAAATCAAAATCCGCAGCGAAAAGAAGAGCACGACACCTAGAAAGATGTCACAAATGCGGAAATTGGTCACATGGAGGTAAATGTTCAAATAATCAAACCTATTCAAACACCGAATTTTTTACTTTATGCAGAGACGGACCGTTCATATGTTTAGAAGAAAAAACACCGAATGCTCAAGGTTACGCCTATGTAGCTATGGAAAATCAATTAAACCGACAATCTTATGAATGGGATAGATCATATCACTAAGAATACTATCTCACAGGCAAGTCTGTACAGTTTTTATTTTTTATTTTCATTTTTAACCTTTTGATAATAAACGCTAATTTGTTCGCTATAAAGTATTAAATTGGTATTCGATGAAATTAGGTTTGGCGACCGAAATTATTGATATCATACAAAATTTATTACATCACTGCAAAATTTAACGTTTATTCTTAAGGTATAAATATCTTTAATCAATCAACTCAAAATATTTCAAAAATTCGTCATGAGTTAAATTAGGTCATGGAACCGAAATTACTTTACCGAAAAGAGGGGCGCATATTTTTGATAATATTTGATTGATTACAGTGGGATAAAAGCCAAAAAGATTTTTAATTTTATTTTTACTTTGTTTTTAAAATTAGTATAAAAAAAATTATTGTAAACTTTTTAAATCAATATATTTAAAATTGTAAATATTTGAAAAAATTAATATTTTTAATATAAGTTTGTATGTATAAAAACAAAAATTAAATTTAAGTTTGGTGTGAATTTTTAATATTAATTTTGAATTTTATGCATTTTAAATTTAAGTTGTGTGAATTTAAAAACAAAAATTTACTTTATTTCGCTAAGTTAAAAATATAATTTTTAAAATTCGTCGTGAGTTGAAGACTAGGTCATTGAACCAAAATTGCTTTACCCAAGGGAGGGACGAGAACTTTTATTATCTTTATTTTTAATCTTATTGAATTAAAGTATGTCAAAAACATTAAAAAACCCAAAAATCTTTACTTTTAAAACCACGCTTTGATTTGATAAATTTTAAAATTTTGTCGAGGGACGGATTAGGACATCGATCCGAAACGCCCTCATCCTAAAAAGAAACAAAATTTTAATTTTTAAATTAATTTATGTTTTATAAAGTATAAGGTTTTATTATAAAAAAAAGGTGAAAACACTGTACCCGGGACTCCATGCGATCGCATGGAGTTTGGCCTTTGGTGCCATGCGATCGCATGGGGAGAAAATCCAGGCCAGATACAAACGAGCCAGAGAGCTGTTCTTCACACAAAACACACACAAATACACGAAAATACCCCAAAATACTCTCTAAAATTCGCAATTTTTCACCGTAATTCGTCATTTTTCTTGCTCTAATCATGCCTAGATTCTCATTCTTCAGCAAAATGGTAAAAATTACACCCCTAAACTCTATAAATTCCTAGTTTTTGTGATAATTACCAATTTTTTACCTAATGCAATTTTGTTAATTTCTAGTGTAATTAGTGTTAAATTGTTAGTATTTTATGCATGTATAACCTAGATTGATGCTATTTAACATGATTTGAAGCCAAAAACTTCAAAAATTTTAGAAATCTAGGGTTTGTGTTCTTGAGCAATTTGGGACTTTTTGATATAAACAGGTTATGGCCAATTTTTGTCATGAATTATTGTTAAATTGAGTAGTGTAACATGTTTAGATAGTTAAATGATCCAAACATTGATCCTAAACATGATATTTGGAGATTAAAGTGGACTTTTTAAGTCCAAAATTCATGAACTTGATTAATTTGATATATTTGCCATTTGAGACTTGTTTAATTATTAGTAATGACTATTTTGACATGTTATTTGAGTTAAATGCTTATGAACTTTGTATACATTTTCATATGTGCTTATTTGAAAAGTGTAGAATTGTGAAAAATTGTGAAAATGTGTATAAGTTTAATTTTGATTTAACATGTTATAGTGATTGTTTTAAGTTTTTATTTTGCTAATACTAATGCATATTTGGATGCACAAATTTTGTGTTTAATGTGTTTTGCAGAAAGCCGATACGGGAGGTTCAGGAGCATCATCATCTAGACGACCAGCACCAGCACCAGAACCAGAACCAGAAATGCAACACGAACAAGAACCACAACAAGAACCACAACAACAGCCTGATCAGCACATACCTTATTATGATCCGGTACAGTTTGTTGATGAATTCATAGTATTCCCAATGAGGCCGCCAGTAGAATTCCCAACGATTCCTGAGCACACTCTGCATCCTAATCTGAGATTTGATAGGAGATGGAGAGATTACGAGACATATCAAAGAAACAAATTCAAATTGGTAACAAAAAATGTAGAGGTGCCAAGGGTAATCAATTGGGTTCCTTTGGAAACAGTCCATCTAGCTGACCGTGTTAGACAGCTTTTAGTTCAAAGGTATGACAGTTCTTCTTTTATAGATTGGGAACGTCTTTTCACCATTCATAGACCTGTATATAAGGAATGGTGTGTTGAGTTGATGAGTACTGTATCACTTGATACAAATATAGTTAGAATAGATGATAGAAGATTTCTTAGATTTATCCTTGGCAGTAGGATGTACAGAATGTCCATGCTGGACATGGCCAGGGCTTTACAGATATATACTCCTGGTGAGTTGCTACTACCCGATTGTACAAACTTGATTCATTATGGTGAAAGGGTAGATAGCAACTTTGACGCTGACGCCATTTGGAGGCGTATGTCACATTTTGATGTTTTTACACGAGCAGGAGGACACTCCTATACACATATTGACAGAGCCGAGCTTCGTATTATTCATAGATTTTTGGCTAACTCGATTACATAGAGAGGTTATAATAAAGAAAAAATTACCTTACATGATTTATTCTACCTAAAGTGTATTCGGGATCCTAGAAGCTTTGTCAATATCCCTTACTGTGTTGCTTTTTATTTATCTAAAATGGTAGAGGGAATGCAGGACGGGAGTATAATAGGAGGAGGTATTTTTGTTACTCTCATTGGAGAGTATTTAGGTGTTGATAGGAACCAAGGGGGTCCATTACAGCTTTGTAGAGAACAGGTTGAGCCCTTATGATTGAAAGTTTATGTGGGTGCTAAGGTATTGAAAAGTAGACGTAACCAGGCAGTACCCTATGAGGGATCTCATCCTCAGGTAGAGAGAGGCTCAGACGAGGAAATGGAGGAGGCGGAAGACATTAGGGATGTCTTTCGAGATGCTATTCTTGATGTCCACGTTCTTATAGATGAGGAAGCAATGACGAACGCGGCCAGACATAGTATGTATGAGCAGTGGAACTCCGAGCGAGTATACGAGGATTATAGCCGATGCCAACACGATAGCTGGTTAGTTCATCAGCACCAAATCATGAGCCAGCTATCATATCAAGTACCAAATAACTATGTACCTACTCGACCTGCTCATTTTTCGCCACACAGCCTCGATATCCGACCACCCTTTAACCGGTATGACTATAACCAAGCCTATCAGAACACCTATAACCAACAATGGAACCCACCTGACGAGATGAACTGGAACCCATATCCAGACTGATTTAGTTCTATTTGGTTATTTATATGATTTTTATGTTTTTATCTTTTTACTTATTCATGTTTAAACTTATGTTATTGAATATACTTATGTAATCTTTATCATTTTTATTATTATTGTGTACTAATATTTCACATTTAGGATTTGAAAGTGGGATATTAAGTCCCATTTCAAATTGCCATGCATGTTTATATTTGTATGTATGTATATTGTCGATTGTACAAAACAGGGTAAACCAGCACATTTTCAAAGACTGGCATTAAGTTCAGCAAAAGCTAGTTTTGACGACAAAACGAAAAACAAATGTGATGTAACAACAAGAAGGAATGAACAAATGATATGCACCATTTATCATTCAGCAAACAAATGCCAATATGTTTGGAAACTTTGGTAAAATTTAATCATTTTTACGCTAATCACCCTCAATAATTTAAATTGTTACTGATTTCTTGCAAATGAGGGCATTGCAAGATCTTAAGTGTGGGAAGGGGTTAAATTCTTTCGGATTTTAAAATTTTTACTTTATACACTTGGTTACCATTAGAAATACTAGTAAAGTAGTAGTTGTATTAGAATCTAGTGCTCTCTGATAATAAAGAACAACCCTAGTCTTATATACTGACTACCCAATTCTAGTAAAATTTTTCAAAATTTTCAATTAAATGAACTCAAAATCATGTTTATACATATTTATGAACGATAAAACTAGGTGTTAACACCGAAATTATTGTTACCTCAGAAAGGACATAAATTGAGAAACAAACCAAAATGTTAAAATTCATTTAAAATGGAATAGAGGACAATAAAAAGGAAAATAAAAGCCAAGTGTGGGAAAAATTACCAAGTTATCTTAAACATATGTCACATATTTCTGTAACAAATAATTGAAGATACTTTTGCTTTGGACTAAACTAAACTGTTTTACCCGATCAAAGAAAAGAAGAGATGGATCTACACGATGAATCAATTCCATCGTTAAAAGGAAGTAAAGTCTTTTGAAAAAGAAACGCGCTTCTTGATTTAAGTCACGAAGTTGTCGTCCAGACCAGCTGTAGGTTGATGAAAAATCTAGAAAAGTCATCTCTAAAATCAGAAGGAAATCCACTGACCTCAGCATAAAACAGGGTCGACAAGTGGTCAGATTTATCCTAACCATGAGAAGGATTTATCTCGTACAATTGGGGGGCACCGTGCAAATTAGCTTGATAAGACTAATGAATCAGACCCCCAGAAAGGATAATCTCCTTAAAAGATCAAAAATCAGCTTTTAAGCCTGATATTACTCAATCCTAGAGATTGACCTTAAAGATTGAGAATTACAAACTCATGGAATTCAATGATATCTAAACTCGAGCTTGAACGAGAAAATATTTTGATCAAAATTACAAACCGATTTGTTTTCTGAAAACGCATTTTTCAATGCGTTCATTACCATTGAACGTAAAATTCTAGGAATTCACCTGGAATTCATTAGGTCACCTGAACCAAATCGGGTGTCAACCGTAAGAACGGTGGTTGCATAGCATGGTCAAAGACAGGACCTTGTGCCAGACCAAAAAATTATAAGGGTGAGCTTTACTATTGCTCCTACAAAGGATAGTAATTGCATCCAACACGTTATAAGACCATAATTAAAAGCATGTCAGGGGACATTGCCTTAACAGTTGCTTGTTCAACGCTTTCCTTTACAACCGAACGGTAGTTTACCGAAAGGTAATATTCGGAGAAAATATACTGGACGTGTTGCTTTCCTAATACAAAGTTAGCAAGTGGGTGACACAAAACTGCAAGTTTTGAGCTAAAATTTTCAAATCTGAAACCCACCAAACCCACAAAAATATTTTGCAAACACCGGTGAAGGGTTATTCCGGAAAACTTATCTAGGGTAAAAACTAGATTGAATTTTCAAAAAGATCAAATGTTTTCATAAAGATCCAATTTCCTTAATGGATCTAAATTTTATAGTCATGTGGGACTGTAAACCACATCGTTACTACCATTGTTTATACCGCCGTAAAGAAATCACTGATGTACAAAGTGTGAAGAATAAAGAAGTGATTCTAGTATTTCAAGACTATATTGCTTGAGGACAAATAACGCTCAAGTGTGGGAATATTTGATAATGCTAAAAACGAACATATATTTCATAGCATTATTCCTCAAGAAAGACAAGCTTTTAGTTGCAATTGTTCTATTTACAAGTGATATTCGTTTAAATAATAAAAGGTGAAGATAAAAGACAGATTCGACGAATTGAAGATGCAAACGACCAAAAAGCTCAAAAGTATAAAGTACAATCAAAGAGGTTCAAATTATTGATGAGAAACGTCTCAAAATTACAAGAGTACAAGACGCGAAACGCAAAGTACAAGATATTAAATTATACACAAGGACGTTCGAAAATCCGGAACCGGGACCAGTGTCAACTCTCAACGCTTGACGCAACGGACTAAAAATTACAAGTCAACTATGCACATAAATATAATATAATATTTAAATAATTCTTATAATTATTTATATATTATATATTATATTATTAAAAACCGTCGGTAGAAAAAACAAAGGCATGTGAGCCTCTCCAGCTGGCCATGCGATTGCATGGCCTTGAAGGGTGATGCTCATGTGATCGCATGAGCCACTTTTCCAGCCCACATGCCTATAAAATTCGCAGCTTGTTGAACATCAAAACACATCTTTTTCCTTCTTCATCATACGTAAATTATATATATATATATATATATATATATATATATATATATATATATATATATATATATATATATATATATATATATATATATATATATATATATATATATATATATATATATATATTTTAATTTTAATTTTAATTTCTAATAATAAGGGTATGTTAGCGAATGTTGTAAGGGTGTAAGTCGAAATTCTGTCCGTGTAACGCTACGCTATTTTTAATCATTGTAAGTTATGTTCAACCTTTTTAATTTAATGTCTCGTAGCTAAGTTATTATTATGCTTATTTAAATCAAAGTAATCATGATGTTGGGCTAATTACTAAAATTGGGTAATTGGGCTTTGTACTATAATTGGGGTTTGGACAAAAGAACGACACTTGTGGAAATTAGACTATGGGCTATTAATGGGCTTTATATTTATTTAACTAAATGATAATTTGTTAATTTTAATATAAAGATTTTCAATTGGATGTCCCTATAAATAACCATATACACTCGATCGGACACGATGGGCGGGGTATTTATATGTACGAATAATCGTTCATTTAACCGGACACGGGAATGGATTAATAGTCACTAGAATTATTAAAACAGGGGTGAAATTATGTACAAGGACACTTGGCATAATTGTTAACAAAGTATTAAAACCTTGGGTTACACGCAGTCGATAACCTGGTGTAATTATTAAACAAAGTATTAAAATCTTGTTACAGTTTAAGTCCCCAATTAGTTGGAATATTTAACTTCGGGTATAAGGATAATTTGACGAGGACACTCGCACTTTATATTTATGACTGATGGACTGTTATGGATAAAAACCATACGGACATATTAAATAATCCAGGACAAAGGACAATTAACCCATGGGCATAAAACTAAAATCAACACGTCAAACATCATGATTACGGAAGTTTAAATAAGCATAATTCTTTTATTTCATATTTAATTTCCTTTATTTTATATTTAATTGCACTTATAATTATCGCACTTTTATTTATTGTTATTGTATTTAATTGCACTTTTAATTATCGTACTTTTTAATTATCGCAAGTTTATTTTATCGCACTTTTATTTATCGCAATTTCATTATGGTTATTTACTTTACGCTTTAAATTAAGTCTTGTATTTATTTTTAATATTTACATTTGGTTTTAACTGCGACTAAAGTTTTAAAAATCGACAAACCGGTCATTAAACGGTAAAAACCCCCCTTTATAATAATAATATTACTTATATATATATTTGTATTTTTATAAATTAAACTAATAAAGCGTTAAGCTTTGATTAAAAGATTCCATGTGGAACGAACCGGACTTACTAAAAACTACACTACTGTACGATTAGGTACACTGCCTATAAGTGTTGTAGCAAGGTTTAAGTATATCCATTCTATAAATAAATAAATATCTTGTGTAAAATTGTATCGTATATAATAGTATTTCCTTGTAAAATATATGCTATTTTATATACACCTAGCGAAAACATCAACGGTGATTGTCTATACGTAGAAATCATCAGACGTCGAAAACCTTGGATTTATATATTCATTTATGGTGTGTCTTTTCAAAAGAATGCAATGTTTACAAAATGTATCATATAGAGGTCAAAACCTCACTATAAAATCATTGAATGATGTATTCGTCCAAGTGGATTTGGACGGGTCATCACAATATTGAACCACAAGATTTATAACATTGAAATAATAGTAAACCATTCTAAAAGTTGTTGTATCACGAGCACCCAATTATCAAGGCTTAACTGTATACGAACCTCGTTACCATAGTGTTAGAACTACACTATACTCAAAATTACATTTCATCCGCCAACGATAGCTAACTGTCCGAATGAGGGTTTGTCAAACCCGTATGGATCCACACAACATAAGTTCTCGCTTACACCTTACAAGTGTAACTAATGATAATTGAATTGAGGCTTTTTGTTCTAACTCGTACGTAGAATGTTTGTTTTTGTACTTGTGTTCACTTTGTAAAACGAAACGTTTATGTTTTCTTATCCCAAGTATAAGTGTAAAAGAGTAAAAGTGGGACTATGATCTCACCTTGAGTGCACGAGTAAAAAGGTACTTCACAAAGTAAACGTGTGCAAGAATTTAACCTGTAGAAGATGCATAAATTTAACCTGCAACGAACACGGTTAGGCTGATATCAATGACCAGGTAACCATTTTTTTTTTTACAATTGACTATCCCTAAAAACAAATGTCAGTTGGGAATAATTAATAGGCATTTGATGACATTAGACGTACGAAAAAAGGGAGAACTTAGTCCATCTAACCCGCCAATCAGTGATTCGAGACGGATCACCTGCAAATAAAGTCAGGGGATACTGTTAATGGTATAATTAGAGGTGGGTAATTGTATTTCAAAGTATTTAACTAAATTTACATAGCATGTATAAGTACTTGAAAACTTTTCTGTTCCAAGGGTCAGGTAGACTTGACGTTTCCCTTTTTTTTTTTACTGTGTTGCAGAGAAAGAGGTGCAAACAGCATTAGTATAGCAGATTATATGATTGGTTTAGGCTGACCTTTAAATGTTTAGAGATATATTCGCGAAAACTTCCTTGTACACCACATTTCTGGTGTGGTGTGGCAACGCTTCAGGGTTGTCATTCACTATGAGTATTTTGTGGCCATCTAGGTTGGTTACCCTTGAAAGAGTGACATATAGTTGACCGTGGCTGAAGACAGGTTTAGGTAAATAAACACCTACAAATTGGAGTGTTTGACCTTGGCTTTTGTTAATCGTCATTGCATAGCAGGGTTTTACGGGAAATTGTATCCTTTGCATAATGAACGGCCATTTTGATTCGGTAGAAGTGAGGACTATCCTTGGTATAATAGCCATGGTTCCTATGTGTGAGTCGGTTATAACCCTAGCATATAGGATAAATTTCTGAAACTCAGTTATAATTAATCGGGCTCCATTACACTGACCAACGCTTGGGTTTATGTTGCGTAAAAGCATGACAGGTTGCCCTATTTTTAGTTTGAGCTTGTGGGGAGGGACACCTGGGAAGTTCAACTTATTTAAGAATTCAACTGGGTATGATTGATGTTGCTCTAATGCGTCAGTGGAACCTTTTCAAATTTCATCTGAGATTTTATAGGTTTTTTTTTTGCACCATTTAGCCGTTTAAAGATATGCTTGTTAATCTCTGTGACATCATTATTTCTCGGGGTTAAAATTGCATGTTCACGCAAATAATCTTCGTCAAATTGTTTTAGGCTGAACTCCGGGAAAATAGCATCAACAATGGATTCAATTGGGCTTGGGTCCTCACCTTCTTTTGCATGCGCAGGTAGTTTACCATCTCCTATATCTAGGACCCATTTGTTGAACAATTGCTTGCGAGTGTCAATCGTTCCATCACTGGTGTATTCATTCACTCTCATTATCCGTGATAGTGTATGAATTTGACAGAATTTCCATAGGTCGGATCGGTTGATGCAAGCTTGCACCACCTCTTGCTTTTTGCCTTTTGGTACCACGGGTAAAATCTGTCGAAAGTCTCCCCCAAGTAAAATAGGCATACCTCCAAAGAGTTTCGTCTATTTTCTTCGGCTTTAGCGTCTAGAATATCTCACAATGTTTTGTCAAACACTTCAAAAGCGTATCGCTGAGTCATTGGAGCTTCATCCAATATTAGCAGTTTAACTTCATGGAGTAGTTCCGCCAAATGTGTGTTTTGTTTTATACCGCATGTGCTATTTTCCAACAATTCAAGGGGGATCACAAATCTGATGTGTGCAGTCCTGCCATCTGGTAATAGCAAGGAAGCTATTCCTGTATTTTATATGTGTTATGTTGTGAAGTATTCAGCAGTTAATGTAAAGATATGTATAGGTAGTATAAAAATTGATATGGTATCTGATTAGGTAGAGTATGAATACCTGATGAAGCAACGGCAAGTACAATCATTCGCCCTGACCTTAACTTGGTAAGGATGGTTTTGTATAAGAAAGTTTTCCCCGTGCCCCCTGGCCCGTACACAAAAAACAGGCCACCTACTTGTGCATTTACGGCTCCAATAATGCTTTCATACACTTTAAGCTGATCAGGGTTCAAAGAGCTGTAAAGGCTGTCATGGATGGCCTTCAACTCTTGTATGTTGTAGTTTAATTCTTCTCGGATTAAACGGTTATCTAGATGGCTGATGAGGGATGGATCTGGTTGGGGCAAGTCTGGAAAATCTGATAATGCTTTGCCATTTTTGTTTAAAAGCATTTGTATTTCTACCAAGCAATAATTTTGAATCTGTGCCTCCGTGAGAATCATATCTGGATACCTTAACTGTATTCGTTTTTTATGCAGGATGTCATCCGATAATGCTTCCCAGCTAATTTCCTATAGTTTGAGTGGTTGGCTAACATTATAAAAAAGTAACATCGTGACAAACAAATCACGAAGTTGAGCCCCTGACGCCCATAGTTTTGCTCTGATATTACTTCTGCCCATTCTTTGTCGTCGTTGATCAGCCCGTATGCGAAGTAGGTGTCTTTAAAGGTGTTTTGCACTGTGCCATCGAGTGTGCGAAGTTCCTCAAAAGAGCGGGGGCCTTTAACTACGTTTAACAACATTCTGAGATAGTACCTTTCTCCAGAGGCGGGGTGTGAATACACAATACGGCCTATGCAACCCCGTTGTTTTCTTGGTTCCCATGTTTTTGTTTTCTTGGTTCCCATCTTCGCGTAAGTCAGTTTTCATGCATTTGGGTCACGCTTGTTAAGCTCAAACCATTGGGTGAACATCGTATCCTTGATACTTTCCCTATGTAGTAATGCAGGGAGGCTCTCTGAATCGTGGAGTGTGATTGTGTGATGGTTTGGTATATGATAGGATAACTTCAACACCGATGGTTGTGAAAAGTGGATGTCGAATGAAAACATCCGCCATACAGCCTCACATGGAGATATATAACGACAATCCAAGTAATTCTTGATTTCGTCTACCTCAATTATTGTTTCAACGGATGATTCACCAGTTCGTGTGAGATTCTCCTGGATAACAATGGTTGCTTTGTCTGGCCCTTTGTTTAAGTATTTAAATAAGTACTTTATTGCCCTAGATCTGTTGCACCACTCGACATTTATATGGGCATTGTATTTGAGGAGTAGACACCGATTGTAAGGGACAACGAAACTGTTGTCAAGTGTCACCTTTCCTTTAATGACTTTTATTCCATTGTTGCGGCATCTATAGTTAGCATATCCATCTTCGGCTATCGTTGTCTCCGCGTAATATGGTTTGGGGAAATGTTTTGAACACTTCCGATTAATTATGTAAGGTGCGTCCATGTTATTTCCACCACATGGTCCATGTAACATGTATTCAGTGACCACTTTATAGCCGGCTGGATCTTCTATTTGAGAGGGTATTTTCGCGGAAATGAGCTCATCAATATCGGATGGTGATTTACATTTATATTCATGTGTTAACCAGATGAGCATATGAACATGAGGCAAACCACGTTTTTGGAATTCGATGATATATATACCTGGGTAAAAAATATTGATTTTATAATGTTAATATATAGCGAAATGTTAGGGTGAAAGGATATAATTTACATACAACGTTAAAAGTAAGTAAAAAAAATAAAAAATAATTAAGGGGGATAAAACTTACCTGCTTGGCATTTTCCAAATATGTGTGCTTTCATTATATTGCGCATGAGTTCATCTAGCTTTTGTTTAAATAGCCTTGCGATGATATCTGGGCGGTCGGGCGCTTTTTGGCCCTCGATGTAGCAGAGCATGCCATCTATTTCTGGCCATCTAGGGTTGGAGGTGAAGGTGATGAACAAATCGGGGTTGTCATATTCCCGACATAAAGCCATAGCATCTTGATAGTTTTGGATCATATAACGTGGGCTGCCTGTATGTGAAGATGGCAAAACTATTCTTTTCCCAATTGATGAAGCCCTCGTATCTCCTCGTGTAACAGCATCACAAATTTTATTATATAGGTCGATACGCAGGTCATTTTGGTGAGCGCGGACCCATTTTAATCTTTGTTCTTCGACAGCTGTAAAAGCATCTACTAAATATTGTTGGAATAACCGCCCACCTCTAAGGAGGGTGTTGCCCTCATTTTCTCTCTATTGAATCCTGTAGCAATAGAATTCTCTCATTGTTACATAACCTCGGTTAGTTTGCCTTCTTCCAGTATTATTATGGTACGCTATTTGTTCATGATAACCAGTTTTGCCATATGGGAATAGCTAAGGATATTGCAATGCCATGTAGAGCATGTGAAGTTCAGATATTCTTTTTGGCTTGCTGTTTGTTTTGCTAACAATGAAATCTCGGGTCGAAGAACAACTGCCTAAATCACCTGCTACCAAAGCAGCTACTTCAGCTACATTAGGTGTGTTATATTGGAGCGAGTTGGTATGGTTACCGATGAGTCAGAGTTGAAAATCTGTTGTTGTGTTGTTGTCACACCAATCCCTGGCCATTCAAAATGCTTGAGCAACAGCGCTAAATTCATCCAGCATATTAATGATGTTTGTTGTTATTGTTTGGTCTGGAAGGTCTTTGGAATGAGGATCTAGGAAAGCTGACATGCGATTTCTGGATTCATTATCGGTGTCATAAAAGTATAGTTGTGCATATTTTGGTCGGCTGCCTTCTTGGGGTAATAAAGAACCCATTGTATGGTACGCCTGTCCACTTATTCGAAATGTGTATGTCCCTCTTCCACGGTTGATGGAGTGGTCATTTTTAGCACCAAATGATGTGAAGAAAAACATACCATTGTAAATTCTGATTTGTTCCCTGAATTTTGCGGTTGTCGGGTCAGTGTAGTCTAGGAGTTTTTTCAACAATGGAGGAGGGTCTTTGAGTTGAGGTAATAGCACTTTACTATTTTGAAAATAAAGTGAGAAGGTTGGTATGTTTGTTTGCTTATGCTTGTCAGTCCTCTCTTGATACCACATTGTTGCATTGCAATTTGAACATTTGTGTGAGGGTGGACCTTGATCATGGTAAGCCACATGAGTGCCTAAAAATCAGATACAATAATGTCAGAAGTATGTTGTAATGGTATGCGTATAACATGGGTTAGGTAAAACTAGAAGTAAGGGACCTGATAATCTTGATGCCCTTTTCATAAAGCACTTTTTTTGCCGGTAGGCTGGGTTGAACAACCTGGTGAAATATGTGCGTCACCATCAGTTACCAGTTGATTAAAGCAACGGAAACTAAATGTCTGGGAAAAATGTATAGAATGGTAACATTGTGTAATGTTAATTTGCCCAATGCCCCGGTCAAGGCGGCGTTAACTAATCAATACAGGAGTGAACATGAATAAGCATGTAATCAATTAAAAACCACACGTAGATTTATACTTGCGGTGTCTGCCTGGCCTAGCTGCAATATAAAAGATGACAGCCCGCTATTAATTGACAGAGGCTGATCAGAGGCTGTAGGGACTTGGGCATGGAGTAGGGTTTCCTTTTTTTGGCCATCGAAACTCGTCTTTTCACAGGTTCTTGATTTGATCAGTAGCGTATGTGATTAAGGAAACTTGTTAGCATTTAACTAGGTAAAAACAATACTACACCATATATCTGAATTTTTTTAATTTTTTTTAAATTTTTTTTATTTATTTATTAATTTTTTTTTAAACAGTTTTCAACCTAATGTACACTTACCCACTTGCGATGCCGTAGTTGGAGTGTTGAGTTTAAGGCTGACCAAAGTCTGTAAGTGACCATTTAGTTTCCTCTCTACTGATTGAATAATGAGTGACTTATGGAGGAGGCTGGTTAGGGATACACTGGAGCCATCTGTACTTGGTAACCTTATAGGATGTTAAATAATAAGTACCAAGTCACAATATGTATAATTTTACAGCTAATTTAACTTTACATTAACTGGCGTACCTGGTTGTTGTCTTATAATTCTAGTAAGTTGAGCTACCTTTACATTTACTATCATACCTGGTTGTGCCCTTATAGTATCAGTAATTTGCAAGCCACAATATGACGAATGTTTTTCGTCTTGCATAACATTCGTTGTTGAATGAATTCTTACTGAGTTGTGAAAAAAGTTGGACAGGGGAGAGACTATATTCACATAAAAAAATTTTTGTCAGTGTTAATCAATGGGACAGATCTACATAGAAGGTTGCCTTTCCTGATAATCTAGAGTTTTTATTTTTAAATGGCGGAATGAGTGTTTGTCTTCCTGTAGCCTCGGGAATTAGTAAGCCTTCGGTAGCCGCTGATTCATCTACACCACATAATGAACATATAATCATATGAGGAGGGCAGTTTAGTTTGAGTCAACTTGTTAGTGAGTTTAAGATTACCCCTGCCTGTTCGAATACTTGGATTAGCTAATTTCAACCCGACATAGGTGGAGAGTACACCATTTACCGGCCTGCCGTTGAATGGATGACTATTGAATGGTGCAATATGTTAGAGAGGGATAAGCAAATTTCACACTCGTATGTTGGACCTGCAGGTCAAATTATTGAAGTTGAGTGAAATAGTGTTTGGAACTAATAGAAGTATGGGTACTTACAAATGGAAATGCCCTTGAGCATATAATATATGCATGAATTCTTTATGTGAAGCGCAAAATTATCGTGTATAAACAACAGAAAGTTTTTTCTTGAAAATCAATATTCCAAAGTAAATTTATATTTGACAACTAATAAAATGAGGGACGGGGCAAATAAGATAGGGCAGTCAGCGGGTATAAACAGCGAGGAAGCTGTATGACATTTTAATTTTTAGTAGGGTAGTTCGAAATTCATATATGTATTAATCAACAAACAGTGAAGTCAGCTGAATCCAATCGTAAGTGATTCTAGTTTCAAAAAGTATATGGAAACAGCAATTAACCTAAGGACTGTGGTGTGAAGCTTGCTAGACCAAAGTGTGCCCTGGTTGTTTGTGGCATTCCCTGTTGCAACCATTGGGATTTAACATCCCAAGATAGTTTCTACTGTGCATCTTAACGGCTTGAAGGGCGAAGAAGCATCAAATGGTAGCGAAAATGTAGCCTAGGTTTGGTTTACTTCTATATATGTTTAGAGCAGCTTAATTAATAAATATGTAAGTATCTGGAAATCTAAATAAAAGAAGACACAACAGAGGATTTATGAGTGAGCCCAACGTAGGGTATACAAAGGTTGTGTGTTTCGTATTTTTTTGCTGAGCGCTTAATTTTTTTTGCCATAAGTCATCGCTTTGAGCCTATTGTACTCTGAATGTTCACCGAAGACATGGTACGTTTCAGTGTAATTAGACCCGGACACCCAAAACCAGGTACATTAGTACCGTGCTGCAACAGCATTTGGCAGTTCCTAAGCATCTATTATGTATGCCAAGTTCAGGTAAACCTAGGCTAGTAAGGGCAGCAGGGCGACATATGACAATCTACATAATTGAGTCATTTCAGTGAACCCCTTTGGTGATTCAAATAAAACACAAGATAATGTAATATATAATACCTTAATCTAGGTTTAACCATAACAATTGATTAGGGGCACACTGATAACCATATCCAAATGGTAAAAAATAACATGTCCAGCAGTAAAATTTAAGTTATGCCAAGAAAGCGATAATAAAGTTTTTTAAACTAAAAAATATCAGTGGTTTTAAAAGAATGTAATAAATAGTATATTGGCTGTGGAGATTAGATACTTTACCTGGTTCAAGTGGTGATGGATGGTTTAGCTGCAGGCCACAGTAAGTTACCTTTTGCCCAGATGACCTTATTGTAGTTGATGAACAAATTGAGATAGGGCCATCCAAGAATGTTGAGAGGTGTAAAGGATGGCTGTGATGGTCCAATAAACCTGTTAAAAAATTACAGAATTATGTAGACGATGTAAAAACTGTGGGTGCGTGGATAAGAGGTAACAATGGACTGCATACCTGAACACATGGGTGTAGAGAACGTAGTAGGAGCTGGAGGTTGCATTGTCTATAATGAATAACAAAGTGTAGAAAAGAAAGGTATACAAAGGGTAAATATAGTAGTTTGATTAGCTTTTCGTATGCCCAGCTGGAGTTATTGAACATCATTTACTTTGGGCTGTTGGGTTTCTTTTTGGGGCACCATTTCTTATTAATTTATTATTGGGAATAAGTGTTTTCAGTGTGTTTTAATATACCATTTATTAGCTGGTTGCTTTCAGCAACAATGGGTTAGTGATACCAAGGCCTAAATGGTACCCAAAGAAACCAGACAGAAGTAGGAAAGCAATAGTGAAGGTGTTTTTTTTTAAAGAGCAGGCCAAGAACATCATTAATAGAAGCTGGGTGTTGGATGAGCTTATTAGCCAATGTTTCAATACATAAGACGTGGTCATCAGTTTACAATAGTACGTAAATCATGTGTTTATTAAATAATGATATGTATTGAAATTGAAATAACTGATTAAAAGGTATGTAGCGAGAGTGTCGTATTGTTTGTTGATGTTATCCAAAATAATAGCCTGTTACAACACTAAACTATGCCATGGGTGAACAAACTTTCATTATATTCTTTATTAATTCTGTTAGAAGAAATATATTATTACTGTGATTGTTTGATATTTCTAAGGGAGATTTGCTAGCTGATTGTGTGACGACCCGAAAATTTCCGACCAAATTTAAACTTAATCTTTATATAATTCTAACTTGATAAGCAATGAATTTTAATAAATCTTGAACCTCCGGAAAGAGTTTTACACAAGCTTTTGGTCACCCTTTTATTCCGACGATTCACGAACGTCATAACTTGATTTAATTGTTTAATTGTTTAATTATTGTGTATATATATAGATTTATATATATTTAACTTGAAAATATGATAATTAAATATCTCATTAAGTATATTAACAAATTATTATATATATATATATATTTTCATACTACTAATTTAAAGAGTTTTCAAACAATATATATGTTACTATTTAAACGACGTAATTAACTTATGTTAAAATGTATTTACATATAATGTATTACGAGTGTAAATACATCCTTACAAGTATTGAATACACTTTATAATATACCAATACATATAAAGGATAGCTATACTCGTATTTTCGTTCAATTTCCTCAAGAATTCTACTCGCATTCATACGGTATTTTTACCCGTATTATACACAGCTTCTAGAAGTATTTACTATTGGTATATACCAATAGAAATCTATAATTATTTGTGTAATATGTCATCCATGACCTAATAAATTTAATATGTCATGCATGACTTCATACAATTTAACTTATCTTAGATATTTTCACTAAAAGCCAAAATTATAAGCTTATAAATAAGACCATTTTAACTCATTTTTACTCCACATTTTCGTAAACTAAAAACACACTCTTGAATTCTCTCATATCATACTTTAATATCAGCAACTTTCCTATTCATAATCAAGGTAAAATACTTCTCAAAATCCTTGTTCAATTCCTTGTATAGTTGCTATCTTATTATACTTATAAAACTTGTAAAAACTAGAACTTGTTTTGGTGAACACCAAGCTTGTTTGAAAAACTAATCTAATATTTCTAACATAGATCTAATAAAACTTATTTATATGTATTATGATATTAAATTAAGTTAATATAAGAACTTATAACTTGTACATATGAAGAACACCTTGAAACTTAACATATATCCTTTAATCTCCATTCGGTAAAAAGCGGGCTGTCTTGTGTTGGGAATTAAAAACCTATCTTAGAATTTGAGTTTGAGGCTAAGACTTTGGAAATATGTTAATATATGTAAATAAGACTTTCAGTATTTTTTTCATGATTTTAGACAAAGTGGAAGTATTTTATCAAAAAACATATATTGGGTGGATGCCAGGATTTTTCCAAATCTGTCCACCGACACAAAAAAAGCGTAAAGCTCTAAAAATTACTACTTGGGATGAACTTTTTGAATTGGTTTTATAAAATTTACTTCTTAAGGAATCCATAGCAATTTGATTCACTTTAAACGGAGTTGTAATGAATATTTGGCGAGCAAAACAAAATCTGCTAAAATTAACGTTGTATGGACGAAATTTATAGTATAAAAACTATATTAACCATTACTTTGTTAACTTTTCCTATATCCTATATATATATTTGGACATATTATCAGTAGTATAACAAAATATTATAATCTTGGTTAATTCTGTGATTGTATATATGTATAATAATATTCTTGGTACGTGCTAACAGAATAAGTATACAATACGTTTTGATAAATCCTAAGACAATACGTACACAATACGTCTTAGTTAATTCTAAGACAATATGTATACAATACGTCTCTGGGTTGATGCAAAGACAATACGTATATATACCGATTATTGGACTGTTGGACTTTTCGGACTATTTTGGACTACTAACAATGGACTACTAACATAAAATGTTAAAAATTATTATATAAGTATTCTATGAACTTGCTTTATTTTATTCATATGTCGTATTATTATCTGAATCGTTATTATTGTTATAGGTTCGTGAATCCAAGAACGACGGTGATATTTTTAATAAGTTGAAAGCTTATTATTAATATACTTTTACTACTGTGAGTATATAGTCCCATTTTTAAACTCTAAAAATATTTTGGGATGAGAATACATGCATTTTATGTTTTACACCATGGACACAAGTACTTTAAATATATTCTATGTTGAGTTGTACCACATTGCATATCTTCCCTAATAGCTTGGTAACTAATATTTACATGTTGTAAGAACATGTAAGCGCGAATCCTATTGATAGATCTATCGGGTTTGACAACCCCAACCGGGCTAGTCGCTCTAGTATGGTAAACGGTTGCATAGTACTTTGTTTTTACTACACTTGGTACAGTGTAGGGAGATTTCATAATAAAGGGAATATGCTACATTAATGGTTAAGTATGGTTACCGAAGCGCTCAACAACTTATAGAATACTTTTATACACTTGTGAGTGTACATATATTTATAACTATGAAATCTTGTGGTCTATATTTATTTCGATGCTAAACCTATATATCTCACCAACCTTTGTGTTGACTGTTTAAGCATGTTTATTCTCAGGTCCTTAAGAAAGTCTTCCGCTGTTGCATTATCTGAGCAAGCTGTGCATGGAGTCTCATGCTTTTAATTAAATAAAGTGTTGCATTCAATAAAACCTTTGCCATGTATTATATTTGACTGTTATGTCACTTGTGTAGTATTTGCAAATCAATGTATTATGGGGATTATTCCTTAAATAATCGCCCAATTGTTTAAAACATACATTATGTATAATAATGGTGTGCTTTTTATGAAACGAATGCAATATTTTCTAAAACGTATCATATAGAGGTCAAATACCTCGCTATGGGACCAATGAATAACGTACCACCCTTATAGTGATATGGACGGGATGTTTCAGTTGGTATCAGAGCAGTGGTCTTAGCGAACCATGTCTTGCATTAGTGTGTCTAACGGATAGTTATTAAGATGCATTAGAGAGTCTGAACTTCGACCTTAACTGCATGTCAAAAGTTTTGCTTATCATTTCTAGTCGGAAATCATCTGCTTATCACCCTTAGAAAATTACATGCTTATCATTCTTAGTCTAGACACATCTTACTGCATTGATTACATAAATAGTGTATAGACAAAGTTCATATTTTAGCGTATATGCTAATTCATATCTTAGCGTATCTGCTACTGTAAACTTTGCCGAACATATTTCGTAAATTCCTCCGTAATCTATGAAATCTTTTGCTCTATATATATAGATATTCTATGTAATTAGAATACCATCCGATAGCCGGAAATCATTTCATATCGAAAAATCCTTTATTCAATCGTACGAAATGGAACTCTCCACTAGTTCAAGCCCCTCGAATTCCTATATGGAATTTCACTCGAGATCCTAAAGCAGTGTGACCGGAATGGATCAACCAATTAGCCATCATCTATTTTGAATGAATTGAGGATGGGTTCGTAGTCTACTTAATCATTGGAGACAAGAAGAAGGTGATCCCTTCCATCCACCACATTGCCCTCTTGGTGAAGAACATGAGGCACTTACCGGCGAACCCGTTCGTAACAAAATTTTCTCTCTCCTTTCCAGCATATGTCGCAACGAGTATAATATTACTAATATTATTGAGGCTATCCGACCTTTACTCCGTATCTTGCATGGTGAATTATTTAGTAAAAAAAAAAAATTACTGTCATGAAAAGCAAAACTTCATTAGCAAGTCATCCTACATCATTTCATTCCCTTTATAAAGCTCTTGACTCTCTTTTTATTCAAGAAACTTTAAACATCTTCTTTCACAATACAAAACAAAACAAATTCTCATCATCTATACTCACATCAAACCACTGCCAGCACCAGCAGCAGCATTACCAACAACATCACAAGCCTCAACATCGCAAGCCGCATTACTAGCATCAACATCATACACACCGCAGGCACTGAGGGATACCAACAATAATGAGTGATGAAGTATTAATTCATTATTTCATTTACGTTGAAGAAATATTCCGCGGCGATTATGTAATCTCTAAAATTTTAGGGATTATTTATTTCTAGTTCCAACCATAAACCAAATGAGATTAATATAATATTAACTCATTAAATCCATATTACATCTGAAGAAAATATACATACATATATTTTTAAAAAGACTGTAATTAAAATTAATTTGTAAAAAAATATTACTTGTGAAATTTTATTTTAACGGGTAGGTAATACCCAAGAAATACTTAAGTTCACATTAATATGTTACACTGTACATTTTCAATGATGTTTCGATAATCATTAATTATACTCTCTCCTTTCATAGCAATATACATCATTTCACAAAATTCAAGACAACCATTTTCCATACCAATTCAATTACATATTCTGATTTTGACAGATCAAAATTCAAGTCAAGATTTAAGAAGTGCCATCAATCTTAAATTCCTACATCCTTCAAAATCATACTTTAAATTCAAACTATACTAGAACATCACTTTCATTCACAGAACTCATAAAGATATTCGTATCATTCAAGATTCACGACGAATTCATTATACGGATATTGACGATGACAACCTGCATCTAAACCCTTCAAAATTCTTGAAAACATCTCAACTAAGGAACAATCGAGAGAATGAACCAATCACACGATACATACGAAGAATATATGCATATAGATATGCATTCGGAGGACACTTAAACCTAAGCAAAGGTTCAACACGTATCCGTGTCAGATCTTTTAGCATTATTATTACCCAAAATAACTTTACAATCCCTTTTCAAAATAGCGAATTTTATCACAGCTCCAAAAAGACAACTTCGACTTTTCATCCGGAGTAGCCTTATTATAACCTTGATATATACGTTGTCTTTTTGCCATCGTTACTGGGGAACCTTTTATATTTCACCACATTAGTAGTAAGCTTACCAGCAACTTTATTGCTCTTTGACTTAAATCTCTCTGAAAGATCACTATAAAACCATGTCATGTACCCATCTACATCTTGTAACAATAATTGTCATACCAAACCTCAGGAAATATCAATAATTATTCTTGAATCTCACATCATTTCTGCATATACGTATAACGTTATTTCCTGGAATTATAATTTCGAAATCCGGAATAGCACTTCAGCCTATGAATCAGTACTATGAAGTTTTGAAAAAGCTGAATGAAGCAGCAGAAACTGTAGACAACCATAATAGTCTAAAGTTGATGATAAAGAATATTGTGTTAGCAAAGCACAGAAAAAGAGAAGGTTTGGAACTGGAAAACGAATTGAGCAAACCCTGAAGGAGGCTGTAGACAAATCACAAGGACGAAATCTACCTTTAAAGAATCTAAATGATTCGGTGTCTACTAAAATCCTTAGCAAATACCTTGCTCCTTACTCTAAAACCCTTGCGAACAATATTCTTCATCATCCTCTTATCTTAAATATTCTAAGATATCATCGTATCTTCCATTATAAATATCCTTCATATTTCTGAAGATATTTTCATAACCATTCTTATCTGAAATCATTTATTCCTTCGCGTTATCTTTATCACATCATAAAGAAAACTTTTTTAGTTTCTAAATATTTGAAACCTCTGAGTGTAAAGTATGAATGTTTTTGAAGTAATGTTGGGAACTGAAGCATGAGTTAGTATAATATAATGACACTTGATCAACGTGATTATATTACAGTAAGTCATGCTGAGTTTCTAAATGGAACGTAATGATTCACAGACCATAACGTCATCATGTGCCATGATTACATGACTCTTACATTCAATCTAATCTCTAAACATATCAAGAACATATTCTATTGATAGTTCTATCTTTTCCTTCGGATTCTGGTAATTTCGCAAGTCAAATTGTGGTTTTACAATTTCTCTCTTAGAGCATTAGCTATGTTCATTCCAAATTTCATATCTATGAATTCTAGACCACTATTCGCTTGACTTAAAGTCGGGAAAAGAAGACGAAGCATGAAACTCCAAAATATAAGGAAAAATATAAGCACGAAGACAATGCAGAAATTACAAACCGTGTATATCGATGCGTATAGCAATATAAAGACACGGGAAAACTAAGAAAACTATAAACCCAAGAGCATAGTAAAAATTAATGGATTCCTCCGGTGGAAGATGAAAAAGAAGAATGACAGATGTGATAGTCAAGATTATATCAAGAATTAAAACTGGATGGAGCATATTGACGAATGTTTTGGAAGTACGAAGAAAGGAAGAAAGTATAAAAGATGGGAGATGTAGAAATAAGGAAACGTAGGAGGTTGATTTATAGTAAAATATCCGACAGAGAAATCGAGACAGATTACTGCATTAAATCGAAGAGGATCATAATTTCCTTAATCGCCGAAGAATCAAATCTTATATAGATTACACAGATTTTCTTTAATCCAGAGATCAACCGTGATGACGTCAAAAGATAAGACGAATCCCTATTTTCTCATTTCACTCTTTTACGATATCTTCACTCATACGTTTCGAGTAATCGAATTATTTTATCCATATTTTTCAATCATGATAAAACCCTATGAATCAACTTATATTCGTCATAATAACATTCTTATTGTTAGCCATGATGACCTCGATCAAATTTTGGGACGAAATTTCTTTAACGGGTAGGTACTGTGACGACCCGAAAATTTCTGACCAAATTTAAACTTAATCTTTATATAATTCCGACTTGATAAGCAATAAATTTTAATAAATCTTGAACCTTCAAAAAGAGTTTTACACAAGCTTTTTGTCACCCTTTTATTTCGACGATTCACGAACGTCATAACTTGATTTAATTGTTTAATTGTTTAATTATTGTGTATATATATGGATTTATATATATTTAACTTGAAAATATGATAATTAAATATCTCATTAAGTATATTAACAAAGTATTTTATATATATATATATATATATATATATATATATATATATATATATATATATTTATTTATTTATACTACTAGTTTAAAGAGTTTTCAAACAATATATATGTTACTATTTAAACGACGTAATTAACTTATGTTAAAATGTATTTACATATAATATATTACGAGTGTAAATACATCCTTACAAGTATTGAAAACACTTTATAATATACCAATACATATAAAGGATAGCTATACTCGTATTTCCGTTCAATTTCCTCAAGAATTCTACTCGCATTCATACGGTATTTTTACCCGTATTATACACAGCTTCTAGAAGTATTTACTATTGGTATATACCAATAGAAATCTGCAATTATTTGTGTAATATGTCATTCATGACCTAATCAATTTAATATGTCATGCAAGACTTAATACAATTTAACTTATCTTAGATATTTTCACTAAAAGCTAAAATTATAAGCTTATAAATAAGGACCATTTTAAATCATTTTTAATCCACATTTTCTTAAACTAAAAACACACACTTGAATGCTCTCATATCATACTTTAATCTCAGAAACTTTCCTCTTCATAATCAAGGTAAAATACTTCTCAAAATTCTTCTTCAATTCCTTGTATAGTTGCTATCTTATTATACTTATAAAGCTTGTAAAAACTAGAACTTGTTTTGGTGAACACCAAGCTTGTTTAAAAAACTAATCTAATCTTTCTAACATAACTCTAATAAAACTTATTTATATGTATTATGATGTTATATTAGGTTAATATAAGAACTTATAACTTGTACATATGAAGAACACCTTGAAACTTAACATATATCCTTTAATCTTCATTCGGTAAAAAGCGGGCTGTTTTGGGTTGGGAATTAAAAACCTATCTTAGACTTTGAGTTCGAGGCTAAGACTTTAGAAATATGTTAATATATGTAAATAAGACTTCCAGTATTTTTTTTCATGATTTTAGACAAAGTGGAATTATTTTATCAAAAATCATATATTGGGTGGATGCCGGGATTTTTCCAAATCTGTCCACCGACACAAAAATAGGGTAAAGCTCTAAAAATTACTACTTGGGATGAACTTTTCGAATTGGTTTTATAAAATTTTCTTCTTAAGGAATTCATAGCAATTTGATTCACTTTAAACGGAGTTGTAATGAAAATTTGGCGAGCAAAACAAAATCTGCTAAAATTAACGTTGTATGGACAAAATTTATATTATAAAACTATATTAACCATATCCTTGTTAACTTTTCCTATATCCTATATATATATTTGGACATGTTATCAGTAGTATAACAAAATATTATAATCTTGGTTAATTCTGTGATTGTATATATGTATAATAATATTCTTGGTACGTGCTAACAGAATAAGTATACAATACGTTTTGATAAATCCTAAGACAATACGTACACAATACGTCTTAGTTAATTCTAAGATAATACGTATACAATACGTCTCTGGGTTGATGCAAAGACAATACGTATACAATACGTCGTGGGGTAATTCAAAGATTATATATATATATATATATATATATATATATATATATATATATATATATATATATATATATATATATATATATATATATATATATATATATATATATATATGTATATATATATGTATATATATATATGTATATATATATATGTATATATATATATGTATATATATATATATATGTATATATATATATACATATATATATATACCGATTATTGGACTGTTGGACTTTTCGAACTATTTTGGACTACTAACAATGGACTACTAACATAAAATGTTAAAAATTATTATATAAGTATTCTATGAACTTGCTTTATTTTATTCATATGTCTTATTATTATCTGAATCGTTATTATTGTTATAGGTTCGTGAATCCAAGAACGACGGTCATATTTTTAATAAGTTGAAAGCTTATTATTAATATACTTTTACTATTGTGAGTATATAGTCCCATTTTTAAACTCTAAAAATATTTTGGGATAAGAATACATGCATTTTTTTTACGCCATGGACACAACTACTTAAAATATATTCTACGTTGACTTGTACCACATTGCATATGTTCCCTAATAGCTTGGTAACTAATATTTACATGTTGTAAGAACATGTAAGCGCGAATCCTATTGATAGATCTATCGGGTTTGACAACCCCAACCGGGCTAGTCACTCTAGTATCATAAACGGTTGCATAGTACTTTGTTTTTACTACACTTGGTACAGTGTAGGGAGATTTCATAATAAAGGGAATATGCCACATTAATGGTTAAGTATGGTTACCGAAGCGCTCAACAATTTATAGAATACTTTTATACACTTGCGAGTGTACATATATTTATAACTATGAAATCTTGTGGTCTATATTTATATCGATGCTAAACCTATATATCTCACCAACCTTTGTGTTGACTGTTTAAGCATATTTATTCTAAGGTCCTTAAGAAAGTCTTCCGCTGTTGCATTATTTGAGCAAGCTATGCATGGAGTCTCATGCTTTTAATTAAATAAAGTGTTACATTCAATAAAACTTTGTCATGTATTATATTTGACTGTTATGTCACGTGTGTAGTATTTGAAAATCGATGTATTATGGGAATTATTCCTTAAATAATCGCCCAATTGTTTAAAACATGCATTATGTATAATAATGGTGTGCTTTTTATGAAACGAATACAATATTTTCTAAAACGTATCATATAGAGGTCAAATACCTCGCTATGGGACCAATGAATAACGTAACACGTTTTAAGTAATATGGACGAGTCATTTCAGATTGCCTGTATCAAAGTTGCGTAATTTGGGTGCGTTTCGAGGTAGTTGGGAACTATGGTAGAATTGGCCAGTAAGGAGCCCACACATCCAAAAATAATCACAATAAGAAGTTATGAGAAAAGGGACGGTGCGAATGGGGATATTAACTGGGATCGACGTTGACATGCTGATAACGCATCATAAACACGTAGGATACAAAGCGAATTGCCACAACTAATGAAACACTCAGAAAAAAAGCCTTAAAAAGGGAAAGCACAATTTATATTATTATTATTATTAAATAGCGTAGCTACAAACGTTGAACAGGAAAATGACAAAACAGGCCTAACAGCACCCGAAACTTCAATACAGCACACAATAGGTGGTTTTATTTATTTATATACATAGGCACTTGTAGTTGGCGCGGCGCAAAGTCTGGTGTAGTTACTCGGTTCCAGGGCTTGGTGTGGCATCCTCAGAGTCGGAGCTTTCAACAACAAACCTACAGAAAGAGGAAAAGAGTGAGTGGGAAAATTAGTTGGAGGGCACGAAACTCAATATGTAGATGCATATACGTGGCTATAAATATGTATAGATATATATACATATACATATACATATATATATATATATATATATATATATATATATGTATATGTTTATGTATATGTATATGTATATGTATATGTATATGTATATGTATATGTATATGTATATGTACATAAATATGTGCATATGTTTATGGATACAGGGGGGAGGGGTAAGAAAGGGACACGTGCAGAGTTATGTAGAGAGTAGAGTGAACATTAATTGCGACAGTTTGGGCGGTCTGATTCCTTGGCGGGAGTAGTGATGTCCAATTCCCATTTTTTACCTGCAGGGGTAGAAACAGATGGGCCGACGGCTGGAGGCTGGGCTTTATTGCCTGTGACAGGAAGCACACTCGCATTGTGGGTGGAATTCAACACGCGTAGACATGTGAAGCTTTCATGTGAGCCGTGCTCGTAGTGTGATCCTGCTTTCAAGAGAAGAGTCTGCGGTGTGTTGATGAGGTTCGCTATCGGGTTAGGTAAGACGTGGCTGGGGGAGTCCTAATCAAAAGAAAAAATGGGAATACATGAGAAAGCAATGCAAATGGTTTATCTAAACCTAAAGGGTAGGCCTGCTGTGCATTTTTAAACTGAAATAAGAGTATTAAATTAAGAAGACATAGGGTAAGTTAGGAAATAACCTCATCAAGCTCTGCCACCAGAGATTTAGCTGTTGCTTTCACCAACTTTTCCATCGTTTCGTAAAAAAAAACGACAACAGCCTTGCCTGTCCTGTCTGTCACTTCGAGCTGGATTTTGAACCTGGTGGGGAGAATAACAACGTGGCGGTCAGTTCTGTGTACGGGGCGAACATGTGGTTTAAAATTAACATATCCTAATGTAGTTTTTGGGCAATTTATTACTTTGTATTTGGGTACAGCACATCCTGGGCACATGAATCACAACAATAGTGGCCATCCTCCCTTGTAATACCTTTCTTAGCTTGGCAAATGTTACAACTCACGTAATACCAACCATTCTTGGTGCGGACATTCGGTACATGGACAGTACACTTGAAGATCTCAACCTGAGTGCAATAGTGGGGGTTAAAATTTTACCATCTATAACAATTAGGCATTTGTGTTATTCAAGGTTCACGATGATACCTTTGTAGTTGATGATCCGAAACCTTTTCCTTTGCGAGATGACCTGAGAAAATCAGCAAGGGTTCCTTCGGTCTGCGCCGAAGCGGTGTAAGATCCTGTTTTCTCAGCACAGTGGGACGCCGTCCAAAGGGACGGAACGCCATCCCAGATTAAAGGGCTGGATGCCGTCCAACGTTCTGGACGCCGTCCAGAATAGCTGGCAGGCAAGCCTTTTGCTTTTTAGATATTTAAATTGGTTAAATTGGTAATTTCACATAGGGGCCGAATTTAAGGCCCTAGATTAGTTTTGGTGAGCCTCATTACTCCATTTCCATCTACCTTATCATCTTCCATTAAAATCTAGAGAGAGAGAAAGTTTTTAGAGTGAGAGAGCTCAAAACGAGTAAGAAGAAGGTTGAATCGGGTTTTTGTGCAAGCTTTAAAGTCGTTCATCTAGTCTCTAGCTACGTTGTGATTGTGTTGGTAAGTCGTAAACCTAATTTCTTTACTCTAATTGTGTTAAGGGCTAGGGTTTGGGTTAGTGTTGCACATAAAACCCACTTGCTAGTGATTTAAGGGTTTCGGGTAGGTTTGGGTCATGAAGACCCAAATGATGACTAACCTAGGGTTTTGAAAGGTTTAATTATGAAATGGGTCTTAAAGACCTAAGTAAATCACTAGTACACTTGTGGTTAATGTTAATGGGTGTTATTTGGGTTGTGGGTGACCCAAGTGGGTATGTTGACCTTGAAATGGGTCAAATGGGTCTTTGATGATCTAAGTTGGCTTGCGAGTGTGAAAATGAGTTAACTTTGTGATTAAAAGTGTATTAAGACCTTAAATGGCTAGAGTTAGGGTTTTTGGGGAAGTTAACCCATTATTAGGGTTTAGGGTGCAAAATGGGTCGGAATTGCACCTTGGGTCAAAAGACTCTAGTATGTGAATGAGTTGGTTGATCAACGTGAGTTGTGATTTTGATAATGTGCTAAATGTAATAGGTACATTACATTGAAGTTGCAAGCATGGTTATCTTTTGCAAGAAAACTCTAAGGTGAGTGGAATATCTATATATGTATGTATATGATTTAGTGATGTGCAACGAGGTGTATATAAAATAGTTATTATTTTACTAGGAAAACACTATTAAATACGATACAATTTTACACAAGATATTTATTTATTTATAGAATGGATATACTTAAACCTTGCTACAACACTTATAGGCAGTGTACCTAATCGTACAGTAGTGTAGTTTTTAGTAAGTCCGGTTCGTTCCACAGGGAAATCTTTTAAACAAAGCTCAACGCTATATTAGTTTACTTTTATAAAAATACAAATATATATATAAGTAATATTATTATTATAAAGGGGGGTTTTTACCGTTTAATGACCGGTTTGTCGATTTTAAAACTTTAGTCGCAGTTAAAACCTAATGTAAAATATAAATACAAGACTAATATTAAAGCGTAAAGTAAATAACGATAATGAAATTGCGAATAATAAAAATGCGATAAAATAAAATTGCGATAATTAAAAAGTACGATAATTAAAAGTGCGATAAAATAAAATAACAATAAATAAAAGTGCGATAATTAGAAGTGCAATTAAATATAAAATAAAGAAAATTAAATATGAAATAAAAGAATTATGCTTATTTAAACTTCCGTAATCATGATGTTTGACGTGTTGATTTTAGTTTTATGCCCATGGGTTAATTGTCCTTTGTCCTGGATTATTCAATATGTCCGTCTGGTTTTTGTCCATAACAGTCCATCAGTCATAAATATAAATTGCAAGTGTCCTTGTCAAATTATTATTATACCCGAAGTTAAATATTCCAACTAATTGGGGATTCGAATTGTAACAAGGTTTTAATACTTTGTTTAATGAATACACCAGGTTATCGACTGCGTGTAAACCAAGGTTTTACTACTTTGTTAACAATTACACCAATTACCCTTGAATGTAATTTCACCCCTGTTTTAATTATTCTAGTGGCTATTAATCCATTCCCGTGTCCGGTTAAATGAACGATTATTCGTACATATAAATACCCCGCCCATCGTGTCCGATCGAGTGTATATGGTAATTTATAGGGACGCCCAATTGTAAATCTTTATATTAACATTAACAAACTTTCATTTAGTTAAACAAATATAAAGCCCATTAATAGCCCATAGTCTAATTTCCACAAGTGTCGTTCTTTTGTCCAAACCCCAATTATGGTACAAAGCCCAATTATCCAATTTTAGTAATTAGCCCAACATCATGATTACTTCGTTTTAAATAAGCATAATAATAACTTAGCTACGAGACATTAATATAAAAAGGTTGAACATAACTTACAATGATTAAAAATAGCGTAGCGTTACACGGACAGAATTTCGACTTACACCCTTACAACATTCGCTAACATACCCTTATTATTAGAATTATAATTAAAATTAAAATATAAATTATAAATATAAATATATTTACGTATGAAGACGAAGAAAAAAAAAGATGATTAAAACTCGGCAGAAAACTGGCTTTATATAGGACCTGACCAGCAATTTCACTCCATGCGACTCGCATGGATTTGTGCTTCTGGCCATGCGAGTTGCATGGCCACCCTGGATCCAGCCAAATTGCTTTGTTTTCTTCTTGCCGACGTAATATAATAATAATAATATATATAATATATAATTATATATAATTGTATATATATTATATTATATTCTTGTGCATAGTAGACTAGATATTTTTGGTCCGTTGCGTCGGGCGTTTCTTCTTGGCTCAGGTCCCGGTTCCGGATTTTCGGACGTCTTCGCGTATTATTTTATATCGTGTACTTTGCGTCTTGTAACTTGTACTCTTGTCATTTTGAGACGTTCCTCATCAATATTTTGAACCTTTTTAGTTGTATCTTGTACTTTTTAGCTCTTTGGACCTTTTTGTCTTCAATTTGTCGAATCTGCCTTTTGTCTTCACTTTTTAATATTTAAACGAATATTGCTTGTAAATCGAACAATACCAACTAAAATCTTGTCTTTCTTGGGGAATAATGCTATGAAATATATGTTCGTTTTTAGCATTATCAAATATTCCCACACTTGAGCGTTTGCTTGTCCTCAAGCAATATTGTCTTGAAATACTAGAATCACTTCTTTATTCTTCATACTTTGTACATCAGTGATTTCTATACGGCGGTATGAACAATGGTAGTAACGATATGGTTTACAGTCCCACATGACTATAAAAATTTAGATCCATTAAGGAAATTGGATCTTTATGAAAACATTTGATCTTTTGAAATCTAGTTTTTACCCTAGATAAGTTTTCCGGAATAACCCTTTACCGGTGTTTGCAAAATATTTTTGTGGGTTTGGTGGGTTTCAGATTTGAAAATTTTAGCTCAAAACTTGCGGTTTTGTGTCACCCACTTGCTAACCTTGTATTTGGAAAGCAACACGTCCAGTTTACTTGTCCCGTATATTACCTTTCGGTAAACTACCGTCCGGTTGTAAAGGAAAGCGTTGAACAAGCAACTGTTAAGGCAATGTCCCGTGACATGCTTTTGATTATGGTCTATAACGTGTCGGACGCAATTACTATCCTTGGTAGGAGCAATAGTAAAAGCTCACCCTTATAATTTTTCGGTCTGGCACAAGGTCCTGTCTTTGACCATGCTATGCAACCACCGTTCTTACGGTTGACACCCGATTTAGTTCAGGTGACCTAATGAATTCCAGGTGAATTCCTAGGATTTTACGTTCAATGGTAATGAACGCATTGAAAATAGGGTTTTCAGAAAACAAATCGGTTTGTATTTTTGATCAAAATATTTTCTCGTTCAAGCTCGAGTTTAGATATCATTGAATTCCATGAGTTTGTAATTCTCAATCTTTAAGGTCAATCTCTAGGATTGAGTAATATCAGTCTTAAAAGCTGATTTTTAATCTTTAAGGAGATTATCCTTTCTGGGAATCTGATTCATTAGTCTTATCCAGCTAATTTGCATGGTGCCTCCCCATTGTACGAGATAAATCCTTCTCATGGTTAGGATAAATCTGACCACTTGGCGACCCTGTTTAATGCTGAGGTCCGTGGATTTCCTGCTGATTTTAGTGATGACTTTTCTAGATTTTTCGTCAACCTACAGCTGGTCTGGACGACAACTTCATGACCTAAATCAAGAAGCGCGTGTCTTTTTCGGAAGACTTTACTTCCTTTTAATGATGGAATTGATTCATCGTGTAGATCCATCTCTTCTTTTCTTTCATCGGGTAAAACAGTTTAGTTTAGTCCAAAGCAAAAGTATTTTTAGTTATTTGTTACAGATATATGTGACATATGTTTAAGATAACTTGGTAAATTTTCCCACACTTGGCTTTTATTTTCCTTTTTATCGTCCTCTATTCCATTTTAAATGAATTTTAACATTTTAGTTTGTTTCTCAATTTATGTCCTTTCCGAGGTAACAATAATTTCGGTGTTAAAACCTAGTTTTATCGTTCATAAATATGTATAAACATGATTTGAATTCATTTAATTGAAAAATTTTACTAGAATTGGGTAGTCAGTATATAAGACTAGGGCTGTTCTTTTTTATCAGAGAGCACTAGATTCTAATACAACTACTGCTTTACTAGTATTTTTAATGGTAACCAAGTGTTTAATATAAAAATTTTAAAATCCGAAAGAATTTAACCCCTTCCCACACTTAAGATCTTGCAATGCCCTCATTTGCAAGAAATCAGTAACAATTTAAATTATTGAGGGTGATTTGTGTGAAAATGATTAAATTTTTACCAAAGTTTCCAAATATATTGGCGTTTGTTTGCTGAATGATAAATGGTGCACGTCATTTGTTCATTCCGTCTTGTTGTTATTTCACATACATTTTGCATCATTGTCGTCAAAATTACTTGCTTTTGCTGAACTTAATGCCAGTCTTTGAAAACGCGTTGTTTTACCCTGTTTTGTGCATAAAAGAGAATACATACAATACAAATATAATCATACATGCAATTTGAAATGGAACTTTGGCATCCCACTTTCAAACTATAAGAAAAATATTAGTACACAATAATAATAAGAATATCAAACATTACATAAACGTAATAAAATGTTAAGTGTTTAAAATAAAAATAAAAATTACCAACTTATCTCTACTGATCAGGAGGTGGGTTAGGAGGATAATTAGGATAGGGATCCCAATTCATGTTCGCGTCCGGGTTCCATGGCTGATTATAGGTGAACTGGTATGCTGCGTCATAATCATATGAATCATAGGGTGGTCTCATTTCTGGCTGATGTGCGGGATAGTATGCGGGTCGGGTCGGATAATACATCTCGCCAGGCTGCAACTGGCTTATAATTTGGCGCTGATGATAATCCCATCGGCCATGCTCTCGTTGCCGGGAATGCTCGTAGTCATTCCGACGTTGCCATGCCTCGTACTGCATATGCCTATCATAGTTCGTCATGTATTCATCCTCCATACGAACGCCTAAATCAAGAGCAGTCTCCCGAACAACTCCTATAATGTTGTTCGCATCCTCCATCTCATCATCCGAACCTCTTTCTACCTGTCGCTGAGGTCCCTCGTATCGATATACCCGACCACGTCTCATCAATAATACCCTTGCACCGTGATAAAGGTTTGAACTTATAGTTTCACCTCCGTCCTCTATTTCGTTCATTGGACCCCCTTGGTGCTTATCTACACCTAAATACTCTCCAATGAGAGTAATGAAAATACCACCACCTATAATACTCCCCGATTTCATCCCCGAAACTACATTAGCGAGATAATAACCAACACAATAGGGAATGTTAACGAAACTCCTCGGGTCTCTAATACACTTGAGGTAGAACAAATCGTTTACGGTCAATTTCTCCTTATTTCTTCCCCTTTGTGTAATTGTGTTTGCTAAGAATCTATGAATCACCCGGAGTTCAGCTCTGTCTATATCTAAGTATGTATGATTTCCACTGGCGTGAAATTCATTAAAGTGGGACATACGCCTCCAGACAGCGTTAATATCAAATTCCCTATCTACCCTTTCTCCTTGGGCAATCAGGCTATTACAGTCGGGGCTCAAAAGTTCAGCAGGGGTGTAAATCTGTAAGGCCCTAGCTAAATCTATCATGGACATTCTGTACATGCGTCCACCTAACAGAAATCTAATAAAGCTTCTATCATCTATCCTCCTAACATCACTGTTTAACTTAATAGTACTAAGTAATTCTATACACCATTCCCTATATATGGTTCTACGAATGGAAAATAGGCGCATCCAATCGTTAAACTGAGAATTACCATACCTTTGCACCAATAATTCCCGAATCGGTTCGGCAAGGTCAACTGTTTCCAAAGGTACCCAGTCAATTGCCCTTGGCATTTCAACAACCTTAAAGTAGAGAATGTGCATGTTCTTTTGATAATCTGGATACTCTATCCAACATCGATCAAATCTCAGATTTGGGTGTAACTGATCTTCATTAATGTCTAAGCTCAGAATCCTTTGATGTGGAGCGAATTGACGAAACTGATTCACGAATAATTGATCTTGATCGTGATAAGGAATATGTTGCTCCTCATGTTCTTCTTCTTCTTGTTGCATATGTTGTTCTTGTTCATGAAACATTTCCGGTTCGGGCTCTGGTTGTCTGGACGATGATGCTCCTGAACCTCCAGTATCGGCTCTCTGTAAAACACATTAAACACAAAAATTGTGCATCCAAATATGCATTAGTGTTAGCAAAATAATAACTTGAAACAATTATGATGACATGTTCAATTCATAACACATTTTATACACATTTTCTTAACAATAACAATTCTACACTTTTACATACGAAAATGTGTACAATGTTTTATCATATTTAAACTCTTAAACATGTCAACAATAATCATTATGGCAATTAAACACTTGTTACATGGCATTCAAATCAAACTAGTGCTTATTTTCATATTTTTGTCAAGTCTACACTTTATCAAATAAGCATATACGAAAAATGTACATCAGGTTCATAAGCATTTATCTCAAATAACATGCCAAAATAATCACTACTAGCAATGAAACAAGTTTCAAATGGCCTTTATATCAAATTATCCAAGTTCATGAATTTTTAGACTTAAAAAGTCCACTTTAATTCTCAAAAACATGTTTAGGCTCAAAGTTTGGATCAATTAACTACCTAAACATGTTACACTACTTAATTTAGCAACAATTCATGACAAAAATCGGCCATAACCTGTTTATATCAAAAAGCCCCAAATTGCTCAAGAACACAAACCCTAGATTCTTAAAAATTTGAAGTTTTTAGCTTCAATTCATGTTAAATAGCTTCTATTTAGGATATACATGCATAATATAACAACAATTTAGCTCTAATTACACCTAAATTTAACAAAATCAAAATATAAAATTTCTAGCTCAAGAACACAAAAATTCGAATTTAAAGAGATTAGGGGTGAAATCTTTACCTTTCTCCTGAAGGGGTTGAGACTACTGAATCTAGGCATGATTGTTGTGAAGTTTTGCAAGAAATTTGGTGAAAAATGGCGGATTTTTGAGAGGATTTGGGAGAGTTTTCGTGTATATGTGTGTGTATTGTGAAAGAAAAACAGATCGGACTGAGCTTTTGAACCTGACCAGTTTTCTGTGGCCATGCGACTCGCATGGATTATGCCTTTCTCCCATGCGAGTCGCATGGGGGTAAATTCCAGGTTTTGTTTGTTTTTTTTTTTTTTTTTTTTTTTTTTTTTGTTTTTTTTTTTTTTTAATAAAACCTTATACTTTTAAAACATAGAATTAAATAAAATTTTAAAAATTTTGTTTCTTTTTAGGACGAGGTCGTTTCGGGACGATGCCCTAGTCCGTCCCTCGACAAAATTTTAAAATTTTGTCATTTTCAAGCGATTGTTTTAAAAGCTTAGATTTTTGGATTTTTTAATTTTTTTTTTTTTTTTTGGCATACTTTAAATCAAAAAGATTAAAAATAATGATAATAAAAGTTCTCGTCCCTCCCTCGGGTAAAGCAATTTCGGTTCAAAGACCTAGTCTTCAACTTACGACGAATTTTAAAAATCATATTTTTAACTTAATGAGATAAAGTAATTTTTGTTTTTAAATTCACACAATTATAAAATTCAAAATTAATATAAAAAAAAAATCACACCAAACTTAAAATTTGAAATGCATAAAATTAAAAATTCATATTTTAAAAATTCATAAATTTAAAAATTTATATTAATTTTTCAAATATTTACAATTTTAAATATATTGTTTTTACAAAGTTTACAATATTAATTTAAGATTTAAATATTAATTTTAAAAACATGGTAAAAATAAAATTAAAAATCTTTTTGTCTTTTTATCCCATTTTAATCAATCAAATATTATCAAAAATATGCGCCCCTCTTTTCGGTAAAGTAATTTCGGTTCCAAGACCTAATTTAACTCATGACGAATTTTTGAAATATTTTGGTTTGATTGATTAAAGATATTTATACCTTAAGAATAAATGTTAAATTTCGCAGTGATGTAATAAATTTTTGAATGATATCAATAATTTCGGTCGCCAAACCTAATTTTATTCAATACCAATTTAATACTTTTTAGCGAACAAATTAGCGTTTATTATCAAAAGGTTAAAAATAAAAATAAAAACTAAAAACTGTACAGACATACCTATGAAATAGATTTCTTAGTTATATGATCTATTATATTCATAAGATAGTCGGTTTAATTGGTTTTCCATGGCTGCATAGGCGTAACCTCGAGCATTCATTGTCTTTTCTTCTAAACATATGAACGGTCCGTCTCTGCATAAAGTAACAAATTCGGTATTTGAATAGGTTTGATTATTTGAACATTTACCTCCATGTGACCATTTTCCGCATTTGTGACATCGTTCTAGGTGTCGTGCTCTTCTTTTCGCTGCGGATTTTGATTTTCCTTTACCAAATTGTAACTTATTATCTTCGCATCTGGATCCTTTTCTAACTCCGTCCATTCTTTCTCTGATTACTGATACTAATTCACTCGGTAGTATGTCATTATTTCTTTTAGTGATCAAAGCGTGTAGCATTAGACCATGGTTTAATTCACAGGCAGTCTTCATTTTGTAAAAACCTAAAAAAAATAAAAATTCAGAATGGGGGGAGAAGACTAGTTCTTTAGGGTCTGCTAGGGAAAGACCATTCGGGTTCCATTTTCGAAAACTACACGAAAACAGACAATCTAACTCTAACAGAAATACATATTATCCTTTAAAGACTTGATTCTCCCCACACTTAGTTAGCTGTGGTGTCGAAATTGTGATTAACTTCGTTGTCGACTTCCACCGGACCATGTATGTAATGTTTAACTCTGTGACCATTAACTTTAAATTCAATCCCATTTGAATTTATTAATTCTATCGTTCCGTATGGGAAAACTCTTTTGACTATGAATGGTCCAGACCATCTTGATTTCAATTTTCCAGGAAATAGCTTGAATCGTGAATTGAAAAGAAGAACTCTGTCTCCTTCTTTGAATTCTTTTGAACTTCTGATTCTTTTATCATGCCATTTCTTCGTTCTTTCTTTATAGATTAACGAATTTTCGTATGCTTCATGTCTTAATTCTTCTAATTCGTTTAGTTGACTTAATCGTAGACGTCCGGCTTCATATAAATCAAGATTACATGTCTTCAAAGCCCAAAATGCTTTGTGTTCAATTTCTACTGGAAGATGACATGCTTTTCCATAAACAAGTCTAAAAGGTGTGGTTCCAATTGGAGTTTTGTAGGCTGTTCTAAAAGCCCAGAGTGCATCCTCCAATTTAATGGACCATTCCTTTGGATTTGATCCTACGGTTTTCTCTAGAATACGTTTTAAAGCTCGGTTGGTATTTTCAACTTGTCCACTTGTTTGTGGATGATATGCGGTGGAGATTTTATGAGTTACTCCATATCTTTTAAGAACTTTCTCAAGTTGATTATTACAAAAATGAGTTCCCCGATCACTTATTAAAGCTTTCGGTGTTCCAAACCTTGCAAAAAGACGTTTTAAAAAGTTGACTACAACTCGTGCATCGTTAGTTGGGAGAGCTTGTGCTTCCGCCCATTTAGATACATAATCAATGGCTACGAGTATATATAGATTATTATGAGATTTTGGAAATTGACCCATAAAGTCAATACCCCAAATGTCAAATACTTCACATACTTGGATGACATTTTGTGGCATTTCATCACGTTGACTTATTTTTCCGGCCCTTTGACATGCATCACAGGATTTGCAAAGAAGGTGTGCGTCTTTGTAAATTGTAGGCCAATAGAATCCAGCTTCATAAACTTTTCTTGCTATTAGTTGAGGCCCATAATGCCCTCCTGTTGGTCCTGTGTGACAATGGTTTAAAATTTTACTAGCTTCATCTCCAAATACACATCGGCGTATTATTCCATCGGGACAACTTTTAAACAGATGTGGATCTTCCCAGAAATAGTGTTTTATATCACTGAAGAATTTCTTTCGTCTTTGGTACGATAATCCTTTTTCAAGGAATCCACAAACTAAGTAGTTTGCATAGTCTGCAAACCATGGGATTTCTTTATAATCTATCTTCAATAGATATTCATCAGGAAAGTTGTCTTGTATGGCCGATTCATTTAGAACTTCTAATTCGGGATTTTCAAGACGAGAAAGATGATCAGCGGCGAGATTTTCTGGTCCTCTTTTATCTCGGATTTCAATATCAAACTCTTGTAAGAGTAAGATCCAACGGATTAATCTTGGTTTAGCATCTTGTTTTGAAAATAGGTATCTAAGAGCAGAATGGTTGGTATAGACCACCGTTTTTGCTAGAACGAGATATGATCGAAATTTGTCAAAAGCAAAGACAATAGCAAGGAGTTCTTTTTCAGTAGTTGTATAGTTCGTTTGTGCTCCTTGTAATGTCTTACTAGCATAATATATAGGTTGAAATCGTTTTTCAATCCTTTGTCCTAAAACGGCTCCCATTGCAAAATCACTTGCATCGCACATTAGTTCAAATGGTAGATTCCAATTTGGTGTTATCATGATTGGTGCATTAGTGAGTTTTTCTTTAAGAATATTAAAAGATTTGATACACTCATCTGAAAAGATGAATGGCGCATCTTTTTCTAGGAGTTTATTCATAGGAGTGGCAGTTTTAGAAAAATCTTTTATAAAACGTCGGTAAAAACCGGCATGCCCTAGAAAACTCCTAACTCCTCTAACATTGGTGGGATGTGGAAGTTTAGCAATTACATCTACTTTAGCTCTATCCACTTCAATTCTTTCTTTTGAAATTTTATGTCCAAGAACGATGCCTTCTTTAACCATGAAATGGCATTTCTCCCAATTAAGTACTAGATTTGATTTTTCGCATCTAATTAGCATTCGTTCCAGATTAACTAGACATGATTTAAATGTATCACCGAAGACTGAAAAGTCATCCATGAATACTTCCATGCATTCTTCTATCATGTCATGAAAAATCGCCATCATGCACCTTTGAAAGGTTGCAGGGGCGTTGCAAAGTCCAAATGGCATGCGTTTGTAAGCAAAAGTACCTTAAGGGCACGTGAATGTGGTTTTCTCTTGGTCCTCGGGTGCTATTGGAATTTGAAAATATCCGGAAAATCCATCTAGAAAACAATAGTAACTATTTCCGGCTAATCTTTCCAACATTTGATCTATGAAAGGTAAGGGAAAGTGATCTTTTCTGGTGGCGTCATTTAATTTTCTATAATCAATACATACACGCCATCCTGTTACAGTCCTAGTAGGAATAAGCTCATTTTTCTCATTTGTAATGACAGTCATGCCACCCTTCTTAGGCACGCATTGAACTGGGCTTACCCATGGACTATCAGAGATTGGATAAATTAAACCTGCATCTAGCAGTTTAATAATCTCTTTCTTAACTACATCTTGCATATTAGGATTTAGTCTTCGTTGGCGTTGCACATACGTTTTATGACCTTCTTCCATAAGGATTTTATGTGTGCAATACGAAGGACTTATTCCTTTAATATCATGAATCTTCCATGCAATGGCTGGTTTATGAGCTTTCAACACAGAAATGAGTTGTGTTTTCTCATTTTCAGTAAGAGAAGATGATATTATTACAGGTAATTCAGATTCACCATGTAAATAAGCGTATTCCAAATGGTTTGGAAGTGGCTTTAACTCTAATTTCGGAGGTTCTTCTATCGATGATTTATATCGATATCTATCTTCTTCTTTTAGCATTTGAATTTCTTCTGTTGTTGGTTCATATCCATTAGCTATAAGTGTAGCTAACATTTCAGCTTCATCAATTGGTTCATTACCTTCTCCTAAAGAACATTCTCCTGTTCCTTGTAATTCTGGAAATTCTTCTAATAATTCTGCATGTGCATCTATAGTTTGAATATAATAACATGTATCATCTGCAGATTGTGGTTGTTGCATTGCTCTATCAACTGAAAAGGTAACACTCTCATCCTCTATACTTAGGGTCAGTTTCTTACCGAACACGTCTATCATTGCTTTAGCCGTGTTTAAGAATGGTCTTCCTAATATGAGAGGAACTTGAGAATCTTCTTCCATGTCCAAAATAACAAAATCTACTGGAAATACTAAAGTACCAACTTTAACTAGCATGTTTTCCATTATCCCTCTAGGATATTTTATTGATCTATCGGCTAGTTGTATGCTTATTCTGGTTGGTTTTAATTCTCCAAGGTCTAGTTTAGCGTATAGTGAATACGGCATTAGATTTATACTAGCACCTAAGTCTGCCAATGCTTCTATTGAACTAAGACTACCCAGAAAACATGGAATTGTGAAACTTCCTGGATCAGATAATTTTTCTGGTATCTTATTCAACAGCACTGCTGAACAATTAGCATTCATAGTAACAGCCGAAAGTTCTTCCATTTTCTTTCTATTCGTGATTAGATCTTTCAAGAATTTAGCATATCTAGGCATTCCTGAAATCACATCAATGAAAGGAAGATTTACATTTATCTGTTTAAACATATCCAAGAATTTGGATTGCTCGGCTTCAAGTTTTTCTTTCTTCATTTTACTCGGATAAGGAAGTGGTGGTTGGTATGGTTTAACATAAGGTTTATCCTTAACTGTGTTATCTTCATTAACCTTCTCAACTACCGGTTCTTTTTCCTTATCTTGATCAGGTTGTGGTTCTTGTGGAGTAGGAATAGTTTCATCAGAAGTTACAGGTATTTCAGGTGATTTAAGTGTTGTACCACTTCTTGTGGTAATAGCTTTAGCTGTTTCATTCCGGGGGTTAGCATTTGTATCACTAGGTAAACTTCCCGGTTTTCTTTCACCTATTAACCTTGCTAGGTTACTTACTTCTTGTTCTAGATTTTGAATAGAAGCTTGTTGATTTCTAAATGCTTGAGCATTTTGTTCATTTGTTTGTTTTTGAGATGTGAAAAACTGCGTTTGAGTTTCAACTAGCTTCGTCATCATATCTTCTAAATTCGGCTTTTTATCATCGGTTTGTTGTGGTGGTTTGTTTTGAAAATTAGGTCTTTGCTGATTATAAGTATTATTGGATACTTGTTGATTGCTAGGACCTTGTTGGTTGTTGTATGGAATATTTCGGTTATAATTCTGGTTTTGATTGTAAATCGGTCTTGGCGGTTGATAATTATTCTGATAATTATTTCCAGGCCTTTGGTTTATGTATGAAATATTCTCTCTTTGTTCCATTGTTAATTCAATACTTAGACAATCTTTTGTCAAATGTGGTCCTCCACACTGCTCACAACTAATTCGTATTGAGTGAATATCTTTAGTCATCTTTTCCATTCGTCTCTCGAAAGCATCTATCTTTGCCGAAATGGAATCTAAGTCATGGCTAGAATCGGCTCTAGCTGCTTTAGATGATCTAATGATATCTTTTTCTTGATGCCACTCATGTGAGTGGGAAGCAGTGTTATCAATAATTTTGTAAGCATCAGTTTCGGTTTTCTTCATAATAGAACCACCAGCTGCTATATCTATATCTTTCCTTGTAGTGATGTCGCATCCTTGGTAGAATATTTGTACTATTTGACAGGTGTCTAAACCATGTTGCGGACATCCTCTTAACAACTTTCCATATCTTGTCCACGCCTCATATAGAGTTTCATTTGGTTTTTGTGTGAACGTAACAATTTCTGCTTGAAGTCTTACGGCTTTAGATGCAGGAAAGAATTGTTTAAGAAATTTGTCAATTAAAACATCCCATGTATCGATCGCCCCTTCAGGTAACGATTCCAACCAATCTTTGGCTTCTCCCTTTAAAGTCCAGGGAAATAACATGAGATATATCTGTTCATCCTCCACTTCTCGGATTTTAAATAGTGTGCAGATCCTATTAAAGGTACGTAGATGTTCATTTGGATCTTCCTTCGGCGCACCACTAAATTGGCATTGATTAGTCACCATGTGTAGAATTTGTCCTTTGATTTCATAATCTGGCGCATTAATGTCTGGATGAGTAATTGCGTGACCTTGGCCAGTGCGTTTAGCTCTCATTCGGTCTTCCATACTTAAAGGTTCCAGATTCTCCATAATTGAATTTGTTGAATCGGTATCACTAGATGCTTCAGATTTAATGGTTCGTTCCTCAACAATCTCTGTTTGAATGATTGGTGGCTCCGGAGGAAAGTTTAGTGGTTCAGGATCTACGAACCGTTCCTGAATATTTTCCGGATTCTCAATTGTGAGGTTGGGTTCAAAAAATGGATTATCGGAAATTTGAACTGAAGTACTTGGTCGACTGGATGACGATTCTAAAGAAAAATCAATGGCGGTTATATTTGTTAAACGATGTCTTGATCTAGTTACAGGTGGTGAACGTACAAAAGGTGATGAACGTCTTGCTCGGTGCATTCACTGAATATCCTATTAGTTTTAAAAAGGAAAGAAAAATTATAATAAGTTATCCAATCGATAGACTTTTCTGATTTTGCCCACGTTTCGAATAGCCAAAAGATGCAGCAGAGGGGCAGGATTCGTTTGGTCTCAATATAATTGAGGACTGTTTGGCTCCAATAACCCGGTCCACGTACAAATCCAACTATTACTACGAACCAGAAAATTTTGATGTCTATTAATTTAACCACTTAAAATAAATTTTCGTTATTTTAAGAAATTTAGATAAGAAGTAGAATAAAATTCTAAGTCCTAAAAACTAGAATGGCGAGAAATAAGAGAGAAAAAGAGTTCGTCGCAAAAGGTCGAAAAAGAAAAAAAATGGTTGAAAAATAAAAGGTGACGGAAAAATAAAAGAAACTTATAAAAACTTAAAAATACTTGACTATCCTAACCTTATTACTACAACTAACTTAAAATTATAATCGCAAATTGAAATTACTAATTGGAATGATAATTGGTACATAGTAAAAGGTCTAAAAATATTAAAGCTTACAGGAAAAACTAAATCCCAAATGGAAATAACTTAAAAAGAAACTAAAACTTAAAAAGGCGTCGCAAAATTCTAAAGCACCTAAATCTTAGTCTAAAGATAAAGCACTTAAGGAATTCTACGGCAAAGCCTAAAAATCTAGGATTAAAAATGACTATAGCAAAAACTAAGTTTAAAATTAAATATGAGCTAAAAGATACAAATATTACGCTACAACGATTAAAAAGGGACAAAATATTAAAAGTTATAAAAAGTTATAAAAATACAATTTTTATTAAAATATTATTTTTATATTAATTATATTAAAGTATTAAGTTTTAAATATAATAAAACTAATTAAAAGTAGTTAAAAATAATTAAACTAAAAACTTAATTAATAATAATCAAACTAGGGTTTAATTAATAATAATTAAATAATAACCGTAATAAATGCGGAATTAGGGTTAGGATGTGGCCCTGTCAGACCCCTCATGCGAGTCGCATGATTTAAGAGGGTGGGTCATGCGAGTCGCATGGATACCCTGAACTGGTTCAATTGGACTGGTTCAAATGACAGGTCACGTAATATTTATTATTTATTTATATTTTTCTGTTTTATATTTAAAAGATAAATATATATATAATTAAAATAAAACTTAATTTTAAAAACTAAAAATATACTTAAAATACTTTATAATTTTGTAAAAATAAAAGAAAAACTTAAAAATATATTTAAAATACTCTTTTTTTTTATATATTTTTTTAATTTTTAAAAATATAAATTTTACCAAAACTAATTATAACTTAAAAATTAAAAATATGGCGTTTCGCTTCGGCGAATGTCCCCGGCAGCGGCGCCAAAAATACTTGATGTGCAACGAGGTGTATATAAAATAGTTATTATTTTACTAGGAAAACACTATTAAATACGATACAATTTTACACAAGATATTTATTTATTTATAGAATGGATATACTTAAACCTTGCTACAACACTTATAGGCAGTGTACCTAATCGTACAGTAGTGTAGTTTTTAGTAAGTCCGGTTCGTTCCACAGGGAAATCTTTTAAACAAAGCTCAACGCTATATTAGTTTACTTTTATAAAAATACAAATATATATATAAGTAATATTATTATTATAAAGGGGGGTTTTTACCGTTTAATGACCGGTTTGTCGATTTTAAAACTTTAGTCGCAGTTAAAACCTAATGTAAAATATAAATACAAGACTAATATTAAAGCGTAAAGTAAATAACGATAATGAAATTGCGAATAATAAAAATGCGATAAAATAAAATTGCGATAATTAAAAAGTACGATAATTAAAAGTGCGATAAAATAAAATAACAATAAATAAAAGTGCGATAATTAGAAGTGCAATTAAATATAAAATAAAGAAAATTAAATATGAAATAAAAGAATTATGCTTATTTAAACTTCCGTAATCATGATGTTTGACGTGTTGATTTTAGTTTTATGCCCATGGGTTAATTGTCCTTTGTCCTGGATTATTCAATATGTCCGTCTGGTTTTTGTCCATAACAGTCCATCAGTCATAAATATAAATTGCAAGTGTCCTTGTCAAATTATTATTATACCCGAAGTTAAATATTCCAACTAATTGGGGATTCGAATTGTAACAAGGTTTTAATACTTTGTTTAATGAATACACCAGGTTATCGACTGCGTGTAAACCAAGGTTTTACTACTTTGTTAACAATTACACCAATTACCCTTGAATGTAATTTCACCCCTGTTTTAATTATTCTAGTGGCTATTAATCCATTCCCGTGTCCGGTTAAATGAACGATTATTCGTACATATAAATACCCCGCCCATCGTGTCCGATCGAGTGTATATGGTAATTTATAGGGACGCCCAATTGTAAATCTTTATATTAACATTAACAAACTTTCATTTAGTTAAACAAATATAAAGCCCATTAATAGCCCATAGTCTAATTTCCACAAGTGTCGTTCTTTTGTCCAAACCCCAATTATGGTACAAAGCCCAATTATCCAATTTTAGTAATTAGCCCAACATCATGATTACTTCGTTTTAAATAAGCATAATAATAACTTAGCTACGAGACATTAATATAAAAAGGTTGAACATAACTTACAATGATTAAAAATAGCGTAGCGTTACACGGACAGAATTTCGACTTACACCCTTACAACATTCGCTAACATACCCTTATTATTAGAATTATAATTAAAATTAAAATATAAATTATAAATATAAATATATTTACGTATGAAGACGAAGAAAAAAAAAGATGATTAAAACTCGGCAGAAAACTGGCTTTATATAGGACCTGACCAGCAATTTCACTCCATGCGACTCGCATGGATTTGTGCTTCTGGCCATGCGAGTCGCATGGCCACCCTGGATCCAGCCAAATTGCTTTGTTTTCTTATTGCCGACGTAATATAATAATAATAATATATATAATATATAATTATATATAATTATATATATATTATATTATATTCTTGTGCATAGTAGACTAGATATTTTTGGTCCGTTGCGTCGGGCGTTTCTTCTTGGCTCAGGTCCCGGTTCCGGATTTTCGGACGTCTTCGCGTATTATTTTATATCGTGTACTTTGCGTCTTGTAACTTGTACTCTTGTCATTTTGAGACGTTCCTCATCAATATTTTGAACCTTTTTAGTTGTATCTTGTACTTTTTAGCTCTTTGGACCTTTTTGTCTTCAATTTGTCGAATCTGCCTTTTGTCTTCACTTTTTAATATTTAAACGAATATTGCTTGTAAATCGAACAATACCAACTAAAATCTTGTCTTTCTTGGGGAATAATGCTATGAAATATATGTTCGTTTTTAGCATTATCATTTAGATGCCCGTATTAATGGTGTCACATAGCTGTTGTGTGACCATAGTTGTGAGGCATAGCCGTTTTTGCCCACATTTGTTATTTATGCACATAGCCGTGTTTGTGCATATGGTGGCGAGTAATAGTCGTGTTTTACTCCCACGTTGTTGTAGTATTAATTGTGCACATAGCCGTGTTTGTGCGCATGATTGTGAGTAATAGCCGTGTTTTACTCACACATTGATCAAGTGATGCCATAGCCGTTTTTGGAACACTTGGGGGTGATGCCATAGCCGTTTTTTAAACACTTCGGGGGTTAGTATACCATAGCCGTGTTTGGGAGCTAACGATTGTTATGAACATCGATGACTTGTTTCGCGAAGTCATTCCCTTGCGAAGAATTTGGTTGACCATGGGTTTATAGTTGATAACGTTAGCATTTAATTAATGTTATGATTATTATGCTATTAATGTTGCTAGTTGTACGGTTTGATGATACTAGCTCGTTATAGAGATGTTTTGCGATTGTATGCGTTATATGATATCGTGGATGCGAGTAGGTAAATCTTATATGCATGTATATATTTATTCTACTCACTAAGCATTAGCTTACCCTCTCGTTGTTTACTTTTTTTTTAGGCTCGGACGCGGACAAAGGAAAAGTATTCGGTTGGATTAGTGGCCTCCCGCTTATTTTTGATAGGGGATGCTTTTGGGTTAGCTTTTGGAAGTTCGGCCATGATTTGGGTAGTTTAACCCCAAACACCATGCTCTAGTGTCGTTTGGAAATTAAACTTGTATTGGTCAAAACTTGTATTTTTGAACGAAACTCGTAAAATGGGCGATGTGAGCCCGATGATGTAAAACTTATTTTGATTATGTGAATCTCTTAGTTTTACTTATATTGTCATGTTGGAAAAAGGTTTTCGTTTGAAAGTGTCGGGAAGCGGGTTTTCCGATCGTGTGAGTATGGCCCGGATCAGTAGCTGCCAGGCCTTCTGGACGCCGTCCAAATCTGCTGGACGCCATCCTGGCCTTAAGAGCTGGACGCCGTCCAAGATCTTGGACGCCATCCAGATGAGTTGAATCAGAAATTTTTTTTTTTTGGTACACGTTTTTGGATTTATGAAGTCGGGTTGTTACAAGTGGTATCAGAGCATGGTCTAAGGGATTTAGGTGACTTGAGATAGGTGCCTAGACTTAGACTTTATTGTGTGTACATTTTATGCGGGACTTGTAGGGCTTTGGGTCGGATCGGGAATTGTTAGTGCATTGGTTTCTATGAACTAACCTTGTGCTAATTGTTTTGTATTGTGTTTAGCAATCGTCAAGCGAGATGGACGTTGTACTAGCGAGTTGATGCGACGTGCTCGCGTAACAATGATTAGCTACCATTGTTACGGGTGCAAATCGTATCAAACAAGCAATGTACGACGATTGTTGAGCAAGATGGGGTAGCGTGGTGTACATGTATATACTTACGTGTTATGTCCTTTAGTTCTTTGTTTAACCTTTTCTGTTTTATAGAATGAAGACGAGAAACGAACACGATAACGATATCGGAGGTACAAGCGAGGACTTCGAGTTCACGGCCAAGGTTGAGGTCATCTTGAAGAACTACAAGGAGGATTTTCTTGTTAGCATGAGAAAGGTTTTCAAGGAATCGGTTGACGAGCAAATAACCGATTTAATAAATGAACGAATGAAGGCCACTGTCGATGAGGCACTTGATGCTAGAAACATTTATCCTCGTGGTGAAGGAGGTGAAAGAAGGCGGGACTTCCACTACAAGAATTTCAAGGATGCTCAACCCCCGATGTTTAATGGGGTGCGAGATCCGTTGAAAAGCACGTGTTGGATTTCTGATATCGAGGGGGCTTTCCGTACCGCGGAGTGTCCTCCCGAAAAGAAGGCGAGGTATGGTTCTAGTATGTTACGAGAAGAAGCTAAGTTGTGGTGGGACGATAAAATCAATTTATATGGTGAAGAGCAATGTATGAGCTTGACATGGGAGGAGTTTAAGAAGGAATTTTTCAAAGAATACCGAACTTATTCCGATCTTGATGGAATCCGGGATGAGTTGCACAATTTGCAACAAGGTTCAATGGACTTGGTTACTCTCAAGTCTACCTTCTTGGCAAAGACTCGTTTTTGTTCGGAATATGTTGGTGATGATCATAAGCTAATGAAGGATTTCTACCGTACTTTGAATGATGAGTTCAAGGGTAAGATTAGTCGGGGTATGGCTAAGTCTTTTGAAGAGTTATTTGAATTGGCTCGGGGTTTTAAGCCGGAGGTTCCAAGAAAGAGTGATTTCGTCTTTTCCAAAAGAAAGTTTGAAGGTTCTAGTCATTCTAACTTTTCAAACAAGCGAAACAAGAACAAGAAAGGGTCCAAAAGCGTCTGAAGTGTGAAGAAGGGTGGTTCGAATACTTTTACGCCTACTTGTTATAGTTGTGGGAAGCCGGGTCATTACGCCCGTGATTGTTTGACCAAGTCGGTCACGTGTTTTAATTGTGGTAAAGAGGGGCACAAGAGGCCAGAATGTCCCGATTTGAATAATGATCATATTAAGAAGCTAGAAAAGGCGGCGGGCACGGCTAGGGGTCGCAACTACTTGATGACGAATGACGAAGCCAAGCAATCCAACGAAGTTGTCTCAGGTACTTTTATGGTTAACTCTAAACTGGCAAGAATCCTATTTGATAGCGATGCAAATTTGTCGTTTGTGTCTCCAAAGTTTGTGCCTAAACTTAATAGACCGTTAGCTAAGTTAAGTCGCCCGGTAGAAGTTGAAATAGTGGACGGCAAGACGGTGCTAGTGGTTGATGTGTGTAAGAATTGTGATGTTTTTTTTGGTGCCGAAAAGTTTAAAATTGATCTTATCCCGATGACTTTGGGTGATTTCTATATCGTTGTTGGTATGGATTGGCTCGATCATAATAGAGCCAATATTGCATGCCATGAAAAATCTATTCGCATGAAGACCCCTAGTGGGGGAGAGTTAATTATTCACGGTGATAAGCGGAGGAAACTTGTGCCGATATGTTCTTTTGCGCGGGCATGTCGTTTTCTTGTTAGTGGTGGCATAGCTTTTCTTGCCCATGTCGTTGATACTCGTGATGAGCCACCACCCATTCGTGAAATTCCGGTGGTTAGTGAATTTGAAGACGTTTTTTAGACGAGTTACCGGGTGTTCCGGCGGAAAGACAAGTTGAATTTCGCATTGAGTTGGTTCCGGGAGCTACTCCTATTGCTAAAACTCCTTATCGTTTAGCGCCGACGGAAATGCAAGAGTTATTAAATCAAACCCAAGAGTTGCTTGAGAAGGGTTTTATTCAACCGAGTGCTTCGCCATGGGGTGCTCCGATTTTATTCGTGAAAAAGAAGGATGGTAGCATGCGGATGTGCATTGATTACCGGGAGTTGAATAAAGTGACGATCAAGAATCGTTATCCATTGCCTCGGATTGACGATTTGTTTGACTAACTCCAGGGTGCTACGTATTTCTCTAAAATCGACCTACGGTCCGGCTATCACCAAATGCGGGTCCGTGAGGAAGATGTTGAGAAAACGGCTTTTCGAACGCGTTATGGACATTTTGAGTTTGTAGTTATGCCTTTTGGTCTTACGAATGCATCGGTAGAATTCATAGATCTTATGAACCGAGTGTGCCAACCTATGTTGGACAAGTCGGTAATTGTATTCATTGACGACATACTTGTCTACTTGAAAAGTATGAACGAACATGAGCGTCATTTGCGTGAAGTATTGAAGACATTACGAAAGGAGAAGTTGTATGCTAAGTTCTCCAAATGTGAATTTTGGCTAAGGGAGGGCCACATTGTGAACAAGGACAGTATTCAAGTAGATCCGGGGAAGATAGAGACGGTGAAGAGTTGGAGACAACCGACTACGCCTACAGAAATCCGAAGTTTTCTCGGATTGGCTGGTTATTATCGTCGGTTTATCCAAGACTTTTCTAAGATCGCTTCTTCGTTGATGAAATTGACAAGGAAGAACGCGAGATTTATATGGGAGAATGAGCAAGAAATTGCTTTTCAATTGTTAAAAGAGAAGTTGTGTCAAGCTCCGGTGTTAGTTTTGCCGGAAGGGGTGGAAGACATGACGGTTTATTGTGATGCTTCATTAAATGGACTCGGGTGCGTTCTAATGCAAAGAGGTAAAGTCATCGCTTATGCCTCTCGACAATTAAAGGAACACGAGACGAGATATCCGACTCATGATCTTAAGTTGGCGGCGGTTGTGCATGCGTTGAAAATTTGGTGCCATTACTTGTATGGTGTCAAGTGTACGATTTATTCGGATCACAAAAGTTTGAAACATCTCTTTAATCAACGAGATTTGAATTATTGTCAACGTAGGTGGATGGATGTGGTAAAAGACTATGATTGTGAGATACTTTATCATCCGGGCAAGGCGAATGTGGTCGCGGATGCGTTAAGTCGAAAGAGTCATCACCCGGTGTTACGATTGGGATTGTTACGTATGATTATTACTAACAATTTTCTTGAAAATTGGGTGTGATTCAAATAGAGTCTTACGTTCACAACAAGCATGCAGAGCGAATTGTGGGACAATCAGAGTTCATTACTATGGGCTCGCGTGGTTTGTTATCTTTTCAAGAAAGAGTGTGGGTGCCTAAGATGGGTGATTATCAACAAGTGCTACTTGATGAAGCACATAAGTCAAAGTATTCCATTCATCCGGGCGTGACGAAAATGTATCTTGATTTGAGGAAAGATTATTGGTGGCCGGGCATGAAACGTGATGTTGTGAAATATGTTGAGCAATGCGTCACGTGTTTGCAAGTTAAGGCCGAGCACCAAAAACCGTATGGTAATTTACAACCGTTAGAAATCCTGAAATGGAAATGGGAGCACATTACCATGGATTTCATCACAAAGTTACCTAGAATGACGAGAACCCAATTTGACTTGATTTGGGTTATAGTTGATCGATTGACGAAAAGTGTTTTGTTTCTTCCCATTCGGGAAGCGATATCGTCGGATACTTTGGCTAAGTTGTTTATCAAGGAAGTCATCTCTCGACACGGAGTTCCTATATCTATTGTTTCGGATCGAGACACTCATTTTACATCTCGGTTTTGGGAAAAGTTTCATGAAGATATGGGTACACAATTGAAATTGAGCACGGCGTATCATCCTCAAACTGACGGTCAAGCCGAACGTACGAATCAAACATCGGAGGATATGTTACGAGCGTGTATTATTGATTTTGATGGTAGTTGGGACGAGCACTTACCTTTGGTGGAATTCTTGTACAATAATAGTTATCATACTAGTATCGGGATGCCACCTTATGAGATGCTTTATGGGCGAAGATGTCGAACCCCGATTTGTTGGGGTGAAGTGGGTCAAAGGGAAATCGGGAGTACCGATTTGGTTTTGGAGACTAACAGTAAGATTGATGTTGAAAGGACCCGTCCTAATCCACCTGGACGAAGTCATCAACATTTGGTCCCATTGCGATGATCGGCTCCAAGTAATGCCCTTATATTGAGCAAATGCACCGCGGAAGACTTAATTCGTACCTGAGAATAAACATGCTTTAAAGTGTCAACCAAAAGGTTGGTGAGTTCATAGGTTTATCATAACAATCATTTCAATATGTTAATAGACCACAAGATTTCATAATCATAAAAATAATACACTCGCAAGTGTATGTAAAGCATTCTAAGTGGTTGAGCACTTGGTAACCATACTTAACATTTAATCAACGTCGCATATTCCCTTTATTATGAAATCTCACTACACCGTACCAAGTGTAGTCACCAAAACGAAGTACTGTGCAACTGTTGAATACTGGTCGTCCAGTCCGGTTGGGGTTGTCAGCCCGATAGATCTATCAACAGGATTGGCATTTACAATACCCATGTAAATAGTAGTTACCAAGCTACAGGGAAATATGCCAGTGGTACAACTCAACGTAGAATATATTTTTAAGTACTTGTGTCTATTTTGTAAACATTTATAAAAGCAGCGCATGTATTCTCAGCCCAAAAATATATATTGCAAAAGCAATTAAAAAGGGAGCAAATGAAACTCACTTTTGCCTTGAAGGTATTTAATTCAACTTGGTCTCCGATAGATATCATGAACCTAACCATATATATAATATATCAACATATTTTCTTTTTAAGTAATCGTTATATATATATATATATATATATATATATATATATATATATATATATATATATATATATATATATATACTTTTAATACTTTTAATATTTTCTTAGTCCGTAGTTAGCAGTCCGATGTTAGTGGTCCACAATTAGTTGCTTAAATAAAATAAATAAAGACCCCATCGTATTCGTATTGATAAGAATTAATCTCGACCCATGGTACCATGTTGTCAAATGACGTGTTGCGTACATAAAGTACCGTGTTGTCAAATGACGTGTTGCGTACAATCATGAGGTCTTATGATTAATCTTCTCGTGTTGTTTACGGGTGGTCCTGAAATATATAAAATCAAATCATAAGTAATTATATATAAAATATCATATTAATTAGAAAAGATATGATTAATTTACTTTTTCTCCAAATATTTTCGTAGCTAAACTAGCTTCGGATACCCAATTTTGTTTTAGTCGTAGTTTCTTCATTACAACTCCGTTTTTGTTGGTTCAACTTGCCACTTCCTTGGATCGAGTCAAATTTTAAGAATATGAACTGAAAATACCTTAGTTTGTATTCAAAATCATAGGTTATAGGTCAAACTTTGGTGAAACTTATGAAAGTGATCATTTTCCATCATAAAAACAACATTTAATGATCATTTTTCTAAAAATACTTACACTTTGAGTTAAACCATGAAATTTTTACATGTTAACATATTCATAAGAAATATAATTTTTCCAGAACATGAACTTCCAATTCAAAGTTCAAGATGGTTTTTAATTATCCAACCCAAAACAGCCCCCGGTTGCACTCCGACGACGTAGATTCAGTTTTTAAGATGTTCTTTGTAAAACCAAGTTATATCTTGTTAGGTTAGCATATCATTATGATATATTACAGGTATTGAAGTGTTTTAAAAGTCAAGTTAGAAGGATCTATTTAGTTTGCAAACAAGTTTGAAATCATTCAAACTATGTTCTTGTTGTTAAAATTTTATACCACAAAATAAGATAACTATATGAATATGAATTGAATAAGATTATGAACAAGGTTACTACCTCAAGTTACTTGGACAAATTTACTGCAAAAGATAAGAAATAATCTTAGAATCAAAGAGTGGTGGAGTTAGATCAAAAGGTTGGAAGTAAACTTCTTCAAATGGGTGGTTATTTTGATGTGTTCTTGAAAGAGTTTTATTATGGTGTTTAAGGCTTGTAATTGAAGCTAAATGATGGGGAAAATGCTTGGAGATGATCAAGTATGAAGTTAGGAATATTTTGAGAGAGAAATGAGGGTGTAGGTATGAGAAAATGGAGTGAAGAAATGGTGTTCATTTATAAAAACGTTTTTAGTTTATAAAGAAAGAAAAGGATTCCTAATTTTGTTTTCTTACTAATAATTCATACTACTTGACAAATTCTAGTTACCTCATATCTAGGGCAGTAATAATGTTGATTAGGATGTTGATTTGATGTGTATATACCAATAGTAAATTTGTATAGAAGCTGGGTATGATACGGGTACATATACCCTAGATATACGTATAGAAATCTTGAGGAAACGGAACGAGAATTCAAATATAGCTATCTTTTGTGAATATACTTATATTGTTTTATGTATTTAAGTCCTTAAAAAGTGATTAAATACATTATATATACGATACATGTATAAGCATTATAGATTATAAGTATATATATCAAAGAATGTTACGTATAGTTATCGTTTTGAAAACTTAAGTTAGTAGTTTCAAAATATACTTATAACTCATTGTCATTAGTACACAATGAGATGTTAAACCATCCTTAGATCATGTTAAATATATATAAATACATATATATACACAAACATATAATTATCGTATGTTATATAGTTCGTGATATCATCGGTCATATTGGACGGTCAAACGTTGTGTAAAACTCTTTTCAAAAACACAAGTCTCAACAATTTGGATTGCTTATCATGTTGGTATGGCTTAATTTATGTAAATATTAATCTCATAAGTATAATTTGGTCGGAAAATTCCGGGTCATTACAGTACCTACCCGTTAAAGAAATTTCGTCCCCGAAATTTGATCGAGGTTGTTATGGATAACAATAAGAAGGTTTTCATGACAAATATAAGGTGATAATGGAGTTTTATCATCATTGAGTAATGTAGATAAAACGATTCGATTATGCGAAGAATATAAATGAGACTATCGTAAAAGAGTGAGATGAGTAAAATATATTCGTCTTAACCGATGACGTATTTATGATTGATTTCAGGGATTTAAGGGATTTAAAGAGAATCTTACGTAATAAGATTTGGTTCTTTGGTGATTAAGGAAATTAGGATCTTCTTTCATTATATGCAATAATCTGTTTCGATTGCTCTGTCGGATATTTCACTATAAATTCACCCCTTCGTTTCCTTATTTTCCACGACTCACACCTTCTATTCTTTCTCCCTTGATTCTTACTTTAAAGCATTCATCAATATGCTCCATCCAGTCCTGATTCTTGCTATACTCCTAATTTTTATATCTGTCATTCTTCTTTTTCATCTACCACCAGAAGAATCTATTTACTTCTACTATACTCTTGTGTTTATAGTGTTTCTAATTCTCCCGTGTCTCTATATTGCTATCTGCATCGATATATACAGTTTGTAATTTCGGGGTTATTATCGGAGTTTATATTCTTCATTATTTTTCGGAGCTTCATGCTTTCGTTTTCTCTTTCCGACTTCGAGTCAAGCGAGTAATGGTCCGGAATTCGTAGATATGAAATTCAGAATGAACATAGCTAATGCTCTAAGAAGAAAATGGTATTAGAACGATTTTGATTTGTTAAATTACCAGAATACCCTGGAGAAGACCGAGTCATCCAGAAAAATATTCTCTTGATATGTTTAGAGATTAGATAGAATGTAAGAGTCGTGTAAATGGCACATGATGACGGTACTGTGAATCATCATGCTTCATTAGAAACTCAGCATGACTTACTGTAATATAATGACGTTGATCAAGTGTCATTATATTATACTAATCCATGCTTCAGTTCCCAACACTACTTCAAAACATTCATATTTTAAACTCGAAGGTTTCAGAATTTAGAAACTAACACAGTTTCTTTTATGTTGCAGATATTACGGAGAGATAAATGATCTCAGATCAGAATAGTTGTGAAAATATCGCCAGAAATATGGAGGATATTTATAATAGAACATACGAGAATATCTTAGAATTTCTAATATCAATGGATGATGAAGAAGATTTGTCTGTGAAGGTTTAGAATGAGAAATAAGATGTTTGCTAACGATTTCAGCAGGCACAGAATCATTTGGATTCTTTGAAGGCAAACTTATTCTTTGTGATTTGTCCACGGCTTTCTTCATAGTTTCGCATAATCTGCTTTTTGGTACTAAATTTTCTATCGAGCGTTCCTAACACTCCTTTCTTTATCATCAAACTTTTGGCCATTAAGATCATCTACAACATGCTGCTTCATCAGCATTTTCAAAGTTAACTGATCTGGGTCATCGGTTATCAAACCGAGGTAGTTTCAGGAGAATTGTGTTTTTAGAATGATTAATCGCTGATGGTAATATTGTGGAATATAAAAGGTTCCCCAGTAACAATAAAGAGTACACATATATATCGCGGTTATAATAAAGTTGTTTCGGATGAAAATTCGGAGTTGACTTGCTGGAGCTGTGACAAAATTAGCTACTTTGGAAAGGGATTGAAAAACGATCTTCGGTAATAACAATGTCAAAGGAACTAGAACATATACGTGTCAAACTTTTACTCAGTTTTCGAGGGTTTTTCAGGTGCATAACTATATGCATCAATCTTTTCTTCCGTAGATGAAGTGCGGTTGGTTTATCCTCTCGATTGAGGTGTTTTTAAGAATCATGATAGATTTGAACGCTGATTGTAATCGTCGAGATACAATGAGGTTTAAGATGAAATCAAGTGGCAATCTTGAAGAAATGTTTAGTTTCATATGTTATAATCAATATTTTAATTCATTTTAATTGTCCAATGTCATTAGTCCACAGTCGATAGTCCACAGTAACAGTCCAATAATTCATATATAGTTTAATATATAATATAAGAATTAATTAATACGTGTCGTGACCCGTATACGTCTCAGACTCGATCACAACTCAAACTATATATATATTATTGTAGAATCAACCTCAACCCTGTATAGAGAACTCGATCATTACTGCATATAGAGTGTCTATGGTGATTCCAAATAATATATATAGATGCGTCGATATGATATGTCAAAACATTGTATACGTGTCCCAATATTTAAAGTGCGTAAAATAATTACAGAAATTAAATGACGATAAATAAAGTGCGATAATTAAATTGCGATAAATAAACTGCGATAAATAAAATGTAATCAGTTAGCTAGGAACAGTTAGCTGGAACAGTTAGCGTGGATTCTTAACAAAATTTTTCATAGTTAATTTGTTTGTTTCTAACAGATTTTATTTTGTCATATGTTTTCTTCATATGCCACTTGTTGGATTCTGGGAAGTCAAAATCCAAATATGAAATTGAATGAAAATGATTATTCTGCGGTGAACGGATACGTATATCGGTGGTTGTAAGTAGGATAGTAAATGACTGTTGAATCAGCTTCGACGAATGTACAATGTAACTTATTAAGATGAAATCTAATTATTCCTCGGGTATTACCTACCCGTTAAAAAAAAATTTCACCATTAATATTTTGTACAAAAGAACTTTTAATTACAATCTTTATGAAAACATATATACATATATATTTTCTTCAGATGAAATCATGAATTTAATGAGTTAATATGATATTAATCTCATTTGCTTTTCGGTTTGAGCTAGAATAAGAAATCTCTAAAACTTTTTGAAACCACATATTCTTCGCAGAATATCAATGAAGTTATGGATCAATACTTCATCGTTCATTATTGTTGGTACTCCTTGGTATCTATGGTGCGTATGATGTTGATGTTTGTGGGACAGATTATGATGTCGAGACGTGTGATGCGGATGTTGTTTGTTAGTGGTGATGATGGTATTGTTGATGTTATTGATGGTGGTGCTGATTATGCTGCTGGTGCTGCTGCTGGTGTTTGCAACCTTCGCACCATGTTCTCCAAAGCCGTCACACGAGCGCGAAGTTCGTTAACTTCTGCTAGTACACCGGGATGATTGGCGGTTGGAGCGAGCGAATGAACAAGATTTGTAATATGGGATAGTATATAATCGTGACGAGATACTCTAGAAATGAGAGAGAAAATGGTGTTTCGAATAGGTTCGCCGGTAAGTGCTTCAGGTTCATCGCCAAGAGGGCAATTTGGTGGATGGAATGGATCACCTTCTTCTTGTCTCCAGTGATTTAGTATATTACGAACCCATCCCCAATTCATCCAGAATAGATGATGGGAAATTGGTTGATCCATTCCGGTGACGCTGCTTTCGGAGCCCGAATGGAAATCCATATCAGCATAACTGTCGGAATCTGAAGAATTCGAACTAGATGCGGAATCCATCTTGTATAATGGGGAAAATGAATTTTTGGTATGGAATAGATTATAGGAGTTAGATTTGGTACTCTTCAATACATAATTTACATATGTATATATAATACCAAAATGCCGTAAATTACGGAGAATCTTTGAAAAGATATCAGTCAAAGTTCGCAATAACAGATATGCTAAGATAAGAATTCGTCTATACACTATCAATGCGGTAAATGCAGTAAAACGTGTCTAGACTTAGGAATGATAAGCAGATAATTTCCTAAGGATGATAAGCAGATGATTTCCGACTAGAAATGATAAGCAAAACTTTTGACATGTAGACACGGTCGAAGTCCAGACTCATTAATGCATCCTAACAACTACTAGTTAGACACACTAATGCAAGACCTGGTTCGCTACGACCACTGCTCTGATACCAACTGAAAGGACCCGTCCTAATCCACCTGGACGAAGTCATCAACATTTGGTCCCATTGCGATGATCGGCTCCAAGTAATGCCCTTATATTGAGAAAATGCACAGCGGAAGACTTAATTCGTACCTGAGAATAAACATGCTTTAAAGTGTCAACCAAAAGGTTGGTGAGTTCATAGGTTTATCATAACAATCATTTCAATATGTTAATAGACCACAAGATTTCATAATCATAAAAATAATACACTCGCAAGTGTATGTAAAGCATTCTAAGTGGTTGAGCACTTGGTAACCATACTTTACATTTAATCAACGTCGCATATTCCCTTTATTATGAAATCTCACTACACCGTACCAAGTGTAGTCACCAAAACGAAGTACTGTGCAACTGTTGAATACTGGTCGTCCAGTCCGGTTGGGGTTGTCAGCCCGATAGATCTATCAACAGGATTCGCATTTACAATACCCATGTAAATAGTAGTTACCAAGCTACAGGGAAATATGCCAGTGGTACAACTCAACGTAGAATATATTTTTAAGTACTTGTGTCTATTTTGTAAACATTTATAAAAGCAGCGCATGTATTCTCAGCCCAAAAATATATATTGCAAAAGCAATTAAAAAGGGAGCAAATGAAACTCACTTTTGCCTTGAAGGTATTTAATTCAACTTGGTCTCCGATAGATATCATGAACCTAACCATATATATAATATATCAACATATTTTCTTTTTAAGTAATCGTTACATATATATATATATATATATATATATATATATATATATATATATATATATATATATATATATATATATATATATATATATATATATATATATATATACTTTTAATATTTTCTTAGTCCGTAGTTAGTAGTCCGATGTTAGTGGTCCACAATTAGTTGCTTAAATAAAATAAATAAAGACCCCATCGTATTCGTATTGATCAGAATTAATCTCGACCCATGGTACCATGTTGTCAAATGACGTGTTGCGTACATAAAGTACTGTGTTGTCAAATGACGTGTTGCGTACAATCATGAGGTCTTATGATTAATCTTCTCGTGTTGTTTACGGGTGGTCCTGAAATATATAAAATCAAATCATAAGTAATTATATATAAAATATCATATTAATTAGAAAAGATATGAATAATTTACTTTTTCTCCAAATATTTTCTTAGCTAAACTAGCTTCGGATACCCAATCTTGTTTTAGTCGTAGTTTCTTCATTACAACTCCGTTTTTGTTGGTTCAACTTGCCACTTCCTTGGATCGAGTCAAATTTTAAGAATATGAACTGAAAATACCTTAGTTTGTATTCAAAATCATAGGTTATAGGTCAAACTTTGGTGAAACTTATGAAAGTGATCATTTTCCATCATAAAAACAACATTTAATGATCATTTTTCTAAAAATACTTACACTTTGAGTTAAACCATGAAATTTTTACATGTTAACATATTCATAAGAAATATCATTTTTCCAGAACATGAACTTCCAATTCAAAGTTCAAGATGGTTTTTAATTATCCAACCCAAAACAGCCCCCGGTTGCACTCCGACGACGTAGATTCAGTTTTTAAGATGTTCTTTGTAAAACCAAGTTATATCTTGTTAGGTTAGCATATCATTATGATATATTACAGGTCTTGAAGTGTTTTAAAAGTCAAGTTAGAAGGATCTATTTAGTTTGCAAACAAGTTTGAAATCATTCAAACTATGTTCTTGTTGTTAAAATTTTATACCACAAAATAAGATAACTATATGAATATGAATTGAATAAGATTATGAACAAGGTTACTAACTCAAGTTACTTGGACAAATTTACTGCAAAAGATAAGAAATAATCTTAGAATCAAAGAGTGGTGGAGTTAGATCAAAAGGTTGGAAGTAAACTTCTTCAAATGGGTGGTTATTTTGATGTGTTCTTGAAAGAGTTTTATTATGGTGTTTAAGGCTTGTAATTGAAGCTAAATGATGGGGAAAATGCTTGGAGATGATCAAGTATGAAGTTAGGAATATTTTGAGAGAGAAATGAGGGTGTAGGTATGAGAAAATGGAGTGAAGAAATGGTGTTCATTTATAAAAACGTTTTTAGTTTATAAAGAAAGAAAAGGATTCCTAATTTTGTTTTCTTACTAATAATTCATACTACTTGACAAATTCTAGTTACCTCATATCTAGGGCAGTAATAATGTTGATTAGGATGTTGATTTGATGTGTATATACCAATAGTAAATTTGTATAGAAGCTGGGTATGATACGGGTACATATACCCTAGATATACGTATAGAAATCTTGAGGAAACGGAACGAGAATTCAAATATAGCTATCTTTTGTGAATATACTTATATTGTTTTATGTATTTAAGTCCTTAAAAAGTGATTAAATACATTATATATACGATACATGTATAAGCATTATAGATTATAAGTATATATATCAAAGAATGTTACGTATAGTTATCGTTTTGAAAACTTAAGTTAGTAGTTTCAAAATATACTTATAACTCATTGTCATTAGTACACAATGAGATGTTAAACCATCCTTAGATCATGTTAAATATATATAAATACATATATATACACAAACATATAATTATCGTATGTTATATAGTTCGTGATATCATCGGTCATATTGGACGGTCAAACGTTGTGTAAAACTCTTTTCAAAAACACAAGTCTCAACAATTTGGATTGCTTATCATGTTGGTATGGCTTAATTTATGTAAATATTAATCTCATAAGTATAATTTGGTCGGAAAATTCCGGGTCATTACAGATGTGATTCGAGATCATTTGAAAAAGGCGCAAGATAGACAAAAGTCGTATGCCGATAAGCGTAGGCGAATGATCGAATTCCAAGAGGGCGACATGGTGATGCTTAAGGTTTCGCCATGGAAAGGTATTATTCGGTTTCGAAAACGGGGAAAGTTAGCTCCTCGGTTTATTGGGCCATTTAAGGTATTGGCTCGTGTGGGTGAAGTTGCATATCGTTTGGAGTTACCTGAAGAGCTTGCGGGGATCCATAATACATTTCATGTTTCCCATCTTCGTAAGTGTCTTGCTGACAATTCTTCTTGGGTGCCTTTAGACGAGATTGAGCTAAATAACAAACTAGATTATGTTGAGGAGCCGATTGCTATACTCGATGAGAAAGTGAAAAAGTTGAGAAACAAGGAGGTGAGAACCTTTAAGGTCCAATGGCGTCGAAGTATAGGTTCCGAGTTTACTTGGGAGCCCGAAGAGTTTGTTTTGGTATATCTTCCTGCTTGTCATGTTGCGTGGATTGCGAGGACGCAATCCAGTTCAAGTGGGGGAGAGTTGTAAGATCTTGTTTTCTCAGCACAGTGGGACGCTGTCCAAAGGGACGGGACGCCGTCCCAGATTAAAGGGCTGGACGTCGTCCAGAATAGCTGGCAGGTAAGCCTTTTGCTTTTTAGATATTTAAAGTGGGTAAATTGGTAATTTCACATAGGGGCCGAATTTAAGGCCCTAGATCAGTTTTGGTGAGCCTCATTACTCCATTTCCATCTACCTTATCATCTTCCATTAAAATCTAGAGAGAGAGAAAGTTTCTAGAGTGAGAGAGCTCAAAACGCGTAAGAAGAAGGTTGAATCGAGTTTTTGTGCAAACTTTAAAGTCGTTCATCTAGTCTCTAGCTACGTGGTGATTGTGTTGGTAAGTCGTAAACCTAATTTCTTTACTCTAATTGTGTTAAGGGCTACGGTTTGGGTTAGTGTTGCACATAAAACCCACTTGCTAGTGATTTAAGGGTTTCGGGTAGGTTTGGGTCATGAAGACCCAAATGATGACTAACCTAGGGTTTTGAAAGGTTAAATTGTGAAATGGGTCTTAAAGACCTAAGTAAATCACTAGTACACTTGTAGTTAATGTTAATGGGTGTCATTTGGGTTGTGGGTGACCCAAATGGGTATGTTGACCTTGAAATGGTTCAAATGGGTCTTTGATGATCTAAGTTGGCTTGCGAGTGTGAAAATGAGTTAACTTTGTGATTAAAAGTGTATTAAGACCTTAAATGGCTAGAGTTAGGGTTTTTAGGGAAGTTAACCCATTATTAGGATTAAGGGTGCAAAATGGGTCGGAATTGCACCTTGGGTCAAAAGACTCTAGTATGTGAATGAGTTGGTTGATCAACGTGAGTTGTGATTTTGATAATGTGCTAAATGTATAGCGACCCGACAAAATCGTCATTTGACGGCGCCGTCAACTTAGGTGCCGTTACGTGGTCATAAGTCTTTAAAACAACGTTTGACAAAAAGTATGTCGCATTCATTTCAAAAGTATAGATGTTTCAAGGTTTACAAAGTAGTTCGACAACTAGTTACGTTACAAAGTTTAAATTACAAATGAAACATATGCGACACAATTTGAAAGTAGCCAAAAGACGCTCCACATATGCATGTATACTCGACATCCAAGCAAGTATCAAAAGAAATGAGCGGAAGCATGTATCACAAAACGTTCAAAGACCTGAGAAAAACATAGAAATCTGTCAACGAAAACGTTGGTGAAATCATAGGTTTAAGTAAGTAAGTACAAGTGAACCACAAGATTTGTAACATTAATATAATAGTAATACATTCCAAAAGTTAATATTCACGAGCACCCAATTACCAATGCTTAACATTCCTTCCATAGAACCCCATCACAATAGTGTTAGAACATACACTGTTTCTCGAAAATATATTCCATTCGTAAACGGTAGCGAACCGTTTGAATGAGGGTTTGTCAAACCCATATGGCCATATAACATAAGTTCTCACTTACACCCGGCAAGTGTAACTAATGATAATCGAATTGAGGATTTTTGTTCAAACTCGTATGTAGAATGTTTGTTTTCCTGTACTTGTGTTCACTTAGTAAAAAGAAACGTTTATGTTTTCTCATCTCAAATGTAAGTTCAAAAGAGTAAAAGTGGGACTATGATCTCACCTTGAGTGCACGTATGTAAAGATACTTCAACAAGTAAACGTGTGCAAGAACGAATGCTAGTCTTGACCTAAAAAAATAGGTTGTATCAATATCGGTAAACACGGTCGGTCAAAGTGTTCAATTAGTCCTATGGCTCGTTACGACTCGATTACTAAAGCATGTGAGTCAAATTGTCACGTTTCATGCAAGATACAAGTATAAAAGCATGTTAGAATGATTGCACAAACATTTGGTTAAGTTTGATTAAAAGTCAACTTTGGTCGGTCAAAGTCAACGAAAAAGTCAACACGTTCGGGTCGGGTCCCGAACTATTTTTCTGAGGTTTTTATTCATATATAAGCATGTTAGAACAAGTTACATGTGAATCGGAGGTGCGTAGCATAGCAAACATTTTTCGAATTTTGACCATGTAGGTCAGAACCCAAACACGGCAAATGCCGCGCCGTGATCAAGGAGGGCCGCGTCGCAACATTTAACGTGGTCTGGTGCCTGGTCAGTTTCAATTGTTCAAGTCAAAATTCAATCTTCAAATTAGCACAAATCACAAAACGTAAACACTTAGAATACGTATCTTATATCATTGGAAAGGTAATTTGACGAGGAACACAACTAAATACGTTTCATCAATCAAAAACATCATTTTCAAATATCGAGTTTCCAAATTAAATGATCAAATAAATGCTCATCATTAATGTTCAAGTTCATCAATGCACATTCTTGATTCGGGCATTTAATGCATACATATAACACGTCGTTTTGTAGGTAATCAAGCATATAATACAACTAACTACTTACCAACAACAATTCATGGCATTCAATACATTAAATTTTCACATTTAAATATATCAAACCCTAACCAACATCATCAAAATCACTAATCGAGTTTATGAAGTTTTTTAAAGCAACCTACACATCAAATTGAAGCTAGTGATGTTAGGAACACATTTAATACATGCATTTATAACATTAAACAACATTCAAGCAACAAAATCACCAAATCAAACACACCAAAGTTCATGTTCATGCTAGTTGTTTAAAATAACAAGATCGAACATATAAATCACATATTCATGTTAGACTTGATCCATAGACACTAATTAATAACTTAATAAGTTAAAAACATCAAGAACACAAAATCTAGTGATTTTAGAAAGTTACCCAAATGAGATGTAATCGGTATGGAATCGAAGAGGAAGTTGCAAGGATTCCTAATATGTAATTTGTTTGGATTGTGTGACGACCCCGGAATTTCCGACTAAATTTAAACTTAATATTTATATGTTTCGACACGATAAGCGAAGTCTGTTAAAGTTAAATCTCAAACATTTTGAACTATGTTCACGAATTCAATTAACCTTTGACTATCCCCGACGATTCACGAACAATTGTGTGTAAGTATATATATATATATATATATATATATATATATATATATATATATATATATATATATATATATATATATATATATATATATATATATATATATATATATATATATAAGTGTATATATCGCATTGTGAATTAATAAAAGTACACTTAATCAATTGGAATTAAAAAATAATAATAAATAGAATAATTAAGTTACTATTATATGAATATATATATATATATATATATATATATATATATATATATATATATATATATATATATATATATATATATATATATGATATTATCGATTTCTATAAATGATTATTATTATATTGTAAGGAATAAATAATAAATCTTTAATATATGTTATTATATATATGTATTATATAATTATTAAATGTTACCTAATCAATAAATTGTAATATTAATATAATTAATTACAAGTTAAAATATAAGTGATATATTAATAATAGTATATTTATTTTCATTATTAATATTAGCGTTAATATTAATATTAATATTAGTATATTAATATTTAATATATGGAATTGATACATCTAAATTGTTATATAATTATAATTAGTGGTAAGATTTTAAATTTAAGTTATGTTAATTATCTACTATTATTATTATTATCTATATTAATATTATTATTATTATTAATAACATTAGTATTATATAGTTATATTTAATAGAAAATAATACAATATATTATTATCATTAAAAATATAATTATTACCATTTTTTTTTTATTATTAGTACCATTTTTATTTACAATTATTAATAATATAATTATTATTATTATTAATATTATATTTATTGTTTATTAATTATATAAATTATATAAAAATTGATTATAGTACAAACTTGTTACCTGTATCCATCTTCTATATCTAATTTTGGCTCCTACCTTTCATCTGATTACAAATCGAATCTAAACCCAGCTACACAACAAATTTAATTTGACTTTGTAACCAAAATTTATATTTTTTCTTCCTTTTCTATTCTTGTCGAACGACTCTTGTCTCCCATTCGTTAAACGTCGATTTCAAAACACATTACAACAATTGTATTCGTTTATAGCTGTCATATAACGTACTCAATCACTCTAGATAAAGTCTTATGCAATTCAAGAATAAAAAAAAAAAAGAAACTTTAAGAAAAACAAAAACGTCCTCTGTATTCATCACTTTTTAGCCAAAACTACAAATCGAATCAATTTACAAAATCCATAAATGCAGAAGGTTTCTAAATCAAGTCGTGAATCTTTCTTCAAAAGCTCAGGTTTCAATTCTCAATATCGAGTACAAATTTGGCAGTCAAAGTTCTAAATTAAAAAGTCAAAACTTGTTGTTCTTCAAGAAATTCGAAGTTGTGTTGGAGTTTCTGATTAAATTAATGATCCAGAAACATTTTATAAGTGATTTGAAACATATTTGGTATTATAATCTTTGGCTAAAACATTACCAAATTTAAAAATCAAATTTTTTTTTAACAGTCACAACGGAACAGCAGTTTTTTTTTATATTTATATTTTTTTTTCTCGTTTGATTAATTCAATAACAATCAAAATTTGTTATATTCAGTTACAAGTTTCAAAATGTTAGTTAATTCACTGATTAAACTAATTAATGGTTATTAACGATTCAGTTCAAGGGAGGAAGAAGATATAGGAAAATCACATAAACAGGTTATAATTAATTTAGGAGCATTATAAACCAGAAAAATGAATTCGGAGGAGTGGTTTGGATGTAGTTCGAGTGAGCGAGAGGTCTCGGGTTCAAATCCAGTCAGTGGCGTATTATTTTTGGAGACTCTTTTTCAAAGGTTGTAATTCCTTATTATTATTATTATTATTAATATTATTTTTATTATTATTATTATTATTATTATTATTATTATTATTATTATTATTATTATTATTATTATTATTTTTATATTTATCATTTTTATTGTTATTGTTATTATTAATGAGGGTTATTATTATTAATACAAGTATTATAATTATAATTATTATTATTACTATTATTATTATTACTAAAATAAGTATTAGTTATAATTTATTATTATTATTATTATCACCATTATAATCGTAAATATGATTAGTATTGTTATTGTTGTTACTAATATTGTTACCATTAATCAAAATATGATTATATCATTTTTAGGTATTATTAATATTATTATGATTATGATTATTATATTATTATTAGTATTATAAAAGTAATAAAATTTATTATTACTTTCATTAAAATTAGTATTAGTATCATTTTATAAACATTAGTATTATTATTAACATAGTTATCACTATATTTACCATTATTATCATTATAAATCGTATTATAAATATTATTATTATTAATATCATTATTATTGTTATGAATTAGTAAAAGTATTATTACTATAGATGTTATGGTTATTATATTTACTATTATTAATTATTATTATTACTAAAATTATAACTATTATTATTATCATAATTATCATTATAAGAACCATAATCATTATTATAATTATTATCGTTATAAGTATTATCAGTATTATTATGTAATTACTAAAATCGTTATCATAACTATTAATAACAATAAAAATTAATATTTTTACGTTTATTATCATTAATATCATTAATAATTATTAACAATATTATCTTATTAAAAATATTAAATATTATAGTTATTGTCGTTTTTACTACTATTAATATTATCTTGGTATCATTATAACTACTATTGCTAATATACAAGTGATATGTTTAATACATATAACATAACAAAAATTAATATTTTTATATACGAAATGAATATATAAAACATATATATATATATATATATATATATATATATATATATATATATATATATATATATATATATATATATATATATATATATATATATATATATATATATATATATATATATATATATATATATATATATATATATATATATTATTAATATAAAAGGATATAACTAATAAAGTTATATATATATATCTGTTCGATTACAATTATGTATATTAAGAAATATATAAATGATATAGGTTCGTGAATCCGAGGCCAACCCTGCATTGTTCAATATAGTCGTATGTATTTTTACTACAAAATACAGTATGGTGAGTTTCAATTGCTCCCTTTTTAAATGCTTTTGCAATATATATTTTTGAGACTGAGAATACATGCGCAATTTTTATAAATATTTTACGAAGTAGACACAAGTAATCGAAACTACATTATATGGTTGAATTATCGAAATCGAATATGCCCCTTTTTATTAAGTATGGTAATCTAAGAATTAGGGAACATACACCCTAATTGACGCGAACTCTAAAGATAGATCTATCGGGACCAACAAGCCCCATCCAAAGTACCGGATGCTTTAGTACTTCGAAATTTATATCATGTCCGAAGAAGGATCCCGGAATGATGGGGATATTCTTATATGCATATTGTGAATGTCGGTTACCAGGTGTTCAATCTATATGAATGATATTTTTGTCTCTATGCATGGGACGTATGTTTATGAGAAATGGAAATATGAAATCTTGTGGTCTATTAAAATTATGAAATGATTATTTATGTTAAACTAATGAACTCACCAACCTTTTGGTTGACACTTTAAAGCATGTTTATTCTCAGGTATGAAAGAAATCTTCCGCTGTGCATTAGCTCATATTAGAGACATTACTTGGAGTCATTCATGGCATATTTCAAAAGACGTTGCATTCGAGTCATTGAGTTCATCAAGATTATTATTAAGTCAATTATAGTTAGATGAATTATGAAATGGTATGCATGCCGTCAACTTTCGATGTAATGAAAGATTGTCTTTTCAAAAACGAATGCAATGTTTGTAAAATGTATCATATAGAGGTCAAGTACCTCGTGATGTAATCCACTGATGTGAATCGTTTATAATCAATATGGACTTCATCCAGATGGATTAGGACGGGTCCTTATAGTTGGTATCAGAGCGGTGGTCTTAGTGAACCGGGTCTGCATTAGTGTGTCTAACTGATAAGTCGTTAGGTTGCATTAGTGAGTCTGGACTTCGACCGTGTCTGCATGTCAAAAGTTTTGCTTATCATTTTTGTCAGAAATCATTTGTTTATCATCCTTAGTAAATTACCTGCTTATTATTCTTAGTCCAGACACACCTTATTGCATCGACTGCATGAATAGTGTATAGACAAAATTCATATCTTAGCGTATCTACTAATTCATATCTTAGCGTATTTACTAATTCATATCTTAGCGTATCTGCTAATTCATATCTTAGTGTATCTGTTATTGTTATCTTTACCTGACAGCTTCTATAGATTCCTCCGTACCTTATGAGATTTTAGTATTACATATGTATATGTAAATTATGTATTGCAGGATACTAATCTACATCCTATAATCTATTTCTTATCGAAAATCCTTCATTTAATCGTACGAGATGAATCCTTCAACTAGTTCAAGTCCCTCGGATTTCGACAGCTATTCCGATACTTATCCCGACAGTTATTCCAAATGGATAGTCATCTAAGCTCCGGAAGCAACGTCAGCAGAATGAATCAACCAATCATCCATCCCCAATTCATCTGATGGATTCGTAGTCGACTTAATCAATGGAGACGCGCAGAAGGCGATCCCTTCCACTAACCGAATTCACCTTTTGGCGAAGAACCTGAAGCACTTACCGGCGAACCTGTTCGTAACACCATTTTCACCACGACTATATCATAACTCAGATTCTAAACCTTATTCATCCGCTCGTTCCGACCGACAATCATCCCAGAGTAATAGAAGAAGTCAACGAGCTTCGCGCCCGAGTTGTAGCCTTGTAAAATATAGTGCAAAACATACCAGCTTCAGCAACATCACCGGTACCAACAGTACCATCAGTAACAACACCCGTACCATCAACAACACACGCTTCAACATCTCATTCTGTACCTCGATTATAATCATCATACTATATATCGTTCTACATCAATTATCTTCGTTCGACATGGCGATTATGTAATCTCTAATGTTTTAGAGATTTTATATTCTTGTTCAAACGGTAAATCAAATGAGATTAATATCATATTAACTCATTAAATCTATGATTACATCTGAAGAAAATATATATGTAAGTATATTTTCATAAAGATTGTAATTAAAAATTCTTTGGTACAAACTGTTAATGGTGAAAATATTTTAACGGGTAGGTAATACCCGAGGAATATTTAGATTTCACATTAATAAGTTAAACTGTACATTCTTCGAATATGATTCAACAGTCATTTACTATCCTACTTACAACCACCGTTATACGTATCCGTTCACCGCAGAATAACCCTTTTCATTTAATTTCATATTTGGATTTTGACGTATCAGAATCCGACAAGTGGCATAATGAAGAAAACATTGGACAAAATAAAATTTGTTAGAAACAAACAAATTAACTATGTGAAATATTGTTAAGAATCCACGCTAACAAAATCCTAGCTAACCGTTCCGAGCTAACTGATTACATTTTATTTATCGCAATTTATTTTATCGCAATTTACATTCTCGCAATGTTATTTATCGTCATTAAATTTCTGTTGTTTACTTTACGCACTCTATTTATCATTATTTAATTTCTGTTATTTATTCTACGCACTTTAATTATCGGGACACGTATACAAGGTTTTGACATATCATATCGACACATTTATATATATTATTTGGAATAACCATAGACACTCTATATGCAGTAATGATCGAGTTCTCTATACAGGGTTGAGGTTGATTCTACAATAATATATACAGTTTGAGTTGTGATCGAGTCTGAGACATGTACACGGGTCACGATACGTATTAATTAATTCGAATATTATATATTAAACTGTATATGAATTATTGGACCGTTACTGTGGACTATCGACTGTGGACTAATAACATTGGACAATTAAAATGAATTAAAATATTGATTATAACATATGAAACTAAACAATTCTTCAAGTTTGCCACGTGATTTCATTTTAAACCCCATTCGTATCATCACGATTACAATCTGCGTTCAAACCTTTCATGATTCTTGAAAACACCTCAATCGATAGGATGAATCAACTGCACTTCATCTACGGAAGAAAAGATTGATACATATAGTTATGCACCTGAAAACACTCAGTGCCTAAGTAAACATTTAACACGTAGTTATGCTAATTCCTTAGTGTTATTATTACCCAAAATAACTTGATAATCCCTTTTCAAAGTAGCGAATCTTGTCCCAGCTCCAGCAAGTCAACTTTGACTTTTCATTTGAAACAACCTTATTATAACCTTGATATATATGCGTGCTCTTTTATTGTTACCGGAGAACCTTTCATATTCTACCATATTACTATACTAGCAAACGTACCAGCAACCTCGTTGCTTATTTGTTTAAATCTCTATGATAAATCATTATATTTATTCATTGAAACCCTATCATATACTCGTCCGCATCTTGTAACGAGAACTGCCATACCAATTACTGGGAATCAGCAATCAGTACTTTGAAAACGCACAGCATATCTACATCAACAGTTATATGTATAACATTTATCTTTTAGAATTATGAACTTTTATTCTGAAATTCAGAACAGCACTCAGTCTACAAATCAATACTCTGAATGTTGAAAAAGCTGAATGAAGCAGCAGAAACTATAGACAACCGTAAACGACCTTAATCGTCGAAAGTTTAATGATAAAGAATAGTATGTTGGAAAAGCTCAGAAAAGTTTGAAACTGAAAAAAAAAAAAAAAAAAAAAAAAACTGATTGAGCAAACTATGAAGGAAGCCGTGGACAAATCACAAAGAATAAGTTTGACTTCAAAGAATCTAAATGATTCAGTACCTGCTGAAGTCATTAACGAATACCTTGCTTTTGACTCCAAACTCTTGCGGACAAATTTTTTTTCACCATCCTTCGATATTAGAAATTCCAAGATATCATCGTATCTTTCATTATAAATATCCTCCATATTTCTGAAGATATTTTCATAACTATTCTTATCTGAAATCATTAATCTCTTCGTGCTATCAGTGTTACATCATATAGAAACTGTTAGTTTCTATATTCTGTAAACTTTCGAGCTTAAAATATGAATGTTATTGAAGTAATGTTGGGAACTGATGCATGAGTTAGTATAATATAATGACACTTGATCAACGTGATTATATTACTGTAAGTCATGCTGAGTTTCTAAATGGAACATGATGATTCACAGATTATAACGTCATTATGAGTCATGTTACATAACTCTTTCATTCTGATTAACTTCTGAACAAAATCAAGAAAATGAATTCTTGATGGTTCTATCTTCCGTGATGTTGATAAATTTGAAAATCAAATCGTGCTATTATGTTCTTTCTTGCTTAGAACATTATAATCATTCGAAACCCTATATCTACAAATTCTGGACCATTATTCGCTTGACTTGAAGTCGGGAAGAGAAAACAAAAGCATAGAGCTTTGAAATATAAGGGAGAATATAAAGCCCGATAACAACACATAAATTACAAACCGTGTATATCAATGTTTATCGCAACATAAAGACACATGAGAATTAAAAACATTATAATCCCAAGGGCGAAGTAGAAGAAAGCAGATTCCTCTGGTGGAAGTTGGAAAAGGAGAATGATTGTTGCGATAGTAAGGATGAGGACAAAGATCAGAACTGGATTAAGCATTTTCAGAATCTTTTGGATGTATGAAACAAGAAGGAAAGTATAGGAATGGTGAGAATAATGGAACGGAAGAGTTTAATTTATAATGGAAATATCAGACAGAGTAATCGAAGCAGATCATCGTATTTAATTATAGGTATCTTAATTTCCTTATTCGCCGAAGAATCAAATCTTTTAGATTTTAAAGATTTTCTTTATATTCCTTGAATTCCGGAATTCAACCATGACTAGTCAAAACTTATGATGAAACATGTCTTTCTCATTTCACTCATTTATGATAGCTTCACTCGTACTCTTCACAAAAATCGAGTTGTTTTATCTATATTACTCACTGATGAAAAAACTCTATTTATCAACTCATATTCGTCATGGAAACATTTTTATTGTTAGCCATGACCACCTCACTCAAATTTCGGGACGAAATTTCTTTAACGGGTAGGTACTGTGACGACCCGGAAATTTTCGACTAAATTTAAACTTAATATTTATATGTTTCGACACGATAAGCGAAGTCTGTTAAAGTTAAATCTCAAACATTTTAAACTATGTTCACGAATTCAATTAACCTTTGACTATCCCCGACGATTCACGAACAATTGTGTGTAAGTATATATATATATATATATATATATATATATATATATATATATATATATATATATAAGTGTATATATCGCATTGTGAATTAATAAAAGTACACTTAATCAATTGGAATTAAAAAAATATATATAAAATAATAAATAGAATAATTAAGTTAGTATTATATGAATATATATATATATATAAATATATATATATATATATATATATATATATATATATATATATATATATATATATATATATATATATATATATATATATATATATATATATATATATATATATATGATATTTTTGATTTCTATAAATGATTATTATTATATTGTAAGGAATAAATAATAAATCTTTAATATATGTTATTATATATATGTATTAAATAATTATTAAATGTTACCTAATCAATAAATTGTAATATTAATATAATTAATTATAAGTTAAAATATAAGTGATATATTAATAATAGTATATTTATTTTCATTATTAATATTAGCGTTAATATTAATATTAATATTTGTATATTACTATTTAATATATGGAATTGATACATCTAAATTGTTATATAATTATAATTAGTAGTAAGATTTTAAATTTAAGTTATGTTGATTATCTACTATTATTATTATTATCTATATTAATATTATTATTATTATTAATAACATTAGTATTATATAGTTATATTTAATAGAAAATAATACAATATATTATTATCATTAAAAATATAATTATTACCATTTTATTTTTTTTATTATTAATACCATTTTTATTTATAATTATTAATAATATAATTATTATTATTATTATTAATATTATATGTATTATTTATTAATTATATAAATTATATTAAAAATTGATTATAGTACAAACTTGTTACCTGTATCCATCTTCTATATCTAATTTTGGCTCCTACCTTTCATCTGATTACAAATCGAATCTAAACCCAGCTACACAACAAATTTAATTTGACTTTGTAACCAAAATTTATATTTTTTCTTCCTTTTCTATTCTAGTCGAACGACTCTTGTCTCCCATTCGTTAAACGTCGATTTCAAAACACATTACAACAATTGTATTCCTTTATAGCTGTCATATAACGTACTCAATCACTCTAGATAAAGTCTTATGCAATTCAAGAATAAAAAAAAAGAAACTTTAAGAAAAACAAAAACGTCCTCTGTATTCATCACTTTTTAGCCAAAACTACAAATCGAATCAATTTACAAAATCCATAAATGCAGAAGGTTTCTAAATCAAGTCGTGAATCTTTCTTCAAAAGCTCAGGTTTCAATTCTCAATATCGAGTACAAATTTGGCAGTTAAAGTTATAAATTAAAAAGTCAAAACTTGTTGTTCTTCAAGAAATTCGAAGTTGTGTTGGAGTTTCTGATTAAATTAATGATCCAGAAACATTTTATAAGTGATTTGAAACATATTTGGTATTATAATCTTTGGCTAAAACATTACCAAATTTAAAAATCAAAATTTTTTTTAACAGTCAAGACGGAACAGCATTTTTTTTTATATTTATATTTTTTTTTCTCGTTTGATTAATTCAATAACAATCAAAATTTGTTATATTCAGTTACAAGTTTCAAAATGTTAGTTAATTCACTGATTAAACTAATTAATGGTTATTAACGATTCAGTTCAAGGGAGGAAGAAGATATAGGAAAATAACAGAAACAAGTTATAATTAATTTGGGAGCATTATAAACCAGAAAAATGAATTCGGAGGAGTGGTTTGGATGTATTTCGAGTGAGCGAGAGGTCTCGGGTTCAAATCCCATTAGTGGCGTATTATTTTTGGAGACTCTTTTTCAAAGGTTGTAAATCCTTATTATTATTATTATTATTATTATTATTATTATTATTATTATTATTATTATTATTATTATTATTATTTTTATATTTATCATTTTTATTGTTATTGTTATTATTAATGAGGGTTATTGTTATTAATACAAGTATTATAATTATTATTACTATTATTATTATTACTAAAATAAGTATTAGTTATAATTTATTATTATTATTATTATCACCATTATAATCGCAAATATGATTAGTATTGTTATTGTTGTTACTAATGTTGTTACCATTAATCAAAATATGATTATATCATTTTTAGGTATTATTAATATTATTATGATTATGATTATTATATTATTATTAGTATTATAAAAGTAATAAAATTGATTATTACTTTCATTAAAATTAGTATTAGTATCATTTTATAAACATTAGTATTATTATTAACATAGTTATCACTATATTTACCATTATTATCATTATAAATCGTATTATAAATATTATTATTATTAATATCATTATTATTGTTATGATTAGTAAAAGTATTATTACTATAGATGTTATGGTTATTATATTTACTATTATTAATTATTATTATTACTAAAATTATAACTATTATTATTATCATAATTATCATTATAAGAACCATAATCATTATTATAATTATTATCGTTATAAGTATTATCAGTATTATTATGTAATTACTAAAATCATTATCATAACTATCAATAACAATAAAAATTAATATTTTTACGTTTATTATCATTAATATCATTAATAATTATTAACAATATTATCTTATTAAAAATATTAAATATTATAGTTATTGTCATTTTTACTACTATTAATATTATCTTGGTATCATTATAACTACTATTGCTAATATACAAGTGATATGTTTAATACATATAACATATACGAAATGAATATATAAAACATATATATATATATACATATATATATACATATATATATGTATATATATATATGTATACATATATATATATATGTATATATATATATATATGTATATATATATATATATATATATATATATATATATATATATATATATATATATATATATAAAAGGATATAACTAATAAAGTTATATATATATATATATATATATATATATATATATATATATATCTGTTCGATTACAATTATGTATATTAAGAAATATATAAATGATATAGGTTCGTGAATCCGAGGCCAACCCTGCATTGTTCAATATAGTCGTATGTATTTTTACTACAAAATATAGTATGGTGAGTTTCAATTGCTCCATTTTTAAATGCTTTTGCAATATATATTTTTGGGACTGAGAATACATGCGCAATTTTTATAAATGTTTTACGAAGTAGACACAAGTAATCGAAACTACATTATATGGTTGAATTATCGAAATCGAATATGCCCCTTTTTATTAAGTCTGGTAATCTAAGAATTAGGGAACATACACCCTAATTGACGCGAACTCTAAAGATAGATCTATCGGGCCCAACAAGCCCCATCCAAAGTACCGGATGCTTTAGTACTTCGAAATTTATATCATGTCCGAAGGAGGATCCCGGAATGATGGGGATATTCTTATATACATATTGTAAATGTCGGTTACCAGGTGTTCAATCCATATGAATGATATTTTTGTCTCTATGCATGGGACGTATGTTTATGAGAAATGGAAATATGAAATCTTGTGGTCTATTAAAATTATGAAATGATTATTTATGTTAAACTAATGAACTCACCAACCTTTTGGTTGACACTTTAAAGCATGTTTATTCTCAGGTATGAAAGAAATCTTCCGTTGTGCATTAGCTCATATTAGAGACATTACTTGGAGTCATTCATGGCATATTTCAAAAGACGTTGCATTCGAGTCGTTGAGTTCATCAAGATTATTATTAAGTCAATTATAGTTAGATGTATTATGAAATGGTATGCATGCCGTCAACTTTCGATGTAATGAAAGATTGTCTTTTCAAAAACGAATGCAATGTTTGTAAAATGTATCATATAGAGGTCAAGTACCTCGTGATGTAATCCACTGATGTGAATCATTTATAATCAATATGGACTTCATCCAGATGGATTAGGACGGGTCCTTACAGATTGAAGCTTGCTAGATTTGATTTAGATGATGAATCTTTGTAATGGAGAATTAGAGAAAAATGTGGAAGTATGAAAGAAAATGGAAAAATGAAAATGGAAAATGAAAGGAGGTGGGTGTGACTAGTCCATCTAGTCACATCTTTGCTCAGTTGGCGAAAATAGTCCCTCGAGTTCGGTTGCGGGTGCGTGAATTACCTAAACAAGATAATTTAAATGCGTATCAATGAGAGATGTTATAAATATATAATGGACTTTGAAATAGTTATACGGAAAGTAAACGGAAAAAGGCGGGATGTTACATTACCTACTCCTTAAAAGAAATTTCGTCCCGAAATTTAAGTAGGCATAGTAGTCGTTGTTTCTTCCTTGGAATCTTGCGTTTCCGAAACCGAGAAAAGATGAGGGTATTTCCTTTGCATTTGATCTTGTCTTTCCCAAGTAAACTCGGGTCCCCTTTTGGCGTTCCAGCGGACCTTGACAATTGGGATTCGGCTTTGTTTTAGCTTCTTGACAGAGGTGTCCACGATTTCAACCGGTTCCTCCACAAAATGAAGTTTGTCATCAATAGTAAGCTCCTCAAGAGGGATGACGATATCGGGTTCGGCAAGACACTTTTTCAAGTTGGATACATGAAAGGTAGGATGAACGGAGCTCAATTGAGATGGAAGATCTAAACGATAAGCAACGGTTCCAACATGCTCCAAGATTTCGAAAGGACCAATATACCGCGGGTTTAGCTTCCCGCGCTTCCCGAATCGGATTACACCTTTCCAAGGTGCGACTTTTAACATTACGCGATCACTGACTTGAAATTCGAGGTCGTTACGTCTTTTGTCGGTATAGCTCTTTTGACGACTACGGGCCGTCCTAAGCCTATCTCGGATTTGAATGATTTTCTCGGTTGTTTCATGAATGAGTTCGGGTCCGGTGTTTTGTGTGTCGCCTACTTCAGCCCAACAAAGAGGAGAACGACATTTTCGGCCATATAAAGCTTCGAATGGTGCGACGTTAATACTCGCGTGATAACTATTGTTGTAGGAGAATGCGGCGAGAGGCAAGTACTTATCCCAAGCTTTTCCAAAGTCGACAACGTAAGCTCGTAGCATGTCTTCCAAAGTTTGAATTGTGCGTTCGCTTTGTCCGACGGTTTGTGGATGATATGCGGTGCTCATGTCTAAACGCGTTGCCAACGCTTCTTGTAAAGTACGCCAAAATCTAGAAACAAAACGACCATCTCGGTCGGAGATAATCGATAAGGGTACACCGTGTCGGGCTAAGATTTCTTTAATGTAAAGTTGTGCGAGTTTCTCCATGTTGTCAGTTTCCTTCATGGATAGGAAATGTGTGGATTTGGTGAGACGGTCAACAATAACCCAAATAGTATCATAATTGGCAACTGTCTTTGGTAGTTTGGTGATAAAATCCATCGTTATCCTTTCCCACTTCCATTGCGGGATCTCGGGTTGTTGAAGTAGTCCGGACGGTCTTTGATGTTCGGCTTTGACTTTGGAGCAAGTTAGGCACTTTCCAACAAAAGTAGCAACGTCCTTTTTAATGTTCGGCCACCAATATTGTTCTTTGAGGTCGTGGTACATCTTATTGGCACCGGGGTGAATCGAATATCTTGACTTATGGGCTTCGTCTAAAATAAGGCTTCACAAGTCCCCATAACTAGGCACCCAAATTCTTCCGGCGAAATATCGGAGTCCGGTTTCTTTAACTTCGAATCGAGAGGTGAGGACGTTTAAGTGTTTGAGAGAGATGTTTTCATCCTTGAGAGCCTCGTCTTGGGCTACACGAATTTGACTATTTAGGTTTGTGTGAATGGTGATGTTTAAAGCTCAGACGCGAAGAGGCACAACTCTTTCTTTTCGACTCAAGGCATCGGCTACTACGTTTGCCTTCCCGGGATGGTAAGGAAGCTCACAATCATAATAATTTAAAGTTTCAATCCACCGTCGTTGTCTAATGTTTAGTTGCTTTTGATCAAAGATGTGTTGGAGACTTTTGTGATCGGTGAAGATGGTACTTTTGGTTCCATAAAGATAGTGTCTCCACATTTTAAGTGCGAAGACAACGGCTCCGAGTTCGAGATCATGTGTTGTATAGTTCCGTTCGTGAATTTTGAGTTGTCGGGAGGCATAAGCAATGACTTTCTTTTGTTGCATCAATACGCACCCAAAACCATGTTTCGAGGCATCGCAATATATAACAAAATCATCATTTCCTTCAGGAAGTGACAAGATAGGAGCGGTGGTTAGCTTTGTCTTCAAGATTTGAAATGCGGATTCTTGTTCGGTTGACCAAATGAATTTCTTTCCCTTGTGAGTTAACGCGGTTAGAGGTCGAGCAACCAAAGAGAAATCCTTGATGAATCTACGGTAGTATTCGGCGAGACCCAAAAATTGACGAATGTGAGTAGGAGTAGTAGGAGTCTCCCATTTACTAATGGCTTCGATTTTCGATGGATCGACTTTAATACCATGATCACTTACAACATGACCAAGAAATTGAACTTCCTTCAACCAAAATTCACACTTGGAGAATTTGGCATAGAGTCGTTCTTGTCGCAAAAGTTCAAGCACAAGTCGGAGATGTTGTTCGTGTTCTTCTTCGCTTTTAGAATAGACCAAGATGTCATCGATGAACACAATAACGAATTTATCGAGATACGGTTTGCACACGCGGTTCATAAGATCCATGAACACCGCCGGTGCATTAGTGAGACCAAATGGCATAACAAGAAATTCATAACTACCATAACGAGTTCGGAAAGCGGTTTTGGAGACATCTTCCCCTTAACCCTTAATTGATGATAACCCGAGCGGAGATCGATTTTCGAATATACACAAGACCCTTGTAGTTGATCAAAGAGGTCATTGATGTGAGGAAGAGGATATCGGTTCTTAACCGTCAATTTATTTAGTTCACGATAATCAATGCACATTCGTATGGATCCGTCTTTCTTTTTAACAAACAAAATCGGAGCGCCCCATGGTGAATGGCTAGGTTGGATAAAATCGATTTGGATTTGACTTTGCAATTCTTGCATTTCAGATGGAGCAAGTCTATATGGTGCACGTGCTACGGGTGCGGCTCCCGGAATAAGATCGATTTGGAATTCTACCGGTCGATGAGGTGGAAGACCCGGCAATTCGTCGGGAAATACATCGAAAAAGTCACTAACAATTGGCACATCATCGATATGCTTCTCATCGGACTCGACTTTCTTAACGTGGGCAAGGATCGCAAAACAACCCTTACGGAGTAGTTTTCTAACTTTAAGGCACGAAACGAGGTTGAGTCCGGTGCAACTCTTATCGCCATAAACAATCAAGGGTTCACCATTCTCGATAGGAATTCGGATTGTGTTAAGATCACAAAGGATGTAAGATTTCGTTTTTGCTAACCAATTCATACCGATTATTACATCAAAGCTTCCTAGTTCCATGGGTATCAAGTCAATTTCAAACTCATTACCTAAAATGTTTAACGTACACCCCCGGTAATATGTGTCGGCACTCAATAGTTTCCCGTTGGCCACTTCAATGGTATAAGTGGTATCTAATGGAAGTGGGGGAGTGCTAAAAGAATGAGTCAAAGTCTTGGATACAAAACTCTTATCGGCACCCGAATCGAATAAACAAGTAACATAAGTGTTGTTGAGAAGAAACGTAGCCGTGACTAATTCATTGTCATCTCGGGCTTCCTCGGTGTTGATGTTGAAAGCTCGGCCGCGTGTATTGGGGTTATCTTTCTTCTTCGGGCATGCATTTCTATAATGGCCCGTTTGGCCACATTTGTAACAAGTGCCCGTCTTTGGTGCATTGGGCCCCTTTCGAGCGATGGGGGCGACACTTTTACATTCGTTGGCCTTATGACCAACTCCTTGGCACCGATGGAAAATTAGTTTGCCACATTCACCAAAGTGATGCTTGTTGCATTTGTTGCAAAGAGGTAGGTTTCCGGTATAACCCTTCTTGCCGTCGGAGGTGTAAGGCTTTTTGGCAAAGTTGTTGTTGCTTGATTGAGGGGATTCCTATTTTCTTTTGTTGTTCCCCGACTTATCCTTGGCTTTAGATGCCGGCACTATGATTTCGTCCATCGTTTCTATCAACTTGCGGGCCATGTTCAAAGCTTCTTGATGATTAGTGGGTTTGGATGACATTACTCCGTGTTTGATGCTCTTTGGAAGACCATCCATGTAAAGTTCAATCCTTAAAGCTTCGGGGTTCACAAGGTTTGGGCACATCAAGGGTAGTTCGGAAAATCGTTGATTATAGGACTTGAGATCGTTTCCGACCGCCTTTAAAGTTCTTAGCACTTGTTCGAGCCTTCGGGTTTCTTCACGAGGGAAATATTCGACGATCATCTTTTCCCTTAAGTCGGCCCAAGAGAGGGCGTGAGCTTCATCAGTACCCACCAATTGTACATAGGTGTTCCACCATGTAAGGGCGACACCAGCGAAAGTGTGAGTAGAGTATTTGACTTTATCTTGGTCCCGACAACTGCTTATGCTAAAGATGGCCTCCGTTTGTTCGAACCATCGAGTGAGAGTAACCGGTCCCCCGGTCCCATCAAAAGTATGAGGTTTGCAACCCATGAAGGTTTTATAGGAGCATCCCTCGCTTGAGTTACCGGCTCCTTGATTGTTGTTGTTGTGATTATTGTTATTGTTGTTGTTGGAGGAGTGACCGGCCATGGCCGCATCCACGGCGGTGGCTATCCTTCGTTGTAGAGCTTGTTCGGGAGTCTCATGGCGTGGCACGCGACGAGGAGGCATTGTTCCTTCAAAACACAAGAATACCGTTGATTAGTATTTTTAATAATACTAATCATGATATGGAATAAGGATAAAGAAAAAAAATTTCTTGACTCGCCTTAAATTCTTTATGCCATAATGTCGGAACGTTCATATGAGTCACCGTAATATAATCCGGGAAATTATATTACCCTCATTCATATGTGCATTCGACATCATTTCATATAGTCAAGGTGGCGTGTCAATCAAATTAAACAACGTGATATTAAGATGAAATTAGAGTAGATATGAGTAGGAACATTCGAGTATAAATGCACAAGTAGTCACGTAATTCCTAATTCAAGTCTATATGCCGGTTGTAGTCTAGACTCACTAATGCACCCTATGACTCGGGGTTGACACCAATGAACTCTAAATCTCTACAACTAACGCTCTGATACCATCTGTAGCGACTCGACAAAATCGTCATTTGACGGCGCCGTCTACTTAGGTCCCGTTACGTGGTCATAAGTCTTTAAAACAACGTTTGACCAAAAGTATGTCGCATTCATTTCAAAAGTATAGATGTTTCAAGGTTTACAAAGTAGTTCGACAACTAGTTACGTTACAAAGTTTAAAGTACAAATGAAACATATGCGACACAATTTGAAAGTAGCCAAAAGACGCTCCACGTATGCATGTATACTCGACATCCAAGGAAGTATCAAAAGAAATGAGCGGAAGCATGTATCACAAAACGTTCAAGGACCTGAGAAAAACATAGAAATCTGTCAACGAAAACGTTGGTGAAATCATAGGTTTAAGTAAGTAAGTACAAGTGAACCACAAGATTTGTAACATTGATATAATAGTAATACATTCCAAAAGTTAATATTCACGAGCACCCAATTATCAATGCTTAACATTCCTTCCATAGAACCCCATCACAATAGTGTTAGAACATACACTGTTTCTCAAAAATATATTCCATTCGTAAACGGTAGCGAACCGTTTGAATGAGGGTTTGTCAAACCTATATGGCCATATAACAAAAGTTCTCGCTTACACCCGGCAAGTGTAACTAATGATAATAGAATTGAGAATTTTTGTTCAAACTCGTATGTAGAATGTTTGTTTTCCTGTACTTGTGTTCACTTAGTAAAAAAAAACGTTTATGTTTTCTCATCCCAAATGTAAGTTCAAAAGAGTAAAAGTGGGACTATGATCTCACCTTGAGTGCACGTATGTAAAGATACTTCAACAAGTAAACGTGTGCAAGAACGAATGCTAGTATTGACCTAAACAAAAAGGTTGTATCAATATCGGTAAACACGGTCGGTCAAAGTGTTCAATTAGTCATATGGCTCGTTACGACTCGATTACTAAAGCATGTGAGTCAAATTTTCACGTTTCATGCAAGATACAAGTATAAAAGCATGTTAGAATGATTGCACAAACATTTGGTTAAGTTTGATTAAAAGTCAACACGTTCGGGTCGGGACCCAAACTATTTTTCTGAGGTTTTTATTCATATATAAGCATGTTAGAACAAGTTACATGTGAATCGGAGGTGCGTAGCATAGCAAACATTTTTCGAATTTTGACCATGTAGGTCAGAACCCAAACACGGCAAATGTCGTGCCGCGACCAAGGAGGGCCGCGTCGCGACATTTAACGTGGTCTGGTGCCTGGTCAGTTTCAATTGTTCAAGTCAAAATTCAATCTTCAAATTAGCACAAATCACAAACCGTAAACACTTAGAATATGTATCTTATATCATTGGAAAGGTAATTTGACGAGGAACACAACTAAACACGTTTCATCAATCAAAAACATCATTTGCAAATATCGAGTTTCCAAATTAAATGATCAAATAAATGCTCATCATTAATGTTCAAGTTCATCAATGCACATTCTTGATTCTGGCATTTAATGCATACATATAACACGCCGTTTTGTAGGTAATCAAGCATACAATACAACTAACTACTTACCAACAACAATTCATGGCATTCAATACATTAAATTTTCACATTTAAATCTATCAAACCCTAACCAACATCATCAAAACCACTAATCGAGTTTATGAAGTTTTCTAAAGCAACCTACACATCAAATTGAAGCTAGTGATATTAGGAACACATTTAATACATGTATTTATAACATTAAACAACATTCAAGCAACAAAATCACCAAATCAAACACACCAAAGTTCATGTTCATGCAGTTGTTTAAAATAACAAGATCGAACATATAAATCACATATTCATGTTAGGCTTGATCCATAGACACTAATTAACAACTTTATAAGTTAAAAACATCAAGAACACAAAATCTAGTGATTTTAGAAAGTTACCCAAATGAGATGTAATCGGTATGGAATCGAAGAGGAAGTTGCAAGGATTCTAAAAATGTAATTTGTTTGGATTGAAGCTTGCTAGATTTGATTTAGATGATGAATCTTTGTAATGGAGAATTAGAGAAAAATGTGGAAGTATGAAAGAAAATGGAAAAATGAAAATGGAAAATGAAAGGAGGTGGGTGTGACTAGTCCATCTAGTCACATCTTTGCTCAGTTGGCGAAAATAGTCCCTCGAGTTCGGTTGCGGGTGCGTGAGTTACCTAAAAAAGATAATTTAAACGCGTATCAACGGGAGATGTTATAAATATATAACGGACTTTGAAATAGTTATACAGAAAGTAAACAGAAAAAGGCGAGATGTTACAAAATGTAATAGGTACGTTACATTGAAGTTGCAAGCACGGTTATCTTTCGTAAGAAAACTCTAAGGTGAGTGGAATATCTATATATGTATGTATATGATTTAGATGCCCGTATTAATGGTGTCACATAGCCGTTGTGTGACCATAGTTGTGAGGCATAGCCGTTTTTGCCCACATTTGTTATTTATGCAAATAGCCGTGTTTGTGCATATGGTGGCGAGTAATAGCCGTGTTTTACTCCCACGTTGTTGTAATATTAATTGTGCACATAGCCGTGTTTGTGCGCATGATTGTGAGTAATAGCCATGTTTTACTCACACATTGATCAAGTGATGCCATAGCCATTTTTGGAACACTTGGGGGTGATGCCATAACCGTTTTTAGAACACCTCGGGGGTTAGTATACCATAGCCGTGTTTGGGAGCTAACGATTGTTATGAACATCTATGACTTGTTTCGCGAAGTCATTCCCTTGCGAAGAATTTGGTTGACCATGGGTTTATAGTAGATAACATTAGCATTTAATTAATGTTATGATTATTATGCTAATAATGTTGCTAGTTGTACGGTTTGATGATACTAGCTCGTTATCGAGATGTTTTGCGATTGTATGCGTTATATGATATCGAGGATGCGAGTAGGTAAATCTTATATGCATGTATATATTTATTCTACTCACTAAGCATTAGCTTACCCTCTCGTTGTTTACTTTTTTTTAGGCTCGGGCGCTGACAAAGGAAAAGGTAATCGGTTGGATTAGTGGCCTCCCGCTTATTTTTGATAGGGGTGCTTTTGGGTTTGCTTTTGGAAGTTCGGTCAAGATTTGGGTAGTTTAACCCCAAACACCATGCTCTAGTGTCGTTTGGAAATTAAACTTGTATTGGTCGAAACTTGTATTTTTGAACGAAACTCGTAAAATGGGCGATGTGGGCCCGATGATGTAAAACTTGTTTTGATTATGTGAATCTCTTAGTTTTTCTTATATTGTCATGTTGGAAAAAGGTTTTCGTTTGAAAGTGTCGGGAAGCAGGTTTCCGCTCGTGTGAGTATGGCCTGGATCAGTAGCTGCCAGGCCTTCTGGACGCCGTCCAGATCTGCTGGACGCCGTCCTGGCCTTAAGAGCTGGACGCCGTCCAAGATCTTGGACGCCTTCCAGATGAGCTGAATCAGAAATTTTTTTTTTGGTACACGTTTTTGGATTTATGAAGTCGGGTTGTTACAAGCGGGGATCTCTATTGAACAATACTCGAGGTTACCGCATAAGTCCTTCCCACTGGTGCACAATTGACATTTGCAAATTAGTATAATCAAGCAAATGACCAATATATGTAAAATGCGTAAATAGTTGTGGTGCAAACCGAAGTTTGTTAATGAATTCTGCCAGGGTGGGAATTGTAGGGTCTTCCACAACCAAAGGGGACGATGTACTGGAGATAGTTAGTGTGCCTGAAAAATTGTGGGTGACAAAAATGTGTATTAGTAACATAGTGTCTGAAAATAATCTAGAGTGTTGCCGCTGCATACCTAGGTAATTATACTTCACGGTCACCGGCGATAGAATAATGCACCGAGGATCTGGATGGAAGGATTTCTTCTGGACGAAATAACGGCCTAGTTTTCCCCATAAAGGAACCTGTATCTTACGCCCACTGTTTCATACATGGAACGCGGGTGTCGTAAAAAAACAAATATATAGTTACTGATGTGTGCGAGGTGTACTAGGAAATAGTATTATTTTTACAACGAAATACTATTAAATATGATACAATTTTACACAAGATATTTATTTATTTATAGAATGGATATACCTAAACCTTGCTACAACACTTATACGCAGTGTACCTAATCGTACAGTAGTATAGTTTTTAGTAAGTTCGATTCGTCCACAGGGAACTCTTAAACAAGCTTAACGCTATATTAGTTTTAAATTTATAAAAATACAAATATATATATATATATATATATATATATATATATATATATATATATATATATATATATATATATATATATATATATATATATATATATATATAAGTGATATTATTATTATAAAAGGGGGTTTTTACCGTTTAATGACCGGTTTGTCGATTTTTAAAACTTTAGTCGCAGTTAAAACCTAATGTAAAATATTAAAAATAAATATAACTTAATTTAAAGCGTAAAGTAAATAACGATAATGAAATTGCGATAAATAAAAGTGCGATAAAATAAAATTGCGATAATTAAAGAGTACGATAATTAAAAGTGCAATTAAATACAATGACAATAAATAAAAGTGCGATAATTAAAAGTGAAATTAAATATGAAATAAAAGAATTATGCTTATTTAAACTTCCGTAATCATGATGTTTGACGTGTTGATTTTAGTTTATTCCCATGGGTTAATTGTCCTTTGTTCTGGATTATTCAATATGTCCATATGGATTTGTCCATAATAGTCCATCAATCATAATCATAAAATGCGGAAGTCTTCGACAAATTATTCTTATTCCCGAAGTCAAACATTCCAACTAATTGGGGATTCGAATTGTAACAAGGTTTTAATACTTTGTTTAATGAATACACCAGGTTATCGACTGCGTGTAAACCAAGGTTTTACTACTTTGTTAACAATTACACCAATTACCCTTGAATGTAATCCACCCCTGTTTCAACAAGTCTACTAACTATTAATCCAGTTCCGTGTCCGGTAAAATGAACAATTATTGGTATTTATAGATATCCCGCCCACCGTGCCCAGTCAAGCATATGTGGTTATATATAAATACGTCAAATTATAAGTCTATATATTAAATTAATGAGGTATCATTTAGATAATATAAAGCCCATTAATAGCCCATAGTCTAATTTCCACAAGTGTCGTTCCTTTGTCCAAACCCCAATTATGGTACAAAGCCCAATTACCCAATCTTAATATTTTTAGCCTAACATCATGATTACTTCGTCTTAAATAAGCATAATAATAACTTAGCTACGAGACATAAAATTAAAAATAACATTAACCATAACTTACAGTGATTGAAAATAGCGTAGCGTTATACGGATAGAATTTCGACTTACACCCTTACAACATTCGCTAACATACCCTTATTATTAGAATTTAAAATTAAAATTAAACTTAAAATTAAAATATAAATATATCTATATATATCTTACGTATGAGAGAAAGAAGAAAAAGATGTGTAAATTTCGTCCAAAACTCGCGAACTTTATAGGACCAGGCCTGGATTTCAGGGCCATGCGATCGCATGGCTTTTGTGCCTCCAGGCCATGCGATCGCATGGTGGTAGGTAACAGCTCACAATTCGTTGTTTTCTTGTTTGTCGACGGTTTATATATAATATAATATATATATTAATTTTAAGAATTAATTATATATTATATTATATTCATGTGCATAGTTGACTCATAATTTTTAGTCCGTTGCGTTGAGCGTTGAGAGTTGACTTTGGTCCCGGTTCCGGATTTTCGAACGTCATTGCGTAAAATTTAATATCTTGTATTTTGCGTTTCGCTTCTTTTACTCTTGTAATTTTGAGACGTTTCTTATCAATAATTCGAACCTCTTTGATTGTATTTTGTACTTTTGAGCTTTTTGGTCGTTTGTGCCTTCAATTCATCGAATCTGTCTTTTATCTTCACCTTTTATTATTTAAACGAATATCACTTGTAAATAGAACAATTGTAACTAAAAGCTTGTCTTTCTTGAGGGATAATGCTATGAAATATATGTTTGTTTTTAGCATTATCAAATATTTCCACACTTGAGCGTTGCTTGTCCTCAAGCAATATAGTCTTGAAATAAAAATACTAGAATCACTTCTTTATTCTTCACACTTTGTACATCAGTGATTTCTATACGGCGGTATAAACAAAGGTAGTAACGATGTGGTTTACAGTCCCACATGACTATAAAAATTTAGATCCTTAAGGAAATTGGATCTTTATGAAAACATTTGAACTTTTGAAAATTAAATCTAGCTTTTACCCTAGATAAGTTTTCCGGAATAACCCTTCACCGGTGTTTGCGAAATGTTTTTGTGGGTTTGATGGGTTTCAGATTTGAAAATTTTAGCTCAAAACTTGTGGTTTTGTGTCACCCACTTGCTAACCTTGTATTAGGAAAGTAACACGTCCAGTATACTTGCTCCGTATATTATCTTTCGATAAACTACCATCCGGTTGTAAAGGAAAGCGTTGAACAAGTAACTGTTAAGGCAATGTCCCCTGACATGCTTTTAATTATGGTCTATAACGTGTCGGATGCAATTACTATCCTTGGTAGTAGCAATAGTGAAGCTCACCCTTATAATTTTCCGGTTTGGCACAAGGTCCTGTCTTTGACCATGCTATGCAACCACCGTTCTTACGGTTGACACCCGATTTGGTTCAGGTGACATAATAAATTCCAGGTGAATTCCTAGGATTTTACGTTCAATGGTAATGAACGCATTAAAAATGGGTTTTCAGAAAACAAATCGGTTTGTAATTTTGATCAAAATATTTTCTCGTTCAAGCTCGAGTTTAGATATCATTGAATTCCATGAGTTTGTAATTCTCAATCTTTAAGGTCAATCTCTAGGATTGAGTAATATCAGGCTTAAAAGCTGATTTTTGATCTTTAAGGAGATTATCCTTTCTGGGAATCTGGTTCATTAGTCTTATCCAGCAAATTTGCACGGCGTTCTCCCCATTTTACAAGACAGATCCTCTCATGGTTAGGATAAGTCTGACCACTTTGCGACCCTGTTTGATGCTGAGGTCCTTGGATTTCCTGCTGATTTTAGTGATGACTTTTCTAGATTTTTCGTCAACCTACAGCTGGTCTGGACGACAACTTCATGACCTAAATCAAGAAGTGCGTTTCTTTTTCGGAAGACTTTACTTCCTTTTAATGATGGAATTGATTCATCGTGTAGATCCATTTTTCTTTCAAATATATTACAATAAATTGGGTAAAACTGTTTAGATTAGTCTAAAGCAAAAGCGTTTTCAGTTATTTGTACAAAAATATGTGATATATGTTCAAAATAACTAGGTAAATTTTTCCACACTTGGCTTTTATTTTCCTTTCTTTGCCTTTTTATTGTCCTCTATTCCATTTTAAATGAATTCACATTTTGGTTGTTTCTCAATTTATGTCCTTTCCGAGGTAACAATAATTTCAGTGTTTAACACCAAGTTTTATCTTTCATAAATATGTATAAACATGATTTTGAGTTCATTTAATTAAAAATTTTGAAAAATTTTACTAGAATTGGGTAGTTAGTATATAAGACTAGGGCTGTTCTTTATTATCAGAGAGCACTAGATTCTAATACAACTACTGCTTTACTAGTATTTTTAATGGTAACCAAGTGTTTAAATCAAAAATTTTAAAATTCCGAAAGAATTTAACCCCTTCCCACACTTAAGATCTTGCAATGCCCTCATTTGCAAGAAATCAGTAACAATTTAAATTATTGAGGGTGATTAGCGTAGAAAAATGATTAAATTTTACCAAATTTTCCAAACATATTGGCGTTTGTTTGCTGAATGATAAATGGTGCATATCATTTGTTCATTCCGTCTTGTTGTTACATCACATTTGTTTTTCATTTTGTCGTCAAAAGTACTAGCTTTTGCTGAACTTAATGCCAGTCTTTGAAAATGCGCTGTTTTACCCTGTTTTATACAATCGACAATATACATACAATACAAATATAAACATGCATGGTAATTTGAAATGGGACTTAAAATCTCACTTTCAAATCAAATATGAAACATTAGTATAATTAAAATATTAAACATTACAATAAAAGTATCATAATATAATGTGTTTAAACATAAATAAACAGAAATAATAAAAATTAAAAATTATATAAATTACCAACCGGAACTAAATCAATCTGGATAGGGGTTCCAGTTCATGTCATCGTCCGGGTTCCATGGTTGGTGATAGGTGTACTGGTATGCCTGGTTAGGGTCATAGAGAGTATAAGGTGGTCTCATCTCGGGCTGGTGTGGAGGATAGTAAGCTGGTCGGGTCGGGATGTAGGGCTCCTGAGGTGACAGCCGGCTCATAATCTGACGCTGATGATAGTCCCATCTATCATGCTGTCGTTGCCTGGAATGCTCGTAATCATTCCGGGCTTGCCACTGCTCCATCCGACAAAATCTCTCCACGTTTGTCATGTCTACCTCATCTACACGCTGGTAGACATCAGTCATAGCCTCCCGAATGACATCCCTAATGTCATCCGCTTCCTCCATCTCCTCGTCTGATCCTCTTTCTACCTGCGGATGACTACCTACATAGGGTATTGCCTGGTTGCGTTTACTCTTCAATACCTTAGCACCCGCATAAACCCTCAATCCTAAAAGCTCAACCTGTTCCCTACATTCCAAAAGTGGACCCCCTTGGTCCTTATCTACACCTAAATACTCTCCAATGAGAGTAACAAAAATACCTCCTCCAATTATCCCCCCTTCCTGTATTCCTTCAACCATCTTAGATAAATAAAAACCAACACAGTAGGGGATATTAACAAAGCCTCTTTGGTCTCGAATACACTTTAGGTAAAATAAATCATGTAAGGTCAATTTTTCCTTGTGGTGACCTCTCTGTGTAATCGAGTTAGCCAAAAATCTATGAATTATACGAAGCTCGGCTTTGTTAATATGTAAGTAGGTATGTGTTCCTCCCCGCCCAAAAACATTATAGTCCGACATACGCCTCCAGACGGCGTTCGCGTCAAAATTCCTATCTACCCTTTCACCACGATAAATCAAATTCATACAATCGGGTAGTAGCAATTCAGCGGGCGTATATATCTGTAATGCCCTAGCCATGTCCAGCATGGACATCCTGTACATCCTACCGCCAAGTATAAACCTAAGAAAACTTCTATCATCTAATCTATCTACATCTACATTTAACGCTATAGTACTCATAAGTTCTACACACCATTCCTTATATACAGGTCTACGAATGGTGAATAATCGTTCCCAATCTGTAAAAGAAGAACTGCCATACCTTTGTATCAAATGCTCCCTAACACGGTCAGTAAGTTGGACCCTTTCCAAAGGATCCCAATCAAATACCCTAGGCACCTCTACATCTTTCGTTATTAATTTGAATTTATTACTTTGATATGCTGGGTAATCTCTCAATCGTCTATCGAATCTCAGATTGGGATGCAACGTGTGTTCAGGAATCGTTGGGTATTCTACAGGTTGATGCATCGAAAATACTATGAATTCATTAACAAACTGTAGCGGATCATAATAAGGTACATGTTGATCAGGCTGATGTTGTGGTTCCTGTTGTGGTACTTGTTCGGGTTCATATTGCATTTCTGGTTCTGGTTCTGGAGCTGGTCGTGTAGATGATGACGATGATGAACCTCCAGTATCGGCTCTCTGCAAAACACATTAAACACAAAATTTCTGCATCTAAATATGCATTAGTGTTAGCAAAATAACAATTTAAAACAATCACAATAACATGTTAAATCAAACTTAAACTTATATGCATTTTCATAATTTTTACAATTCTATACTTTTTCAAATAAGCACATATGAAAATGTAGACAAAGTTCATAAGCATTTAACTCAAATAACATGTCAAAATAGTCATTACTAACAATTAAACAAGTCTCAAATGACAATTATATCAAATTAATCAAGTTCATGAATTTTGCACCTAAAAAGTCCACTTTAATCTCCAAAAATCATGTTTAGGATCAATGTTTGGATCATTTAACTACCTAAACATGTTACACTACTCAATTTAGCAATAATTTATGAAAAAAATCGACCATAACCTGTTTATATCAAAAAGCCCCAAATTGCTCAAGAACACAAACCCTAGATTTCTAAAAATTTTGAAGTTTTTGGCTTCAAATCATGTTAAATAGCATCAATCTAGGTTATACATGCATAAAATACTAACAATTTAACTCTAATTACACTAGAAATTAACAAAATCGCATTAGGTAAAATATTGGTAATTATTACAAAAATTAGAGAATTTAAAAGTTTATGGGTGTAATTTTTAGCTTTCTTGATAAGCTTCTGAACAATTTCATGATTATAGCGAAAAATTTGATGAATTACGGTGAATTTTGGCTATTTTTAGAGGTGATTTGGGAGTATTTTCGTGTATATGTCTGTGTTTTGTGGTGAGACAGAACAGGTCGACTGCTATATGATCCTGGCCTGATTTTCAGCTCCATGCGATTTTAAACCTTATAACTTATAAAACCTTATAACTTATAAAACACATAATTAATAAAATTTTAAAAATTTGTTTCTTTTTAGGATGAGGGCGTTTCGGATCGTTGTCCTAGTCCGTCCCTCGACAAAATTTTAAAATTCATCAATTCAAAGCGCTTTTAAAAGTAAAGATTTTTGGGTTTTTTTTTTAAAATGTTTTTGGCATACTTTAGTTCAATAAGTTTAAAAATAATGATAATAAAAGTTATCGTCCCTCCCTTGGGTAGAGTAATTCCGGTTCAACGACCCAGTCTTCAACTCACGACGAATTTTAAAAATCAAATTTTTAACTTAACGAAATAAAGTAAATTTTTGTTTTTAAATTCACACCAAACTTAAATTATATTTTTGTTTTTATACATACAAACTTATATTAAAAATATTAATTTTTCAAATATTTACAAATTGAAATATATTGATTTTAAAAAGGTTCACAATATTAATTTAATTTTTAAATATTAATTTTAAAAACATGGTAAAAATTAAAATTAAAAATCTTTTTGGTCTTTTATCCCACTTTAATCAATCAAATATTATCAAAAATATACGCCCTTCATTTCGGTAAAGTAATTTCGGTTTCATAACCTAGTTTAACTCATGAGGAATTTTTGAAATATTTTGGGTTGATTAATTAAAGATATTTATACCTTAAGAATAAACGGTAAATTTCGCAGTGATGTAATAAATTTTTGTATGATATCAATAATTTCGGTCACGCATATCTAATTTTATCGAATACCAATTTAATACTTTATAGCGAACAAATCAGCGTTTATTATCAAAAGGTTAAAAATAAAAATAAAAATAAAAACTGTACATACTTACCTGTGAGATAGTATTCTTAGTGATATGCTTTAGCCCACTCATAAGATAGTCGGACTAATTGATTTTCCATAGCTACATAGGCGTAACCTCGAGCATTCAACGTTTTTTCTTCTAAACATATGAAAGGTCCATCTCTGCATAAAGTAACAAATTCGGTATTGGAATATGTCTGATTCGTCGAACATTTTCCTTCGTGTGACCATTTTCCGCATTTGTGACATCTTTCAAGGTGTCGAGCTCTCCTTTTCGCTGCGGATTTTGATTTTCCTTTACCAAATTGTAAATTATTATTTTCGTTTCTGGATTCTTTTCTTACTCCGCCCAATTTACCTCTGATTAATGATACTATTTCACTTGGAAGGGTGTCATTATTACGTTTAGTGATCAAAGCGTGTAGCATTAGACCATGGTTTAGTTCACATAAAGTCTTCATCTCGTAAAACCTAAAAAAAAATAAAAATTCAGAATGGGGGGAGAAGACTAGTTCTTTAGGGTCTGCTAGGGAAAGACAATTCCGGTTCCATTTTCGAGAACTACATGAAAACAGAAAATCTAACTCTAACAGAAATACATATTACCCTAAAAAGATTCGATTCTCCCCACACTTAGTTGAAATTGTGATTAACGTTATTTTCAATTGGATCATCAACAACTTGTATATCTCTGACTTTTACTTCAATCCATTTGTTGATTTCCTCCGTAACTTTCACAAATTCAACTAACATCACCTTTTCTTTTGGCGATAAATTGGATATTAATCGGTTACATAACTTAAAGTTTCCCTTAATCTTAGCATCGTGAATTCGTTTATAAAGTTTCTTCGTTGAACTGTTAAAAACGGGTTCATCTAATTTCTTATCATCAACGGGGTTCTTTGTGATCGGATCATCATTAAGTGTTTCTTTTTCTTCCCCATACTTATGCGTTTTTATTGGTCTAACAGTTTTGGTTGGTGGAGATCTAAACTTTCGATTCACGAAGGTGATTGATTTATCACCATCCCTAAGTGTCATTCTACCTTCTCTTACTTCAATGAATGCCTCGGTGGTTGCTAAAAATGGGCGACCTAAAATTAGAGGAATATCAAGGTTTTCCTCCATATTAATCACTATGAAGTTTGCAACAAAGGTCAAACTTCCCACGTTAACACGTAAATTATTTGCTATTCCAACCGGGTGTTTAATGGTTAGGTCAAATGATTGAACACCTATTTTGGTTGGTTTTAATTTACCCATACCTAATCTTTTATATAAGGAAAGAGGCATAATATTTGCACTTGCTCCTAAATCTGCGAGTCCATTATATACAGCACCATCATTAAGCAAGCAAGAAATGATAAATTCACCCGGGTCTCCTGCTTTAGTAAGTCGAGTTGGTTTGTAAACCTTTTTCGGATGTTCTTTTCTTGATTCTTTCACTTCTATTTGAACTTCTTGTTCACATTTTTCTTCATTTCTTGGAATGGGAGGTTTGTATAAGAATTCTTCTTCATCACTCCAATTTGAATCCTCCCTATTTTCCATTTTTGATTTTTCATATGTTGTTGATAACATATTTATGTTTTCATTTTGAGGGTTTTCTTGGGTGGTGAAATTATGATTGACTTCATTGTCAACTTCCATCGGACCATGTATGTAATGTTTAACTCTGTGACAATTAACTTTAAATTCAATCCCATTTGAATTTATTAACTCTACTGTTCCGTATGGGAAAACTCTTTTGACTATAAATGGTCCAGACCATCTTGATTTCAATTTTCCAGGAAATAGCTTGAATCGTGAATTGAAAAGAAGAACTCTATCTCCTTCTTTAAATTCTTTTGAATTTCTGATTCTTTTATCATGCCATTTCTTCGTTCTTTCCTTATAGATTAACGAATTTTCGTATGCTTCATGTCTTAATTCTTCTAATTCGTTTAGCTAACTTAATCGTAGAAGACCGGCTTCATGTAAATCAAGATTACATGTCTTCAAAGACCAAAATGCTTTGTGTTCAATTTCTACTGGAAGATGACATGCTTTTCCGTAAATGAGTTTAAAAGGTGTGGTTCCAATTGGAGTTTTGTAGGCTGTTCTAAAAGCCCAGAGTGCATCCTCCAATTTCATGGACCATTCCTTCGGATTTGATCCTACAGTTTTCTCTAGAATACGTTTTAAAGCTCGGTTCGTATTTTCAACTTGTCCACTTGTCTGTGGATGATAAGCAGTGGAGATTTTATGAGTTACTCCATATCTTTTGAGAACTTTCTCAAGTTGATTATTACAAAAATGAGTACCCCGATCACTTATTAAAGCTTTCGGTGTTCCAAACCTTGCAAAAAGACGTTTTAAAAAGTTGACTACAACTCGTGCATCGTTAGTTGGGAGAGCTTGTGCTTCCGCCCATTTAGATACATAATCAATGGCAACGAGAATGTAGAGATTATTTTGAGATTTTGGAAATGGACCCATAAAGTCAATACCCCAAATGTCAAATACTTCACATACTTGAATGACATTTTGTGGCATTTCATCACGTTGACTTATTTTTCCGGCCCTTTGACAAGCATCACAGGATTTGCAAAGAAGGTGTGCGTCTTTGAAAATTGTAGGCCAATAGAATCCAGCATCGTAAAATTTTCTTGCTGTAAGTTGAGGCCCATAATGCCCTCCTGTTGGTCCTGTGTGACAATGGTTTAAGATTTGACTAGCTTCATCTCCGAATACACATCAGTGTATTATTCCATTGGGACAACTTTTAAACAAATGTGGATCTTCCCAGAAATAGTGTTTTATATCACTAAAGAATTTCTTTCGTTTTTGGTACGATAATCCTTTTTCAAGGAATCCACATACTAAATAGTTTGCATAGTCTGCAAACCATGAAATTTCATTATAATCTATCTTCAATAGATATTCATCAGAAAAGTTGTCTTGTATGGCTGATTCATTTAGAACTTCTAATTCAGGATTTTCAAGACGAGAAAGATGATCAGCGGCGAGATTTTCTGCTCCCTTTTTATCTCGGATTTCAATATCGAACTCTTGTAAGAGTAAGATCCAACAGATTAATCTTGGTTTAGCATCTTGTTTCGAAAATAGGTATCTAAGAGCAGAATGGTCGGTATAGACCACCGTTTTAGCTAGAACGAGATATGATCGAAATTTGTCAAAAGCAAAGACAATAGCAAGGAGTTATTTTTCAGTAGTTGTATAGTTCGTTTGTACTCCTTGTAATGTCTTACTAGCATAATATATAGGTTGAAATCGTTTTTCAATCCTTTGTCCTAAAACGGCTCCCATTGCAAAATCACTTGCATCGCACATAAGTTCGAATGGTAGATTCCAATTTGGAGTTATCATGATTGGCGCATTAGTGAGTTTCTCTTTAAGAATATTAAAAGATTTGATGCATTCATCTGAAAAGATGAATGGGGCATCCTTTTCTAGGAGTTTATTCATAGGAGTGGCAATTTTAGAAAAATCTTTTATAAAACGTCGGTAAAAACCGGCATGCCCTAGAAAACTCCTAACCCCTCTAACATTGGTGGGATGTGGAAGTTTAGCAATTACATCTACTTTAGCTCTATCCACTTCAATTCCTTCCTTTGAAATTTTATGACCAAGAACGATGCCTTCTTTAACCATGAAATGGCATTTCTCCCAATTAAAAACTAGATTTGATTGTTCGCATCTAATAAGCATTCGTTCAATATTAACTAGACATGTTTCAAAAGTATCACCGAAGATTGAAAAGTCATCCATGAAAACTTCCATGCATTCTTCTATCATGTCATGAAAGATCGTCATCATGCACCTTTGAAAGGTTACAGGGGCGTTGCAAAGTCTAAATGGCATGCGTTTGTAAGCAAAAGTACCATAAGGGCACGTGAATGTGGTTTTCTCTTGGTCCTCGGGTGCTATTGGAATTTGAAAATATCCGGAAAAACCATCAAGAAAACAATAGTAACTATTTACGGCTAATCTTTCCAACATTTGATCAATAAAAGGTAAGGGAAAGTGATCTTTTCTGGTGGCGTCATTTAATTTTCTATAATCAATACAAACACGCCATCCTGTTACAGTCCTAGTAGGAATAAGCTCATTTTTCTCATTTGTGATGACAGTCATGCCACCCTTCTTAGGTACGCATTGAACTGGGCTTACCCATGGACTATCAGAAATTGGATAAATTAAACCTGCATCAAGCAGTTTAATAATTTCTTTCTTAACAACATCTTGCATATTAGGATTTAGTCTTCGTTGCCGTTGCACATACGTTTTATGAGCTTCTTCCATAAGCATTTTATGTGTGCAATACGAAGGACTTATTCCTTTAATATCATGAATTTTCCATGCAATAGCTGGTTTATGAGCTTTTAGCACATAAATGAGTTTAGATTTTTCATTTTCAGTAAGAGAAGATGATATTATTACAGGTAATTCAGATTCACCATGTAAATAAGCATATTCCAAATGGTTTGAAAGTGACTTTAACTCTAATGTCGGTGGTTCTTCTATCGATGATTTATATCGATATCTGTCTTATTCTTTTAGCATTTGAATTTCTTCTGTTGTTGGTTCATATCCATTAGCCATAAGTGTAGCTAACATTTCAGTTTCATCAATTGGTTTAGTTCCTTCTCCTAAAGAACATTCTCCTGTTCCTTGTAATTCTGGAAATTCTTCTAACAATTCTGCATGTGATTCTATAGTTTGAATATAATAACATGTATCATCTGCAGATTGCGGTTGTTGCATTGCTCTATCAACTGAAAAGGTAACACTCTCGTCCTCTATACTTAGGGTCAGTTTCTTACCGAACACGTCTATTATTGCTTTAGCCGTGTTTAAGAATGGTCTTCCTAATATGAGAGGTACTCGAGAATCTTCTTCCATGTCCAGAATAACAAAATCTACTGGAAATACTAAAGTACCAACTTTAACTAGCATGTTCTCCATTATCCCTCTAGGATATTTTACTGATCTATCGGCTAGTTGTATGCTTATTCGTGTTGATTTCAATTCTCTAAGGTCTAGTTTAGTGTATAGTGAATACTGCATTAGATTTATACTAGCACCTAAGTCTGCCAATGCTTCTATTGAACTAAGACTACCCAGAAAACATGGAATTGTGAAACTTCCTGGATCAGATAATTTTTCTGGTATCTTATTCAACAGAACTGCTGAACAATTAGCATTCATAGTAACAGCCGAGAGTTCTTCCATTTTCTTTCTATTTGTGATTAGATCTTTCAGAAATTTAGCATATCTAGGCATTCCTGAAATCACATCAATGAAAGGAAGATTTACATTTATCTGTTTAAACATATCCAAGAATTTGGATTGCTCGGCTTCAAGTCTCTCTTTTCTCATTTTACTCAGGTAAGGAAGTGGTGGTTGGTATGGTTTAATATAAGGTTTAGCCTTAACTGTGTTGTCTACATTAACCTTTTCAACTACCGGTTCTTTTTCCTTATCTTGTTCAAGTTGTGGTTCTTGTGGAGTAGGAATAGCTTCATCAGAAATTATAGGTATTTCAGGTGGTTTAAGTGTGATACCACTTCTTGTGGTAATGGCTTTAGCTGTTTCATTTCGGGGGTTAGCATTAGTATCACTAGGTAGACTTCCTGGTTTTCTTTCACCTATTAACCTTGCTAGGTTACTTACTTCTTGTTCCAGATTTTGAATAGAAGCTTGTTGATTTCTAAATGCTTGAGCATTTTGTTCATTCGTTTGTTTCTGAGATGTGAAAAACTGAGTTTGAGAATCAGCTTGCTTCGAAATCATGTCTTCTAAATTTGGCTTTTTATCATCGGGTTGTGGTGGTTTATTTTGAAAATTAGGTCTTTGCTGATTGTAAGTATTATTGGATACTTGTTGATTACTAGGACCTTGTTGGTTGTTGTATGGAACATTTCGGTTATAGTTCTGATTTTGATTGTAGATCGGTCTTGGCGGTTGATAATTATTCTGATAATTATTTCCAGGCCTTTGGTTTATGTATGAAACATTCTCTCTTTGTTCCATTGTTAGTTCAATACTGAGACAATCTTTTGTCAAATGTGGTCCTCCACACTGCTCACAACTAATTCGTATTGAGTGGATATCTTTAGTCATCTTTTCCATTCTTCTTTCGACAGCATCTATCTTTGCGGAAATAGTGAAGGTTCTTCGTATGCCCGAGAGACATATTAAATTAATGTGGCTAATGTGTTATGATCCAAGTCGGGTCATACCCAATAACAAGCTTACCGACACCTTATATGTATTTAATCTTAGCGATTGGATCGTTGATTAAATACGCGACACTTGAACTTTAAGAAAAACGGTTTTCTGAAATATTATTTGATGTGCATATATATAAATTATGGAATAATTTATATAATTTGGATTTAATTATTTATAGGTTAAATAATTAATAAATTTATGTTACATTTTATATAAATGGGTTTTATATAATAAAATGTACATAAATAAATATGGAAGTTTATAAAATAGTTTTATAAAAATTAACTCCTTTATAAAACTTATTTTATAATACATATTTGGAAGTGGCATGGGAGTTTCACAAGCATGCTATTATTTTACTAGATTTTAAGTGTTACTTTCAAAGATTCCATGTGATAAGTACCAAGACCTCTTGGAGACTTAAACACTTGAACATACATGCAAAAGACATCAAATACACTCCAAAAAAACTGCACAACTTCCTTTTTTTGCTGCAGTAGGCCGTGGGCTTTTATGAGGGATAAGAGGTTCATGGTTTGGTTTTTGGAAGCTTAATTCAAGTGTCAACAAATCCTAACCAAAGTACAAGGTGTTGGTGATAAGCTTGGGGTATTACAACTTGAGGTTTCATACATTTTGGAGCTCCATTCATCTTCATCATCTTCATCATTTACTAGCAAGCTTAGAGTAGGTATAATCTCTTTACTTGCTTGTAGTTTGTAAGTATATATCACAACTTGATCCTAATTGGGATTTAACTTTAATTGGTTAAAGATTAACAAGTTTTAAATGATAATATGAACATGCTTCCGCTTTTATTTGATTCTTAAAAGGTTTTAAGTATTATGAAACTTGTTAAATCCCAACAATGGTATCTAGAGCCGAAGTTGTTGAAATATGCTTCGAGATGGTTATTAAACCCACTATAATTTTGCATTCTATGAACATGCATGAAGTAGAATGTAAAATTTTCAGTTTTGGGTGTTTTGTCATTTTGGCCAAAATCACTTGTGATTCTGTGTTTGCAGATCACTTGTGATTCTGTGTTTCCAATCACTTGTGATTCTGTACTGCCGATCACTTGTGATTCTGTACTGCCAATCACTTGTGATTCTGTACTGCCGATCACTTGTGATTCTGTACTGCCAATCACTTGTGATTCTGTATTGCCTATCTCTTATGTAGTTAAAGTTCACAATCTAAGCCTTGACCTTGTGTTTGGTTGCATGCATGGTTGATTGATATTTATTCAATTGGTTTGTAATAATATTTATTCATTTGGCATGTAATAATTCATTTGGTTATGTAATTTATTTTATATTTGGTATGTAAAATAGATTAGGTTGTAATTTCATTTTTTAGACAAAATGTATTAGGATATATTTTGTAAAATGATGAAGAATGATGAAGACTTGAAGAACACATGAAGAAGCATTTGGATGCAAGGTTAAGTGGGAGATTTGAAATCTCCTACTTTGTGTAATTACCCCTTATCCGGTGGCATTTGTTTTCGGCTAAACAAATGTCTACCAAAATGGCTTGATTGTGAACATATTTGTTTTGCATGCATGGTTGTTTATTGTATGATTGTGGATTGTATGTTTGTATGCTACAAGTTAATCACACAAGTTAACAACAAGCAAAATGGCAATTTAATTGGTTAAATTATACATTAATTAACAACATGCAAAACGACAATTTAATTGGTTGAATTAAAAATGGCTAAAAGGACATTAATAAACGGTTATTAAGATCATGATTAGGATCATATATATAAAATGGTTTATAGACATGAAAATGGATTTTCATAAGAACCATACACTAAATGCATGTTAGTGTATGGCATAAAAGTTTTCTCAAACTAGAATTAATGAAAACTTAAAATCCCTTAACTAAAACAAGGTAAACAAGTTTAACGCCATCCTTTTGTAGGAACACTTGAACATAGTAGGGAACTCATAATGGGATAAAGGTCACCTAACCATTATGAACTAACTAATATGCTTAAGGTAAAATTCGCATGCTTGTGGGATAAAGGTCACCTAACCACTTGTATGTTAATTTTACATGTTTGCACAAGTAGGACGACTTGATTTAGGAATCATGAACTTAGGGTCACCGAAGCATGAGGAACAAATAGGCGTTGATGGGATAAATATGCCATGCAAAAGGATTGCATGATCCCATAACTTAGAAGTTGCAAAAGGATTGCAATTGTCACATAAATGACTACCTAGCTAAATCAAATGACGGGATAAAGGTCACCTAACCGAAATTTGATTTACCGTTGGATTCTAAGATTTAATAAAACAATTAAAAATAAAAGGGTATTGTTTATTAAATTTAAAATCGATACTTAAAAGAACTTTGTTGAATTTTGTAGATGGCCGCCAATAACAACAACAACATGCAAAATGCACCACTTAACCTAAACAACCTATCGTTAAGGTCTCTCCTCGAGAAAGACAAACTCAACCATACGAACTTTATGGATTGGTTCCGTAATCTTAGGATTGTCCTCAAACTTGAGGATGAAGCGTATGTGTTGGAGGACCCTATTCCCGACCAACCGGATGAGGAAGATCTAGAGGGCATGGCTTATTATGACAAGTATTACGCCGATTCGGTGCAAGTCGCTTGCCTAATGCTTGGGACTATGATACCCGAACTCCAGAAGGATTTCGAACATCATAGTGCATATGACATGATTACCCAATTGAAGGAGAAGTTCCTTCAACAAGCACGTGTCGAGCGCTTCGAAACGGTTCGAGCGCTACATGCATGTCGTATGGATGACACCCAATCCGTCTCATCTTATGTTCTCAAAATGAAAAGCCTCATTGATCGCGCTAACCGTCTCAATCTCAACATATCCAATGAGCTAGCCACCGATCTTATCCTAAACTCCTTGTCAAAGAGGTTTGACCAATTTGTAATTAATTACAATATGAATGGGATGGATAAGACCATTGGTGAGCTTCATGGCATGTTAAGGACGGCCGAAACTAGCATGGGTAAAAGGGCTTCACCCGTGCTAGTGATCAATGATGGTGGGTCCAAAGGCAACAACACCTCTAAGCCTAAGGCGGCTAAGAAGAAAGGACCCGCCCATCAAGGCAAGGGAAAGGGAAAGATGGTTACCCCAACCAAGAACAAGAACAAAAAGCAAAAGGTTACGGAAAAGGCAAACCCCAAGGAAGACCCATGTTTCGGTTGCGGTGAGATGGGTCATTGGAAACGAAACTGTCCGGTCTACCTTAAGGAGTTGAAGGAAAAGAGGGATGCGGGGCAATCCTCAGGTAATATATATATGGTATATATAGAGCTTAGTATTACTTCTTCTAATACATGGGTATTAGACACTGGATGTGGAACTCACATTTGCAATTCATTGCAGGGGTTCAAAGGGAGTAGCAAGCAAACGGGAACATCAAGTCTCTACATGGGTAATGGAGCCAAAGTGCAAGTGAAGGCTCAAGGAGACTTTGTGTTAAAGCTTCCAAGTGGTTTGGAACTTATTTTGAAAGATGTTTTGTATGCACCCGATTTATGTCGAAACATTATTTCCGTTTCCCGTTTGAAACAATGTGGTTTTAATCTTAATTTTGCTAATGATGATATCTATGTTTATTTAGATAATGTATTCTATTTCAAGGCTTCGCCTTCAAATGGAATTTATGAATTGGTTCATGATGACACATGATCTAGTAGCTCAATGTACCATACAAGCACCAAGAAACTCAAAAGGGATTTGAGTGATTCCTACTTATGGCATTGTCGCCTTGGTCACATAAACAAGAACCGAATGCATACACTTCAAAAGAATGGACTTTTGAAATCAAATGAACTAGACTCGTTTGATATATGTGAGTCTTGTTTACAAGGCAAAATGACTAAAGCACCTTTCAAAGGGACCTTTGAAAGGGCTAAGGACTTATTGGGATTAATACATTCGGATGTATGTGGACCCTTTAAGCCCATGACTAGGAATGGTGAAAGATACTTTGTTACATTCATTGATGACTTCAGTCGTTTCGGATATGTCTACTTGTTAAGGCATAAGGATGAAACTTTTGAAGCATTCAAAGAATATCAAAACGAAGTACAAAATCAACTCAACAAGACAATCAAGGTACTGCGTACCGATAGAGGAGGTGAATACCTAAGCGATGCCTTCCAAGATCATCTTAGAAGTTGTGGGATTATCTCGCAACTTACTCCACCCGGGGCACCACAGCTTAATGGTGTGTCCGAAAGGAGGAACCGAACCCTAATGGATATGGTTCGATCTATAATGGCTAGAAGCTCGTTACCTCTATCATTCTGGGGTTATTGTCTATGCTCAGCGGCTCGTATTTTAAATATGGCCCCAACCAAGAAAGTGGAACGAACACCTCATGAGATGTGGTTTGGAAAACCTCCATCTCTATCATACTTAAAGGTATGGGGATGTGGAGCTTATCCTAAGCGCCATGTTGCTAATAAGTTGAATGCTCGATCCACGAAGTGTATCTTCATAGGATATCCCAAGGATAATATGGGATATTATTTCTATGATCCATCCGAGTAGAATGTATTTGTTGCTCGGAAGGCGGAATTCCTTGAAACTAAGTTCCTAATGGAAGGAAGTAGTGAAAGGAAGATAGATCTTGAAGAGGTTCAAGATCAAGTAGATGATACACAATTGGTTGACACTAGCACTCAACATGAAAATGTTGAGAGTGATCAAATGGATGATCAAAATACACAAGACGTTCATAGATCTGGTAGGATTAGTAATCCTCCTGAGAGATATGGGTTTCTCATGGATGGTTGCAATGTGGTTGATTTGGATGAACCAATAAACTACCAAGATGCTTTATCAAGGATTGATAAAGATAAATGGCAGGAAGCCATGAACGCTGAGATGCAATCCATGTATGACAACCAAGTTTGGGAACTTGTTACACAACCTGCTGGCTCAAGGCTAGTTGATTGTAAATGGCTTTTCAAAATGAAAACCGACATACATGGAAACTTGGATACATATAAAGCTAGACTTGTAGCAAAAGGTTTCACTCAAACTCAAGGGGTTGACTATGATGAAACTTTTTCGCCTGTGGCAATGCTAAAGTCTATTAGGATATTACTTGCCATTGCTGCTCATTATGATTATGAAATATGGCAAATGGATGTCAAGACCGCTTTCCTAAATGGATATCTTGTGGAAGATGTCTATATGGTTCAACCTGAAGGTTTTGTTGATCCGAAATATCCTAAAAAGGTATGCAAGTTAAAGAAGTCAATCTACGGATTGAAACAAGCATCTAGAATGTGGAATCATCGTTTTAATGAGGAAGCCGTGAAATTTGGCTTCATTAAAAATGGTGATGAAGCTTGTGTATATAAGAAAGCTAGTGGGAGCACTATCATGTTCCTTGTACTATATGTGGATGATATATTGTTATTTGGAAATGATATTCCGGCAATGCAAAGAGTTAAAACTTGGCTAAGTAAATGCTTCTCCATTAAGGATCTTGGAGAAGCACAATACGTTTTGGGGATTGGGATCTACAGGGATAGATCCAAGAAACTGATAGGTTTGAATCAAAGTGCATACATTGAAAAGATCTTGAAAAGGTTCAAGATGGAGAACTCTAAGAAAGGTTTGGTACCCATTCAAAGAGGAACACTCCTCAGTTCATCTCAGTGCCCCACCACGAAAGATGAACAAGAGAGAATGAAGAAAGTCCCATATGCGTCTGCCATTGGGTCAATCATGTATGCAATGATATGCACTAGACCGGATGTGTCATGCGCTCTTAGCCTGACAAGCAGATACCAGAATAACCCAGGAAACAGTCATTGGATTGCTGTTAAAAGTATATTGAAATACCTTAGGAGGACTAAGGATATGTTTCTAATATATGGGTCTGGTGAGGAGGAACTCGCTGTAAAAGGTTACGTGGACGCGAGTTTCCAAACTGATCGAGATGATTCTCGATCACAATCTGGTTATGTCTTCACGTTAAATGGAGGTGCAGTCTCTTGGAAGAGTTCAAAACAGGATGTTGTTGCTTTATCCACTACAGAGTCGGAGTACATCGCCGCATCATTGGCAGCTCAGGAAGCTGCATGGATGAAGAAATTCATCGACGACTTAGGAGTAGTCCCTTCCATTCAGGACCCTCTTGAGATCTTTTGTGACAACGAGGGTGCGATTGCTCAAATCAAAGAACCTCGTGCTCACCAAAAGACCCGTCACATTGAGCGGAGATTCAACTACATAAGGGATGAAGTTGAAAAGGGAAATATATGTATTCGCAAAGTTCACACAGATCTTAATATAGCGGATCCTCTCACGAAGCTCTTACATGGAGCAAAACATACTGGACATGTTTGTGCATTAGGGCTTCGATATTCTAGTGATTGGTCATGATCTGTTTTAAGTATTTTAACGGAACGAAATTGTTCAAACTCATTAATATAATTATGGTATTAATTTATTTTGAGTCATGTTCCTATTTTGCATATTTTATCCATGAATAAGTAATTATTCTAAAATTCCATAGTCGATCACATTTGATAATGCTAAAAACGAACATATATTTCATAGCATTATTCCTCAAGAAAGACAAGCTTTTAGTTGCAATTGTTCTATTTACAAGTGATATTCGTTTAAATAATAAAAGGTGAAGACAAAAGACAGATTTGACGAATTGAAGACGCAAACGACCAAAAAGCTCAAAAGTACAAAAGACAATCAAAGAGGTTCCAATTATTGATAAGAAACGTCTCGAAATTACAAGAGTACAAGATTCAAAACGCAAAATACAAAATATAAAATTGTACGCAAGGACGTTCGAAAATCCGGAACCGGGACCAGAGTCAACTCTTAACGCTCGACGCAACGGACTAAAAATTACAAGTTAACTATGCATATAAATATAATATAATATATAATTAATTATATTAATTATATATATATTATATATATATATTATAAAACCGTCGGCAGAGAAACTCCAAGGGTGTGAGCTGTAAATACATTCTCCGCGACTCGCGGAGTTTGAAGAGCATTTTGCCGCGAGTCGCGGAGCCCCAAATTTCAACTCTGGCTATAAAGCAAACCGAATTCTGATCATTTTTCATATTCTATTTTCTCTCTTCTCTCATATATACGATATATATATATATATATAATTTATATTTTAATTTTAATTTTAATTATAATTCTAATAATAAGGGTATGTTAGCGAATGTTGTAAGGGTGTAAGTCGAAATTCTGTCCGTGTAACGCTACGCTATTTTTAATCATTGTAAGTTATGTTCAACCTTTTTATATTAATGTCTCGTAGCTAAGTTATTATTATGCTTATTTAAAACGAAGTAATCATGATGTTGGGCTAATTACTAAAATTGGGTAATTGGGCTTTGTACCATAATTGGGGTTTGGACAAAAGAACGACACTTGTGGAAATTAGACTATGGGCTATTAATGGGCTTTATATTTGTTTAACTAAATGAAAGTTTGTTAATGTTAATATAAAGATTTACAATTGGGCGTCCCTATAAATTACCATATACACTCAATCGGACACGATGGGCGGGGTATTTATATGTACGAATAATCGTTCATTTAACCGGACACGGGAATGGATTAATAGCCACTAGAATAATTAAAACAGGGGTGAAATTACATTCAAGGGTAATTGGTGTAATTGTTAACAAAGTAGTAAAACCTTGGTTTACACGCAGTCGATAACCTGGTGTATTCATTAAACAAAGTATTAAAACCTTGTTACAATTCGAATCCCCAATTAGTTGGAATATTTAACTTCGGGTATAAGAATAATTTGATGAGGACACTCGCACTTTATATTTATGACTGATGGACTGTTATGGACAAAAACCAGACGGACATATTAAATAATCCAGGACAAAGGACAATTAACCCATGGGCATAAAATTAAAATCAACACGTCAAACATCATGATTACGGAAGTTTAAATAAGCATAATTCTTTTATTTCATATTTAATTTCCTTTATTTTATATTTAATTGCACTTCTAATTATCGCACTTTTATTTATTGTTATTTAATCGCACTTTTAATTATCGTACTTTTTAATTATCGTAAGTTTATTTTATCGCACTTTTATTATTCGAAATTTCATTATCGTTATTTACTTTACGCTTTAATTTAAGTCTTGTATTTATTTTATATTTTACATTAGGTTTTAACTGCAACTAAAGTCTTAAAATCGACAAACCGGTCATTAAACGGTAAAAACCCCCCTTTATAATAATAATATTACTTATATATATATTTGTATTTTTAATAAAAGTAAACTAATATAGCGTTAAGCTTTGTTTAAAGATTTCCCTGTGGAACGAACCGGACTTACTAAAAACTACACTACTGTACGATTAGGTACACTGCCTATAAGTGTTGTAGCAAGGTTTAAGTATATCCATTCTATAAATAAATAAATATCTTGTGTAAAATTGTATCGTATTTAATAGTTTTTCCTAGTAAAATATAAAGCTATTTTATATACATCTCGCATAACATCAAGTATTTTTTGGCGCCGCTGCCGGGGACTATCTTAAAAGCCGGAAGCGCAACGCTAAAATATAAAAAAAAAAAAAAAGATTTTTAGTTAACTTTTATTAAAATTCGTTTTTGTAAAAATACGTTTTAATTATTCAAAAATATAAAAACAAAAACAAAAATATATGTATTTTTAAGATTTTGTTAAATATTTAAGTTTTATAAGTTTCTTTATTTTTATTTTAGTTTATAAAAATATAAGTTTTATTTTAAAATCTTTTATTTATTTAAAAACAGAAACAGAAAATAAAAAATAAAAAAAAATAAATAAAGAAAAACGCGTAAAAATTCAAACCTGTCAGCTGAATTCTGAAACCCCGCGACTCGCGGGGTTTGATGCAATAAATGCCGCGACTCGCGGAGGGTATCTGACAGGCGACAGGAAGCCCTAATTCAGCATTAATTACGATTATTAATTATTTATAATTATTATTTAAACCTAATTATTATTATTATTATTATTAGTTTTATTTTTATTTTTACTTTTTATTTAATTTATGTATTTAGTATTAATTAGTTTTATTAAATTGTAAAATTAGTAGTTTTATTAAAAAAAATAATATAAAAATAATATTTTTATAAAAATTGTACTTTTTACAACTTTTTATATATTTTTATATTTTGTCCCTTTTTAATCGTTGTAGCATAATATTTGTATTTTTAGCTCATATTTAATTTTAAACTTAGTTTTTGCTATAGTTATTTTTACTCCTAGATTTTTAGGCTTTGCCGTAGAATTCCTTAAGTGCTTTTTCTTTAGACTAAGATTTAGGTGCTTTAGAATTTTGCGACGCCTTTTTAAGTTTTAGTTTCTTTTTAAGTTATTTCCATTTGGGATTTAGTTTTTCCTTGTAAGCTTTAATATTTTTAGACCTTTTACTATGTATCAATTGTCATTTCAATTAGTAATTTCAATTTGCGATTATAATTTTAAGTTAGTTGTAGTAATAAGGTTAGGTTAGTTAAGTATTTTTAAGTTTTTATAAGTTTCTTTTATTTTTCCGTCACCTTTTATTTTTCAACCATTTTTTCTTTTTCGACCTTTTGCGACGAACTCTTTTTCTCTCTTATTTCTCGCCATTCTAGTTTTTAGGACTTAGAATTTTTTCTACTTCTTATCTAAATTTTCTTAAAATTACGAAAATTAATTTAAGTGGTTAAATTAATAGACATCAAAATTTTCTGGTTCGTAGTAATAGTTGGATTTGTACGTGGACCGGGTTATTGGAGCCAAACAGTCCTCAATTATATTGAGACCAAACGAATCCTGCCCCTCTGCTGCATCTTTTGGCTATTCGAAACGTGGGCAAAATCAGAAAAGTCTATTAATTGGATAACTTATTATAATTTTTCTTTCCTTTTTAAAACTAATAGGATATTCAGTGAATGCACCGAGCAAGACGTTCATCACCTTTTGTACGTTCACCACCTGTAACTAGATTAAGACATTTAGCAAATATAACCGCCGTTGATTTTTCTTTAGAATCGTCATCCAGTCGACCAAGTACTTCAGTTCAAATTTCCGATAATCCATTTTTTGAACCCGACCTCACAATTGAGAATCCGGAAAATATTCAGGAACGGTTCGTAGATCCTGAACCATTAAACTTTCCTCCGGAGCCACCAATCATTCAAACAGAGATTGTTGAGGAACGAACCATTAAATCAGAATCATCTAGTGATACCGATTCAACAAATTCAATTATGGAGAATCTGGAACCTTTAAGTATGGAAGACCGAATGAGAGCTAAACGCACTGGCCAAGGTCACGCAATTACTCATCCAGACATTAATGCGCCAGATTATGAAATCAAAGGACAAATTCTACACATGGTGACTAATCAATGCCAATTTAGTGGTGCGCCGAAGGAAGATCCAAATGAACATCTACGTACCTTTAATAGGATCTGTACACTATTTAAAATCCGAGAAGTGGAGGATGAACAGATATATCTCATGTTATTTCCCTGGACTTTAAAGGGAGAAGCCAAAGATTGGTTGGAATCGTTACCTGAAGGGGCGATCGATACATGGGACGTTTTAATTGACAAATTTCTTAAACAATTCTTTCCTGCATCTAAAGCCGTAAGACTTCAAGCAGAAATTGTTACGTTCACACAGAAACCAAATGAAACTCTATATGAGGCGTGGACTAGATATGGAAAGTTATTAAGAGGATGTCCGCAACATGGTTTAGACACCTGTCAAATAGTACAAATATTCTACCAAGGATGCGACATCACTACAAGGAAAGACATAGATATAGCAGCTGGTGGTTCTATTATGAAGAAAACCGAAACTGATGCTTACAAAATTATTGATAACACTGCTTCCCACTCACATGAGTGGCACCAAGAAAAAGATATCATTAGATCATCTAAAGCAGCTAGAGCCGATTCTAGCCATGACTTAGATTCCATTTCCGCAAAGATAGATGCTGTGGAGAGACGAATGGAAAAGATGACTAAGGATATTCACTCAATACGAATTAGTTGTGAGCAGTGTGGAGGACCACATTTGACAAAAGATTGTCTCAGTATTGAATTAACAATGGAACAAAGAGAGAATATTTCATACATAAACCAAAGGCCTGGAAATAATTATCAGAATAATTATCAACCGCCAAGACCGATTTACAATCAAAACCAGAATTATAACCGAAATATTCCATACAACAACCAACAAGGTCCTAGCAATCAACAAGTATCCAATAATACTTACAATCAGCAAAGACCGAATTTTCAAAACAAACCACCACAACAAACCGATGATAAAAAGCCGAATTTAGAAGATATGATGACGAAGCTAGTTGAAACTCAAACACAGTTTTTCACATCTCAGAAACAAACCAATGAACAAAATGCTCAAGCATTTAGAAATCAACAAGCTTCTATTCAAAATCTGGAACAAGAAGTAAGTAACCTAGCAAGGTTAATAGGTGAAAGAAAACCGGGAAGTCTACCTAGTGATACAAACGCTAACCCCCGGAATGAAACAGCTAAAGCTATTACCACAAGAAGTGGTACAACACTTAAACCACCTGAAATACCTGTAACTTCTGATGAAACTATTCCTACTCCACAAGAACCACAACCTGATCAAGATAAGGAAAAAGAACCGGTAGTTGAAAAGGTTAATGAAAATAACAAAGTTAAGGATAAACCTTATGTTAAACCATACCAACCACCACTTCCTTACCCGAGTAAAATGAAGAAAGAAAAACTTGAAGCCGAGCAATCCAATTTTTTGGATATGTTTAAACAGATAAATGTAAATCTTCCTTTCATTGATGTAATTTCAGGAATGCCAAGATATGCTAAATTCTTGAAAGATCTAATCTCAAATAGAAAGAAAATGGAAGAACTCTCGGCTGTTACTATGAATGCTAATTGTTCAGCAGTGCTGTTGAATAAGATACCAGAAAAACTATCTGATCCAGGAATTTTCACAATTCCATGTTTTCTGGGTAGTCTTAGTTCAATAGAAGCATTGGCAGACTTAGGTGCTAGTATAAATCTAATGCCGTATTCACTATACGCTAAACTAGACCTTGGAGAATTAAAACCAACCAGAATAAGCATACAACTAGCCGATAGATCAATAAAATATCCTAGAGGGATAATGGAGAACATGCTAGTTAAAGTTGGTACTTTAGTATTTCCAGTAGATTTTGTTGTTTTGGACATGGAAGAAGATTCTCAAGTTCCTCTCATATTAGGAAGACCATTCTTAAACACGGCTAAAGCAATGATAGACGTGTTCGGTAAGAAACTGACCCTAAGTATAGAGGATGAGAGTGTTACCTTTTCAGTTGATAGAGCAATGCAACAACCACAATCTGCAGATGATACATGTTATTATATTCAAACTATAGATGCACATGCAGAATTATTAGAAGAATTTCCAGAATTAAAAGGAACAGGAGAATGTTCTTTAGGAGAAGGTAATGAACTAATTGATGAAGCTGAAATGTTAGCTACACTTATAGCTAATGGATATGAACCAACAACAGAAGAAATTCAAATGCTAAAAGAAGAAGACAGATATCGATATAAATCATCGATAGAAGAACCTCCGAAATTAGAGTTAAAGCCACTTCCAAACCATTTGGAATACGCTTATTTACATGGTGAATCTGAATTACCTGTAATAATATCGTCTTCTCTTACTGAAAATGAAAAATCACAACTCATTTCTGTGTTAAAAGCTCATAAACCAGCCATTGCATGGAAGATTCATGATATTAAAGGAATAAGTCCTTCGTATTGCACACATAAAATCCTTATGGAAGAAGGTCATAAAACGTATGTGCAACGCCAACGAAGACTAAATCCTAATATGCAAGATGTAGTTAAGAAAGAGATTATTAAACTGCTAGATGCAGGTTTAATTTATCCAATCTCTGATAGTCCATGGGTAAGCCCAGTTCAATGCGTGCCTAAGAAGGGTGGTATGACTGTCATTACAAATGAGAAAAATGAGCTTATTCCTACTAGGACTGTAACAGGATGGCGTGTATGTATTGATTATAGAAAATTAAATGACGCCACCAGAAAAGATCACTTTCCCTTACCTTTCATTGATCAAATGTTGGAAAGATTAGCCGGAAATAGTTACTATTGTTTTCTAGATGGATTTTCCGGATATTTTCAAATTCCAATAGCACCCGAAGACCAAGAGAAAACCACATTTACGTGCCCTTATGGTACTTTTGCTTACAAACGCATGCCATTTGGACTTTGCAACGCCCCTGCAACCTTTCAAAGGTGTATGATGGCGATTTTTCATGACATGATAGAAGAATGCATGGAAGTATTCATGGATGACTTTTCAGTCTTCGGTGATACATTTAAATCATGTCTAGTTAATCTGGAACGAATGCTAATTAGATGCGAAAAATCAAATCTAGTACTTAATTGGGAGAAATGCCATTTCATGGTTAAAGAAGGCATCGTTCTTGGACATAAAATTTCAAAAGAAGGAATTGAAGTGGATAGAGCTAAAGTAGATGTAATTGCTAAACTTCCACATCCCACCAATGTTAGAGGAGTTAGGAGTTTTCTAGGGCATGCCGGTTTTTACCGACGTTTCATAAAAGATTTTTCTAAAATTGCCACTCCTATGAATAAACTCCTAGAAAAGGATGCGCCATTCATCTTTTCAGATGAGTGTATCAAATCTTTTAATATTCTTAAAGAGAAACTCACTAATGCGCCGATCATGATAACACCAAATTGGAATCTACCATTTGAACTAATGTGCGATGCAAGTGATTTTGCAATGGGAGCCGTTTTAGGACAAAGGATTGAAAAACGATTTCAACCTATATATTATGCTAGTAAGACATTACAAGGAGCACAAACGAACTATACAACTACTGAAAAAGAACTCCTTGCTATTGTCTTTGCTTTTGACAAATTTCGATCATATCTCGTTCTAGCAAAAACGGTGGTCTATACCGACCATTCTGCTCTTAGATACCTATTTTCAAAACAAGATGCTAAACCAAGATTAATCCGTTGGATCTTACTCTTACAAGAGTTTGATATTGAAATCCGAGATAAAAGAGGCGCAGAAAATCTCGCCGCTGATCATCTTTCTCGTCTTGAAAATCCCGAATTAGAAGTTCTGAATGAATCGGCCATACAAGACAACTTTCCTGATGAATATCTATTGAAGATAGATTATAAAGAAATCCCATGGTTTGCAGACTATGCAAACTACTTAGTTTGTGGATTCCTTGAAAAAGGATTATCGTACCAAAGACGAAAGAAATTCTTCAGTGATATAAAACACTATTTCTGGGAAGATCCACATCTGTTTAAAAGTTGTCCCGATGGAATAATACGCCGATGTCTATTTGGAGATGAAGCTAGTAAAATTTTAAACCATTGTCACACAGGACCAACAGGAGGGCATTATGGGCCTCAACTAACAGCAAGAAAAGTTTATGAAGCTGGATTCTATTGGCCTACAATTTACAAAGACGCACACCTTCTTTGCAAATCCTGTGATGCATGTCAAAGGGCCGGAAAAATAAGTCAACGTGATGAAATGCCACAAAATGTCATCCAAGTATGTGAAGTATTTGACATTTGGGGTATTGACTTTATGGGTCCATTTCCAAAATCTCATAATAATCTATATATACTCGTAGCCATTGATTATGTATCTAAATGGGCGGAAGCACAAGCTCTCCCGACTAACGATGCACGAGTTGTAGTCAACTTTTTAAAACGTCTTTTTGCAAGGTTTGGAACACCGAAAGCTTTAATAAGTGATCGGGGTACTCATTTCTGTAATAATCAACTTGAGAAAGTTCTTAAAAGATATGGAGTAACTCATAAAATCTCCACCGCATATCATCCACAAATAAGTGGACAAGTTGAAAATACCAACCGAGCTTTAAAACGTATTCTAGAGAAAACCGTAGGATCAAATCCGAAGGAATGGTCCATTAAATTGGAGGATGCACTCTGGGCTTTTAGAACAGCCTACAAAACTCCAATTGGAACCACACCTTTTAGACTTGTTTATGGAAAAGCATGTCATCTTCCAGTAGAAATTGAACACAAAGCATTTTGGGCTTTGAAAACATGTAATCTTGATTTACATGAAGCCGGACGTCTACGATTAAGTCAACTAAACGAATTAGAAGAATTAAGACATGAAGCATACGAAAATTCGTTAATCTATAAAGAAAGAACGAAGAAATGGCATGATAAAAGAATCAGAAGTTCAAAAGAATTTAAAGAAGGAGACAGAGTTCTTCTTTTCAATTCACGATTCAAGCTATTTCCTGGAAAATTGAAATCAAGATGGTCTGGACCATTCATAGTCAAAAGAGTTTTCCCATACGGAACGATAGAATTGATAAATTCAAATGGGATTGAATTTAAAGTTAATGGTCACAGAGTTAAACATTACATACATGGTCCGATGGAAGTCGACAACGAAGTTAATCACAATTTCGACACCACAACTAACTAAGTGTGGGGAGAATCAAGTCTTTAAAGGATAATATGTATTTCTGTTAGAGTTAGATTGTCTGTTTTCGTGTAGTTCTCGAAAATGGAACCCGAATGGTCTTTCCCTAGCAGACCCTAAAGAACTAGTCTTCTCCCCCCATTCTGAATTTTTATTTTTTTTAGGTTTTTACAAAATGAAGACTGCCTGTGAACTAAACCATGGTCTAATGCTACACGCTTTGATCACTAAACGTAATAATGACATACTACCGAGTGAAATAGTATCAGTAATCAGAGAAAGAATGGACGGAGTTAGAAAAGAATCCAGATGCGAAGATAATAAGTTACAATTTGGTAAAGGAAAATTAAAATCCGCAGCGAAAAGAAGAGCACGACACCTAGAACGATGTCACAAATGCGGAAAATGGTCACATGGAGGTAAATGTTCCAATAATCAAACCTATTCAAATACCGAATTTGTTACTTTATGCAGAGACGGACCGTTCATATGTTTAGAAGAAAAGACACTGAATGCTCGAGGTTACGCCTATGTAGCCATGGAAAATCAATTAAACCGACTATCTTATGAATGGGATAGATCATATAACTAAGAAATCTATTCCACAGGTATGTCTGTACAGTTTTTATTTTTATTTTTATTTTTAACCTTTTGATAATAAACGCTAATTTGTTCGCTAAAAAGTATTAAATTGGTATTGAATAAAATTAGGTTTGGCGACCGAAATTATTGATATCATTCAAAAATTTATTACATCACTGCGAAATTTAACGTTTATTATAAGGTATAAATATCTTTAATCAATCAACCCAAAATATTTCAAAAATTCGTCATGAGTTAAATTAGGTCTTGGAACCGAAATTACTTTACCGAAAAGAGGGGCGCATATTTTTGATAATATTTGATTGATTAAAGTGGGATAGAAAAAAAAAAAAAAAAAAAAAGAGATTTTTAAATTTATTTTTACCATGTTTTTAAAATTAATATTTAAATCTTAAAATTAATATTGTAAATTTTGTAAAAACAATATAATTAAAATTGTAAATATTTGAACCATAATATAAGTTTGGTATGAATTTATAAATTTTTAAATTAAGTTTGGTGTGAATTTTTAATTTCTAAAATATAAATTTTTAATTTTATGCATTTCAAATTTTAAGTTTGGTGTGAACTTTTAATATAAATTTTGAATTTTATATTTAAGTTGTGTGAATTTAAAAACAAAAGTTTACTTTATCTCATTAAGTTAAAAATATGATTTTTAAAAATTCGTCGTAAGTTGAAGACTAGGTCTTTGAACCGAAATTGCTTTACCCGAGGGAGGGACGAGAACTTTTATTATCATTATTTTTAATCTTATTGAATTAGAGTATGCCAAAAACATTGAAAAAACCCAAAAATCTTAGCTTTTAAAACAATCGCTACAAAAAGACAAATTTTAAAATTTTGTCGAGAGACGGACTAGGACATCGATGCGAAACGACCTCGTCCTAAATAATAAGGGAAACAAAATTTTAAAATTAATTTCTTAATTGTTTTTAATAAGTTAATGATTATAAAAAAAAAAAAAATATACCAAACTCCGCGAGTCGCGGAGTTTGGAGGGTAAATCCCCGCGACTCGCGGAGAGACTAAAAACCGAAAAAAAAATATAACTGCAGAACAGATCAGTCCCCAACCCAAAACAACAAAAACACAGCGAATTCTGCACCCGAAAAACCCGAAAAACACCCCCAAAAATCCCAATTTTTAACCGTTAATCACCAAATTTTTTGCTAAAATCATGTTGAGAAGGATGCTATCTAAGAATTACTCAAGAAAAACGGTAAATTTCTACACCTAAACACCATTTAATCCGAAATTTGGTGTTCTTGAGCTATTTTTTCCCCAATTTGATTTTGATGCTTTTTAGTGTAATTAGACTTAAATTTTTTATGTATTATGCTTGTATAACCTAGATTGATGCTGTTTAACATGATTAGAAGCCTTAAACTTCAAATTTTGAATAATCTAGGGTTTGTGTTCTTGAGAAAATTTGGGGCTTTTTGATATAAACAGGTTATGGCCGATTTTTGTCATGAATTGTTGCTAAATTAAGTAGTGTAACATGTCTAGGTAGTTAAATAATCCAAACTTTGAGCCTAAACATGATTTTGAGAATTAAAGTGGACTTTTTCAAGTCTAAAATTTATGAACTTGATTTTTGAAAGATAATGCCATTTGAGACTTGTTTAATTGCTAGTAATGATTATTTTGACATGTTATTTGAGTTGAATGCTTATGAACTTGGCGAACATTTTCGTATATGCTTATTTGAAAAAGTGTAGATTTGATGAAAATATGAAAATGAGCTTAAGTTTGATATAAATTGATAATGTCATTGTAATTATTTTGATTGATGATTTTGCTGACACTAATGCATATTTGGATGCACAAAAATTGTGTTTGATGTGTTTTGCAGAATGAAAGGGGTGAATCTTCATCCCAAGCCCGCAATGCTCCTGCTGAGAATTTGGAACAACAGGAGGTGGATAACTACTACAAGCAAACCTGAGATTTGACAGACTTTGGATAGATTATCCAAAATATCAAAGGGGTTTGCATACTCTTCATTCTAAGGTTGTTGAGGTACCGAGGGTCATAGAATGGGGACCCTTAGAAGCTGTAGAATTGGCCGGGCCAATTAGGGAATTACTTGTACAGAGGTATGGTAATTCTTCTTTTAATGACTGGATATGTTTATTCACCATACGCAGACCTGTATATAAAGTATGGTGTGAAGAATTGTTATGTAGTATAGAGTTGAATGATCGGGTAGCTAGTTTAACCGATCGTTCTTTTATTAGATTTTTGTTAGGCGGTTCGATGCGCCACATGTCTTTACTGGACATGGCTCAGGCTTTACGTATATATACGCCTGAGGAGTTAGCGTCTGCCGATTGTAGAGGATTGATACTAAACGGTAGAAAGATAGATGAGAATTTTGATACACACGGGGTGTGGAGTCAAATGACAAGCCATCACCGTTTCAAAGGGGGAAATTACTCTTATTTGGATATAGATAGAGCCGAATTAAGAGTGATACATAGGTTTTTAGCTAATTCGATTACACAAAGGGGTAAAAACAAGGAAAAAGTAAATGAACAGGATTTGTTTTACCATATGTGTATTCGAGACCCACAAAGCGCTGTAAGTATACCATATTGTGTGGGTTATTATTTATCAGCTATGGTTCGGGGGATGCGACCACATAGCATAATAGGAGGTGGTATTTTTATTACTTTGATTGGTGAATATCTCGGTGTGGATATAAGTCGGGGGGGATTATTACTAGAAGAGCCGGAACCCCGCGATACTATAGGTTTAAATGTATACCATGGTGCGAAAGTTTTGAAGAGGCGAAATAACGCCGCAGTACGATACCATGGTAGACATCCACAGGTGGAGAGAAACCAGCAACAAGGTAATGTAGGAGGGGGGAATGAGATGCAAGAAATGCATAGGTTTATAGCTTCTCAGGAATACGAAAATGCTAGACAGAGAGCATTTGAAGATTGGCAAGTTCATCAGAACCAGATCATAGCTCATTGCCAACATATAGGTAGAAACTATATTCCTACACCGAAACCCGTCTTCCCTCCTTGGTCGATAGAGATGCAGCCACCATATCCTACGTATGACCCTGCCGAAGCATTCTATAGCACTTATGGTTATGCCTGGAACCCCTATTGGTACCAATATCATCCTTAGTTTACTTATTATTTTTTATTATTTTGTAATTTGTAATTATTGATACGTTTAATACTTTTGTTAATATTGTAATCATTTTTATAATTATCTAACTTTTATTCTTAGACTTTAATAATTTTTGAATGTGGGGTAATATACCAAACTTCAAAAATATGTATATATGTTTGCAGGTTATCTTATGTACACAACAGGGTAAAACAACGCATTTTCAAAGACTGGCATTAAGTTCAGCAAAAGCAACTAATTTTGACGACAAGATGCAAAATATATGTGAAATAACAACAAGACGGAATGAACAAATGATGTGCACCATTTATCATTCAGCAAACAAACGCCAATATATTTGGAAACTTTGGTAAAAATTTAATCATTTTCACACAAATCACCCTCAATAATTTAAATTGTTACTGATTTCTTGCAAATGAGGGCATTGCAAGATCTTAAGTGTGGGAAGGGGTTAAATTCTTTCGGATTTTAAAATTTTTTACTTTATACACTTGGTTACCATTAAAAATACTAGTAAAGCAGTAGTTGTATTAGAATCTAGTGCTCTCTGATAAAAAAGAACAGCCCTAGTCTTATATACTGACTACCCAATTCTAGTAAAATTTTTCAATTAAATGAATTCAAATCATGTTTATACATATTTATGAACGATAAAACTAGGTTTTAACACCGAAATTATTGTTATCTCAGAAAGAACATAAATTAAGAAACAAACTAAAATGTCAAAATTCATTTAAAATGGAATAGAGGACGATAAAAAGAAAAATAAAAAGCCAAGTGTGGGAAAATTTACCAAGTTATTTTAAACATATGTCACATATATCTGTAACAAATAACTGAAAATACTTTTGCTTTGGACTAAACTAAACTGTTTTACCCGATGAAAGAAAAGAAGAGATGGATCTACACGATGAATCAATTCCATCATTAAAAGGAAGTAAAGTCTTTCGAAAAAGAAACGCGCTTCTTGATTTAGGTCATAAAGTTGTCGTTCAGACCAGCTGTAGGTTGACGAAAAATCTAGAAAAGTCATCACTAAAATCAGCAGGAAATCCACGGACCTCAGCATTAAACAGGGTCGCCAAGTGGTCAGATTTATCCTAACCATGAGAAGGATTTATCTCGTACAATGGGGGGCACCATGCAAATTAGCTGGATAAGACTAATGAATCAGATCCCCAGAAAGGATAATCTCCTTAAAGATTAAAAATCAGCTTTTAAGACTGATATTACTCAATCCTAGAGATTGACCTTAAAGATTGAGAATTACAAACTCATGGAATTCAATGATATCTAAACTCGAGCTTGAACGAGAAAATATTTTGATCAAAATTATAAACCGATTTGTTTTCTGAAAACCCTATTTTCAATGCGTTCATTACCATTGAACGTAAAATCCTAGGAATTCACCTGGAATTCATTAGGTCACCTGAACTAAATCGGGTGTCAACCGTAAGAACGGTGGTTGCATAGTGGTCAAAGACAGGACCTTGTGCCATACTGAAAAATTATAAGGGTGAGCTTTACTATTGCTCCTACCAAGGATAGTAATTGCGTCCGACACGTTATAGACCATAATCAAAAGCATGTCACGGGACATTGCCTTAACAGTTGCTTGTTCAACGCTTTCCTTTCAACCGGACGGTAGTTTACCGAAAGGTAATATACGGGACAAGTAAACTGGACGTGTTGCTTTCCAAATACAAGGTTAGCAAGTGGGTGACACAAAACCGCAAGTTTTGAGCTAAAATTTTCAAATCTAAAACCCACCAAACCCACAAAAATATTTTGCAAACACCGGTAAAGGGTTATCCCGGAAAACTTATCTAGGGTAAAAACTAGATTTCAAAAGATCAAATGTTTTCATAAAGATCCAATTTCCTTAATGGATCTAAAATTTTATAGTCATGTGGGACTGTAAACCATATCGTTACTACCATTGTTTATACCGCCGTATAGAAATCACTGATGTACAAAGTGTGAAGAATAAAGAAGTGATTCTAGTATTTCAAGACAATATTGCTTGAGGACAAGCAACGCTCAAGTGTGGGAATATTTGATAATGCTAAAAACGAACATATATTTCATAGCATTATTCCTCAAGAAAGACAAGCTTTTAGTTGCAATTGTTCTATTTACAAGTGATATTCGTTTAAATAATAAAAGGTGAAGACAAAAGACAGATTCGACGAATTGAAGACGCAAACGACCAAAAAGCTCAAAAGTACAAAAGACAATCAAAGAGGTTCCAATTATTGATAAGAAACGTCTCGAAATTACAAGAGTACAAGATTCAAAACGCAAAATACAAAATATAAAATTGTACGCAAGGACGTTCGAAAATCCGGAACCGGGACCAGAGTCAACTCTTAACGCTCGACGCAACGGACTAAAAATTACAAGTTAACTATGCATATAAATATAATATAATATATAATTAATTATATTAATTATATATATATTATATATATATATATTATAAAACCGTCGGTAGAGAAACTCCAAGGGTGTGAGCTGTAAATACATTCTCTGCGACTCGCGGAGTTTGAAGAGCATTTTGCCGCGAGTCGCGGAGCCCCAAATTTCAACTCTGGCTATAAAGCAAACCGAATTCTGATCATTTTTCATATTCTATTTTCTCTCTTCTCTCATATATACGATATATATATATATATATATATATAATTTATATTTTAATTTTAATTTTAATTATAATTCTAATAATAAGGGTATGTTAGCGAATGTTGTAAGGGTGTAAGTCGAAATTCTGTCCGTGTAACGCTACGCTATTTTTAATCATTGTAAGTTATGTTCAACCTTTTTATATTAATGTCTCGTAGCTAAGTTATTATTATGCTTATTTAAAACGAAGTAATCATGATGTTGGGCTAATTACTAAAATTGGGTAATTGGGCTTTGTACCATAATTGGGGTTTGGACAAAAGAACGACACTTGTGGAAATTAGACTATGGGCTATTAATGGGCTTTATATTTGTTTAACTAAATGAAAGTTTGTTAATGTTAATATAAAGATTTACAATTGGGCGTCCCTATAAATTACCATATACACTCAATCGGACACGATGGGCGGGGTATTTATATGTACGAATAATCGTTCATTTAACCGGATACGGGAATGGATTAATAGCCACTAGAATAATTAAAACAGGGGTGAAATTACATTCAAGGGTAATTGGTGTAATTGTTAACAAAGTAGTAAAACCTTGGTTTACACGCAGTCGATAACCTGGTGTATTCATTAAACAAAGTATTAAAACCTTGTTACAATTCGAATCCCCAATTAGTTGGAATATTTAACTTCGGGTATAAGAATAATTTGATGAGGACACTCGCACTTTATATTTATGACTGATGGACTGTTATGGACAAAAACCAGACGGACATATTAAATAATCCAGGACAAAGGACAATTAACCCATGGGCATAAAACTAAAATCAACACGTCAAACATCATGATTACGGAAGTTTAAATAAGCATAATTCTTTTATTTCATATTTAATTTCCTTTATTTTATATTTAATTGCACTTCTAATTATCTCACTTTTATTTATTGTTATTTAATCGCACTTTTAATTATCGTACTTTTTAATTATCGTAAGTTTATTTTATCGCACTTTTATTATTCGAAATTTCATTATCGTTATTTACTTTACGCTTTAATTTAAGTCTTGTATTTATTTTATATTTTACATTAGGTTTTAACTGCGACTAAAGTCTTAAAATCGACAAACCGGTCATTAAACGGTAAAAACCCCCCTTCATAATAATAATATTACTTATATATATATTTGTATTTTTAATAAAAGTAAACTAATATAGCGTTAAGCTTTGTTTAAAGATTTCCCTGTGGAACGAACCGGACTTACTAAAAACTACACTACTGTATGATTAGGTACACTGCCTATAAGTGTTGTAGCAAGGTTTAAGTATATTCATTCTATAAATAAATAAATATCTTGTGTAAAATTGTATCGTATTTAATAGTTTTTCCTAGTAAAATATAAAGCTATTTTATATACACCTCGCATAACATCAACATTCGTGGGAACAAGTGTGAGGTTTAGACTATTATGAACTTGGATTGGTATACATTCACGGGATGAATGTGGGGGCAAGGTTGCAACCAAGGTTCATAGATATTTGTGGGACACAAATATTGGAAGACCCGCTCTCAAGACTTACTAAATAGAGCCTTTGTGGTTGATCACTTGTAATCTTGAGTAAAGGCGAATATCATTGTATCCTCTGACCTGAGATACATATTGGGTTCACATATTTACCAAGTATTGTGCCTTGATTCTTTCCTTCGCTATTCTGAAATATGGTAGCTCACAAGGAAGAGCTCAGGTATAATGCAAGGTACATATTTAGGACGTATGTAGTCAAGATGGAATTTGTCCCTCTTATTCGTTGAGAGTCAGATGTCTAAGGCCTGATAAAGTTAAATCTAAAAGAGAGTGATCACTCTGTATCTCTTGGATTTAACATGACATCTAGGACGAAAGGAAATAATGAAAGATTCACCTATTCATATTCGAGGTGGGAACTCGAAAGGGATGATGTTATTGAATGGCACAAAGTCATAGCATATTGGGGGTGATGGACGGTCGTTAGGTGGTATCCATCACTTGCATTAATTTCTTATGTTTCTCGTGCAAGTGGGAGATTGAAGGTTCTTCGTATGCCCGAGAGACATATTAAATTAATGTGGCTAATGTGTTATGATCCAAGTCGGGTCATACCCAATAACAAGCTTACCGACACCTTATATGTATTTAATCTTAGCGATTGGATCGTTGATTAAATACGCGACACTTGAACTTTAAGAAAAACGGTTTTCTGAAATATTATTTGATGTGCATATATATAAATTATGGAATAATTTATATAATTTGGATTTAATTATTTATAGGTTAAATAATTAATAAATTTATGTTACATTTTATATAAATGGGTTTTATATAATAAAATGTACATAAATAAATATGGAAGTTTATAAAATAGTTTTATAAAAATTAACTCTTTTATAAAACTTATTTTATAATACATATTTGGAAGTAGCATGGGAGTTTCACAAGCATGCTATTATTTTACTAGATTTTAAGTGTTACTTTCAAAGATTCCATGTGATAAGTACCAAGACCTCTTGGAGACTTAAACACTTGAACATACATGCAAAAGACATCAAATACACTCTAAAAAAACTGCACAACTTCTTTTTTTTGCTGCAGTAGGCCGTGGGCTTTTATGAGGGATAAGAGGTTCATGGTTTGGTTTTTGGAAGCTTAATTCAAGTGTCAACAAATCCTAACCAAAGTACAAGGTGTTGGTGATAAGCTTGGGGTATTACAACTTGAGGTTTCATACATTTTGGAGCTCCATTCATCTTCATCATCTTCATCATTTACTAGCAAGCTTAGAGTAGGTATAATCTCTTTACTTGCTTGTAGTTTGTAAGTATATATCACAACTTGATCCTAATTGGGATTTAACTTTAATTGGTTAAAGATTAACAAGTTTTAAATGATAATATGAACATGCTTCCGCTTTTATTTGATTCTTAAAAGGTTTTAAGTATTATGAAACTTGTTAAATCCCAACAAATAGAATCTAAGTCATGGCTAGAATCGACTCTAGCTGCTTTAGATGATCTAATGATATCTTTCTCTTGATGCCACTCATGTGAGTGGGAAGCAGTGTTATCAATAATTTTGTAAGCATCAGTTGCTGTTTTCTTCATAATGGAACCACCAGCTGCTATATCGATGTCTTTTCTTGTTGTGATGTCGCATCCTTGGTAGAATATTTGTACTATTTGACAAGTGTCTAAACCATGTTGCGGACATCCTCTTAATAACTTTCCAAATCTTGTCCAATCCTCATATAGAGTTTCGTTTGGCTTTTGTGTGAACGTAACAATTTCTCCTTGAAGTCTCACGGCTTTAGATGCCAGAAAGAATTGTTTAAGAAATTTTTCAACTAAAACGTCCCATGTATCAATCGCTCCTTCAGGTAACGATTCCAACCAATCTTTGGCTTCTCCCTTTAAAGTCCAGGGAAATAACATGAGATATATCTGTTCATCCTCCACTTCTCTGATTGTAAATAGAGTGCAGATCCTATTAAAGGTACGAAGATGTTCATTTGGATCTTCCTTCGGTGCACCACTAAATTGGCATTGATTTGTTACCATGTGTAGAATTTGTCCCTTGATTTCATAATCTGGTGCATTTATGTCAGGTTGAGTAATTGCGTGACTTTGGCCAGTGCGTTTAGCTCTCATTCGGTCTTCCATACTTAGAGGTTCCAGATTCTCCATGATTGAATTTGTTGAATCTGAATCACTATAGGATTCTGATTTAATGGTTAGTTCCTCAACAATCTCTGTTTGAATGATTGGTGGTTCCAGAGGAAAGATTAGTGGTTCAGGATCTCGGAATCGTCCCTGAATATTCTCCGGATTCTCAATTGTGAGGTCGAGTTCAAAAAATGGATTATCGGAAATTTGAATTGGAGTACCTGGTCAACTAGATGACGATTCTAAAGAAAAATCAACGGCGACGATATTTGCTAGATGTCTTGATCGAGTTACAGGTGGTGAACGTACAAAAGGTGGTGATCGTTTTGCTCGGTGCATTCACTGAATATCCTATTAGTTTTTAAAAAGAAAGAAAAATTATATAAGTTATCCAATTAATAGACTTTTCTGATTTTGCCGACGTTTCGAATAGCCAAAAGATGCAGCAGAGGGGCAGGATTCGTTTGGTCTCAATATAATTGAGTACTGTTTGGCTCTAATAACCCGGTCCACGTACAAATCCAACTATTACTACGAACCAGAAAATTTTGATGTCTATCAATTTAACCACTTAAAATAATTTTTCGTTTAAATTTAAAGAAATTTAGATAGAAGAAATAGAAAAATTCTATGTCCTAAAAACTAGAATGTCGAGAAATAAGAAAGAAAAAGAGCGGGTCGAAAAACGTCGAAAAATAAAAAGTCGAAAAATAAAAATAAGAATGTAGTGCGTCGAAACTTAAAAAGGAACTAAAAACTAAAAATTAAAAGTTTCGTCTAAAAATATTAAAGCTTAAAAGAAATATTATATCTCAAATGGAAATAACTTAAAAAGGTACTAAAACTTAAAAACGGCGTCGCAAAATTCTAAAGCACCTAAATCTTAGTCTAAAGAAAAAGCACTTAAAGGATTTTACGACAGAGCCTAAAAATCTAGAAGTAAAAATACTATGGCAAAAACTATGACTTAAAATTAAAAACGAGCGAAAAATACAAATACTACGCTAAAACGAATAAAAAGGAACAAAATGTAAAAATATACTTAAAGTTGTAAAAAGTACAATTTTTATAAAAAATATTATTTTTATATTATTTATTTAATAAAACTATTGATTTTATAATTTAATTATACTAAATAAACTAAATAATACAAATTAAATAATAAAAACTAAACTAAATAATAAATTAATTATAACCTAATTAGGGTTTTATAATAATAATAATTAAATATACTCCGTAATTAATGCTGAATTAGGTCAAATCCTGGCGTGTCAGGTACCCTCATGCGATCGCATGAGTTTTTACCTTCGGGCTCATGCGATCGCATGGGCTAGGTGTGAAATGTCCCGTTCTTATTGATTAAAAACGTTCCATATTAATTGATTTCGTTGCGAGGTTTTGACCTCTATATGAGACGTTTTTCAAAGACTGCATTCATTTTTAAAACAAACCATAACCTTTATTTCATAGATAAAGGTTTTAAAAAGCTTTACGTAGATTATCAAATAATGATAATCTAAAATATCCTGTTTACACACGACCATTACATAATGGTTTACAATACAAATATGTTACAACAAAATAAGTTTCTTGAATGCAGTTTTTACACAATATCATACAAGCATGGACTCCAAATCTCGTCCTTATTTAAGTATGCGACAGCGGAAGCTCTTAATAATCACCTGAGAATAAACATGCTTAAAACGTCAACAAAAATGTTGTTGAGTTATAGGTTTAACCTATATATATCAGATCGTAACAATAGACCACAAGATTTCATATTTCAATACACATCCCATACATAGAGATAAAAATCATTCATATGGCGAACACCTGGCAACCGACATTAACAAGATGCATATATATAAGAATAGCCCCATCATTCCGGGACACCCTTCGGATATGATATAAATTTCGAAGTACTAAAGCATCCGGTACTTTGGATGGGGGTTGTTAGGCCCAATAGATCTATCTTTAGGATTCGCGTCAATTAGGGTGTCTGTTCCCTAATTCTTAGATTACCAGACTTAATAAAAAGGGGCATATTCGATTTCGATAATTCAACCATAGAATGTAGTTTCACGTACTTGTGTCTATTTTGTAAATCATTTATAAAACCTGCATGTATTCTCATCCCAAAAATATTAGATTTTAAAAGTGGGACTATAACTCACTTTCACAGATTTTTACTTCGTCGGGAAGTAAGACTTGGCCACTGGTTGATTCACGAACCTATAACAATATATACATATATATCAAAGTATGTTCAAAATATATTTACAACACTTTTAATATATTTTGATGTTTTAAGTTTATTAAGTCAGCTGTCCTCGTTAATAACCTACAACTAGTTGTCCACAGTTAGATATACAGAAATAAATCGATAAATATTATCTTGAATCAATCCACGACCCAGTGTATACGTATCTCAGTATTGATCACAACTCAAACTATACATATTTTGGAATCAACCTCAACCCTGTATAGCTAACTCCAACATTCACATATAGAGTGTCTATGGTTGTTTCGAAATATATATAGATGTGTCGACATGATAGGTCGAAACATTGTATACGTGTCTATGGTATCTCAAGATTACATAATATACAATACAAGTTGATTAAGTTATGGTTGGAATAGATTTGTTACCAATTTTCACGTAGCTAAAATGAGAAAAATTATCCAATCTTGTTTTACCCATAACTTCTTCGTTTTAAATCCGTTTTGAGTGAATCAAATTGCTATGATTTCATATTGAACTCTATTTTATGAATCTAAACAGAAAATTATAGGTTTATAGACGGAAAAATAAGTTACAAGTCGTTTTTGTAAAGGTAGTCATTTCAGTCGAAAGAACGACGTCTAGATGACCATTTTAGAAAACATACTTCCACTTTGAGTTTAACCATAATTTTTGGATATAGTTTCATGTTCATAATAAAAATCATTTTCTCAGAATAACAACTTTTAAATCAAAGTTTATCATAGTTTTTAATTAACTAACCCAAAACAGCCCGCGGTGTTACTACGACGGCGTAAATCCGGTTTTACGGTGTTTTTCGTGTTTCCAGGTTTTAAATCATTAAGTTAGCATATCATATAGATATAGAACATGTGTTTAGTTTATTTTAAAAGTCAAGTTAGAAGGATTAACTTTTGTTTGCGAACAAGTTTAGAATTAACTAAACTATGTTCTAGTGATTACAAGTTTAAACCTTCGAATAAGATAGCTTTATATGTATGAATCGAATGATGTTATGAACATCATTACTACCTTAAGTTCCTTGGATAAACCTACTGGAAAAGAGAAAAATGGATTTTGCTTCAATGGATCCTTGGATGGCTCGAAGTTCTTGAAGCAAAATCATGACACGAAAACAAGTTCAAGTAAGATCATCACTTGAAATAAGATTGTTATAGTTATAGAAATTGAACCAAAGTTTGAATATGATTATTACCTTGTATTAGAATGATAACCTACTGTAAGAAACAAAGATTTCTTGAGGTTGGATGATCACCTTACAAGATTGGAAGTGAGCTAGCAAACTTGAAAGTATTCTTGATTTTTATGAAACTAGAACTTTTGGAATTTATGAAGAACACTTAGAACTTGAAGATAGAACTTGAGAGAGATCAATTAGATGAAGAAAATTGAAGAATGAAAGTGTTTGTAGGTGTTTTTGGTCGTTGGTGTATGGATTAGATATAAAGGATATGTAATTTTGTTTTCATGTAAATAAGTCATGAATGATTACTCATATTTTTGTAATTTTATGAGATATTTCATGCTAGTTGCCAAATGATGGTTCCCACATGTGTTAGGTGACTCACATGGGCTTCTAAGAGCTGATCATTGGAGTGTATATACCAATAGTACATACATCTAAAAGCTGTGTATTGTACGAGTACGAATACGGGTGCATACGAGTAGAATTGTTGATGAAACTGAACGAGGATGTAATTGTAAGCATTTTTGTTAAGTAGAAGTATTTTGATAAGTGTATTGAAGTCTTTCAAAAGTGTATAAATACATATTAAAACACTACATGTATATACATTTTAACTGAGTCGTTAAGTCATCGTTAGTCATTACATGTAAGTGTTGTTTTGAAACTTTTAGGTTAACGATCTTGTTAAATGTTGTTAACCCAATGTTTATAATATCAAATGAGATTTTAAATTATTATATTATCATGATATTATCATTTATGAATATCTCTTAATATGATATATATACATTAAATGTCTTTACAACGATAATCGTTACATATATGTCTCGTTTAAAAATCATTAAGTTAGTAGTCTTGTTTTTACATATGTAGTTCGTTGTTAATATACTTAATGATATGTTTACTTATCATAGTATCATGTTAACTATATATATATCCATATATATGTCATCATATAGTTTTTACAAGTTTTAACGTTCGTGAATCACCGGTCAACTTGGGTGGTCAATTGTCTATATGAAACATATTTCAATTAATCAAGTCTTAACAAGTTTGATTGCTTAACATGTTGGAAACATTTAATCATGTAAATATCAATCTCAATTAATATATATAAACATGGAAAATTTCGGGTCACTACAGTACCTACCCGTTAAATAAATTTCGTCCCGAAATTTTAAGCTGTTGAAGGTGTTGACGAATCTTCTGGAAATAGATGCGGGTATTTCTTCTTCATTTGATCTTCACGCTCCCAGGTGAACTCGGGTCCTCTACGAGCATTCCATCGAACCTTAACAATTGGTATCTTGTTTTGCATAAGTCTTTTAACCTCACGATCCATTATTTCGACGGGTTCTTCGATGAATTGAAGTTTTTCGTTGATTTGGATTTCATCTAATGGAATAGTGAGATCTTCTTTAGCAAAACATTTCTTCAAATTCGAGACATGGAAAGTGTTATGTACAGCCGCGAGTTGTTGAGGTAACTCAAGTCGGTAAGCTACTGGTCCGACACGATCAATAATCTTGAATGGTCCAATATACCTTGGATTTAATTTCCCTCGTTTACCAAATCGAACAACGCCTTTCCAAGGTGCAACTTTAAGCATGACCATCTCTCCAATTTCAAATTCTATATCTTTTCTTTTAATGTCAGCGTAGCACTTTTGTCGACTTTGGGCGGTTTTCAATCGTTGTTGAATTTGGATGATCTTCTCGGTAGTTTCTTGTATAATCTCCGGACCCGTAATCTGTCTATCCCCCACTTCACTCCAACAAATCGGAGACCTGCACTTTCTACCATAAAGTGCTTCAAACGGCGCCATCTCAATGCTTGAATGGTAGCTGTTGTTGTAGGAAAATTCTGCTAACGGTAGATGTCGATCCCAACTGTTTCCGAAATCAATAACACATGCTCGTAGCATGTCTTCAAGCGTTTGTATAGTCCTTTCACTCTGCCCATCAGTTTGTGGATGATAGGCAGTACTCATGTCTAGACGAGTTCCTAATGCTTGCTGTAATGTCTGCCAGAATCTTGAAATAAATCTGCCATCCCTATCAGAGATAATAGAGATTGGTATTCCATGTCTGGAGACGACTTCCTTCAAATACAGTCGTGCTAACTTCTCCATCTTGTCATCTTCTCTTATTGGTAGGAAGTGTGCGGATTTGGTGAGACGATCAACTATTACCCAAATAGTATCAAAACCACTTGCAGTCCTTGGCAATTTAGTGATGAAATCCATGGTAATGTTTTCCCATTTCCATTCCGGGATTTCGGGTTGTTGAAGTAGACCTGATGGTTTCTGATGCTCAGCTTTGACCTTAGAACACGTCAAACATTCTCCTACGTATTTAGCAACATCGGCTTTCATACCCGGCCACCAAAAATGTTTCTTGAGATCCTTTTACATCTTCCCCGTTCCAGGATGTATTGAGTATCTGGTTTTATGAGCTTCTCTAAGTACCATTTCTCTCATATCTCCAAAATTTGGTACCCAAATCCTTTCAGCCCTATACCGGGTTCCGTCTTCCCGAATATTAAGATGCTTCTCCGATCCTTTGGGTATTTCATCCTTTAAATTTCCCTCTTTTAAAACTCCTTGTTGTGCCTCCTTTATTTGAGTAGTAATGTTATTATGAATCATTATATTCATAGATTTTACTCGAATGGGTTCTCTGTCCTTCCTGCTCAAGGCATCGGCTACCACATTTGCCTTCCCCGGGTGGTAACGAATCTCAAAGTCGTAATCATTCAATAATTCAATCCACCTACGCTGCCTCATATTCAGTTGTTTCTGATTAAATATGTGTTGAAGACTTTTGTGGTCGGTATATATAATACTTTTGACCCCATATAAGTAGTGCCTCCAAGTCTTTAATGCAAAAACAACCGCGCCTAATTCCAAATCATGCGTCGTATAATTTTGTTCATGAATCTTCAATTGTCTAGACGCATAAGCAATCACCTTCGTTCGTTGCATTAATACACAACCGAGACCTTGCTTTGATGCGTCACAATAAATCACAAAATCATCATTCCCTTCAGGCAATGACAATATAGGTGCCGTAGTTAGCTTTTTCTTCAATAACTGAAATGCTTTCTCTTGTTCATCATTCCATTCAAATTTCTTCCCTTTATGCGTTAATGCAGTCAAGGGTTTTGCTATTCTGGAAAAGTCTTGGATGAACCTTCTGTAGTAACCAGCTAGTCCTAAAAGCTGGCGTATGTGTTTCGGAGTTTTCGGGGTTTCCCACTTTTCAACAGTTTCTATCTTTGCCGGATCCACCTTAATACCTTCTTTGTTCACTATGTGACCGAGGAATTGAACTTCTTCCAACCAAAATGCACACTTTGAAAACTTAGCGTACAATTCTTCCTTCCTCAATACTTCTAACACCTTTCTCAAATGTTCACCGTGTTCTTGGTCATTCTTTGAGTAAATAAGTATGTCATCAATGAAAACAATGACAAACTTGTCAAGGTATGGTCCACACACTCGGTTCATAAGGTCCATGAACACAGCTGGTGCATTAGTTAAACCAAACGGCATGACCATAAACTCGTAATGACCGTAACGTGTTCTGAAAGCAGTCTTTGGAATATCATCTTCTTTCACCCGCATTTGATGATACCCGGAACGTAAGTCAATCTTTGAATAAACAGACGAGCCTTGTAGTTGATCAAATAAGTCATCGATTCTCGGTAGTGGGTAGCGGTTCTTGATGGTAAGTTTGTTCAACTCTCGGTAGTCGATACACAACCTGAATGTACCATCTTTCTTCTTGACAAACAAAACAGGAGCTCCCCACGGTGATGTGCTTGGTCGAATGAAACCACGCTCTAAAAGTTCTTGTAATTGGTTTTGCAGTTCTTTCATCTCGCTGGGTACGAGTCTGTAAGGAGCACGAGCTATTGGTGCAGCTCCTGGTACAAGATCTATTTGAAATTCAACAGATCGATGTGGGGGTAATCCCGGTAATTCTTTCGGAAATACATCGGGAAATTCTTTTGCAATGGGAACATCATTGATGCTCTTTTCTTCAGTTTGTACTTTCTCGACGTGTGCTAGAACAGCATAGCAACCTTTTCTTATTAGTTTTTGTGCCTTCAAATTACTAATAAGATGTAGCTTCGTGTTGCCCTTTTCTCCGTACACCATTAAGGGTTTTCCTTTTTCTCGTATAATGCGAATTGCATTTTTGTAACAAACGATCTCTGCTTTCACTTCTTTCAACCAGTCCATACCGATTATCACATCAAAACTCCCTAACTCTACTGGTATCAAATCAATCTTAAATGTTTCGCTAACCAGTTTAATTTCTCGATTCTGACATATATTATCTGCTGAAATTAATTTACCATTTGCTAATTCGAGTAAAAATTTACTATCCAAAGGCGTCAATGGACAACTTAATTTAGCACAAAAATCTCTACTCATATAGCTTCTATCCGCACCCGAATCAAATAAAACGTAAGCAGATTTATTGTCAATAAGAAACGTACCCGTAACAAGCTCCGGGTCTTCCTGTGCCTCTGCCACATTAATATTGAAAACTCTTCCACGGCCTTGTCCATTCGTGTTCTCCTGGTTCGGGCAATTTCTAATAATGTGGCCCGATTTTCTACATTTATAACAAACTACATTGGCATAACTTGCTCCGACACTACTTGCTCCGCCATTACTCGTTCCGACACCATTTGTTCCTTTCGTTCTATTAACCCCTGGTCCGTAGACCTCACACTTCGCCGCGCTATGACCATTTCTTTTACACTTGTTGCAAAATTTGGTGCAGAACCCCGAGTGATTCTTTTCACACCTTTGGCATAGCTGCTTCTGATTGTTGTTGTTGTTGCGGTTATTATTGTTGTTGGGATGATTGTTGTAGTTGCTGTTGTTGTTGTTGTTGTTGTTGTTGTTGTTGGGCCGTTTGTTGTAGTTGCGATTGATGTTGCGATTGTTGGGATAATTGTTGCGATTATTGTTGTAATTGTTGTTGTTGTTGTATTGGTGATTCTTATCACCGTTTTCCTCCCACTTTCTTTTGACTTGCTTCACATTGGCCTCTTCAGTAGTCTGTTCTTTAATTCTTTCTTCAATCTGGTTCACTAGTTTGTGAGCCATTCTACATGCCTGTTGTATGGAGGCGGGCTCGTGTGAACTTATATCTTCTTGGATTCATTCCGGTAATCCTTTCACAAACGCGTCGATCTTCTCTTCCTCATCTTCGAATGCTCCCGGACACAATAGGCACAATTCTGTGAATCGTCTTTCGTACGTGGTAATATCAAATCCTTGGGTTCGTAACCCTCTAAGTTCTGTCTTGAGCTTATTGACCTCGGTTCTGGGACGGTACTTCTCGTTCATCAAGTGCTTGAATGCTGACCACGGTAGTGCGTAAGCATCATCTTATCCCACTTGCTCTAGATAGGTATTCCACCATGTTAACGCAGAACCTGTGAAGGTATGCGTAGCGTACTTCACTTTGTCTTCTTCAGTACACTTACTTATGGCAAACACCGATTCGACCTTCTCGGTCCACCGTTTCAATCCGATCGGTCCTTCGGTTCCATCAAATTCCAAAGGTTTGCACGCAGTGAATTCTTTGTAGGTGCATCCTACACGATTTCCTGTACTGCTAGATCCAAGGTTATTGTTGGTATGTAGCGCAGCCTGTACTGCGGCTATGTTTGAAGCTAGAAAAGTACGGAATTCCTCTTCATTCATATTCACGGTGTGTCGAGTAGTCGGTGCCATTTCCTTCAAAATAGTCAAATGGAACAAGTTAATCATACAGAATATTAAGAGTAGTTAATAGTATTTCGTAGCATAATATGAACTCATTTATAAAAGCTTTTTCTTCATATTAGCGTTTTATAAGTTTAAATTCGGGTAATACCTACCCGTTAAGTTCATACTTAATAGCTAATATACAATTCAACTACTACAATTCTATATGAAAAACTGATTATAATAATATTTCGCGTTCAAACTTTTATACAATATTTTACAAACTTACAATACCGCTTATTTTACATAAAGCATGAAATATAGCACATAATAACTTTGATACAAGATAGTTGTGAAGATAATTCTAGCTAGTACACAAGTCGTTCAGCAAAGGCAATAAAAATACGTAATTCATACGTCCAGAAACAAGTCATGCATTCTGGTTTTACTAGGACTACTTCCCATCCTTGGTCTTGTGGAACATAACCGTTATGGCCGTTGATAAGACAGCGTGTTGTAACGTCATCAAAGGGACGAGGGTTACGTAATGTCCAACAGTCCCGTAATAATCTAAAAACCTCATTTCTTACCCTAATTACCGACTCCGTCACTTGCGGAAACGTTTTGTTTAATAGTTGTAGCCCGATGTTCTTGTTCTCACTTTGGTGAGAAGCGAACATTACTAATCCGTAAGCATAACATGCTTCTTTATGTTGCATGTTAGCCGCTTTTTCTAAATCACGAAGTCCAATATTCGAATATATTGAGTCAAAATAATTTCTTAACCCGTTGCGTAAAATAGCATTTGGGTTCCCCGCAATATATGCGTCAAAGTAAACACATCGTAACTTATGGGTTTCCCAATGTGATATCCCCCATCTTTCAAACGAAAGTCTCTTATAAACCAAGACATTCTTGGAACGTTCTTCGAATGTCTTACAAACTGATCTCGCCTTAAATAGTTGTGCCGAGGAATTCTGGCCGACTCTAGACAAGATTTCATCAATCATGTCTCCGGGTAGGTCTCTTAAAATATTGGGTTGTCTATCCATTTTGTGTTTTTAAACTGAAAAATAGACAAGAGTTAGATTCATAAAAAAAAATACTTATTAATACAAGCAATTTTTTCATATATCATAAAGCATAAGCACACTATATTACATATATTACACCACACGAATACAACTATCTTATTCCGACTCGCTTGTTTCTTCTTCTTCGGTTTTGGATCGTTTTGCCAAGTTTCTAGGGATATATGATGTTCCCCTAATACGAGCTGTCGTTGTCCACATTGGTTTAGAAAAACCTGGTGGTTTAGAGGTTCCCGGGTCATTGTTACAACTTAAGGACTTCGGGGGTTGACGATACATATAAAGTTCATCGGGGTTGGAATTAGATTTCTTTATTTTTATGCCCTTTCCCTTATTATTTTCTTTTGCCTTTTTAAATTCAGTTGGGGTAATTTCTATAACATCATCGGAATTCTCGTCGGAATCCGATTCATCGGAGAATTGGTAATCCTCCCAATATTTTGCTTCCTTGGCGGAAACACCATTGACCATAATTAACCTTGGTTGGTTGGTTGAGGATTTTCTTTTACTTAACCGTTTTATTATTTCCCCCACCGGTTCTATTTCTTCATCCGGTTCCGATTCTTCTTCCGGTTCCGATTCTTCTTCTGGTTCCGACTCTTCTTCCGGTTCCTCTTCGGGAACTTGTGAATCAGTCCACGAATCATTCCAATTTACATTTGACTCTTCATTATTATTAGGTGAGTCAATGGGACTTGTTCTAGAGGTAGACATCTATCACATAATATCAAACGCGTTAAGAGATTAATATATCACATAATATTCACATGTTAAAAATATATAGTTTCCAACAAAATTTGTTAAGCAATCATTTTTTAAGTAAACACGGTCGAAGTCCAGACTCACTAATGCATCCTAACAAACTAGATAAGACACACTAATGCAAAATTCTGGTTCTCTAAGACCAACGCTCTGATACCAACTGAAATGTCCCGTTCTTATTGATTAAAAACGTTCCATATTAATTGATTTCGTTGCGAGGTTTTGACCTCTATATGAGACGTTTTTCAAAGACTGCATTCATTTTTAAAACAAACCATAACCTTTATTTCATAGATAAAGGTTTTAAAAAGCTTTACGTAGATTATCAAATAATGATAATCTAAAATATCCTGTTTACACACGACCATTACATAATGGTTTACAATACAAATATGTTACAACAAAATAAGTTTCTTGAATGCAGTTTTTACACAATATCATACAAGCATGGACTCCAAATCTCGTCCTTATTTAAGTATGCGACGGCGGAAGCTCTTAATAATCACCTGAGAATAAACATGCTTAAAACGTCAACAAAAATGTTGGTGAGTTATAGGTTTAACCTATATATATCAGATCGTAACAATATACCACAAGATTTCATATTTCAATACACATCCCATACATAGAGATAAAAATCATTCATATGGTGAACACCTGGCAACCGACATTAACAAGATGCATATATATAAGAATAGCCCCATCATTCCGGGACACCCTTCGGATATGATATAAATTTCGAAGTACTAAAGCATTCGGTACTTTGGATGGGGGTTGTTAGGCCCAATAGATCTATCTTTAGGATTCGCGTCAATTAGGGTGTCTGTTCCCTAATTCTTAGATTACCAGACTTAATAAAAAGGGGCATATTCGATTTCGATAATTCAACCATAGAATGTAGTTTCACGTACTTGTGTCTATTTTGTAAATCATTTATAAAACCTGCATGTATTCTCATCCCAAAAATATTAGATTTTAAAAGTGGGACTATAACTCACTTTCACAGATTTTTACTTCGTCGGGAAGTAAGACTTGGCCACTGGTTGATTCACGAACCTATAACAATATATACATATATATCAAAGTATGTTCAAAATATATTTACAACACTTTTAATATATTTTGATGTTTTAAGTTTATTAAGTCAGCTGTCCTCGTTAATAACCTACAACTAGTTGTCCACAGTTAGATATACAGAAATAAATCGATAAATATTATCTTGAATCAATCCACGACCCAGTGTATACGTATCTCAGTATTGATCACAACTCAAACTATACATATTTTGGAATCAACCTTGATACCAACTGAAATGTCCCGTTCTTATTGATTAAAAACGTTTCATATTAATTGATTTCGTTGCGAGGTTTTGACCTCTATATGAGACGTTTTTCAAAGACTGCATTCATTTTTAAAACAAACCATAACCTTTATTTCATAGATAAAGGTTTTAAAAAGCTTTACGTAGATTATCAAATAATGATAATCTAAAATATCCTGTTTACACACGACCATTACATAATGGTTTACAATACAAATATGTTACAACAAAATAAGTTTCTTGAATGCAGTTTTTACACAATATCATACAAGCATGGACTCCAAATCTCGTCCTTATTTAAGTATGCGACAGCGGAAGCTCTTAATAATCACCTGAGAATAAACATGCTTAAAACGTCAACAAAAATGTTGGTGAGTTATAGGTTTAACCTATATATATCAGATCGTAACAATAGACCACAAGATTTCATATTTCAATACACATCCCATACATAGAGATAAAAATCATTCATATGGTGAACACCTGGCAAAAGACATTAACAAGATGCATATATATAAGAATAGCCCCATCATTCCGGGACACCCTTCGGATATGATATAAATTTCGAAGTACTAAAGCATCCGGTACTTTGGATGGGGGTTGTTAGGCCCAATAGATCTATCTTTAGGATTCGCGTCAATTAGGGTGTCTGTTCCCTAATTCTTAGATTACCAGACTTAATAAAAAGGGGCATATTCGATTTCGATAATTCAACCATAGAATGTAGTTTCACGTACTTGTGTCTATTTTGTAAATCATTTATAAAACCTGCATGTATTCTCATCCCAAAAATATTAGATTTTAAAAGTGGGACTATAACTCACTTTCACAGATTTTTACTTCGTCGGGAAGTAAGACTTGGCCACTGGTTGATTCACGAACCTATAACAATATATACATATATATCAAAGTATGTTCAAAATATATTTACAACACTTTTAATATATTTTGATGTTTTAAGTTTATTAAGTCAGCTGTCCTCGTTAATAACCTACAACTAGTTGTCCACAGTTAGATATACAGAAATAAATCGATAAATATTATCTTGAATCAATCCACGACCCAGTGTATACGTATCTCAGTATTGATCACAACTCAAACTATACATATTTTGGAATCAACCTCAACCCTGTATAGCTAACTCCAACATTCACATATAGAGTGTCTATGGTTGTTCCGAAATATATATAGATGTGTCGACATGATAGGTCGAAACATTGTATACGTGTCTATGGTATCTCAAGATTACATAATATACAATACAAGTTGATTAAGTTATGGTTGGAATAGATTTGTTACCAATTTTCACGTAGCTAAAATGAGAAAAATTATCCAATCTTGTTTTACCCATAACTTCTTCATTTTAAATCCGTTTTGAGTGAATCAAATTGCTATGATTTCATATTGAACTCTATTTTATGAATCTAAACAGAAAAGTATAGGTTTATAGACGGAAAAATAAGTTACAAGTCGTTTTTGTAAAGGTAGTCATTTCAGTCGAAAGAACGACGTCTAGATGACCATTTTAGAAAACATACTTCCACTTTGAGTTTAACCATAATTTTTGGATATAGTTTCATGTTCATAATAAAAATCATTTTCTCAGAATAACAACTTTTAAATCAAAGTTTATCATAGTTTTTAATTAACTAACCCAAAACAGCCCGCGGTGTTACTACGACGGCGTAAATCCGGTTTTACGGTGTTTTTCGTGTTTCCAGGTTTTAAATCATTAAGTTAGCATATCATATAGATATAGAACATGTGTTTAGTTGATTTTAAAAGTCAAGTTAGAAGGATTAACTTTTGTTTGCGAACAAGTTTAGAATTAACTAAACTATGTTCTAGTGATTACAAGTTTAAACCTTCGAATAAGATAGCTTTATATGTATGAATCGAATGATGTTATGAACATCATTACTACCTTAAGTTCCTTGGATAAACCTACTGGAAAAGAGAAAAATGGATCTAGCTTCAATGGATCCTTGGATGGCTCGAAGTTCTTGAAGCAAAATCATGACACGAAAACAAGTTCAAGTAAGATCATCACTTGAAATAAGATTGTTATAGTTATAGAAATTGAACCAAAGTTTGAATATGATTATTACCTTGTATTAGAATGATAACCTACTGTAAGAAACAAAGATTTCTTGAGGTTGGATGATCACCTTACAAGATTGGAAGTGAGCTAGCAAACTTGAAAGTATTCTTGATTTTTATGAAACTAGAACTTTTGGAATTTATGAAGAACACTTAGAACTTGAAGATAGAACTTGAGAGAGATCAATTAGATGAAGAAAATTGAAGAATGAAATTGTTTGTAGGTGTTTTTGGTCGTTGGTGTATGGATTAGATATAAAGGATATGTAATTTTGTTTTCATGTAAATAAGTCATGAATGATTACTCATATTTTTGTAATTTTATGAGATATTTCATGCTAGTTGCCAAATGATGGTTCCCACATGTGTTAGGTGACTCACATGGGCTGCTAAGAGCTGATCATTGGAGTGTATATACCAATAGTACATACATCTAAAAGCTGTGTATTGTACGAGTACGAATACGGGTGCATACGAGTAGAATTATTGATGAAACTGAACGAGGATGTAATTGTAAGCATTTTTGTTAAGTAGAAGTATTTTGATAAGTGTATTGAAGTCTTTCAAAAGTGTATAAATACATATTAAAACACTACATGTATATACATTTTAACTGAGTCGTTAAGTCATCGTTAGTCGTTACATGTAAGTGTTGTTTTGAAACTTTTAGGTTAACGATCTTGTTAAATGTTGTTAACCCAATGTTTATAATATCAAATGAGATTTTAAATTATTATATTATCATGATATTATCATGTATGAATATCTCTTAATATGATATATATACATTAAATGTCTTTACAACGATAATCGTTACATATATGTCTCGTTTAAAAATCATTAAGTTAGTAGTCTTGTTTTTACATATGTAGTTCGTTGTTAATATACTTAATGATATGTTTACTTATCATAGTATCATGTTAACTATATATATATATCCATATATATGTCATCATATAGTTTTTACAAGTTTTAACGTTCGTGAATCACCGGTCAACTTGGGTGGTCAATTGTCTATATGAAACATATTTCAATTAATCAAGTCTTAACAAGTTTGATTGCTTAACATGTTGGAAACATTTAATCATGTAAATATCAATCTCAATTAATATATATAAACATGGAAAATTTCGGGTCACTACAAGGTTTTCGGGCCAGTAAATGGGTTGCTACAGTATGAGCCGAGTAGTTTATATATATATATATATATATATATATATATATATATATATATATATATATATATATATATATATATATATATATATATATATATATATATATATATATATATATATATATATATATGTTTTTTTTTTGCTTTGCTGTTTTATAATTTATAAAATATTTATATTAAGTAAATAAAACTTATTATTTTTTTTTTAAAATAAAAATAAAGAAACTTTATAAAACTTATATTTTTAACAAACTCTTAAAAATATATAAATTTTTGTTTTTCTTTTTATATTTTTGAATATATTATTTTTACCAAAGCGTATTTTTATAAAAGTAAACTAAAAATTAATAAAAATCTTTTTTTATAGCGTTGCGCTTCCGGCGTTTAAGCAAGAATTTCCCCGGCAGCGGCGCCAAAAATACTTGATGTGTGCGAGGTGTACTAGGAAATAGTATTATTTTTACAACGAAATACTATTAAATATGATACAATTTTACACTAGATATTTATTTATTTATAGAATGGATATACCTAAACCTTGCTACAACACTTATAGGCAGTGTACCTAATCGTACAGTATTGTAGTTTTTAGTAAGTCCGGTTCGTCCACAGGGAACTCTTAAACAAGCTTAACGCTATATTAGTTTTAAATTTATAAAAATACAAATATATATATATAAGTGATATTATTATTATAAAAGGGGGTTTTTACCGTTTAATGACCGGTTTGTCGATTTTTAAAACTTTAGTCGCAGTTAAAACCTAATGTAAAATATTAAAAATATATATAACTTAATTTAAAGCGTAAAGTAAATAACGATAATGAAATTGCGATAAATAAAAGTGCGATAAAATAAAATTGCGATAATTAAAGAGTACGATAATTAAAAGAGCAATTAAATACAATGACAATAAATAAAAGTGCGATAATTAAAAGTGCAATTAAATATGAAATAAAAGAATTATGCTTATTTAAACTTCTGTAATCATGATGTTTGACGTGTTGATTTTAGTTTATTCTCATGGGTTAATTGTCCTTTGTCCTGGATTATTCAATATGTCCATACGGATTTGTCCATAATAGTCCATCAGTCATAATCATAAAATGCGGAAGTCTTCGCCAAATTATTCTTATTCCCGAAGTCAAATATTCCAACTAATTGGGGATTCGAATTGTAACAAGGTTTTAATACTTTGTTTAATGAATACACCAGGTTATCGACTGCGTGTAAACCAAGGTTTTACTACTTTGTTAATAATTACACCAATTACCCTTGAATGTAATCCATCCCTATTTCAACAAGTCTACTAAATATTAATCCAGTTCCGTGTCCGGTAAAATGAACAATTATTGGTATTTATAGATATCCCGCCCACCATGCCCAGTCAAGCGTATGTTGTTATATATAAATACGTCAAATTATAAGTCTATATATTAAATTAACGAGGTATCATTTAGTTAATATAAAGCCCATTAATAGCCCATAGTCTAATTTCCACAAGTGTCGTTCTTTTGTCCAAACCCCAATTATGGTACAAAGCCCAATTACCCAATCTTAATATTTTTAGCCTAACATCATGATTACTTCGTCTTAAATAAGCATAATAATAACTTAACTACGATACATTAAATTAAAAATAACATTAACCATAACTTACAGTGATTGAAAATAGCGTAGCGTTACACGGACAGAATTTCGACTTACACCCTTACAACATTCGCTAACATACCCTTATTATTAGAATTTAAAATAAAATTAAAATTAAAATTAAAATATAAATATATATATATATCTTACGTATGAGAGAAAGAAGAAAAAGATGTGTAAATTTCGTCCAAAACTCGCGAACTTTATAGGACCAGGCCTGGATTTCAGGGCCATGCGATCGCATGGCTTTTGTGCCTCCAGGCCATGCGATCGCATGGTGGTAGGTAACAGCTCACAATTCTTTGTTTTCTTGTTTGTCGACGTTTTATATATAATATAATATATATATTAATTTTAAGAATTAATTATATATTATATTATATTCATGTGCATAGTTGACTCATAATTTTTAGTCCGTTGCGTTGAGCGTTGAGAGTTGACTTTGGTCCCGGTTCCGAATTTTCGAACGTCCTTGCGTACAATTTAATATCTTGTATTTTGCGTTTCGCTTCTTGTACTCTTGTAATTTTGAGACGTTTCTTATCAATAATTAGAACATCTTTGATTGTATTTTGTACTTTTGAGCTTTTTGGTCGTTTGCGCCTTCAATTCGTCGAATCTGTCTTTTATCTTCACCTTTTATTATTTAAACGAATATCACTTGTAAATAGAACAATTGCAACTAAAAGCTTGTCTTTCTTGAGGGATAATGCTATGAAATATATGTTCGTTTTTAGCATTATCAGTTACTAAAGCATAAATAAATTTAGGTTCCATAATGTGCTGAGTAACTTCAAATTCACCACATGTAAACACAATTCATATAAGGCTATGTAATTTAAAAAAAAAACAACTATCCAGAATCAACCTATCAATTCTATGAATTGATAAATGAATGATAAGGTCCAATGTACCACATGGAAAGACAACTCATATAGGGTTGTGTAAGTAAAAAAACAACTATCGAGAATCAACCCATCAATTCTATCAATTGATAAATGAATGATAAGGTCCAATGTACGACATGTAAAGACAAATCATATACAATTTAACCTAATTTTAAAAAAGGCAGTTCAGCATATTATACATGATAACGAACACACAGTAGCCTATTATACATGATAACGAATACCATATATATATATATATATATATATATATATATATATATATATATATATATATATATATATATATAAGGTACTGCAAACGAATGGATTAGTAGGTATCACCTATCATTAGCCAAATCGAAATCCAGGGTAGTAGCACCCGACTTCTGGTCAACGGGGGAGCCAAGATTCACAGCGTAGCCGACCACATCTAAAAAGAAAATAATAAGCACGATGAATAGGATTGTGTGTATTTAAAATCTACATTTATATATGGGCGATATAAATGGATATGAAAACATACCAACTAAATATTTCCCATTCGTAGGTGTTAGAGCTTCAAATGTGACACAATTGAATGGATGGAGGATGAAACCAGTCGTGTCATTAGTGGGTTGTTTTCGCAGGCGTGTAGAACCTTGTAATTGAATCATAACCTGGTTGTCATTGGGCAGACGATAGTCTGGTTTGTTTGGAAAAACATCAAAATCAGATAGGAAATAAACAGCACCCTCTTTTAGCCTATGAATAAAACAGTGAGCGATATTATTCTTCGCTGCAATTTCTATTACATTCCCCTGTGACCGTTCATAAAATACAAATTAGTTAATATGCTGGAGAAATACAAAAAACATAAAGACACATCTATATACAAAACGGGTTAGAGAAAATGCCAGACAAAGAGAAAGACAGACACATACATATATACATATATTGTTTCACATGAAAGTATTCATACCTTCTCATATGAAGCTATAAAGTCTGTGGTCAGATACTTTCCGTATGCGGTGTGGGTGTCCCAGGATCTGCAGATCATAACCCTAAAAGTATCTTGTTTTCCTTCTTCAAGTTGGTCAAGGAATACGTACGAAGTTTCATCAACAACTTGTGAGCCACCAATGTTAGCCTATTTTTGCCATTTATGATTTGCAGGTTGCTTGAAAATTGAGGATTGCTTTGAGTAATAGATAGTTGATTAAGGCCATGGATTAATTTATAGGGATCTCAGTCTTCTCATAATTGAAGGCATCGTGACCATCAGGAATACAAACAGAGCAGGCATACGGAAGATGAGTAATTGATGAGTTACATGACAATTAATGGTATATCTATCTCATGAATACTAAAACGGTTTTAAACCCATCATTCTCATGATCGAAAGTCACCTGCCACCGAATTAAATGCCGCCACGGTTTAAGAATCCGGTGATGGACATCGTATATAAAACGCACCACCATCAAATTACACCGGAGTAATTCCGCCGCCATAGGCGGTCTGAGGTATACAGATTAGTGTTGGTAATCTGAAGGGACGATGAAACCTAATTTTGGTGGTGAATATGTGAAGGGATGGTGAGCCCTAATTTTGTTTTTTAGAGTCGACACTGTTGGGCGGGCAACATTGAGACCTTTTTTTTTCATCCGAGATATACAAGGGAAAAAAAGGGATAACTATAACTAAAATAACTAAAGAGAAAAAAAGGCTTAAATAATACAAAAATTACTTATGGTTATTCTTATTCTTAAATATTATAAAAAATGGGTAACTTTTATGTGAAAAATAGCATCAATAAAGATTAATGTATATTTATACAAACCTATATTTACTATGGCTTGTTTAATATTTCAATACTCAATGGTAAATAACATAAATAAAGGGTAACTTTCATGTGGTAAATAGTATAAATAAAGGGTAATCTATATGGAGTAAACAATATTTATTAAGGGCTATTTAAGTTTTCTAGACTCAATATATATATATATATATATATATATATATATATATATATATATATATATATATATATATATATATATATATATATATATATATATATATATATATATATATATATATATAGATTTTGATTCTTCGAATACGTGATTTTTTTTATTCAAGTCATATATTTACTAATTCAACAAAACTTGAGATATTATTATAATAATATTTACTGTACTAAACAAGAATATTTTAAATAGTCCCTAAAATAATATCATAATGATAATATAGTATATACTATTATTAATATGATTATAATATTTATCATTATTAATATTAATATTAATATTATAAGATAATATAATATAATATAATATTTTAGGTAATAAAATGCGTATATTTAATTAAATTAATATATGTGAAATAAGTGATAGACTGACACACGGCGAAAATAAATGAGGAGTTGACGCGTGTCATATTTAATCAGAAGTTAACACGTAGGATTATTATCACGCGCTTTATATAATATAGTTTTATGAGCCCGTGCGTTGCACGACATTGTATAAATTAGTAGTCGATAACGTTAATATTGATGTTTATCAAATTTAAATATTTGTACCGTAAAGATTAATAATGAATACTAACACAGAGATTATGAGACCCTATGTTATAATCATTTAAACTTATAAAAAACTAAACACGAGCCCATAAAAAGTTGTTTTAAAACTGATCGTTAAGAGTAATATTTTATGTATATCTGTAATTATATATGTTTTTAGTACAAACTAATAATATTATATCAAAATCTCAAACGAATCAGGGCAGACATACATCTAAATATCTATAAGGATCTTAAAATAATCATTTTATAAACAGATTTCGTGCGTTTATATAATATTCTACAAATATCATATTAACGTAATTTTTATGCGCAAAGTGTAAATTAAATTTTATAATATATAAAATATCATTCTAAAATAAAATTATAATATTTATAATATTATAATATAATATATAATATAATATTAACTTAAATTAGGAAATATAATAATATAATATTATAGGAAATGAAATTGTACATTAACGTAAATTAGGAAATCTAATAATTCAATTAATATATGGAAATTACTTATAGACTGACACATGGCAGGAGTAAAGGAGAAGTTGACACGTGACATTAATTAATTAGGAGTTGATACGTAGAATTATTGTCACACGCTTTATATAATGTATATATATATATATATATATATATATATATATAATATAATATAATATAATATAATATAATATAATATAATATAATATAATATAATATAATATAAATCTCTAAAATATTTATGTCATAAATAAATATTATCCAAGCTTAAAAAAATTAATAAAAAAAAAAGAAAAATTTATAAGCCCCTCATAATGATTAAAATAATTAATTATATTTAATAAAAATATTAGCATGTTTCATTGTATAATATATGAGACATTATGTAAAACCTTATGATAAAACACCCTCATGATCATATGTATAATATTTGAAGCATTATGTACAACCTTATGGTAAAACACCTCCATGATTATATGTACAATATTTGAAGCATTAAGTACAACCTTGTGATAAAACATCCTCGTGACCATATGTACAAATTTTGAAACAAATTGTACAATCTTTTACAAAACACTCCATGAACACATGTACAAACTTTGAAGCATATTATACAAGCTTCATATATAATTGTATTCTAAATTAAAAAAAAATTAAAGAGACATTTGTTATTATTAATAATTATTATTAAAAATATAAATACTCAAGTTTTAAAGCAAACTTTACTATTATTATATTATTATTATTCAAATATGGGTTCTCTGTACAAGATTAATTACGTTACATATGTATACGAAATACACGTCTCAATAAAATGTTATAATATATGCTTTTATGACAGAAAATAGTGATTGTAATGAAAATTGAAAGAAGGTCCTAAGAGAATACATGTAGTTCATTTACTCTGACCATAATATTAATTATAAATTGCAAAATTAAATTATGGACGAATGGTCCGAAAAGATAAGGTAAATTAACCAAATTCAAAAGCTTTGTATGATATAAACATGCAGGGGCGGAAGATAGTGTTACCCAAAGGAAAAGGAAATATCTGCTCCACCTGAATTTAATAGGAAAATTTTATATTAAAATTTTTTTACCAAATAATAAGATTATTCTATAGTGTTCACCCCTTTTGACAATGAAAAATTTATTAAATTTTTACACACTCGCCCAATGTGTATCCGAGTTCAAGTTCCGCCACTCCAAACATGTGTATCTCGCTTTCCATGGTGACTGCCAAACAAAGCCCAAGGAACAAAAATGTCAGTATAGTTGCCATGGCCTAGCCTCCCGATATCAATAGCCCTAACAATCAATAAAAACTATATATTACTCCTATAGAACCAACTAGTAGGATGGTGCCGGCGCGTTACAGCAGAAATGATTTCACTTAATAGTTTTAACATTTCAATAGTTTGTAACTAAACTACGCACATTAACAAACAGAAAAATACTTTTGAAAAAAATAAAAAAAATGAATAGAACATACAAAAAATTTTTGAAAAAAAAAAAGTAGTGAAAAACGACTACATTTTACTATGGTAGTAATGCTTTATAAAAATAAACTTATAACTAATTAGTTAGGTACCATTTTAAAGTGATGTAAAATAAAAGTGTGTATACCAATAAAAGATAAAGAAAGGGGTACTTGTACTCGAGCCCATGACATGCTATTGACAATGTAAAGTTCAAACCATTCAACTAACAGTAGACTTCGGTTTTATATTTAGCGAAGAGTATATAGTATTCATAAATGGATGTGATCTTCATGTTACTTTTTAATGCATGTATATTTAATTATTTATTTTATCTTTAATTATAATACTTATAATAATAATGATATAGTTCAACTCCCTACATTAATTTAGGGACAAAACTATAACTTTATAAAACAAAATGTACATGAATCAAAAATCCATAAATATGCATTGTGTAAAAAATAATTAAGTGGACTACTGTTTATCATCCATATTAGCATACAAGGGAAACTAGTAGATTGAATTAGTAGAGAAAATTTCCATGGTCTAGCCTCTTAAAATCCAGGTTCTTCAGAACAATGCCCAGTTCATGGCTTCATGCTTGCATCAACTTCAACTGTAATATTGAAATAATTAGCAATTTATGAAATGCACACAACTGGTGCTTTAATCAAACTAAATGCTCAAATCAGATATAGATCGCAATAGATGTTGCTAGTAATATAACACTTTACGTGATGATCATATAATATAACACCTTAAGTGGTATGTAATGTATATTTTAAATGTACATATGGATAATCCTTGCGTGATGATCCACAAACATGCAAAAACCCATTGATATAATGTAAAGAAACAAACATTTTGCCGAAACCATAATGGCATCCACTGCACAAACCCATTTCAATTAACACATTATTATTTTAAAAGAGTACTTATAGATAGTTCATCCTGGTACTCTGATACGAAGCTACACAAACCAGACAAATAAAACTCATACGATACAATGTTCACAAAAAAATTCTCAAGTTTCAATGGCCACAAGTAAAGTTTTAGCATGCTTTTTAAAAAGAGTCACCAATAAAAATACTCACGAGATGCAAATAACAAAAATATAGGTTAAGTAGCCATTTAAGATTTAATGAGTAAAAAACATATATTCACACACAAATAGCATGCAACATATGAAGTATAAACACGATTAACTTTTGAAATCAAATTAGTACCCGCCTAGATTTCTTTGCTTAATCAATCAAATTAGGTTTATAAAACACGGATACCTGCCTATGGCCAAAACTTCTGTCAATCATTTCATATAACACATGGTGAGCGTGAAAGGAGACGATTATCTATTTTAATCACAATAAAACTTAACACTTATAATACAGTCATACGTACTATTGGACCATGGTAGAATAAGTAAATTGGAGTAATGTTAACATTAAGTTTTTTTTTTTTTTTTAAATAGTAATTTTAATGAAGGTTCTTGCAAAAATGGAAAAATCGTTTTTTTTTTTTTATTTTTTATTTTACAACAATGGTAAAACCGAAGTTTGAAACTTCGGTTTTGCCATTTCCGAAGTTTTAAACTTCGGTTTTTGTACTTTTTGACCATGTACCCCAAATCCGAAGTTTAAAACTTCGGATTTGTTTTTTTTTTTTTACCCTATGCCTATATAATATGTTACTCCATTACTAATTATTATTATAAATTTAAATTTGAAATTAAATTGGATGACACCAAAACTTTAATCATCATTCCTTTTCCCAACTTGATAAAAGTTTACGTTTTTCAAAAACATTTCAGTCTTTTTATTCAACCCATGCATTCTCTTTCATCTTCTAAAACTCTTTTTCATGTGAAATCACAAATTTCATTCCTAACATTCTAAACAATATATACATGGCATCAAAAATCACGTACATCCTCCTCGTTATCTAACTGTTTGAAAAAAGAAAAAAAACCAAATCCGAAGTTCGAAACTTCGGATTTGGGGTACATGGTCAAAAAGCACAAAAACCGAAGTTTCAAACTTCGGACTTGGCAAAACCGAAGTTTGAAACTTCGGTTTTACCATTTTCGTAACGAATTTTGTAAAATTTCTATTTTTGCAAGAGAGGTTAATAAAATTACTATTTAAAAAAAAAATCTAACATTAAATCACAATATCTATAACTTATGCTTTTTTTTTCCTGATAGTATAGAATAAAAAATCCAAACATATAATAAAAGTAATTTAAAAATATATCAGATAAGAATAGCTATTTTCAGTACAATCATATCGTCAATGGGTTGATCGAGTCCTCCGGAATTGATTACAAGATGAAACAGTTAAAAGTCAAAGCAACTAAAATCCAACTAAGTAGAAACACTCCCAAAGGCGTCTTTGGACGTATGCAAGATAGGCAACCGCCTAGGACCCAAAAAGTTTGAAAGGCCCAAAATTTATATATATATATATATATATATATATATATATATATATATATATATATATATATATATATATATATATATATATATATATTTCAAAATATTCTATTTAGTAAAATTAAAAATTGTCAATTAAAGTTGCAATATTGTTATTTTAAATAGTTAAATGCATTGTAAGTATATATACAAAGTGATAAATTTAAGTATTATCTTTTTATATGTATTAAAAAATTAAACGTGATAAGGATAATGATGCTATTAATTAGCACATGTATATCACATATGTATATCTGATGTATATCGATCTCTCATCTCATGTATATCTTTCCCATGTATTTAGCATATGTAGTTGCTATTGTATTTCACTCATGTACCCTATATATTGTATATTCTGATTATTAATGGAATTCATGTTCAGCCTATAACTCTTATATGATATCACGAGCCTGTTGAATCTTCTTAATTTTTATTTTTCAGCAGCTTCTTCATTCTTCACCATGTCCTCTCACACGATCCCAAACGACGCGGATCCCACACACCCGATTATTGTTGTGATGCTTTCCAACATAATAAAACTTACATCCCTCAATTACACCTCATGGAAGCTCCAAATCCAAGTAACCTTGGATGGATATGGACTGATAATGCTAAAAAGGAACATATATTTAGTATCAATATCATCTCAATATGTAAAGTTTTTAGTTGTAATTATTCTAATTTTAAGTTGTAATCGTTTAAATAAATAAGTGCGAAAACGAAAGACGCAAACCGCTCGAAAATGAAGATTTAAAGACGAAAACGAAGACTTGAAAGACGAAAATGTCCAAAATACTCAAACGTACAAGTTATACTCCAAGTGGTTTAATTTATTGATAAGAAACGTCTAAAAATGACAAGAGTACAAGCCGCGAAACGCAAAGTACAAGATATCTAAGCGTACGAAAAGGCGTTCGAAAATTCAGAACTGAGACATAAACCGAGCATCAACGTACAACTCAACGGAGCTAAAATTACAAGTCAACTATGCACTAGAATATAATATAATATATATAATTATATAAAATTATATATTATATATTATTATATTATATATTATTATATTCAGCAGCCCACATTTAACTCAATTTGGTGAGCTGAATCTGAAGCTCCGCACTCGCGGAGCTGTAAGGCACAAAAGTACCGCACTCGCGGAGCAGCCAGATTCAAAAACTGCCTATAAAAGGCACAAACTTCTACCGAACCCATTACCCCTTTTCTAACCTCAATCTCTCTATATGTATTTATATTTATATTTATAATTATAATTAATTTTAATTTAAGCTTAATAATAATAATAAGGTTATTGTAAGAAATATTTTACGGGTTTTAAGTCGAAACTCTGTCCGTGTAACGCTACGCGATAAATAATCACTGTAAGCTATGTTCTTCCTTTTTCAATTAATGTATCGTAACTAAGTTATTATTATGATTATTTAAGACGAAGTAATCGTGATGTTGGACTAAATATTAAAGACGGGGTTATTGGATTTTGTACCATAATTCGGGTTTGGACAAAAGACCGACACTTGTGGACATTGGACTATGAACTATTAATAGATGGGGGATATTGTCTAATCGAATGACAACTCATTAGAATCTGTCGAACCTATCTTCAAATTAGTTAATCTAATAATTATTAAATGATTATGCATGTCCTATTTAGTGACGTTTATACGACATCTTTTACGATCATTTAATTAATTATTCGGGTTGGGTAATTGATTATTCAAACTGATCATCTGGGTAAATTAATGTTCATATCTTATTAAAACAGGGTTGGATTACATACAAGGGTAATTGGTGTAATTGTTAACAAAGTATTAAAAGCTTGGATTATACGCAGTCGATAACCTGGTGTAATTATTAACAAAGTATTAAAACCTTATTACAGTTCGAATCCCTAATTAGTTGGAATATTTGACTTCGGGAATAAGGTTAATTTGACGAGCATTTTATAATTATGACCGATGGACTATTATGGACAAAAACCAGATAGGTATCAAATAAACCAGGACAAAGGACAATTAACACGAGTAACAATTAATTAAAATCAAAACGTCAAACATCATGATTACGGAAGTTTAAATAAGCATAATACTTTTATTTCATATTTCATCGTACCTTTATTTACTATCATTTTAATTACTGCAATTTACTTTATCGCAATTTAAATTCTGTCATTTATATTATCGTCATTTATCTTTACGCTTTATTTAAAATCGACAAACCGGTCATTAAACGGTAAAACCCCCCTTTTATAATAATAATAATAATACTACTATATTACTAATATATATATATATATATATATATATATATATATATATATATATATATATATATATATATACATATATATATATATATATATATATATATATATATTTATACAAATATAATTGTTTAAAAATATAGTGTACGCAATAAGCCGTCTCCCTGTGGAACGAACCGGACTTACTAAAAACTACACTACTCTACGATTAGGTACACTGCCTATAGTGTTGTAGCAAGGTTTAGGTATATCCCATCTATATAAATAATTAAAACTTGTGTAAATTGTACCGTATTTCGTATTAAAAATAATAGTACTTCGTACTACACCTCGCACACATCAAGTTTTTGGCGCCGCTGCCGGGGAGCTACGCCGAAGCGAAGCGCTATAAAAAAAATTAAGTTTTAAGCCATTTTAAAATATATATATATATATATATATATATATATATATATATATATATATATATATATATATATATATATATATATATATATATATATAAGTTTTAAATATTAAAAACAAAAATATAAAGAAAGAAAAGAAAAATATATATATCTATATTTTTAAGTGTTTAAATTAAAAAGTTCATATTTTTTATTAAGGTTTATAAAAACTAATAAGTAAATTTTTTTTAGTTTTAGTTAAGTTATATTATATTTTCTATAAATTAAAAAGAGTAAAAAAAATAATAATAATAATAAGAAAAACATTGAACCTGCGAATTTGAGCCTGCATACCATTTGAAATTGTGTAACTCCGCAGTCACGGAGCCATTTGGGCAGAAAACTTCCACACTCGCGGAGCTCTCTGACACGCTCATACTTGGTACTGCATTAATTACAGATTTAGGGTTAAATTTTATAATTATTATTATTAAACCTAATTAGGGTTTTTAGTTAATACATATTTATTTCTAGTTTTAATTTATACTTTGTAATATTAAGTTTTAATATTATTATTAAATATATAAAATTAATACTTTTATAAAATATTATAAAAATAATCTTTTTATATAAAATAAGTAATTTTATCAATTTTTGTCTTTCTTTTTATAAATTATATATTTTAATCATTTAATTCGTAAATTGTATATTTATCGTTCGTAATTAGTTTTAAACTTACTTTTTGTCATAATTATTTTATATTTCTAGATTTTTAGGCTTTGCCGTAAAATCCCTTAAGTGCTTTTTCTTTAGATTAAGATTTAGGCGCTTTAGAATTTTACGACGTCGCTTATCACTTTAGTTTTAAATAGATTTTAGTGCCTAATTAAGTTATTGCCATTTTGAATATAGAATTCCTTTTAAGGTTTAATACCTTTAGGTGTAACTTTTTAGATTTAGTTTTTTTTAGACTTTTAAATTTCGACGCTTTATTTTCTTTTTATTATTTTTCGACGTTTATTTTTTGACTTCTTATTTTTCGACGCGCTTTTTTTTTTCATTTCGACGCTCTAGTTTTTAGGACATAGAATTTTTCGTTATTTTCTTTAAACTTCGACGAAAAATTATTTTAAGCGGTTAAATTGATAGACATCCAAAATTTTCTGCTTCGTAGTAATAGTTGGATTTGTTAGTGGCTGAGTTATGGATTTTTCGACTTAAAGGATCCTGGCTCCCTGCTGCATCTTTTGGCTATTCGAAACGTGGGCAAAAGCAGAAAAGTCTATTAATTTAATAACTTATAAAATTTTTATTTTTATAACTAATAGGATATTCAGTGAATGCACCGAGCAAAACGTTCACCACCTTTCATACGTTCATCACCTGTAACTCGATCAAGACATCTAGCCAATATCGTCGCCGTTGATTTTTCTTTAGAATCATCATCTAGTCGACCAAGTACTCCAATTCAAATTTTCGCTAATCCATTTTTTGAACCCGACTTCAAAATTGAAAACCCGGAGGATATTCAAGGACAATACCAAGAGCCTGAACCACTAATCATTCCTCCTGAACCACAAACTGTTAAATCAGAATCTTTTAGTGATTCGGATTCAGCAATTTCAAATATGGAAATAACGGAACCTCTAAGTATGGAAGATCGAATGAGAGCGACACGCACTGGCCAAGAACACGGCATTATTAAGCCAGACATTAATGCGCCAGATTATGAAATCAAAGGACAAATCCTACACATGGTAACTAATCAATGCCAATATAGTGGTACGCCAAAATAAGATCTAAACGAACATCTCCGAACCTTTAATAGGATCTGTACTCTATTCAAAATCAGAGAAGTTAAGGATGAACAGATCTATCTCATGTTGTTTCCCTGGACTTTAAAGGGAGAAGCCTAAGATTGGTTAGAATCATTACTTGAAGGAGCGATTGACACATGGGATGTTTTAGTTGAGAAATTTATTAAAAGATTCTTTCCGGCATCCAAAGCCGTGAGACTTCAAGGAGAAATTGTTACGTTCGCGCAAAAGCCAAATGAAACTCTATATGAGGCGTGGACAAGATTCGGAAAGTTGTTGATGTAGTGACCCGAACTTTTCCATGTTTATATATATTAATTGAGATTGATATTTACATGATTAAATGTTTCCAACATGTTAAGCAATCAAACTTGTTAAGACTTGATTAATTGAAATATGTTTCATATAGACAATTGACCACCCAAGTTGACCGGTGATTCACGAACGTTAAAACTTGTAAAAACGATATGATGACATATATATGGATATATATATAGTTAACATGATACTATGATAAGTAAACATATCATTAAGTATATTAACAATGAACTACATATGTAAAAACAAGACTACTAACTTAATGATTTTTAAACGAGACATATATGTAACGATTATCGTTGTAAAGACATTTAATGTATATATATATCATATTAAGAGATATTCATACATGATAATATCATGATAATATAATAATTCAAAATCTCATTTGATATTATAAACATTGGGTTAACAACATTTAACAAGATCGTTAACATAAAGGTTTCAAAACAACACTTACATGTAACGACTAACGATGACTTAACGACTCAGTTAAAATGTATATACATGTAGTGTTTTAATATGTATTTATACAGTTTTGAAAGACTTCAATACACTTATCAAAATACTTCTACCTAACAAAAATGCTTACAATTACATCCTCGTTCAGTTTCATCAACAATTCTACTCGTATGCACCCGTATTCGTACTCGTACAATACACAGCTTTTAGATGTATGTACTATTGGTATATACACTCCAATGATCAGCTTTTAGCAGCCCATGTGAGTCACCTAACACATGTGAGAACCATCATTTGGCAACTAGCATGAAATATCTCATAAAATTACAAAAATATGAGTAATCATTCATGACTTATTTACATGAAAACAAAATTACATATCCTTTATATCTAATCCATACACCAACGACCAAAAATACCTACAAACACTTTAATTCTTCAATTTTCTTCATCTAATTGATCTCTCTCAAGTTCTATCTTCAAGTTCTAAGTGTTCTTCATATATTCTACAAGTTCTAGTTACTTAAAATCAAGAATACTTTCAAGTTTGCTAGCTCACTTCCAATCTTGTAAGGTGATCATCCAACCTCAAGAAATCTTTGTTTATTACAGTAGGTTATCATTCTAATACAAGGTAATAATCATATTCAAACTTTGGTTCAATTTCTATAACTATAACAATCTTATTTCAAGTGATGATCTTACTTGAACTTGTTTTCGTGTCATGATTCTGCTTCAAGAACTTCGAGCCATCCAAGGATCCATTGAAGCTAGATCCATTTTTCTCTTTTCCAGTAGGTTTATCCAAGGAACTTAAGGTAGTAATGATGTTCATAACATCATTCAATTCATACATATAAAGCTATCTTATTCGAAGGTTTAAACTTGTAATCACTAGAACATTGTTTAGTTAATTCTAAACTTGTTCGCAAATAAAAGTTAATCCTTCTAACTTGACTTTTAAAATCAACTAAACACATATTCTATATCTATATGATATGCTAACTTAATGATTTAAAACCTGGAAACACGAAAAACACCGTAAAACCGGATTTACGCTGTCGTAGTAACACCGCGGGCTGTTTTGGGTTAGTTAATTAAAAACTATGATAAACTTTGATTTAAAAGTTGTTATTCTGAAAAAATGATTTTTATTATGAACATGAAACTATATCCAAAAATTATGGTTAAACTCAAAGTGGAAGTATGTTTTCTAAAATGGTCATCTAGACGACGTTCTTTCGACTGAAATGACTACCTTTACAAAAACGACTTGTAACTTATTTTTCCGACTATAAACCTATACTTTTTCTGTTTAGATTCATAAAATAGAGTTCAATATGAAACCATAGCAATTTGATTCACTCAAAACGGATTTAAAATGAAGAAGTTATGGGTAAAACAAGATTGGATAATTTTTCTCATTTTAGCTACGTGAAAATTGGTAACAAATCTATTCCAACCATAACTTAATCAACTTGTATTGTATATTATGTAATCTTGAGATACCATAGACACGTATACAATGTTTCGACCTATCATGTCGACACATCTATATATATTTCGGAACAACCATAGACACTCTATATGTGAATGTTGGAGTTAGCTATACAGGGTTGAGGTTGATTCCAAAATATATATAGTTTGAGTTGTGATAATTACTGAGATACGTATACACTGGGTCGTGGATTGATTCAAGATAATATTTATCGATTTATTTCTGTACATCTAACTGTGGACAACTAGTTGTAGGTTACTAACGAGGACAGCTGACTTAATAAACTTAAAACATCAAAATATATTAAAAGTGTTGTAAATATATTTTGAACATACTTTGATATATATGTATATATTGTTATAGGTTCGTGAATCAACCAGTGGCCAAGTCTTACTTCCCGACGAAGTAAAAATCTGTGAAAGTGAGTTATAGTCCCACTTTTAAAATCTAATATTTTTGGGATGAGAATACATGCAGGTTTTATAAATGATTTACAAAATAGACACAAGTACGTGAAACTACATTCTATGGTTGAATTATCGAAATCGAATATGCCCCTTTTTATTAAGTCTGGTAATCTAAGAATTAGGGAACAGACACCCTAATTGACACGAATCCTAAAGATAGATCTATTGGGACTAACAAACCCCATCCAAAGTACCGGATGCTTTAGTACTTCGAAATTTATATCATATCCGAAGGGTGTCCCGGAATGATGGGGATATTCTTATATATGCATCTTGTTAATGTCGGTTACCAGGTGTTCACCATATGAATGATTTTTATCTCTATGTATGGGATGTGTATTGAAATATGAAATCTTGTGGTCTATTATTATGATTTGATATATATAGGTTAAACCTATAACTCACCAACATTTTTGTTGATGTTTTAAGCATGTTTATTCTCAGGTGATTATTAAGAGCTTCCGCTGTCACATACTTAAATAAGGATGAGATTTGGAGTCCATGCTTGTATGATATTGTGTAAAAACTGCATTCAAGAAACTTATTTTGTTGTAACATATTTGTATTGTAAACCATTATGTAATGGTCGTGTGTAAACAGGATATTTTAGATTATCATTATTTGATAATCTACGTAAAGCTTTTTAAACCTTTATTGATGAAATAAAGGTTATGGTTTGTTTTAAAATGAATGCAGTCTTTGAAAAACGTCTCATATAGAGGTCAAAACCTCGCAACGAAATCAATTAATATGGAACATTTTTAATTAATAAGAACGGGACATTTCAGTTGAGAGCATGTCCTCAACACGGTTTAGACACTTATCAAATAGTACAAATATTCTACCAAGGTGTCGACGTTGCTACACGAAAAGACATCGACACAGCAGCTGGTGGTTCCATTATGAAGAAAACCGCAACCGAAGCTCACAAAATTATTGATAACACAGCCTCCCACTCGCATGAGTGGCACCAGGAAAAAGATATTTTTCATTCATATAAACTGGCTAGAGCCGATTCTAGCCATGACTTTGATTCCGTTTTCGCAAAAATAGATGCTTTCGAGAGACGAATGGAAAAGATGAGTAAAGATATTCACGCAATACGAATTAGTTGTGAGCAATGCGGTGGACCACACTTAACAAAAGATTGTCACATTGAACAAACGATGGAACAACGTGAGAATGTTTCCTACATGAACCAAAGGCAGGGAAATAATTATCAAAATAATTATCAACTGCCAAGGGCAAACTTCAATCGAAATCAAAACATTCTTTACAATCCAAATGGACCCAACAATAACTCATACAACCAACAAGGTCTGAATAACCAATCAACTCAAAACAACACTTTCAATCAACAAAGACCTGGCTTATATAAACCACCACAACAAACCGAAGAGAAAAAGCCAAATCTGGAAGAAATGATGGTAAAGCTAATGGAATCTCAAACACAATTTATTACATCTTAAACGCAAACAAATGAGAGGTTTGATCAGTCATTAAGAACTCAACAAGCTTTCATTTTGAATTTAGAAAAATACGTAGGTACTCTTGCTAGTTTGATGAGTAAGAGGGAACAAGGAAAGCTACCGAGTAATACTGAAGTATATCCTCGGAATGAGAATGTTAATATGGTATCCACGAATTCTGAAAAACCAGCATCAGAAGATGGGAAGGTTTTCGATGTGAGTAACAATGAAGAAGTTACGCCACCACCACTACCCGAGTATGTAAAGCCAGTGGTGGCACCATACAGACCACCCATCCCATTTCCAAGAAAAGGAGTTGAGTATGAGCAAGTAATAGGTAATAAAGTTTGTGATACCTCTGGAAAGAAGAAGAAGAATAAGAAGGTACAAGAAACAAAAACCGTAAAAATAAACCCGGTGAAGACAGTTCCACCAAAACTTCCTCCAAGGTTGGGTGATTCGGGTGAATTTATTATTCCTTGTCTACTTAGTGATTGTGTCATGTATGATGCACCAGCAGATTTAGGTGCGAGTGTGAGTGTTATGCATCTTTCATTATATAAGAGATTAGGAGTAGGTGAGTTAAGTCCAACAAAAATGAGTGTTCGACTCTTTGATCAAACCATTAGGCACTCAGTTAGAATCACTGACAACCTACCCGTTCAAGTGGGTAATTTAACCTTTTTAGTAGAATTTATTGTCATTGACATAGAAGAGGACTCAAACATTGCTCTAATTTTAGGTCGACCATTCTTAGCATCCACCAGGGCGTTTTTTGATGTAAGAGAGGGTAGAATGACCCTTAGTGATGGTGAAAAATCAGTCACCTTTGTTTTTCGAAAGACTAAATCTCCACCAACCAAAACCGTTGAACCAAAAATGATTGGTAAGAACCATATTGTTTTACCAACTCCAACGGTAGTGCTTAAAAATAATAAAACGCCTAAGTGTGGGGAAGATGAAGTAAAACCTAATGATGACCTGGTAACAAAGAACCCCGTTGTTGATACGAAATTAAATGATCCCGTTATTAACAGTTCAATGAAGAAACTTATTAAACGGATTCGAGATGCTAGAACTAAGGGGAACTTTAAGTTATGTAACCGGTTAGTATCCAATCTTTCGAATAAAGAAAAGGCGAAACTAGTTGAATTTGTGGATGTTACACAGGAATCCGACCAATGGCTTAAAGAAAAAGTCACAGATATGCAAGTTGATTATGGTCCAAGAGAAATTGACAATGAAGTTAACCACAATTTCGACACCACATTTACCTAAGTGTGGGGAGATTCAAATGTTTTAAGAAAAAAATTGCTGTCTAGAGTTAGTTGTTCTGTTCTCGTGTAGTTTTCAAGAATGGAATCCGATTGGTATTTTCCACTAGCAGACACTAAAGAACTAGTTTTCTCCCCCATTCTGAAATTTTGTTTTGTAGGTTTTGTATGAAATTAATATGCTTTTTAAATTTAAGTTTTGTGTGAATTTAAAAACAAAATTTACTTTATTTCATTAAGTTTAAAAAAATGATTTCTAAAATTCGTCGTAAGTTAAAGACTAGGTCATGGAACCGAAATTGCTTTACCCGATGGCGGGGCGAAAAATTTTGTTATCATTATTTTTAATATTATTGAACTAAAGTATACCAAAAAAATTAAAAAACCCAAAAATCTTTTCTTTTAAAAAAATCGCTTTAAAAACGACAAATTTTAAATTTTGTCGAGGGACGGACTAGGTAAACGTACCGAAACTACATAAAGTAAAAGGAAACAAAATTTTAAAAAATTATTCATTTAAATTGTTTTAATAAATAAAGGTTTTATATATATATATATATATATATATATATATATATATATATATATATATATATATATATATATATATATATATATATATATATATATATATATATATATATATATATATATATATATATTATATGTTTGTAGTTTATCTTATGTACAAAACAGGGTAAAACAGCGCATTTTCAAAGACTGACATTAAAGTTCAGCAAAAGCTACTAATTTTGACGACAAGACGCAAAATATCAAATGTGATATAAAATAATATGTTTGCAAACTCGGTATTTTTAATCACTTTTCTACACTAATCATCCTCATGAATTTATAATTATAGTCCGATTTCATGTATATGAGGGCATTGCAGGATCTCAAGTGTGGGGAAGGGTTATAAATTCTCTCGGATTTACATAGTTTAATTGCCAAATTTTGTGAAAATTTGAAAAATTTTCAATTAAATTAATTCAAAATCATGTTTATACATATTTATGAACAATAAAACTAGGTGATAATACCGAAATTATTGTTACCTCGGAAAGGACATAAATTGAGAAACAACCCAAAACGCTTGAATTCATTTAAAATGGAATAGAAGAAAATAAAAAGGCAAAGAAAGACATATATCACATATTTTTGTACAAGATTATTGCAGGTACTTTTGTTTTGGACGATACTAATCAGTTTTACCCGAATTACTGTAATATATTTGAAAGAAAGATGGATCTACACGATGAATCAATTCCATCATTAAAAGGAAGTAAAGTCTTCCAAAAAAGACACGCGCTTCTTGATTTAGGTCAGGAAGTTGTCGTCCAGACCAGCTGCAGGTTGACGAAAAATATAGAAAAGTCATCTCTAAAATTAGCAGGAAATCCACGGACCTCAGCATCAAACAGGGTAGCCAAGTGGTCAGACTTATCCTAACCATAAGAGGATCTGTCTCGTAAAATGGGGAGGGCGCCGTGCAAATTAGCTTGATAAGACTAATGAATCAGACCCCCAGAAAGGATAATCTCCTTAAAGATCAAAAATCAGCTTTTAAGCCTGATATTACTCATTCCTTGAGATTGACCTTAAAGATTGAGAATTACAAACTCATGGAATTCAATGATATCTAAACTCGAGCTTGAACGAGAAAATATTTTGATCAAATACAAACCGATTTGTTTTCTGAAAACCTATTTTCAATGCGTTCATTACCATTGAACGTAAAATCCTAAGAATTCACCGGAATTCATTAGGTCACCTAAACCAAATCGGGTGTCAACCGTAAGAACGGTGGTTGCATAGCATGGTCGAAGACAGGACCTTGTGCCAGACCAAAAAATTATAGGGTGATCTTTACTATTTCTCCTACAAAGGATAGTAATTGCATCAGACACGTTTTTTACCATAATTATCTGCATGTCATTAGACATTGCCTTAACAGTTGCTTGTTCATCGCTTTCCTTTACAACTGGATGGTAGTTTACCGAAAGGTAATATACGGAGCAAGTAAACTGGACGTGTTGCTTTCCTAATACAAGGTTAGCAAGTGGGTGACAAAACCGCAAGTTTTGAGCTAAAATTTTAAAATCTGAAACCCACACAACCCACAAAAACATTTTGCAAACACCGGTGAAGGATTATTCCGGAAAACTTGTCGAGGGTAAAATCTAGCCTGAATTTTCAAAAGATCAAATGTTTTCATAAAGATCCAATTTCCTTAAAGGATCTACATTTTTATAGTCATGTGGGACTGTAAACCACATCGATACAATCATTGTTTATACCGCCGTATTAAAATCACTGATGTATAAAGTGTGAGAATAAAAAAGTGATTCGAGTAAAGTGTGATTTAATTACAAGTTCTATATTGCTTGAGGACAAGCAACGTTCAAGTGTGGGGATATTTGATAATGCTAAAAAGGAACATATATTTAGTATCAATATCATCCCAATATGTAAAGTTTTTAGTTGTAATTATTCTATTATTAAGTTGTAATCGTTTAAATAAATAAGTACGAAAACGAAAGATGCAAACCGCTCGAAAATGAAGATTTAAAGACGAAAACGAAGACTTGAAAGATGAAAATGTCCAAAATACTCAAACGTACAAGTTATACTCCAAGTGGTTTAATTTATTGATAAGAAACGCCTAAAAATGACAAGAGTACAAGCCGCGAAACGCAAAGTACAAGATATCTAAGCGTACGAAAAGGCGTTCGAAAATTCGGAACTGAGACATAAACCGAGCATCAACGTACAACTCAACGGAGCTAAAATTACAAGTCAACTATGCACAAGAATATAATATAATATATATATATATAATTATATAAAATTATATACTATTGATAATGCTAAAAACGAACATATATTTCATAGCATTATCCCTCAAGAAAGATAAGCTTTTAGTTGCAATTGTTCTATTTACAAGTGATATTCGTTTAAATAATAAAAGGTGAAGAGAAAAGACAGATTCGACGAATTAAAGACGCAAACGACCAAAAAGCTAAAAAGTACAAAGTACAATCAAAGTGGTTCAAATTATTGATGAGAAACGTCTAAAAGTTACAAAAGTACGAGCAGCGAAATGCAAAGTACAGGATATTAAATAGTACGAAAGGACGTTCAAAAATCCGGAACCAGGATCTAAGCCAACTCTCAACGCGCGACGAAACGGACCGAAAATTACAAGTCAACGGAGTACAAGAATATAATATAATATATAATTAATTATATATAATTAATTATATTATATTATAAATATTATAAAAATCCAGCTGCCCACGTTTTGGAAGCTTTGTGACCAGGAAAAAGTGGCCATGCGATCGCATGGCCAGGCAGTGTAAATGTCATGCGGTCGCATGGTGCACAGTATCTGCTCAGGTCCTATAAATTTCAAAGTTTGGTCGACGAATTTTGCACAATTTTTCAATCTTTCTCTCACAGATATATATATATATATATATATATATATATATATATATATATATATATATATATATATATATATATATATATATATATTATAATTTTAATTTTAATTTAAGATTAATAATGATAAGGGTGTGTTAGCGAATGTTGTAAGTGTGTAAGTCGAAATTCTGTCCGTGTAACGCTACGCTATTATTAATCATTGTAAGTTATGTTCAACCTTTTTAAATTAATGTCTCGTAGCTAAGTTATTATTATGCTTATTTAAGCCAAAGTAATCGTGATGTTGGGCTAAAATATTAAGACGGGGTTATTGGGCTTTGTACCATAATTGGGGTTTGGACAAAAGAACGACACTTGTGAAAATTGGACTACGGGCTATTAATGGGCTTTATATTTGTTTAATTGAATGATAATTCGTTAATTTAATATAAAGATTTAAAATTGTACATACCTATAAATAACCACATACACTCGATCGGACACAATGAGCGGGATATTTATAAGTACTAATAATCGTTCATTTAACCGGACACGGGAATGAATTAATAGTTAATGGACTTATTAAAACAGGGGTGAATTACATACAAGGAAAATTGGTGTAATTATAGTTTAAGTCCCCAATTAGTTGGAATATTTGACTTCGGATATAAGAATAATTTGACGAGGACACGCGCACTTTATATTTATGACTGATGGACTGTTATGGACAAAAACCAGATGGACATATCGAATAATCCAGTACAAAGGACAATTAACCCATGGTAATAAACTAAAATCAAAACGTCAAACATCATAATTACGGAAGTTTAAATAAGCATAATTCCTTTATTTCATATTTTATCGCACTTTTATTTACTGTCATTTTATTTAATTGCACTTTTAATTATCGCACTTTAATTATTGTCATTTACTTTACGCTTTAAATTAAGTTATTTTTATTTTACATTTGGTTTTAACTGCGACAAAAGTTTTAAAATGGACAAACCGGTCATTAAACAGTAAAAACCCCCTTTTATAATGATAATACTACTTATATATATATATATATATATATATATATATATATATATATATATATATATATATATATATATATATATATATATATATATATATATATATATGTATGTATATATATATATATATATATTTAAATTTATACAAATATAATTTTTAAAAATATAGCGTTAAACTTGGCTAGATCCCTGTGGAACGAACCGGACTTACTAAAAACTACACTACTGTACGATTAGGTACACTGTCTATAAGTGTTGTAGCAAGGTTTAGGTATATCCACTCTATAAATAAATAAATAACTTGTGTAAAAATGTATCATATTTAATAGTATTTCGTAGCAAAAATATAACTATTTCGTATACACCTCTACGCACATTATGTATTTTTGGCGCCGCTGCCGGGGACAAACAACGCCGAAAGCGAAACGCTATAAAAAAAGATTTTTATTAAGCTTTAATTCATTTTTATAAAAAAAATACGTTTTATATAATACAATCAAAATTATAATATACATATATATATATATATATATATATATATATATATATATATATATATATATATATATATATATATATATATATATATATATATATATATATATATATATATATATATATATTTAAGAGTTGTTCAAAATATAAAAAATTAAAAAGTTTGTATTTTCTTTTAATTACAAAAACTAATAGGTAGTTTGTTTTAAAAAATTAAGTTTTTATTTATTTTATATAAATACTTTATATAAATATAAAACAGAAAATTAAAAAAAATATATAAATATAAGTACTCGGCCCGACACTGTAGCAGCCCATAATCTGGCCTGGAACCCTAACCCATGCGACCGCATGGAATTATAACTCCAAACTTGAAATGTCCCGTTCATATTGATTATAAACGTTCCATATTAATTGATTTCGTCGCGAGGTTTTGACCTCTATATGAGACGTTTTTCAAAGACTGCATTCATTTTTTTTAAAACAACCATAACCTTTATTTTATCTATAAAGGTTTAAAAGCATTACGTAGATTATCAAATAATGATAATCTAAAATATACCGTTTACACAAGACCATTACATAATGGTTTACAATAAGAATATATTATATCAAAAATAAGTTTCTTGAATGCAGTTTTTACATAATATCATACAAGCATGGACTCCAAATCTTGTCCTTATTTTAGTATGCAACAGCGGAAGCTCTTAATAATCACCTGAGAATAAACATGCTTAAAACGTCAACAAAAATGTTGGTGAGTTATAGGTTTAATCTATATATTATCAAATCATAATAATAGACCACAAGATTTCATATTTCAATATACATCCCATACATAGAGATAAAAATCATTCATATGGTGAACACCTGGTAACCGACATTAACATGATTCATATAAGAATATCCCCTATCATTCTGGAAAATCCTTCGGACATGATAAAAACAACATCGAAGTACTAAAGCATCAGGTACTTTGGATTGGGTTCGTTAGGCCCAATAGATCTATCTTTAGGATTTGCGTCAATTAGTAGATCGGTTTACTAATTCTTAGGTTACCAAGCAAAAGGGGCATATTCGGCTTCGATCATTCACCCATATAATATAGTTTCATTTACTTGTGTCTATTTCGTAAAACATTTATAAAACTACATGTATTCTCATCCCAAAATATTATATTTTAAAAGTGGGACTATAACTCACTTTCACAGATTTTTACTTCGTCGGGAAGTAAGACTTGGCCACTGGTCGATTCACGAACCTATAACAAATATGTACATATATATCAAAGTATGTTCAAAATATATTTACAACATTTTTAATACGTTTTAATGTTTTAAGTTTATTAAGTCAGCTGTCCTCGTTAGTAACCTACAACTAGTTGTCCACAATTAGATGTACAGAAATAAATCGATATATATATTATCTTGAATCAATCCACGACCCAGTGTATACATGTCTCAAGCTAGATCACAACTCAAAGTATATATATTTTTGGAATCAACCTCAACCCTGTATAGCTAACTCCAACATTACTACATATAGAGTGTCTATGGTTATTCCAAATAATATATATACATGGGTCGATATGATATGTCAAAACATTTGCATACGTGTCTATGGTATTCCAAGATTACATAATATATTAGAATATATATGATTTGTATAGAATTGTTACAATATTTCCCGTAGCTACAACAATCAAAAAATATCCAATCTTGTTTTACCCATAACTTCTTCGTTTTAAATCCATTTTGAGTGAATCAAATTGCTATGGTTTCATATTGAACTCTATTTTATGAATCTAAACAGAAAAAGTATAGGTTTATAGTCAGAAGTATAAGTTACAAGTCTTGTTTTAAAACCTTTAGATTAACGGTCTTGTTAAATGTTGTTAACCCCATGTTTATTATATCTAAAGAAATGCTAAATTGTTACATTATCATGATATTATGATATATAATATATCTTAGTATGATATATATACAGTTAAATGTCGTTACAATGATACTCGTTACATATATGTCTCGTTTCGAAATCATTAAGTTAGCAGTCTTATTTTTACATATGTAGTTCATTGTTAATACACTTAATGATATATTTACTTATCATTTATCATGATTATATACTGTAACAACATCTTAAAATGATTCATATGTAATTAGTAAGACGTTGATATAACGATAATCGTTATATATATCGTTTTCGAGTTTCTTAATTCAATAGGCTCATTTTTATGTATATAACTCATTGTTAAAATACCTAATGAGATACATACTTATCATAATATCATGTTAACTATATATATATATATATATATATATATATATATATATATATATATATATATATATCCATATATATATCCATATATATGTCATCATATAGTTTTTATAAGTTTTAACGTTCGTGAATCACCGGTCAACTTGGGTGGTCAATTGTCCATATAAAACCTATTTCAATTAATCAAGTCTTAATAAGTTTGATTGTTTAACATGTTGAAAACACTTAATCATGAAAATATAAATTTCATTTAATATAAATAAACATGGAAAAGTTCGGGTCACTACAGTACCTACCCGTTAAATAAATTTCATCCCAAAATTTTAAGAAGTTGAAGGTGTTGACGTATCTTCTGGAAATAAGTGCGGGTACTTCTTCTTCATCTGATCTTCTTGTTCCCAGGTGAACTCGGGTCCTCTACGAGCATTCCATCGAACCTTAACAATTGGTATCTTGTTTTGCTTAAGTCTTTTAACCTCGCGATCCATTATTTAGACGGGTTCTTCGACGAATTGAAGTTTTTCGTTGATTTGGATTTCGTCAAACGGAATAGTGAGATCTTCTTTAGCAAAACATTTCTTTAAATTTGAGACGTGGAAAGTGTTATGTACAGCCGCGAATTGTTGTGGTAATTCAAGTCGGTAAACAACTGGTCCGACACGATCAATAATCTTGAATGGTCCAATATACCTTGGATTTAATTTCCCCCGTTTACCAAATCGAACAACGCCTTTCCAAGGTGCAACTTTAAGCATGACCATCTCTCCAATTTCAAATTCTATATCGTTTCTTTTAATGTTCACGTAACTCTTTTGTCTACTTTGGGCGGTTTTCAACCGTTGTTGAATTTGGATGATCTTCTCGGTAGTTTCTTGTATTATCTCCGGACTAGTAATCTGTCTATCCCCCACTTCACTCCAACAAATCAGAGACCTGCACTTTTCTACCATAGAGTGCTTCAAATGGCGCCATCTCAATGCTTGAATGGTAGCTATTGTTGTAAGAAAATTCTGCTAACGGAAGGTGTCGATCCCAACTGTTTCCGAAATCAATAACACATGCTCTTAGCATGTCTTCAAGCGTTTGTATCGTCCTTTCGCTCTGCCCATCAGTTTGTGGATGATAAGCAGTACTCATGTCTAGATGCGTTCCTAATGCTTGCTGTAATGTCTGCCAGATTCTTGAAATAAATCTGCCAACCCTATCAGAGATAATAGAGATTGGTATTCCATGTCTGGAGACGACTTCCTTCAAATACAGTCGTGCTAACTTCTCCATTTTGTCATCTTCTCTTATTGGCAGGAAGTGTGCTGATTTAGTGAAACGATCAACTATTACCCAAATAGTATCAAAACCACTTGCAGTCCTTGGCAATTTAGTGATGAAATCTATGGTAATGTTTTCCTATTTCCATTCCGGGATTTCGGGTTGTTGAAGTAGACCTGATGGTTTCTGATGCTCAGCTTTGACCTTAGAACACGTCAAACATTCTCCTACGTATTTAGCAACATCGGATTTCATACCTGGCCACCAAAAATATTTCTTGAGATCCTTGTACATCTTCCCCGTTCCAGGATGTATTGAGTATCTGGTTTTATGAGCTTCTCTAAGTACCATTTCTCTCATATCTCCAAATTTTAGTACCCAAATTCTTTCAGCCCTAAACAGGGTTCCGTCTTCCCAAATATTAAGATGTTTCTCAGATCCTTTGGGTATTTCATCCTTTAAGTTTCCCTCTTTTAAAACTCCTTGTTGCGCCTCCTTTATTTGAGTAGTAAGGTTAGTGTGAATCATTATATTCATAGATTTTACACGAATGGGTTCTTTGTCCTTTCTGCTCAAGGCGTCGGCTACCACATTTGCCTTCCCCGGGTGGTAACAAATCTCAAAGTCGTAATTATTCAACAATTCAATCCACCTACGTTGCCTCATATTCAGTTGTTTCTAATTAAATATGTGTTGAAGACTTTTGTGGTCAGTATATATAATACTTTTAACCCCATATAAGTAGTGCCTCTAAGTCTTTAATGCAAAAACAACCGCGCCTAATTCCAAATCATGCGTCGTATAATTCTGTTCGTGAATCTTCAATTGTCGAGACGCATAAGCAATTACTTTCGATGGTTGCACTAATACACAACCGAGACCTTGCTTTGAGGCGTCACAATATATCACAAAATCATCATTCCCTTAAGGTAATGACAATATAGGTGCTGTAGTTAACTTTTTCTTTAATAACTGAAACGGTTTCTCTTGTTCATCCTTCCATTTAAATTTCTTCCCTTTATGCGTTAATGCAGTCAAGGGTTTTGCTATTTTATAAAAATCTTGGATGAATCTCCTATAATAACCAGCTAGCCCTAAAAATTGGCGTATGTATTTGGAGTTTTCGGGGTTTCCCACTTTTCAACGGTTTTAATCTTTGCTGGATCCACCTGAATACCTTCTTTGTTCACTATATGACTGAGGAATTGAACTTCTTCCAACCAAAATGCACACTTTGAAAACTTAGCGTACAATTTTTCTTTTCTCAGCAACTCTAGCACTTTGCTACTTTGAAAAGAGATTATCAAGTTATTTTGGGTAATAATAACACTAAGGAATTAGCACAACTATGTGTTAAACATTTACTCAGTTTCCGAGTGTTTTCAGGTGCATAACTATATGCATCAATCTTTTCTCCCGTAGATGACGTGCGGCTGGTGTATCTTCTCGATTGAGGTGTTTTCAAGAATCATGAAAGGTTTAAACGCAGATTGTAATCGTCAGGATACAAATGAGGTTTGAGATGAAATCAAGTGGCAAACTTGAAGAATTATTTAGTTTCATATATTATAATCAATATTTTAATTCATTTTAATTGTCCCATGTTATTAGTCCACAGTCGATAGTCCACAGTTGATAGTCCAATAATTCATATATAGTTTAATATATAATATTCGAATTAATTAATACGTATCGTGACCCGTATACTTCTCAGACTCGATCACAACTCAAAGTATACATATTATTGTAGAATCAACCTCAACCCTGTATAGAGAACTCGATCATTACTGCATATAGAGTGTCTATGGTTATTCCAAATAATATATATATATGCGCATCGATATGATATGTCAAAACCTTGTATACGTGTCCCGATTTTTAAAGTGCGTAAAAATAAATAACAGAAATTAAATGACGATAAATAAAATTGCGAGAATGTAAATTGCGATAATTAAATTTCGATAAATAAAAATGTAATCAGTTAGCTAGGAACAATTAGCTAGGAACAGTTAGCGTGGATTCTTAACAAAATTTCTCATAGTTAATTTGTTTGTTTCTAATAAATTTTATTTTGTCCAATGTTTTCTTCATTATGCCACTTGTTGGATTCCGATAAATCAAAATTCCAAATATGAAATTGAATGAAAATGGTTATTCTGCGGTGAACAGATACGTATATCGATGGATGTAAGTAGGATAGTAAAAGACTATTGAATCAGATTCGAAGAACGTACAAGGTAACTTATTAATGTGAAATCTAAATATTCCTCGGGTATTACCTACCCGTTAAAATATTTTCACCATTAACAGTTTGTACAATAAAACTTTTAATTACCATCTTTATGAAAACATATATTCATATATATTTTCTTCAGACGAAATCATGGATTTAATGAGTCAATGTGATATTAAACTCATCAGATTTACGGCTAGAACTAGAGTACATAATCTCTAAAACATTAGAGATTATATAATCGCCATGAAGGACGAAGATAGTTTATTTAGAACGATTCGTAGAACGATGATTATGCTAGAAGTATAGACTGCGAGGTTGAGACGTGTGATGATGTTGTTGTGGTTGGTACTGGTTATGCTGCTGGTACTACTGATGGTGGTACTATTGCTGTCGGTGCTACAAGTGTTGTTGGTGCTGAGGTCGGTGATGATGTTGGTGTAGTAAGTATAATTTGTAGATCACGCACCATTCTTGTAAGGTTTTCTATCCTACCCTCTATCATTTCTATCCATCCACTCATCTGATTCGATAGATCTTGATTATCAATTCGAAGTTCCCTAACTTCTTCTAATATTCCCCTTCTATTAGTATTCGGAAGTAGAGGTTGAATATTTTTTGAGATTGCAGTAATGCGACCTTCGAGGTGGAAAAACTTTAGCAAGAAGAGTGAATACAGTGTTGCGTATAGGTTCATCGGTGAGTACATCATTTTCTCCGATGTTAGGAGGTAAGTTTGGTTCGCGGTAGGGCTCGCCTTCTTCATTTCTCCATCGAGTGAGTAAGTCTCGGACCCACCCCCATCTCCTCCATAAAGAAAAATAACTAAATGGTTGAGGCACTTCTGGTTCATTGACTTCGGAGTCTGCTTCAATATACATCTCGAAATCACTTCCGGAACTAATGGAATCCAAGCTAGGTGTAGGATCCATCTCTCACAATCAGTTAAAGGGTTTTGATATGAAATGATTTTCGGTTATCAGATAATATTCTAATTATATAGAATATCTAATATAGTACAGAAGATCCCGTAGATTACGGAGGAAATTAAGGAAACGTGTCAAATAAAGTCTACAGTAACAGATATGCTAAGATATGAATTTTGTCTATACACTATTCATGCAGTCAATGCAGTAAAACGTGTCTAGACTAAGAATAATGAGCAGGTAATTTCCTAAAGATGATAAGCAGATAATTTCCGACAAAAATGATAAGCAAAACTTTTGACATGCAGACACGGTCGAAGTCCAGACTCACTAATGCATCCTAACGACTATCAGTTAGACGCACTAATGCAAGACCTGGTTCGCTAAGACCACCGCTCTGATACCAACTGTAGAGACCCATCCTAATCCATCCGGACGAAGTCCATATCGATTATAAACGATTCACAACAGTTGGTTACATCGCGAGGTACTTGACCTCTATATGATACAATTTACAAACATTGCATTCTTTTATGAAAAGACAATCTTTCATTACATCAAAAGTAGACATACATGCATACCATTTCATAATATCCAACTATAAATGACCTAATCCGTCATTTACTTAATAATCTCTAATGAACTTCAATGACTCGAATGAAACGTCTTTTGAAATATGTCAGGAATGACTCCAGGTAATATCCTTAAAATGAGCTAATGTACAGCGGAAGATTTCTTTCAAACCTGAGAATAAACATGCTTTAAAGTGTCAACCAAAAGGTTGGTGAGTTCATTAGTTTAACATAAATAATCATTTCATAATTATAATAGACCACAAGATTTCATATTTCCATTTCTCATAAACATACGTCCCATGCATAGAGACAAAAATATCATTCATATGGATGAACACCTGGTAACCGACATTCACAATATGCATATAAGAATATCCCCATCATTCCGGGATCCTCCTTCAGACATGATATAAATTTTGAAGTACTAAAGCATCCGGTACTTTGGATGGGGCTTGTTGGGCCCGATAGATCTATCTTTAGAGTTCGCGTTAATTAGGGTGTCTGTTCCCTAATTCTTAGATTACCAGACTTAATAAAAAGGGGCATATTCGATTTCGATAATTCAACCATATAATGTAGTTTCGATTACTTGTGTCTATTTCGTAAAACATTTATAAAAATTTGCGCATGTATTCTCAGCCCAAAAATATAAAGGGTAAAAAGGTAAATGAAACTCACCATACTGTATTTTGTAGTAAAAATACATATAACATCATTGAATAACTGAACAATGCAGGGTTGGCCTCGAATTCACGAACCTATATCATTTGTTTATTTATTAATACACATATTTGTAATTGAACAATATATATACAAATTTATTAGTTATATTATATATATGTTTCATATATTCATTTTGTATATGAAAATATTAGTTTTGGTATGTTATATGTATAATATATATATATATATATATATATATATATATATATATATATATATATATATATATATATATATATATACATCGTTTGTTTTGTTAAGATATATTAATTATAGTAATACTAATATAATATTTAATAATGGTAAAAATGATAATAATTATAATACTTAATATTACTAATAAAGATAATAATATTGATGATTCTTTTAATGATAATACTAATGATATTTTTAATGATAACGGTAATATTATTAAAAAAATGATAATTTTTAATACAAATGATAACTTTTAATACTTTTAATAATAATAATGATAATATTGATAGTAATAATAGCCATAATACCTATAGTAATAATACTTATAATACTATTAATAATGATAATAATGGTAATGGTAATAATAATTATAACTACGTTAATAATAATACTCATGTTTTTAAAATGATACTAATACTAATTTTAATGAAAGTAGTAATAAATTTTATTACATTCATAATAATAATAATATAATAATCATAATCCTAATAATATTAATAATACCTAAAAGGGTAACCACTACTTTAGTTGGTAAAAAAAATAATAATACTAATAACTAGTATACTAGTAACAATAACTACTAATAACAATAATATTAATAACAATAATAATAATAATAACAATTATGATAATGATAATGATAATAATAATAATAATAATAATAATAATAATAATAATAATAATAATAATAATAATAATAATAATAATAATAATAATAATAATAATAATAATAATAATAATAATAATAATAATAATAATAATAATAATAATACTAGTAATAGAATTGAGTATAAGAGTGTATACCTTTCCAATAAGCTTTTATAAAAAGAAAGCCCCAAACGAGACTCGAACCCAAGACTTCTCGCTCAACAGTTAAGACTCCTAACCATCTGCACTAATTTGTTTTTCTGTTTTGTATTCCAATCTTATATAATTAAACCCGTAATTTATCTGTTCCATTTTCTCTTCTTCATCACTCAATTTGTCAGACCCAACAGACTATATCTTAAGCCCAATTTGTAAAACAGTCCATGGCTAAAATAAATTCGCTGGCCCAATGATTATTCGAAGATGGTAGCCCAGTTACACACACCCTTTAATAAACTGTGATATATGTTGTAATTTAAAATCAGCAACGAATATTAGCTTGGTAGACCAGGATGTATAGCAACTGAAATTTTTATATTGCAAGTTGTCCAAGTGGTGTAAACACAAATGAATTTGTCGGCCATCTTAATAAAGCAATATATACTTGATATCCACTTTGAACTATAACCCTTTTTTTATAGTCTTTATATAAATTTCATGATGGCTGCGTGTAATCTTATTTCGAACGAGAATTGGAAACAGAAAGATGGCAAGTAGCAAAGAAAGAAAGTTGTTCAAGGGTTGGTTGTTGTTTGCAGGTTTAAAGTGTTGATGAGATGATTATTTACAGTAATCGATTAGAAAGAAGAACGGTAGCAGCTGTAAACGAACGTGGGTTTTGGTTTGTGATTCGGTTAGTAAACAGATATAGTAACAAGTTATGATGTTGAATGTTTTATGATGATTATCAAGTTACAGTTTATAATAATGGTGATCAGACTATACTTGGTGGTGATGGTTCGATTGAGGTAATGAATGAGCCGATGGTGGTGTTTAAATGGGAATGATGATCAAAGGTGTTGATTGTCGAGTAGAACAAGCATAATGGTGGTGGCTGTATTAAAGGTGGTGAAGATGGTTTCGGTGGTGAAAATGTTTATGGTGGTTATGGTTGGAGTTCACGGTGGTGATAATGGTAATGACTTGGTTTTTCGATGCAGATAAGTGATGATGATTGAAATGGTGATCGAAGGTTTGTGCAAGTTGGTTTTTTGTTATGTATCTCCTATCTATGTATGCATAGTTATATAGATGCTAACAGATATAATTACAGCTAATGTAACTCATTCAACGTTTGTTTTCTAGCTTATTGTACTCGATAGAATATAGTTTGTCAGAGAATAAAAATCAGGTTACAATTTCAACTTAATGGTACGATTTGATATATATCTTGTCGACAGAATATAAAAGTCATGAGGGAAACAAAATCAACAATTTAAGAGCAGGTTTCAAAATGGTACTATGGAAAGTGATGTGTAACAGAATTGAAGATAGATACAAAAATAGAAGAACAGTTTGAAAGTGATTGGAACTGATCCCCTTGCCAAAGTTCGTTGGTAACATAGTTACTAAGAATCAAGTGTACTAATAATAATAGTTTTAGTAATAATCAATAATATTAATACTGAATTATTAATTAATAATCATAATATAATAACTCTATTAATAATAATATTTGCAATGATAATAATATCAAAATAATATTAATATGAATAAAAATCATGATAAAGTAATGATAAATATAATTTTACATACAAATGATAATTATATTATTATTAGTGTTAATGATAATAAAAATAATTTATTTTTAATGATAATAATAATATCTAATAATAATACAAGTAATAATTAAGATACAACAAGTTACACGTATCAAATTTCACATTAAAAACAATAATATTAATAATACTGATGTTAACATTAATATTAATATTAAGGTTAATATTACTAATGAAAGTAATAATAATAATATTTTAACTTAATATTACTTTTAATATATTAACATTACAATTCTATTAATTATGTAATGTTTAATGATTATATACTATGTATAATTGAATTCTTATACATTATAATATACATATAATCATAATCATATATGGAAATCATATATTTATGTATATAGATTCATTTTAAATTAAAAAAAAATCCTTTGTATCTTATTTTAGTTCAATGGTTAAATGGTATTATATTAATATATTAATTCAAATTAAAGTATAAACTTATATTTATCTTTACATATATATATTTATTTACATACTTATTTACACACAATTGTTCGTGAATCGTCGGGAATAGTCAAAGGTCAATTGAATATATAAAACAGTTCAAAGTTTTCGAGACTCAACATTACAGACTTTGCTTATCGTGTCGAAATAATATAAAGATTAATTTTAAATTTGGTTGGAAATTTTCGGGTCATCACACCTGCCCATTAGTATTCCCCAGATTCGGGCAATTTCTAATAATGTGGCCCGGTTTTCTACATTTATAACAAACAGGGTTGGTATTACTTGTTCCAACACTATTCGTTTCGGCATTACTTGTTCCGACATTATTTGTTCCTTTGGTTCTGTTAAACTTTGGTCCGTAGATCTCACACTTTGTCGCGCTATGACCATTTCTTTTACACCTGTTGCAAAATGTCATGCAAAACCCCTGATGATTTTCTTCACACCTATGACATGGCAGTTTTTGGTTTTTGTTGCCGTTGTTGTTATTGAGGTTGTTGTTGGGATTGTTATTGTTATTGAAACGGTTGTTGTAGTTATTGTTGTTGTTGTTGGGATGTTTGTTGTATTTATTGCTAGGATTGTGGTTATTGTTGCGATTGTTGTTGCGGTTGTTGGGATAGTTGTTGCGATTGTGGTTGTAATTGTTGCTGTTGTACTGGTGACTCTTGTCACCGTTTTCCTCCCACTTCCTCTTTTGTTGTTTCGTGTTGGCTTCTTCGGCTGCCTGCTCTTTAATTCTTCCCTCAATCTGATTTATGAGTTTATGAGCCATTCGACTTGCCTTCTGTATAGAAGCGGGCTCGTGTGAACTCACATCTTCTTGAATCCTCACTGGTAACCCTTTTACAAACGCGTCGATCTTCTCTTCTTCATCTTCGAATGCTCCCGGACACAATAGGCACAACTCTGTGAATCGTCGTTCATATGTGGTAACGTCGAACCCTTGTGTTCGTAACTCTCTAAGTTCTACCTTGAGTTTATTGACTTCGTTTCTAGGACGGTACTGCTCGTTCATCAATTGCTTGAATGCCGACCACGGTAGTGCGTAAGCAGCATTTTGTCCTACCTGTTCAAGATAGGTGTTCCACCACGTTAACGCAGTACCTGTGAAGGTATGCGTAGCATACTTAACTTTGTCCTCTTCAGTACACTTACTTATGGCAAACACCGATTCGACTTTCTCGGTCCACCGTTTCAATCCAATTGGTCCTTCGGTTCCATCAAATTCCAAAGGTTTGCAGGCAGTGAATTCTTTGTAGGAGCATCCTACACGATCTCTTGCGCCGTTAGCTGCATTGCTAGATTCAGAGTTATTGTTGGTATGTAGCGCAGCCTGTACTGTGGCTATGTTTGTAGCAAGAAAGGTACGAAATTCCTCTTCGCTCATATTCATGGTTTGTCGAGTAGTCAGTGCCATTTCCTTCAAAATAGCCAATTGAATCGAGTTAATCATACAGAATATTAAGAGTAGTCAATAGTATTTCGTAGCATAATATGAACTCATTTATAAAAGCTTTTCCTTCATATTAGCATTTTATAACTTTAAATCGGGTACTACCTACCCGTTAAGTTCATACTTAGTAGCTAATATACAATTCAACTACTACAATTCCATATGAAAAACTGATCATAATAATATATCACATACAAATATTCTTCAAACTTACAACTTCGCTATATTACATATAACATGAAATATAGTACACTTTGATACAGGACAGTTTTGAAGATAAACCTAGTTAATACGCAAGTTGTTCAGTAAAGGAAATAAAGACACGTAATTCATAAGTCCAGAAACAAGTCATGCATTCTGGTTTTACTAAGACGACTTCCCATCCTTGGTCTTGTGGAAAATAACCGTTATGACCATTGGCTAGGTAGCATGTTGTAATGTCGTCAAAAGGACAAGGGTTTCGTAATGTCCAACAGCCCCGTAATAATCTAAAAATCTTATTTCTCACCCCAACTACTGAATCCGTCACTTGTGGGAAGGTCTTATTTAAAAGCTGCAGTCTGATGTTCTTTTTCTCACTTTGGTAAGAAGCGAACATCACTAACCCGTAAGCATAACATGCTTCTTTATGTTGCATGTTAGAAGCTCTTTCTAATTCACGAAATCCTATGTTGGGATATGTTGAGTCAAAATAGGTTCTTAACCTGTAGCTTAAAATTGCATTTGGGTTCCCCGTATTTAATGCTTTAAAGAAAACACGACGTAACTTACGGTCTCCCCAATGTGATATACCCCACCTATCAAAGGAAAGCCTTTTATAAATTAAGGCATTTCTGGAAAGTCTTTCAAATGTTTGACAAGTTAATTTCGCCATAACTAAATATGCTGATGAATTCTGACCGACTCTAGACAAGATTTCCTCAATCATATCCTCTGGTAGGTCTTCTAAAATATTTGGTTGTCTACCCTTAACGTCTATTTTGTTTTTATACTGTAAAATAGACAAGGATTAGATTCGTAAAAGATAATTAACAAACAATACAAGCAATTTTTTTTACATAGAACATAAATATACAAGCATACTACAATACATATAATATACATAATGATTACAACCCTCTAATCTGAATCACTGGTTTCTTCTTCTTCGGACTTGGTTCGTTTTCCTAATTTTCTAGGAATATATGGTGTTCCTCTAAAACGAGCCGTCGTTTTCCACAATGGTTTAGAGAAACCTGGTGGTTTCGAGGTTCCCAGATCATTCTTACATTTCAGGAAATACGGATGTTGTCGATAAATATAAAGTTCATCGGGGTTGGAATCGGGTTTCTCTATTTTTATACCTTTTCCCTTATTATTTTCTTTCACTTTATTAAATTGGGTCGAGGTAATTTCTATAACATCATCGGAATCCTCATCGTGATCTGATTCATCGGAAAATTGGTAATCTTCCCAATATTTTGCTTCTTCGGCGGAAACACCATTGACCATTATTAACTTTGGTCCGTTGGTTGAGGATTTTCTTTTATTTAATTGATTTACTATAGGTATCAATATTTCTTCCTCCGGAACCTCTTCTTCTGGTTCCTCCTCTTCCGATTCCTCCTCTTCTGGTTCCTCTTCTTCCGATTCCTCCTCTTCTGGTTCCTCCTCTTCCGGTTCCTCCTCTTCCGGTTCCTCTTCGGGAATTTGTGAATCTTCCCAAAATATATTTGACTCTTCATTATTATTAGGTGAATAAATGAGATTTGTACTAGAGGTAGACATCTATCACACAATATCAAACACGTTAAGAGATTAATATATCACATAATATTTACATGTTAATAATATATAGTTTCCAACAAAAAATGTTAAGCAATCATTTTTGAAGAAACACACGGTCGAAGTCCAGACTCACTAATGCATCCTAACAAACTCGGTAAGACACACTAATGTAATTTTCTGGTTCTCTAAGATCAATGCTCGGATACCAACTGAAATGTCCCGTTCATATTGATTATAAACGTTCCATATTAATTGATTTCGTCGCGAGGTTTTGACCTCTATATGAGACATTTTTCAAATACTGCATTCATTTTTTTTAAAACAACCATAACCTTTATTTTATCTATAAAGGTTTAAAAGCATTACGTAGATTATCAAATAATGATAATCTAAAATATACCGTTTACACACGACCATTACATAATGGTTTACAATAAGAATATATTATATCAAAAATAAGTTTCTTGAATGCAGTTTTTACATAATATCATACAAGCATGGACTCCAAATCTTGTCCTTATTTTAGTATGCAACAGCGGAAGCTCTTAATAATCACCTGAAAATAAACATGCTTAAAACGTCAACAAAAATGTTGGTGAGTTATAGGTTTAACCTATATATTATCAAATCATAATAATAGACCACAAGATTTCATATTTCAATATACATCCCATACATAGAGAAGAAAATCATTCATATGGTGAACACCAGGTAACCGACATTAACAAGATGCATATAAGAATATCCCCTATCATTTCGGGAAATCCTTCGGACATGATAAAAACAACATCGAAGTACTAAAGCATCCGGTACTTTGGATGGGGTTTGTTAGGCCCAATAGATCTATCTTTAGGATTCGCGTCAATTAGTAGATCGGTTTACTAATTCTTAGGTTACCAAGCAAAAGGGGCATATTCGTCTTCGATCATTCACCCATATAATGTAGTTTCATTTACTTGTGTCTATTTCGTAAAACATTTATAAAACTGCATGTATTCTCATCTCAAATATTATATTTTAAAAGTGGGACTATAACTCACTTTCACAGATTTTTTACTTTGTCGGGAAGTAAGACTTGGCCACTGGTCGATTCACGAACCTATAACAAATATGTACATATATATCAAAGTATGTTCAAAATATATTTACAACATTTTTAATACGTTTTAATGTTTTAAGTTTATTAAATCAGCTGTCCTCGTTAGTAACCTACAACTAGTTGTCCACAATTAGATGTACAGAAATAAATCGATATATATTATCTTGAATCAATCCACGACCCAGTGTATACATGTCTCAGGCTAGATCACAACTCAAAGTATATATATTTTTGGAATCAACCTTAACCCTGTATAGCTAACTCCAATATTACTCCATATAGAGTATCTATGGTTGTTCCAAATAATATATATACATGGGTCGATATGATATGTCAAAACATTTTCATACGTGTCTATGGTATCCCAAGATTACATAATATATTAGAATACATGTATAATACAATATAAGTTAGCTAGGATATGATTTGTATAGAATTGTTACAATATTTCCCGTAGCTACAACAATAAAAAAATATCCAATCTTGTTTTACCCATAACTTCTTCGTTTTAAATCCATTTTGAGTGAATCAAATTGCTATGGTTTCATATTGAACTCTATTTTATGAATATAACAGAAAAAGTATAGGTTTATAGTCAAAAATATAAGTTACAAGTCATTTTGTAAGAGGTAGTCATTTTAGTCGAAAGAACGACGTCTCGATGACCATTTTGAAAAACATACTTCCACTTTGAGTTTAACCATGATTGTTGGATATAGTTTCATGTTCATAAGAAAAATCATTTTCCCAGAAGAACAACTTTTAAATCAAAGTTTATCATAGTTTTTAATTATCAAACCCAAAACAGCCCGCGGTGTTACTACGACGGCGTATGTCCGATTTTATGGTGTTTTTAGTGTTTCCAGGTTTTAAATCATTAAGCTAGCATATCATATAGATATATGACATGTGTTTAGTTGATTTTAAAAGTTAAGTTAGAAGGATTAACTTTTGTTTGCGAACAAGTTTAGAATTAACTAAACTATATTCTAGTGATTTCAAGTTTAAACCTTGGAATAAGATAGCTTTATATGTATGAATCGAATGATGTTATGAACATCATTACTACCTCAAGTTTTGTGGATAAACCTACTGGAAAAGAGACAAATGGATCTAGCTTTAAAGGATCCTTGAATGGCTTGAAAGTTCTTGAAGCAGAATCATGACACGAAAACAAGTTCAAGTAAGATCATCACTCGAAATAAGATTGTTATAGTTATAGAAATTTAATCAAATTTTGAATATGAGTATTACCTTGTATTAGAAAGATATCTTACTATAAATAAGAAAGATTTCTTGAGGTTAGATGATCACTTAACAAGATAGGAAGTAAGCTAGCAAACTTGGAAGTATTCTTGATTTTATGAAACTAGAACTTATAGAATTTATGAAGAACACTTAGAACTTGAAGATATAACTTGAGAGAGATCAATTAGATGAAGAAAATTGAAGAATGAAAGTGTTTGTAGGTGTTTTTGGTCGTTGGTATATGGATTAGATATAAAGGATGTGTAATTTTGTTTACATGTAAATAAGTCATGAATGATTACTAATATTTTAGTAATTTTATGAGATATTTCATGCTAGTTTCCAAATGATGGTTCTCACATGTGTTAGGTGACTCACATGGGCTGATAAGAGTTGATCATTGGAGTGTATATACCAATAGTACATACATCTAAAAGTTGTGTATTGTACGAGTACGAATACGGGTGCATACGAGTAGAATTGTTGATGAAAATGAATGAGGATGTAATTGTAAGCATTTTTTTTAAGTAGAAGTACTTTGATAAGTGTCTTGGAGTCTTTCAAAAGTGTATGAATACATATTAAAACACTACATGTATATACATTTTAACTGAGTCGTTAAGTCATCGTTAGTCGTTATATGTAAATGTTGTTTTGAAACCTTTAGATTAACGGTCTTGTTAAATGTTGTTAACCCAATGTTTATTATATCTAAAGAAATGCTAAATTGTTACATTATCATGATATTATGATATATAATATATCTTAGTATGATATAGATACAGTTAAATGTCGTTACAACGATAATCGTTACATATATGTCTCGTTTCGAAATCATTAAGTTAGTAATCTTATTTTTACATATGTAGTTCATTGTTAATACACTTAATAATATATTTACTTATCATTTATCATGTTTATATACTGTAACAATATCTTAAAATGATTCATATGTAATTAGTAAGATGTTGATATAACGATAATCGTTATATATATCGTTTTCGAGTTTCTTAATTCAATAGGCTCATTTTTATGTATATAACTCATTGTTAAAATACCTAATGAGATACATACTTATCAGAATATCATGTTAACTATATATATATCCATATATATGTCATCATATAGTTTTTACAAGTTTTAACGTTCGTGAATCACCGGTCAACTTGGGTGGTCAATTGTCCATATAAAACCTATTCAATTAAGCAAGTTTTAACAAGTTTGATTGCTTAATATGTTGGAAACACTTAATCATGTAAATATCAATTTCATTTAATATAAATAAACATGGAAAAGTTTGGGTCACTACAAAACTCATGCGATCGCATGACTGGATTTGACAGCCCAGGTACCTGGTACGACCAGAATTAGGGTTAGTTTAATAATAATAATTATTAATTAATTAGTTTAGGGTTTACTTAAATATTAATTAGTTAAGTTTTAATTAAATTTTGTATTTTTTAGTTATAATTAGTTTTATTAATTATAAACCAAATACTTTTTATAAAAATAATATTTTTAAAAAAATAATATTTTTATAACTTTATTTTTATTTTTATATTTTCGTATCTTTTTAGTCGTTTAATCATAATTTGTATATTTATGGTTCGTAACTAGTTTTAAGACTTAGTATTTTACCGTAGTTTATTTTTATTTCTATTTAGGCTTTGACGTAAAGTCCCTTAAGTGCTTTTTCTTTAGACTAAGATTTAGATGCTTTAGAATTTTGCGATGCCGTTTTAAGATTTTAGTACTTTTTAAGTTATTACCGTTTTGGATATAGAATTCCTTTTAAGCTTTAATACCTTTAGACGCAACTTTTAATTCTTAGTTTTTAGACTTTTAAGTTTCGACGCGCTACGTTCTTTTTATTATTTTTTGACCTTTTATTTTTCGACGTTTTTCGATGCGCTCTTTTTCTTTCTTATTTCTCGACGCTCTAGTTTTTAGGACTTAGATTTTTTTCTATTTCTTCTCTAAAAATTCAAAATTTCGAAGAAAAATTATTTTAATTGGTTAAATTAATAGACACTCAAAATTTTCTGGTTCGTAGTAATAGTTGTATTTGTTAGTGGCGAGTTGTGGGCTTCCGATTTAAAGGGTCCTGGCTACCTGCTGCATCTATTGGCTATTCGAAACGTGGGCAAAATCAGAAAAGTCTATTAATTTGATAACTTGTATAATTTTTATCTTTTATAACTAATAAGATATTCAGTGAATGCACCGAGCAAAATGTTCACCACCTTTTATACGTTCACCACCTGTAACTCGATCAAGACATCTAGCCAATATTGTCGCTGTTGATTTTTCTTTAGAATCGTCATCCAGTCGACCAAGTACTCCAATTCAAATTTCTGATAATCCATTTTTTGAACCCGACCTCACAATTGAGAATTCGGAGGATATTCAGGGACAATTCAGAGATCCTGAACCATTACTCTTTCCTCCGGAACCACCAATCATTCAAACAGAGATTGTTGAGGAAGAAACCTTTAAATCAGAATCCCTTAGTGATTCAGATTCAATAAATTCAATCATGGAAAATCTGGAACCTCTAAGTATGGAAGATCGAATGAGAGCTAAACGCACTGGCCAAGGTCACGCAATTACTCAACCAGACATTAATGCGCCAGATTATGAAATCAAAGGACAAATCCTACACATGGTAACTAATCAATGCCAATTTAGTGGTGCGCCGAAGGAAGATCCAAATGAACATCTTCGTACCTTTAATAGGATCTGTACACTATTTAAAATCCGAGAAGTGGAGGATGAACAGATCTATCTCATGTTATTTCCCTGGGCTTTAAAGGGAGAAGCCAAAGATTGGTTAGAATCGTTACATGAAGGGCGGATTGATACATGGGACATTTTAGTTGAAAAATTTCTTAAACAATTCTTTTCGGCATCTAAAGCCGTAAGACTTCAAGGAGAAATTGTTACGTTCACACAAAAGCCAAATGAAACTTTATATGAAGCGTGGACAAGATTTGGAAAGTTATTGAGAGGATGTCCGCAACATGGTTTAGACACTTATCAAATAGTACAAATATTCTACCAAGGATGCGACATCACTACACGAAAATACATCGATATAGCAGCTGGTGGTTCCATTATGAAGAAAACCGCAACTGAAGCTTATAAAATTATTGATAACACTGCTTCCCACTCACATGAGTAGCACCAAGAAAAAGATATCGTTATATCATCTAAAGTAGCTAGAGCCGATTCTAGCCATGACTTTGATTCCATTTCCGCAAAGATAGATGCTGTCGAGAGACGAATGGAAAAGATGACTAAAGATATTCACTCAATACGAATTAGTTGTGAGCAGTGTGGACAACCACATTTGACAAAAGATTGTCTCAGTATTGAACAAACAATAGAACAAAGAGAGAATGTTTCATACATGAAACAAAGGCCTGGAAATAATTATCAGAATAATTATCAACCGCCAAGACCAATCTACAATCAAAACCAGAATTATAACCGAAATGTTCCATATAACAACCAACAAGGTCATAGCAATCAACAAGTATCTAATAATACTTACAATCAGCAAAGACCTATTTTTCAAAACAAACCACCACAAACCGATGATAAAAAGCCAAATTTAGAAGACATGATGTCAAAGCTAGTTGAATCTCAAACGCAGTTTTTCACATCTCAGAAACAAACGAATGAACAAAATGCTCAAGCATTTAGAAATCAACAAGCTTCTATCCAAAATCTGGAACAAGAAGTAAGCAACCTAGCAAGGTTGATAGGTGAAAGAAAACCGGGAAGTCTACCTAGCGATACAAATGCTAACCCCCGGAATAAAATAGCTAAAGCCATTACCACAAGAAGTGGTATTACACTTAAACCACCTGAAATACCTGAAATTTCTGATGACTCTATTCCTACTCCACAAGAACCACAATCTGAGCAAGATAAGGAAACAGAACCGGTAGTTGAAAAGGTTAATGAAGATAACATAGTTAAGGCTAAACCTTATGTTAAACCATACCAACCACCACTTCCTTACCCGAGTAAAATGAGAAAAGAAAGACTTGAAGCCGAGTAATCCAAATTCTTGAATATGTTTAAACAAATAAATGTAAATCTTCCTTTCATTGATGTGATTTCAGGAATGCCTAGATATGCTAAATTCTTGAAAGATCTAATCACAAATATAAAGAAAATGGAAGAACTCTCGGTTGTTACAATGAATGCTAATTGTTCTGCAGTACTGTTGAATAAGATACCAGAAAAACTCTCTGGTCCAGGAAGTTTCACAATTCCATTTTTTCTGGGTAGTCTTAGTTCAATAGAAGCATTGGCAGACTTAGGTGCTAGTATAAATTTAATGACGTATTCACTATACGCTAAACTAGACCTCGGAGAATTGAAACCAACAAGAATAAGTATACAACTACCCGATCGATCAGTAAAATATCCTAGAGGGATAATGGAGAACATGCTAGTTAAAGTTGGTACTTTAGTATTTCCAGTAGATTTTGTTATTCTGGACATGGAAGAAGATACTCGAGTTCCTCTAATATTAGGAAGACCATTCTTAAACACGTCCAAAGCAATAATAGACGTGTTTGGTAAGAAACTAACCCTAAGTATAGAGGACGAAAGTGTTACCTTTTCTGTGGATAGAGCCATGCAACAACCGCAATCTGCAGATGATACATGTTATTACATTCAAACTATAGATTCACATGCAGAATTGTTAGAAGAATTTCCAGAATTACAAGGAATAGGAGAATGTTCTTTAGGAGAAGGGACTGAATCAATTGATGAAGCTGAAATGTTAGCCGCACTCATAGCTAATGAATATGAACCAACAACAGAAGAAATTCAAATGCTAAAAGAGGAAGGGCCTGTTTACTTTTCTTTTTATTAAGTCATGTTATCCGTATAGATGGATATATGTATAAAGTTGTCAATATGGAATACTCTGATAATGATTAAAAGATGTTTACTTTATTTCTGAATCAAATTTCTTAATGACTTAAATGTCAAGTTTACCCTTTACTTTAATAATAATTAATTCAACCATCTTAAACATTAGCGTTTGTTTACTTCCAATATAAATTTCTCACAATCAACCTAGGGCACATATATTTCTCACAAAAACAAAATCCAACCAGATATAAATTTGAGCATCCAAAGTTTTATACTCTTGTTCATATCAAATCTTGATTTATTTTTCAAATTCTCAAAATTTAAAGCACACATTCCTGTTACTAAATTAGGTGAAGATAATAAAAGTAGAAAGAGATAAAGGTAGGTGAAGATGATGGCTTCATTTACTATATTTTCCCCAAACCCACTACCGATCTTCAATTGTTACAAATACCCATCACAAAACCCATTAATTTCACCAAGAATCTTGTAAATTTTGCAACTTTACGAAGATTCTATATTCACATATGGGTTTTGAGTTCGTTAATATAAAATTTTAAAGAACCACACATGAATTTTATTCGGTTATGAAATTCATAGATGAAGACGATATGATTTTTATTTATTAACTACGTTGGATTAAAATATAGATGGGAGGGTAATAGGGGGAAAAGATGGAAAAAGATAAGCTATATGGGGAGTACATAGGTTTTTGAAATTTATGGGACAGTCATTTGGGCAGTAAATATTAATCAATGAGCTCTAAAGAAACAGCTATATTTCTGATCGAAAAATCCATTTATTCACCTCAGCCCAATAAGTCTAAAGTAAACAGGCCCGAAGACAGATATCGATACAAATCATCGATAGAAGAACCACCGATATTAGAGTTAAAGCCACTTCCAAACCATTTGGAATATGCTTATTTACTTGGTGAATCTGAATTACATGTAATAATATCGTCTTCTCTTACGGAAAATGAAAAATCTCAACTCATTTCTGTGCTAAAAGCTCATAAACCAGCTATTGCATGGAAGATTCATGATATTAAAGGCATAAGTCCTTCGTATTGCACACATAAAATCCTTATGGAAGAAGGTCATAAAACATAGGGGTGTTCAAAACCGGATATCCGAAAATTCGGATATCCGAAAATTCGGATAGTGGATTTGGTCATCCGATATCCGAATCCGAAATTTTGGATATCCGATTTTCGGATATCCGAAATTTCGGATTCGGATATCGGATTATCCAAATATCCGAATTTTATTTTTAAAATTTAGATCACAATTCACAATCATATGTATAAATCAAATATATCGTAACACGTGTTGTATTAGTATCTTAGAACTTATAATAACCGGTTTATCATGTAAAATAGAGGCCACGATGTATATATTTGCCTTTTATTTTTGTTTGTAGCTGTAACTTTTGTGAGTTGTTCTCAGCAAAATGCCCAGGTTGTATTATGGGTTTTTCATGTATCTGATCTTAATGGTTTTTTTTGGCCACTTTGGTTGGTTGATGGGTATTCTCTTGCATATGTCTAGCATTGGAAATGTCCATGTTGATTTTCTTTCTATATTAAATATCGAAGCCACTGAGTACTTACATATATTTGATTAAATTACTCAAATTCAAATGCAGTGCCCATACTCAACATAGACTAGGCAATTAGATCTGAAATACATTTGGAAGTTTTATAGGAAGTAAAAGATATAAATAAAATGCTAAATAATGAGTATAAACAACATATGTTATTAACTCACAAATACAAATATAAATATATATTAAAAATAATTATATGTGATTTCGGATATTCGGATATCCGAATATCCGAATATTTTGAAAAGTGGCATCCGATATCCGAATCCGAAAAATCGGATATCCGATTTTCGGATATCCGAAAATCCGGATATCCGATTTTTCGGATATTTTCGGATCGGATTTTCGGATAATTCGGATTGCGGATTCGGATTCGGATATAATGAACACCCCTAATAAAACATAGGTGCAACGCCAACGAAGACTAAATCCTAATATGCAAGATGTTGTTAAGAAAGAAATTATTAAACTGCTTGATGCAGGTTTAATTTATCCAATCTCTGATAGTCCATGGGTAAGCCCAGTTCAATGCGTACCTGAGAAGGGTGGCATGACAGTCATCACAAATGAAAAAAATGAGCTTATTCCTACTAGGACTGTAACAGAATGGCATGTTTGTATTGATTATAGAAAATTAAATGACGCCACCAGAAAAGATCACTTTCCCTTACCTTTCATTGATCAAATGTTGGAAAGATTAGTTGGAAATAGTTACTATTGTTTTCTTGACGGTTTTTCCGGATATTTTCAAATTCCAATAGCACCCGAGGACCAAGAGAAAACCACGTTCACGTGCCCCTATGGTACTTTTGCTTATAAACGCATGCCATTTGGACTTTGCAACGCCCCTGTAACCTTTCAAAGATGCATGATGGCGATTTTTCACGACATGATAGAAGAATGCATGGAAGTTTTCATGGATGACTTTTCAGTCTTCGGTGATACATTTGAATCATGTCTAGTTAATCTTGAACGAATGCTTATTAGATGCGAACAATCAAATCTAGTAATTAATTGGGAGAAATGCCATTTCATGGTTAAAGAAAGCATCATTCATGGTCATAAAATCTCAAAGGAAGGAATTAAAGTGGATAGAGCTAAAGTAGATGTAATTGCTAAACTTTCACATCCCACCAATGTTAGAGGAGTTAGGAGTTTTCTAGGGCATGCCGGTTTTTACCGACGTTTCATAAAAGATTTTTCCAAAATTGCCACTCCTATGAATAAACTCCTAGAAAAGGATGCTCCATTCATCTTTTCAGATAAATGCATCAAATCTTTTAATATTCTTAAAGAAAAACTCACTAATGCGCCGATCATGATAACTCCAAATTGGAATCTACCATTTGAACTTATGTGCGATGCAAGTGATTTTGCAATGGGAACCGTTTTAGGACAAAGGATTGAAAAACGATTTCAACCTATTTATTATGCTAGTAAGACGTTACAAGGAGCACAAACGAATTATACAACTACTGAAAAAGAACTCCTTGCTATTGTCTTTGCTTTTGACAAATTTCGTTCATATCTCGTTCTAGCTAAAACGGTGGTCTATACCGACCATTCTGCTCTTAGATATCTATTTTCAAAACAAGATGCTAAACCACAATTAATCCGTTGGATCTTACTCCTACAAGAGTTCAATATTGAAATCCGAGACAAAAAAGGAGCAAAAAATCTCGCAGCTGATCATCTTTCTTGTCTTGAAAATCCTGAATTAGAAGTTCTAAATGAATCGGCCATACAAGATTACTTTCCTGATGAATATCTATTGAAGATAGATTATAATAAAATTTCATGGTTTGCAGACTATGCAAACTATTTAGTATGTGGATTCCTTGAAAAAGGGTTGTCGTACCAAAAACGAAAGAAATTCTTTAGTGATATAAAACACTCTTTCTGGGAAGATCCACATTTGTTTAAAAGTTGTCCCGATGGAATAATACGCCGATGTGTATTCGGAGTTGAAGCTAGTCAAATCTTAAACCATTGTCACCCAGGACCAACAAGAGGGCATTATGGGCCTCAACTCACAGCAAGAAAAGTTTACGATGCTGAGTTCTATTGGCCTACAATTTTCAAAGACGCACACCTTCTTTGTAAATCTGCGATGCTTGTCAAAGTGCCGGAAAAATAAGTCAACGTGACGAAATGCCGCAAAATGTCATTCAAGTATGTGAAGAATTTGATATTTGGGGTATTGACTTTATGGGTCCATTTCCAAAATCTCATAATAATCTCTATATTCTCGTTGCCATTGATTATGTATCTAAATGGGCGGAAGCACAAGCTGAAATGCCCCGTTCTTATACAATATAAATCTTATACAATATAAACAATTCACAATAGTTGATTTCATCGCGAGGTAATTGACCTCTATATGATATATTTTACAAACATTGCATTCGTTTTTAAAAGACAAACGTTCTTTACATCGAAAGTTGACGGCAAGCGTACTATTTCATAATACCTTCAACTAATATTGACTTAATAATAATCTTGATGAACTTGACGACTCGAATGCAACGTCTTTTGAAATATGTCATGATTGACTCCAAGTAATATCTCTAATATGAGCAAATACACAGCGGAATATTTCTTTCATACCTGAGAATAAACATGCTTTCAAGTGTCAACCAAAAGGTTGGTGAGTTCATTAGTTTAACGTAAATAATCATTTCCATCATTTTAATAGACCACAAGATTTTCATTTCTCATAAATATACGTCCCATGCATAGAGACAAAAATAATCATTCATATGGATTGAACACCTGGTAACCGACATTAACAAGATGCATACAAGAATATCCCCTATCATTCTGGGAAATCCTTCGGACATGATAAAAACGAATTCGAAGTACTAAAGCATTCGGTACTTTGGATAGGGTTCGTTAGGCCAAATAGATCTATCTTTAGGATTCGCGTCAATTAGGCGTGCACTAATTCTCAAAATTAGTGATGTTCCCTAATTCTTAGGCTACCAAGCAAAAAGGGGCATATTCGGCTTCGATCATTCAACCATATAATGTAGTTTCGATTACTTGTGTCTATTTCGTAAAACATTTATAAAAATTGCGCATGTATTCTCAGCCCAAAAATATAAAGGTAAAAAGGCAAATGAAACTCACAATACTGTATTTTGTAGTAAAAATACATATGACGCCATTGAACAATGTAGGGTTGGCCTCGGATTCACGAACCTATATCATTTGTATATTCATTAATATATATAATAGTAATCGAATAAATATTTTTATTATATTTTAATTTATATATTATGTATAGTTGATTTGTGTATATATTCAAATTGATTTATTATTTGTATAGTTATATTAATATGTCCAGGTTTATATACATAATTATTTAGTGTTACATTTAAAATCGATAGTTTTCATTTGTAAGTATTTATATAAATAATTTTAATAAATTTGATATATATAGTTATATGAAGGTTTATTATAATTATAGTATATGTAAAGAGTATATTTATATATGAAATATTTATCTATTTGAAAAGATAGTTTTTAATAAACATAATGATGTACTAATAATAATAATAACTTTATTAATAATAATGATAATAACTGTAGTTTTTAAATGAAACGAAAAGTTTGATAATAATAGTAACGAAAATAATACTTTTGATAAAAAAATACATTATACTTAATGTTCATAATAATAATAACATTAATCTTTTTGTTATTAATGTTAGTATTTATAATGATACTACATAATGATATTACTTTTAAGGATAATAATGTTAGCTATAACAATATTAAATAATAAAAATCCTAATTGTAATTGTAACTATAATACTTATATTAATAATTTCAATAATAATAACTCTTAATGTGATTAATAATAATAATAATAATACTTCTAACTTTTTAGGAGTAACAACAATTATCATAATAATAATAACTAATAATAATAATAATAATAATAATAATAATAATAATAATAATAATAATAATAATAATAATAATAATAATAATAATAATAGAAATAGTAATAATAATAATAATAATAATAATAATAATAATAATAATAATAATAATAATAATATTAATAATAATAATTATTATTATAATAATAATAATAAAATTAATAATAATAAAATTAATTACTACCTTAGAGTCTCAAAAAGATAATAAATCGTCCAAGCCGAGACTCGAACCTCCGACCTCTCGATACCCTAACATCCTCACAAACCATCATGCTAATGCTTACTTTTTCTGAATTATTCTAGTTTATAAATTATATAACCCGTAATAATACTGTGCTCATATTCATCCTCTTCCTCACTGAGTGATTCGACCAGAATCTATAATTTAAATAATACAACGAGTTTAAAACTTGAATTAGTAATTGAAATTGACATGAAATGATCAGTTGTTGGTTGAGAAAAAAAATATATCAAAAGAAACAAATATGCAGCATGTTCGTCGCTGTAAAAAAAATAAGGAAGAAAATAAATAGATTTCATAATTAAGAAAGTTTTAGGTAGTGATTGCAACATGAAAGAGATCCTAAATCATTCCTAGAACCTTTCTAAATCATCAATTGCTTCATTAACTCAAGAACGAAATTGAATTTAAACTAAGAAATTAGAATTCGTTAAATGTAATTAGGATTGGAAATTTTGCAGAAAGTTTTGTTAGGAGATTCCTAAGAAGACTACATTTAAAGATTTTTAATTTAAATTCGAATTCAAGTATTTCTAAAAAATAGAACACGAACAGGGTGTCTGTGTTCTTCATAAAAAAATTTCGCAAAAATTAAACTGTAAGGAAGAACGTTTGTAATTGTTAGTTGTATGTGAGGTTATCTGATATCCTTTAACACTGAATTTAATCGTTTACATAAATAATGGTTGATGGTCGAAAGAAATTTTAAATCAAAAATGAGTAAATAGAAAAAAAAAATAAAAAGAATAAAAAGGTGAGAATGATTTGTAACAGAATTTAGATGTTACCTAATGTTTGAATTCACTTTGTATCTAATTCAGAGACAAGAATCTTTAATTTACTATAGTTGATAGGCATTTGAAACAAAATCGTACAGTTTTGGTGCATATATATACGATTTATATAATTAATATTAATAATTAATAAATATGTTAATAATAATAATTATGTTAATAATAATAATAATAATTTATAATAATATTAACAATAATAATTCTTTATGATAATAATATCTAATACTAACATTTATTATAACAACTTAAATTATAACTTTACTAATAATGATATTAATAATATTAATAATGATAATAATAACATTTAGTAATATTAATACCAATTCTAACTGTATAAATTTTCATATGTATATATATATATATATATATATATATATATATATATATATATATATATCTTTAAAAATATTAGTAACACTGGTATCGATATTATTATTAAAAGTAGTAACAATATTGTTATAACAACTATAATTAATATATTCGTATTACAGTTTAGATATTATGTACTATAACTATATAGTATGTCATATAATAATGAGTGTTACATATTTTAATAATAATATCTAATCATAATGAAGATATAACAAATTACATGTTTCCATTTTCATATTAGAATACTAATATTACTAATACTGATATTGATATTAATAAAAGTAACAAATATATTTTCAACTTGTAATTACTTTTATTATATTAATATTACAGTTCATTAATTGTTTCATATTATATAAAATAACATGCTATGAATATTTAAACTTATATATTACAATATGTATAGTATTATTTACATCTAGAATTTATATAAATATATGTATATATGCATTTTAATAATAGTTTAATTATTTTGTATATTACTTTATATTTTCAATTCATTGATTAAATTGTATTAATCCAAATTAATATATACACCTATATTTATATAATCTATACATTTATTTACTTATTTAGTTACATACAATTGTTCGTAAATCGTCGAAAATAGTCAGAGGGTAATTGAATATATGAAACAGTTCAAAAATTTTGAGACTCAACATTATAGACTTTGCTTATCGTATCGTAATCATATAAAGATTAAGTTTAAATTTAGTCGGAAATTCCCGGGTCATCACAGTACATACCCGTTAAAGAAATTTCGTCCCGAAATTTGAGTGAGGTGGTCATGGCTAACAATAAAAATGTTTTAATGACCAATATGAGTTGATAATTAGAGGTTTATCATCATTGAATAATAATGATAAAATAATTCGATTATTCTAAGGATACGAATGAAGCTATCGCAAAATAGTGAATTGAAGAAAAATAAGTTTTTCCTTAGCTTTTGACGTAAACAGGGTTGAATTTAGAAAATAAGGTGCATCTTAACTTTTGACGTAGTCATGGTTGAATTCCAGAATTCAAGGGGTTTAAAGAAAATCTTCGAAATCTTAAAAGATTTGATTCTTCGGTAAGTAATGAAATTAAGATCTCTATAATTAAATACGGTGATCTGCCTCGATTACTCTGTCTGATATTTCCATTATAAATTAAACTCTTCCGTTCCATTATTTTCCACCACTCTCATTTTCTATACTTTAATTCATATTTCCAAATCATCAGCCAATATGCTTAATCCAGTTTTAATTCTGGATATAATTCTGACTTTCATGTCGATCATTCTCCTTTTTCACCTACCACCGAAGGAATCTATTCACTTCTACTATTACCTTGGGGTTATAGTATTCCTAATTCTCCCGTGTCTTTATATTGTTATACGCATTGATATACACGGTTTGTAATTTATGTATTGTTATTGAGTTTTATATCTTCCCTTATATTTCTAAGCCCCTGCTTCTGTCTCCTATAATCATTGTCATCCACAGTTAATGCCTTCTCTTATTTGCTGGGATTTATACCCCGATTTACACTTCGAAGCTTCATTCTTTTGCTTTCTCTTCACAAGTAATGGTCCAGAATTCATAGGTATGGAGTTTTGAATTGTCATAACCCGTCCTTGATCATAAGAACGCGTTAGATAACGTATGATTTCATTGCGAGGTATTGACCTCTATATGAGACATTTTTGAAAGAAAACTGCATATATTATACATTACAAACCATAACCATTATTTTTGTTACAAGCTTAAGACAATAAAAAGAAGATTAACGTTTAGCGATAATCTTCGACTTACAAACTTTACAAATGATGACAACAACACGGTTTCTAGCATATTTTACAATACAACATCTCGAATATGCAGTTTTATTTTTGACACAAACATGCGTACGCAAGATCCTGGTTAGATTCAACATGATGCAGCGGAAGCTTTAGAAATCACCTGAGAATAAACATGTTTTAAAAGGTCAACATAAAGTTGGTGAGATATAGGTTTAGTGCCGGCAGCAATATATATATAGACCACAAGATTTCGTATATAAACAGTTTCATAAAAGTATTCTAAGTGGTTGAGCACTCGGTAACCATACTTAACATTTTCACGTCGCATATTCCCTTTAATATGAAATCTTACTACACCGTACCAAGTGTAGTCACAAAACGAAGTACTGTGCAACCGTTGAATACTGGTCGTCCAGTCCGGTTGGGGTTGTCAGGCCCGATAGATCTATCAACAGGATTCGCGTTTACAATACCGCTGTAAATAATAGTTACCAAGCTACAGGGAAGTATGCCAGTGGTACAACTCAACGTAGAACATATTTTTCAGTTACTTGTGTCCATATCGTAAAACATAAAATACATGTATTCTCATCCCAAAATGTTTAGAGTTTAAAAGTGGGACTATATACTCACTCTTGTCTTGATGATATATATATTTTGACTCGGTCTTCCGGTTGATATCACGAACCTATCCATATATAATATATCAATATGTTTTCATTTTAAAACAAACGTTATATATATATATACTTGTTATACTTTTAATATTTTGAATATTTCCTTAGTCCGTAGTTAGCAGTTCGTTGTTAGTAATTCAATTTTAATGGTTCATTTTTAGATGTTTAATATACCCGCAATGAAATAAATAAAACCCCCAACGAAATAAATAAAACCCCATCGTATATGTATTGGTCGAGATTAATCTTGACCCATGGTACCGGTGTTGTCAAATGACGTGTTGCGTACAATCATGGGATCTTATGATTAATCTTCTCGTGTTGCTTACGGGTGATCCTGAACCATATGAAATTGAATTATGAGTACATATATATAAAATATCATGTTATCTTATAAAGATGTGATTTTATGTAAATTTTTCCAATGAATCCCGAAGTCAATTAAGTCTTGGATAACCAATTTTGTTTCGGTCATAGTTTCTTCGTTACAAGTCCGTTTTCGTTGATTCAAATTGCCATCTTCTTGGATCGAGTTCTTCTTTAAGACTATGAACTGTAAATACCTTGGTTTGTATTCAAAATCATACGGCATAGGTGAAAGTTTAGTGAAACATATGAAGTTAAACATTTTTGTTACAACAAAATCATTTAATGACCATTTTTCCAAAAATACTTATACTTTGAAAAACCAAGTTTTACCTTGTTAAATTAACATATAAATAAGTTATGTTACATGTCTTGAAGTATTTTAAAAGTTAAGTTAGAAGGATCTATTTAGTTTGCAAACAAGTTTGAAAACATTCAAACTATGTTCTTGTTGTTAAACTTTTGTACCACAAAATAAGTTAGCTATATATATATGAATTGAATAAGGTTATGAACATAGATTCTACCTCAAGTTCCTTGGATAAGTTTGCTGTAAAAGAGGAGTAAGAAGCTAGAATCAAAAGGGTGATAGAAGTGGATGAAAGATTGGGAGTAAGTTGGTGTTCTTGGAGGGTTTTCTTGAAGTGTTTTTGTATGGTTTTCTTATGGTGTTTTAGTATGGTTTTTGAAGCTAGATCTTCTTGGTAAGTTGCTGAAGTGTTATGGAGTTTAGAGTTCTTGAAAGAGTGTGTGTTTTTGCTAAGATAATTGAAGTGAAAGTGAATCAAAAATGGGAAATGAATGGAAGTATTTAAGGTGGTGATGGTGGCGTTTTTGATGGTGTACAAGGACAAAAGTTTTAGTTGTTTTCTTGTATAATTAGTCAAGCAATCATCCAAAAGTAATTACCTAGCTCTAAGGGCATGAATAATGGCTGGTTAGGTGGTGATTTTGATGTGTATTTACTATTAGTAAATACGTATAGGAGCTAGGTATGATACGAGTACAAATACTCTAGGTATACGTATAGAAATTTTGTGAAAAATGAAATGAGGATTCAAATATAGCTATCTTTTGTGAATACACTTATATGGTTTTATGTATTTAAGTTCTTTAAAAGTAATTAAATACATTACTTATACAATATATGTATAACATTATAAGTCTTAAGTATTTATGTCAAATAACGTTACGTATAGTTATTGTTTTGAAAACTTAAGTTAGTAGTTTCAAAATACACATATAACTTGTTGTTATTAATACAAAATGAGATATTAAAACATTTATTAATCATGTTAAATATGTATATATACATTTATATACACAAACGTATAATTATCATATATTGTATAGTTCGTGATATCATCGGTCAAACTAGACGGTCAAACGTTGTGTAAAACTCTTTTCGGAAATATAAGTCTCGACAATTTGGATTGCTTATCATGTTGGCAAGGTTTAATTTATGTAAATATTAATCTTATAAGTATAGTATGATCGAAAAAGTGCGGGTCGTTACATTACCTCCCCGTTAAATAAATTTCGTCCCGAAATTTTAAAATTGTACCTATTTTGCGTCATCGAGAAACAAGTGTGGATACTTTTGCTTCATCTGATCCTCTCGTTCCCAAGTAAACTCGGGACCTCTTCTAGCATTCCAACAAACCTTAACAATCGGTATATTGCTCTGTTTGAGCTGTTTAACTTCACGGTCCATGATTTCGATTGGTTCTTCGACGAATTGTAGTTTCTCGTCGACATGGATTTCTTCAAGAGGAATGGTGAGGTCTTCCTTTGCAAGACACTTCTTCAGGTTTGAGACGTGAAAGGTATTATGTACTCCAGCGAGTTGTTGCGGTAACTCGAGTCGATAAGCTACCGGTCCAATGCGTTCGATGATCTTGAACGGGCCTACGTACCTTGGGTTTAGTTTACCCCTTTTGCCGAAACGTATCACACCTTTCCAAGGTGACACCTTTAGCATAACCATGTCCCCGACCTGAAACTCTAATGGTTTCCTTCGGACATCGGCGTAGCTCTTTTGGCGACTACGGGCTGTTTTCAATCTCTCCTTGATTTGTACTATCTTCTCGGTCGTTTCGTGTATGATTTCGGGACCAGTTAAATGTCGATCTCCTACTTCATTCCAACAGATAGGAGATCTACACTTCCTTCCGTACAATGCTTCGAATGGCGCAGCTCCAATGCTCGCATGATAACTATTATTATACGAGAATTCTGCTAACGGTAGATATTTATCCCATCCGTTTCCAAAATCGATCACACATGCTCTGAGCATGTCTTCAAGAGTCTGAATTGTTCTTTCACTCTGCCCGTCGGTCTGCGGATGATATGCGGTACTCATATCCAAACGAGTTCCTAATGCCTCCTGTAGTGATTGCCAGAATTTTGAGGTAAATCTACTATCACGATCGGATATAATGGAAATAGGTATTCCATGCCTTGAAACAACTTCCTTTATATACAATCGTAATAGTTTCTCCATTCTATCCGTTTCCTTTATAGGTAAGAAATGTGCAGACTTGGTGAGACGATCAACAATCACCCAAATGGTGTCGTATCCCTAGGCAGTCTTTGGTAACTTCGTGATGAAATCCATGGTAATACCATCCCATTTCCATTCTGGGATTTCTGGTTGTTGAAGTAACCCTGACGGCTTTTGGTGTTCTGCTTTGACTTTGGAACAAGTCAAACATTCCCCAACATATGTTGCAACGTCGGTCTTTAAGTTAGGCCACCAATAATGCGTCTTAAGATCTTGGTACATCTTTCCAACTCCAGGATGTATCGAATATCTTGTCTTATGTGCCTCGTTCAATATCAACTTCCTTAATCCACCCAACTTCGGTACCCAAATACGATTTGCAAAATATCGAATTCCATCTTCCCGCATAACGAGTTGCTTCTCATACTTCTTCATTATTTCATTTCCTATATTTTCTTTAGTAAGTGCTTCTCGTTGAACTTCTTTGATTTGTGAGTTGAGATTCATACGAATTTTTATGTTCATTGCTCGAACTCGAATTGGTTCTCGTTCTTTTCTGCTTAAAGCATCAGCCACCACATTCGCCTTCCCGGGATGATAACGAATTTCACAATCATAGTCGTTTATTAACTCGACCCACCTACGTTGCCTCATGTTCAATTGTTTCTGATCAAAAATATGTTGAAGGCTTTTATGATCAGTAAACACAGTGAATTTAACCCCATACAAGTAGTGTCTCCACATCTTCAATGCAAACACGACTGCTCCCAATTCTAGATCATGCGTCGTATAATTCCGCTCGTGAATCTTCAATTGTCGGGATGCAAATGCAATAACTTTCTTCCGTTGCATAAGAACACAACCAAAACCTTGTCGCGAAGCGTCACAATATATTTCAAAATCATCGTTCCCTTCAGGTAACGATAAAATAGGCGCCGTAGTTAACTTCTTCTTCAGTAATTGAAATGCGTTCTCCTGCTCCGAGGTCCATTCGTATTTCTTCCCTTTTTGCGTTAATGCTGTCAACGGCTTAGCTATTCGGGAAAAATCTTGAATAAACCTTCTATAATAACCGGCTAAACCCAAAAATTGACGTATCTGCGTTGGTGTCTTAGGAGTCTCCCATTTTTCAATAGCTTCAGTTTTTGCTGGATCAACCTGAATTCCTTCGCTATTAACAACGTGACCAAGAAATTGCACTTCTTTCAACCAGAAAGCACACTTAGAAAATTTAGCATAAAGTTGTTCTTTTCTCAACAACTCCAGTATCAACCTTAAATGCTCTTCATGCTCTTGCTCACTCTTGGAATAGATAAGAATATCATCAATGAAAACGATAACAAACTTATCTAAATACGGACTACAAACTCGATTCATGAGGTCCATGAATACAGCTGGCGCATTCGACAATCCAAACGGCATAACCAAAAATTCGTAATGACCATAACGTGTCCGAAAAGCAGTTTTCGGAATGTCCTCTTCTTTGACGCGTAGTTGATGATAGCCCGATCTTAAGTCGATTTTCGAATACACACATGATCCTTGCAATTGATCAAATAAGTCATCAATTCTCGGTAGTGGATACCGATTCTTGATAGTTAACTTATTTAATTCACGATAATCTATACACATCCTGAAAGATCCATCTTTCTTCTTAACAAACAAAATTGGAGCTCCCCACGGTGAAGTACTCGGTCGTATGAATCCACGGTCCAGTAATTCTTTTAACTGACTTTGAAGTTCTTTTAACTCGGACGGTGCAAGTCTATATGGAGCACGAGCCACTGGTGCAGCTTCTGGTACTAAATCTATTTGAAATTCTACCGATCTAAATGGAGGTAATCCCGGCAATTCTTCCGGAAAAACTTCAGGAAAATCTCTTGCCACAGGCACGTCGTTGATGCACTTTTCTTTCTTTTCGACTTTATTAACATGTGCTAAAATAGCGTAACATCCCTTTTCTAAACACTTCTTGGCTTTCAAACAGCTAATGAGTTTTAGCTTTGAATTACCCTTCTCTCCATAAATCATCACCGGTATTTTATCCTTACCAGGAATACGAATTGCCTTCTTAGCACAAACAACTTCCGCTCCTATTTTGGACATCCAGTCCATGCCGACTATTACATCAAAACCTCCTAATTCTACGGGTATTAAGTCGATTTTAAACGTTTCTCCGGCTAGATTTATTTCACAACCACGACAAATTTTATCGGCTTTAATTAGTTTACCATTAGCTAACTCAATCAAGTACTTAGCATCTAGAGGTAATGATGAACAATTCAATTTGGTGTAAAAATTTCTACACACATAACTTCTATCGGCGCCAGTATCAAATAAAATAGATGCTGATAAGTTATTAATGGTAAACGTACCCGTAACAAGCTCCGGGTCTTCACGTGCCTCTCTAGCATTAATAACAAACGCTCTTCCACGTGCAGGTCCGCCATTCTTTTCTGGATTCGGGCACTGACTCTTATAATGACCTTGTTTTCCACACCCAAAACAAGTAACGTTAGCCAAAGCAGTTCTATTTGCGTTGGTAGCAGGAGTCTTGTTACCATTCGTAACGAGAGCCTTACAATCTTCAGCAAGATGACCCTGTCGATTGCATTTGGTGCACAACACACTACAGTAACCAAAGTGATGTTTGTGACAACGGTTGCATAAAGGACTTTGTCCTTTGTAACCAAAGCCTGAACCGCTACCCGCACCTTTCGGGGTTTCTGGTTTCTTAAAAGATTGCTGTTGGTAACCTCGATCATAATTTCCGTTCCACTTTCTCTTGTTACCTGATACCTTCACATCAGTATTGAATGCTTTCTTATCCAAAATGACCTGATCCATTAGCTCGTTTGCCATGGTTATAGCTTCATGAATTGTCTTAGGTTTCGATGCTGTAACATTTGCCTTGACCTTTTTGGGCAAACCACCTTTGTACATTTCAATCTTCCGTGCTTCGGTTGGAACCAATTCAGGACATAGTAAAACCAATTCCATGAATCGCTGATTGTAGTTGGTGATTTCAGTACCAACCACCTTCAAACTTCGTAACTCATCTTCTAACTTAATAACCTCATTCCTTGGACAATACTCGGTGATTATCATTGCTTTGAATTCTTCCCATGGAGTATCATAAGCTACATCTCCTCCTACCGCCTTCACATAATTCTTCCACCATGTGAGTGCACTATCTTGTAAAGTGCACGATGCAAACTTGGTCATGTCTTTTTCATCACAACCACTGATTTTGAACACCGTCTCCATCTTTTCTATCCATCGGGTTAAACCGATTGGTCCTTCCGTTCCACTGAATGATGATGGCTTGCAAGCTTGAAACGTCTTGTAGGAGCATCCTACACGAGGATTTGGATTAACTGCAGCAGCTCTTGCAGCCTCAACCCATAACATTCTGTCGTTCACTCGCTGGTTGATGAGTTCCTCGAGTTCTTGTTCCGTCATTCGATTCAATCGCGCCATTTCCTAATGAAAGAAAATAATTATTCACATGGAATATTATAGATGTAGTGTGTATTTATAGTACATTTATAGCTTGTTAATAATATGAACCAGGTATTATTATAAAAGCCTTTTCTTCTTATTAGCGTTTTATAATTATATCTTGGGTAGTACCTACCCGTTAATGTTCATACTTAATAGCTTAGTACAGAACCAATTACTACAATCTAAATAATACTTAACCATGGAAAATTATTGCATTTCATACTTCGCTATTTTACATATGCTTACATCAAACTTTAAACAATCCACACTAATAATATTATACAAAACATTATATGATTCCATGGTTTAATTCGGCAGCGCATCGTTTGGTCTATTTCCCAAAACATTTATGTCCAGGGAATCCCCCAACGCGAATCCTAGCTGTCTCCCTATGTTTTGGCTGAGGTGCCGAAGTACTAGATGCGGGGATAGCACTAATAGGAATAGCGGGGATAGGGGTGGTAGTGTTGAGTGGAATTGGTGCCACATCATCCTTATTAAACTCAGGATTTGAATTTTCTAATTCATTAGCCTTTCGTTTCTTTCCTAGTTCGAACTCGTCTTTTGTAATTTCCTGTATTTCTTCCTCGGGTTCACTTTCCTCCTCGGGTTCACTTTCCTCCTCGGGTTCACTTTCCTCCTCAGGTTCACTTTCCGGGTTCTCTATAGTCGGTTCATCCGGAATTTGTGAGTCTTCCCCAAAAATACTACTTTCGTCATCGGATATGTTAATGACTGAAACACAATCTGAAGGTTCTGATTCGGAGTCGCTGAATGTGATAATAAGTTTCGAGCCCGACATCTATCACACAACAACTAACCCATTAGTACTTACATAATATTTACACATAAATTTTAACCAACAGTGATAAGCAATGGTTTTTTTTTTTTAAAATCAGACCCGGTCAAAGTCCAGACTTTACTAATGTATCCTAACGACTTCTCGGTTAGACACACTAATGCAAACCTGGTTCGCTAAGACCAACGCTCTGATACCACATGTCATAACCCGTCCTTGATCATAAGAACGCGTTAGATAACGTATGATTTCATTGCGAGGTATTGACCTCTATATGAGACATTTTTGAAAGAAAACTGCATATATGATACATTACAAACCATAACCATTATTTTTGTTACAAGCTTAAGACAATAAAAAGAAGATTAACGTTTAGCGATAATCTTCGACTTACAAACTTTACAAATGATGACAACAACACGGTTTCTAGCATATTTTACAATACAACATCTCGAATATGCAGTTTTATTTTTGACACAAACATGCGTACGCAAGATCCTGGTTAGATTCAACATGATGCAGCGGAAGCTTTAGAAATCACCTGAGAATAAACATGTTTTAAAAGGTCAACATAAAGTTGGTGAGATATAGGTTTAGTGCCGGCAGCAATATATATATAGACCACAAGATTTCGTATATAAACAGTTTCATAAAAGTATTCTAAGTGGTTGAGCACTCGGTAACCATACTTAACATTTTCACGTCGCATATTCCCTTTAATATGAAATCTTACTACACCGTACCAAGTGTAGTCACAAAACGAAGTACTGTGCAACCGTTGAATACTGGTCGTCCAGTCCGGTTGGGGTTGTCAGGCCCGATAGATCTATCAACAGGATTCGCGTTTACAATACCGCTGTAAATAATAGTTACCAAGCTACAGGGAAGTATGCCAGTGGTACAACTCAACGTAGAACATATTTTTCAGTTACTTGTGTCCATATCGTAAAACATAAAATACATGTATTCTCATCCCAAAATGTTTAGAGTTTAAAAGTGGGACTATATACTCACTCTTGTCTTGATGATATATATATTTTGACTCGGTCTTCCGGTTGATATCACGAACCTATCCATATATAATATATCAATATGTTTTCATTTTAAAACAAACGTTATATATATATATACTTGTTATACTTTTAATATTTTGAATATTTCCTTAGTCCGTAGTTAGCAGTTCGTTGTTAGTAATTCAATTTTAATGGTTCATTTTTAGATGTTTAATATACCCGCAATGAAATAAATAAAACCCCCAACGAAATAAATAAAACCCCATCGTATATGTATTGGTCGAGATTAATCTTGACCCATGGTACCGGTGTTGTCAAATGACGTGTTGCGTACAATCATGGGATCTTATGATTAATCTTCTCGTGTTGCTTACGGGTGATCCTGAACCATATGAAATTGAATTATGAGTACATATATATAAAATATCATGTTATCTTATAAAGATGTGATTTTATGTAAATTTTTCCAATGAATCCCTAAGTCAATTAAGTCTTGGATAACCAATTTTGTTTCGGTCATAGTTTCTTCGTTACAAGTCCGTTTTCGTTGATTCAAATTGCCATCTTCTTGGATCGAGTTCTTCTTTAAGACTATGAACTGTAAATACCTTGGTTTGTATTCAAAATCATACGGCATAGGTGAAAGTTTAGTGAAACATATGAAGTTAAACATTTTTGTTACAACAAAATCATTTAATGACCATTTTTCCAAAAATACTTATACTTTGAAAAACCAAGTTTTACCTTGTTAAATTAACATATAAATAAGTTATGTTACATGTCTTGAAGTATTTTAAAAGTTAAGTTAGAAGGATCTATTTAGTTTGCAAACAAGTTTGAAAACATTCAAACTATGTTCTTGTTGTTAAACTTTTGTACCACAAAATAAGTTAGCTATATATATATGAATTGAATAAGGTTATGAACATAGATTCTACCTCAAGTTCCTTGGATAAGTTTGCTGTAAAAGAGGAGTAAGAAGCTAGAATCAAAAGGGTGATAGAAGTGGATGAAAGATTGGGAGTAAGTTGGTGTTCTTGGAGGGTTTTCTTGAAGTGTTTTTGTATGGTTTTCTTATGGTGTTTTAGTATGGTTTTTGAAGCTAGATCTTCTTGGTAAGTTGCTGAAGTGTTATGGAGTTTAGAGTTCTTGAAAGAGTGTGTGTTTTTGCTAAGATAATTGAAGTGAAAGTGAATCAAAAATGGGAAATGAATGGAAGTATTTAAGGTGGTGATGGTGGCGTTTTTGATGGTGTACAAGGACAAAAGTTTTAGTTGTTTTCTTGTATAATTAGTCAAGCAATCATCCAAAAGTAATTACCTAGCTCTAAGGGCATGAATAATGGCTGGTTAGGTGGTGATTTTGATGTGTATTTACTATTAGTAAATACGTATAGGAGCTAGGTATGATACGAGTACAAATACTCTAGGTATACGTATAGAAATTTTGTGAAAAATGAAATGAGGATTCAAATATAGCTATCTTTTGTGAATACACTTATATGGTTTTATGTATTTAAGTTCTTTAAAAGTAATTAAATACATTACTTATACAATATATGTATAACATTATAAGTCTTAAGTATTTATGTCAAATAACGTTACGTATAGTTATTGTTTTGAAAACTTAAGTTAGTAGTTTCAAAATACACATATAACTTGTTGTTATTAATACAAAATGAGATATTAAAACATTTATTAATCATGTTAAATATGTATATATACATTTATATACACAAACGTATAATTATCATATATTGTATAGTTCGTGATATCATCGGTCAAACTAGACGGTCAAACGTTGTGTAAAACTCTTTTCGGAAATATAAGTCTCGACAATTTGGATTGCTTATCATGTTGGCAAGGTTTAATTTATGTAAATATTAATCTTATAAGTATAGTATGATCGAAAAAGTGCGGGTCGTTACATGAATGAACCTAATGTTCTAAACAAGAAAGAACGTAATAGCACGATTTTGATTGGTTAAATTACCAGAATTCAAGAGAGGAAATAGAACTATCAAGAAAATATATTCTTGATATGTTTAGAGATTAGATAGAATGTAAGAGTCGTGTAACATGGCACATGATGACATTAAAATCTGTGAATCATCACGTTCCATTAGAAACTCAGCATGACTTACTGTAATATAATCACGTTGATCAAGTGTCATTATATTATACTAACTCATGCTTCAGTTCCCAACACTACTTCAAAATCATTCATAATTTAAACTTGAAGGTTTATAGAATATAGAAACTAAACACTTTCCTTTATGGTGTAATACAGATGACGTGAAAAGATAACTGATTTCAGATAAGGATAGTCATGAAAATATCTTCAGAAATATCGAAGATATTTATGACGATATTTTGGAATTTCTAAGATCGAAGGTTGATGAAAGAAATCCTTTCGCATGGATTTAGAATAAATAAGGAGCAAGATATTCACTGAAGAGTTCATCAGATACAGAACCATCTGAATTCATTAAGTACAGGTTTAGTCCTTGTGATTAGTCCACAGTCTCCTTTATAGTTTGCTCAATCCGTTTTTCAGTTCCAACTTTTCTGAGCTTTGCCAACATACTATTCTTTATCATCAAACTTCCAACTGTTAAAGTCGTGTACAATTTTTGCTGTTGTATTCAGCTTTTTCAGAATTTGAAGTATTGGTTTGTAGACTGTGTGCTTTTCAGAATTTCAGAATGGAAAATCATAATTCTAAGAGATAAATGTTATATGTATACATATAACTGTTGATATAGACATGCTACGAGATTTCAAAATACTGATTGCTAATTCCCAGTAATTAAAATAGTAATTCTCGTTATAAGATGTAAATGAGTAAATGATAGGGTTTCATTGAATGTAATGATTTTTCAGAAAGTCCAAGATCAATGAAATTGCTGGTAAGTTTACTGCTATTGTGGAATATAAACGGTTCTCAGGTAACGATGATGAAGGGGTAATCTTTATAATAAGGTTTATTCGAATGAAGAATTGAAGTTGGTTTGCTGAAGCTATGACAAAATTGGCTACTTTGGAAAGGGATTGTACGGCTATTGTAAGACCCTAATATTTATTATACGGAAGGGTAATTATGCTACATAAAGTGCAGGAAGCATTGTGTAATTAAACAAAGCTCAGATTCTGCCCAGACATGGGTGTGCGCCGCGCACACCCATGGGTGCGCGCCGCGCACGAGCCCAGCGACAGAATTCTGTTTTTTCTATTTTGGGTTTAATGAGGGGCTTTTTGGTCTTTTCGCTTGAGGCCGGATGTGAAGCCATATCAGCTGGTTAGATTCAATTTTGGATCACATTTCACATCCATTAACACTCTCAAATCATTCTAGAGAGAGAGGGAGATTTCTAGAGAGAGATTTGGGGTTTTGGAGAAGAAGGAGCTTGAATTGATCAAAGTCTCGGGTTTTAAAGTTGTTCACCTCGTTCCTAGCTACGTTTTGGTGGTTGTGGTAAGTTCTAACTCCGAATTTCATTGTTTGATTTTGATAATCAAGTTAGGTTTTGAACTTAAATTGATGAGAAACCCATTTAAACTCTTGAAATGAGTTTATTGATGCTAGTAATCGGGTTTATTGCTATTGTTGGTGGATTATGGGTTGGTGAACTAATTGGCTATGATTAGGACTTGAAATTGGGTTTAATCACTTAAGTTAGTGATTATGGAAGTATTGAAACCCATTTAGGGTTATTTGGTTGACGAGTTTTGACTTTGGGTCAAAATTAGGGTTTAGTGATGATTATGACCCAATTGGCGATTTAATGAGGTTTATAAACTTAAAATGGATTAAGTTTAAGTATAAAACCGAGTTAAAGGTGTTTTGGTGTCGAAATTTGTAAATGGTGAGATTTTGACCTTATGGGTCAAAATTAGGGTTTATGGGCAATTTGGAGATTTGTAAGTGTTTAACACTTGTGTTCGGGTTTAATTGGCGTGTTAGGACCATTCTCACTTGTGTTAGTGATTATTGGTTAATTTTGGGTGCGGTTTGTACTTGGAAGTGCATTTGGGTCGAATTTGCACTAAGTGTCAAATTGGGTTGGTTTGTAAATCCAATCTAAGTGTGTTGTTGAATTTATGATAATGGAATAGGTACTTTCCATTGGCGAGGTGCGGATTACTTGGAAGCATTCATCAAGGCGACAAGGTGAGTTTTAATATCCTATGTGCATATGTATGTGTAGGATGGGTGCGGGTCAGGTGAAGTGATTCTCGGCTATAGAGCTCACTTCACATATATGTAGATTTGATGGACTTTTGTATGAGTCTAATTGGCACGGTTGTGTGTTTTGGTTGACCATCTTTGGCGAAGTACGCGTTCGCGTGTACATTATCACACATGGTTGTGATATGGTTGATATAACCCCAATGGCGAAGGGTTTAATGTTGAGAAGTGAATCGCGTGTGGTTTCGGATTCACGATGACGCGTGTGGTTTCGGTCATCTTATCAAATGAATCTCGTGTAGTTCGGATTCATGGTGACTCGTGTAGTTCGGTCATCTTATTGAGGTAGTAATCTCGTGTGGTTCGGATTACTAAGGCTCGTGTAGTTCGGCCAACCTCGATGATGTGGAGATAGTAATCTCGTGTAGTTTCGGATTACTAAGGCTCGTGTAGTTCGGCCAATCTTCATTGTGGTACTTGGTTCTCGGTATTGGGTTAAGGGGTTAACCTTGTGCGTTATATATATATTGTTATATATTAATGTATTGTTGTGGTGTAGCTAACCCTTCGGGGGTAGCTTCTTGGCTTTGTTCACATCGCCGTTGGTGAACTTATAATTGTTGTTGTATCTTTAGCTCGTTGCTTAGAGATCGTACGGTATGCTTAATGTAGTGCCTTATATATGGATGCTTCGGTATGCGGTATTTGTTATTTCGTGGCGTGTCCATTTTATGCATATATATGTATGTAGTATATTATCATTCACTAAGCATTAGCTTACCCACTCGTTGTTGACATTTTTATAGATTGCATTGATGCGGTGGCTCGGGTAAACGGGGACTAGTGGACTCGCATAGTTGCTTTAGAAGATCTTGCTTTTGGATTGATTAGGATTGGGTAGCGTATCCCCAATCGCCATGCTCGCTCTTTATTTTGTGTTAAAAATCATGTGGTCGAAACTTGTATTTTGTACGAAAGTCGTAAAACGGCCGATGTGGGCCCGATCTCGTAAAACTCATTTTTATTATTGGAACGTGTTAGTTTTAACTAATATAAATTGTTGTGAAAAGCGTTTGGTCTAAAAGTGTCGGGAAGTCGAAGATCTTTTCGCGAAAAATGGACATTTTGATCAGAATTGTCACAGGCCTTGTGCGCGCTGCGCACAGGCAGTGGTGCACGCCGCGCACCCTTCTGTCCAGTTTAAAAAAATTTTTTATTCCGCGTTTTTGGTTGGTTAACGGGTTGGGATGTTACAAGTGGTATCAGAGCATGGTCTAAGGGATTTAGGTGACTTGAGATAGGTGCCTAGACTTAGACTTTTGTGTGTGCTTAATTGTTGCGGGACTTGTAGGATTACGGGTCGGAATGAGTTATAGTTAGTGCCTTGATTGTAGGTGGACTAACGTTTATATTAGTAATGCGGATATTATTAATATATTATTTGTGTTGTGGTGTAATTCTCGCGTGTGTTTATATCGCGTAGAATTCTGTTTGTGTTTGTTTATATCATCGAACGAGGCGGTTGTTGTACTAACGAGTTGATGCGGCGTGTGTGCGTAATAAGGACTTGCAAACCTTATTACGGGTGCAAATCGTGTCAAACAAGTGATGTACGACGAGTGTTTAGCAAGATGGGCGGTGTGGTGCGTATGGTTTTATACGTTCATGGACTAATCGGTTTGCATTCTTTAGAATGGCGACGCGAAACGAGATCGAGACGAATGACGAGGAGTTTAATACTAGAGTTGCGGCCGCCGTTGCGGAGCAAATGGGTGCGTTGGAAGAAAGAATGGATAGGAAGTATTCCGAATTTCGGTGTAGTAGTGAAATGGAGCGTTATCTTAAGAGCTTCATGAGGACTAAACCCCCGATGTATGACGGGAAAACGGATCCTTTGATAAGCACAACTTGGATTTCGGACGTCGAAGGGTGTTTCCGTACTATTGATTGCCCTCCTGAGAGAAAGACGAGACTCGCTACCAGTTTGTTGCGGGGTAGGGCAAGGGATTGGTTGGATGGTAAGATTGATCTTGTCGGTGGCGAGACGTTTATGGCTTTATCGTGGGACGACTTTAAGGAGGAATTCTTCGAGGAGTTCCGGACTTCGGCCGATTTGTGGGAATTGCGTAATGAGTTGCGAAATTTGCGACAAGGATCTATGGATTTGAGTACTCTCAAGACGACCTTTATGGCGAAGGCTCGTTTTTGTCCGGAGTATTTGGGGAATGATCGTTTGTTGATGGGGGATTTCTATCGGACCTTGAATGATGACTTGAAAAGTAAAATTAGTCGGGGTCAAGCGAAATTGTTTTTGGAATTATTCGACTTGGCTAGAGGTTTCGAGTCGTATTCACGATCAAAGAAGGGTGAACCTTCAAGTGAGAGAAGGGTTGTTTCTTATGGTGCTCCGAGTAAGAGGACTAAGGGTCCGAGTGTGAGCACGGGTGGTACGCGAACGGGTATGTCGGATTCTAGTGCGGCTAGATGCTACAATTATGGCGTGAGGGGTCACAAGTCTTGGGAATGTTCGGTACCAAAGGGTGATGGTATGGTGTGCTTCAATTGACAAAAAGAAGGACATCGTAAGTCGGAATGTCCCAAGTTAGCGGGGACGGGTGTGGCAAGGAGACGTTAAGGTACGTTTCGTTTTAATAAATATGTCCTTTGATTATTTATTAAATGCCGTTTGAGTTTGAGTTGTATGCCTTTGTTGTGCATGTTATGCTATGGGTGACGTTCCTAATGGAAGTACCCTATGTTGATGTTTGATTGATGGGCGAAGGGCGTAAGACTTGGTGCAACCAACCATTCCTTAGTATTTGGGAAATGTTTCTACCAAGCCACGGAAATGGTTTTGGTGTTTGGTTGTTAAGCGCGTGTTCGCTTTTATGTTGAAGTGACGAATCATGAGGTTCGTCAGTTGGTTGGAACCCTGGAGATCGAGTGTTTTAAATCTCGATGTGTGTTGGTAATGGAGTCTTTATGACGCGACATTAGGTGCCTCTTTTATACCTACTAACGTGGTGTTCTACTCTGATTGTGTTGCGGTACACTTTTCGTTCAAAGTGTTTAAGGATTGGTTAAAATCCTTCGTGTGCTCAAGGTTGGAGCAAGATGTAGTGATGGGTCGTGTGAGCCCAATTATTGGTAAAGTCTACCTTTGGTAGCATTGTGCGGTTGTACGAGTTGTGATATTGGGACGTGGTTCCAAGTGGGGGAGTTACACTCCCGCACGAGGAAGATTTAGTGTGATATTTAGGATGATGTTTTTGGTAGATCCGGAAAATTGGTCGAGACCTAGTTTGGATCGATTTGTAGTAGAGTGCAATTTCGGTTAACTTGTACTTATGATATTGGATTTGTAGATTATCACCGAGGTGGTAAGTTGGTGAATCTCGTTGGGAGATAATGGACGTGTTTGGCGAGCAAGGTGAAATCCTTCGGTTAAGGGAGGTGTGTGTCGGGTTCTCTTTTAGAGAATTATTGTTTGGTACCTATGTTTGGTATAGGTGGTTCTTGCTCGATTATGGATGGTTAGTGGTGAAATGTCCCGTTCTTATTGATTAAAAACGTTCCATATTAATTGATTTCGTTGCGAGGTTTGGACCTCTATATGAGACGTTTTTCAAAGACTGCATTCATTTTTAAAACAAACCATAACCTTTATTTCATAAATAAAGGTTTAAAAAGCTTTACGTAGATTATCAAATAATGATAATCTAAAATATCCTGTTTACACACGACCATTATATAATGGTTTACAATACAAATATGTTACATCGAAATCAGTTTCTTGAATGCAGTTTTTACACAATATCATACAAACATGGACTCCAAATCTTGTCCTTATTTTAGTATGCAACAGCGGAAGCTCTTAATATTCACCTGAGAATAAACATGCTTTAAACGTCAACAAAAATGTTGGTGAGTTATAGATTTAACCTATATATATCAAATCGTAACAATAGACCACAAGGTTTCATATTTCAATACACATCCCATACATAGAGATAAAAATCATTCATATGGTGAACACCTGGTAACCGACATTAACAAGATGCATATATAAGAATATCCCCATCATTCCGGGACACCCTTCGGATATGATATAAATTTCGAAGTACTAAAGCATCCGGTACTTTGGATGGGGCTTGTTGGGCCCGATAGATCTATCTTTAGGATTCGCGTCAATTAGGGTGTCTGTTCCCTAATTCTTAGATTACCAGACTTAATAAAAAGGGGCATATTCGATATCGATAATTCAACCATAGAATGTAGTTTCACGTACTTGTGTCTATTTTGTAAATCATTTATAAAACCTGCATGTATTCTCATCCCAAAAATATTAGATTTTAAAAGTGGGACTATAACTCACTTTCACAGATTTTTACTTCGTCGGGAAGTAAGACTTGGCCACTGGTTGATTCACGAACCTATAACAATATATACATATATATCAAAGTATGTTCAAAATATATTTACAACACTTTTAACATATTTTGATGTTTTAAGTTTATTAAGTCAGCTGTCCTCGTTAGTAACCTACAACTAGTTGTCCACAATTAGATGTACAGAAATAAATCGAAACATATTATCTTGAATCAATCCACGACCCAGTGTATACGTATCTCAGTATTGATCACAACTCAAACTATATATATTTTGGAATCAACCTCAACCCTGTATAGCTAACTCCAACATTCACATATAGGGTGTCTATGGTTGTTCCGAAATATATATAGATGTGTCGACATGATAGGTCGAAACATTGTATACGTGTCTATGGTATCTCAAGATTACATAATATACAATACAAGTTGATTAAGTTATGGTTGGAATAGATTTGTTACCAATTTTCACGTAGCTAAAATGAGAAAAATTATCCAATCTTGTTTTACCCATAACTTCTTCATTTTAAATTCGTTTTGAGTGAATCAAATTGCTATGGTTTCATATTGAACTCTATTTTATGAATCTAAACAGAAAAAGTATAGGTTTATAGTCGGGAAAATAAGTTACAAGTCGTTTTTGTAAAGGTAGTTATTTCAGTCGAAAGAACGACGTCTAGATGACCATTTTAGAAAACATACTTCCACTTTGAGTTTAACCATAATTTTTGGATATAGTTTCATGTTTATAATAAAAATCATTTTCTCAGAATAACAACTTTTAAATCAAAGTTTATCATAGTTTTTAATTAACTAACCCAAAACAGCCCGCGGTGTTACTACGACGGCGTAAATCCGGTTTTACGGTGTTTTTCGTGTTTCCTGGTTTTAAATCATTAAGTTAGCATATCATATAGATATAGAACATGTGTTTAGTTGATTTTAAAAGTCAAGTTAGAAGGATTAACTTTTGTTTGCGAACAAGTTTAGAATTAACTAAACTATATTCTAGTGATTACAAGTTTAAACCTTCGAATAAGATAGCTTTATATGTATGAATCGAATGATTTTATGAACATCATTAATACCTTAAGTTCCTTGGATAAACCTACTGGAAAAGAGAAAAATGGATCTAGCTTCAATGGATCCTTGGATGGCTCGAAGTTCTTGAAGCAGAATCATGACACGAAAACAAGTTCAAGTAAGAACATCACTTGAAATAAGATTGTTATAGTTATAGAAATTGAACCAAAGTTTGAATATGATTATTACTTTGTATTAGAATGATAACCTACTGTAAGAAACAAAGATTTCTTGAGGTTGGATGATCACCTTACAAGATTGGAAGTGAGCTAGCAAACTTGAAAGTATTCTTGATTTTATGTAACTAGAACTTGTAAAATATATGAAGAACACTTAGAACTTCAAGATAGAACTTGAGAGAGATCAATTAGATGAAGAAAATTGAAGAATGAAAGTGTTTGTAGGTGTTTTTGGTCGTTGGTGTATGGATTAGATATAAAGGATATGTAATTTTGTTTTCATGTAAATAAGTCATGAATGATTACTCATATTTTTGTAATTTTATGAGATATTTCATGCTAGTTTCCAAATGATGGTTCCCACATGTGTTAGGTGACTCACATGGGCTGCTAAGAGCTGATCATTGGAGTGTATATACCAATAGTACATACATCTAAAAGCTGTGTATTGTACGAGTACGAATACGGGTGCATACGAGTAGAATTGTTGATGAAACTGAACGAGGATGTAATTGTAAGCATTTTTGTTAAGTAGAAGTATTTTGATAAGTGTCTTGAAGTCTTTCAAAAGTGTATGAATACATATTAAAACACTACATGTATATACATTTTAACTGAGTCGTTAAGTCATCGTTAGTCGTTACATGTAAATGTTGTTTTGAAACCTTTAGGTTAACGATCTTGTTGAATGTTGTTAACCCATTGTTTATTATAACAAATGAGATGTTAAATTATTATATTATCATGATATTATGATATATAATATATCTTAGTATGATGTATATACAGTTAAATGTCGTTACAACGATAATCGTTACATATATGTCTCGTTTCGAAATCATTAAGTTAGTAGTCTTATTTTTACATATGTATTTCATTGTTAATACACTTAATAATATATTTACTTATCATTTAACATAATTAACCAAGTGTATCAATATCTTAATATGATTCATATGTACCTAGTAAGACGTTGTTATAACGATAATCGTTATATATATCGTTTTCGAGTTTCTTAAATTAATAGTCTCATTTTTATGTATATAACTCATTGTTAATATACCTAATGAGGTACATACTTATAATAAAAACATGTTAACTATATATATAACCATATATATGTCATCGTATAGTTTTTACAAGTTTTAACGTTCGTGAATCACCGGTCAACTTGGGTGGTCAATTGTCTATATGAAACATATTTCAATTAATCAAGTCTTAACAAGTTTGATTGCTTAACATGTTGGAAACATTTAATCATGTAAATATCAATCTCAATTAATATATATAAACATGGAAAAGTTCGGGTCACTACAGTACCTACCCGTTAAATAAATTTCGTCCCGAAATTTTAAGCTGTTGAAGGTGTTGACGAATCTTCTGGAAATAGATGCGGGTATTTCTTCTTCATCTGATCTTCACGCTCCCAGGTGAACTCGGGTCCTCTACGAGCATTCCATCGAACCTTAACAATTGGTATCTTGTTTTGCTTAAGTCTTTTAACCTCATGATCCATTATTTCGATGGGTTCTTCGATGAATTGAAGTTTTTCGTTGATTTGGATTTCATCTAACGGAATAGTGAGATCTTCTTTAGCAAAATATTTCTTCAAATTCGAGAGATGGAAAGTGTTATGTACAGCCGCGAGTTGTTGAGGTAACTCAAGTCGGTAAGCTACTGGTCCGACACGATCAATAATCTTGAATGGTCCAATATACCTTGGATTTAATTTCCCTCGTTTACCAAATCGAACAATGCCTTTCCAAGGTGCAACTTTAAGCATGACCATCTCTCCAATTTCAAATTCTATATCTTTTCTTTTAATGTCAGCGTAGCTCTTTTGTCGACTTTGGGCGGTTTTCAACCGTTGTTGAATTTGGATGATCTTCTCGGTAGTTTCTTGTATAATCTCCGGACTCGTAATCTGTCTATCCCCCACTTCACTCCAAAAAATCGGAGACCTGCACTTTCTACCATAAAGTGCTTCAAACGGCGCCATCTCAATGCTTGAATGGTAGCTGTTGTTGTAGGAAAATTCTGCTAACGGTAGATGTCGATCCCAACTGTTTCCGAAATCAATAACACATGCTCGTAGCATGTCTTCAAGCGTTTGTATCGTCCTTTCGCTTTGCCCATCAGTTTGTGGATGATAGGCAGTACTCATGTCTAGACGAGTTCCTAATGCTTGCTGCAATGTCTGCCAGAATCTTGAAATAAATCTGCCATCCCTATCAGAGATAATAGAGATTGGTATTACATGTCTGGAGACGACTTCCTTCAAATACAGTCGTGCTAACTTCTCCATCTTGTCATCTTCTCTTATTGGTAGGAAGTGTGCTGATTTGGTGAGACGATCAACTATTACCCAAATAGTATCAAAACCACTTGCAGTCCTTGGCAATTTAGTGATGAAATCCATGGTAATGTTTTCCCATTTCCATTCCGGGATTTCGGGTTGTTGAAGTAGACCTGATGGTTTCTGATGCTCAGCTTTGACCTTAGAACACGTCAAACATTCTCCTACGTATTTAGCAACATCGGCTTTCATACCCGACCACCAAAAATGTTTCTTGAGATCCTTGTACATCTTCTCCGTACCAGGATGTATTGAGTATCTGGTTTTATGAGCTTCTCTAAGTACCATTTCTCTCATATCTCCAAATTTTGGTACCCAAATCCTTTCAGACCTATACCGGGTTCCTTCTTCCCGAATATTAAGATGCTTCTCCGATCCTTTGGGTATTTCATCCTTTAAATTTCCCTCTTTTAAAACTCCGTGTTGTGCCTCCTTTATTTGAGTAGTAAGGTTATTATGAATCATTATATTCATAGATTTTACTCGAATGGGTTCTCTGTCCTTCCTGCTCAAGGCATCGGCTACCACATTTGCCTTCCCCGGGTGGTAACGAATCTCAAAGTCGTAATCATTCAACAATTCAATCCACCTACGCTGCCTCATATTCAGTTGTTTCTGATTAAATATGTGTTGAAGACTTTTGTGGTCAGTATATATAATACTTTTGACCCCATATAAGTAGTGCCTCCAAGTCTTTAATGCAAAAACAACCGCGCCTAATTCCAAATCATGCGTCGTATAATTTTGCTCGTGAATCTTCAATTGTCTAGATGCATAAGCAATCACCTTCGTTCGTTGCATTAATACACAACCGAGACCTTGCTTTGATGCGTCACAATAAATCACAAAATCATCATTCCCTTCAGGCAATGACAATATAGGTGCCGTAGTTAGCTTTTTCTTCAATAACTGAAACGCTTTCTCTTGTTCATCCTTCCATTCAAATTTCTTCCCTTTATGCGTTAATGCAGTCAAGGGTTTTGTTATTCTGGAAAAGTCTTGGATGAACCTTCTGTAGTAACCAGCTAGTCCTAAAAACTGGCGTATGTGTTTCGGAGTTTTCGGGGTTTCCCACTTTTCAACAGTTTCTATCTTTGCCGGATCCACCTTAATACCTTCTTTGTTCACTATGTGACCGAGGAATTGAACTTCTTCCAACCAAAATGCAGACTTTGAAAACTTAGCGTACAATTCTTCCTTCCTCAATAATTCTAACACCTTTCTCAAATGTTCACCGTGTTCTTGGTCATTCTTTGAGTAAATAAGTATGTCATCAATGAAAACAATGACAAACTTGTCAAGGTATGGTCCACACACTCGGTTCATAAGGTCCATGAACACAGCTGGTGCATTAGTTAAACCAAACGGCATGACCATAAACTCGTAATGACCGTAACGTGTTCTGAAAGCAGTCTTTGGAATATCATCTTCTTTCACCCGCATTTGATGATACCCGGAACGTAAGTCAATCTTTGAATAAACAGACGAGCCTTGTAGTTGATCAAATAAGTCGTCAATTCTCGGTAGTGGGTAGCGGCTCTTGATGGTAAGTTTGTTCAACTCTCGGTAGTCGATACACAACCTGAATGTACCATCTTTCTTCTTGACAAACAAAACAGGAGCTCCCCACGGTGATGTGCTTGGTCGAATGAAACCACGCTCTAAAAGTTCATGTAATTGGTTTTGTAGTTCTTTCATCTCGCTGGGTGCGAGTCTGTAAGGAGCACGAGCTATTGGTGCAGCTCCTGGTACAAGATCTATTTGAAATTCAACGGATCGATGTGGGGGTAATCCCGGTAATTCTTTCGGAAATACATCGGGAAATTCTTTTGCAATGGGAACATCATTGATGCTCTTTTCTTCAGTTTGTACTTTCTCGACGTGTGCTAGAACAGCATAGCAACCTTTTCTTATTAGTTTTTGTGCCTTCAAATTACTAATAAGATGTAGCTTCGTGTTGCCCTTTTCTCCGTACACCATTAAGGGTTTTCCTTTTTCTCGTATAATGCAAATTGCATTTTTGTAACAAACGATCTCTGCTTTCACTTCTTTCAGCCAGTCCATACCGATTATCACATCAAAACTCCCTAACTCTACTGGTATCAAGTCAATCTTAAATGTTTCGCTAACCAGTTTAATTTCTCGATTCCGACATATATTATCTGCTGAAATTAATTTACCATTTGCTAATTCGAGTAAAAATTTACTATCCAAAGGCGTCAATGGACAACTTAATTTAGCACAAAAATCTCTACTCATATAGCTTCTATCCGCACCCGAATCAAATAAAACGTAAGCAGATTTATTGTCAATAAGAAACGTACCCGTAACAAGCTCCGGGTCTTCCTGTGCCTCTGCCGCATTAATATTGAAAACTCTTCCGCGGCCTTGTCCATTCGTGTTCTCCTGGTTCGGGAAATTTCTAATAATGTGGCCCGATTTTCCACATTTATAACAAACTACATTGGCATAACTTGCTCTGACACTACTTGCTCCGCCATTACTCGTTCCGACACCATTTGTTCCTTTCGTTCTATTAACCCCTGGTCCGTAGACCTCACACTTCGCCGCGCTATGACCATTTCTTTTACACTTGTTGCAAAATTTGGTGCAGAACCCCGAGTGATACTTTTCACACCTTTGGCATAGCTGCTTCTGATTGTTGTTGTTGTTGCGGTTATTATTGTTGTTGGGATGATTGTTGTAGTTGCTGTTGTTGTTGTTTTTGTTGTTGTTGGGCCGTTTGTTGTAGTTGCGATTGTTGTTGCGATTGTTGGGATAATTGTTGCGATTATTGTTGTAATTGCTGTTGTTGTTGTATTGGTGATTCTTATCACCGTTTTCCTCCCACTTTCTTTTGACTTGCTTCACATTGGCCTCTTCAGCAGTCTGTTCTTTAATTCTTTCTTCAATCTGGTTCACTAGTTTGTGAGCCATTCTACATGCCTGTTGTATGGAGGCGGGCTCGTGTGAACTTATATCTTCTTGGATTCTTTCCGATAATCCTTTCATAAACGCGTCGATCTTCTCTTCCTCATCTTCGAATGCTCCCGGACACAATAGGCACAATTCTGTGAATCGTCTTTCATACGTGGTAATATCAAATCCTTGGGTTCGTAACCCTCTAAGTTCTGTCTTGAGCTTATTGACCTCGGTTCTGGGACGGTACTTCTCGTTCTTCAAGTGCTTGAATGCTGACCACGTAGTGCGTACGCATCGTCTTGTCCCACTTGCTCTAGATAGGTATTCCACCATGTTAACGCAGAACCTGTGAAGGTATGCGTAGCGTACTTCACTTTGTCCTCTTCAGTACACTTACTTATGGCAAACACCGATTCGACCTTCTCGGTCCACCGTTTCAATCCGATCGGTCCTTCGGTTCCATCAAATTCCAAAGGTTTGCAGGCAGTGAATTCTTTATAGGTGCATCCTACACGATTTCCTGTACTGCTAGATCCAAGGTTATTGTTGGTATGTAGCGCAGCCTGTACTGCGGCTATGTTTGAAGCTAGAAAAGTACGGAATTCCTCTTCATTCATATTCACTGTGTGTCGAGTAGTCGGTGCCATTTCCTTCAAAATAGTCAAATGGAACAAGTTAATCATACAGAATATTAAGAGTAGTTAATAGTATTTCATAGCATAATATGAACTCATTTATAAAAGCTTTTTCTTCATATTAGCGTTTTATAAGTTTAAATCCGGGTAGTACCTACCCGTTAAGTTCATACTTAGTAGCTAATATACAATTCAACTACTACAATTCTATATGAAAAACTGATTATAATAATATTTCGCGTTCAAACTTTTATACAATATTTTACAAACTTACAATACCGCTTATTTTACATAAAGCATGAAATATAGCACACAATAACTTTGATACAAGATAGTTGTGAAGATAATTCTAGCTAGTACACAAGTCGTTCAGCAAAGGCAATAAAGACACGTAATTCATACGTCCAGAAACAAGTCATGCATTCTGGTTTTACTAGGATTACTTCCCATCCTTGGTCTTGTGGAACATAACCGTTATGGCCGTTGATAAGACAGCGTGTTGTAACGTCGTCAAAGGGACGAGGGTTACGTAATGTCTAACAGTCCCGTAACAATCTAAAAACCTCATTTCTTACCCCAATTACCGACTCCGTCACTTGTGGAAACGTTTTGTTTAATAGTTGTAGCCCGATGTTCTTGTTCTCACTTTGGTGAGAAGCGAACATTACTAATCCGTAAGCATAACATGCTTCTTTATGTTGCATGTTAGCCGCTTTTTCTAAATCACGAAGTCCAATATTCGGATATATTGAGTCAAAATAATTTCTTAACCCGTTGCGTAAAATAGCATTTGGGTTCCCCGCAATATATGCGTCAAAGTAAACACATCGTAACTTATGGGTTTCCCAATGTGATATCCCCCATCTTTCAAATGAAAGTCTCTTATAAACCAAGACATTCTTGGAACGTTCTTCGAATGTCTTACAAACTGATCTCGCCTTAAATAGTTGTGCCGAAGAATTCTAACCGACTTTAGACAAGATTTCATCAATCATGTCTCCGGGTAGGTCTCTTAAAATATTGGGTTGTCTATCCATTTTGTATTTTTATACTGTAAAATAGACAAGAGTTAGATTCATAAAAAAAAAATACTTATTAATACAAGCAATTTTTACATATATCATAAAGCATAAGCACACTATATTACATATATTACACCACACGAATACAACTATCTTATTCCGACTCGCTCGTTTCTTCTTCTTCGGTTTTGGTTCGTTTTGCCAAGTTTCTAGGGGTATATGATGTTCCCCTAATACGAGCCGTCGTTGTCCACATTGGTTTAGAAAAACCTGGTGGTTTAGAGGTTCCCGGGTCATTGTTACAACTTAAGGACTTCGGGGGTTGACGATACATATAAAGTTCATCGGGGTTGGAATTAGATTTCTCTATTTTTATGCCCTTTCCCTTATTATTTTCTTTTGCCTTTTTAAATTCAGTTGTGGTAATTTCTATAACATCATCGGAATTCTCGTCGGAATCCGATTCATCGGAGAATTGGTAATCCTCCCAATATTTTGCTTCCTTGGCGGAAACACCATTGACCATAATTAACCTTGGTCGGTTGGTTGAGGATTCTCTTTTACTTAACCGTTTTATTATTTCCCCCACCGGTTCTATTTCTTCTTCCGGTTCCGATTCTTCTTCCGGTTCCGATTCTTCTTCCGGTTCCGATTCTTCTTCCGGTTCCTCTTCGGGAACTTGTGAATCAGTCCACGAATCATTCCAATTTACATTTGACTCTTCATTATTATTAGGTGAGTCAATGGAACTTGTTCTAGAGGTAGACATCTATCATATAATATCAAACACGTTAAGAGATTAATATATCACATAATATTCATATGTTAAAAATATATAGTTTCCAACAAAAATGTTAAGCAATCATTTTTAAAGAAAACACGGTCGAAGTCCAGACTCACTAATGCATCCTAACAAACTCGATAAGACACACTAATGCAAATTTTCTGGTTCTCTAAGACCAACGCTCGGATACCAACTGAAATGTCCCGTTCTTATTGATTAAAAACGTTCCATATTAATTGATTTCGTTGCGAGGTTTGGACCTCTATATGAGACGTTTTTTAAAGACTACATTCATTTTTAAAACAAACCATAACCTTTATTTCATAAATAAAGGTTTAAAAAGCTTTACGTAGATTATCAAATAATGATAATCTAAAATATCCTGTTTACACACGACCATTACATAATGGTTTACAATACAAATATGTTACATCGAAATCAGTTTCTTGAATGCAGTTTTTACACAATATCATACAAACATGGACTCCAAATCTTGTCCTTATTTTAGTATGCAACAGCGGAAGCTCTTAATATTCACCTGAGAATAAACATGCTTTAAACGTCGACAAAAATGTTGGTGAGTTATAGGTTTAACCTATATATATCAAATCGTAACAATAGACCACAAGGTTTCATATTTCAATACACATCCCATACATAGAGATAAAAATCATTCATATGGTGAACACCTGGTAACCGACATTAACAAGATGCATATATAAGAATATCCCCATCATTCCGGGACACCCTTCGGATATGATATAAATTTCGAAGTACTAAAGCATCCGGTACTTTGGATGGGGCTTGTTGGGCCCGATAGATCTATCTTTAGGATTCGCGTCAATTAGGGTGTCTGTTCCCTAATTCTTAGATTACCAGACTTAATAAAAAGGGGCATATTCGATTTCGATAATTCAACCATAGAATGTAGTTTCACGTACTTGTGTCTATTTTGTAAATCATTTATAAAACCTGCATGTATTCTCATCCCAAAAATATTAGATTTTAAAAGTGGGACTATAACTCACTTTCACAGATTTTTACTTCGTCGGGAAGTAAGACTTGGCCACTGGTTGATTCACGAACCTATAACAATATATACATATATATCAAAGTATGTTCAAAATATATTTACAACACTTTTAACATATTTTGATGTTTTAAGTTTATTAAGTCAGCTGTCCTCGTTAGTAACCTACAACTAGTTGTCTACAATTAGATGTACAGAAATAAATCGAAAAATATTATCTTGAATCAATCCACGACCCAGTGTATACGTATCTCAGTATTGATCACAACTCAAACTATATATATTTTGGAATCAACCTCAACCCTGTATAGCTAACTCCAACATTCACATATAGAGTGTCTATGGTTGTTCCGAAATATATATAGATGTGTCGACATGATAGGTCGAAACATTGTATACGTGTCTATGGTATCTCAAGATTACATAATATACAATACAAGTTGATTAAGTTATGGTTGGAATAGATTTGTTACCAATTTTCACGTAGCTAAAATGAGAAAAATTATCCAATCTTGTTTTACCCATAACTTCTTCATTTTAAATTCGTTATGAGTGAATCAAATTGCTATGGTTTCATATTGAACTCTATTTTATGAATCTAAACAGAAAAAGTATAGGTTTATATTCGGAAAAATAAGTTACAAGTCGTTTTTGTAAAGGTAGTCATTTCAGTCGAAAGAACGACGTCTAGATGACCATTTTAGAAAACATACTTCCACTTTGAGTTTAACCATAATTTTTGGATATAGTTTCATGTTTATAATAAAAATCATTTTCTCAGAATAACAACTTTTAAATCAAAGTTTATCATAGTTTTTAATTAACTAACCCAAAATAGCCCGCGGTGTTACTACGACGGCGTAAATCTGGTTTTACGGTGTTTTTCGTGTTTCCAGGTTTTAAATCATTAAGTTAGCATATCATATAGATATAGAACATGTGTTTAGTTGATTTTAAAAGTCAAGTTAGAAGGATTAACTTTTGTTTGCGAACAAGTTTAGAATTAACTAAACTATGTTCTAGTGATTACAAGTTTAAACCTTCGAATAAGATAGCTTTATATGTATGAATCGAATGATTTTATGAACATCATTAATACCTTAAGTTCCTTGGATAAACCTACTGGAAAAGAGAAAAATGGATCTAGCTTCAACGGATCCTTGGATGGCTCGAAGTTCTTGAAGCAGAATCATGACACGAAAACAAGTTCAAGTAAGATCATCACTTGAAATAAGATTGTTATAGTTATAGAAATTGAACCAAAGTTTGAATATGATTATTACCTTGTATTAGAATGATAACCTACTGTAAGAAACAAAGATTTCTTGAGGTTGGATGATCACCTTACAAGATTGGAAGTGAGCTAGCAAACTTGAAAGTATTCTTGATTTTATGTAACTAGAACTTGTAAAATATATGAAGAAAACTTAGAACTTGAAGATAGAACTTGAGAGAGATCAATTAGATGAAGAAAATTGAAGAATGAAAGTGTTTGTAGGTGTTTTTGGTCGTTGGTGTATGGATTAGATATAAAGGATATGTAATTTTGTTTTCATGTAAATAAGTCATGAATGATTACTCATATTTTTGTAATTTTATGAGATATTTCATGCTAGTTGCCAAATGATGGTTCCCACATGTGTTAGGTGACTCACATGGGCTGCTAAGAGCTGATCATTGGAGTGTATATACCAATAGTACATACATCTAAAAGCTGTGTATTGTACGAGTACGAATACGGGTGCATACGAGTAGAATTGTTGATGAAACTGAACGAGGATGTAATTGTAAGCATTTTTGTTAAGTAGAAGTATTTTGATAAGTGTCTTAAAGTCTTTCAAAAGTGTATGAATACATATTAAAACACTACATGTATATACATTTTAACTGAGTCGTTAAGTCATCGTTAGTCGTTACATGTAAATGTTGTTTTGAAACCTTTAGGTTAACGATCTTGTTGAATGTTGTTAACCCATTGTTTATTATAACAAATGAGATGTTAAATTATTATATTATCATGATATTATGATATATAATATATCTTAGTATGATGTATATACAGTTAAATGTCGTTACAACGATAATCGTTACATATATGTCTCGTTTCGAAATCATTAAGTTAGTAGTCTTATTTTTACATATGTATTTCATTGTTAATACACTTAATAATATATTTAATTATCATTTAACATAATTAACCAAGTGTATCAATATCTTAATATGATTCATATGTACCTAGTAAGACGTTGTTATAACGATAATCGTTATATATATCGTTTTCGAGTTTCTTAAATTAATAGTCTCATTTTTATGTATATAACTCATTGTTAATATACCTAATGAGGTACATACTTATAATAAAAACATGTTAACTATATATATAACCATATATATGTCATCGTATAGTTTTTACAAGTTTTAACGTTCGTGAATCACCGGTCAACTTGGGTGGTCAATTGTCTATATGAAACATATTTCAATTAATCAAGTCTTAACAAGTTTGATTGCTTAACATGTTGGAAACATTTAATCATGTAAATATCAATCTCAATTAATATATATAAACATGGAAAAGTTTGGGTCACTACAAGTGGTCCGCTAGGGTTCACTGTAGTGTAGCAGAGCGCGATGTTGCACGACTCAGTGATTGAGGCCGGAAGTGCGTATGTGATAGATGAAGCATGACCTTCGGGGTCTGCTGACTTCATCGTGGGATTGTTGATTGATGAAGCATGACTTTCGGAGTCCGCTGACTTCATCATGGGATTATGATTAATGAAGCATGACTTTCGGGGTCCGCTGACTTCATTATGGTATGGTTGATTGATGAAGCATGATCTTTAGGGTCCGCTGACTTCATCATGGGAGTACGTGATTGGTGGAGCATGACTTTCGGGGTCCGCTGACTTCATCATGAGCGTGGTGTTATATCGGTGAAGCATGATCTTCGGGTCCGCTGACTTCATCATGGTTGTGGATCGCGTGTGTTTTCGGATTCACGATGATGCGTGTAGTTCGGTCATCTTATCGGAATGAATCTCGTGTAGTTCGGATTCATGGTGACTCGTGTAGTTCGGTCATCTTATTGAGGTAGTAATCTCGTGTGGTTTCGGATTACTAAGGCTCGTGTAGTTCGGCCAACCTCGATGTTGTGGAAGTGAATTTCGAGTAGTTCGGATTCACAAATGACTCGTGTGGTTTCGGTCATTGTATTGAGGAGTGAGTCTCGTGTAGTTCGGATTCACAAATGACTCGTGTAGTTCGGTCATTCCTCTGGGATAGTGACTCTCGTGTAGTTCGGATTCACTATGGCGCGTGTAGTTCGGCCATTCCCGATTGTGTTGTGGTGAAGGTAGTGAGTCGCGTGTAGTTCGGATTCACTAAGGCGCGTGTAGTTTTCGGCCGGCCTTCGTGTGGTGTGATCTATCGATTGTTTTATACACCGATGGTGGGGTCGTAAGGACCGTGTGGTTTGATCTATTGGTGTTTTATGCACCAATGGTGGGGTCGTAAGGACCGTGTTGTGAGAACTATCGGTTGTTTTATACACCGATGGTGGGGTCGTGAGGACCATGTTGTGAGATTAGTGAGGCGATAGCCGTGTTTTGCTCACATGTTGTTACGGGTGTGACGATCGTCGATTTTTGTACACCTTGGGATCTAGCATTGCCATGATCATTTTGGGCGCTATCGGTTTTAACCGTTTGTTATGATGTTACGGTAGTTGCGTATGGGTCGTATTGCGCACTACAAGGGATGTTTAGTGATTGGTGTTATCCGTAAGGATTCGTTTGGTTCGGTCTTCATCATTCGGGTTGTTGACCTTAGGTTGAGACTTGGTTGCTTTTAGTGTTGTACTCGGTAAGGGTACGCTAAGGGATTGATATCTTGGTACGAGATTGGTTGATTTTTCCCGATGTTAGGGAATGAGCATGGTTTTAGTGCTCAGATTGTGGATTTGATAAATCGCGGGTGACGATTTCGTTGTTAATGGTGATTCATTCGGAAGACTTGCCTAAGGAAAGTCAGTTTGGGACTTATGTTTGAGGACCGTGGAGTGTGGTCCGTTTGGTTAAGTGGCGAGGATCACGAGGACGTGATCGATTCTAAGTGGGGGAGAGTTGTAAGACCCTAATATTTATTATACGGAAGGGTAATTATGCTACATAAAGTGCAGGAAGCATTGTGTAATTAAACAAAGCTCAGATTCTGCCCAAACATGGGTGCGCGCCGCGCACGAGCCCAGCGACAGAATTCTGTTTTTTCTATTTTGGGTTTAATGAGGGGCTTTTTGGTCTTTTCACTTGAGGCCGGATGTGAAGCCATATCAGCTGGTTAGATTCAATTTTGGATCACATTTCACATCCATTAACACTCTCAAATCATTCTAGAGAGAGAGGGAGATTTCTAGAGAGTGATTTGGGGTTTTGGAGAAGAAGGAGCTTGAATTGATCAAAGTCTCAGGTTTTAAAGTTGTTCACCTCGTTCCTAGCTACATTTTGGTGGTTGTGGTAAGTTCTAACTCCGAAATTCATTGTTTGATTTTGATAATCAAGTTAGGGTTTGAACTTAAATTGATGAGAAACCCATTTAAACTCTTGAAATGAGTTTAGTGATGCTAGTAATCGGGTTTATTGCTATTGTTGGTGGATTATGGGTTGGTGAACTAATTGGCCATGATTAGAACTTGAAATTGGGTTTAATCACTTAAGTTAGTGATTATGGAAGTATTGAAACCCATTTAGGGTTATTTGGTTGACTAGTTTTGACTTTGGGTCAAAATTAGGGTTTAGTGATGATTATGACCCAATTGGCGATTTAATGAGGTTTATAAACTTAAAATGGATTAAGTTTAAGTATAAAACCGAGTTAAAGGTGTTTTGGTGTCGAAATTTGTAAATGGTGAGATTTTGACCTTATGGGTCAAAATTAGGGTTTATGGGCAATTTGGAGATTTGTAAGTGTTTAACACTTGTGTTCGGGTTTAATTGGCGTGTTAGGACCATTCTCACTTGTGTTAGTGATTATTGGTTAATTTTGGGCGCGGTTTGTACTTGAAAGTGCATTTGGGTCGAATTTGCACTAAGTGTCAAATTGGGTTGGTTTGTAAATCCAATCTAAGTGTGTTGTTGAATTTATGATAATGGAATAGGTACTTTCCATTGGCGAGGTGCGGATTACTTGGAAGCATTCATCAAGGCGACAAGGTGAGTGTTAATATCCTATGTGCATATGTATGTGTAGGATGGGTGCGGGTCGGGTGAAGTGATTCTCGGCTATAGAGCTCACTTCACATATAGGTGGATTTGATGGACTTTTGTATGAGTCCAATTGGCACGGTTGTGCATTTTGGTTGACATCTTTGGCGAAGTACGCGTTCGCGTGTACATTATCACACATGGTTGTGATGTGGTTGATATAACCCCAATGGCGAAGGGTTTAATGTTGAGAAGTGAATCGCGTGTGGTTTCGGATTCACGATGACGCGTGTGGTTTCGGTCATCTTATCAAATGAATCTCGTGTAGTTCGGATTCATGGTGACTCGTGTAGTTCGGTCATCTTATTGAGGTAGTAATCTCGTGTTGTTCGGATTACTAAGGCTCGTGTAGTTCGGCCAACCTCGATGATGTGGAGATAGTAATCTCGTGTAGTTTCGGATTACTAAGGCTCGTGTAGTTCGGCCAATCTTCATTGTGGTACTTGGTTCTCGGTATTGGGTTAAGGGGTTAACCTTGTGCGTTATATATATATATTGTTATATATTAATGTATTGTTGTGGTGTAGCTAACCCTCCGGGGGTAGCTTCTTGGCTTTGTTCACATCATCGTTGGTGAACTTATAATTGTTGTTGTATCTTTAGCTCGTTGCTTAGAGATCGTACGGTATGCTTAATGTAGTGCCTTATATATGGATGCTTCGGTATGCGGTATTTTTTATTTCGTGGCGTGTCCATTTTATGCATATATATGTATGTAGTATATTATCATTCACTAAGCATTAGCTTACCCTCTCGTTGTTGACATTTTTATAGATTGCATGGATGCGGTGGCTCGGGTAAACGGGGACTAGTAGACTCGCATAGTTGCTTTAGAAGATCTTGCTTTTGGATTGATTAAGATTGGGTAACGTATCCCCAATCGCCATGCTCGCTCTTTATTTTGTGTTAAAAATCATGTGGTCGAAACTTGTATTTTGTACGAAAGTCGTAAAACGGTCGATGTGGGCCCGGTCTCGTAAAACTCATTTTTATTATTGGAACGTGTTTGTTTTAACTAATATAAATTGTTGTGAAAAGCGTTTGGTCTAAAAGTGTCGGGAAGTCGAAGATCTTTTCGCGAAAAATGGACATTTTGATCAGAACTGTCAAAGGCCTTGTGCGCGCCGCGCACAGGCAGTGGTGCGCGCCGTGCACCCTTCTGTCCAGTTTAAAATTTTTTTTTATTCCGCGTTTTTGGTTGGTTAACGGGTTGGGATGTTACAGCTATTTCTGCTAATAACAATGCCAAAGGAGCTAGCACAGATACGTGTTAAACGTTTACTCAGGTTCCGAGAGTTTTTAAGTGTATAACTATATGTATCAATCTTTTCTTCCATAGATGAAGTGCGGTTGGTTCATCCTCACGATTGAGATGTTTACAAGTATTATGAAAGGTTTGAATGCAGATTGTAATCGTCAAGATACAAATGAGGTTTAAGATGAAATCAAGTGGCAACTTGAAGAGATGTTTAGTTTCTTATGTTATAATCAATATTTTAATTCATTTTAATTGTCCAATGTTGGTCCTCAGTTGACAGTCCACAATAAGCAATTCAATAATTCATATGTAGTTTAATACATAATATTCGAATTAAATAATACGTATCGTGACCCGTATTCTTCTCAGACTCGATCACAACTCAAACTATATATATTATTGTAGAATCAACCTCAACCCTGTATAGCTAACTCCAGCATTACTGCATATAGAGTGTCTATGATTATTCCAAATAATATATATAGATGCGTCAATATGATATGTCAAAATCTTGTATACGTGTCCCGGTATTTAAATGAGTAAATAATAGTATTTAAATGACGATAAATAAAGTGCGTAAAATAAATAACAGAAATTAAATGACGATAAATAAAATTGCGAGAATTAAAATTGCGGTAAATAAAATGCGATAAATAAATTGCGATAATAAATTGCGATAAATAAAAGGTAATACGGAATTAACAGTTAGCTAGGAACAGTTAGCGTGGATTCTTAACAAAATTTCTCATAGTTAATTTGTTTGTTTCTAACAAATTTTATTTTGTCCAATGTTTTCTTCATTATGCCACTTGTTGGATTCTGATAGATCAAAAACCAAATATGAAATTGAAGGAAAATGGTTACTCTGCGGTAAACAGATACGTATATCCGTGGATGTAAATAGGATAGTAAATGACCGTTAAATTAGATTCAAAGAATGTACAGTGTAACTTATTAATGTGAAATCTTAAATATTCCTCGGGTATTACCTACCCGTTAAAATATTTTCATCATTAATAGTTTGTACAAAAAAATTTTTAATTACAATCTTTATGAAAACATATATACATATATATTTTCTTCAGATGTAATCATGGATTTAATGAGTCAATATGATATTAAACTCATTTGATTTACCGTTAGAACAAGAATATATAATCTCTAAAACATTAGAGATTACATAATCGCCATGAAGAACGAAGATAATTGATGTAGAACGATATGTAGAACGATGATTATAGTCGAGGTACAGAATGAGATGTTGAGGCATGGATTGGTGATGGTACTGGTACTGTTACTGATGGTACTGTTGGTGCCGGTGATGTTGTGAAGCTGGTAAATTTTGCACCATAATCTCCAAATGGATTACTCGAGCACGAATCTCATTAACTTTTTCCATTACTCCAGGGTGATTGTCAGTAGGAACAAGCGGATGAATAAGGTTTAGAATTTTAGATAGAATATAATCGTGGCGAGATACTTTGGAAATGAGTGTGGAAATGGTGTTTTGAATGGGTTAGCTGGTAAGTGTTTCAGGTTTTTTGTCAAGAGGTGAATTCGGTTGGTGGAAGGGTTCGCCTTCTTTGCGTCTCCATTGGTTAAGTAGACTACGAATCCATCAGATGAATTGGTGATGACTGATTTGTTGATCCATTCCAGTTATACTGCTTTCGGATCTCGAGTGGAAAGCCATGTCAGAATAGTTGTCGGAATAACTATCGGAATAGCTATCGAAATCTGAGGGACTCGAACTGGTTGAGGGATTCATCTCGTACGATCAGATGAAGGATTTTTCGATAAGAATTAGATTATAGGATGTATATTAGTACCATTCAATACATAATTTACATATGCATATACAATACTAAAATCCCATAAGTTACGGAGGAATCTACGGAAGCTGTCAGGCAAAGGTAACAATAACAGATACGCTAAGATATGAATTTTGTCTATACACTATTCATGCAATCAATGCAGTAAGATGTGTCTAAACTAGGAATGATAAGCAAGTAATTTCCTAAGGATAATAAGTAGATGATTTTTAACACGAATGATAAGCAAAACTTTTGAAATGCAGACACGGTCGAAGTCCAGACTCACTAATGCATCCTAACGACTTATCAGTTAGACACACTAATGCAAGACCTGGTTCGCTAAGATCACTGCTCTGATACCAACTGAAATACCCCGTTCTTATACAATATAAATGATTCACAATAGTTGATTTCATCGTGAAGTAATTGACCTCTATATGATATATTTTACAAACATTGCATTCGTTTTTAAAAGACAAACGTTCTTTACATCGAAAGTTGACGGCAAGCATACTATTTCATAATACCTTCAACTAATATTGACTTAATAATAATCTTGAGGAACTTGACGACTCGAATACAACGTCTTTTGAAACATGTCATGATTGACTCCAAGTAATATCTATAATATGAGCAAATGCACAGCGGAATATTTATTTCATACCTGAGAATAAACATGCTTTCAAGTGTCAACCAAAAGGTTGGTAAGGTCATTAGTTTAACATAAATAATCATTTCCATCATTTTAATAGACCACAGGATTTTCATTTCTCATAAATATACGTCCCATGCATAGAGACAAAAATAATCATTCATATGGATTGAACACCTGGTAACCGACATTAACAAGATGCATATAAGAATATCCCCTATCATTCCGAGAAATCCTTCGGACATGATAAAAACGAATTCGAAGTACTAAAGCATCCGGTACTTTGGATGGGGTTCGTTAGGCCCAATAGATCTATCTTTAGGATTCGCGTCAATTAGGCGTGCACTAATTCTCAAAATTAGTGATGTTCCCTAATTCTTAGGCTACCAAGCAAAAAGAGGCATATTCGGCTTCGATCATTCAACCATATAATGTAGTTTCAATTACTTGTGTCTATTTCGTAAAACATTTATAAAAATTGCCCATGTATTCTCAGCCCAAAAATATAAAGGGTAAAAAGGCAAATGAAACTCACAATACTGTATTTTGTAGTAAAAATAAATATGACGGCATTGAACAATGCAGGGTTGGCCTCGGATTCACGAACCTATATCATTTGTATATTCATTAATATATATAATAGTAATCGAATAAATATTTTTATTATATTTTAATTTATATATTATGTATAGTTGAATTGTGTATATATTCAAATTGATTTATTATTTGTATAGTTATATTAATATTTCCAGGTTTATATACATAATTATTTAGTGTTACATTTAAAATCGATAGTTTGTCATTTGTAAGTATTTATATAAATAATTTTAATAAATTTGATATATATAGTTATATGAAGTTTTATTATAATTATAGTATATGTAAAGAGTATATTTATATATGAAATATTTATCTATTTGAAAAGATAGTTTTTAATAAACATAATGATGTACTAATAATAATAATAACTTTATTAATAAAAATGATAATAACTGTAGTTTTTAAATGAAACGAAAAGTTTGATAATAATAGTAACGAAAATAATACTTTTGATAAAAAAAAATACATAATACTTAATGTTCATAATAATAATAACAATAATCTTTTTGTTATTAATGTTAGTATTTATAATGATACTACATAATGATATTACTAGTAACGATAATAATGTTAGTTATAACAATATTAAATAATTTCAATAATAATAACTCTTAATGTGATTAATAATAATAATACTTCTAACTTTTTAGGAGTAACAACAATTATCATAATAATAATAACAATAATTAATAATAATAATAATAATAATAATAATAATAATAATAATAATAATAATAATAATTATAATAATAATAATAATTATAATAATAATAATAATAATTATAATAATAATTATAATAATAATAATAAAATTAATAATAATAAAATTGATTACTACCTTAGAGTCTCAAAAAGATAATAAATCGTCCAAGCCGAGACTCGAACCCCGACCTCTCGATACCCTAACATCCTCATAAACCATCCTGCTAATGCTTACTTTTTCTGAATTATTCTAGTTTATAAGTTATATAACCCGTAATAATACTGTGCTCATATTCATCCTCTTCCTCACCGAGTGATTCGACCAGAATCTATAACTTAAATAATACAACGAGTTTAAAACTTGAATTAGTAATTGAAATTGACATGAAACGATCAGTTGTTGGTTGAGAAAAAAAATATATCAAAAGAAGCAAATATGCAGCATGTTCGTCGCTGTAAAAAAATAAGGAAGAAAATAAATTGATTACGTAATTAAGAAAGTTTTAGGTAGTGATTGCAACATGAAAGAGATCCTAACTCATTCCTAGAACCTTTCTAAAACATCAATTGCTTCATTAACTCAAGAACAAATTCGAATTTAAACTAAGAACATTGATTTGACTTTTGATTACTAAACTTTGACTCTAGATATTAGAATTCGTTAAATGTAATTAGGATTGGAAATTTTGCAGAAAGTTTTGTTAGGAGATTCCTAAGAACACTACATTTAAAGATTTTTAATTTAAATTCGAATTCAAGTATTTCTAAAAAATAGAACACGAACAGGGTGTCTGTGTTCTTCATAAAAAAATTTCGCAAAAATTAAACTGTAAGGAAGAACGTTTGTAATTGTTAGTTGTATGTGAGGTTATCTAGTATCCTTTAACACTGAATTTAATTGTTTACATAAATAATGGTTGATGGTGGACATAAATCTTAAATCAAAAATGAATAAATAGAAAAAAAAAGAATAAAAAGGTGAGAATGATTTGTAACAGAATTTGGATGTTACCTAATGTTTGAATTCACTTTGTATCTAATTCAGAGACAAGAATCTTCAATTTACTATAGTTTATAGGCATTTGAAACAAAATCGTACGGTTTTGGTGCATATATATATGATTTATATAATTAATATTAATAATTAATAAATATGTTAATAATAATAATTATGTTAATAATAATAATAATTTATAATAATATTAACAATAATAATTCTTTATGATAATAATATCTAATACTAACATTTATTATAACAACTTAAATTATAACTTTACTAATAATGATATTAATAATATTAATAATGATAATAATAACATTTAGTAATATTAATACCAATTCTAACTGTATAAATTTTTGTATGTATATATATAGATATCTTTAAAAAATATTAGTAACACTGGTATCGATATTATTATTAAAAGTAGTAACAATATTGTTATAACAACTATAATTAATATATTCGTATTACAGTTTAGAGATTATGTACTATAACTATATAGTATGTCATATAATAATGAGTGTTACATATTTTAATAATAATATCTAATCATAATGAAGATATAACAAATTACATGTTTCCATTTTCATATTAGAATACTAATATTACTAATACTGATATTGATATTAATAAAAGTAACAAATATATTTTCAACTTGTAATTACTTTTATTATATTAATATTACAGTTCATTAATTGTTTCATATTATATAAAATAACATGCTTTGAATATTTAAACTTATATATTACAATATATATAGTATTATTTACATCTAGAATTTATATAAATATATGTATATATGCATTTTAATAATAGTTTAATTATTTTGTATATTACTTTATATTTTCAATTCATTGATTAAATTGTATTAATCCAAATTAATATATACACGTATATTTATATAATCTATACATTTATTTACTTATTTAGTTACATACAATTGTTCGTGAATCGTCGGAAATAGTCAGAGGGTAATTGAATATATGAAACAGTTCAAAAATTTTGAGACTCAACATTATAGACCTGCTTATCGTATTGTAATCATATAAAGATTAAGTTTAAATTTAGTCAGAAATTCCCAGGTCACCACACAAGCTCTCCCAACTAACGATGCACGAGTTATAGTCAACTTCTTAAAACATCTTTTTGCTAGGTTCGAAACACCGAAAGCTTTAATAAGTGATCGGGGTACTCATTTTTGTAATAATCAACTTGAGAAAGTTCTCAAAAGATATGGAGTAACTCATAAAATCTCAACTGCTTATCATCCACAAACAAGTGGACAAGTTGAAAATAGCAATCGAGCTTTAAAACGTATTCTAGAGAAAACCGTAGGATCAAATCCGAAGGAATGGTCCATGAAATTGGAGGATGCACTCTGGGCTTTTAGAACAGCCTACAAAACTCCAATTGGAACCACACCTTTTAGACTCATTTACGGAAAAGCATGTCATCTTCCAGTAGAAATTGAACATAAAGCATTTTGGGCTTTGAAGACATGTAATCTTGATTTGCATGAAGCCGGACGTCTACGGTTAAGTCAACTAAATGAATTAGAAGAATTAAGACATGAAGCATACGGAAATTCATTAATCTATAAGGAAAGAACGAAGAAATGGCATGATAAAAGAATCAGAAGTTCAAAAGAATTTAAAGAAGGAGACAGAGTTCTTCTTTTCAATTCACGATTCAAGCTATTTCCTGGAAAATTGAAATCAAGATGGTCTGGGCCATTCATAGTCAGAAGAGTTTTCCCCTACGGAACAGTAGAATTAATAAATTCAAATGAGATTGAATTTAAATTTAATGGTCACAGAGTTAAACATTACATAGATAGTTCGTTGGAAGTTGAAGATGAAGTTAATCACAATTTCGACACCACAGCTAACTAACTGTGGGAAGGTTCAAATCATTTTAGGATAATATGTATTTCTGTTAGAGTAAAATATTCTATTTTCGTGTAGTTTCCAAAAATGGAATCCGAATGGTCTTTCCCTAGCAGACCCTAAAGAACTAGTCTTCTCCCTCCATTCTGAATTTTTATTTTTTTAGGTTTTACGAGATGAATAATTCCTTTGAACTAAACCATGGTCTAATGCTACATGCTATGATTACTAAACGTAATAATGACACCCTTTCGAGTGAATTGGTATCATTCATAAGAGGCAAAATGGATGGAGTAAGAAAAGAACTCAGGAAAGATCATCATAAGACACATTTTGGTAAAGGAAAATCAAAGTCCGCAACAAAAAGAAGAGCACGACACCTTGAAAGATTTCATAAATGCAGAAAATGATCACACGAAGGTAAGTGTTCGAACAATCAAACATATTCAAATACCGAATTTGTTACTCTATGCAGAGAAGGACTGTTTATATGTTTAGAAGAAAAGATATTGAAGAATCGAGGTTACGCTTATGTAGCTATAGAAAACCAAATCACCCGACTCTCCTATGAGTCAGCTAAAGCAGGTCTCTAAGAATTCTATCTCACAGGTAAGTATGTACAGTTTTTATTTTTTTTATTTTTTGCTTTTAACCTTTTGATAATAAACGCTGAATCGTTTGCTATAAAGTATTAAATTGGTATTCAATAAAATTAGGTATGCGTAACCGAAATTATTGATATCATACAAAAATTTATTACATCACTTCGAAATTTACCGTTTATTCTTAAGGTATAAATATCTTTAATCAATCAAGCCAAAATATTTCAAAAATTCGTCAGGAGTAAAACTAGGTTATGGAACCGAAATTACTTTACCGAAAAGAGGGGCGTATATTTTTGATAATATTTGAATGATTAAAGTGGGATAAAAGACCAAAAAGATTTTTAATTTTATTTTTTTACTTTTTTTACCATGTTTTTAAAATTAATATATAAATATTAATTTATTATTGTAAATTTCTAAAACCAATATATTTAAGTTTTTATGTATTTTTAAAAAATATTTTCAATATAAGTTTGTATGTATAAAAATTTTAATAATATGAATTTTTAATTTTATGCATTTAAGTTTGGTGTGAATTTAAAAACAAAAATTTACTTTATTTCATTAAGTTAAAAATTTGATATCTAAAAAATTCGTCGTGAGTTGAAAACTAGATCGTTGAACCGAAATTGCTTTACTCGAGGGCGGGACGAGAACTTTTATTATCATTATTTTTAATCTTATTGAATTAAAGTATGCCAAAAACATTAAAAAACCCAAAAATCTTTACTTTTAAAACAACGCTTAAAAAGTGACAAATTTTAAAATTTTGTCGAGAGGTGGACTAGGACAACGATCCGAAACACCCTCATCCTAAAAAGAAACAAAATTTTTAAAATTTAATTAATTATTTGTTTTAATAAGTATAAGGTTTTTATTAAAAAAAAAAAATACCAGACCCCATGCGATCGCATGGGATTTCCTCTTAAACCTCATGCGGTCGCATGAGGCCAAATTCCTGGACATATTACAAAGTCAGTCGACTGGTTCTTCTCTTCACAATACCACACACACATACACAAACATAACCCAAAAACACCCCTAAAATCACCAAATTTTTACCAAAATTCACCAAATTTCTCACTATAATCCACTTTAATCATGAATTTGTTAAGAAGTTTTTCAAGAAAGGTAACAATTACACCCCTAAACCTCTTTAAATTTGATTTTTAGTGTTCTTGAGCTATAATTTTACCTAATTTGATTTTGTTAATTTCTAGTGTAATTAGAGTTAAATTGTTAGTATATTATGCATGTATAACCTAGATTGATGCTATTTAACATGTTTTGAAGGCAAAAACTTCAAAATTTTTAGAAATCTAGGGTTTGTGTTCTTGAGCAATTTGGGATTTTTTGATATAAACAGGTTATGGCTGATTTTTGTCATGAATTTTTGCTAAATTAAGTAGTGTAACATGTTTAGGTAGCTAAATGATCCAAACTTTGATCCTAAACATGATTTTTGAGAATTAAAGTGGACTTTTTAAGTCTAAAATTCATGAACTTGATTAAATTGACGTAAATGCCAATTGAAACTTGTTTAATTGCTAGTAATGGTTATTTTGACATGTTATTTGAGTAGAATGCTTATGAACTTTGTAAATATTTTCATATATGCTTATTTGAAAAAGTGTAGAATTGTTAAAATTGTGAAAATGTGTATAAGTTTAATTTTGATTAAACATGTTATTGTAATTGTTTCAAGTTGTTATTTTGCTAACACTAATGCATATTTGGATGCACAAATTTTGTGTTTAATGTGTTTTGCAGAGATATACTGATACTGATGGTGCATCATCATCATCTAGACAACCTGCTCCGGAACCACAGCCAGAGATGCAATATGAGCCACAATATGAACCGGAGCAACAACAGGAACAACAACAACCTGATCAACACGTACCATATTATGATCCAAAACAAGAATATGTTAATGCCTACGTACAATTTTCGATTCATCCGATAATAGAACACCCAACGATTCATGAAGAACAGTTGCATCCTAATTTGAGATTTGATCGAAGCTGGAGAGATTACCCGACGTATCAAAGTAACAAATTCAAACTGGTAATGAAAAATGTAGAAGTACCAAGGGTAATTGATTGGGAGCCTTTGGAAAGGGTCCAACTAGTCAACTCAGTTAGACAGCATCTGATCCAAAGGTATGTGAACTCTTCTTTTCCCGATTGGGAACGTTTATTCACCATTCGTAGGCCTGTATATAAGGAATGGTGTGTTGAGCTTATGAGTACTATATCACTTAATACGGATGTAGTTAGGTTAGATGATAGAAGTTTTCTTAGATTTTTACTTGGCCGTAGGATGTACAGGATGTCCATGCTGGATATGGCCAGGGCTTTACAGATTTACACTCCTGGTGAATTACTACTACCCGATTGTACAAATTTGATTTATCATGGGGAGCGGGTAGATAGGAATTTTGACGCTGACGCCGTCTGGAGGCGTATGTCAAATTATAATGTTTTTTTGCTAGGAGGAAGATACTCCTACTTAGATATTAACAAAGTAGAGCTACGTATTATACATATATTTTTAGCTAATTCGATTACACAAAGAGGTAAAAACAAGGAGAAGATGACCTTACACGACTTATTTTACCTTAAGTATATTCGAAACACTAGAAGCTTTGTTAATATCCCCTACTGTGTTGGTTTTTTTTGTCCAAAATAGTGGCAGGAATACAGGACGGGGGAATAATAGGAGGAGGTATTTTTGTTACTCTCATTGGAGAGTATTTGGGTGTAGATAGGGATCAAAGGGGTCCACTGATGGTGTGTAGGGAATAGGTTGATACTTTAGGATTGAAGGTCTATCAGGGTGCAAAGGTATTAAAGAGCAGGCGCAATTAGGCAGTACCATATAATGGCCGTCATCCACAGGTAGAGAGAGGTTCAGATGAGGAAATGGAGGAACCGGATGACATTAGGGATGTCATTAGGGAGGCTATGACTGACGTTTACTAGCGTATAGATGAGGTAGAAATGACAAACGAGGCTAGACATAGTCAGTTCGAGCAGTGGCACGCCGAGAATGTGTACGAGCATTCTAGGTAACGACAGCATGATAGATGGCACTATCATTAGCATCAGATCATGAGCCAGCTATCACCTCAGGTACCAAATAACTACGTACCGACCCGACCTGCTTACTATCCTCCACACCAGCCCGATATGCGACCACCATTTACTCTCTACGACCCCAAACATGCTTATCAGTACACCTATAACCAACCGTGGAACCCGCCCGATGACATGAACTGGAACCCCTATCCAGATTGATATAGTTCCCGGTGGTGATTTTTATCTTTTATTATTTTTATTTACTTATGTTTAAAACATATAATATTGTGATACTTTTATGTAAGTTTTAACATTTTTATTATGTTGTACTAATATTTCATATTTGATTTGAAAGTGGGATGTTAAGTCCCATTTCAAATTACCATGCGTGTTATTATTTGTATGTATGTATATTGTCAATTGTACACAACAGGGTAAAATAGCGAATTTTCAAAGACTGGCATTAAGTTCAGCAAAAGCTACTAATTTTGACGACAAAATGAAAAACAAATGTGATGTAACAACAGACGGAATGAATAAATGAAGTGCACCATTTATCATTCAACAAATAAACGCCAATATGTTTGGAAACGTTGGTAAAATTTAATCATTTTTCTACGCTAATCACCCTCAATAATTTAAATTGTTACTGATTTTTTGCAAATGAGGGCATTGCAAGATCTTAAGTGTGGGACGGGGTTAAATTCTTTCGGATTTTTAAAATTTTTAACTTAAACACTTGGTTACCATAAAAAATACTAGTAACGCAGTAGTTGTATTAGAATCTACTGCTCTCTGATGATAAAGAACAGCCCTAGTCTTATATACTGACTACCCAATTCTAGTAAAAATTTTCAAAATTTTCAAATAAATTCATTCAAAATCATGTTTATACATATTTATGAACGATAAAACTAGGTGTTAACACCGAAATTATTGTTACCTCGGAAAGGACATAAATTGAGAAACAATCCAAAATGTTAGAATTCATTTAAAATGGAATAGAGGAAAATAAAAAGGCAAAGAAAAGAAAATAAAAGCCAAGTGTGGGAAAAATTTACCAAATTATATAGAACATATATCACATATTTTTGTACAAATAATTGAAGATACTTTAGTTTTGGACAATTTTATCAGTTTTACCCAATTTGTTATAATATATTTGAAAGAAAGATGGATCTACACGATGAATAAATTCCATCATTAAAAGGAAGTAAAGTCTTCCGAGATAAAAATACACGCGCTTCTTGATTTAGGTCAGGAAGTTGTCGTCCAGACCAGTTGTAGATTCTACGAAAAACCTTGAAAAGTTTTCTCAAAAATCAGCTGGAAATCCACGGACCTCAGCATCAAACAAGGTCGCCAAGTGGTCAGACTTATCCTAACCATGAGAGGATCTGTCTCGTAAAATGGGGAGAGTGCCGTGCAAATTAGCTTGATAAGACTAATGAATCAGACCCCCCAGAAAGGATAATCTCCTTAAAGATTAAAAATCAGCTTTTAAGCCTGATATTACTCAATCCTTGAGATTGACCTTAAAGATTGAGAATTACAAACTCATGGAATTCAATGATATCTAAACTCGAGCTTGAACGAGAAAATATTTTTATCAAAATTAAAACCGATTTGTTTTCTTAAAACCCATTTTCAATGCGTTCATTACCATTGAACGTAAAATCCTAAGAATTCATCATAATTCATTAGGTCACCTGAACCAAATCGGGTGTCAACCGTAAGAACGGTGGTTGCATAGCATGGTCAAAGACAGGACCTTGTGCCAGACCGAAAAACCATAAGGGTGAGCTTTACTATTGCTCCTACAAAGGATAGTAATTGCATCCGACACGATATAGACCATAATCAAAAGCATGTCATTAGACATTGCCTTAACAGTTGCTTGTTCAATGCTTTCCTTTACAACCGGATGGTAGTTTACCGAAAGGTAATATACGAAACAAGTATACTGGACGTGTTGCTTTCCCAATACAAGGTTAGCAAGTGGGTGACACAAAACCATAAGTTTTGAGCTAAAATTTTCAAATATGAAACCCACAAAATCCACAAAAACATTTCGCAAACACCGGTGAAGGGTTATTCCTGAAAACTTATCTAGGGTAAAAGCTAGATTAAATTTTCAAAAGTTAAAATTTTTTCATAAAGATCCAATTTCCTTACGAATCTAAATTTTCATAGTCATGTGGGACTGTAAGCCACATCGTTATTACCATTGTTCATACCGCCTTATAGAAATCACTGATGTACAAAGGGTAAAGAATAAAGAAGTGATTCTAGTATCAAACAGGGTCGCCAAGTGGTCAGACTTATCCTAACCATGAGAGGATTTGTCTCGTACAATGGGGGGGGGGGCACTGTGAAAATTAGCTTATAAGTCTAATGAATCAGATCCCCAGAAAGGATAATCTCCTTAAAGATCAAAAATCAGCTTTTAAGCCTGATATTACTCAATCCTTGAGATTGACCTTAAAGATTGAGAATTACAAACTCATGAAATTCGATGATATCTAAACTCGAGCTTGAACGAGAAAATATTTTGATCAAAATTACAAACCGATTTGTTTTCTGAAAAACCCATTTTTAATGCGTTCATTACCATTGAACGTAAAATCCTAAGAATTCACCTGGAATTTATTAGGTCACCTGAACCAAATCAGGTGTCAACTGTAAGAACGGTGGTTGCATAGCATGGTCAAAGACAGGACCTTGTGCCAGACCGAAAAACTATATGGTGATCGTTACGATTGCTCCTACAAATGATAGTGATTACATCCGACACGTTATAGACCATAATTAAAAGCATGTCACGGGACATTGCCTTAACAGTTGCTTGTTCAACGCTTTCTTTTACAACCGGACGGTAGTTTATCAAAAGGTAATATACGGAGCAAGTAAACTGGACGTGTTGCTTTCCCAATACATGGTTAGCAAGTGGGTGACACAAAACCGCAAATTTTGAGCTAAAATTTTCAAATCTGAAACCCACCAAACCCACAAAAACAATTTGCAAACACCGGTAAAGGGTTATTTGTGAAAACTTATCTAGGATAAAAGTTAGATTGTATTTTTGAAAGATCAAATGTTTTCATAAAGATCCAATTTCCTTAAGGATCTAAATTTTCATAGTCATGTGGGATTGTAAACCACAACATTACTATCATTGTTCATACCGTCGTATAGAAATCACTGATGTACAAAGTGTGAAGAATAAAGAAGTGATTCTGGTATTTTTATTTCAAAACTATATTGCTTGAGGACAAGCAACGCTCAAGTGTGGGAATATTTGATAATGCTAAAAATGAACATATATTTCATAGCATTATCCCTCAAGAAAGATAAGCTTTTAGTTGCAATTTGAAATGTCCCGTTCTTGTTGATTAAAAATGTTCCATATTAATTGATTTCGTTGCGAGGTTTTGACCTCTATATGAGACGTTTTTCAAAGACTGCATTCATTTTTAAAACAAACCATAACCTTTATTTCATAAATAAAGGTTTAAAAAGCTTTACGTAGATTATCAAATAATGATAATCTAAAATATCCTGTTTACACACGACCATTACATAATGGTTTACAATACAAATATGTTACATCGAAATCAGTTTCTTGAATGCAGTTTTTACACAATATCATACAAACATGGACTCCAAATCTTGTCCTTATTTTAGTATGCAACAGTGGAAGCTCTTAGTATTCACCTGAGAATAAACATGCTTTAAACGTCAACAAAAATATTGGTGAGTTATAGGTTTAACCTATATATATCAAATCATAACAATAGACCACAAGATTTCATATTTCAATACACATCCCATACATAGAGATAAAAATCATTCATATGGTGAACACCTGGTAACCGACATTAACAAGATGCATATATAAGAATATCCCCATCATTCCGGGACACCCTTCGGATATGATATAAATTTCAAAGTACTAAAGTATCCGGTACTTTGGATGGGGTTTATTAGGCCCAATAGATCTATCTTTAGGATTCGCGTCAATTAGGGTGTCTGTTCCCTAATTCTTAGATTACCAGACTTAATAAAAAGGGGCATATTCGATTTCGATAATTCAACCATAGAATGTAGTTTCACGTACTTGTGTCTATTTTGTAAATCATTTATAAAACCTGCATGTATTCTCATCCCAAAAATATTAGATTTTGAAAGTGTGACTATAACTCACTTTCACAGATTTTTACTTCGTCGGGAAGTAAGACTTGGCCACTGGTTGATTCACGAACCTATAACAATATATACATATATATCAAAGTATGTTCAAAATATATTTACAACACTTTTAATATATTTTGATGTTTTAAGTTTATTAAGTCAGATGTCCTCGTTAGTAACCTACAACTAGTTGTCCACAGTTAGATGTACAGAAATAAATCGATAAATATTATCTTGAATCAATCCACGACCCAGTGTATATGTATCTCAGTATTGATCACAACTCAAACTATATATATTTTGGAATCAACCTCAACCCTGTATAGCTAACTCCAACATTCACATATAGAGTGTATATGGTTGTTCCGAAATATATATAGATGTGTCGACATGATAGGTCGAAACATTGTATACGTGTCTATGGTATCTCAAGATTACATAATATACAATACAAGTTGATTAAGTTATGGTTGGAATAGATTTGTTACCAATTTTCACGTAGCTAAAATGAGAAAAATTATCCAATCTTGTTTTACCCATAACTTCTTCATTTTAAATCCGTTTTGAGTGAATCAAATTGCTATGGTTTCATATTGAACTCTATTTCATGAATCTAAACAGAAGATAGGTTTATAGTCGGAAAAATAAGTTACAAGTCATTTTTGTAAAGGTAGTCATTTCAGTAGAAAGAACGACGTCTAGATGACCATTTTAGAAAACATACTTCCACTTTGAGTTTAACCATAATTTTTGGATATAGTTTCATGTTCATAATAAAAATCATTTTCCCAGAATAACAACTTTTAAATCAAAGTTTATCATAGTTTTTAATTAACTAACCCAAAACAGCCCGCGGTGTTACTACGACGGCGTAAATCCGGTTTTACGGTGTTTTTCGTGTTTCTAGGTTTTAAATCATTAAGTTAGCATATCATATAGATATAGAACATGTGTTTAGTTGATTTTAAAAGTCAAGTTAGAAGGATTAACTTTTATTTGCGAACAAGTTTAGAATTAACTAAACTATGTTCTAGTGATTACAAGTTTAAACCTTCGAATAAGATAGCTTTATATGTATGAATTGAATGATGTTATGAACATCATTACTACCTCAAGTTCCTTGGATAAACCTACTGGAAATGAGAAAAATAGATCTAGCTTCAAAGGATCCTTGGATGGCTTGAAAGTTCTTGAAGCAGAATCATGACACGAAAACAATTTCAAGTAAGATTTCCACTCGAAATAAGATTGTTATAGTAATAGAAATTGAATTAAAGTTTGAATATGATTATTACCTTGTATTAGAAAGATAACCTACTGTAAGTAACAAAGGTTTCTTGATCTTGGATGATTACTTGAAATGGATTTAGAAAACTTGGAAGTAAACTTGCAATCTTGGAAGTATTCTTGATTTTATGAAACTAGAACTTTTGGAATTTATGAAGAACACTTAGAACATGAAGATAGAACTTGAGAGAGATCAATTAGATGAAGAAAATTGAAGAATTAAAGTGTTTGTAGGTGTTTTTGGTCGTTGGTGTATGGATTAGATATAAAGGATATGTAATTTTGTTTTCATGTAAATAAGTCATGAATGATTACTCATATTTTTGTAATTTTATGAGATATTTCATGCTAGTTGCCAAATGATGGTTCCCACATGTGTTAGGTGACTCACATGGGCTGCTAAAAGCTGATCATTGGAGTGTATATACCAATAGTATATACATCTAAAAGCTGTGTATTGTACGAGTACGAATACGGGTGCATACGAGTAGAATTGTTGATGAAACTGAACGAGGATGTAATTGTAAGCATTTTTGTTAAGTAGAAGTATTTTGATAAGTGTATTGAAGTCTTTCAAAAGTGTATGAATACATATTAAAACACTACATGTATATACATTTTAACTGAGTCGTTAAGTCATCGTTAGTCGTTACATGTAAATGTTGTTTTGAAACCTTTAGGTTAACGATCTTGTTGAATGTTGTTAACCCATTATTTATTATAACAAATGAGATGTTAAATTGTTATATTATCATGATAGTATGATATATAATATATCTTAGTATGATATATATACAGTTAAATGTCGTTACAACGATAATCGTTACATATATGTCTCGTTTCGAAATCATTAAGTTAGTAGTCTTATTTTTACATATGTATTTCATTGTTAATACACTTAATAATATATTTACTTATCATTTAACATAATTAACCAAGTGTATATCTTAATATGATTCATATGTACCTAGTAAGACGTTGTTATAATGATAATCATTATATATATCGTTTTCGAGTTTCTTAAATTAATAGTCTCATTTTTATGTATATAACTCATTGTTAAAATACCTAATGAGATACATACTTATAATAAAATCATGTTAACTATATATATATATATATAACCATATATATGTCATCGTATAGTTTTTACAAGTTTTAACGTTCGTGAATCACCGGTCAACTTGGGTGGTCAATTGTCTATATGAAACCTATTTCAATTAATCAAGTCTTAACAAGTTTGATTGCTTAACATGTTGGAAACACTTAATCATGTAAATAACAATTTCATTTAATATATATATAAACATGGAAAAGTTCGGGTCACTACACAATTGTTCTATTTACAAGTGATATTCGTTTAAATAATAAAAAGGGAAGACAAAAGACAGATTCGACGAATTGAAGACGCAAATGACCAAAAAGCTAAAAAGTACAAAGTACAATCAAAGTGGTTCAAATTATTGATGATAAACGTCTAAAAGTTACCAAAGTACGAGCCGCGAAACACAAAGTACAAGATATTAAATAGTACGAAAGGATGTTCGAAAATCCGGAACCAGGACCTGAGCCAACTCTCAACGCGCGATGCAACGGACCAAAAATTACAAGTCAACGGAGTACAAGAATATAATATAATATATAATTAATTATATATAATTAATTATATTATATTATAAATATTATAAAAATCCAGTAGCCCACGTTTTGGAAGCTTTGTGACCAAGAAAAAGTGGCCATGCGATCGCATGGCCAGGCAGTGTAAATATCATGCGGTCGCATGGTGCACAGTATCAGCTCAGGTCCTATAAATTTCAAAGTTTGGTCTACGAATTTTGCACAATTTTTCAATCTCTCTCTCACAGATATATATATATATATATATATATATATATATATATATATATATATATATATATATATATATATTATAATTTTAATTTTAATTTTAATTTAAGATTAATAATAATAATAAGGGTATGTTAGCGAATGTTGTAAGTGTGTAAGTCGAAATTCTGTCCGTGTAACGCTACGCTATTATTAATCATTGTAAGTTATGTTCAACCTTTTTAAATTAATGTCTCGTAGCTAAGTTATTATTATGCTTATTTAAGCCAAAGTAATCATGATGTTGGGCTACAATATTAAGACGGGGTTATTGGGCTTTGTACCATAATTGGGGTTTGGACAAAAGAACGACACTTGTGGAAATTGGACTATGGGCTATTAATGGGCTTTAAGCCAAACATCACGATTACTTCGGCATTAAATAAGCATAATAATAACTTAGCTATGAGACATTAATTTAAAAAAGGTTGAACATAACTTACAATGATTAATAATAGCGTAGCGTTACACGGACAGAATTTTGACTTACAAACTTACAACATTCGCTAACATACCCTTATTATTATTAAATTAAAATTAAAATTAAAATTATAAATTATATATATATTACGTAGAGATTGAGAGATAGATTAGAAAAAGGTGTGTTTGTGAAGTGCAGAATTCGATGGCTTTTATAGGCCCACAATATACTGTGTAGCTCCGCGAGTGCGGAGCTTTTGCTCTTCTAAACTCCGCGAGTGCGGAGGTCTGAAATACAGCTCACATTATGATCCAAAACGTGGGCTGCGTAAATATATATTATATAATAATATATATAATTAATTATATATTATATTATATTCTTGTGCATAGTTGACTTGTAATTTTTGATCCATTGCGTCGCGCGTTGAGAGTTGATTCATGTCCTGGTTCCAGTTTTACGAACGTCCTTTTGTACGATTTAATAATTTAAACTTTGCACTTTGCGGCTCGTACTCTTGTACTTTTGAAACGTTTCTCATCAATAATTTGAACCTCTTTGATTGTACTTTGTACTTTTTAGCTTTTTGATCGTTTGCGTCTTCAATTCGTCGAATCTGCCTTTTGTCTTCATCTTTTATTATTTAAACGAATATCACTTGTAAATAGGACAATTGCAACTAAAAGCTTGTCTTTCTTGAGGGATAATGCTATGAAATATATGTTTGTTTTTAGCATTATCAAATATTTCCACACTTGAGCGTTGCTTGTCCTCAAGCAATATAGTCTTGAAATAAAAATACTAGAATCACTTCTTTATTCTTTACACTTTGTACATCAGTGATTTCTATAAGGTGGTATGAACAATGGTAATAACGATGTGGCTTACAGTCCCACATGACTATGAAAATTTAGATCCGTTAGGAAATTGGATCTTTATGAAAAAAATTTAACTTTTGAAAATTTAATCTAGCTTTTACCCTAGATAAGTTTTCGGGAATAACCCTTCACCGATGTTTGCAAAATGTTTTTGTGGATTTTGTGGGTTTCATATTTGAAAATTTTAGCTCAAAACTTATGGTTTTGTGTCAATCACTTGCTAACCTTGTATTGGGAAAGCAACACGTCCAGTATACTTGTTCCGTATATTACCTTTCGGTAAACTACCGTCCGGTTGTAAAGGAAAGCATTGAACAAGCAACTGTTAAGGCAATGTCTAATGACATGCTTTTGATTATGGTCTATATCGTGTCGGATGCAATTACTATCCTTTGTAGGAGCAATAGTAAAGCTCACCCTTATGGTTTTTTGGTCTGGCACAACGTCCTGTCTTCAACCATGCTATGCAACCACCGTTCTTACAGTTGACACCCGATTTGGTTCAGGTGACCTAATGAATTATGATGAATTCTTAGGATTTTACGTTCAATGGTAATGAACGCATTGAAAATGGGTTTTAAGAAAACAAATCGGTTTTAATTTTGATAAAAATATTTTCTCGTTCAAGCTCGAGTTTAGATTTCATTGAATTCCATGAGTTTGTAATTCTCAATCTTTAAGGTCAATCTCAAGGATTGAGTAATATCAGGCTTAAAAGCTGATTTTTAATCTTTAAGGAGATTATCCTTTCTGGGGGGTCTGATTCATTAGTCTTATCAAGCTAATTTGCACGGCACTCTCCCCATTTTACGAGACAGATCCTCTCATGGTTAGGATAAGTCTGACCACTTGGCGACCTTGTTTGATGCTGAGGTCCGTGGATTTCCAGCTGATTTTCGAGAAAACTTTTCAAGGTTTTTCGTAGACTCTACAACTGGTCTGGACGACAACTTCCTGACCTAAATCAAGAAGCGCGTGTCTTTTTCTCTCAGAAGACTTTACTTCCTTTTAAATTACAATAAACTGGGTAAAACTGATTAATATCGTCCAAAACAAAAGTATTTTCAATTATTTGTACAAAAATATGTGATATATGTTTTAAATAACTTGGTAAATTTTTTCCACACTTGGCTTTTATTTTCCTTTCTTTGCCTTTTTATTGTCCTCTATTCCATTTTAAATGAATTCGAGCATTTTGGGTTGTTTCTCAATTTATGTCCTTTCTGAGGTAACAATAATTTCGGTGTTAACACCTAGTTTTATCGTTCATAAATTTGTATAAACATGATTTTGAATTCATTTATTTGAAAATTTTGAAAAATTTTACTAGAATTGGGTAGTCAGTATATAAGACTAGGGCTGTTCTTTATTATCAGAGAGTACTAGATTCTAATACAACTACTGCGTTACTAGTATTTTTAATGGTAACCAAGTGTATAAGTCAAAAATTTTAAAAAATCTGAAATAATTTAACCCTTCCCACACTTAAGATCTTGCAATGCCCCCATTTGCAAGAAATTAGTACAATTTAAATTATTGAGGGTGATTAGTGTAGAAAAATGATTAAATTTTACCAAAGTTTCCAAACATATTGGCGTTTGTTTGTTGAATAATAAATGGTGCACATCATTTGTTCTTTCCGTCTTGTTGTTACATCACATTTGTTTTTCGTTTTGTTGTCAAAATTAGTAGCTTTTGCTGAACTTAATGTCAGTCTTTGAAAGTGCGCTGTTTTACCCTGTTTTGTACATAAGATAAACTACAAACATACATAATATTTTTATTATTATTATATTTTTTAAATCTTTATTTATTAAAAGAATTTAAATGAATAATTTTTTTAAAAATTTTGTTTCCTTTTACTTTAGGTAGTTTCGGTATGTTTACCTAGTCCGTCCCTCGAAAAAATTTAAATTTTATCGTTTTTAAAGCGATTGTTTTAAAAGCAAAGATTTTTGGGTTTTTTTAATGTTTTTGGCATACTTTAATTCAATAAGATTAAAAATAATGATAATAAAAGTTCTCGTCCCGCCCTTGAGTAAAGCAATTTCGGTTCAACGACCTAGTTTTTAACTCACGACGAATTTTAAAAATCAAATTTCTAACTTAGTGAAATAAAGTAAATTTTTGTTTTTAAATTCACACCAAACTTAGATTTAAAATGCATAAAATTAAAAATTCATATTATTAATATTTTTATACATACAAACTTATATTAAAAATATTAATTTTTCAAATATTTACAAACTTAAATATATTGATTTTAAAAAGCTTACAATATTAATTTAATTTTTATATATTAATTTTAAAAATAATGTAAAAATTAAAAATTAAAAATCTTTTTCGTCTTTTATCCCACTTTAATCAATCAAATATTATCAAAAATATACGCCCCCCTTTTCGGTAAAGTAATTTCGGTTCCATAACCTAATTTTACTCCTGACGAATTTTTGAAATATTTTGGGTTGATTGATTAAAGTTATTTATACCTTAAGAATAAACGGTAAATTTCGCAGTGATGTAATAAATTTTTGTATGATATCAATAATTTCGGTTACACATACCTAATTTTATTGAATACCAATTTAATACTTTATAGCGAACGATTCAGCGTTTATTATCAAAAGGTTAAAAGCAATAAAAATAAAAAATAAAAACTGTACATACTTACTTGTGAGAAAGAATTCTCAGAGACCTGCTTTAGCCGACTCATAGGAGAGTCGTGTGATTTGGTTCTCCATAGCTACGTAAGCGTAAACTGGATTCTTCAATATCTTTTCTTCTAAACATATGAACGGTCCTTCTCTGCATAGAGTAACAAATTCGGTATTTGTATATGTTTGATTGTTTGAACATTTACCTTTGTGTGACCATTTTCCGCATTTATAACATCTTTTAAGGTGTTGTGCTCTTATTTTTGTTGCGGATATTGATTTTCCTTTACCAAAATGTATCTTATAATGATCTTTCCTGAGTTCTTTCCTTACTTCGTCCATTTTCGCTCTTATTACTGACACCAGGTCACTCGGAAGTGTGTCATTATTACGTTTGGTAATCATAGCATGTAGCATTAGATCATGGTTCAGATCAAATGAATTCTTCATCTCGTAAAACCTAAAAAAAATAAAAATTCAGAATGGGGGGAGAAGACTAGTTCTTTAGGGTCTGCTAGGGAAAGACCATACGGATTCCATTTTCGGAAACTACACGAAAACAGAATATCTAACTCTAACAGATATATAAATAACCCTAAATAGATTCGATTCTCCCCATACTTAGTTAGATGTGGTGTCGAAATTGTGATTAACTTCGTTTTCAATTGGACTATCAATAACTTGTATATCTTTGACTTTTACTTCAAGCCAATTGTTGATTTCCTCTTTAACTTTCACAAATTCAACTAACATTGCCTTTTATTTTGGCGATAAATTGGATACTAATCGGTTACATAACTTAAAGTTTCCCTTATTCCTAGCATCGTGAATCCGTTTATAAAGTTTCTTCGTTGAATTGTTAAAAACGGGTTCATGTAATTTCGTATCATCAACGGGGTTCTTTGTTATCGGATCATCATTACGTGTTTCTTCATATTCCCCACACTTATGCATTTTTATTGGTTTAACAGTTTTGGTTGGTGGAGATCTAAACTTTCGGTTCACAAAGGTAATCGATTTATCACCATCCCTAAGTGTCATTCTACATTCTCTTACATCAATGAACGCCTCGGTGGTTGCTAAAAATGGGCGACCTAAAATTAGAGGAATATCAAGGTTTTCCTCCTATTAATAACTATGAAGTTTGCAACAAAGGTCAAACTTCCCACTTTAACAAGTAAATTATTTGCTATTCCTACCGGGTGTTTAGTGGTTAGGTCAAATGATTGAACACCTATTTTGGTTGGTTTTAATTTACCCATACCTAATCATATGTATAAGGAAAGAGGCATGATATTTGCACTTGCTCCTAAATCTGCGAGTCCATTATATATAGCACCATCATTAAGCAAGCAAGAAATGATAAATTCACCCGGGTCTCCTACTTTAGTAAGTCGAGTTGGTTTGTTAACCTTTTTCGAATGTTCTTTTCTTGGTTCTTTCACTTCTATTTGAACTTCTTTTTCTTCATTTCTTGGAATGGGAGGTTTGTATAGAAATTCTTCTTCATCACTCCAATTTGAATCCTCCCCATTTTTCAATTTTGATTTTTCATATGTTGTTGATAACATATTTATGTTTTCATTTTGAAGGTTTTCTTGGGTGGTGAAATTATGATTGACTTCATTGTCAACTTTCATCGGACCATGTATGTAATGTTTAACTCTGTGACCATTAACTTTAAATTCAATCCCATTTGAATTTATTAACTCTATTGTTCCGTATGGGAAAACTCTTTTGACTATGAATGGTCCAGACCATCTTGATTTCAATTTTCCAGGAAATAGCTTGAATCGTGAATTGAAAAGAAGAACTTTATCTCCTTCCTTAAATTCTTTTGAACTTCTGATTCTTTTATCATGCCATTTCTTCGTTCTTTCCTTATAGATTAAGGAATTTTCATATGCTTCATGTCTTAATTCTTTTAATTCGTTTAGTTGACTTAATCGTAGACGTCCGGCTTCATGTAAATCAAGATTACATGTCTTCAAAGCCCAAAATGCTTTGTGTTCAATTTCTACTGGAAGGTGACATGCTTTTCCGTAAACGAGTTTAAAAGGTGTGGTTCCAATTGGAGTTTTGTAGGCTGTTCTAAAAGCCCAGAGTGCATCCTCCAATTTCATGGACCATTCCTTCGGATTTGATCCTACGGTTTTTTCTAGAATACGTTTTAAAGCTCGGTTGGTATTTTTAAATTGTCCACTTGTTTGTGGATGATAAGCAGTTGAAATTTTATGAGTTACTCCATATCTTTTGAGAACTTTCTCATGTTGATTATTACATAAATGAGTACCCCGATCACTTATTAAAGCTTTCGGTGTTCCAAACCTTGCAAAAAGACGTTTTAAGAAGTTGACTACAACTCGTGCATTGTTAGTTGGGAGAGCTTGAGCTTCCGCCCATTTAGATACATAATCAATGGCAACGAGAATGTAGAGATTATTATGAGATTTTAGAAATGGACCCATAAAGTCAATACCCCAAACGTCAAATACTTCACATACTTGAATGACATTTTGTGGCATTTCATCACGTTGACCTATTTTTTCGGCCCTTTGACAAGCATCACAGGATTTGCAAAGAAGGTGTGCGTCTTTGAAAATTGTAGGCCAATAGAATCCAGCATCGTAAACTTTTCTTGCTATGAGCTGAGGCTCATAATGCCCTCCTGTTGGTCCTGTGTGACAATGGTTTAAGATTTGACTAGCTTCATCCCCGAATACACATCGGCGTATTATTCCATCGGGACAACTTTTAAACAAATGTGGATCTTCCCAGAAATAGAGTTTTATATCACTAAAGAATTTCTTTCGTTTTTGGTATGACAACCCTTTTTCAAGGAATCCACATACTAAGTAGTTTGGATAGTCTGCAAACCATGGAATTTTATTATAATTTATCTTCAATAGATATTCATCAGGGAAGTTATCTTGTATGGCTGATTCATTAAGAACTTCTAATTCAGGATTTTCAAGACGAGAAAGATGATCAGCGGCGAGATTTTCTGCTCCCTTTTTATCTCGGATTTCAATATCGAACTCTTGTAAGAGTAAGATCCAACGGATTAATCTTGGTTTGGTATCTTGTTTCAAAAATAGGTATCTAAGAGCAGAATGGTCGGTATAGACCACCGTTTTAGCTAAAACGAGATATGAACGAAATTTGTCAAAAGCAAACACAATAGCAAGGAGTTCTTTTTCAGTAGTTGTGTAATTTGTTTGTGCTCCTTGTAACGTCTTACCAGCGTAATAAATAGGTTGAAATCATTTTTCAATCCTTTGTCCTAAAATGGCTCCCATTGCAAAATCACTTGCAACGCACATTAGTTCAAATGGTAGATTCCAATTTGGAGTTATCATGATCGGCGCATTAGTGAGTTTTTCTTTAAGAATATTAAAAGATTTAATGCATTCATCTAAAAAGATGAATGGAGCATCCTTTTCTAGGAGTTTATTCATAGGAGTGGCAATTTTAGAAAAATCTTTTATGAAACGTCGATAAAAACCGGCATGCCCTAGAAAACTCCTAACTCCTCTAACATTGGTGGGATGTGGAAGTTTAGCAATTACATCTACTTTAGCTCTATCCACTTCAATTCCTTCCTTTGAAATTTTATGACCAAGAACGATGCCTTCTTTAACCATGAAATGACATTTCTCCCAATTAAGAACTAGATTTGATTGTTCGCATCTAATAAGCATTCGTTCAAGATTAACTAGACATGTTTCAAAAGTATCACCGAAGACTGAAAAGTCATCCATGAAAACTTCCATGCATTCTTCTATCATGTCATAAAAAATTGCCATCATGCACCTTTGAAAGGTTGCAGGGGCGTTGCAAAGTCCAAATGGCATGCGTTTGTAAGTAAAAGTACCATAAAGGCACGTAAATGTGGTTTTCTCTTGGTCCTCGGGTGCGATTGGAATTTGAAAATATCCGGAAAAACCATCAAGAAAATAATAGTAACTATTTCCAATATTTGATTAATGAAAGGTAAGGGAAAGTGATCTTTTCTGGCGGTGTCATTTAATTTTCTATAATCTATACAAACACGCCATCCTGTTACAGTCCTAGTAGTAATAAGCTCATTTTTCTCATTTGTGATGACAGTCATTGTAATACCCCGTCCTAACCCGTATGGACGAAGTCACCAACATCTGGTTTCATTGCGATGATCGACTCCAAATAATGTCTTTACAGTGAGCAAATGCACAGCGGAAGACTTCATTCATACCTGAGAATAAACATGCTTTAAAGTGTCAACCAAAAGGTTGGTGAGTTCATAAGTTTATCATAAAACAATAAAATTCATCATTTTGATAGACCACAAGATTTAAATCCTGCATGGTACAAATGGGCCCGAATCCTATACCCACCTGTAATGTACATGCGATATCTTTTAAATACAGTACACCTTTCTCGTGTACGAAAACATCTTTCATAAAATCTTAGTAACCGTACACATATCTCGTGCACAAAAATTACATACACATAACCTGTGTATAAAATCATTCTCTCGATACATAACATTCACATCAATTGGTGGCAATTATCATGTCCACATAATTCAATGGTGGCAATTATCATGTCCACATAATTCAATGGTGGCAATTATCATGTCCACATAATTCAACAATAATTCGCAGAACTTCTGTCTGCATAATAATTCATTCGAGGAATGTTTTACTTGTGTCTATCTCGTCAAACATTTATAAAAGCATTTCATGTATTCGTAGTTCAAAATATATTTCAGAAGCATTTAATAAAGCAGTTGTAAAAACAGCGCATGTATTCTCAGTCCCAAAAATGTAAAGAGTAAAAGGGAGCAAATGAACTCACCATACTGTATTTTGTAGTAAAAATACATATGACGTCATTTAACAAGTGTAGGGTTGACCTCGGATTCACGAACCTATATCATTTGTGTATTCATTAATATATAATCGTAATCGAGTAAATTTATATATATTATTATGTGACATAATTTTTATATTAATAGATTATATATATATATATATATATATATATATATATATATATATATATATATATATATATATATATATATATATATATATATATATATATATATATATATATATATATATATATTTCATTATTTAGTTAAATGTATTCATTTTGTGTATAAAAATGTTAATATAGTTAAGTTATGTATATTAAATATATTTTCATGTATATATATATATATATATATCAATCATTTGATGAACTATTAATCATAATAATACGAAATTAATATTTGTAATGGTAAAAATAATATTAATGATACTAATGATTATGATACTTGTAACTGTGATAATAATAATAATAATAATTATAATTCCAATATTAATTATCATACTAGTAATAATAATACAATAATAATAGTACTAATAATAATAATAATAATATTAATAATGATAATACTAATAAATTTTTAAGTGTTAATACTAGTAATAATAATGATAATATCATAAGTTATATTAATAATAATAATCATATAGTTAATAATAATAACTTAAAATAATAGTTATAATAGTAATAAATACTAACATTATAATTATAATGATAATAATAATATCAATAATATTTATAATACTTAATGGTAATAATACTAGTAGTAATAATACTACTACAACTTAATAATAATAATAATAATAATAATAATAATAATAATAATAATAATAATAATAATAATAATAATAATAATAATAATAATAATAATAATAATAATAATAATAATAATAATAATAATAATAATAATAATATTAAAGGGTTACAACCTTTGAAGAAAAGCTCAAAAAAGAACGCCACTGTTGGGACTCGAACCCTAGAACTCTCTCTCGTTACACAATCCCTTAACCGTCGGGCTGTTACCCATTTTCTATTTTATAACCCCTTTTTAATTAATATACCCCGTCATCTACATAATAATCTGGCCCAATATCTAATTCAAGATTACGGCCCAATAGCTAAATCTCACGGCCCAACAGCAAGCACAAGCCCAACAACAGCTTTTATTGCTAATTAAAAAAATAATGTCGTCGCCTAGTTTCGAACTAGGGACCTCTTGTTAGCCCGACAACACTCCTAACCATCCAAGCTGTTTTGTCTTTGTATAATACTATAAATCGTATTTTTTTTATTTAATTCGTTTTTCTGTCTGATTTCTTCTTCTTCTTAAAAATCAAGCGGACCAGATTAGCTCATAACATCATGATCTTTATCATCTTTTTATCCACTGTCATCATCATCAAACTATATCATCTCCGATTATCATACATCAGCATCATCATTCGTTATCATCATGTTTATCAATTCTTCATCATATCATAATCATAAGTCTATGATCATCATCAGTGTCGAATCATCCTTGCCCCATGATCGTAAAAAAAATATATATATATATTTTGGTTCGTGAAACACGAACATCATAACACCTATACTCATACGCGTCATTTCGTTCTATTAGGTATAGAAACTAGAAAAAAAAAATATACTGCTGCAATAGTAGTAAACGTAGCAGCATGTGATCATCTTTATCAACATTTTCATCTTCATCTCATCATTCGATGAACAAAACAAGAAAAGAAAGAAACGCTGCAATTAACATTATAACATTTCCTCCGTCACCATCATCAATTTCATTATCAAACAGTTTCGTCTTCATTTTCTGTTTAACGGAAATAGGATCAAGATAGCAGCAACAAAATTCACATGAGTTTCATTTTCCCTTTTCTTTTAGAACCGATATCAACATAGCATAGGAGTGGGTTTTTGATGGTGTGGTTTTCGATGGTTTTGGTTGTGGTGGTTTATAGACAAGAACAAAAATAGTAACAATAAACAATGGCATTATCAAGTGGTCGATCAAAATGAATTACTTGTGAGTTTCAAAGTCGACTAGCATGCTTCCGTAACAGTAATGAGTTTCATTTTAAATAACCAGACAGAAGTAGCAATCAAAGAGTAGTAGGTACATTGGTTATTCAAGGTGTTTTAAATTCGTTTGATTAGAAAAAAATAAAATAAATGAAATCGTACAACAATGGTGGCAGCGGTTTGTTGTAGGATGGTGGTGGCTCTTTGAATCGAGAGTAGAGAGGGAGAGGATGAGAGAGAAGGTGGTTGTAGGGAAAGGTGGTGGTCATGATGGTTAGTGGTGATGAGGGTTGTAGGGTTTTCAATAATGGCGGTGATAAGGTTGTGGTAGTGCGGTGGTGCTTGTGGTTCCGGTTGACGAAAGGCAAAGAAGAAGATGATGGAATATGTTTTTCTTTTTACCTTTGCACTTGCATAAGTATATGCTATATATTTTAGTAGTTAGTGGAAAATATCAAAATACAGTAAACAATCACTCTATTTATTAATTAATCAATTTAAAACGAGATCATTGAAACATTGAAAGACATGTTGGTTGTGGGGACCAAGTATCATTCATATAAGTCCACAAGTGATAAGATTCGGAAAGAATACTAGTGGTGATGATGTATTGTATAGATATTTAGATTGAGATAGAGATAGATGTATAACAAAAATTCTATCAATTATTAAACCTTTAACTGTTTCCAATATTAATTAAAATATACTTTAAGATATAATCGTGCGATATGTTATCCGTCTCCTTTCGCGGACTGAATTTCGTACTTCGCTGTTAATCAGAAGCGGATAAAAGTATTCAGATAGATCTCAAAATTTTAAATTAAATTCCTTTATTTATTTTGGTCATTATGATATAGAATTCGATCCTTAATTTATTAAATAAAATTTACATCAACTGTCTCTCTCAATTCTAGGTAAAATATAAAAAATGCTAAAATTTTAATAACTAGATCCTAAATATATTTTTAGTAAGTCTAAAATTTATAGCACTCATTTTCGAATCACCGTTTATTTTAAAATAATATAAGTTCCTTTTTAATTCATTTACTATCAATTAAATGACAAATGAGCGTTACAATCGTTTTCTAAATAAATTCAAAATTACCTATATATGTATAATATACTTTATTTATTCATTTTTATAATAAAGTTTATTATATCTTATATTAATTTACATATTTATTTATAATAGCAATTGTATATAATAGTTTATTAATATTCTTATACATTATTATTTATATTTACTTATTTATATATATTTAACTATTTACAATTAATGGTTCGTGAATCGTCGGAAATGGTCGAGGTTAAATGATTGTATAACAACAGTTCGAAAAAATTTTAGACTCAACATTACAGACTTTGCTTATCGTATCGAAATCATACAAAGATTTAAGTTTAAATTTGGTCGAAAATTTCCGGGTCATCACAGTACCTACCCGTTAAAGAAATTTCGTCCCGAAATTTGATTGAGGTCGTCATGGTTAACCATAAAAATGTTTTCATGACGAATATGGGTTGGTAAATAGAGTTTCATCATCAATGGGTAATATAGATAAAACAATTTGATTACGCGAAGAGTATAAGTGAAGTTATCACAAAAGAGTAAAATGAAGAAAACAAATTAAAGATTTGTTTTAACTTTTGACGTAGTCGCGGTTAGTTTCCGGAATTCAAGGAATTTAAAGAAAATCATCGAAATCTATATAAGATTTGATTCTTCGGTAATTAAGGAAATTAGGATCCTCTTTGACTAAATGAAATAATCTGTCTCGATTGCTCTGTCGGATATTTCACTATAAATCTATTCCCTTCGTTTCCTTTATATTTTGGAGTCCCATCCTTTTGTTTTCCTCTTCCCGATTTTAAGTAAAGCGAATAATGGTTCAGAATTTCGTAAGTATGAAGTTCGAATGAACATGACTAATGTTCTCAGAGGGAAATTGTAGTAGCACGATCTTGATTGGTTAAATTACCAGAATTCAAGAGAAAGATAGAACTATCAGGAAGACATGTTGCTGATATGTTTATAGATTAGCTAGAATGTAAGAGTCGTGTAACATGGCACTTGATGACGTTATGGTCTGTGAATCATCAAGTTCCATTAGAAACTCAGCATGACTTACTGTAATATAATCACGTTGATCAAGTGTCATTATATTATACTAACTCATGCATCAATTTCTTTACATTTCTACAGAATTTATTCATAAATTAAACTTAGATTTTACAGAAGTTTCCAATATAATGAAACACAGGAAGCATGAAGAGGTATATAATTATGGACAAGAATATTTATGAAAATATCCTCCGAAATATCGAAGATATTGATGATGATATTTTGGAATTTCTAAGTTCGATGGTTGATGGAGAAAAATTTTCCGCAAGATTTTAACATGACTTCGGAGCAAGATATTCTCTAAAGATTTCAACAGATCCAGAATTATCGGGATTCTTTGAATATAGGGTATGGTCCTTGTATTTGTCCTTGGTCTCCTTCGTGGTTAGCTCAATCCGTTTTCAGTTTCAAACTTTTTCTGAGCTTTGCCAACATACAATTCTTTATCATTAACTTTTGGCTGTTGAGGTCGTTTACAGTTTTTGTTGCTTCATTCAACTTTTCAAAATTCAGAGTATTAATTCACAGACTGGGTGCTTTTTAGAATTTCAGAATGGAAGATCATAGTTCTAAGAGATAATTATTATATGGATACATATAACTGTTGATGTGGAAATTTTGCGAGGCTCACAATACCGATTTGCTGATTCCCGGTAATTGGTATGGCAATTCTTGTTTCAAGATGCGAATGAGTACATGATGAGACTTCAATAGATAAATATAGTGATTTGTTGGAGAGATTTAAACCAAGGAGTGACGAGGTTGCTGTTACATCTGCTGGTAATGTGGTGGAATATAAAAGATTTCCCCGGTAACAATAAAAGAGTACGCATATATATCATGGTTATAATAAGGTTGTTTTGAACGAAAAGTCGAAGTTGATTTGCTGGAGCTATGATAAAATTGGCTAATTTGGAAAGGGATTGTACAGCTATTGTTGGTAATAACAACACCAAGGAAGCTAGCACATATATGTGTTAAATGTTTACTCAGTTTCTGAGAATTTTTCAGGTGCATAACTATACGCATCAATCTTTCTTTCTGTAGATGAAGTGTGGTTGGTTCATCCTCTCAATTTGAGGTGTTTTCTAGAATCATGAAAGGTTTGAACGCAGATTGGAATTATCAAGATACAAATGAGGTTTTAAGATGAAATCAAGTGGCAAACTTGAAAAAATGTTTAGTTTCATATGTTATAATCAATATTTTAATTCATTTTAATTATCCAATGTTATTAGTCCACAGTCGATAGTCCACAATTAACAGTCCAATAATTCATATATATTTTAATATATAATATTCGAATTAATTAATACGTATCGTGACCCGTGTACATGTCTCAGACTCGATCACAACTCAAACTATATATATTATTGTAGAATCAACCTCAACCCTGTATAGAGAACTCGATCATTACTGCATATAGAGTGTCTATGGTTATTCCAAATAATATATATAGATGCGTCGATATGATATGTCAAAACCTTGTATACGTGTCCCGATATTTAAAGTGCGTAAAATAAATAACAGAAATTAAATGATGATAAATAAAATTGCGATAAATAAACTGTGATAAATAAAATGTAATAAGGAATTAACAGTTAGCTAGGAACAGTTAGCTAGAATTTTGTTAGCGTGGTTTCTTAACAGAATTTCTCATAGTTAATTTGTTTGTTTCTAACAAATTTTATCTTGTCAAATGTTTTCTTCATTATGCCACTTGTTGAATTCTAATGGGTCAAAATCCAAATATGAAATTGAATGAAAAAGGGTTATTCTGCGGTGAACGGATACGTATATCGGTGGTTGTAAATAGGATAGTGAATGACTGTTGAATCAGATTTGATAGAATGTGCAGTGTAACTTATTAATGTGAAACCTAAATATTCCTCGAGTATTACCTACCCGTTAAAATATTTTCACCATTAACAGTTTGTACGAAAAAACTTTTTAATTACAATCTTTATGAAAATATATATACATATATATTTTCTTCAGATGTAATCATGGATTTAATGAGTTAGTATAATATTAATCTCATTTGATTTACCGTTAGAACTAGAATACATAATCTCTAAAACATTAGAGATTACATAATCGCCATGAAGAACGAAGATAATTGATGTAGAACGACACGTAGAACGATGATTATACTCGAGGTACAGGATAAGATGTTGAGACGTGAGTTGTTGATGGTACTGGTGCTGTTTATTGATGGTACTGTTGGTGTCGGTGATGTTGCTGAAGCTGGTACATTTTGCACCATGTTTTCCAAATTGATTACTCGAGCGCGAAGTTCGTTGATTTCTTTTATTATTCCGGGATGATTGTCGGTCGGAACGAGCGGATAAATAAGGTTTAGAATTCTGAATAGAATATAATCGTGGCGAGATATTCGGGAAATGAGAGTGAAAATGGTGTTTCGGATTGGTTTGCCGGTGAATGTTTCAGGTTCTTCATCAAGAGGTGAATTCGGTTGACGGAAAGGATCGCCTTCTTCCCGTCTCCATTGATTAAGTCGATTACGAACCCATCAGATGGTTTGGGGATGGCTGATTGGTTAATTCAATCTGGTGACACCGCTTTCGGAGCTTAGGTGAATATCCATGTCGGTATAGCTGTCGGAATAACTATCAGAATAGCTATCGAAATCTGAGGAACTCGAACTGGTTGAGGGATTCATCTCGTACGATCAGATAAAGGATTTTCGATAAGAAATAGATTATAGGATGTAGATTAGTATCCTGCAATACATAATTTACATATGCATATAAAATACTAAAATCTCATAAATTACGGAGGAATCTACGGAATCTGTCAGGCAAAGGTAACAATAACAGATACGCTAAGATATGAATTAGCAGATACGCTAAGATATGAATTTTTGTCTATACACTATTCATGCAATCATTGCAGTAAGATGTGTCTAGACTAAGAATGATAAGCAGGTAATTTCCTAAGGATGATAAACAGATGATTTTCGACAAAATGATAAGCAAAACTTTTGACATGCAGACACGGTCGAAGTCCAGACTTATTAATGCATCCTAACAACTATCAATTAGACACACTAATGCAAGACCTGGTTCGCTAAGACCACCGCTCTGATACCACATGTCATACCCCGTCCTAATCCGTCTGGACGAAGTCACCAACATCTGGTTTCATTGCGATGATCGACTCCAAATAATGTCTTTACAATGAGTAAATGCACAGCGGAAGATTTCTTTCATACCTGAGAATAAACATGCTTTAAAGTGTCAACCAAAAGGTTGGTGAGTTCATAAGTTTATCATAAAACAATAAAATTCATCATTTTGATAGACCACAAGATTTAAATCCTGCATGGTACAAATGGGCCCGAATCCTATACCCACCTGTAATGTACATGCGATATCTTTTAAATACAGTACACCTTTCTCGTGTACGAAAACATCTTTCATAAAATCTTAGTAACCGTACACATATCTCGTGCACAAAAATAACATACACATAACCTGTGTATAAAATTATTCTCTCGATACATAACATTCACATCAATTGGTGGCAATTATCATGTCCACATAATTCAATGGTGGCAATTATCATGTACACATAATTCAATGGTGGCAATTATCATGTCCACATAATTCAATGGTGGCAATTATCATGTCCACATAATTCAACAATAATTCGCAGAACTTCTGTCTACATAATAATTCATTCGAGGAATGTTTTGCTTGTGTCTATCTCGTCAAACATTTATAAAAGCATTTCATGTATTCGCAGTTCAAAATATATTTTAGAAGCATTTAATAAAGCAGTTGTAAAAACAGCGCATGTATTCTCAGTCCCAAAAATGTAAAGAGTAAAAGGGAGCAAATGAACTCACCATACTGTATTTTGTAGTAAAAATACATATGACGTCATTTAACAAGTGTAGGGTTAACCTCGGATTCACGAAACTATATCATTTGTGTATTCATTAATATATAATCGTAATCGAGTAAATTTATATATATTATTATGTGACATAATTTTTATATTAATAGATTATATATATATTTCATTATTTAGTTAAATGTATTCATTTTGTGTATAAAAATGTTAATATAGTTAAGTTATGTATATTAAATATATTTTCATGTATATATATATATATATCAATCATTTGATGAACTATTAATCATAATAATACGAAAATAATATTTGTAATGGTAAAAATAATATTAATGATACTAATGATTATGATACTTGTAACTGTGATAATAATAATAATAATTATAATTCCAATATTAATTATCATACTAGTAATAATAATACAATAATAATAGTACTACTAATAATAATAATAATATTAATAATGATAATACTAATAAATTTTTAAGTGTTAGTACTATTAATAATAATGATAATATCATAAGTTATATTAATAATAATAATCATATAGTTAATAATAATAACTTAAAATAATAGTTATAATGGTAATAAATACTAACATGATAATTATAATGATAATAATAATAATAATATCAATAATATTTATAATACTTAATGGTAATAATACTAGTAGTAATAATACTACTACAACTTAATAATAATAATAATAATAATAATAATAATAATAATAATAATAATAATAATAATAATAATAATAATAATAATAATAATAATATTAAAGGGTTACAACCTTTGAAGAAAAGCTCAAAAAAGAACGGCACTGTTGGGACTCGAACCCGAGAACTCTCTCTCGTTACACACTCCCTTAACCGTTGGAATGTTGCCCATTTTCTATTTTATAACCCCTTTTTAATTAATATACCCCGTCATCTACATAATAATCTGGCCCAATATCTAATTCAATATTACGGCCCAATAGCTAAATCTCATGGCCCAACAGCAAGCACAAGCCCAACAACGGCTTTTATTGCTAATTAAAAAAATAATGCCATCGCCTAGTTTCCAACTCAGGACCTCTTGTTAGCCCGACAACACTCCTAACCATCCAAGCTGTTTTGTCTTTATATAATACTATAAATCGTATTTTTTTTATTTAATTCGTTTTTCTGTCTGATTTCTTCTTCTTCTTAAAAATCAAGCGGACCAGATTAGCTCATAACATCATGATCATTATCATCTTTTTATCCACTATCATCATCATCAAACTATATCATCTCCTATTATCATACATCAGCATCATCATTCGTTATCATCATGTTTATCAATTCATCATCATATCATAATCATAAGTCTATGATCATCATCAGTGTCGAATCATCCTTGCCCCATCATTGTAAAAATATATATATATATATATATATATATATATATATATATATATATATATATATATATATATATATATATATATATATATATATATATATATATATATATATATATTTTGGTTCGTGAAACACGAACATCATAACACCTATACTCATACGCGTCATTTTGTTCTATTAGGTATAGAAACTAGAAAAAAAAAAATATACTGCTGCAATAGTAGTAAACGTAGCAGCATGTGATAATCTTTATCAACGTTTTCATCTTCATCTCATCATTCGATGAACAAAACAAGAAAAGAAAGAAACGCGGCAATTAACATTATAAAATTTCCTCCGTCACCATCATCAATTTCATTATCAAACAGTTTCGTCTTCATTTTCTGTTTAACGGAAATAGGATCAAGATAGCAGCAACAAAATTCAAATGAGTTTCGTTTTCCCTTTTCTTTTAGAACCGATATCAACATAGCATAGGAGTGGGTTTTTGATGGTGTGGTTTTCGATGGTTTTGGTTGTGGTGGTTTATGGACAAGAACAAAAATAGTAACGGTAAACAATGGCATTATCAAGTGGTCGATCAAAATGAATTACTTGTGAGTTTGAAAGTCGACTAGTATGCTTCCGTAACAGTAATGAGTTTCGTTTTAAATAACCAGACAGAAGTAGCAATCAAAGAGTAGTAGGTACAGTGGTTATTCAAGGTGTTTAAATGGCGTTTGATTAGAAAAAAATAAATAAATGAAATCGTACAACAATGGTGGCAGCGGTTTGTTGTAGGATGGTGGTGGCTCTTTAAATCTAGAGTATAGAGGGAGAGGAGGAGAGAGAAGGTGGTTGTAGGGAAAGGTGGTGGTCATGATGGTTAGTGGTGATGAGGGTTGTAGGGTTTTCAATAATGGCGGTGATAAGGTTGTGGTAGTGCGGTGGTGCTTGTGGTTCCGGTTGACGAAAGGCAAAGAAGAAGATGATGGAATATGTTTTTCTTTTTACCTTTGCACTTGCATAAGTATATGCTATATATTTTAGTAGTTAGTGGAAAACATCAAAATACAGTAAACAATCACTCTATTTATTAATTATTCAATTTAAAATGAGATCATGGAAACATTGAAAGACATGTTGGTTGTGGGGACCAAGTATCATTCATATAAGTCCACAAGTGATAAGATTCGGAAAGAAAACTAGTGGTGATGATGTATTGTACAGATATTTAGATTGAGATTGAGATAGATGTATAACAAAAATTCAATCAATTATTAAACCTTTAACTGTTTCCAATAGTAATTAAAATATACTTTAAGATACAATCGTGCGATATGTTATCCGTCTCCTTTCGCGGACTGAATTTCGTACTTCGCTGTTAATCAAAAGCGGATAAAAGTATTCAGATAAATCTCAAATTTTTAAATTAAATTCCTTTATTTATTTTGGTCATTATGATATAAAATTCGATCCTTAATTTATTAAATAAAATTTACATCAACTGTCCCTCTCAATTCTGGGTAAAATATAAAAAATGCTAAAATTTTAATAACTAGATCCTAAATATATTTTTAGTAAGTCTAAAATTTATAGCACTCATTTTAGGATCACCGTTTATTTTAAAATAATATAAGTTCCTTTTTAATTCGTTTACTATCAATTAAATGACAAATGACCTTTACAATCGTTTTCTAAATAAATTCAAAATTACCTATATATGTATAATATACTTTATTTATTCATTTTTATAATAAATTTTATTATATCTTATATTAATTTACATATTTATTTATAATAGCAATTGTATATAATAGTTTATTAATATTCTTATACATTATTATTTATATTTACTTATTTATATATATTTAACTATTTACAATTAATGTTTCGTGAATCGTCGGAAATGGTCGAGGTTAAATGATTGTATAACAACAGTTCGAAAAAATTTTAGACTCAACATTACAGACTTTGCTTATCGTATCGAAATCATACAAAGATTTAAGTTTAAATTTGGTCAGAAATTTCCGGGTCGTCACAGTCATGCCACCCTTCTTAGGTACACATTGAACTGGGCTTACCCATGGACTATCAGAGATTGGATAAATTAAACCTGCATCAAGCAGTTTAATAATTTCTTTCTTAACAACATCTTGCATATTAGGATTTAGTCTTCGTTGGCATTGCACATACGTTTTATGACCTTCTTCCATTAGGATTTTATGTGTGCAATACGAAGGACTTATGCCTTTAATATCATGAATCTTCCATGCAATAGCTGGTTTATGAGCTTTTAGCACAAAAATGAATTGAGATTTTTCAATTTCTGTAAGAGAAGACGATATTATTACAAGTAATTCAGATTCACCATGTAAATAAGCATATTCTAAATGGTTTGGAAGTGGCTTTAACTCTAATGTCGGTGGTTCTTCTATCGATGATTTATATCGATATTTGTCTTCCTCTTTTAGCATTTGAAGTTCTTCTATTGTTGGTTTGTATTCATTAGCCATAAGTGTAGCTAACATTTCAGCTTCATCAATTGGTTCAGTTCCTTCTCCTAAAGAACATTCTCCCGTTCCTTGTAATTCTGGAAATTCTTCTAACAATTCTGCATGTGAATCTATAGTTTGAATATAATAACATGTATCATCTGCAGATTGTGGTTGTTGCATGGCTCTATCAACTGAAAAGGTAACACTCTCGTCCTCTATACTTAGGGTCAGTTTCTTACCGAACACATCTATTATTGCTTTAGCCGTGTTTAAGAATGGTCTTCCTAATATGAGAGGAACTCGAGAATCTTCTTCCATGTCTAGAATAACAAAATCTACTGGAAATACTAAAGTACCAACTTTAACTAGCATGTTTTTCATTATCCCTCTAGGATATTGTACTGATCGATCGGCTAGTTGTATGCTTATTCGTGTTGGTTTCAATTCTCCAAGGTCTAGTTTAGCGTATAGTGAATACGACATTAAATTTATACTAGCTCCTAAGTCTGCCAATGCTTCTATTGAACTAAGACTACCCAGAAAACATGGAATCGTGAAACTTCCTGGATCTGATAATTTTTCTGGTATCTTATTCAACAACACTGCAGAACAATTAGCATTCATAGTAACAGCCGAGAGTTCTTCCATTTTCTTTCTATTTGTGATTAGATCTTTCAAGAATTTAGCATATCTAGGCATTCCCGAAATCAAATCAATGAAAGAAAGATTGACATTTATTTGTTTAAACATATCCAAGAATTTGGATTGCTCGGCTTCAAGTCTTTCTTTTCTCATTTTACTCGGGTAAGGAAGTGGTGGTTGGTATGGTTTAACATAAGGTTTAGCTTTAACTGTGTTATCTTCATTATCCTTTTCAACTACCGGTTATGTTTCCTTTTCTTGCTCAGGTTGTTGTTCTTGTGGAGTAGGAATAGAGTCATCAGAAATTACAGGTATTTCAGGTGGTTTAAGTGTAATACCACTTCTTGTGGTAATGGCTTTAGCTGTTTCATTCCGGAGGTTAGCATTTGTATCGCTAGGTAGACTTCCCGGTTTTCTTTCACCTATCAACCTTGCTAGGTTGCTCACTTCTTGTTCCAGATTTTGAATGAAGCTTGTTGATTTCTAAATACTTGAGCATTTTGTTCATTAGTTTGTTTCTGAAATGTGAAAAATTGAGTTTGAGATTCAACTTGCTTCGACATCATATCTTTAAAATTTGGCTTTTTATCATCGGTTTGTGGTGGTTTATTTTGAAAAATAGGTCTTTGCTGATTATAAGTATTGTTGGATGCTTGTTGATTGCTAGTGAAATGTCCCGTTCTTATTGATTAAAAACGTTCCATATTAATTGATTTCGTTGCGAGGTTTTGACCTCTATATGAGACGTTTTTCAAAGACTGCATTCATTTTTAAGACAAACCATAACCTTTATTTCATAAATAAAGGTTTAAAAAGCTTTACGTAGATTATCAAATAATGATAATCTAAAATATCCTGTTTACACACGACCATTACATAATGGTTTACAATACAAATATGTTACATCGAAATCAGTTTCTGGAATGCAGTTTTTACACAACATCATACAAACATGGACTCCAAATCTTGTCCTTATTTTAGTATGCAACAGCGGAAGCTCTTAGTATTCACCTGAGAATAAACATGCTTTAAACGTCAACTAAAATGTTGGTGAGTTATAGGTTTAACCTATATATATCAAATCGTAACAATAGACCACAAGATTTCATATTTCAATACACATCCCATACATAGAGATAAAAATCATTCATATGGTGAACACCTGGTAACCGACATTAACAAGATGCATATATAAGAATATCCCCATCATTCCGGGACACCCTTCGGATATGATATAAATTTCGAAGTACTAAAGCATCCGGTACTTTGGATGGGGCTTGTTAGGCCCGATAGATCTATCTTTAGGATTCGCGTCAATTAGGGTGTCTGTTCCCTAATTCTTAGATTACCAGACTTAATAAAAAGGGGCATATTCGATTTCGATAATTCAACCATAGAATGTAGTTTCACGTACTTGTGTCTATTTTGTAAATCATTTATAAAACCTGCATGTATTCTCATCCCAAAAATATTAGATTTTAAAAGTGGGACTATAACTCACCAACATTTTAGTTGACGTTTAAAGCATGTTTATTCTCAGGTGAATACTAAGAGCTTCCGCTGTTGCATACTAAAATAAGGACAAGATTTGGAGTCCATGTTTGTATGATATTGTGTAAAAACTGCATTCCAGAAACTGATTTCGATGTAACATATTTGTATTGTAAACCATTATGTAATGGTCGTGTGTAAATAGGATATTTTAGATTATCATTATTTGATAATCTACGTAAAGCTTTTTAAACCTTTATTTCTGAAATAAAGGTTATGGTTTGTTTTAAAAATGAATGCAGTCTTTGAAAAACGTCTCATATAGAGGTCAAAACCTCGCAACGAAATCAATTAATATGGAACGTTTTTAATCAATAAGAACGGGACATTTCAGTTGGTATCAGAGCGTTGGTCTTAGAGAACCAGAATTTTTCATTAGTGTGTCTTATCAAGTTTGTTAGGATGCATTAGTGAGTCTGGACTTCGACCGTGTTTACTTGAAAAATGATTGCTTAACAAATTTTGTTGTAAACTATATATTTTTAACATGTGAATATTATGTGATATATTAATCTCTTAACGCGTTTGATATTATGTGATAGATGTCTACCTCTAGAACAAGTCCCATTGACTCACCTAATAATAATGAAGAGTCAAATGTAAATTGGAATGATTCGTGGACTGATTCACAAGTTCCCGAAGAGGAACCGGAAGAAGAGTCGGAACCGGAAGAAGAATCGGAACCGGAAGAAGAATCTGAACCGGATGAAGAAATAGAACCGGTGGGGGAAATAATAAAACGGTTAAGTAAAAGAAAATCCTCAACCAATCTACCAAGGTTAATTATGGTCAATGGTGTTTCCGCCAAGGAAGCAAAATATTGGGAGGATTACCAATTCTCTGATGAATCGGATTCCGTCGAGAATTCCGATGATGTTATAGAAATTACCCCAACTGAATTTAAAAAGGCAAAAGAAAATAATAAGGGAAAAGGCATAAAAATAGGGAAATCTAATTCCAACCCTGATGAACTTTATATGTATCGTCAACGCCCGAAGTCCTTAAGTTGTAACAATGACCCGGGAACCTCTAAACCACCAGGTTTTTCTAAACCAATGTGGACAACGACGGCTCGTATTAGGGGAACATCATATATCCCTAGAAACTTGGCAAAACGAACCAAAACCGAAGAAGAAGAAACGAGCGAGTCGGAATAAGATAGTTGTATTCGTGTGGTGTAATATATGTAATATAGTGTTCGTATGCTTTATGATATATGTAAAAATTGCTTGTATTAATAAGTATTTTTTTATGAATCTAACTCTTGTCTATTTTACAGTTTAAAAACACAAAATGGATAGACAACCCAATATTTTAAGAGACCTACCCGGAGACATGATTGATGAAATCTTGTCTAGAGTCGGCCAGAATTTCTCGGCACAACTATTTAAGGCGAGATCAGTTTGTAAGACATTCGAAGAACGTTCCAAGAATGTCTTGGTTTATAAGAGACTTTCGTTTGAAAGATGGGGGATATCACATTGGGAAACCCATAAGTTACGATGTGTTTACTTTGACGCATATATTGCGGGGAACCCAAATGCTATTTTACGCAACGGGTTAAGAAATTATTTTGACTCAATATATCCGAATATTGGACTTCGTGATTTAGAAAAAGCGGCTAACATGCAACATAAAGAAGCATGTTATGCTTACGGATTAGTAATGTTCGCTTCTCACCAAAGTGAGAACAAGAACATCGGGCTACAACTATTAAACAAAACGTTTCCACAAGTGACGGAGTCGGTAATTGGGGTAAGAAATGAGGTTTTTAGATTATTACGGGACTGTTGGACATTACGTAACCCTCGTCCCTTTGACGACGTTACAACACGCTGTCTTATCAACGGCCATAACGGTTATGTTGCACAAGACCAAGGATGGGAAGTAGTCCTAGTAAAACCAGAATGCATGACTTGTTTCTAGACGTATGAATTACGTGTCTTTATTGCCTTTGCTGAACGACTTGTGTACTAGCTAGAATTATCTTCACAACTATCTTGTATCAAAGTTATTATGTGCTATATTTCATGCTTTATGTAAAATAAGCGGTATTGTAAGTGTGACGACCCGGAAATTTTCGACTAAATTTAAACTTTATCTTTATATTATTCTGACACGATAAGCAATGTTTGTTAAGTTAAATCTCAAGGATTTTAAACTATGTTTATACATTCATTTAAACCTCGACCAAATTCCAATGATTCACGAACCATTAAATGAACATATATGAATATGTATGTATATGTGTATATGTTATAAATTGAAAATGTCAACAAAGTATTTAAAAGTATAATGCTTTATATGAATGTATTTGTTTCAATATGATTATCGACGAAATTAAAAAAAATATATATTAAATGATTGAATTATCAGAAATATTGAATTATGATTACAAGTCTCTGTTGAGAGGTCCACTATGATTTGAGAAATCTATTCCTCTTAACGATATTCGGAATAATTTGTAAAGCTATTTATAAATAAAAATAAAAAGTGTCATTTACGAAAGTTAGACAAAAGCTATTGGAGAATTGGTTTCCATAACATTCTATTAATCTATTTTCAAACGTACAAAAACGTTTTCAGTTTAAAAAGAACTTTATTATTAAAACGTATATAACTTTTATAAATATCTAGAATCACTTTTGACAATTCATTACTTAACCAGTATAATAAATATAACGATATTTATATTTTATTTCATTAAATATATATAACGATTCAAATTAATATTATATATATTTATACACGTATTATACATACATAGTTTTTATATTTTTACTATACTTTAACTTTAACTTTACTTTACTTTACCTTTACTTTAACTTTAATAATTTACTTTAATAATTCATACTTTAATAATTCATACTTTAATAATTCACTTTAATAATTCATACTTTAATAATTCACTTTAATAATTCATACTTTAATAATTCACTTTAATAATTCATACTTTAATAATTCACTTTAATAATTCATACTTTAATAATTTACTTTAATAATTCATACTTTAATAATTCACTTTAATAATTCATACTTTAATAATTCACTTTAATAATTCATACTTTAATAATTCACTTTAATAATTCAAAAATCTATTATAAATAGAATTCAATAGGTTTCATTATTTCATAGAAACTTGAAAATATATTTCTCTAAACTCTCTCAATCGATTTACATATATATATATATATATATATATATATATATATATATATATATATATATATATATATATATATATATATATATATATATATATATATTTGCTCTATATTATTTCAAGATATTATTAGTATACATAAAATATTACGACGGAGTGATGTCCGAGTGATTTCAAAATAGTTTTTTGAATGAGTCGAAGCTAAGGAAATTATGGGTTATAGCTATGGAGGTGATGGGTATGGTTCATGGGTATGCTCGTGAGGTCAATCTAGTTTTTATCATCTCCGTTGCGTCTACGTACTTTCCTGCAATATTGAATCTCAATATTGATACGTGAGCACTCATAACTTAACTTTTATATATCAATAGTGTATCCCTGACTAGTGCTCGAGTATATAGGATTATGCATGCTTGTACATTCGATATTGTCCTTAGATAGGTTTGTTGAATCCTGAATTAGATACATATGCTACTGAGATAGGGTATATGATATGCATGTCATTGGAAAGCTAGCGAAAAATTAAGAACTTTTCATTTAGATATCGAATGGTTTCGATGAACGGATTTGAAGTTATAGTCAACTGAATTTTAGTATTATTGTTAAAATGATTATTATTACTATCGTCGTTATTATTTTAATAGAAATATCATTGTTATTATAAAATATCATTATTACTATTATGTTAGTATTATCATTTTATCATAATAACATTTTTAGTAAATATAAATATTGTTATTTTTTTTATAGAATAATAATAATTATTATTACAAAATAATACAACTTTTACTTATTATTATTATGATCAATATTATTTTATCAAATAAATAGGGGATACAAAGATATTTTTCACCACGCGTAATATAATTACATTAATAATACTTACCACTATAGTTTTACGATATTAAGTGAACTTTATAAATTTTACTACTTAAGATATATAAAAGTATATTTTATCATATATAAACGTTAATATAAATTTTTATTAATAAATGACTTTTATTATTATAAAATCTAATAAATATATTTAAATATATAAAACGACTATAGCTAAGTTATATAATAAACACGTATAAATTTTAGAAGTCATTTTGGGTCAAGTTGACTTTTGCACATTAGTCTCGAGCATTAGGATTGTGGTACACTATGACTTGATCAAAAATTGTTAGACAAATATTGACCAACATATAAATATATATAATTAATATAGGTTCGTGAATCCGAGGCCAACCTTGCACTTGTTAAATGACGTTATATGTATTTTTACTACGAAATACAGTATGGTGAGTTTCATTTGCTCCCTTTTATATATATTTTTGGGACTGAGAATACATGCGCTGTTTTTGTAAATGTTTTACGAAATAGGCACAAGTACTAAAACTAATTCTACGTGGGTTTAAACCAGAAATATACCCTTAGCTTGGTAACATTAAACTACTTGTCTATGTACGGTAGGCGCGAATCCTAAAGATAGATCTATTGGGCCTGACAAACCCCATCCTGACTATGGGATGCTTTAGTACTTCGAGGTTATTTTAAACACACCTGATCTGGTGTACTTCAGAGGGTAAAACATGAACGTTAAGGCTTGTTACCGGGTGCCTACAACTTATAGAATACTTTTATACACTTGCGAGTGTACATATATTTATAAACGGAAATCTTGTGGTCTATTAATATATTGAAATGATTATTATGATAAACCTATGAACTCACCAACCTTTTAGTTGACACTTTAAAGCATGTTTATTCTCAGGTATTAAATAAATCTTCCGCTGTGCATTAGCTCATTTTAAGGATATTACTTGGAGTCATTCATGGCATATTTTAAAAGACGTTGCATTCGAGTCATTGAGTTCATCAAGATTATTATTATGTCAATTATAGTTGGATGTATTATGAAATGGTGTGCATTCCGTCAACTTTCGTTGTAAAGAAAATTTGTCTTTTAAAAACGAATGCAATGTTTGTAAAATGTATCATATAGAGGTCAAAATACCTCGCGATGTAATCAACTATTATGAATCGTTTATAATGTATATGAACGGGTCCTTTCAGTTGGTATCAGAGCGGTGGTCTTAGCGAACCAGGTCTGCATTAGTGTGTCTGACTGATAGTCGTTAGGATGCATTAATGAGCCTGGACTTCGACCGTGTCTGCATGTCAAAAGTTTTGCTTATCATTTTTGTCGGAAATTGCCTGCTTATCATTATTAGTCTAGACACGTCTTACTGCATTGATTGCATGAATAGTGTATAGACAAAATTCATATCTTAGCGTATCCACTAATCCATATCTTAGCGTATCTGTTACTGTAAACTTTGCCTGACATATCCCGTAATTTCCTCCGTAATCTACGAAATATTTTGCGCTATATATATAGATATTCTATGTAATTAGAATACCACCCGATAGCCGAAAAATCATTTCATATCGAAAAATTCTTTATTCAATCGAACAAAATGGAATTAGTCATTAGTTCAAGTCCCTCGAATTCCGATATGGAATCCCACTCAAGCTCCGAAAGCAGTGTGACCGGAATGGATCAACCAATTAGCCATCATCTATTAGGAATGAATTGGGGATAGGTTCGTAGCCTCCTCAATAATTGGAGACAAGAAGAAGGTGATCCCTTCCATCCACCACATTGCCCTCTTGGCGATGAACCTGAAGCACTTACCAGCGAACCGGTCTGAAACACCATTTTCTCTCTCATTTTCAGAGTATCTCGTCACGATTATATACTACATCAAATTCTAGATTTTATTTATCCGCTCGTCCGAACCGACAATCACCCCGATGTAATAGAAGAAGTCAACGAGCTTCGCGCTCGAGTAGTGGCTTTAGAGAATATGGTGCAAGGGTTACAAACACCAACAAATAACGAAGTATTAATTCATAATTTCAATTTTATTGAATAAATACTCCGTAAAAGTTATGTAATTTCTAAAGTCTTTAGGGATTATTCAGTTCTAGTTTCAACCGTAAATCAAATGAGTTTAATTTAATATTAACTCATTAAATCTATGTTACATCTGAAGAAAATATGCACATATATATTTTCATAAAGACTGTAATAAAATTCTGTTGTACAAAATATTAATTGTGAATTTTTTTTTTAACGGGTAGGTAATACCCGAGAGATATATAAATTCACAATTAATATATTACATTTTTCGAATCTGATTAAGCAAATCATCAACTATACTCTCAAAATCTCACAACAATATACATTCTTGTATAAAAATCAAAACAACCATTCTCACCCAAATTTGATTACGCATTCTGATTTTGAAAAATCAAAATCCAAGTCATGATTTAACAGAAGACATCACTCTTAGATTCCTACATCTTTCAAAGCTATACTTTGACTTCAAAACCGTGTTAGAACATCATATGTATATTAACGATTACAAACTGTGTTCAAACTCTCCGAAGTTTTCGAAGACACTTCAAACAATGAACAATCGAGATGATGATCCAATCACATATTACCCACATTTATGTACCTAAAAAGCTCTCGAAGCCAAAGTCAAAGTTCGACGCGTATCCGTGTCAGACCCTTTGGCATTTATTAGCTAAAATGACTTTTCAATTCCTTTTCAAAGTAGACAGTTTTGTCACAGCTCCAGCAAGTCAACTTCGACTTTTCAGTCGGACTAGTCTTATTATAACCTCGATAGATACGTTGCCCTTTCGTCATCGTTACTGGGGACCTTTCATATCTCGCCACCTTAGTAATAAACTTACCAACAACTTCAATTATCTTTGACTTTTCAAAAAATCATTATATTTATTGAAATCACATCATTTACTCATTCGCATCTTGTAACTAGAATTGTCATACGAATCATCGAAAAACAGTAACCAGTATTTTGAAATCTCGCAGCATGTCTACGCCAACAGTTATATGTGTACGTAAAACGTCTATCTCCTGGACTTACATACTTTGAATGTGAAGTTCTGAAAAATATTATAAACTGCAAACTAGTTCTTGAAATGCTGACGAAGCATTAAAAACTGTAAACGATCTTAACAGTAAAAAGTTTGATGACAAAGAATAGTAAGGTGGTAAAGCTGAGAAAAAGAGAAGGTTTGAAACTGGAAAACGGATTGAACAGACTATGAAGGAGGGTGTGGACAAATCACAAAGACTAAATCTGCCTTCAAAGAATCCAAATGATTCAGTGCCTGCTAAAGTCATTAACGAATACCTTACTCTTTATTCTAAACCTTTACAGACAAATCTTCATCATCATCCATCAATATTAGAAATTCTAAGATATTATCATATCTTTCATTATAAATATCCGCGATATTTCTGAAGATATTTTCACAACTAATCTTATCTGAAGTCATTTATCTCTTTGCGCTATCAGTGTTACATCATATAAGAAACTATTAGTTTCTATATTCTATAAACTTTCGAGTTTAAATTATGAATGTTTTGAAGTAGTGTTGGGAACTGAAGCATGAGTTAGTATAATATAATGACACTTGATCAACGTGATTATATTACAGTAAGTCATGCTGAGTTTCTAATGGGACATGACGATTCACAGACCATGCCGTCATCATGTTCTATGCTACACGACTCTTGTATTCTATTTAATCTCTAAAAATATCAAGAATATATTTTCTTGATGATTCGGTCTTTTCAGGGTATTCTGGTAAATTAACAAATCAAGATCGTGCCATTACCATTTCCTTCTTAGAACATTAACTATGTTCATTCTGAAATTCATATCTGCGAATACTGGACAATTACAAACGTTGCTTAATCGCAAGAAGAAGAAACGAAAGGACAAAACTCCAAAATAGAAATTGGAGTATAAATCGCAGCAAATAGAAGGGAGCATTAACTTGGATGTCAATGATTATAGAAGACAAAAGCAGGGGCTTTGAAATATAAGGGAAGATATAAAACCCAACAACCACCCAAAAATTATAAACCGTATATATCGATGCATATAGCAATATAAAGACACGGAAGAACTAAAAACACTATAAAACCTAGAATATAGTAGAAGTAAATAGATTCTTCCGGAGGCAGATGAAAAAGAAGAATGACAGATATGAAAGTGAGGAGTATATCGAGAATCAGTACTGGATGAAGCATATTGACAAATACTTTAAAATATGAGTTGAGGGAGAAAGAATAGAAGGTGTGAGTTGTAAGGAAACGAAGGAGGTGGATTTATAGTGAAATACCCGACAGAGAAATCAAGATGGATTATCGTATTAATTCGAAGAGAATCATAATCTCCTTAATCACCGAAGCATCAAATCCAACATAGATTACAAAGATTTTCTTTAAATTCGGAGATCAATTGTGATGACGTCAAAAGATATGACGAATCACTATAATCTTATTTCCTTCATTTACGATAACTTCCCTCATACGCTTTGACTAATCGAATTATTTTATCCATACTTCTTAGACATGATAAAACTTCATAATCGTCATAATAACATTCTCATTGTTAGCCATAACGACCTCTATCAAATTTCGGGGACGAAATTTCTTTAACGGGTAGGTACTGTGACGACCCGGAAATTTTCGACTAAATTTAAACTTTATCTTTATATTATTCTGACACGATAAGCAATGTTTGTTAAGTTAAATCTCAAGGATTTTAAACTATGTTTATACATTCATTTAAACCTCTACCAAATTCCAATGATTCACGAACCATTAAATGAACATATATGAATATGTATGTATATGTGTATATGTTATAAATTGAAAATGTCAACAAAGTATTTAAAAGTATAATGCTTTATATGAATGTATTTGTTTCAATATGATTATCGACGAAATTAAAAAAAATATATATTAAATGATTGAATTATCAGAAATATTGAATTATGATTACAAGTCTCTGTTGAGAGGTCCACTATGATTTGAGAAATCTATTCCTCTTAACGATATTCGGAATAATTTGTAAAGCTATTTATAAATAAAAATAAAAAGTGTCATTTACGAAAGTTAGACAAAAGCTATTGGAGAATTGGTTTCCATAATATTCTATTAATCTATTTTCAAACGTACAAAAACGTTTTCAGTTTAAAAAGAACTTTATTATTAAAACGTATATAACTTTTATAAATATCTAGAATCACTTTTGACAACTCATTACTTAACCAGTATAATAAATATAACGATATTTATATTTTATTTCATTAAATATATATAACGATTTAAATTAATATTATATATATTTATACACGTATTATACATACATAGTTTTTATATTTTTACTATACTTTAACTTTAACTTTACTTTACTTTACCTTTACTTTAACTTTAATAATTTACTTTAATAATTCATACTTTAATAATTCATACTTTAATAATTCACTTTAATAATTCATACTTTAATAATTCACTTTAATAATTCATACTTTAATAATTCACTTTAATAATTCATACTTTAATAATTCACTTTAATAATTCATACTTTAATAATTCACTTTAATAATTCATACTTTAATAATTCACTTTAATAATTCATACTTTAATAATTCACTTTAATAATTCATACTTTAATAATTCACTTTAATAATTCAAAAATCTATTATAAATAGAATTCAATAGGTTTCATTATTTCATAGAAACTTGAAAATATATTTCTCTAAACTCTCTCAATCGATTTACATATATATATATATATATATATATATATATATATATATATATATATATATATATATATATATATATATATATATATATATATATATATATATATATATATATATTTGCTCTATATTATTTCAAGATATTATTAGTATACATAAAATATTACGACGGAGTGATGTCCGAGTGATTTCAAAATAGTTTTTTGAATGAGTCGAAGCTAAGGAAATTATGGGTTATAGCTATGGAGGTGATGGGTATGGTTCATGGGTATGCTCGTGAGGTCAATCTAGTTTTTATCATCTCCGTTGCGTCTACGTACTTTCCTGCAATATTGAATCTCAATATTGATACGTGAGCACTCATAACTTAACTTTTATATATCAATAGTGTATCCCTGACTAGTGCTCGAGTATATAGGATTATGCATGCTTGTACATTCGATATTGTCCTTAGATAGGTTTGTTGAATCCTGAATTAGATACATATGCTACTGAGATAGGGTATATGATATGCATGTCATTGGAAAGCTAGCGAAAAATTAAGAACTTTTCATTTAGATATCGAATGGTTTCGATGAACGGATTTGAAGTTATAGTCAACTGAATTTTAGTATTATTGTTAAAATGATTATTATTACTATCGTCGTTATTATTTTAATAGAAATATCATTGTTATTATAAAATATCATTATTACTATTATGTTAGTATTATCATTTTATCATAATAACATTTTTAGTAAATATAAATATTGTTATTTTTTTTATAGAATAATAATAATTATTATTACAAAATAATACAACTTTTACTTATTATTATTATGATCAATATTATTTTATCAAATAAATAGGGGATACAAAGATATTTTTCACCACGCGTAATATAATTACATTAATAATACTTACCACTATAGTTTTACGATATTAAGTGAACTTTATAAATTTTACTACTTAAGATATATAAAAGTATATTTTATCATATATAAACGTTAATATAAATTTTTATTAATAAATGACTTTTATTATTATAAAATCTAATAAATATATTTAAATATATAAAACGACTATAGCTAAGTTATATAATAAACACGTATAAATTTTAGAAGTCATTTTGGGTCAAGTTGACTTTTGCACATTAGTCTCGAGCATTAGGATTGTGGTACACTATGACTTGACCAAAAATTGTTAGACAAATATTGACCAACATATAAATATATATAATTAATATAGGTTCGTGAATCCGAGGCCAACCTTGCACTTGTTAAATGACGTTATATGTATTTTTACTACGAAATACAGTATGGTGAGTTTCATTTGCTCCCTTTTATATATATTTTTGGGACTGAAAATACATGCGCTGTTTTTATAAATGTTTTACGAAATAGGCACAAGTACTAAAACTAATTCTACGTGGGTTTAAACCAGAAATATACCCTTAGCTTGGTAACATTAAACTACTTGTCTATGTACGGTAGGCGCGAATCCTAAAGATAGATCTATTGGGCCTGACAAACCCCATCCTGACTATGGGATGCTTTAGTACTTCGAGGTTATTTTAAACACACCTGATCTGGTGTACTTCAGAGGGTAAAACATGAACGTTAAGGCTTGTTACCGGGTGCCTACAACTTATAGAATACTTTTATACACTTGCGAGTGTACATATATTTATAAACGGAAATCTTGTGGTCTATTAATATATTGAAATGATTATTATGATAAACCTATGAACTCACCAACCTTTTGGTTGACACTTTAAAGCATGTTTATTCTCAGGTATTAAAGAAATCTTCCGCTGTGCATTAGCTCATTTTAAGGATATTACTTGGAGTCATTCATGGCATATTTTAAAAGACGTTGCATTCGAGTCATTGAGTTCATCAAGATTATTATTATGTCAATTATAGTTGGATGTATTATGAAATGGTGTGCATTCCGTCAACTTTCGTTGTAAAGAAAATTTGTCTTTTAAAAACGAATGCAATGTTTGTAAAATGTATCATATAGAGGTCAAAATACCTCGCGATGTAATCAACTATTATGAATCGTTTATAATGTATATGAACGGGTCCTTTCAGTAAGTTTGTAAAATATTGTATAAAAGTTTGAACGCGAAATATTATTATAATCAGTTTTTCATATAGAATTGTAGTAGTTGAATTGTATATTAGCTACTAAGTATGAACTTAACGGGTAGGTACTACCTGAATTTAAACTTATAAAACGCTAATATGAAGAAAAAGCTTTTATAAATGAGTTCATATTATGCTACGAAATACTATTAACTACTCTTAATATTCTGTATGATTAACTTGTTCCATTTAACTATTTTGAAGGAAATGGCACCGACTACTCGACACACCGTGAATATGAATGAAGAGGAATTCTGTACTTTTCTAGCTTCAAACATAGCCGCAGTACAGGCTGCGCTACATACCAACAATAACCTTGGATCTAGCAGTACAGGAAATCGTGTAGGATGCACCTACAAAGAATTCACTGCCTGCAAACCTTTGGAATTTGATGGAACCGAAGGACCGATCGGATTGAAACGGTGGACCGAGAAGGTCGAATCGGTGTTTGCCATAAGTAAGTGTACTGAAGAGGACAAAGTAAAGTACGCTACGCATACCTTCACAGGTTCTGCATTAACATGGTGGAATACCTATCTAGAGCAAGTGGGACAAGACGATGCGTACGCACTACCGTGGTCAGCATTCAAGCACTTGATGAACGAGAAGTACCGTCCCAGAACCGAGGTCAATAAGCTCAAGACAGAACTTAGAGGGTTACGAACCCAAGGATTTGATATTACCACGTACGAAAGACGATTCACAGAATTGTGCCTATTGTGTCCGGGAGCATTCGAAGATGAGGAAGAGAAGATCGACGCGTTTGTGAAAGGATTACCGGAAAGAATCCAAGAAGATATAAGTTCACACGAGCCCGCCTCCATACAACAGGCATGTAGAATGGCTCACAAACTCGTGAACCAAATTGAAGAAAGAATTAAAGAACAGACTGCTGAAGAGGCCAATGTGAAGCAAGTCAAAAGAAAGTGGGAGGAAAACGGTGATAAGAATCATCAATACAACAACAACAGCAATTACAACAATAATCGCAACAATTATCCCAACAATCGCAACATCAATCGCAACTACAACAAACGGCCCAACAACAACAACAACAACAACAACCGCAACTACAACAATCATCCCAACAACAATAATAACCGCAACAACAACAACAATCAGAAGCAGCTATGCCAAAGGTGTGAAAAGAATCACTCGGGGTTCTGCACCAAATTTTGCAACAAGTGTAAAAGAAATGGTCATAGCGCGGCGAAGTGTGAGGTCTACGGACCAGGGGTTAATAGAACGAAAGGAACAAATGGTGTCGGAACGAGTAATGGCGGAGCAAGTAGTGTCGGAGCAAGTTATGCCAATGTAGTTTGTTATAAATGTGGAAAACCGGGCCACATTATTAGAAATTGCCCGAACCAGGAGAACACGAATGGACAAGGCCGTGGAAGAGTTTTCAATATTAATGCGGCAGAGGCACAGGAAGACCCGGAGCTTGTTACGGGTACGTTTCTTATTGACATTAAATTTGCTTACGTTTTATTTGATTCGGGTGCGGATAGAAGCTATATGATTAGAGATTTTTGTGCTAAATTAAGTTGTCCATTGACGCCTTTGGATAGTAAATTTTTACTCGAATTAGCAAATGGTAAATTAATTTCAGCAGATAATATATGTCGGAATCGAGAAATTATACTGGTTAGCGAAACATTTAAGATTGATTTGATACCAGTAGAGTTAGGGAGTTTTGATGTGATAATCGGTATGGACTGGTTGAAAGAAGTGAAAGCAGAGATCGTCTGTTACAAAAATGCAATTCGCATTATACGAAAAAAAGGAAAACCCTTAATGGTGTACGGAGAAAAGGGCAACACGAAGCTACATCTTATTAGTAATTTGAAGGCACAAAAACTAATAAGAAAAGGTTGCTATGCTGTTCTAGCACACGTCGAGAAAGTACAAACTGAAGAAAAGAGCATCAATGATGTTCCCGTCGCAAAAGAATTTCCTGATGTATTTCCGAAAGAATTACCGGGATTACCCCCACATCGATCCGTTGAATTTCAAATAGATCTTGTACCAGGAGCTGCACCAATAGCTCGTGCTCCTTACAGACTCGCACCCAGCGAGATGAAAGAACTACAAAGCCAATTACAAGAACTTTTAGAGCGTGGTTTCATTCAACCAAGCACATCACCATGGGGAGCTCCTGTTTTGTTTGTCAAGAAGAAAGATGGTACATTCAGGTTGTGTATCGACTACCGAGAGTTGAACAAACTTACCATCAAGAACCGCTACCCACTACCGAGAATCGATGACTTATTTGATCAACTACAAGGCTCGTCTGTTTATTCAAAGATTGACTTACGTTCCGGGTATCATCAAATGCGGGTGAAAGAAGATGATATTCCAAAGACTACTTTCAGAACACGTTACGGTCATTACGAGTTTATGGTCATGCCGTTTGGTTTAACTAATGCACCAGCTGTGTTCATGGACCTTATGAACCGAGTGTGTGGACCATACCTTGACAAGTTTGTCATTGTTTTCATTGATGACATACTTATTTACTCAAAGAATGACCAAGAACACGGTGAACATTTGAGAAAGGTGTTAGAAGTATTGAGGAAGGAAGAATTGTACGCTAAGTTTTCAAAGTGTGCATTTTGGTTGGAAGAAGTTCAATTCCTCGGTCACATAGTGAACAAAGAAGGTATTAAGGTGGATCCGGCAAAGATAGAAACTGTTGAAAAGTGGGAAACCCCGAAAACTCCGAAACACATACGCCAGTTTTTAGGACTAGCTGGTTACTACAGAAGGTTCATCCAAGACTTTTCCAGAATAGCAAAACCCTTGACTGCATTAACGCATAAAGGGAAGAAATTTGAATGGAATGATGAACAAGAGAAAGCGTTTCAGTTATTGAAGAAAAAGCTAACTACGGCACCTATATTGTCATTGCCTGAAGGGAATGATGATTTTGTGATTTATTGTGATGCATCAAAGCAAGGTCTCGGTTGTGTATTAATGCAACGAACGAAGGTGATTGCTTATGCGTCTAGACAATTGAAGATTCACGAACAAAATTATACGACGCATGATTTGGAATTAGGCGCGGTTGTTTTTGCATTAAAGACTTGGAGGCACTACTTATATGGGGTCAAAAGTATTATATATACCGACCACAAAAGTCTTCAACACATATTTAATCAGAAACAACTGAATATGAGGCAGCGTAGGTGGATTGAATTATTGAATGATTACGACTTTGAGATTCGTTACCACCCGGGGAAGGCAAATGTGGTAGCCGATGCCTTGAGCAGGAAGGACAGAGAACCCATTCGAGTAAAATCTATGAATATAATGATTCATAATAACATTACTACTCAAATAAAGGAGGCGCAACAAGGAATTTTAAAAGAGGGAAATTTAAAGGATGAAATACCCAAAGGATCGGAGAAGCATCTTAATATTCGAGAAGACGGAACCCGGTATAGGGCTGAAAGGATTTGGGTATCAAAATTTGGAGATATGAGAGAAATGGTACTTAGAGAAGCTCATAAAACCAGATACTCAATACATCCTGGAACGGGGAAGATGTACAAGGATCTCAAGAAACATTTTTGGTGGCCGGGTATGAAAGCCGATGTTGCTAAATACGTAGGAGAATGTTTGACGTGTTCTAAGGTCAAAGCTGAGCATCAGAAACCATCAGGTCTACTTCAACAACCCGAAATCCCGGAATGGAAATGGGAAAACATTACCATGGATTTCATCACTAAATTGCCAAGGACTGCAAGTGGTTTTGATACTATTTGGGTAATAGTTGACCGTCTCACCAAATCAGCACACTTCTTACCAATAAGAGAAGATGACAAGATGGAGAAGTTAGCACGACTGTATTTGAAGGAAGTCATCTCTAGACATGGAATACCAATCTCTATTATCTCTGATAGGGATGGCAGATTTATTTCAAGATTCTGGCAGACATTACAGCAAGCATTAGGAACTCGTCTAGACATGAGTACTGCCTATCATCCACAAACTGATGGGCAGAGCGAAAGGACGATACAAACGCTTGAAGACATGCTACGAGCATGTGTTATTGATTTCGGAAACAGTTGGGGTCGACATCTACCGTTAGCAGAATTTTCCTACAACAACAGCTACCATTCAAGCATTGAGATGGCGCCGTTTGAAGCACTATATGGTAGAAAGTGCAGGTCTCCGATTTGTTGGAGTGAAGTGGGGGATAGACAGATTACGCGTCCGGAGATTATACAAGAAACTACCGAGAAGATCATCCAAATTCAACAACGGTTGAAAACTGCCCAAAGTCGACAAAAGAGCTACGCTGACATTAAAAGAAAAGATATAGAATTTGAAATTGGAGAGATGGTCATGCTTAAAGTTGCACCTTGGAAAGGCGTTGTTCGATTTGGTAAACGAGGGAAATTAAATCCAAGGTATATTGGACCATTCAAGATTATTGATCGTATCGGACCAGTAGCTTACCGACTAGAGTTACCTCAACAACTCGCGGCTGTACATAACACTTTCCACATCTCGAATTTAAAGAAATGTTTTGCTAAAGAAGATCTCACTATTCCGTTAGATGAAATCCAAATCAACGAGAAACTTCAATTCATCGAAGAACCCGTCGAAATAATGGATCGTGAGGTTAAAAGACTTAAGCAAAACAAGATACCAATTGTTAAGGTTCGATGGAATGCTCGTAGAGGACCCGAGTTCACCTGGGAGCGTGAAGATCAGATGAAGAAGAAATACCCGCATCTATTTCCAGAAGATTCGTCAACACCTTCAACAGCTTAAAATTTCGGGACGAAATTTATTTAACGGGTAGTTACTGATACCAACTGAAATGTCCCGTTCTTATTGATTAAAAACGTTCCATATTAATTGATTTTGTTGCGAGGTTTTGACCTCTATATGAGACGTTTTTCAAACACTGCATTCATTTTTAAAACAAACCATAACCTTTATTTCATAAATAAAGGTTTAAAAAGCTTTACGTAGATTATCAAATAATGATAATCTAAAATATCCTGTTTACACACGATCATTACATAATGGTTTACAATACAAATATGTTACATCGAAATCAGTTTCTGGAATGCAGTTTTTACACAATATCATACAAACATGGACTCCAAATCTTGTCCTTATTTTAGTATGCAACAGCGGAAGCTCTTAGTATTCACCTGAGAATAAACATGCTTTAAACGTCAACTAAAATGTTGGTGAGTTATAGGTTTAACCTATATATATCAAATCGTAACAATAGACCACAAGATTTCATATTTCAATACACATCCCATACATAGAGATAAAAATCATTCATATGGTGAACACCTGGTAACCGACATTAACAAGATGCATATATAAGAATATCCCCATCATTCCGGGACACCCTTCAGATATGATATAAATTTCGAAGTACTAAAGCATCCGGTACTTTGGATGGGGCTTGTTAGGCCCGATAGATCTATCTTTAGGATTCGCGTCAATTAGGGTGTCTGTTCCCTAATTCTTAGATTACCAGACTTAATAAAAAGGGGCATATTCGATTTCGATAATTCAACCATAGAATGTAGTTTCACGTACTTGTGTCTATTTTGTAAATCATTTATAAAACCTGCATGTATTCTCATCCCAAAAATATTAGATTTTAAAAGTGGGACTATAACTCACTTTCACAGATTTTTACTTCGTCGGGAAGTAAGACTTGGCCACTGGTTGATTCACGAACCTATAACAATATATACATATATATCAAAGTATGTTCAAAATATATTTACAACACTTTTAATATATTTTGATGTTTTAAGTTTATTAAGTCAGCTGTCCTCGTTAGTAACCTACAACTAGTTGTCCACATTTAGATGTACAGAAATAAATCGATAAATATTATCTTGAATCAATCCACGACCCAGTGTATACGTATCTCAGTATTGATCACAACTCAAACTATATATATTTTGGAATCAACCTCAACCCTGTATAGCTAACTCCAACATTCACATATAGAGTGTCTATGGTTGTTCCGAAATATATATAGATGTGTCGACATGATAGGTCGAAACATTGTATACGTGTCTATGGTATCTCAAGATTACATAATATACAATACAAGTTGATTAAGTTATGGTTGGAATAGATTTGTTACCAATTTTCACGTAGCTAAAATGAGAAAAATTATCCAATCTTGTTTTACCCATAACTTCTTCATTTTAAATCCGTTTTGAGTGAATCAAATTGCTATGGTTTCATATTGAACTCTATTTTATGAATCTAAACAGAAAAGTATAGGTTTATAGTCGGAAAAATAAGTTACAAGTCGTTTTTGTAAAGGTAGTCATTTCAGTCGAAAGAACGACGTCTAGATGACCATTTTAGAAAACATACTTCCACTTTGAGTTTAATCATAATTTTTGGATATAGTTTCATGTTCATAATAAAAATCATTTTCTCAGAATAACAACTTTAAAATCAAAGTTTATCATAGTTTTTAATTAACTAACCCAAAACAGCCCGCGGTGTTACTACGACGGCGTAAATCCGGTTTTACGGTGTTTTTCGTGTTTCCAGGTTTTAAATCATTAAGTTAGCATATCATATAGATATAGAACATGTGTTTAGTTGATTTTAAAAGTCAAGTTAGAAGGATTAACTTTTGTTTGCGAACAAGTTTAGAATTAACTAAACTATGTTCTAGTGATTACAAGTTTAAACCTTCGAATAAGATAGCTTTATATGTATGAATCGAATGATGTTATGAACATCATTACTACCTTAAGTTCCTTGGATAAACCTACTGGAAAAGAGAAAAATGGATCTAGCTTCAATGGATCCTTGGATGGCTCGAAGTTCTTGAAGCAGAATCATGACACGAAAACAAGTTCAAGTAAGATCATCACTTGAAATAAGATTGTTATAGTTATAGAAATTGAACCAAAGTTTGAATATGATTATTACCTTGTATTAGAATGATAACCTACTGTAAGAAACAAAGATTTCTTGAGGTTGGATGATCACCTTACAAGATTGGAAGTGAGCTAGCAAACTTGAAAGTATTCTTGATTTTATGAAACTAGAACTTTTGGAATTTATGAAGAACACTTAGAACTTGAAGATAGAACTTGAGAGAGATCAATTAGATGAAGAAAATTGAAGAATGAAAGTGTTTGTAGGTGTTTTTGGTCGTTGGTGTATGGATTAGATATAAAGGATATGTAATTTTGTTTTCATGTAAATAAGTCATGAATGATTACTCATATTTTTGTAATTTTATGAGATATTTCATGCTAGTTGCCAAATGATGGTTCCCACATGTGTTAGGTGACTCACATGGGCTGCTAATAGCTGATCATTGGAGTGTATATACCAATAGTACATACATCTAAAAGCTGTGTATTGTACGAGTACGAATACGGGTGCATACGAGTAGAATTGTTGATGAAACTGAACGAGGATGTAATTGTAAGCATTTTTGTTAAGTAGAAGTATTTTGATAAGTGTATTGAAGTCTTTCAAAAGTGTATAAATACATATTAAAACACTACATGTATATACATTTTAACTGAGTCGTTAAGTCATCGTTAGTCGTTACATGTAAGTGTTGTTTTGAAACCTTTAGGTTAACGATCTTGTTAAATGTTGTTAACCCAATGTTTATAATATCAAATGAGATTTTAAATTATTATATTATCATGATATTATCATGTATGAATATCTCTTAATATGATATATATACATTAAATGTCTTTACAACGATAATCGTTACATATATGTCTCGTTTAAAAATCATTAAGTTAGTAGTCTTGTTTTTACATATGTAGTTCATTGTTAATATACTTAATGATATGTTTACTTATCATAGTATCATGTTAACTATATATATATCCATATATATGTCATCATATAGTTTTTACAAGTTTTAACGTTCGTGAATCACCGGTCAACTTGGGTGGTCAATTGTCTATATGAAACATATTTCAATTAATCAAGTCTTAACAAGTTTGATTGCTTAACATGTTGGAAACATTTAATCATGTAAATATCAATCTCAATTAATATATATAAACATGGAAAAGTTCGGGTCACTACAGCTAGGACCTTGTTGATTGTTGTATGGAACATTTTGGTTATAATTCTGGTTTTGATTGTAAATTGGTCTTGGCGGTTGATAATTATTCTGATAATTATTTCCAGGCCTTTGGTTCATGTATGAAACATTCTCTCTTTGTTCCATTGTTTGTTCAATACTGAGACAATCTTTTGTCAAATGTAGTCCTCCACACTGCTCACAACTAATTCGTATTGAGTGAATATCTTTAGTCATCTTTTCCATTCGTCTCTCGACAGCATCTATTTTTGCAGAAATGGAATCAAAGTCATGGCTAGAATCGGCTCTAGCTGCTTTAGATGGTCTAACGATATCTTTTTCTTGGTGCCAATCATATGAGTGGGAAGCAGTGTTATCAATAATTTTGTAAGCGTCAGTTGCGGTTTTCTTCATAATGGAACCACCAACTGCTATATCGATGTCTTTTCTTGTAGTGATGTCGCATCCTTGCTAGAATATTTGTACTATTTGATAAGTGTCTAAACCATGTTGCGGACATCCTCTTAATAACTTTCCAAATCTTGTCCACGCCTCATATAGAGTTTCATTTGGCTTTTGTGTGAATGTAACAATTTCTCCTTGAAGTCTCACGACTTTAGATGCCGGAAAGAATTGTTTAAGAAATTTTTCAACTAAAACGTTCCATGTATCAATCGCCCCTTCAGGTAACAATTCTAACCAATCTTTGGCTTCTCCCTTTAAAGTCAAGGTAAATAACATGAGATATATCTGTTCATCCTCCACTTCTCTGATTTTGAATAAAGTACAAATCCTATTAAAGGTACGAAGATGTTCATTTGGATCTTCCTTCGGCGCACCACTAAATTGGCATTGATTAGTTACCATGTGTAGGATTTGTCCTTTGATTTCATAATCTGGCGCATTAATGTCTGGTTGAGTAATTGCGTGACCTTGGCCAGTGCGTTTAGCTCTCATTTGATCTTCCATACTTAGGGGTTCCAGATTTTCCATGATTGAATTTGTTGAATCTGAATCACTAGAGAATTCTGAATTAATGGTTTGTTCCTCAACAATATCTGTTTGAATGATTGGTGGTTCCGGAGGAAAGATTAATGGTTCAGGATCTCTGAATTGTCCCTGAATTTCCTCCGAATTCTCAATTGTGAGGTCGGGTTCAAAAAATGGATTATCGAAAATTTGAATTGGAGTACTTGGTCGACTGGATGACGATTCTAAAGAAAAATCAACGGTGACAATATTGGCTAGATGTCTTGATCGAGTTACAGGTGGTGAACGTATAAAAGGTGGTGAACTTTTTGCCCGGTGCATTCACTGAATATCCTATTAGTTATAAAAATAAAAATTATATAAGTTATCAAATTAATAGACTTTTCTGATTTTGCCCACGTTTCCAATAGCCAATAGATGCAGCAGGTAGCCAGGACCCTTTAAATTGGAAGCCCACAACTCGCCACTAACAAATCCAACTATTACTACGAACCAGAAAATTTTAGATGTCTATCAATTTAACCGCTTAAAATAATTTTTCGTTTTGAATTATTAGAGAAGAAGTAGAAAATTCTATATCCTAAAAACTAGAGCGTCGAGAAATAAGAAAGAAAAAGAGCGCGTCAAAAAACGTCGAAAAATAAAAGGTTGAAAAATAAGGCATTGAAAAATAAAAATAGAGTAGCACGTCGAAACTTAAAAAGGAATTAAAATTTATAAACGGCGTCGCAAAATTCTAAAGCACCTAAATCGCAGTCTAAAGAAAAAGCACTTAAGGGATTTTACGGCAAAGCCTAAGAATCTAAAAATAAAAATAAACTACGGCAAATACTAGTCTTAAAACTAATTACGAATGATAATAATACAAATTACGAATAAAAAAATACAAAATAAAAATGAACTTAAAGTTATAAAAATACAATTTTTATAAAAATATTATTTTTATATTATATTTTATAAAAGTATTAATATTATATTAATAAAACCAATTTAAACTAAAATACACAAAATATAAATTAAAACTAAACTAGGTTAAATAATAATACTAATAATTAATTCAAACCCTAATTAGGGTTTAATAATAATAATTATTAATAATACTCCGTAATTAATTGCAGTACCAGGTTGAACCTGTCAGGGTAGCTCCGCGAGTGCGGAATTTTTGCTGCCCCAGAACTCCGCGAGTGCAGAGGTTGCAGTTTCAAATGATGAGCAGGCTCTAGAATCGCAGGTTCAGTTTTTTTTTTACTTTTTTGTTTTTTTTTTAATTTTCTGTTTTTATTTTATAGAAAATATTTTATAATATAACTAAAACTTATATTTTGAATAAAAATTACTTATTAGTATTTTATAACTAAAAATACTTTTTTTAAAGACTTAAAGATATATATATATATATATATATATATATTTATATTTTTATATTTATGATATTTAAAAACTTATGTAAATATATTTTTACAAAAATAAAGTAAAAACTAATTTTTTTTTAATAGCGTCTCGCTTCGGCGTTAAGTGTTGTTCCCCGGCAGCGGCGCCAAAAATACTTGATGTGCGTAGAGGTGTATACGAAATAATATTAATTTTTACTTGAAAATACTATTAAATACGATACAATTTTACACAAGTTCTTTATTTATTTATAGAGTGGATATACCTAAACCTTACTACAACACTTATAGGCAGTGTACCTAATCGTACAGTAGTGTAGTTTTTAGTAAGTCCGGTTCGTCCACAGGGAACTAGCCAAGTTTAACGCTATATTTTTAAAAACTATATTTGTATATAAATATATATAAATATATATAAATATAAGAAGTATTATTATTATTATAAAAGGGGGTTTTTACTGTTTAATGACTGGTTTATCGATTTAAAAACTTAAGTCGCAGTTAAAACCTAATGTAAAATATATAAAAGACTTAATTTAAAGCGTAAAGTAAATAACAATAATTAAAGTGTGATAAATTAAAGTGCGATAAATAAAATGACAATAAATAAAATTGCGATAATTAAAAAGAACGATAATTAAAATGATAATAAATTAAAGTACGATAATTAAAAGTGCAATTAAATATGAAATAAATGAATTATGCTTATTTAAACTTCTGTAATCATGATGTTCAACGTGTTGAATTTAGTTTATTACCATGGGTTAATTGTCCTTTGTCTTGGATTATTCAATATGTCCATACGGTTTTGTCCATAATAGTCCATCAGTCATAAATATAAAGTGCGAGAGTCTTCGTCAAATTATCCTTATACCCGAAGTCAAATATTCCAACTAATTGGGGATTCGAATTGTAACAAGGTCTTAATACTTTGTTTAATGAATACACCAGGTTATCGACTGCGTGTAATCCAAGGTTTTATTACTTTGTTAACAATTACACCAATTAACCTTGAATGTAATCCACTCCTGTTTCAACTAGTCCATTAACTATTAATCCAGTTCCGTGTCCGGTAAAATGAACAATTATTGGTATTTATAGATATCCCGCCCACCATACCCGATTAAGCGTATGTGGTTATTTATAGATACGTCAAATTATAACCTTTATATTAAATTAACGAGGTATCATTAAGTTAATATAAAACCTATTAATAGCCCATAGTCTAATTTCCACAAGTGTCGTTCTTTTATCTAAACCCCAATTATGGTCCAAAGCCCAATTACCCAATTTTAATATTTAGCCCAACATCACGATTACTTCGGCATTAAATAAGCATAATAATAACTTAGCTACGCGACATTAATTTAAAAAGGTTGAACATAACTTACAATGATTAATAATAGCGTAGCGTTACACGGACAGAATTTCGACTTACACACTTACAACATTCGCTAACATACCCTTATTATTATTAAATTAAAATTAAAATTAAAATTATAAATTATATATATATATATATATATATATATATATATATATATATATATATATATATTATGTAGAGATTGAGAGATAGATTAGAAAAAGGTGTGTTTGTGAAGTGTAGAATTCTATGGCTGTTATAGGCCCACAATTTACTGTGTAGCTCCGCGAGTGCGGAGCTTTTGCTCTTCTAAACTCCGCGAGTGCGGAGGTCTGAAATACAGCTCACATTATGATCCAAAACGTGGACTGCGTAAATATATATTATATAATAATATATATAATTAATTATATATTATATTATATTCTTGTGCATAGTTGACTTGTAATTTTTAGTCCGATGCGTCGCGCGTTGAGAGTTGATTCATGTCCTGGTTCCGGTTTTTCGAACGTCCTTTTGTACGATTTAATAATTTGAACTTTGCATTTTGCGGCTCGTACTCTTGTACTTTTGAGACGTTTCTCATCAATAATTTGAACTTCTTTGATTGTAGTTTGTACTTTTTAGCTTTTTGGTCGTTTGCGTCTTCAATTCATCGAATCTGCCTTTTGTCTTCACCTTTTATTATTTAAACGAATATCACTTGTAAATAGGACAATTACAACCAAAAGCTTGTCTTTCTTGAGGGATAATGCTATGAAATATATGTTTGATTTTAGCATTATCAATCTTGCTAACTTATCCATGCACAACTCGTATAATGGCACTGAGGAAATCGTTATTGGTGATGGTAAGGGGTTATCTATTACTCACACTGGCACATCATCCATTTCGACACCTACTAAAAAATTATCTCTTTCTAATGTGCTTTACTCACCTGATATTCATCGTGACATAATTTATGTATTAGAATTGTGCCTTGATAATAATTTACTAATCACCTTTGCATCTGATTTTTACTCTGTGAAGGACCGGTTAACAGGCACAACTCTCATCTCGGGTTAACCTAATCAAGGTACTTATCCAATTACTTATGCGATTTCCACCATCTGTGCATACTCTACTGTTCAGGCTACTGCATATGATTGGCATCATCGCTTAGGGCATCCTGCTTTAGATACTTTCAAGTCTATTATTGCGTCGTTACCTATATCTATTTCTAGCAATTCAAATTTTAATTGTAATGCTTGCTCCATTAATAAAAGTCATAAGCTTCCTTTTCATAATAATACTTTAACTTCGCAATTTCTACTTGAACTTATATATTCTGATGTGTGGACCTCACCTGTATATTCTTTTGATGGGTACAAATATTATATTATCTTTGTTGATCACTTCACTAGATATGTGTGGTTTTATCCCCTCAAGAAAAAGTCTGACACTAAATCCGTCTTTATTCGATTTAAAGCACTCATTGAAAAATACTTCGATCGATCTATCAAAATGCTATTCTCTAACAACGGTGGTGAATATATTGCTCTTGATGACTTTCTGTCTACAAATGGCATTACTCAACTCACATCTCCGCCACATACACCCGAGCATAATGGGTTAGCAGAGCGACGCCATCGTCATATTGTAGAAACCGGTCTATCACTTCTTTCGCATTCCAAGCTACCCATCACATTTTGGTCTCTCGCATTTACCACAGCTACATACCTCATAAACCATTTACCTACACCCATTCTCTCCAATAAATCTCCTTATCACTCACTTTTTGGTGCACCTCCAAACTACCTTAAATTGCGTAGTTTCGGTTGTCTTTGCTATCCATGGATCCGCCCCTACACCTCTCATAAACTTGATGCTAGATCCCTCCCGTGCATTTTTGTGGGCTACTCTTCCACATAAAGTGCCTATCATTGTCTCGATCCAATCACCCACAAACTTTACACATCTCGACATGTTTGGTTTATAGAGAATGAATTTCCTTAATGCTACCCTCATCAACACATCAACCACCAATGATTATCCAACCTCTGATCGATGGTGTGCTATTGATATTCCTATTGTGTCTATCCCACCTCCACCTTCAGACACGTCTCCAACATCAACCACGTCTCCAACCCCCCTTCCACCTCTACACAGCCATCTACACAAACACCAATACCATCACCTGCATCATCTCCACAGCCCCCTACACATCCTTTCTCCACCCCTACGGCTCCACCATCCATTGTCACTAGGTCTAATAATAATATTTACAAACCAAATCCTAAGTACCTTAATCAACTATCTATTCAAACTCGATCTTGTGAACCACTTACAGTACGCCAAGATTTTGAGGATCCCAAGTGGAAACAAGCTATGATCGACGAGTTAACAGACCTCCACAAACTTGGCACTTGGGATCTTGTGCCTCCTTCATCAACACAAAATCTAGTCAAGTGCAAATGGGTGTTTCGTATCAAATACAAATCTGATGGATCCATAGAGCATTATCGGGCACGCCTTGTTGCCAAAGGTTTTCAACAACGTCCGGGCATTGACTACACTGAAACTTTCAGTCCCGTTGTTAAACCTGCAACCATTCAAACACTTCTTTATCTTGCTGTTACACGCAACTGGTCGCTCCGGCAGCTCGACATTAACAGTGCGTTTCTGAATGGTACTCTTAATGAAGATGTCTACATGTGTCAACCACCAGAATTTCATGACCCAAATTTTCCTACCCATGTGTGCAAATTAAAGAAAGCTATTTATGGCTTGAAACAAGCACCTCGTGCATGGTACAATGAACTCACCACTTTTCTGCTTGCCCATGGATTTACACGCTCTATTTCTGATGCATCTCTCTTCATCAATCGTACGAAGTCAGCTCCTGTTTATCTAATAGTTTATGTGGATGATATTGTGCTCACTTGCCCGGACACACGCATACTTGATGATTTCACCCAGCGTTTATCCACCAAGTTTGCTCTCAAGGGTCTTGGGTCTCTATCATATTTTCTTGGTGTTGAGGTCATACCTTCTTCCCACGGCTTATTTTTGAGTCAGCAAAAATATGTCCTTAATTTACTAGAACGTGCGAAGATGACTTATGCTAAACCTGCTGTCACTCCTATGGCCACTTCGTGCATTCTCAATCTTCAGTCAGGTACCTTAATTGACAACCCTACTGAATATCGCACATTAGTTGGTGGATTGTAATATCTCACTGTCACTAGACCTGATGTTGCATTCGCTGTCAACCGGTTGTATCAATATATGCATGCACCTCATAGTGGCGATTGGGCTGCGTTAAAACGCCTATTAAGGTATCTTGCTGGCTCACTAGAAAAAGGGATTACATTGCATCTTCACTCTTCCCTCACCTTGTACGCCTTCTCTGACACTGATTGGGGGGGTAACAAAGATGACTACAGGTCCACCATGGGTCATGTTGTGTTCTTAGGATGCAATCCTGTTATTTGGGTCTCTAAGAAGCAGCAATTTGTTTCACAATCCTCTACAGAAGCCGAGTATAAAGTGGTTGCGGCTACTACTACTGAGGTATTATGGCTGTCTAATCTACCAAGTGAAATGGGTGTTTCATCGACAACTAAACCTGTTATCTACTGTGATAATTTGGGAGCTACACAACTCAGTGCTAATCCAGTTTTTCATTCACGCATGAAACACTTGGCGCTTGCCTATCACTTTATTCGGGAACAAGTTCAATTAGGGACTATACGGGTTACACATGTCTCCACGACAGACCAACTTGCTGATGCGCTCACCAAGCCGCTCTCTAGTGCCACTCTTCAATATCTTATGTCCAAGATCGGGCTCGCTTCTAGGTCGTCCATCTTGTGGGGGCATGATAAGGATAATGATGCTATTAATTAGCACATGTATATCACATATGTATATATGATGTATATCGATCTCCCATCTCATGTATATCTTTCCCATGTATTTAGCATATGTAGTTGCTATTGTATTTCACTCATATACCCTATATATTGTATCTTCTGATTATTAATGAAATTCATGTTCAGCCTATAACTCTTATAAAACGTGTGTGAGGGTCCATTTTTGTTTTCACCTAGGGCCTTCGAATTATTGAGACGGCCCTGAACACTCCTTTATACCATTTGAATATTACGAAGAACTTTGTTCATCATCATGACACAAATCTGAAAACAACTGCCAATCTCGTATTTTCAATCGAAGAAATTTATAACAAAGAATTTTTTTTATAAACAATAAGATATTGTTAGTTATAAGCTCTAAAATCAAAAACAATTCTGAAGTAACACATCCCACCTTAAGCCCACATGTTAAGAAAGAATCGGGTGAAACGAAATAAACTTAAAAATCACAAATCCAAAATTTTCATAAGAAAGATAACTTTGAAATGGAGATGAGAAAGGTGTTTATTGATGAATGCAGAAGACGATGAATGTAGAAGGAATAGGTGAATGAATATTAGAAAATAATTCTCCACACATTGTGGGATTGATCTCATTGATATTTATAGTTTTTTTTTTTTTTTTTGAAAGGGAAGATATATTATACCACAATAATCGAGTACAAGAACAACAACAGAGATTGAATATAGCAATTAACCTATATTCAACCAGATTACACGAATCATTGATATTTATAGTACATACAAGACTTGGACAGAAAGATAAATTACATAAATATGGAAACTATATCTATACAATATTTACTCCTAACTTGCTCTCTAAGTATAACTTGTTCTTCATGTATACATACTTTTAACTTGGTCCCCAAGTAATACGTTTATACCTCTAATACCCCCCTCAAACGAAGAGGTGAGAAACCAACTCGAGCTTAGTGCAGAAAGACTTGACCAACGGACAATGCAAGCTCTTGACAATGCTTCTTTTAAGGTTGTCATAACTTCACGAGTGGTGTGCAAACTGAGCACGTCAGATGATGCTTCTTCCAATGTTATCCTAACTAATACGTTTATTTTATTTTTTGAGACAAAACTGAGCATGAAAAAAAATAGAATAGAGAAGATGATTTTTTTTTTTGTTAGAAAAGAAGTTTAAGAAAGTTTGAAGAATAAGAATAAGAAGTTAGATTTGTCGGCGTTGTAAAGAGATGGCGGCACAGAGATTGCCTGACTCGGTCTCGATGTAGCGATGGCGGCACACACATAGGGGCCTGACTCGGACTCGCTGTAGAGATGGCGGCACACACATAGGGGCCGGACTCGATCTTTGAAAAAAAACGCCCGACAAAATAGAATAAGTGTACAATCATGGCTATGATTGCTCAATGATCGGGTGGAGAATTCACAGTTAAGAATTATTATTGATATGTGAAATCGTACCCTAAATAACTAGATAAAAACTTAACAATTATCATACAAATTCAGGCAACTAGAACCCGATCATGCAGTAACCAATAAGTAATTTGACCAGTTCGTTCCACTGAGTGCAGTTTAATTAAGATTCCAAAACTAGTAATTATCCTAAGAGTTTAATAAAAGGGGGTTTGAATTTTATTTCAAATCACGAAAATAACGTGAAGTAAAAAAAAATGAATTAACCAATAAAGAGAAAACGGTGCCTACATGAATGATTCACTATCGATACAGATTGTTCTTGCAATTATTACCGATTATTAAGCCCCTAATATAGTCTTATGACTTCTCACAAAGTCTAATTCAACTGAAGTCAATAAACTCACATAAACCTTCTTCAAGAGATTAACCTATATTTGACAAAATTAATGAGACTTAATTTGGACTAAACTCACGTAAAATCTTAACTATAACAATCACTTGAAATAGTTACACAATTTTGTTGTTCACAGCTCTTTCAATCACCAATTAAACTAATGACACAATCACTTGAAATGACTTATCTAATTGTCTAGATCACCTAAGTGTTGAAGCATAAATTACATCTCAATTTAACTCACATTAAACGATTAACAATCTATGTAATTGAATTAAGAGTATAGATCATGCATAACAATGGTTCTTTAATCAAGCTCAAGTAATTTAAATCAACAAGTCATTAAATCCAATAGATAGAAGAATCAAATATCTCAAGTTTCGCATTCAAGATAAAGACACTAAGAATTTAGCCTAGCATATTAAAAGTGCATGAAACAAAATAATAAAAACTATAAGAATTCATGATTACAAAATTGAAATTAATGAAGAAATTAAGTACCAAATGTAAATAATGATGGAAACAATTAAATTGATGAACTAATCTTTAAAGAATAGATAGTAGTCTTCAAAAACCTCCAGATTTATAGCTGAAAAGCTGCATACCCTAATTTGGGGTAAAACCCGAATATATATAGTAATCAGAAAAAACAGCAAACCTCCTTCGCATCGCGGCCGCGATAGGGCAATCGCGACCGTGATTCATATTAAACATCGTGACCGCAATAGGACAATCCCGCTCGCGATCCACCTTGTTTCGAAAGTCCCCATGTTCTGCTATCATATCGCGGTCGGGATCTGAAATGTCCCGTTCATATCGATTATAAATGTTTCATATTAATTAATTTTGTTGCGAGGTTTGACCTCTATATGAGACGTTTTTCAAAGACTGCATTCGTTTTATTTAAAAACAAACCATAACATTTATTTTATCAATAAAGGTTCAAAAACCATAACGTAGATTATCAAGTAATGATAATCTAAAAGATAACGTTTTACACACGAATATTACATATTGGTTTACAACAATATTACACATCGATTTAAATCTCCGAATGCAGTTTTTAAACAATATATTACAAGCATGCTGACTGCAATTCTTGTCCTTAAATTAGCATGCAACAGCGGTGAAATGTCCCGTTCTTATTGACTAAAAACGTTCCATATTAATTGATTTCGTTGCGAGGTTTTGACCTCTATATGAGACGTTTTTCAAAGACTGCATTCATTTTTAAAACAAACCATAACCTTTATTTCATAGATAAAGGTTTTAAAAAGCTTTACGTAGATTATCAAATAATGATAATCTAAAATATCCTGTTTACGCACGACCATTACATAATGGTTTACAATACAAATATGTTACAACAAAATAAGTTTCTTGAATGCAGTTTTTACACAATATCATACAAGCATGGACTCCAAATCTCGTCCTTATTTAAGTATGCGACAGCGGAAGCTCTTAATATTCACCTGAGAATAAACATGCTTTAAACGTCAACAAAAATGTTGGTGAGTTATAGGTTTAACCTATATATATCAAATCGTAACAATAGACCACAAGATTTCATATTTCAATACACATCCCATACATAGAGATAAAAATCATTCATATGGTGAACACCTGGTAACCGACAATAACAAGATGCATATATAAGAATATCCCCATCATTCCGGGACACCCTTCGGATATGATATAAATTTCGAAGTACTAAAGCATCCGGTACTTTGGATGGGGTTTGTTAGGCCCAATAGATCTATCTTTAGGATTCGCGTCAATTAGGGTGTCTGTTCCCTAATTCTTAGATTACCAGACTTAATAAAAAGGGGCATATTCGATTTTGATAATTCAACCATAGAATGTAATTTCACGTACTTGTGTCTATTTTGTAAATCATTTATAAAACCTGCATGTATTCTCATCCCAAAAATATTAGATTTTAAAAGTGGGACTATAACTCACTTTCACAGATTTTTACTTCGTCGGGAAGTAAGACTTGGCCACTGGTTGATTCACGAACCTATAACAATATATACATATATATCAAAGTATGTTCAAAATATATTTACAACACTTTTAATATATTTTGATGTTTTAAGTTTATTAAGTCAGCTGTCCTCGTTAGTAACCTACAACTAGTTATCCACAGTTAGATGTACAGAAATAAATCGATAAATATTATCTTGAATCAATCCACGACCCAGTGTATACGTATCTCAGTATTGATCACAACTCAAACTATATATATTTTGGAATCAACCTCAACCCTGTATAGTTAACTCCAACATTCACATATAGAGTGTCTATGGTTGTTCCGAAATATATATAGATGTGTCGACATGATAGGTCGAAACATTGTATACGTGTCTATGGTATCTCAAGATTACATAATATACAATACAAGTTGATTAAGTTATGGTTGGAATAGATTTGTTACCAATTTTCACGTAGCTAAAATGAGAAAAATTATCCAATCTTGTTTTACCCATAACTTCTTCATTTTAAATCCGTTTTGAGTGAATCAAATTGCTATGGTTTCATATTGAACTCTATTTTATGAATCTAAACAGAAAAAATATAGGTTTATAGTTGGAAAAATAAGTTACAAGTCGTTTTTGTAAAGGTAGTCATTTCAGTCGAAAGAACGACGTCTAGATGACCATTTTAGAAAACATACTTCCACTTTGAGTTTAACCATAATTTTTGGATATAGTTTCATGTTCATAATAAAAATCATTTTCTCAGAATAACAACTTTTAAATCAAAGTTTATCATAGTTTTTAATTAACTAACCCAAAACAGCCCGCGGTGTTACTACGACGGCGTAAATCCGGTTTTACGGTGTTTTTCGTGTTTTCAGGTTTTAAATCATTAAGTTAGCATATCATATAGATATAGAAAATGTGTTTAGTTGATTTTAAAAGTCAAGTTAGAAGGATTAACTTTTGTTTGCGAACAAGTTTAGAATTAACTAAACTATGTTCTAGTGATTACAAGTTTAAACCTTCGAATAAGATAGCTTTATATGTATGAATCGAATGATGTTATGAACATCATTACTACCTTAAGTTCCTTGGATAAACCTACTGGAAAAGAGAAAAATGGATCTAGCTTCAATGGATCCTTGGATGGCTCGAAGTTCTTGAAGCAGAATCATGACACGAAAACAAGTTCAAGTAAGATCATCACTTGAAATAAGATTGTTATAGTTATAGAAATTGAACCAAAGTTTGAATATGATTATTACCTTGTATTAGAATGATAACCTACTGTAAGAAACAAAGATTTCTTGAGGTTGGATGATCACCTTACAAGATTGGAAGTGAGCTAGCAAACTTGAAAGTATTCTTGATTTTATGAAACTAGAACTTTTGGAATTTATGAAGAACACTTAGAACTTGAAGATAGAACTTGAGAGAGATCAATTAGATGAAGAAAATTGAAGAATGAAAGTGTTTGTAGGTGTTTTTGGTCGTTGGTGTATGGATTAGATATAAAGGATATGTAATTTTGTTTTCATGTAAATAAGTCATGAATGATTACTCATATTTTTGTAATTTTATGAGATATTTCATGCTAGTTGCCAAATGATGGTTCCCACATGTGTTAGGTGACTCACATGGGCTGCTAAGAGCTGATCATTGGAGTGTATATACCAATAGTACATACATCTAAAAGCTGTGTATTGTACAAGTACGAATACGGGTGCATACGAGTAGAATTGTTGATGAAACTGAACGAGGATGTAATTGTAAGCATTTTTGTTAAGTAGAAGTATTTTGATAAGTGTATTGAAGTCTTTCAAAAGTGTATAAATACATATTAAAACACTACATGTATATACATTTTAACTGAGTCGTTAAGTCATCGTTAGTCGTTACATGTAAGTGTTGTTTTGAAACCTTTAGGTTAACGATCTTGTTAAATGTTGTTAACTCAATGTTTATAATATCAAATGAGATTTTAAATTATTATATTATCATGATATTATCATGTATGAATATCTCTTAATATGATATATATACATTAAATGTCTTTACAACGATAATCGTTACATATATGTCTCGTTTAAAAATCATTAAGTTAGTAGTCTTGTTTTTACATATGTAGTTCATTGTTAATATACTTTATGATATGTTTTCTTATCATAGTATCATTTTAACTATATATATATATATCCATATATATGTCATCATATAGTTTTTACAAGTTTTAACGTTCGTGAATCACCGGTCAACTTGGGTGGTCAATTGTCTATATGAAACATATTTCAATTAATCAAGTCTTAACAAGTTTGATTGCTTAACATGTTGGAAACATTTAATCATGTAAATATCAATCTCAATTAATATATATAAACATGGAAAAGTTCGGGTCACTACAGTACCTACCTGTTAAATAAATTTCGTCCCGAAATTTTAAGCTGTTGAAGGTGTTGATGAATCTTCTGGAAATAGATGCGGGTATTTCTTCTTCATCTGATCTTCACGCTCCCAGGTGAACTTGGGTCCTCTACGAGCATTCCATCGAACCTTAACAATTGGTATCTTGTTTTGCTTAAGTCTTTTAACCTCACGATCCATTATTTCGACGGGTTCTTCGATGAATTGAAGTTTTTCGTTGATTTGGATTTCATCTAACGGAATAGTGAGATCTTCTTTAGCAAAACATTTCTTTAAATTCGAGACGTGGAAAGTGTTATGTACAGCCGCGAGTTGTTGAGGTAACTCTAGTCGGTAAGCTACTGGTCCGACACGATCAATAATCTTGAATGGTCCAATATACCTTGGATTTAATTTCCCTCGTTTACCAAATCGAACAACGCCTTTCCAAGGTGCAACTTTAAGCATGACCATCTCTCCAATTTCAAATTCTATATCTTTTCTTTTAATGTCAGCGTAGCTCTTTTGTCGACTTTGGGCGGTTTTCAACCGTTGTTGAATTTGGATGATCTTCTCGGTAGTTTCTTGTATAATCTCCGGACCCGTAATCTGTCTATCCCCCACTTCACTCCAACAAATCGGAGACCTGCACTTTCTACCATAAAGTGCTTCAAACGGCGCCATCTCAATGCTTGAATGGTAGCTGTTGTTGTAGGAAAATTCTGCTAACGGTAGATGTCGATCCCAACTGTTTCCGAAATCAATAACACATGCTCGTAGCATGTCTTCAAGCGTTTGTATCGTCCTTTCGCTCTGCCCATCAGTTTGTGGATGATAGGCAGTACTCATGTCTAGACGAGTTCCTAATGCTTGCTGTAATGTCTGCCAGAATCTTGAAATAAATCTGCCATCCCTATCAGAGATAATAGAGATTGGTATTCCATGTCTGGAGACGACTTCCTTCAAATACAGTCGTGCTAACTTCTCCATCTTGTCATCTTCTATTATTGGTAGGAAGTGTGCTGATTTGGTGAGACGATCAACTATTACCCAAATAGTATCAAAACCACTTGCAGTCCTTGGCAATTTAGTGATGAAATCCATGGTAATGTTTTCCCATTTCCATTCTGGGATTTTGGGTTGTTGAAGTAGACCTGATGGTTTCTGATGCTCAGCTTTGACCTTAGAACACGTCAAACATTCTCCTACGTATTTAGCAACATCGGCTTTCATACCCGGCCACCAAAAATGTTTCTTGAGATCCTTGTACATCTTCCCCGTTCCAGGATGTATTGAGTATCTGGTTTTATGAGCTTCTCTAAGTACCATTTCTCTCATATCTCCAAATTTTGGTACCCAAATCCTTTCAGCCCTATACCGGGTTCCGTCTTCCCGAATATTAAGATGCTTCTCCGATCCTTTGGGTATTTCATCCTTTAAATTTCCCTCTTTTAAAACTCCTTGTTGCGCCTCCTTTATTTGAGTAGTAATGTTATTATGAATCATTATATTCATAGATTTTACTCGAATGGGTTCTCTGTCCTTCCTGCTCAAGGCATCGGCTACCACATTTGCCTTCCCCGGGTGGTAACGAATCTCAAAGTCGTAATCATTCAACAATTCAATCCACCTACGCTGCCTCATATTCAGTTGTTTCTGATTAAATATGTGTTGAAGACTTTTGTGGTCAGTATATATAATACTTTTGACCCCATATAAGTATTGCCTCCAAGTCTTTAATGCAAAAACAACCGCGCCTAATTCCAAATCATGCGTCGTATAATTTTGCTCGTGAATCTTCAATTGTCTAGATGCATAAGCAATCACCTTCGTTCGTTGCATTAATACACAACCGAGACCTTGCTTTGATGCGTCACAATAAATCACAAAATCATCATTCCCTTCAGGCAATGACAATATAGGTGCCGTAGTTAGCTTTTTCTTCAATAACTGAAACGCTTTCTCTTGTTCATCCTTCCATTCAAATTTCTTCCCTTTATGCGTTAATGCAGTCAAGGGTTTTGCTATTCTGGAAAAATCTTGGATGAACCTTCTGTAGTAACCAGCTAGTCCTAAAAACTGGCGTATGTGTTTAGGAGTTTTCGGGGTTTCCCACTTTTCAACAGTTTCTATCTTTGCCGGATCCACCTTAATACCTTCTTTGTTCACTATGTGACCGAGGAATTGAACTTCTTCCAACCAAAATGCACACTTTGAAAACTTAGCGTACAATTCTTCCTTCCTCAATACTTCTAACACCTTTCTCAAATGTTCACCGTGTTCTTGGTCATTCTTTGAGTAAATAAGTATGTCATCAATGAAAACAATGACAAACTTGTCAAGGTATGGTCCACACACTCGGTTCATAAGGTCCATGAACACAGCTGGTGCATTAGTTAAACCAAACGGCATGACCATAAACTCGTAATGACCGTAACGTGTTCTGAAAGCAGTCTTTGGAATATCATCTTCTTTCACCCGCATTTGATGATACCCGGAACGTAAGTCAATCTTTGAATAAACAGACGAGCCTTGTAGTTGATCAAATAAGTCATCGATTCTCGGTAGTGGGTAGCGGTTCTTGATGGTAAGTTTGTTCAACTCTCGGTAGTCGATACACAACCTGAATGTACCATCTTTCTTCTTGACAAACAAAACAGGAGGTCCCCACGGTGATGTGCTTGGTCGAATGAAACCACGCTCTAAAAGTTCTTGTAATTGGCTTTGCAGTTCTTTCATCTCGCTGGGTGCGAGTCTATAAGGAGCACGAGCTATTGGTGCAGCTCCTGGTACAAGATCTATTTGAAATTCAACGAATCGATGTGGGGGTAATCCCGGTAATTCTTTCGGAAATACATCAGGAAATTCTTTTGCGACGGGAACATCATTGATGCTCTTTTCTTCAGTTTGTACTTTCTCGACGTGTGCTAGAACAGCATAGCAACCTTTTCTTATTAGTTTTTGTGCCTTCAAATTACTAATAAGATGTAGCTTCGTGTTGCCCTTTTCTCCGTACACCATTAAGGGTTTTCCTTTTTCTCGTATAATGCGAATTGCATTTTTGTAACAAACGATCTCCGCTTTCACTTCTTTCAACCAGTCCATACCGATTATCACATCAAAACTCCCTAACTCTACTGGTATCAAATCAATCTTAAATGTTTCGCTAACCAGTTTAATTTCTCGATTCCGACATATATTATCTGCTGAAATTAATTTACCATTTGCTAATTCGAGTAAAAATTTACTATCCAAAGGCGTCAATGGACAACTTAATTTAGCACAAAAATCTCTACTCATATAGCTTCTATCCGCACCCGAATCAAATAAAACGTAAGCAGATTTATTGTCAATAAGAAACGTACCCGTAACAAGCTCCGGGTCTTCCTGTGCCTCTATCGCATTAATATTGAAAACTCTTCCACGGCCTTGTCCATTCGTGTTCTCCTGGTTCGGGCAATTTCTAATAATGTGGCATGGTTTTCCACATTTATAACAAACTACATTGGCATAACTTGCTCCGACACTACTTGCTCCGCCATTACTCGTTCCGACACCATTTGTTCCTTTCGTTCTATTAGCCCCTGGTACGTAGACCTCACACTTCGCCGCGCTATGACCATTTCTTTTACACTTGTTGCAAAATTTGGTGCAGAACCCCGAGTGATTCTTTTCACACCTTTGGCATAGCTGCTTCTGATTGTTGTTGTTGTTGCGGTTATTATTGTTGTTGGGATGATTGTTGTAGTTGCTGTTGTTGTTGTTGTTGTTGTTGTTGTTGTTGGGCCGTTTGTTGTAGTTGCGATTGATGTTGCGATTGTTGGGATAATTGTTGCGATTATTGTTGTAATTACTATTGTTGTTGTATTGGTGATTCTTATCACCGTTTTCCTCCCACTTTCTTTTGACTTGCTTCACATTGGCCTCTTCAGCAGTCTGTTCTTTAATTCTTTCTTCAATCTGGTTCACTAGTTTGTGAGCCATTCTACATGCCTGTTGTATGGAGGCGGGCTCGTGTGAACTTATATCTTCTTGGATTCTTTCCGGTAATCCTTTCACAAACGCGTCGATCTTCTCTTCCTCATCTTCGAATGCTCCCGGACACAATAGGCACAATTCTGTGAATCGTCTTTCGTACGTGGTAATATCAAATCCTTGGGTTCGTAACCCTCTAAGTTCTGTCTTAAGCTTATTGACCTTGGTTCTGGGACGGTACTTCTCGTTCATCAAGTGCTTGAATACTGACCACGGTAGTGCGTACGCATCGTCTTGTCCCACTTGCTCTAGATAGGTATTCCACCATGTTAACGCAGAACCTGTGAAGGTATGCGTAGCGTACTTTACTTTGTCCTCTTCAGTACTCTTACTTATGGCAAACACCGATTCGACCTTCTCGGTCCACCGTTTCAATCCGATCGGTCCTTCGGTTCCATCAAATTCCAAAGGTTTGCAGGCAGTGAATTCTTTGTAGGTGCATCCTACACGATTTCCTGTACTGCTAGATCCAAGGTTATTGTTGGTATGTAGCGCAGCCTGTACTGCGGCTATGTTTGAAGCTAGAAAAGTACGGAATTCCTCTTCATTCATATTCACGGTGTGTCGAGTAGTCGGTGCCATTTCCTTCAAAATAGTTAAATGAAACAAGTTAATCATACAGAATATTAAGAGTAGTTAATAGTATTTCGTAGCATAATATGAACTCATTTATAAAAGCTTTTTCTTCATATTAGCGTTTTATAAGTTTAAATTCGGGTAGTACCTACCCGTTAAGTTCATACTTAGTAGCTAATATACAATTCAACTACTACAATTCTATATGAAAAACTGATTATAATAATATTTCGCGTTCAAACTTTTATACAATATTTTACAAACTTACAATACCGCTTATTTTACATAAAGCATGAAATATAGCACACAATAACTTTGATACAAGATAGTTGTGAAGATAATTCTAGCTAGTACACAAGTCGTTCAGCAAAGGCAATAAAGACACGTAATTCATACGTCCAGAAACAAGTCATGCATTCTGGTTTTACTAGGACTACTTCCCATCCTTGGTCTTGTGCAACATAACCGTTATGGCCGTTGATAAGACAGCGTGTTGTAGCGTCGTCAAAGGGACGAGGGTTACGTAATGTCCAACAGTCCCGTAATAATCTAAAAACCTCATTTCTTACCCCAATTACCGACTCGTCACTTGTGGAAACGTTTTGTTTAATAGTTGTAGCCCGATGTTCTTGTTCTCACTTTGGTGAGAAGCGAACATTACTAATCCGTAAGCATAACATGCTTCTTTACGTTGCATGTTAGCCGCTTTTTCTAAATCACGAAGTCCAATATTCGGATATATTGAGTCAAAATAATTTCTTAACCCGTTGCGTAAAATAGCATTTGGGTTCCCCGCAATATATGCGTCAAAGTAAACACATCGTAACTTATGGGTTTCCCAATGTGATATCCCCCATCTTTCAAACGAAAGCCTCTTATAAACCAAGACATTCTTGGAACGTTCTTCGAATGTCTTACAAACTGATCTCGCCTTAAATAGTTGTGCCGAGGAATTCTGGCCGACTCTAGACAAGATTTCATCAATCATGTCTCCGGGTAGGTCTCTTAAAATATTGGGTTGTCTATCCATTTTGTGTTTTTAAACTGTAAAATAGACAAGAGTTAGATTCATAAAAAAATACTTATTAATACAAGCAATTTTTACATATATCATAAAGCATACGAACACTATATTACATATATTACACCACACGAATACAACTATCTTATTCCGACTCGCTCGTTTCTTCTTCTTCGGTTTTGGTTCGTTTTGCCAAGTTTCTAGGGATATATGATGTTCCCCTAATACGAGCCGTCGTGATCCACATTGGTTTAGAAAAACCTGGTGGTTTAGAGGTTCCCGGGTCATTGTTACAACTTAAGGACTTCGGGGGTTGACGATACATATAAAGTTCATCGGGGTTGGAATTAGATTTCTCTATTTTTATGCCCTTTCCCTTATTATTTTCTTTTGCCTTTTTAAATTCAGTTGGGGTAATTTCTATAACATCATCAGAATTCTCGTCGGAATCCGATTCATCGGAGAATTGGTAATCCTCCCAATATTTTGCTTCCTTGGCGGAAACACCATTGACCATAATTAACCTTGGTCGGTTGGTTGAGGATTTTCTTTTACTTAACCGTTTTATTATTTCCCCCACCGGTTCTATTTCTTCATCCGGTTCCGATTCTTCTTCCGGTTCCGATTCTTCTTCCGGTTCCGACTCTTCTTCCGGTTCCTCTTCGGGAACTTGTGAATCAGTCCACAAATCATTCCAATTTACATTTGACTCTTCATTATTATTAGGTGAGTCAATGGGACTTGTTCTAGAGGTAGACATCTATCACATAATATCAAACGCGTTAAGAGATTAATATATCACATAATATTCACATGTTAAAAATATATAGTTTCCAACAAAATTTGTTAAGCAATCATTTTTCAAGTAAACACGGTCGAAGTCCAGACTCACTAATGCATCCTAACAAACTCGATAAGACACACAAATGCAAAATTCTTGTTCTCTAAGACCAACGCTCGGATACCAACTGAAATGTCCCGTTCTTATTGACTAAAAACGTTCCATATTAATTGATTTCGTTGCGAGGTTTTGACCTCTATATGAGACGTTTTTCAAAGACTGCATTCATTTTTAAAACAAACCATAACCTTTATTTCATAGATAAAGGTTTTAAAAAGCTTTACGTAGATTATCAAATAATGATAATCTAAAATATCCTGTTTACACACGACCATTACATAATGGTTTACAATACAAATATGTTACAACAAAATAAGTTTCTTGAATGCAGTTTTTACACAATATCATACAAGCATGGACTCCAAATCTCGTCCTTATTTAAGTATGCGACAGCGGAAGCTCTTAATATTCACCTGAGAATAAACATGCTTTAAACGTCAACAAAAATGTTGGTGAGTTATAGGTTTAACCTATATATATCAAATCGTAACAATAGACCACAAGATTTCATATTTCAATACACATCCCATACATAGAGATAAAAATCATTCATATGGTGAACACCTGGTAACCGACAATAACAAGATGCATATATAAGAATATCCCCATCATTCCGGGACACCCTTCGGATATGATATAAATTTCGAAGTACTAAAGCATCCGGTACTTTGGATGGGGTTTGTTAGGCCCAATAGATCTATCTTTAGGATTCGCGTCAATTAGGGTGTCTGTTCCCTAATTCTTAGATTACCAGACTTAATAAAAAGGGGCATATTCGATTTTGATAATTCAACCATAGAATGTAATTTCACGTACTTGTGTCTATTTTGTAAATCATTTATAAAACCTGCATGTATTCTCATCCCAAAAATATTAGATTTTAAAAGTGGGACTATAACTCACTTTCACAGATTTTTACTTCGTCGGGAAGTAAGACTTGGCCACTGGTTGATTCACGAACCTATAACAATATATACATATATATCAAAGTATGTTCAAAATATATTTACAACACTTTTAATATATTTTGATGTTTTAAGTTTATTAAGTCAGCTGTCCTCGTTAGTAACCTACAACTAGTTGTCCACAGTTAGATGTACAGAAATAAATCGATAAATATTATCTTGAATCAATCCACGACCCAGTGTATACGTATCTCAGTATTGATCACAACTCAAACTATATATATTTTGGAATCAACCTCAACCCTGTATAGCTAACTCCAACATTCACATATAGAGTGTCTATGGTTGTTCCGAAATATATATAGATGTGTCGACATGATAGGTCGAAACATTGTATACATGTCTATGGTATCTCAAGATTACATAATATACAATACAAGTTGATTAAGTTATGGTTGGAATAGATTTGTTACCAATTTTCACGTAGCTAAAATGAGAAAAATTATCCAATCTTGTTTTACCCATAACTTCTTCATTTTAAATCCGTTTTGAGTGAATCAAATTGCTATGGTTTCATATTGAACTCTATTTTATGAATCTAAACAGAAAAAATATAGGTTTATAGTCGGAAAAATAAGTTACAAGTCGTTTTTGTAAAGGTAGTCATTTCAGTCGAAAGAACGACGTCTAGATGACCATTTTAGAAAACATACTTTCACTTTGAGTTTAACCATAATTTTTGGATATAGTTTCATGTTCATAATAAAAATCATTTTCTCAGAGTAACAACTTTTAAATCAAAGTTTATCATAGTTTTTAATTAACTAACCCAAAACAGCCCGCGGTGTTACTACGACGGCGTAAATCCGGTTTTACGGTGTTTTTCGTGTTTTCAGGTTTTAAATCATTAAGTTAGCATATCATATAGATATAGAAAATGTATTTAGTTGATTTTAAAAGTCAAGTTAGAAGGATTAACTTTTGTTTGCGAACAAGTTTAGAATTAACTAAACTATGTTCTAGTGATTACAAGTTTAAACCTTCGAATAAGATAGCTTTATATGTATGAATCGAATGATGTTATGAACATCATTACTACCTTAAGTTCCTTGGATAAACCTACTGGAAAAGAGAAAAATGGATCTAGCTTCAATGGATCCTTGGATGGCTCGAAGTTCTTGAAGCAGAATCATGACACGAAAACAAGTTCAAGTAAGATCATCACTTGAAATAAGATTGTTATAGTTATAGAAATTGAACCAAAGTTTGAATATGATTATTACCTTGTATTAGAATGATAACCTACTGTAAGAAACAAAGATTTCTTGAGGTTGGATGATCACCTTACAAGATTGGAAGTGAGCTAGCAAACTTGAAAGTATTCTTGATTTTATGAAACTAGAACTTTTGGAATTTATGAAGAACACTTAGAACTTGAAGATAGAACTTGAGAGAGATCAATTAGATGAAGAAAATTGAAGAATGAAAGTGTTTGTAGGTGTTTTTGGTCGTTGGTGTATGGATTAGATATAAAGGATATGTAATTTTGTTTTCATGTAAATAAGTCATGAATGATTACTCATATTTTTGTAATTTTATGAGATATTTCATGCTAGTTGCCAAATGATGGTTCCCACATGTGTTAGGTGACTCACATGGGCTGCTAAGAGCTGATAATTGGAGTGTATATACCAATAGTACATACATCTAAAAGCTGTGTATTGTACGAGTACGAATACGGGTGCATACGAGTAGAATTGTTGATGAAACTGAACGAGGATGTAATTGTAAGCATTTTTGTTAAGTAGAAGTATTTTGATAAGTGTATTGAAGTCTTTCAAAAGTGTATAAATACATATTAAAACACTACATGTATATACATTTTAACTGAGTCGTTAAGTCATCGTTAGTCGTTACATGTAAGTGTTGTTTTGAAACCTTTAGGTTAACGATCTTGTTAAATGTTGTTAACTCAATGTTTATAATATCAAATGAGATTTTAAATTATTATATTATCATGATATTATCATGTATGAATATCTCTTAATATGATATATATACATTAAATGTCTTTACAACGATAATCGTTACATATATGTCTCGTTTAAAAATCATTAAGTTAGTAGTCTTGTTTTTACATATGTAGTTCATTGTTAATATACTTTATGATATGTTTTCTTATCATAGTATCATTTTAACTATATATATATATATATATATATATCCATATATATGTCATCATATAGTTTTTACAAGTTTTAACGTTCGTGAATCACCGGTCAACTTGGGTGGTCAATTGTCTATATGAAACATATTTCAATTAATCAAGTCTTAACAAGTTTGATTGCTTAACATGTTGGAAACATTTAATCATGTAAATATCAATCTCAATTAATATATATAAACATGGAAAAGTTCGGGTCACTACAAGCGGAAGCTCTTAATAATCACATGAGAATAAACATGCTTAAAAGTCAACAAAAATGTTGGTAAGTTATAGGTTTAACCTACATATTTATCAAATTGTAATAATAGACCACAAGATTTCCATTTCCATTTTTCAATAACATGCAAACTGCATAAAAACCATTCATATGTTGAACACCTAGTAACCGACATTAACAAAATGCATATAGAATATCCCCAAAACAGAAATCCATCTGTATTAATAACTCGAAGTACTAAAGCATACCATTTTCCAGTATGGGGGGAGTTAGTGCCCGTAGATCTACCTTTAGGATTCACGTCAGTTAGGGTGTCTGTTCCCTAATTCTTAGGTTACCAAGCTAAAAGGGTGATATTCGGTATTCATAATCCAACATAGAATGTAATTTCAAGTACTTGTGTCTATTTTGTAAAAAATTTACAAAACTGCATGTATTCTCATCCCAAAATATTAGATAGTAAAAATGGGACTATAACTTACTTTCACAGATTATCACTTCGTCGAAAAATAACACTTGGCCACTGGTCGATTCACGAACCTATAACCAATATATACATATATATCAAAGTATGATCGAAATATATTCACAATATGTTTTATTATGTTTTAACGATTTAAGTTTGTTAAGTTAACAGTCCAACGTTCGTAGACCACAATTAGTTGTCCACAGTTAGTAGTACAGAAATAACTCAATATATATTATCTCGAATCAATCCACGACCCATTGTATACAAGTCTCAGGCTAGATCACAACTAAAAGTATATATATTATTTTGGAATCAACCTCAACCCTGTATAGCTAACTCAAGCATTACTGCATATAAAGTGTCTATGGTTGTTCCAAATAATATATATAGATGGCGTCGATATGATATGTCAAAACATTGTATACGTGTCTATGGTATCCCAAGATTACATAATATATGTTAGAATACATGTACAATATAAGTTAGTTAAGTTATGGTTAGTCTAGATTTGTTACAAAATTTTCGTAGCTAAAACTAGCAAATTTATCCAATTTTGTTTTACCCGTCATTTCTTCGTTTCAAATCCGTTTTGAGTGATTCAAGTTGTTATGGTTTCATAATCAACTGAAATTTATGAAACTAAACAGAAAAAATATAAGTTTATAGTCGGACATACAGGTTACAAGTCATTTTTTAAAGAGGTAGTCATTTCAGTCGAAATAACGACATCTTGATGACCATTTTGAAAAACATACTTCAACTTTGTGTTTAACCATGATTTTTGGATATAGTATCATATTCATATCAAATATCATTTTTCCAGAAAACAAACTTCTAATTCAAAGATTAAGATAGTTTTTATTTTTCTAACCCAAAACAGCCTCCGGTTTTACTACGACGGCGTATGTCCGGTTTTATGGTGTTCTTCATGTTTCCAGGTTTTAAATCATTAAGTTAGCATATCATATAGATATACAACATGTGTTTAATTGATTTTAATAGTTATTTTAGAAGGATTGACTTTGTTTGCGAACAAGTTTAGAATTAACTAAACTATGTTCTAGTGATTACAAGTTTAAATATTCGAATAAGATAGTTATATATATATGAATCGAATGATGTTATGAACATCATTACTACCTTAGGTTTAGTAGGTAAACCTACTGGAATTGACAAAAATTGATCTAGCTTCAAAGGATCTTGGATGGCTTGAAGTTCTTGAAGTAGAATCATGACACAAAAACAAGTTCAAGTAAGATTTTTACTCGAATTAAGATAGTTTATAGTTATAGAAATCGAATCAAAGTTTGAATATGAATATTACCTTGAATTAGAATGATAACCTACTGTAAATAATAGAGGTTTCTTGATCTTAGATGATTACTTGGAATGGATTAGAAAGCTACTTGAAAGTATTCTTGATTTTATGAAACTAGAACTTATAGAATTTATGAAGAACACTTAGAACTTGAAGATAGAACTTGAGAGAGATCAATTAGATGAAGAAAATTGAAGAATTAAAGTGTTTTTAGGTGTTTTTGGTCATTGGTATATGGATTAGATATAAAGGATGTGTAAGTTTGTTTTCTTGTAAATAATTCATGAATGATTTATAATATTTTTTGTAATTTTGTGAGATATTTCATGCTAGTTGCCAAATGATGGTTCCCACATGTTTAGGTGACTCACAAGGGCTACTAAGAGCTGATCATTGAAGTGTATATACCAATAGTAAATACATCTAGAAGCTGTGTATTGTACGAGTACGAATACGGGTGCATACGAGTAGAATTGTTGATGAAAATGAATAAGGATGTAATTGTAAGAATTTTTGTTAAGTAGAAGTACTTTGATATGTGTCTTGAAGTCTTTCAAAATTGTACTAATACATCTAAATACACTACATGTATATACATTTTAACTGAGTCGTTAAGTCATCGTTAGTCGTTACATGTAAGTGTTGTTTTGAAACCTTTAAGTTAACGATCTTGTTAAATGTAATTAATTCATTGTTATTATACTTAAATGAGATGTTAAATTGTTATGTTAACATGAAAACATGGTGTATGAATATATCTTAACATCATATATATATGTTAAAATACTATTACAACGATAATCGTTACATATATATATTGTTTCGAAATCCTTAAGTTAGTAGTTTCATATTACTTGTATAGTTCATTGTTAATACACTCAATGATATACTTAATTATCATTTTATCATGTTAAATATAGTATATCAATATCTTAATACAATACATATGTATTTAGTAAGACGTTGTTATAACGATAATCGTTATGTATATCGTTTCGAGCTTCATAATTCAATATTCTCATTTTTTTATGTATATCACACATTGTTAATATACTTAGTGAGATACTTACTTATCATAATATCATGTTAACCATATATATGTCCATATATATATATATATATATATATATATATATATATATATATATATATATATCATAATGTCGTTTTTACAAGTTTTAACGTTCGTGAATCGCCGGTCAACTTGGGTGGTCAATTGTCTACATGAAACTTATTTCAAATAATCAAGTCTTAACAAGTTTGATTTCTTAACATGTTGGAATCATTTAATCATGCAAATATAGTTTTCATTTAATATATAATCATGGAATAATCATGGAAAAGTTCAGGTCACTACAGTACCTACCCGTTAAATAATTTTCGTCCCGAAATTTCAAGCTGTTGGAAGTATTGACCCATCTTCTGGAAATAGGTGCGGGTATTTATTTTCCGTCTAATCTTCATGTTCCCAGGTGAACTCAGGTCCTCTACGAGCATTCCATCAAACCTTAACAATTGGTATCTTGTTTTGCTTAAGTCTTTTAACCTCACGATCCATTATTTCAACGGGTTCTTCGATGAATTGAAGTTTTTCATTGATTTGGATTTCGTCTAACGGAATAGTGAGATCTTCTTTAGCAAAACATTTCTTCATATTCGAGACATGAAAGGTATTATGTACCCCGGCGAGTCATTGAGGTAAGTCAAGTCGGTAAGCTACTGGTTCGACACGATCTATAATCTTGAATGGCCCAATGTACCCTGGGTTTAGTTTCTCCCGTTTATCAAATTGAACAACGCCCTTCCAAGGTGAAACCTTAAGCATGACCATCTCTCCAATTTAAAATTCTATATATTTTCTCTTAATGTCCGCGTAACTCTTTTGTCGACTTTGGGCGGTTTTCAACCGTTGTTGAATTTGAATGATTTTCTCTGTAGTTTCTTGGAGAATTTCTGGACCCGTAATTTGTCTATCTCCAACTTCACTCCAACAAATCAGAGACCTGCACTTTCTACCATTAAGTGCTTCAAACGGTGCCATCTCAATACTCGAGTGGTAACTGTTGTTGTAGGAAAATTCTGCTAACGGTAGATGTCGATCCCAATTGTTTCCAAAATCAATAACACATGCTCGTAGCATGTCTTCAAGTGTTTTTATCGTCCTTTCGCTATACCCATCAGTTTGTGGGTGATAGGCAGTACTCATGTCTAGACGAGTTCCCAATGCTTGCTGTAATGTCTGCCAAAACCTTGAAACAAATCTGACATCCCTATCAGAGATAATAGAGACTGGTATTCCATGTCCGTAGACAACTTCCTTCAAGTATAGTCGTGCTAACTTCTCCATTTTATCATCTTCTCTCATTGGCAGAAAGTGTGCTGACTTGGTGAGATGATCGACTATTACCCAAATAGTATCATAACCACTTGCAGTCCTTGGCAATTTAGTAATAAAATCCATGGTAATGTTTTCCCATTTCCATTCCGGAATTTTGGGTTGTTGAAGTAGACCTGATGGTTTCTGATGTTCAGCTTTGACCTTAGAACACGTCAAATATTCTCCTACGTATCTAGCAATATCGGCTTTCATACCCGGCTACCAAAAGTGTTTCTTAAGATCTTTGTACATCTTCCCCGCTCCGGGATGTATTGAATATCTAGTTTTATGTGCTTCCTTAAGTATCATTTCTCTCATGTCTCCAAACTTTGGTACCCAAATTCTTTCAGCCCTAAACCGGGTTCCGTCTTCCCGAATATTTAGATGTTTTTCCAATCCTTTGGGTATTTCATTCTTCAACTTTCCTTCTTTTAAAACTCCCTGCTGCGCCTCATTTATTTGTGTAGTAAGGATAGTACGAATAATTATATTCATAGCTTTTACCCGCATATGTTCTCTGTCCTTTCTACTCAAAGCGTCGGCTACCACATTCGCCTTCCCTGGGTGGTAACGAATCTCGAAATCATAATCATTCGACAACTCAATTCACCTACGCTGTCTCATGTTCAGTTGTTTCTGATTAAATATGTGTTGGAGACTTTTGTGGTCGGTATATATAATACTTTTGACCCCATATAAGTAGTGCCTCCAAGTCTTTAATGCAAAAACAACAGCACCCAATTCCAAATCGTTAGTCGTATAATTTTACTCGTGAATCTTCAATTGTCTAGACGCATAAGCAATTACCTTCATTCGTTGCATTAATACACAACCGAGGCCTTGCTTTGAGGCATTACAATATATCACAAAATCATCATTCCCTTCCGGCAATGACAATATAGGTGCCGTAGTTAACTTTTTCTTCAACAATTGAAACGCTTTCTCTTGTTCAATCTTCCATTTAAATTTCTTCCCTTTATGTGTTAATGCAGTCAAGGGTTTTGCTATTTTGGAAAAATCTTGGATAAATCTTCTGTATTAACCAGCCAATCCTAAAAATTGGCGTATGTGTTTATGAGTTTTTGGGGTTTCCCATTTTTTAACGGTTTCAATCTTTGCCGGATCCACCTGAATACCTTCTTTGTTTACTATGTGACCGAGGAATTAAACTTCTTTCAACCAAAATGCACACTTTGAAAACTTAACGTACAATTTTTCCTTCCTCAATAATTCTAACACCTTTCTCAAATGTTCACCGTGCTCTTGATCATTCTTTGAGTAAATAAGTATGTCATGGATGAAGACAATGACAAATTTGTCAAGATATGGCCCACACACTCGGTTCATAAGGTCCATGAACACAGCTGGTGCGTTAGTCAATCCAAACGGCATAACCATAAACTCATAATGACCGTAACGCGTCCTAAAAACAGTCTTTGGAATATCATCCTCCTTCACCCGCATTTGATGATATCCAGAACGCAAATCAATTTTTGAATAAACTGATGATGTCTATGCGAGGTGTATATAAAATAGCTTTAAATTTCAGCAGGAAATACTATTAAATACGATACAATTTTACACAAGATATTTATTTATTTATAGAATGGATATACTTAAACCTTGCTACAACACTTATAGGCAGTGTACCTAATCGTACAGTAGTGTAGTTTTTAGTAAGTCCGGTTCGTTCCACAGGGAAAATTTTTGAACAAAGCTTAACGTTATATTAGTTTACTTTTGTAAAAATACAAATATATATATAAGTAATATTATTATTATAAAGGGCGGTTTTTACCGTTTAATGACCGATTTGTCGATTTTAAAACTTTAGTCGCAGTTAAAACCAAATGTAAAATAATAAATAAATACAAGACTTAATTTAAAGCATAAAGTAAATAACGATAATGAAATTGCGAATAATAAAAGTGCGATAAAATAAACTTGCGATAATTAAAAAGTACGATAATTAAAAGTGCAATTAAATACAATAACAATAAAGATGCGATAATTAGAAGTGCAATTAAATATAAAATAAAGGAAATTAAATATGAAATAAAAGAATTATGCTTATTTAAACTTCCGTAATCAAGATGTTTGGCGTGTTGATTTTAGTTTTATGCCCATGGGTTAATTGTCCTTTGTCCTGGATTATTTAATATGTCCGTCCGGTTTTTGTCCATAACAGTCCATCAGTCATAAATATAAAGTGCGAGTGTCCTCGTCAAATTATCCTTATACCCGAGGTTAAATATTTCAACTAATTGGGGACTTAAACAGTAACAAGATTTTAATACTTTTTTTAATAATTACACCAGGATGTCGACTGAGTGTATCCCAAGGTTTTAATATTTTGTTATCAATTATACCAAGTGTCCTTGTACATAATTTCACCCCTGTTTTAATTATTCTAGTGGCTATTAATCCATTCCCGTGTCCGGTTAAATGAACGATTATTCGTACATATAAATACCCCGCCCATCGTGTCCGATCGAGTGTATATGGTAATTTATAGGGACGCCCAATTGTAAATCTTTATATTAACATTAACAAACTATCATTTAGTTAAACAAATATAAAGCCCATTAATAGCCCATAGTCTAATTTCCACAAGTGTCATTCTTTTGTCCAAACCCCAATTATGGTACAAAGCCCAATTACCCAATTTTAGTAATTAGCCCAACATCATGATTACTTCGGATTAAATAAGCATAATAATAACTTAGCTACGAGACATTAAATTAAAAAGGTTGAACATAACTTACAATGATTAAAAATAGCGTAGCGTTACACGGACAGAATTTCGACTTACACCCTTACAACATTTGCTAACATACCCTTATTATTAGGATTAAAATTAAAATTAAAATTACAATTAAAATATAAATATAAATATTTACGTATAGATATAGAGAGGATGGATATATATCTTGTTTTTGCGATCAGAATTCGTTTGCTTTTATAGGGAGTTTCAGAATTTGGGGCTCCGCGTCTCGCGGCCCTTTTTGCCTTCAAACTCCGCGAGTCGCGGAGTTTGTAAATACAGCTCACTCCATTTTGGCTCTTTGTTTACCGACGGTTTATTATATAAATATAATATATATATAATTTATATAATTAATTATATATTATATTATATTTATATACATAGTTAACTTGTAATTTTTAGTCCGTTGCGTCGAGCGTTGAGAGTTGACTCTGGTCCCGGTTCCGGATTTTTGAATGTCCTTGCGTACAATTTAATATCTTGTACTTTGCGTTTTGAATCTTGTACTCTTGTAATTTCGAGACGTTTCTTATCAATAATTGGAACCTCATTGATTGTCTTTTGTACTTTTGAGCTTTTTGGTCGTTTGCGTCTTCAATTCGTCGAATCTGTCTTTTGTCTTCACCTTTTATTATTTAAACGAATATCACTTGTAAATAGAACAATTGCAACTAAAAGCTTGTCTTTCTTGAGGAATAATGCTATGAAATATATGTTCGTTTTTAGCATTATCAAATATTCCCACACTTAAGCGTTGCTTGTCCTCAAGCAATATCGTCTTGAAATACTAGAATCACTTCTTTATTCTTCACACTTTGTACATCAGTGATTTCTATACGGTGGTATAAACAATGGTAGTAAAGATATGGTTTACAGTCCCACATGACTATAAAAATTTAGATCCATTAAGGAAATTGGATCTTTATGAAAACATTTGATCTTTTGAAAATTAAATCTAGTTTTTACCCTAGATAAGTTTTCCGGAATAACCCTTTACCGGTGTTTGCAAAATATTTTTGTGGGTTTGGTGGGTTTCAGATTTGATAATTTTAGCTCAAAACTTGCGGTTTTGTGTCACCCACTTGCTAACCTTGTATTTGGAAAGCAACACGTCCAGTTTACTTGTCCCGTATATTACCTTTCGGTAAACTACCGTCCGGTTGTAAAGGAAAGCGTTGAACAAGCAACTGTAAGGCAATGTCCCCTGACATGCTTTTAATTATGGTCTATAATGTGTCAGACGCAATTACTATCCTTGGTAGGAGCAACAGTAAAGCTCATCCTTATAATTTTTTGGTCTGGCACAAGGTCCTGTCTTTGACCATGCTATGCAACCACCGTTCTTACGGTTGACACCCGATTTGGTTCAGGTGACCTAATGAATTCCAGGTGAATTCCTAGGATTTTAGGTTCAATGGTAATGAACGCATTGAAAATAGGGTTTTCAGAAAACAAATCGGTTTATAATTTTGATCAAAATATTTTCTCGTTCAAGCTCGAGTTTAGATATCATTGAATTCCATGAGTTTGTAATTCTCAATCTTTAAGGTCAATCTCAAGGATTGAGTAATATCAGGCTTAAAAGCTGATTTTTGATCTTTTAAGGAGATTATCCTTTCTGGGGATCTGATTCATTAGTCTTATCTAGCTAATTTGCATGGTGCCCCCCATTTTACGAGATAAATCCTTCTCATGGTTAGGATAAATCTGACCACTTGGCGACCCTGTTTAATGCTGAGGTCCGTGGATTTCCTGCTGATTTTAGTGATGACTTTTCTAGATTTTTCGTCAACCTACAGCTGGTCTGGACGACAACTTCTTGACCTAAATCAAGAAGCGCGTGTCTTTTTCGGAAGACTTTACTTCCTTTTAATGATGGAATTGATTCATCGTGTAGATCCATCTTTCTTACAGTAAATCAGGTAAAACTTTTTAGTTTAGTCCAAAGCAAAAGTATTTTCAGTTATTTGTACAAAAATATGTGATATATGTTTTGAATAACTTGGAGAATTTTTCCACACTTGGCTTTTATTTTCCTTTTTATTGTCCTCTATTCCATTTTAAATGAATTTTAACATTTTGGTTTGTTTCTCAATTTATGTCCTTTCCGAGGTTACAATAATTTCGGTGTTAAAACCTAGTTTTATCGTTCATAAATATGTATAAACATGATTTTGAGTTCATTTATTTGAAAATTTTGAAAAATTTTACTAGAATTGGGTAGTCAGTATATAAGACTAGGGCCGTTCTTTATTATCAGAGAGCACTAGATTCTAATACAACTACTGCTTTACTAGTATTTTTAATGGTAACCCAGTGTTTAAGATAAAAATTGTAAAATCCGAAAGAATTTAACCCCTTCCCACACTTAAGATCTTGCAATGCCTTCATTTGCAAGAAATCAGTAACAATTTAAATTATTGAGGGTGATTTGTGTGAAAATGATTAAATTTTACCAAAGTTTCCAAATATATTGGTGTTTGTTTGCTGAATGATAAATGGTGCACATCATTTGTTCATTCCGTCTTGTTGTTATTTCACATATATTTTGCATCTTGTCGTCAAAATTAGTTTCTTTTGCTGAACTTAATGCCAGTCTTTGAAAATGCGTTGTTTTACCCTGTTGTGTACATAAGATAAACTGCAAACATATATACATATTTTTGAAGTTTGGTATATTACCCCACATTCAAAAATTATTAAAATCTAAGAATAAAAGTTAGAAAATTATAAAAACTATTACAATATTAACATAAGTATTAAACGTATCAACATTACAAATTACAAAATAAATAAAACTAAGTAGACTGGGGATGATACTGATACCAATAGGGGTTCCATGCATAACCATAGGTGTTATAGAATGCTTCGGCTGGGTTATACGTAGGATACGGTGGTTGCATCTCTATAGACCAGGGAGGGAATATGGGTTTTGGAGTAGGAATATAGTTTCTACCTATATGTTGGCAATGAGCTATGATTTGGTTTTGATGAACTTGCCAATCTTCAAATGCTCTCTGTCTAGCATTTTCGTACACCTGTGAAGCTATAAACCTTTGCATTTCTTGCATTTCATTTCCCCCTCCTACATTACCTTGCTGTTGGTTTCTCTCAACTTGTGGATGTCTACCATGGTATTGTACTGCGGCATTATTTCGCCTCTTCAAAACTTTCGCACCATGGTATACATTTAAACCTATTGTATCGCGGGGTTCTGGTTCTTCGACTAATAATCCCCCCCGACTTATATCCACACCGAGATATTCAGCAATCAAAGTAATAAAAATACCACCTCCTATTATGCTATGCGGTCTCATCCCCCTAACCATAGATGATAAATAATAACCCACACAATAAGGTATACTTACAGCGCTTTGTGGGTCTCGAATACACATATGGTAAAACAAATCCTATTCATTTACCTTTTCCTTGTTCTTACCTCTTTGTATAATTGAATTAGCTAAAAACCTATGAATCACTCTTAATTCAGCTCTATCTATATCCAAATAAGAGTAATTTCCCCCTTTGAATCGGTGATGGCTTGTCATTTGACTCCATACACCATGTGTATCAAAATTTTCATCTATCTTTCTACCATTTAGTATCAACCCTCTACAATCGGCAGATGCTAACTCCTCAGGCGTATATATACGTAAAGCCTGAGCCATGTCTAGTAAAGACATAGTAAAGACATGTGGCGCATTGAACCTCCTAACAAAAATCTAATAAAAGATCGATCGGTTAAACTAGCTACCCGATCATTTAATTCTATACTACACAACAATTCTTCACACCATACTTTATATACAGGTCTACGCATGGTGAATAAACGTACCCAGTCGTTAAAAGTAGAATTACCATACCTCTGTGCAAGTAATTCCCTAATTGGCCCGGCCAATTCTACAGCTTCTAATGGTCCCCATTCTATGACCCTAGGTACCTCAACAACTTTAGAATGAAGAGTATGCAAACCCCTTTGGTATTTTGGATAATCTATCCAAAGTCTGTAAAATCTCAGGTTCGGGTGCAAATCTTCCAAGTGCATATCAGAAAATGTCATGACTGGATGAGGTATATCTTGCTTGTAGTAGTTATCCACCTCCTGTTGTTCCGCATTCTCAGCAGGAGCATTGCGAGCTTGGGATGAAGATTCACCCCTTTCAGTCTGCAAAACACATCAAACACAATTTTTGTGCATCCAAATATGCATTAGTGTCAGCAAAATCATCAATCAAAATAATTACAATGACATGATCCATTTATATCAAACTTAAGCTCATTTTCATATTTTTATCAAATCTACACTTTTTCAAATAAGCATATACTAAAATGTTCGCCAAGTTCATAAGCATTTAACTCAAATAACATGTCAAAATAATCATTACTAGCAATTAAACAAGTTTCAAATGGCATTATCTTTCAAAAATCAAGTTCATGAATTTTAGACTTGAAAAAGTCCACTTTAATTCTCAAAATCACGTTTAGGCTCAAAGTTTGGATCATTTAACTACCTAAACATGTTACACTACTTAATTTAGCAACAATTCAAGACAAAAATCAGCCATAACCTGTTTATATCAAAAAGCCCCAAATTTACTCAAGAACACAAACCCTAGATTACTCAAAATTTGAAGTTTAAGGCTTCTAATCATGTTAAATAGCATCAATCTAGGTTATACAAGCAAAATACATAAACAATTTAAGCATAATTACACTAAAAAGCATCAAAATCAAATTGGGGAAAAAATTGCTCAAGAACACTAATTTTCGGATTAAATGGTGTTTAGGTGTAGAAATTTACCGTTTTTCTTGAGTAATTCCTTGATAGCATCCTTCTCAACATGATTTTAGTAAAAGATTTGATGATTAACGGTTAAAAATTGTGATTTTGGGGGTGTTTTTGCGGGTTTTTTCGGCAGTATTTTCGCAGTATTTTTGAGTTTTGTGTGGACTGATCAGTTCAGCTCGATTTTATTTTTTTTCCTGTATTTTGATCCTCCCGCGAGTCGCGGGGTTTAAACCTTCAAACTCCGCGAGTCGCGGAGTTTGTTATTTTATTTATTTTTTTTTATTTATTTATATCTTATACTAATTAAAACAATTAAGTAATTAATTTTAAAATTTTGTTTCCCTTGTTATTTAGGACGAGGTCGTTTCGGATCGATTTCCTAGTCCGTCCCTCGGCAAAATTTTAAAATTTGTCTTTTTGTAGCGATTGTTTTAAAAGCTAAGATTTTTGGTTTTTTTTAATGTTTTTGGCATACTTTAATTCAATAAGATTAAAAATAATGATAATAAAAGTTCTCGTCCCTCCCTTGGGTAAAGCAATTTCGGTTCAAAGACCTAGTCTTCAACTTACGACGAATTTTAAAAATCATATTTTTAACTTAATGAGATAAAGTAAATTTTTGTTTTAAATTCACACAATTTAAATATAAAATTCAAAATTAATATTAAAAATTCACACCAAACTTTAAAATTTGAAATGCATAAAATTAAAAATTCATATTTTTAAAAATTAAAGATTCATACCAAACTTAATTTAAAAATTCATATTATAAATTCACACCAAACTTATATAAAATTTTCAAATATTTACAATTTTAAATATATTGTTTTTACAAAGTTTACAATATTAATTTAAGATTTATATATTAATTTTAAAAACATGGTAAAAATAAAATTAAAAATCTTTTTGGCTTTTTATCCCACTTTAATCAATCAAATATTATCAAAAATATGCACCCCTCTTTTCGGTAAAGTAATTTCGGTTCCAAGACCTAATTTAACTCATTACAAATTTTTGAAATATTTTGGGTTGATTGATTAAAGATATTTATACCTTAAGAATAAACGTTAAATTTCGCAGTGATGTAATAAATTTTTGAATGATATCAATAATTTCGGTCGCCAAACCTAATTTTATTCAATACCAATTTAATACTTTATAGCGAACAAATTAGCGTTTATTATCAAAAGGTTAAAAATAAAAATAAAAATAAAGACTGTACAGACTTACCTGTGAAATAGATTAGTTATATTTTTATTTCATTCATAAGATAGTCGGTTTAATTGGTTTTCCATGGCTACATAGGCGTAACCTCGAGCATTCAGTGTTTTTTCTTTTAAACATATGAACGGTCCGTCTCTGCATAAAGTAACAAATTCAGTATTTGAATAGGTTTGATTATTTGAACATTTACCTCCATGTGACCATTTTCCGCATTTGTGACATCTTTCTAGGTGTCGTGCTCTTCTTTTCGCTGCGGATTTTGATTTTCCTTTACCAAATTGTAACTTATTATCTTCGCATCTGGATTCTTTTCTAACTCCGTCCAATCTTTCTCTGATTACTGATACTATTTCACTCGGTAGTGTGTCATTATTACGTTTAGTGATCAAAGCGTGTAGCATTAGACCATGGTTTAGTTCACAGGCAGTCTTCATTTCCTAAAAAAAATAAAAATTCAGAATGGGGGGAGAAGACTAGTTCTTTAGGGTCTGCTAGGGAAAGACCATTCGGGTTTCATTTTCGAGAACTACACGAAAATAGACAATCTAACTCTAACAGAAATACATATTATCCTTTAAAGACTTGATTCTCCCCACACTTAGTTAGCTGTGGTGTTGAAATTGTGATTAACTTCGTTGTCGACTTCCATCGGACTATCTATGTAGTGTTTAACTCTGTGACCATTAACTTTAAATTCAATCCCATTTGAATTTATCAATTCTACCGTTCCGTATGGAAAAACTCTTTTAACTATGAATGGTCCAGACCATCTTGATTTCAATTTTCCAGGAAATAGCTTGAATCGTGAATTGAAAAGAAGAACTCTGTCTCCTTCGTTAAATTCTTTTGAACTTCTGATTCTTTTATCATGCCATTTCTTCGTTCTTTCTTTATAGATTAACGAATTTTCGTATGCTTCATGTCTTAATTCTTCTAATTCGTTTAGTTGACTTAATCGTAGACGTCCGGCTTCATGTAAATCAAGATTACATGTCTTCAAAGCCCAAAATGCTTTGTGTTCAATTTCTACTGGAAGATGACATGCTTTTCCATAAACAAGTCTAAAAGGTGTGGTTCCAATTGGAGTTTTGTAGGCTGTTCTAAAAGCCCAGAGTGCATCCTCCAATTTAATGGACCATTCCTTCGGATTTGATCCTACGGTTTTCTCTAGAATACGTTTTAAAGCTCGGTTGGTATTTTCAACTTGTCCACTTGTTTGTGGATGATATGCAGTGGAGATTTTACGAGTTACTCCATATCTTTTAAGAACTTTCTCAAGTTGATTATTACAGAAATGAGTACCCCGATCACTTATTAAAGCTTTTGGTATTCCAAACCTTGCAAAAAGACGTTTTAAAAAGTTGACTACAACTCGTGCATCGTTAGTTGGGAGAGCTTGTGCTTCTGCCCATTTAGATACATAATCAATGGCTACGAGAATATAGAGATTATTATGAGATTTTGGAAATGGACCCATAAAGTCAATACCCCAAATGTCAAATACTTCACATACTTGGATAACATTTTGTGGCATTTCATCACGTTGACTTATTTTTCCGGCCCTTTGACAAGCATCACAGGATTTGCAAAGAAGGTGTGCGTCTTTGTAAATTGTAGGCCAATAGAATCCAGCATCATAAACTTTTCTTGCTGTTAGTTGAGGCCCATAATGCCCTCCTGTTGGTCCTGTGTGACAATGGTTTAAAATTTTACTAGCTTCATCTCCAAATACACATCGGCGTATTATTCCATCGGGACAACTTTTAAACAGATGTGGATCTTCCCAAAAATAGTGTTTTATATCACTGAAGAATTTCTTTCGTCTTTGGTACGATAATCCTTTTTCAAGGAATCCACAAACTAAGTAGTTTGCATAGTCTGCAAACCATGGAATTTCTTTATAATCTATCTTCAATAGATATTCATCAGGAAAGTTGTCTTGTATGGCCGATTCATTTAGAACTTCTAACTCAGGATTTTCAAGACGAGAAAGATGATCTGCGGCGAGATTTTCTGCTCCTCTTTTATCCCGGATTTTAATATCAAACTCTTGTAAGAGTAAGATCCAACGGATTAATCTTTGTTTAGCATCTTGTTTCGAAAATAGGTATCTAAGAGCAGAATGGTCGGTATAGACCACCGTTTTTGCTAGAACGAGATATGATTGAAATTTGTCAAAAGCAAAGACAATAGCAAGGAGTTCTTTTTTAGTAGTTGTATTGTTCGTTTGTGCTCCTTGTAACGTCTTACTAGCATAATATATAGGTTGAAATCGTTTTTCAATCCTTTGTCCTAAAACGGCTCCCATTGCAAAATCAATTTCATCGCACATTAGTTCAAATGGTAGATTCCAATTTGGTGTTATCATGATCGGCGCATTAGTGAGTTTCTCTTTAAGAATATTAAAAGATTTGATACATTCATCTGAAAAGATGAATGGAGCATCTTTTTCTAGGAGTTTATTCATAGGAGTGGCAATTTTAGAAAAATCTTTTATGAAATGTCGGTAAAAACCGGCATGCCCTAGAAAACTCCTAACTCCTCTAACATTGGTGGGATGTGAAAGTTTAGCAATTACATCTACTTTAGCTCTATCCACTTCAATTCCTTCTTTTGAAATTTTATGTCCAACTTTAACCATAAAATGGCATTTCTCCCAATTAAGTACTAGATTTGATTGTTCGCATCTAATGAGCATTCGTTCTAGATTAGCTAGACATGTTTCAAATGTATCACCGAAGACTAAAAAGTCATCCATGAAAACTTCCATGCATTCTTCTATCATGTCGTGAAAAATCGCCATTATACACCTTTGAAAGGTTGCAGGGGCGTTACAAAGTCCAAATGGCATGCGTTTGTAAGAAAAAGTACCATAAGGGCACGTGAATGTGGTTTTCTTTTGGTCCTCGGGTGCTATTGGAATTTGAAAATATCCGAAAAATCCATCTAGAAAACAATAGTAACTATTTCCGGCTAATCTTTCCAACATTTGATCTATGAAAGGTAAGGGAAAGTGATCTTTTCTGGTGGCATCATTTAATTTTCTATAATCAATACATACACGCCATCCTGTTACAGTCCTAGTAGGAATAAGCTCATTTTTTTCATTTGTAATGACAGTCATGCCACCCTTCTTAGGCACGCATTGAACTGGGCTTACCCATGGACTATCAGAGATTGGATATATTAGACCTGCATCTAGCAGTTTAATAATCTCTTTCTTAACTACATCTTGCATATTAGGATTTAGTCTTCGTTGGTGTTGCACATACGTTTTATGACCTTCTTACATAAGGATTTTATGTGTGCAATACGAAGGACTTATTCTTTTAATATCATGAATCTTCCATGCAATGGCTGGTTTATGAGCTTTCAACACAGAAATGAGTTGTGATTTCTCATTTTCAGTAAGAGAAGACGATATTATTACAAGTAATTCAGATTCACCATGTAAATAAGCGTATTCCAAATGGTTTGGAAGTGGCTTTAACTCTAATTTCGGTGGTTCTTCTATCGATGATTTATATCGATATCTGTCTTCTTCTTTTAGCATTTGAATTTCTTCTGTTGTTGGTTCATATCCATTAGCTATAAGTGTAGGTAACATTTCAGCTTCATCAATTGGTTCATTACCTTCTCCTAAAGAACATTCTCCTATTCCTTGTAATTCTGGAAATTCTTCTAATAATTCTGCATGTGCATCTATAATTTGAATATAATAACATGTATCATCTGCAGATTGCGGTTGTTGCATTGTTCTATCAACTGAAAAGGTAACACTCTCATCCTCTATACTTCGGGTCAGTTTCTTACCGAACACGTCTATCATTGCTTTAGCCGTGTTTAAGAATGGTCTTCCTAATATGAGAGGAACTTGAGAATCTTCTTCCATGTCAAGAACAACAAAATCTACTGGAAATACTAAAGTACCAACTTTAACTAGCATGTTCTCCATTATCCCTCTAGGATATTTTATTGATCTATCGGCTAGTTGTATGCTTATTCTGGTTGGTTTCAATTCTCCAAGGTCTAGTTTAGCGTATAGTGAATACGGCATTAGATTTATACTAGCACCTAAGTCTGCCAATGCTTCTATTGAATTAAGACTTCCCAGAAAACATGGAATTGTGAAACTTCCTGGATCAGATAATTTTTCTGGTATCTTATTCAACAGCACTGCTGAACAATTAGCATTCATGGTAACAGCCGAGAGTTCTTCCATTTTCTTTCTATTTGAGATTAGATCTTTCAAGAATTTAGCATATCTAGGCATTCCTGAAATCACATCAATGAAAGGAAGATTTACATTTATCTGTTTAAACATATCCAAGAATTTGGATTGCTCGGCTTCAAGTTTCTCTTTCTTCATTTTACTCGGGTAAGGAAGTGGTGGTTGGTGTGGTTTAACATAAGGTTTAGCCTTAACTGTGTTATCTTCATTAACCTTTTCAACTACCGGTTCTTTTTCCTTATCTTGATCAGGTTGTGGTTCTTGTGGAGTATGAATAGCTTCATCAGAAGTTACAGGTATTTCAGGTGGTTTAAGTGTTGTACCACTTCTTGTGGTAATGGCTTTAGCTGTTTCATTTCGGGGGTTAGCATTTGTATCACTAGGTAGACTTTCCGGTTTTCTTTCACCTATTAACCTTGCTAGGTTACTTACTTCTTGTTCCAGATTTTGAATAGAAGCTTGTTGATTTCTAAATGCTTGAGCATTTTGTTCATTAGTTTGTTTCTGAGATGTGAAAAATTGCGTTTGAGTTTCAACTAGCTTCGTCATCATATCTTCTAAATTCGGCTTTTTATCATCGGTTTGTTGTGGTGGTTTCTTTTGAAAATTAGGTCTTTGCTGATTGCAATTATTATTGGATACTTGTTGATTGCTAGGACCTTGTTGGTTGTTGTATGGAATATTTCGGTTATAATTCTGGTTTTGATTGTAAATTGGTCTTGGCGGTTGATAATTATTCTGATAATTATTTCCAGGCCTTTGGTTTATGTATGAAATATTCTCTCTTTGTTCCATTGTTAATTCAATACTGAGACAATCTTTTGTCAAATGTGGTCCTCCACACTGCTCACAACTAATTCGTATTGAGTGAATATCTTTAGTCATCTTTTCCATCCGTCTCTCGAAAGCATCTATCTTTGCGGAAATGGAATCTAAGTCATGGCTAGAATCGGCTCTAGCTGCTTTAGATGATCTAACGATATCTTTTTCTTGGTGCCACTCATGTGAGTGGGAAGCAGTGTTATCAATAATTTTGTAAGCATCAGTTTCGGTTTTCTTCATAATAGAACCACCAGCTGCTATATCTATGTCTTTCCTTGTAGTGATGTCGCATCCCTGGTAGAATATTTGTACTATTTGACAGATATCTAAACCATGTTGCGGACATCCTCTTAACAACTTTCCAAATCTAGTCCATGCCTCATATAGAGTTTCACTTGGCTTCTGTGTAAACGTAACAATTTCTGCTTGAAGTCTTACGGCTTTAGATGCCGGAAAGAATTGTTTAAGAAATTTTTCAACTAAAATGTCCCATGTATCAATCGCCCCTTCAGGTAACGATTCCAACCAATCTTTGGCTTCTCCCTTTAAAGTCCAGGGAAATAACATGAGATATATCTGTTCATCCTCCACTTCTCGGATTTTAAATAGTGTGCAGATCCTATTAAAGGTACGAAGATGTTCATTTGGATCTTCCTTTGGCGCACCACTAAATTGGCATTGATTAGTCACCATGTGTAGAATTTGTCCTTTGATTTCATAATCTGGCGCATTAATGTCTGGATGAGTAATTGCGTGACTTTGGCCAGTGCGTTTAGCTCTCATTCGGTCTTCCATACTTAAAGGTTCCAGATTCTTCATAATTGAATTTGTTGAATTAGAATCACTAGAGGATTCTGATTTAATGGTTCGTTCCTCAACAATCTCTGTTTGAATGATTGGTGGTTCCGGAGGAAAGTTTAGTGGTTCAGGATCTATGAATCATTCCTGAATATTCTCCGGATTCTCAATTGTGAGGTCGGGTTCAAAAAATGGATTATCGGAAATTTGAACTGGAGTACTTGGTCGACTGGATGACGATTCTAAAGAAAAATCAACGGCAGTAATATTTGCTAAATGTCTTGATCTAGTTACAGGTGGTGAACGTACAAAAGGTGGTGAACGTCTTGCTCGGTGCATTCACTGAATATCCTATTAGTTTTTAAAAGGAAAGAAAAATTATAATAAGTTATCCAATCAATAGACTTTTCTGATTTTACCCACGTTTCGAATAGCCAAAAGATGCAGCAGAGGGGCAGGATTCGTTTGGTCTCAATATAATTGAGGACTGTTTGGCTCCAATAACCCGGTCCACGTACAAATCCAACTATTACTACGAACCAGAAAATTTTGATATCTATCAATTTAACCACTTAAAATAAATTTTCGTAATTTTAAGAAATTTAGATAAGAAGTAGAATAAAAATCTATGTCCTAAAACTAGAGTAGCGAGAAATAAGAAAGAAAAAGAGCGCGTCGGAAAAAGGTCGAAAAAGAAAAATGGTTGAAAAATAAAAGGTGACGGAAAAATAAAAGAAACTTATAAAACTTAAAAACACTTGACTAACCTAACCTTATTACTACAACTAACTTAAAATTATAGTCGCAAATTGAAATTACTAATTGGAATGATAATTGATACATAGGTAAAAGGCGTCTAAAAATATTAAAGCTTACAAGTAAAACTATATCCCAAATGGCAATATCTTATAAAGGTACTAAAACTTAAAAAGGCGTCGCAAAATTCTAAAGCACCTAAATCTTAGTCTAAAGAAAAAGCACTTAAGGGATTTTACGGCAAAGCCTAAAAATCTAGAAGTAAAAATAACTATGGCAAAAACTATGAGTTAAAAATAAATACGAGCGAAAAATACAAATATTACGCTAAAAACGAATAAAAATGGGACAAAATATAAAAATAAACTAAAAGTTGTAAAAAGTACAATTTTTATAAAAATATTATTTTTATAAAAAGTATTAATTTTTATATATATTAAAACTAATTATAATTAATTAAAACTAAATTATATTAATAATAAACTAATTAGGGTTTAAATAATAATAATAATTAATAATTACCCGTAATTAAATGCAGATTAGGTTTTCTGTCTGTGTCAGGGTAGCTCCGCGAGTTGCGGTATTCCAAGCAGCAAACCCCGCGAGTCGCGGGGTTCCAAAATTCAACTCTGGTACAGTTTTAAATTTGACGCGTTTTTTTATTTTTTTTATTTTTTTTTATTTTTTTCTGTTTTATATTTTCTAATAATTAAAAACGTATTTTTATAAAAACGAATTTTAATAAAAGTAAACTAAAATTTTTTTTTTTTTATATTATATTATATTAGCGTTGCGCTTCCGACTTTTAAGCGATTCCCCGGCAGCGGCGCCAAAAATACTTGATGTCTATGCGAGGTGTATATAAAATAGCTTTAAATTTCAGCAGAAATACTATTAAATACGATACAATTTTACACAAGATATTTATTTATTTATAGAATGGATATATTTAAACCTTGCTACAACACTTATAGGCAGTGTACCTAATTGTACAGTAGTGTAGTTTTTAGTAAGTCCGGTTCGTTCCACAGGAAAAATTTTTAAACAAAGCTTAACGCTATATTAGTTTACTTTTGTAAAAATACAAATATATATATAAGTAATATTATTATTATAAAGGGGGGTTTTTACCGTTTAATGACCGGTTTGTCGATTTTAAAACTTTAGTCGCAGTTAAAACCAAATGTAAAATAATAAATAAATACAAGACTTAATTTAAAGCATAAAGTAAATAACGATAATGAAATTGCGAATAATAAAAGTGCGATAAAATAAACTTGCGATAATTAAAAAGTACGATAATTAAAAGTGCAATTAAATACAATAACAATAAAGATGCGATAATTAGAAGTGCAATTAAATATAAAATAAAGGAAATTAAATATGAAATAAAAGAATTATGCTTATTTAAACTTCCGTAATCATGATGTTTGACGTGTTGATTTTAGTTTTATGCCCATGGGTTAATTGTCCTTTGTCCTGGATTATTTAATATGTCCGTCCGGTTTTTGTCCATAACAGTCCATCAGTCATAAATATAAAGTGCGAGTGTCCTCGTCAAATTATCCTTATACCGGAAGTTAAATATTCCAACTAATTGGGGACTTAAACTGTAACAAGATTTTAATACTTTGTTTAATAATTACACCAGGATGTCGACTGAGTGTAACCCAAGGTTTTAATATTTTGTTACAAAGCCCAATTACCCAATTTTAGTAATTAGCCCAACATCATGATTACTTCGGATTAAATAAGCATAATAATAACTTAGCTACGAGACATTAAATTAAAAAGGTTGAACATAACTTACAATGATTAAAAATAGCGTAGTGTTACACGGACATAATTTCGACTTACACCCTTACAACATTTGCTAACATACCCTTATTATTAGGATTAAAATTAAAATTAAAATTAAAATTAAAATATAAATATAAATATTTACGTATAGATATAGAGAGGATGGATATATATCTTGTTTTTGCGATCAGAATTCGTTTGCTTTTATAGGGAGTTTCAGAATTTGGGGCTCCGCGACTCGCGGCCCTTTTTGCCTTCAAACTCCGCGAGTCGCGGAGTTTGTAAATACAGCTCACTCCATTTTGGCTCTTTGTTTACCGACGGTTTATTATATAAATATAATATATATATATAATTTATATAATTAATTATATATTATATTATATTTATATACATAGTTAACTTGTAATTTTTAGTCCGTTGCGTCGAGCGTTGAGAGTTGACTCTGGTCCCGGTTCCGGATTTTCGAATGTCCTTGCGTACAATTTAATATCTTGTACTTTGCGTTTTGAATCTTGTACTCTTGTAATTTCGAGACGTTTCTTATCAATAATTGGAACCTCTTTGATTGTCTTTTGTACTTTTGAGCTTTTTGGTCGTTTGCGTCTTCAATTCGTCGAATCTGTCTTTTGTCTTCACCTTTTATTATTTAAACGAATATCACTTGTAAATAGAACAATTGCAACTAAAAGCTTGTCTTTCTTGAGGAATAATGCTATGAAATATATGTTCGTTTTTAGCATTATCAACTGACGAGCCTTGTAGTTGATCAAATAAGTCATCAATTCTCAGTAGCAGATAACGGTTCTTGATGGTAAGTTTGTTCAACTCTCGGTAGTCGATACACAACCTGAATGTACCATCCTTCTTTTTATCAAACAAAACAGGAGCTCCCCATGGTGATGTGCTTGGTCGTATGTAACCACGCTCTAAAAGTTCTTGTAATTGACTTTGAAGTTCCTTTATTTCACTGGGTGCGAGTCTGTATGGAGCACGAGTTATTGGTGCAGCTCCTGGTACAAGGTCTATTTGAAATTCAACGGATCGGTGTGGAGGTAGTCCCGGTAATTCTTTCGAAAATACATCGGGAAATTCTTTTGCGACGGGAACATCATTGATGTTCTTTTCTTCGGAATTGACTTTCTCGACGTGTGCTAGAATAGCATAGTAACCTTTTCTTATTAGCTTTTGCGCCTTCAAATTACTAATAAGATTTAGCTTCGCGTTGCTCTTTTCTCCGTACACCATTAAGGGTTTTCCTTCTTCTCGTACAATGCGAATTGCATTTTTGTAATGGGGAATGATATGTTCACAACCTCAAATTTTTCATACACAACCAAATCAATTTTTTAGACCATTTTACCCTTCCTAAAAATGTGTGATATGGAGTAAGTTTAAGTAAGAAAGGGTAAAATGGTCTAAAAAATTGATTTGGTTGTGTATGAAAAATTTGAGGTTGTGTACATATCACTTCCCTTTTGTAATATACGATCTCTGCTCTCTCCTTTTTCAACCATTCCATGCCAATTATCACATCAAAACTCCCCAACTCTACTGGTATCAAATCAATCTTAAACGTTTCGCTAACCAGTTTAATTTCTCGATTCCGACATATATTATCTGCTGTAATTAATTTACCGTTTGCTAATTCGAGTAAAAATTTATTATCCAAAGGCTTCAATGGACAACTTAATTTAGCACAAAAATCTTTACTCATATAGCTTCTATCCGCACCCGAATCAAATAAAACATAAGCAGGTTTTTCATCAATAAGAAACGTACCCGTAACAAGCTCCGGGTCTTCCTGCGCTTCTGCCGCATTGATGTTGAAGACTCTTCTACGACTTTGCCCATTTGTATTCCCTTAGTTTGGGCATTTACTCTTGACGTGGCCCGGTTTCCCACATCCATAACAAATAAAGGCGGCATTATTTGTCCCGACATTATTTGTTGCATTATTTTTGTTAATCACCGGTTCGTAGACTTCACACTTCGTCACGCCATGAACACTTCTTTTACACTTAGTACACGTTGTCGAGCAGAACCCAGTTGGATGGCATCCTTCACACCTCTGGCATGGCTTCTGCCTTTTGTTATTATTGTTGGGATGTTTGTTATTGTGGTTGTTGTTGTTGTTGTTGTTGTTGAATCGGTTGTTATAGTTGTTGTTGGGGTTGCGATTTTTGTTGTTGCGGTTGATGTTACGGTTGTTGGAATAGTTGTTGCGATTGTGATTGTGATTGTTGTCGTTGTCGTTGTCGTATTGGTGACCCTTGTCAATGGTTTCTTCCCACTTTCTCTTGACTTGTTTCGTGTTGGTCTCTTCGGTCGCCTGTTCTTTAATCCTTCCTTCAATCTGATTTATGAGTTTGTGAGCCATTCGATTTGCCTTTTGTATGGAGGCGGGTTCGTGCGAACTCACATCTTCTTGAATTCTTTCTGGTAACCCTTTTACAAATGCGTCGATCTTCTCTTCTTCATCTTCGTACGCTCTAGGACACAATAGGCACAACTCTGTGAATCGTCGTTCGTACATGGTGATGTCAAAACCTTGCGTTCATAATCCTCTAAGCTCTACCTTGAGCTTATTGACCTCGTTTCTGGGACGATACTGCTCGTTCATCAAGTGCTTGAATGCTGACTACGGTAGTGCGTAAGCAGCATCTTGTCCCACCTGCTCGAGATAGGTGTTCCACCATGTTAACGCAGTACCTGTGAAGGTATGCGTATCGTACTTTACTTTGTCTTCTTTAGTGCACTTACTTATGGCAAACACCGATTCGACCTTCTCGGTCCACCGCTTCAATCCGATTGGTCCTTCGGTTCCATCAAATTCTAGAGGTTTACAGGCAGTGAATTCTTTGTAGGAGCATCCTACACGATTCCTTGTGGAATTAATTCCACTGCTAGATCCGGTGTAATTGTTGTTATTTTGCATTGCGGCCTGCACTGCGGCTATGTTCGCAGTAAGAAAAGCACGGAAGTCTTCCTCGCTCATGTTTAAGTTCTGACGAGTCGTCGGTGCCATTTCCTTCAAAAATAGCCAAGAGAATTGAGCTAATCATATAGAAAATTAAGAGTAGTCAATAGTATTTCTAAGCATAATATGAACTTATTTATAAAAACTTTTTCTTCATATTAGCATTTTTTAATTTTTAATTCGGGTAGTAACTACCCGTTAAGTTCATACTTAGGAGCTAACATACAATTCAACTACTACAATTCTATATGAAAAACTGATTACAATAAATTTCACGTTCAAACTTTTATACAATAATTTACAAACGTACAATACCGCTAATTTACATATAGCATGAAATATAGCACACAATAACTTTGATACAGGGCAATTGCGAAGAAAATTCTAGTTTAATGCAAGTCATTCTGCGAAGGCAATAAAGATACGTAAATCATAGGTCCAGAAGCAAGTCATGCATTCGGGTTTTACTAATACTATTTCCCATCCTTGGTCTTGTGGAAAATAACCGTATGGCCGTTGGCTAGGCAGCATGTTGTAACGTCATCAAAAGGACGAGGGTTACGTAATGCCCAACAACCCCGTATGTAACGACCCGGATTTTTCCGTTAATATATAGAAGATTATGTAGTGACCCAAACTTTTCCATGTTTTTATATATTAATTGATATTGATATTTACATGACTAAATGTTTCCAACGTGTTAAGCAATCAAACTTGTTAAGACTTGATTAAATGATATAAGTTTCATATAGACAATTGATCACCCATGTTGACCGGCGATTCACGTGTAGTGACCCGAACTTTTCCATGTTTATATATATATTAAATGAAATTGTTATTTACATGATTAAGTGTTTCCAACATATTAAGCAATCAAACTTGTTAAGACTTGATTAATTGAAATAGGTTTCATATAGACAATTGACCACCCATGTTGACCGGTGATTCACGAATGTTAAAACTTGTAAAAACAATACGATGACATATATATGGTTATATATATAGTTAACATGATTTTATTATAAGTATGTATCTCATTAGGTATTTTAACAATGAGTTATATACATAAAAATGAGACTATTAATTTAAGAAACTCAAAAACGATATATATAACGATTATCGTTATAACAACGTCTTACTAGGTACATATGAATCATATTAATATATTGATACACTTGGTTAATTATGTTAAATGATAAGTAAATATATTATTAAGTGTATTAACAATGAAATACATATGTAAAAATAAGACTACTAACTTAATGATTTCGAAACGAGACATATATGTAACGATTATCGCTGTAACGACATTTAACTGTATATATATCATACTAAGATATATTATATATCATAATATCATGATAATATAACAATTTAACATCTCATTTGTTATAATAAATAATGGGTTAACAATATTCAACAAGATCGTTAACCTAAAGGTTTCAAAACAACATTTACATGTAACGACTAACGATGACTTAACAACTCAGTTAAAATGTATATACATGTAGTGTTTTAATATGTATTCATACACTTTTTATTGACTTCAAGACACTTATCAAAATACTTCTACTTAACAAAGTTCAGTTTCATCAACAATTCTACTCGTATGCACCCGTATTCGTACTCGTACAATACACAGCTTTTAGATGTATGTACTATTGGTATATACACTCCAATGATCAGCTCTTAGCAGCCCATGAGAGTCACCTAACACATTTGGGAACCATCATTTGGCAACTAGCATGAAATATCTCATAAAATTACAAAAATATGAGTAATCATTCATGACTTATTTACATGAAAACAAAATTACATATCCTTTATATCTAATCCATACACCAACGACCAAAAACACCTACAAACACTTTCATTCTTCAATTTTCTTCATCTAATTGATCTCTCTCAAGTTCTATCTTCATGTTCTAAGAGTTCTTCATAAATTCCAAAAGTTCTAGTTTCATAAAATCAAGAATACTTCCAAGATTGCAAGTTTACTTCCAAGTTTTCTAAATCCATTCCAAGTAATCATCCAAGATCAAAAAACCTTTGTTACTTATAGTAGTTTATCTTTCTAATACAAGGTAATAATCATATTCAAACTTTAATTCAATTTCTATAACTATAACAATCTTATTTCGAGTGGAAATCTTACTTGAAATTGTTTTCATGTCATGATTCTGCTTCAAGAACTTTCAAGCCATCCAAGGATCCTTTGAAGCTAGATCTATTTTTCTCATTTCTAGTAGGTTTATCCAAGGAACTTGAGGTAGTAATGATGTTCATAACATCATTCAATTCATACATATAAAGCTATCTAATTCGAAGGTTTAAACTTGTAATCACTAGAACATAGTTTAGTTAATTCTAAACTTGTTCGCAAATAAAAGTTAATCCTTCTAACTTGACTTTTAAAATCAACTAAACACATGTTCTATATCTATATGATATGCTAACTTAATGATTTAAAACCTGGAAACACGAAAAATACCGTAAAACCGGATTTACGCCATCGTAGTAACACCGCGGGCTGTTTTGGGTTAGTTAATTAAAAACTATGATAAACTTTGATTTAAAAGTTGTTATTCTGGGAAAATGATTTTTATTATGAACATGAAACTATATCCAAAAATTATGGTTAAACTCAAAGGAGAAGTATGTTTTCTAAAATGGTCATCTAGAGGTCATTCTTTCGACTGAAATGACTACCTTTACAAAAACGACTTGTAACGTATTTTTCTGACTATAAACATATACTTTTTCTATTTATATTCATAAAATAGAGTTCAATATGAAACCATAGCAACTTGATTCACTCAAAACGGATTTAAAATGAAGAAGTTATGGGTAAAACAAGATTGGATAATTTTTCTCATTTTAGCTACGTGAAAATTGGTAACAAATCTATTCCAACCATAACTTAATCAACTTGTATTGTATATTATGTAATCTTGAGATATCATAGACACGTATACAATGTTTCGACCTATCATGTCGACACATCTATATATATTTAGACACTCTATATGTGAATGTTGGAGTTAGCTATACAGGGTTGAGGTTGATTCCAAAATATATATAGTTTTAGTTGTGATCAATACTGAGATACATATACACTGGGTCGTGGATTGATTCAAGATAATATTTATCGATTTATTTCTGTACATCTAACTGTGGACAACTAGTTGTAGGTTACTAACGAGGACAGCTGACTTAATAATCTTAAAACATTAAAAATATATTAAAAGTGTTGTAAATATATTTTGAACATACTTTGATATATATGTATATATTGTTATAGGTTAGTGAATCAACCAGTGGCCAAGTCTTACTTCCCGACGAAGTAAAAATCTGTGAAAGTGAGTTATAGTCCCACTTTTAAAATCTAATATTTTGGGATGAGAATACATGCAGGTTTTATAAATGATTTACAAAATAGACACAAGTACGTGAAACTACATTCTATGGTTGAATTATCGAAATCGAATATGCCCCTTTTTATTAAGTCTGGTAATCTAAGAATTAGGGAACAGACACCCTAATTGACGCGAATCCTAAAGATAGATCTATTGGGCCTAACAAACCCCATCCAAAGTACCGGATGCTTTAGTACTTCGAAATTTATATCATATCCGAAGGGTGTCCCGGAATGATGGGGATATTCTTATATATGTATCTTGTTAATGTCGGTTACCAGGTGATCACCATATGAATGATTTTTATCTCTATGTATGGGATGTGTATTGAAATATGAAATCTTGTGGTCTATTGTTACGATTTTATATATATAGGTTAAACCTATAACTCACCAACATTTTTGTTGACGTTTAAAGCATGTTTATTCTCAGGTGAATACTAAGAGCTTCCGCTGTTGCATACTAAAATAAGGACAAGATTTGGAGTCCATGTTTGTATGATATTGTATAAAAACTGCATTCAAGAAACTGATTTCGATGTAACATATTTGTATTGTAAACCATTATGTAATGGTCGTGTGTAAAAAGGATATTTTAGATTATCATTATTTGATAATCTACGTAAAGCTTTTTAAACCTTTATTTATGAAATAAAGGTTATGGTTTGTTTTAAAAATGAATGCAGTCTTTGAAAAACGTCTCATATAGAGGTCAAAATCTCGCAACGAAATCAATTAATATGGAACGTTTTTAATCAATAAGAACGGGACATTTCATCACGAACGTTACAAAATTGTAAAAATTACATGTTGTGGTATATATATAGACATATATATATGGTTGACATAAGATTATGATGAGTAAGTATCGCACTAAGTATATTAACAATGTGTGATATACATAAGAAATGAGATTACTAAGTTAAGAAACTCGAAATGATATATATAACGATTATCGTTATGATAACATCTACTAAATACATATGTATCATATTAAGATATTGATACACTATATTTAACATGATAAAATGATATTTAAATATATCATTAAGTGTGTTAACAATGAACTACATATGTAAAAACAAGACTACTAACCCAAGAATTACGAAACGAGACTTATATGTAACGATTATCGTTGTAACGATATTTTAATGTATATATCATATTAAGAGATATTCATACATCATAATATCATGATAATATAATAATTTAATATCTCATTTTATATAATAAACATTGGGTTAACAACATTAATTGAGATCGTTAACTTAAAGGTTTCAAAACAACACTTACATGTAACGACTAACGAAGACTTAACGACTCCATTAGAATGTATATACATGTTGTGTTTTGATATGTATTCTTACACATTTGAAAGACTTCAAGACACATATCAAAATACTTCTACTTAACAAAAATGCTTACAATTACATCCTCGTTCAGTTTCATCAATAATTCTACTCGTATGCACCCGTATTCGTACTCGTACAATACACAGCTTTTAGATGTATGTACTATTGGTATATACACTCTAATGATCAGCTCTTAGTAGCCCATGTGAGTCACCTAACACATGTGGGAACCATCATTTATCAACTATCATGAAATATCTCATAAAATTACAAAAATATGAGTAATCATTCATGACTTATTTACATGAAAACAAAATTTCACATCCTTTATATCTAATCCATATACCAACGACCAAAAACACCTACAAACACTTTAATTCTTCGATTTTCTTCATCTAAGTGATCTCTCTCAAGTTCTATCTTCAAGTTCTAAGTGTTCTTCATAAATTCCATAAGTATAGTTTTATAAAAATCAAGAATACTTCCAAGTTTGCAAGTCTACTTCTAAGCTTTCTAATCCATTCCAAGTAATCATCTAAGATCAAGGAATCTTTGTTATTTACAGTAGGTTATCTTTCTAATTCAAGGTAATATTCATATTCAAACTTTGATTCAGTTTCTACAACTATAACAATCTTATTTCGAGTGAAAATCTTACTTGAATTGTTTTCGTGTCATGATTATGTTTCAAGAACTTTCAAGGCATCCAAGGATCCTTTGAAGCTAGATAAATTTTTCTCATTTCCAGTGGTTTTATCCAGAAAACTTGAGGTAGTAATGATGTTTATAACATCATTCAATTCATACATATAAAGCTATCTTATTCGAAGGTTTAAACTTGTAATCACTAGAACATAGTTTAGTTAATTCTAAACTTGTTCGCAAACAAAAGTTAATCCTTCTAACTTGACTTTTAAAATAAACTAAACACATGTTCTATATCTATATGATATGCTAACTTAATGATTTAAAACCTGGAAACACGATGAACACCATAAAATTGGATATACGCCGTCGTAGTGAAACCGGGGGCTGTTTTGGTTTGGATAATTAAAAACTATGATAAACTTTGATTTAAAAGTTGTTCTTCTGGGAAAAAGATTTTTCTTATGAACATGAAACTATATCCAAAAATCATGGTTAAACTCAAAGTGGAAGTATGTTTACAAAAACACTTGTAACCTGTAATTCCGACTATAAACTTATACTTTTTCTGTATAGATTCATAAAGTTAAGTTCAATATGAAACCATAGCAATTTGATTTACTCAAAACGGATTTAAAATGAAGAAGTTATGGGTAAAACAAGATTGGTTATTTTTGCTTGTTGTAACTACGTGAAAATTGTTAACAAATCTATATTAATCACATCCTAGCTAACTTATATTGTATTATACATGTATTCTAATATATTATGTAATCTTGAGATACCATAGACACGTATGCAAATATTTTGACATATCATATCGACCCATCTATATATTATTTGGAACAACCATAGACACTCTATATGCAGTAATGTTGGAGTTAGCTATATAGGGTTGAGGTTGATTCCAAAAATATATATAGTTTGAGTTGTGATCTAGCCTGAGACGTGTATACAATGGCTCGTGGATTGATTCAAGATAATATATATCGATTTATTTATGTCCATCTAATTATGGACAACTAGTTGTAGGTTACTAACAAGGACAGCTGACTTAATAAATTTAAAACAGTAAAACGTATTAAAAATGTTGTAAATATATTTTGAACATACTTTGATACATATGTACATATTTTTTTTAGGTTCGTGAATCGACCAGTGGCCAAGTCTTACTTCCCAATGAAGTAAAAATATGTGAAAGTGAGTTATAGTCCCACTTTTAAAATCTAATATTTTTGGGATGAGAATACATGCAAGTTTTATAAATGATTTACAAAATAGACACAAGTACGTGAAACTACATTCTATGGTTGAATTATCGAAATCGAATATGCCCCTTTTTACTAAGTCTGGTAATATAAGAATTAGGGAACAGACACCCTAATTGACGCGAATCCTAAAGATAGATCTATTGGGCCTAACAAACCCCATCCAAAGTACCAGATGCTTTAGTACTTCGAAATTTATATCATATCTGAAGGGTGTCCCGGAATGATGGGGATATTCTTATATATGCATCTTGTTAATGTTGGTTACCAGGTGTTCACCATATGAATGATTTTTATTTCTATGTATGGGATGTATATTGAAATATGAAATCTTGTGGTCTATTATTATGATTTGATAATATATATCTTAAACCTATAACTCACCAACATTTTTGTTGACGTTTTAAGCATGTTTATTCCCAGGTGATTATTAAGAGCTTCCGCTGTTGCATACTAAAATAAGGACAAGATTTGGAGTCCATGCTTGTATGATATTATGTAAAAACTGCATTCAAGAAACTTATTTTGATGTAATATATTCTTATTGTAAACCATTATGTAATGGTCGTGTGTAAACGGTATATTTTAGATTTTCATTATTTGATAATCTACGTAATGCTTTTAAACCTTTATCGATAACATAAAGGTTATGGTTGTTTTAAAAATGAATGCAGTCTTTGAAAAACGTCTCATATAGAGGTCAAAACCTCGCGACGAAATCAATTAATATGGAACGTTTATAATCAATATGAACGGGACATTTCAGTTGGTATCCGAGCGTTGGTCTTAGAGAACCAGAAACTTTGCATTAGTGTGTCTTATCGAGTTTGTTAGGATGCGTTAGTGAGTCTGGACTTCGACCGTGTTTTTTTTAAAAATGATTGCTTAACATTTTTGTTGGAAACTATATATTATTAACATGTAAATATTATGTGATATATTAATCTCTTAACATGTTTGATATTGTGTGATAGATGCCTACCTCTAGCACAAATCCCATTGACTCACCTAATAATAACGAAGAGTCGAATATATATTGGCAAGATTCACAAGTTTCTGAAGAACCGGAAGAAGAGAAAACGGAACTGGAAAAAGAGGAACCGGAAGAAGGGGAACCAGAAGAAGAGGAACTGGAAGAAGAAGAGGTTCCGGAGGGGGGAATAGTAGGAACCATAGAAAACCGGTCAAATAAAAGAAAATCCTCAACCAATGGACCAAAGTTAATAATGGTCAATGGTGTTTCCGCTAAGGAAGCAAAAATATTGGGAAAATCACCAATTTTCTGATGAATCGGATCCTGATGAGGATTTTGATGATGTTATAGAAATTACCCCGACCCAATTTAATGAGGCAAAAGAAAATAATAAGGGAAAAGGCATCAAAATAGAGAAATCTGATTCCGACCCCGATGAACTTTATATGAACCGTCAACACCTGTATTTTCAATATCGTGATAATAACCCGGGAACCTCTAAACCACCAGGTTTTTCTAAACTAATGTGGAAAATGATGACTCGTATTATAGGAACCTCATATATCCCTAGAAGATTAGGAAAAAGAACCAAGTCCGAAGAAGAAGAAACCAGTGATTCAGATTAGAGGGGTGTGAACATGTTGTGTAATAAATGTATTGTAGTGTGCTTGTACTTTTATGTTCTATGTAAAAATTGCTTGTATTATTTGTTATTACGAATATAATCCTTGTCTATTTTACAGTATAAAAACAAAATGGACATTAAGGGTAGACAACCGAATATTTTAGAAGACCTACCAGAGGATATGATTGAGGAAATCTTGTCTAGAGTCGGTCAGAATTCATCAGCACATTTAGTTATGGCGAAATTAACTTGTCAAACATTTGAAAGACTTTCCAGAAATGCCTAAGTTTATAAAAGGCTTTCCTTTGATAGGTGGGGTATATCACATTGGGGAGACTTTAAGTTACGCCGTGTTTTCTTTAAAGCGTTAAATGCGGGGAACCCAAATGCAATTTTACGCTACGGGTTAAGAACCTATTTTGACTCAACATATCCCAACATAGGATTTCGTGAATTAGAAAGAGCTTCTAACATGAAACATAAATAAGCATGTTATGCTTACGGGTTAGTGATGTTCGCTTCTTACCAAAGTGAGAAAAAGAACATCAGATTGCAGCTTTTAAATAAAACTTTCCCACAAGTGATGGATTCAGTAGTTGGGGTGAGAAACAAGGTTTTTAGATTATTACGGGGCTGTTGGACATTACGAAACCCTAGTCCTTTTGACGACATTACAACATGCTGCATAGCCAATGGTCATAACGGTTATTTTCCAAAAGACCAAGGATAGGAAGTCGTCTTAGTAAAACCAAAATGCATGACTTGTTTCTGGACTTATGAATTACGTGTCTTTATTTCCTTTGCTGAAAAACTTGCGTATTAACTAGATTTATCTTCAAAACTGTCCTGTATCATAGTGTACTATATTTCATGTTATATGTAATATAACGAAGTTATAAGTTTGAAGAATATTTGTATGTGATATATTATTATAATCAGTTTTTTATATGGAATTGTAGTAGTTGAATTGTATATTAGCTACTAAGTATGAACTTAACGGGTAGGTAGTACCCGAATTTAATCTTATAAAACGCTAATATGAAGAAAAAGCTTTTATAAATGAGTTCATATTATGCTACGAGATACTATTGACTACTCTTAATATTCTGTATGATTAAATTGTTCATTTGACTATTTTGAAGGAAATGGCACCGACTACTCGACACACCTTGAATATGAGCGAAGAGGAATTTCGTGCCTTTCTTGCTTCAAACATAGCCGCAGTACAGGCCGCGCTACATACCAACAATAACTATGAATCTAGCAATGCAGCTAACGGCGCAAGAAATCGTGTAGGATGCTCCTACAAAGAATTCACTGCCTGCAAACCTTTGGAATTTGATGGAACCGAAGGACCAATTGGATTGAAACGGTGGACCGAGAAAGTCGAATCAGTGTTTGCCATAAGTAAGTGTACTGAAGGAGACAAAGTGAAGTACGCTACGCATACCTTCACAGGTATTGCGTTAACATGGTGGAATACCTATCTAGAGCAAGTGGGATAAGATGCTGCTTACGCGCTACCGTGGTCAGCATTCAAGCACTTGATGAACGAGAAGTACCGTCCCAGAACCGAGGTCAATAAGCTCAAGTCAGAACTTAGAGGGTTACGAACACAGGGATTCGATATTACTTCGTACGAAAGACGATTCACAGAATTGTGCCTATTGTGTCCGAGAGCGTTCGAAGATGAGGAAGAGAAGATCGACGCGTTTGTGAAAGGGTTACCAGAGAGAATCCAAGAAGATATAAGTTCACACGAGCCTGCCTCCATACAAAAGGCATGTAGAATGGCTCACAAACTAGTGAACCATATTGAGGGAAGAATTAAAGAACAGGTGGCCGAAGAGGCCAACGTGAAGTTAGTCAAAAGAAAGTGGGAGGAAAACGGTGATAAGATTCTCCAAAACAACAACAACTATCCCAACAATCGCAACTACAACAAACGGCACAACAACAACAACAACAACAACAACAACAACAACAACTACAACAATCATCCCAACAATAATAACAACCGCAACAACAACAACAATCAGAAGCAGCTATGCCAAAGGTGTGAAAAGTATCACTCGGGGTTTTGCACCAAATTTTGCAACAAGTGTAAAAGAAATGGTCATAGCACGGCGAAGTGTGAGGTCTACGGACCAGGGGTTAACAGAACGAAAGGAACAAATAGTGTCGAAACAAGTAATGGCGGAGCAAGTAGTGTCGGAGCAAGTTATGCCAATGTAGTTTATTATAAATGTGGAAAAGCGGGCCACATTATTAGAAATTGCCCGAACCAGGAGAACACGAATGGACAAGGCCGCGGAAGAGTTTTCAATATTAATGCAGCAGAGGTACAGGAAGACCTGGAGCTTATTACGGGTACGTTTCTTATTGACAATAAATCTGCTTACGTTTTATTTGATTCGGGTGCGGATAGAAGCTATATGAGTAGAGATTTTTGAGCTAAATTAAGTTGTCCATTGACGCCGTTGGATAGCAAATTTTTACTCGAATTAGCAAACGGTAAATTAATTTCAGCAGATTATATATGCCGGAATCGAGAAATTAAACTGGGTAGCGAAATATTTAAGATTGATTTGATACCAGTAGAGTTAGGGAGTTTTGATGTAATAGTTGGCATGGACTGGCTGAAGGAGATGAAAGCAGAGATTGTATGTTACAAAAATGCAATTCGCATTGTACGAGAAGAAGGAGAACCCTTAATGGTGTACGGAGAAAAGGGCAACACGAAGCTACATCTTATTAGTAATTTGAAGGCACAAAAACTAATAAGAAAAGGTTGCTATGTTGTTCTAGCACACGTCGAGAAAGTACAAACTGAAGAAAAGAGCATCAGTGATGTTCCCGTCGCAAAAGAATTTCCCGATGTATTTCCGAAAGAATTACCGGGATTACCCCCACATCGATCCGTTGAATTTTAAATCGACCTTGTACCAGGAGCTGCACAAATAGCTCGTGCTCCATATAGACTCGCACCCATCGAAATGAAAGAATTACAAAGTCAGTTACAGTAACTTTTAGAGCGTGGTTTCATTCGACCAAGTACATCACCATGGGGAGCTCCTGTTCTGTTTGTGAAGAAGAAAGATGGTACATTCAGGTTGTGTATCGACTACCGAGAGTTGAACAAACTTACCATCAAGAACCGCTACCCACTACCGAGAATCGACGACTTATTTGATCAAGTACAAGGCTCGTCTGTTTATTTGAAGATCGATTTACATTCTGGATATCATCAAATGCGAGTAAAGGAGGATGATATTCCAAAAACTGCTTTTAGGATGCCTATTGGTCATTACGAGTTTATGGTTATGCCATTTAGATTGACTAACGCACCAGCTGTGTTCATGAACCTTATGAACTGAGTGTGTGGGTCATATCTTGACAAGTTTGTCATTGTTTTCATCGATGACCTACTTATTTACTCAAAGAATGATCAAGAGCACGAAGAACATTTGAGAAAAGTGCTAGAAGTATTGAGGAAAGAAAAACTGTACGCTAAGTTTTCAAAGTGTGCATTTTGGTTGGAAGAAGTTCAATTCCTCGGTCACATAGTGAACAAAGAATGTATCCAGGTGGACCCAGCAAAGATCGAAACCGTTGAAAAGTGGGAAACCCCAAAAACTCCGAAACACATACGCCAGTTTTTAGGACTAGCTGGTTACTACAGAAGGTTCATCCAAGACTTTTCTAGAATAGCAAAACCCTTAACTACATTAACGCATAAAGGGAAGAAATTTGAATGGAAAGATGAGCAAGAGAAAGCGTTTCAATTGTTAAAGAAAAGGTTAACTACGGCACCTATATTGTCATTACCTAAAGGGAATGATGATTTTGTGATATATTGTGACGCCTCAAAGCAAGGTCTCGGTTGTATATTAATGCAACGAACGAAAGTAATTGCTTATGCGTATAGACAATTGAAGATTCACGAACAGAATTATACGACGCATGATTTGGAATTAGGCGCGGTTGTTTTTGCATTAAAGACTTGGAGGCACTACTTATATGGGGTCAAAAGTATTATATATACCGACCACAAAAGTCTTCAACACATATTTAATCAGAAACAACTGAATATGAGGCAGCGTAGGTGGATTGAATTGTTGAATGATTATGACTTTGAGATTCGTTACCACCCGGGGAAGGCAAATGTGGTAGCTGACACCTTGAGCAGAAAGGACAGAGAACCCATTCGAGTAAAAGCTATGAATATAATGATTCACACTAACCTTACTACTCAGCAAGTCAGCACGCTTCCTGCCAATGAGAGAAGATGACAAAATGGAGAAGTTGGCGCGATTGTATTTGAAGGAGGTTGTCTCCCGACATAGAATACCCGTCTCTATTATCTCTGATAGGGATGGTAGATTTGTTTCAAGGTCCTGGCAGACGTTACAACAAGTATTGGGGACTCGTCTAGACATGAGTACTGCCTATCATCCACAAACTGATGGGCAGAGCGAAAGGACGATACAAACGCTTGAAGACATGCTACGAGCATGTGTTATTGATTTCGGAAACAGTTGGGATCGACACCTACCGTTAGCAGAATTTTCCTACAACAACATTTATCATTCTAGTATTGAGATGGCTCCATTTGAGGCACTTTATGGTAGAAAGTGCAGGTCTCCGATTTGTTGGAATGAAGTGGGGGATAGACAGATTACGGGTCCGGAGATAATACAAGAAACTACCGAGAAAATCATCCAAATTCAACAACGATTGAAAACTGCCCAGAGTCGACAAAAGAGATATAGAGTTTGAAATTGGAGAAAAGGTCATGCTTAAGGTTTCACCTTGGAAAGGCGTTGTTCGATTTGGTAAACGGGGGAAACTAAATCCAAGGTACATTGGACCATTCAAGATTATAGATCGTGTCAGACCAGTAGCTTACCAACTGGAGCTACCTCAACAACTCGCAGCTGTACATAACACTTTTTACGTCTCGAATTTGAAGAAATGTTTTGCTAAAGCAGATCTCACTATTCCGTTGGACGAAATCTAAATCAATGAAAAACTTCAATTCATTGAAGAACCCGTTGAAATAATGGATCGTGAGGTTAAGAGACTTAAGCAAAACAAAAGTTAATCCTTCTAACTTGACTTTTAAAATCAACTAAACACATGTTCTATATCTATATGATATGCTAACTTATTGATTTAAAACCTGGAAACACGATGAACACCATAAAATCGGATATACGCCGTCGTAGTGAAACCGGGGGCTGTTTTGGTTTGGATAATTAAAAACTATGATAAACTTTGATTTAAAAGTTGTTCTTCTGAGAAAATGATTTTTCTTATGAACATGAAACTATATCCAAAAATCATGGTTAAACTCAAAGTGGAAGTATGTTTACAAAAACGACTTGTAACCTGTAATTCCGACTATAAACTTATACTTTTTCTGTATAGATTCATAAATTTAAGTTCAATATGAAACCATAGCAATTTGATTTACTCAAAACGGATTTAAAATGAAGAAGTTATGGGTAAAACAAGATTGGTTATTTTTTGCTTGTTGTAACTACGTGAAAATTGTTAACAAATCTATATTAATCACATCCTAGCTAACTTATATTGTATTATACATGTATTCTAATATATTATGTAATCTTGAGATACCATAGACACGTATGAAAATATTTTGACATATCATATCGACCCATCTATATATTATTTGGAACAACCATAGACACTCTATATGCAGTAATGTTGGAGTTAGCTATACAGGGTTGAGGTTGATTCCAAAAATATATATAGTTTGAGTTGTGATCTAGCCTGAGACGTGTATACACTGGGTCGTGGATTGATTCAAGATAATATATATCGATTTATTTCTGTACATCTAATTATGGACAACTAGTTGTAGGTTACTAACAAGGACAGCTGACTTAATAAACTTAAAACAGTAAAACGTATTAAAAATGTTGTAAATATATTTTGAACATACTTTGATATATATGTACATATTTGTTATAGGTTCGTGAATCGACTAGTGGCCAAGTCTTACTTCCCGACGAAGTAAAAATCTGTGAAAGTGAGTTATAGTCCCACTTTTAAAATCTAATATTTTTGGGATGAGAATACATGCAGGTTTTATAAATGATTTACAAAATAGACACAAGTACGTGAAACTACATTCTATGGTTGAATTATCGAAATCGAATATGCCCCTTTTTATTAAGTGTGGTAATCAAAGAATTAGGGAACAAACACCTTAATTAACGCGAATCCTAAAGATAGATCTATTGGTCCTAACAAACCCCATCCAAAGTACCGGATGCTTTAGTATTTCGAAATTTATATCATATCCGAAGGGTGTTCCGGAATGATAGGGATATTCTTATATATGCATCTTGTTAATGTCGGTTACTAGGTGTTCGCCATATGAATGATTTTTATCTCTATGTATGGGATGTATTGAAATATTAAATCTTGTGGTCTATTATTATGATTTCATAATATATAGGTTAAACCTATAACTCAACAACATTTTTGTTGACGTTTTAAGCATGTTTATTCTCAGGTGATTATTAAGAGCTTCCGCTGTTGCATACTAAAATAAGGACAAGATTTGGAGTCCATGCTTGTATGATATTATGTAAAAACTGCATTCAAGAAAATTATTTTTGATGTAATATATTATTATTGTAAACCAATATGTAATGGTCGTGTGTAAACGGTATATTTTAGATTATCATTATTTGATAATCTACGTAATTCTTTTAAACCTTTATCGATAAAATAAAGGTTATGGTTGTTTTAAAAATGAATGCAGTCTTTAAAAAACGTCTCATATAGAGGTCAAAACCTCGCGACGAAATCAATTAATATGGAACGTTTATAATCAATATGAACGGGAGATTTTAGATTAATATTTACATAATTAATGTTTTCAACATGTTAAGCAATCAAACTCATTAAGACTTGGTTATTTGAAATGAATTTTATACAAACATTTGGCCACCCCGTCTATCTGACGATTCACGAACGTTATAATTCGTAATAATTATTTAATGACGTATATATGAATATAAATATATACTCATGATTGTTAAATGATATTTAAGTATCTCATTACATATATTAACAATTGGTTATATACATAAAATGATATTACGAACTTAAAGACTTCAAGACTATATACATATATATAACGATTAACGTTGTAATAACTTCTAAATTAAAATGTATGTATATGTATTGTATTAATATGTATTAATACACCTTTGAAGGACTTAAACATATATACTAACATACTTATACTTAACAAAGATAGCTATACTCATAATCTCATTCAATTCCATCAAGAATTCTATTCGTATTCATTCGGTATTTACACCCGTATCATACCCAGCTTCCATACTTAAATACTATGAGTATATACCAATATGAAATACCCATTTATAGCCTCCTTAGCAGCCCTATGAGTCACAAGATAAGGATAAACATGATGGAGACTTGTGGGAACCAACATTTAACTTCTAGTTTGCATTATTATGCTATATTCCAAATTTTAATAAAGTCTCTTAACCATATACATGAACCACGACTTTTAACACTCTTTTTACTCATTCATATCAGCTATTTAACTTACCTTCACTCTCATAATACTCACACACAAGAACTCCAAGTATTCTCTCCATTTCTTACTCTTTAAACACTCTTTAAACACACATACTTCAAGTAATAGAAAATCTTCATTCACTTTGATCATAAACTAGCTTCAAGAACACTTTGTTAACTCATCTACTCCTCTTTATCAAGGTAAGAATCATATATAAGCTTTGGTTCAACTCATATACTTATAACTATCTTAATTCAAGATAGAAATCTTATTCGAACTTTTGTGCATTCTATGATTCTACTCCAAGGATTACAAGCCATCAAGGATATCTTTGATTACAAGATTATCATCTTATTTTATCAGAAACTTTGTTCATTTAATTTGAGGTAGTCACCTTATTCATAATCTTTTTCAATTCATATCCATATAGCTATCTTATTATGAGTTTATAACTTACAACAACAAGAACATAGTTTAGATTAATTCTAAACTTGTTCACAAACAAACTTAATCCTTCTAACTTAACTTTTAAAATACTTCAACACATGTATTATGATAGTATGTCAAGCTAACATAAGGATATAAAACTTGTAAACACGAAGAACACCTTAAAACTGAACATACGCCGTCATAGATCATCGGGGGCTGTTTTGGGTTTGATTTTAAAAACCTATCTTAAACTTTGAATTAAAAGATTTTCTTTGGTGAAAAATATTATTTTATATGGATATGAAATATACTCAAAATCCATGGTTAAACTCTAATTGGAAGTATGTTTTTCAAAAGAGTCATCAAGATGTCGTTCTTACGACGAATATGACTATCTTCTTGTATTTGACACCTAAGCTGTATTTTCGACTATAAACATATACTTTTTCTTTTTAGATTAATAAATAACGGTTCGATACAAAACTATGGCAAGTCGAATCACTCAAAACGGATTTGTAACGAACAAATTATGGGTAAAACAAAATTGGATATTTTTGTTTGTTTTTAGCTACGGTTTTGATTAATAAAAATGGATGCTAACCTTATCCTAGCTAACTTACCCTGTATCCTACATGTATTTATACATGTCTTGTTCCTGAACTTATGGAAATACAATATATAATAGTCATGATTAATTTCTACGATAATATATTATAGTCATAATAAAGATCGTAAGGCACCATATATATATATATATATATGACTTGATCACCGTGGATTCGTGTGCAAAGTTTTGACATATCATTTTGACTTCTTCTATATATATTATTGGAACGAACTATAAGACACCATTGGCAGTAATCTCGAGTTAGCTGTGGGTCGAAGTGGATTCCAACATAATATATATACTTTGAGTTGTGATCGAGCCTGAGACATGTATACAATGGGTCGCGGATTGCTTCAGAAAATATACATATTATGTGTCTTATTATATTAAGACAATATATTATAGTGTTAGTAAATTCTAACACAATATACACATTTATATTTATATATATATTTATACTATTGGACTATCGGACTATTGGACTACGAACATTGAACTACTAACAATGGACAATTAAAATAAACAAGTATCATAAGTATGGAATATTAATTATATATATATATCTTGACACAAGAATATTATTATTAGGTTCGTGAATTTGTCAAAGGCCAAGTCTTATTACCATCTATTCGGAAATCATCACAAGTGAGTTATAGTCCCATTTTTACTATCTAAATTATTTTGGGATGAGAATACATGCAAATTTATAAATATTTTACAAAATAAGCACAAGTTCATGAAACTACATTCTACGATTGTTTCGTTATACCAGATATCTGTACTTATTATTATTATTATGCTTGGTAACCTAAGAATTAGTGAAAAACACTAATTAACGCGAATCCTAAAGTTAGATCTACAGGCACCAACCACCCCCATTTTCGAATAGTGGAAATGCTTTAGTACTTCGAAGGGTTCTTGTCATACATTTGAATAGTGAAATGTATGATGCCAAATATCTTAAGAGCTCTATGTTAAGGTCGGTTACCAGGCGACTCATTGTATGAATGATTTTTGCAGTTGTAATGATCCTGCGCATTTAATAAAATGAAATCTTGTTGCTTATTAAATGTTATGATTATTATATAGAAACTAAACCTATGACTCGCCAATAATTTTGTTGACTTTTTTAAGCATGTTTATTCTCAGGTGATTATTAGAAAGCTTCCGCTGTTGCATGTTTACTCAACGTCAAGATTTGGAGTCATCATGCTTTTCTAAATAAATAAACTTGCATTCGGGAATTGTATTTGTAATATATTGTTGACAAGTATGTAATCGTGTGTGTAAAATACATGTATTTTGAGGAAATTGTCTTTAATCGACAATCAAACCTTATGCTTTTAAACCTTTATTCAATAATAAAGGTTATGGTTATTTTAAAATGAATGCAAGCTTTGAAAACGTCTCATATAGAGGTCAAAACCTTGCAAAGAAATCAATTAATATGAAACGTTTATAATTAATATGAACGGGGCATTTCAGTTGGTATCCGAGCGTTGGTCTTAGAGAATCAGAAAATTTTTCATTAGTGTGTCTAACTGATTTTTGATGCATTAATGAGTCTGGACTTCGACCGTAATTGTTTTAAAAATGATTGCTTAATATAATTGTTGGAAAGATAAGATTATTAACATATAAATATTATAAGATATATCATTCTCTTAACGTGCCTGCTATTATGTGATAGATGACTTCATCCGATCATATAAGTATCTCTAGTGATTCAGATTTCATTTACTTATCAAGTGATTCGGATGTTGAGTCAAAGCATACAACTTATGAACCAACGGAAAAGTTAACTTTTGGTACTACCATTAAAGAGGAAAATTGTTGGGAAAATTGGGAAGATTCACAATTGCCAGAAGAGGTTCCGGAAGAGGATCCGGAAGAAGATCCAAAGGAGGAACCCGAAGAAGAGGATCCTGAAGAATTTGTGGAAATTACCGAACCACAACGTGATGTGGGAAAATCTTTGGCTGTTATAGCCAATCCCAAACCCGATGAACCTATTATGACCCAAAATGTTTGTGACCATCCACATGAACCATCTAAGAAAGCAGTTTACAAAATGACCACTCGTATAACGACTGGTGGTTTTGTTCCTAAGCAATTAGCCGAAAGAACCAATTGGGAGGAATTGGAAAAAGAACTATCCAAACGAAGATCCAAACATTTGACTGAGAAAGAAACAACGTCAACATCTAAGAAACCTCATTATTCTAAAACTATCGACGACTACCCTATATTCCAAGCATTGTATAATATGAATTATATTGTGTGTTTAAGTTTGTAAGAAAATCCGCAATGTAATTTTCCTTATGATTGTATAATAATAAGAATAAGCATGGAAGGTTTATTATTATTATTACAACTTATTATTACGTAGTAGCGTAATAACTTACCATAGTTTTTCATATTAGAATTTTAGTAGTTAATATGTGTGTTAGCTGCTAAGTATGAACATTATTATAGTTATAAAATGCTAATATGAAGAAAAGGCTTTTATAATAATAAGTTCATATTAAGCTACAAAATACTTTTTGGCTACTTCTAAAATTCTATATGATTAACTCAGTCGGCTATTTTTGAAGGAAATGGCTCCTCCAGCTACTAGACAACAATAATTGAACACAGAAGAACTTCAAGCTTTCGCTGCAAATATGGCTGCAGTGGTGAATGCAATGAACAACAATAACCAATCGGGTTTCAGCAGTGGAGGAAACAATGGCAACCGGGTAGGATGTTCCTACAAAGCTTTTATGGCCTGCAAACCCAATGAGTTTGAAGGAACCGAAGGACCCGTTGGACTAAAGCGGTAGACAGATAAGGTTGAAGCCGTGTTTGCAATCAGCAACTGCGCAGAAGAGGATAAAGTTAAGTATGGCACACATACTTTCAGGGGTACTGCTTTGACATGGTGGAATACCTACATGGATTACGTAGGACAGAATACCGCCTACGCACTTCCATGGTCCGCCTTCAAGCACATGATGAAGGAAGAGTACCATCCCAGAACTGAAATCAACAAGCTCAAGGAAGAGCTTAAAGCACTGACAACCCAAGGGTTAGACGTCATTACCTACGAGCGACGTTTCAACGAACTAGTTTTAATGTGTCCTGGAGTATTTGAGGATGAAGAGGCAAAATTGAAGCGTTCATAAAAGGGTTTCCGGAACGAATCCAAGAGCATGTAGGTGCTAACGACCCTGCAACAATGCAGAAAGTGAGTCGTATAGCCCACAAATTGATAGGCCAAATTACAGGAAGGATAAAGAAAGAGGCGGCCGAGGAGGCCATAATGAAACATGGAAAGAGAAAGTGGGAGGAAAGCAGTGATCAGGGTCACCAGTCTAACAACAACAATCAAAACAACAACTACAACAATAATCGCAACCACCCCAAAAAAAACAATAATCGTAACAACAACCGTAACAATAACCGCAACAACCATTCCAATAACAATTACAACAACAACAACCGCAACCAAAACTACAACAACAACAACAACAACCCCAATCCTAACAATAACAACAACAACAACAGTCTCAACAACAATAACCCTAACAACAACAATAACAACAACAACAACAACAACAACAACGACAACAAAAAGCAAAGAACTATATGCCCAAGGTGTGATACGTTTCATCCGGAGTGGTTTTGTAGAGAGTTATGTACCAGGTGCAACAGGAATGGCCATATTGCGGCAAAGTGTGAAGTCTACGGACCAAATAGAAACAAAGGAGCAAATAATGCCGGAACAAATAATAACAGCGTTGTTTGCTATGGATGTGGAAAACCGGGCCATACCATAAACCAGTGCCGGAATGGAAATAGGCAAGGCCGTGAGAGAGCCTTCAACATTAATGGGGAGAAAGCACAGGAAGACCCAAAGCTTGTTACGGGTACGTTTCTTATCAACAATACACCTGCTTATGTTTTATTTGATTCAGGTGCCGATAGAAGTTATATGAGTAGAGAATTTTGTGCCAAATTAATTTTCCCGCTAACGCCTTTGGATAAAAAGTGTATAGTTGAAGTAGCAAACGGTAAACTAATTAAGGTTGATAAAATTTACCAAAATCGAAAAATTAGTTTAGTTAGCGAAACGTTTGCAATTGATTTAATACCGGTGGAATTGGGAAGCTTCGACGTAATTATTGGAATGGACTGGATGTCCAGGGTGAAATCCGAAGTTGTTTGTCATGAGAAGGCGATTCGCATTCCGAGGGAAGACGGGTTACCCTTAATGGTGTACGGAGAAAAGGGTAATGCCAAATTAAATCTTATCAATAGTTTGAAGGCGCGCAAACTAATAAGAAAAGGTTGTTATGCCGTACTAGCACACGTCGAGAAGGTTGAAAAAGAAGAAAAGAAAATCGATGACGTTTCCGTTGCAAGAGAATTTCCTGAGGTGTTTCTGAACGAATTACCGGGACTACCTCCACACCGATCCGTTGAATTCTAAATAGATCTTGTACTGGGAGCCGCACCAATAGCTCGTGCTCCATATAGACTTGCGCCCACCGAAATGAAAGAATTACAAAGTCAGCTACAAGAATTATTAGAATGTAGTTTCATCCGACCGAGTACGTCACCATGGGGAGCTCCAATTTTGTTCGTTAAAAAGAAAGATAGGTCTTTTCGCATGTGTAACGATTACCGCGAGCTGAATAAAGTCACCATTAAAAACTGATACCCTTTACCCCAAATCGATGACCTATTTGATCAACTCCAAGGTTTGAGCGTATACTCCAAAATCGACCTAAGGTCGGGTTATCATCAACTAAGGGTTAAAGAAGCCGATATACTGAAAACAGCCTTCAGAACTCGTTATGGCCACTATGAATTCATGGTTATCCCATTCCGTTTAACCAATGCACCCGCAGTTTTCATGGACCTCATGCACCGAGTATGTAGTCCATATTTAGATAAGTTTGTTATTGTCTTTATTGATGACATCCTTATCTATTCGAAGAATAACCAAGAACACGAACAGCACTTGAGACTTGTGTTAGAGTTGTTAAGAAAAGAACAATTTTATGCTAAGTTCTCTAAATGTGCTTTTTGGTTAAATGAAGTACAATTTCTTGGCCACGTAGTCAGTAGTAATGGAATCAAAGTTGATCCCGCCAAGATTGAAGCCATCAAAAATTGGGAGACCCCAAAAACTCCAACGCAAATACGTCAATTTTTGGGTTTAACCGGTTACTACAGGAGGTTTATTCATGATTTCTCCCGAGTAGCCAAACCATTAACCGCATTGACGCATAAGGGGAAGAAGTATGAATGAACTTCCGAACAAGAGAGTGTCTTCCAATTGTTGAAAAAGAAGTTGACTACGGCACCTATTTTATCGTTACCTGATGGAATGGATTTTATCTACTGCGACGCATCAAGAATGGGTTTTGGGTGTGTTCTTATGCAACGGAAGAAGGTGATTGCATATGCTTCTCGACAACTCAAAATTCATGAACAAAACTACACCACACACGATCTAGAATTGGGCGCCGTTGTTTTTGTATTAAAGTTGTGGAGACATTATCTATATGGGGTCAAGTTCATCATATACACTGACCACAAAAGTCTTCAACATATTTTAAATCAAAAGCAACTAAATATGAGGCAGCGTAGGTGGGTTGAGCTGCTAAATGATTATGATTGTGAAATCCGTTACCACCCGGGGAAAGCAAATGTGGTAGCCGATGCCTTGAGTTGAAAGGAAAGAGAACCTATTCGAGTAAAAGCTATGAACATGATTATTCATACTAATCTTACTACTCGAATAAAAGAGGCACAACAGGAGGTTTTGAAGGAAGGAATTTTTGGAAGGGAAATACCCAAAGGATTAGAAAAACAGCTTAATATTCAGGAAGACGAAACCAGGTATTTAGCTGAAAGAATTTGGGTACCGAGGAATGGGGATTTGAGAAAAGTGGTACTAGATGAAGCACATAAAACTAGATATTCAATACATCCCGGAGCGGGAAAAATGTACCAAGACCTCAAGAGAAACTTTTGGTGGCCAGGAATGAAGGCCGATATAGCCATATATGTTGGAGCATGTTTGACTTGTTCTAAAGTCAAAGCTGAGCATCAGAAACCATATGGTCTACTCCAACAACCTGAAATCCTAGAATGGAAATGAGAAAACATTACCATGGATTTCATTGCTAAGTTACTGAGAACCGCAGGTGGTTATGATATGATTTGGGTAATAGTCGATCGTCTTACTAAGTCAGCACACTTTCTGCCAATAAAAGAAGAGGATGGTATAGAGAAATTAGCACGATTATATCTGAAAGAAGTTGTTTCTAGACATGGTATACCAATCTCTATTATCTCTGATCGTGATAGCAGATTTACTTCTAGATTCTAGATTTAAGTACTGCCTATCATCCACAAACTGATGGGCAGAGTGAAAGGATGATTCAGACACTCGAAGACATGCTACGAGCATGTGTTATTGATTTTGGAAGCAGTTGGGATCGACATCTACCGTTAGCTGAGTTTTCCTACAACAACAGCTATCATTCTAGTATTGAGGCGGCACCGTTCGAGGCACTTTATGGGAGGAAATGCAGGTCTCTGATTTGTTGGAGTGATGTGGGGGAAAAATAGATTACAGGTCCGGAAAATATCCAGGAAACTACTGACAAGGCCATTCAGATTCAGCAACGATTGAAAACAGCCCGGAGTCGGCAAAAGAGCTACGCGGATGTTAGAAGGAAACCTTTAGAGTTTAAGGAGGGTGATATGGTTATGCTTAAGGTATCACCTTGGAAAGGTGTTATTCATTTTGTAAAGCGAGGGAAATTGAGCCCAAGATACATTGGGGCATTCAAGATCGAAAAACGCATTGGGTGAAATGTCCCGTTCTTATTGATTAAAAACGTTCCATATTAATTGATTTCGTTGCGAGGTTTTGACCTCTATATGAGACGTTTTTCAAAGACTGCATTCATTTTTAAAACAAACCATAACCTTTATTTCATAAATAAAGGTTTAAAAAGCTTTACGTAGATTATCAAATAATGATAATCTAAAATATCCTGTTTACACACGACCATTACATAATGGTTTACAATACAAATATGTTACATCGAAATCAGTTTCTGGAATGCAGTTTTTACACAATATCATACAAACATGGACTCCAAATCTTGTCCTTATTTTAGTATGCAACAGCGGAAGCTCTTAGTATTCACCTGAGAATAAACATGCTTTAAACGTCAACTAAAATGTTGGTGAGTTATAGGTTTAACCTATATATATCAAATCGTAACAATAGACCACAAGATTTCATATTTCAATACACATCCCATACATAGAGATAAAAATCATTCATATGGTGAACACCTGGTAACCGACATTAACAAGATGCATATATAAGAATATCCCCATCATTCCGGGACACCCTTCGGATATGATATAAATTTCGAAGTACTAAAGCATCCGGTACTTTGGATGGGGCTTGTTAGGCCCGATAGATCTATCTTTAGGATTCGCGTCAATTAGGGTGTCTGTTCCCTAATTCTTAGATTACCAGCCTTAATAAAAAGGGGCATATTCGATTTCGATAATTCAACCATAGAATGTAGTTTCACGTACTTGTGTCTATTTTGTAAATCATTTATAAAACCTGCATGTATTCTCATCCCAAAAATATTAGATTTTAAAAGTGGGACTATAACTCACTTTCACAGATTTTTACTTCGTCGGGAAGTAAGACTTGGCCACTGGTTGATTCACGAACCTATAACAATATATACATATATATCAAAGTATGTTCAAAATATATTTACAACACTTTTAATATATTTTGATGTTTTAAGTTTATTAAGTCAGCTGTCCTCGTTAGTAACCTACAACTAGTTGTCCACATTTAGATGTACAGAAATAAATCGATAAATATTATCTTGAATCAATCCACGACCCAGTGTATACGTATCTCAGTATTGATCACAACTCAAACTATATATATTTTGGAATCAACCTCAACCCTGTATAGCTAACTCCAACATTCACATATAGAGTGTCTATGGTTGTTCCGAAATATATATAGATGTGTCGACATGATAGGTCGAAACATTGTATACGTGTCTATGGTATCTCAAGATTACATAATATACAATACAAGTTGATTAAGTTATGGTTGGAATAGATTTGTTACCAATTTTCACGTAGCTAAAATGAGAAAAATTATCCAATCTTGTTTTACCCATAACTTCTTCATTTTAAATCCGTTTTGAGTGAATCAAATTGCTATGGTTTCATATTGAACTCTATTTTATGAATCTAAACAGAAAAGTATAGGTTTATAGTCGGAAAAATAAGTTACAAGTCTTTTTTGTAAAGGTAGTCATTTCAGTCGAAAGAACGACGTCTAGATGACCATTTTAGAAAACATACTTCCACTTTGAGTTTAATCATAATTTTTGGATATAGTTTCATGTTCATAATAAAAATCATTTTCTCAGAATAACAACTTTAAAATCAAAGTTTATCATAGTTTTTAATTAACTAACCCAAAACAGCCCGCGGTGTTACTACGACGGCGTAAATCCGGTTTTACGGTGTTTTTCGTGTTTTCAGGTTTTAAATCATTAAGTTAGCATATCATATAGATATAGAACATGTGTTTAGTTGATTTTAAAAGTCAAGTTAGAAGGATTAACTTTTGTTTGCGAACAAGTTTAGAATTAACTAAACTATGTTCTAGTGATTACAAGTTTAAACCTTCGAATAAGATAGCTTTATATGTATGAATCGAATGATGTTATGAATATCATTACTACCTTAAGTTCCTTGGATAAACCTACTGGAAAAGTGAAAAATGGATCTAGCTTCAATGGATCCTTGGATGGCTCGAAGTTCTTGAAGCAGAATCATGACACGAAAACAAGTTCAAGTAAGATCATCACTTGAAATAAGATTGTTATAGTTATAGAAATTGAACCAAAGTTTGAATATGATTATTACCTTGTATTAGAATGATAACCTACTGTAAGAAACAAAGATTTCTTGAGGTTGGATGATCACCTTACAAGATTGGAAGTGAGCTAGCAAACTTGAAAGTATTCTTGATTTTATGAAACTAGAACTTTTGGAATTTATGAAGAACACTTAGAACTTGAAGATAGAACTTGAGAGAGATCAATTAGATGAAGAAAATTGAAGAATGAAAGTGTTTGTAGGTGTTTTTAGTCGTTGGTGTATGGATTAGATATAAAGGATATGTAATTTTGTTTTCATGTAAATAAGTCATGAATGATTACTCATATTTTTGTAATTTTATGAGATATTTCATGCTAGTTGCCAAATGATGGTTCCCACATGTGTTAGGTGACTCAAATGGGCTGCTAAGAGCTGATCATTGGAGTGTATATACCAATAGTACATACATCTAAAAGCTGTGTATTGTACGAGTACGAATACGGGTGCATACGAGTAGAATTGTTGATGAAACTGAACGAGGATGTAATTGTAAGCATTTTTGTTAAGTAGAAGTATTTTGATAAGTGTATTGAAGTCTTTCAAAAGTGTATAAATACATATTAAAACACTACATGTATATACATTTTAACTGAGTCGTTAAGTCATCGTTAGTCGTTACATGTAAGTGTTGTTTTGAAACCTTTAGGTTAACGATCTTGTTAAATGTTGTTAACCCAATGTTTATAATATCAAATGAGATTTTAAATTATTATATTATCATGATATTATCATGTATGAATATCTCTTAATATGATATATATACATTAAATGTCTTTACAACGATAATCGTTACATATATGTCTCGTTTAAAAATCATTAAGTTAGTAGTCTTGTTTTTACATATGTAGTTCATTGTTAATATACTTAATGATATGTTTACTTATCATAGTATCATGTTAACTATATATATATCCATATATATGTCATCATATAGTTTTTACAAGTTTTAACGTTCGTGAATCACCGGTCAACTTGGGTGGTCAATTGTCTATATGAAACATATTTCAATTAATCAAGTCTTAACAAGTTTGATTGCTTAACATGTTGGAAACATTTAATCATGTAAATATCAATCTCAATTAATATATATAAACATGGAAAAGTTCGGGTCACTACAGTAACTACCCGTTAAATAAATTTCGTCCCGAAATTTTAAGCTGTTGAAGGTGTTGATAAATCTTCTGGAAATAGATGCGGGTATTTCTTCTTCATCTGATCTTCACGCTCCCAGGTAAACTCGGGTCCTCTACGAGCATTCCATCGAACCTTAACAATTGGTATCTTGTTTTGCTTAAGTCTTTTAACCTCACGATCCATTATTTCGACGGGTTCTTCGATGAATTGAAGTTTCTCGTTGATTTGGATTTCATCTAACGGAATAGTGAGATCTTCTTTAGCAAAACATTTCTTTAAATTTGAGACGTAGAAAGTGTTATGTACAGCCGCGAGTTGTTGAGGTAACTCTAGTCGGTAAGCTACTGGTCCGATACGATCAATAATCTTGAATGGTCCAATATACCTTGGATTTAATTTCCCTCGTTTACCAAATCGAACAACGCCTTTCCAAGGTGCAACTTTAAGCATGACCATCTCTCCAATTTCAAATTCTATATCTTTTCTTTTAATGTCAGCGTAGCTCTTTTGTCGACTTTGGGCGGTTTTCAACCGTTGTTGAATTTGGATGATCTTCTCGGTAGTTTCTTGTATAATCTCCGGACCCGTAATCTGTCTATCCCCCACTTCACTCCAACAAATCGGAGACCTGCACTTTCTACCATATAGTGCTTCAAACGGCGCCATCTCAATGCTTGAATGGTAGCTGTTGTTGTAGGAAAATTCTGCTAACGGTATATGTCGATCCCAACTGTTTCCGAAATCAATAACACATGCTCGTAGCATGTCTTCAAGCATTTGTATCGTCCTTTCGCTCTGCCCATCAGTTTGTGGATGATAGGCAGTACTCATGTCTAGACGAGTTCCTAATACTTGCTGTAATGTCTGCCAGAATCTTGAAATAAATCTGCCATCCCTATCAGAGATAATAGAGATTGGTATTCCATGTCTGGAGATGACTTCCTTCAAATACAGTCATGCTAACTTCTCCATCTTGTCATCTTCTCTTATTGGCAAGAAGTGTGCTGATTTGGTGAGACGGTCAACTATTACCCAAATAGTATCAAAACCACTTGCAGTCCTTGGCAATTTAGTGATGAAATCCATGGTAATGTTTTCCCATTTCCATTCCGGGATTTCGGGTTGTTGAAGTAGACCTGATGGTTTCTGATGATCAGCTTTGACCTTAGAACACGTCAAACATTCTCCTACGTATTTAGCAACATCGGCTTTCATACCCGGCCACCAAAAATGTTTCTTGAGATCCTTGTACATCTTCCCCGTTCCAGGATGTATTGAGTATCTGGTTTTATGAGCTTCTCTAAGTACCATTTCTCTCATATCTCCAAATTTTGGTACCCAAATCCTTTCAGCCCTATACCGGGTTCCGTCTTCTCGAATATTAAGATGCTTCTCCGATCCTTTGGGTATTTCATCCTTTAAATTTCCCTCTTTTAAAACTCCTTGTTGCGCCTCCTTTATTTGAGTAGTAATGTTATTATGAATCATTATATTCATAGATTTTACTCGAATGGGTTCTCTGTCCTTCCTGCTCAAGGCATCGGCTACCACATTTGCCTTCCCCGGGTGGTAACGAATCTCAAAGTCGTAATCATTCAATAATTCAATCCACCTACGCTGCCTCGTATTCAGTTGTTTCTGATTAAATATGTGTTGAAGACTTTTGTGGTCGGTATATATAATACTTTTGACCCCATATAAGTAGTGCCTCCAAGTCTTTAATGCAAAAATAACCGCGCCTAATTCCAAATCATGCGTCGTATAATTTTGTTCGTGAATCTTCAATTGTCTAGACGCATAAGCAATCACCTTCGTTCGTTGCATTAATACACAACCGAGACCTTGCTTTGATGCATCACAATAAATCACAAAATCATCATTCCCTTCAGGCAATGACAATATAGGTGCCGTAGTTAGCTTTTTCTTCAATAACTGAAACGCTTTCTCTTGTTCATCATTCCATTCAAATTTCTTCCCTTTATGCGTTAATGCAGTCAAGGGTTTTGCTATTCTGGAAAAGTCTTGGATGAACCTTCTGTAGTAACCAGCTAGTCCTAAAAACTGGCGTATGTGTTTCGGAGTTTTTGGGGTTTCCCACTTTTCAACAGTTTCTATCTTTGCCGGATCCACCTTAATACCTTCTTTGTTCACTATGTGACCGAGGAATTGAACTTCTTCCAACCAAAATGCACACTTTGAAAACTTAGCGTACAATTCTTCCTTCCTCAATACTTCTAACACCTTTCTCAAATGTTCACCGTGTTCTTGGTCATTCTTTGAGTAAATAAGTATGTCATCAATGAAAACAATGACAAACTTGTCAAGGTATGGTCCACACACTCGGTTCATAAGGTCCATGAACACAGCTGGTGCATTAGTTAAACCAAACGGCATGACCATAAACTCGTAATGACCGTAACGTGTTCTGAAAGCAGTCTTTGGAATATCATCTTCTTTCACCCGCATTTGATGATACCCGGAACGTAAGTCAATCTTTGAATAAACAGACGAGCCTTGTAGTTGATCAAATAAGTCATCGATTCTCGGTAGTGGGTAGCGGTTCTTGATGGTAAGTTTGTTCAACTCTCGGTAGTCGATACACAACCTGAATGTACCATCTTTCTTCTTGACAAACAAAACAGGAGCTCCCCACGGTGATGTGCTTGGTCGAATGAAACCACGCTCTAAAAGTTCTTGTAATTGGCTTTGTAGTTCTTTCATCTCGCTGGGTGCGAGTCTGTAAGGAGCACGAGCTATTGGTGCAGCTCCTGGTACAAGATCTATTTGAAATTCAATGGATCGATGTGGGGGTAATCCCGGTAATTCTTTCGGAAATACATCAGGAAATTCTTTTGCGACGGGAACATCATTGATGCTCTTTTCTTCAGTTTGTACTTTCTCGACGTGTGCTAGAACAGCATAGCAACCTTTTCTTATTAGTTTTTGTGCCTTCAAATTACTAATAAGATGTAGCTTCGTGTTGCCCTTTTCTCCGTACACCATTAAGGGTTTTCCTTTTTTTCGTATAATGCGAATTGCATTTTTGTAACAGACGATCTCTGCTTTCACTTCTTTCAACCAGTCCATACCGATTATCACATCAAAACTCCCTAACTCTACTGGTATCAAATCAATCTTAAATGTTTCGCTAACCAGTTTAATTTCTCGATTCCGACATATATTATCTGCTGAAATTAATTTACCATTTGCTAATTCGAGTAAAAATTTACTATCCAAAGGCGTCAATGGACAACTTAATTTAGCACAAAAATCTCTACTCATATAGCTTCTATCCGCACCCGAATCAAATAAAACGTAAGCAAATTTATTGTCAATAAGAAACGTACCCGTAACAAGCTCCGGGTCTTCCTGTGCCTCTGCCGCATTAATATTGAAAACTCTTCCACGGCCTTGTCCATTCGTGTTCTCCTGGTTCGGGCAATTTCTAATAATGTGGCCCGGTTTTCCACATTTATAACAAACTACATTGGCATAACTTGCTCCGACACTACTTGCTCCGCCATTACTCATTCCGACACCATTTGTTCCTTTCGTTCTATTAACCCCTGGTCCGTAGACCTCACACTTCGCCGCGCTATGACCATTTCTTTTACACTTGTTGCAAAATTTGGTGCAGAACCCCGAGTGATTCTTTTCACACCTTTGGCATAGCTGCTTCTGATTGTTGTTGTTGTTGCGGTTATTATTGTTGTTGGGATGATTGTTGTAGTTGCGCTTGTTGTTGTTGTTGTTGTTGGGCCGTTTGTTGTAGTTGCGATTGATGTTGCGATTGTTGGGATAATTGTTGCGATTATTGTTGTAATTGCTGTTGTTGTTGTATTGGTGATTCTTATCACCGTTTTCCTCCCACTTTCTTTTGACTTGCTTCACATTGGCCTCTTCAGCAGTCTGTTCTTTAATTCTTTCTTCAATTTGGTTCACGAGTTTGTGAGCCATTCTACATGCCTGTTGTATGGAGGCGGGCTCGTGTGAACTTATATCTTCTTGGATTCTTTCCGGTAATCCTTTCACAAACGCGTCGATCTTCTCTTCCTCATCTTCGAATGCTCCCGGACACAATAGGCACAATTCTGTGAATCGTCTTTCGTACGTGGTAATATCAAATCCTTGGGTTCGTAACCCTCTAAGTTTTGTCTTGAGCTTATTGACCTCTTTTTTGGGACGGTACTTCTCGTTCATCAAGTGCTTGAATGCTGACCACGGTAGTGCGTACGCATCGTCTTGTCCCACTTGCTCTAGATAGGTATTCCACCATGTTAATGCAGAACCTGTGAAGGTATGCGTAGCGTACTTTACTTTGTCCTCTTCAGTACACTTACTTATGGCAAACACCGATTCGACCTTCTAGGTCCACCGTTTCAATCCGATCGGTCCTTCGGTTCCATCAAATTCCAAAGGTTTGCAGGCAGTGAATTCTTTGTAGGTGCATCCTACACGATTTCCTGTACTGCTAGATCCAAGGTTATTGTTGGTATGTAGCGCAGCCTGTACTGCGGCTATGTTTGAAGCTAGAAAAGTACGGAATTCCTCTTCATTCATATTCACGGTGTGTCGAGTAGTCGGTGCCATTTCCTTCAAAATAGTTAAATGGAACAAGTTAATCATACAGAATATTAAGAGTAGTTAATAGTATTTCGTAGCATAATATGAACTCATTTATAAAAGCTTTTTCTTCATATTAGCATTTTATAAGTTTAAATTCGGGTAGTACCTACCCGTTAAGTTCATACTTAGTAGCTAATATACAATTCAACTACTACAATTCTATATGAAAAACTGATTATAATAATATTTCGCGTTCAAACTTTTATACAATATTTTACAAACTTACAATACTGCTTATTTTACATAAAGCATGAAATATAGCACACAATAACTTTGATACAAGATAGTTGTGAAGATAATTCTAGCTAGTACACAAGTCGTTCAGCAAAGGCAATAAAGACACGTAATTCATACGTCCAGAAACAAGTCATGCATTCTGGTTTTACTAGGACTACTTCCCATCCTTGGTCTTGTGCAACATAACCGTTATGGCTGTTGATAAGACAGCGTGTTGTAACGTCGTCAAAGGGACGAGGGTTACGTAATGTCCAACAGTCCCGTAATAATCTAAAAACCTCATTTCTTACCTCAATTACCGACTCCGTCACTTGTGGAAACGTTTTGTTTAATAGTTGTAGCCCGATGTTCTTGTTCTCACTTTGGTGAGAAGCGAACATTACTAATCCGTAAGCATAACATGCTTCTTTATGTTGCATGTTAGCCGCTTTTTCTAAATCACGAAGTCCAATATTCGGATATATTGAGTCAAAATAATTTCTTAACCCGTTGCGTAAAATAGCATTTGGGTTCCCCGCAATATATGCGTCAAAGTAAACACATCGTAACTTATGGGTTTCCCAATGTGATATCCCCCATCTTTCAAACGAAAGTCTCTTATAAACCAAGACATTCTTGGAACGTTCTTCGAATGTCTTACAAACTGATCTCGCCTTAAATAGTTGTGCCGAGGAATTCTGGCCGACTCTAGACAAGATTTCATCAATCATGTCTCCGGGTAGGTCTCTTAAAATATTGGGTTGTCTATCCATTTTGTGTTTTTAAACTGTAAAATAGACAAGAGTTAGATTCATAAAAAAATACTTATTAATACAAGCAATTTTTACATATATCATAAAGCATACGAACACTATATTACATATATTACACCACACGAATACAACTATCTTATTCCGACTCGCTCGTTTCTTCTTCTTCGGTTTTGGTTCATTTTGCCAAGTTTCTAGGGATATATGATGTTCCCCTAATACGAGCCGTCGTTGTCCACATTGGTTTAGAAAAGCCTGGTGGTTTAGAGGTTCCCGGGTCATTGTTACAACTTAAGGACTTCGGGCGTTGACGATACATATAAAGTTCATCGGGGTTAGAATTAGATTTCTCTATTTTTATGCCTTTTCCCTTATTATTTTCTTTTGCCTTTTTAAATTCAGTTGGGGTAATTTCTATAACATCATCGGAATTCTCGACGGAATCCGATTCATCGGAGAATTGGTAATCCTCCCAATATTTTGCTTCCTTGGCGGAAACACAATTGACCATAATTAACCTTGGTCGGTTGGTTGAGGATTTTCTTTTACTTAACCGTTTTATTATTTCCCCCACCGGTTCTATTTCTTCATCCGGTTCCGATTCTTCTTCCGGTTCCGATTCTTCTTCCGGTTCCGACTCTTCTTCCGGTTCCTCTTCGGGAACTTGTGAATCAGTCCACGAATCATTCCAATTTACATTTGACTCTTCATTATTATTAGGTGAGTCAATGGGACTTGTTCTAGAGGTAGACATCTATCACATAATATCAAACGCGTTAAGAGATTAATATATCACATAATATTCACATGTTAAAAATATATAGTTTCCAACAAAATTTGTTAAGCAATCATTTTTCAAGTAAACACGGTCGAAGTCCAGACTCACTAATGCATCCTAACAAACTTGATAAGACACACTAATGAAAAATTCTGGTTCTCTAAGACCAACGCTGTGATACCAACTGAAATGTCCCGTTCTTATTGATTAAAAACGTTCCATATTAATTGATTTCGTTGCGAGGTTTTGACCTCTATATGAGACGTTTTTCAAAGACTGCATTCATTTTTAAAACAAACCATAACCTTTATTTCATAAATAAAGGTTTAAAAAGCTTTACGTAGATTATCAAATAATGATAATCTAAAATATCCTGTTTACACACGACCATTACATAATGGTTTACAATACAAATATGTTACATCGAAATCAGTTTCTGGAATGCAGTTTTTACACAATATCATACAAACATGGACTCCAAATCTTGTCCTTATTTTAGTATGCAACAGCGGAAGCTCTTAGTATTCACCTGAGAATAAACATGCTTTAAACGTCAACTAAAATGTTGGTGAGTTATAGGTTTAACCTATATATATCAAATCGTAACAATAGACCACAAGATTTCATATTTCAATACACATCCCATACATAGAGATAAAAATCATTCATATGGTGAACACCTGGTAACCGACATTAACAAGATGCATATATAAGAATATCCCCATCATTCCGGGACACCCTTCGGATATGATATAAATTTCGAAGTACTAAAGCATCCGGTACTTTGGATGGGGCTTGTTAGGCCCGATAGATCTATCTTTAGGATTCGCGTCAATTAGGGTGTCTGTTCCCTAATTCTTAGATTACCAGACTTAATAAAAAGGGGCATATTCGATTTCGATAATTCAACCATAGAATGTAGTTTCACGTACTTGTGTCTATTTTGTAAATCATTTATAAAACCTGCAGGTATTCTCATCCCAAAAATATTAGATTTTAAAAGTGGGACTATAACTCACTTTCACAGATTTTTACTTCGTCGGGAAGTAAGACTTGGCCACTGGTTGATTCACGAACCTATAACAATATATACATATATATCAAAGTATGTTCAAAATATATTTACAACACTTTTAATATATTTTGATGTTTTAAGTTTATTAAGTCAGCTGTCCTCGTTAGTAACCTACAACTAGTTGTCCACATTTAGATGTACAGAAATAAATCGATAAATATTATCTTGAATCAATCCACGACCCAGTGTATACGTATCTCAGTATTGATCACAACTCAAACTATATATATTTTGGAATCAACCTCAACCCTGTATAGCTAACTCCAACATTCACATATAGAGTGTCTATGGTTGTTCCGAAATATATATAGATGTGTCGACATGATAGGTCGAAACATTGTATACGTGTCTATGGTATCTCAAGATTACATAATATACAATACAAGTTGATTAAGTTATGGTTGGAATAGATTTGTTACCAATTTTCACGTAGCTAAAATGAGAAAAATTATCCAATCTTGTTTTACCCATAACTTCTTCATTTTAAATCCGTTTTGAGTGAATCAAATTGCTATGGTTTCATATTGAACTCTATTTTATGAATCTAAACAGAAAAGTATAGGTTTATAGTCGGAAAAATAAGTTACAAGTCGTTTTTGTAAAGGTAGTCATTTCAGTCGAAAGAACGACGTCTAGATGACCATTTTAGAAAACATACTTCCACTTTGAGTTTAATCATAATTTTTGGATATAGTTTCATGTTCATAATAAAAATCATTTTCTCAAAATAACAACTTTAAAATCAAAGTTTATCATAGTTTTTAATTAACTAACCCAAAACAGCCCGCGGTGTTACTACGACGGCGTAAATCCGGTTTTACGGTGTTTTTCGTGTTTCCAGGTTTTAAATCATTAAGTTAGCATATCATATAGATATAGAACATGTGTTTAGTTGATTTTAAAAGTCAAGTTAGAAGGATTAACTTTTGTTTGCGAACAAGTTTAGAATTAACTAAACTATGTTCTAGTGATTACAAGTTTAAACCTTCGAATAAGATAGCTTTATATGTATGAATCGAATGATGTTATGAACATCATTACTACCTTAAGTTCCTTGGATAAACCTACTGGAAAAGAGAAAAATGGATCGAGCTTCAATGGATCCTTGGATGGCTCGAAGTTCTTGAAGCAGAATCATGACACGAAAACAAGTTCAAGTAAGATCATCACTTGAAATAAGATTGTTATAGTTATAGAAATTGAACCAAAGTTTGAATATGATTATTACCTTGTATTAGAATGATAACCTACTGTAAGAAACAAAGATTTCTTGAGGTTGGATGATCACCTTACAAGATTGGAAGTGAGCTAGCAAACTTGAAAGTATTCTTGATTTTATGAAACTAGAACTTTTGGAATTTATGAAGAACACTTAGAACTTGAAGATAGAACTTGAGAGAGATCAATTAGATGAAGAAAATTGAAGAATGAAAGTGTTTGTAGGTGTTTTTGGTCGTTGGTGTATGGATTAGATATAAAGGATATGTAATTTTGTTTTCATTTAAATAAGTCATGAATGATTACTCATATTTTTGTAATTTTATGAGATATTTCATGCTAGTTGCCAAATGATGGTTCCCACATGTGTTAGGTGACTCACATGGGCTGCTAAGAGCTGATCATTGGAGTGTATATACCAATAGTACATACATCTAAAAGCTGTGTATTGTACGAGTACGAATACGGGTGCATACGAGTAGAATTGTTGATGAAACTGAACGAGGATGTAATTGTAAGCATTTTTGTTAAGTAGAAGTATTTTGATAAGTGTATTGAAGTCTTTCAAAAGTGTATAAATACATATTAAAACACTACATGTATATACATTTTAACTGAGTCGTTAAGTCATCGTTACATGTAAGTGTTGTTTTGAAACCTTTAGGTTAACGATCTTGTTAAATGTTGTTAACCCAATGTTTATAATATCAAATGAGATTTTAAATTATTATATTATCATGATATTATCATGTATGAATATCTCTTAATATGATATATATACATTAAATGTCTTTACAACGATAATCGTTACATATATGTCTCGTTTAAAAATCATTAAGTTAGTAGTCTTGTTTTTACATATGTAGTTCATTGTTAATATACTTAATGATATGTTTACTTATCATAGTATCATGTTAACTATATATATATCCATATATATGTCATCATATAGTTTTTACAAGTTTTAACGTTCGTGAATCACCGGTCAACTTGGGTGGTCAATTGTCTATATGAAACATATTTCAATTAATCAAGTCTTAACAAGTTTGATTGCTTAACATGTTGGAAACATTTAATCATGTAAATATCAATCTCAATTAATATATATAAACATGGAAAAGTTCGGGTCACTACATTGGGCCGGTGGCCTATCGACTTGAACTACCTCCACAATTAGAAAAGATTTACAACACCTTTCATGTTTCGAACCTGAAGAAATGCCTAGCTACCAAAGATCTCATTATCCCTTTAGACTAAATTAAGATTGACGAGAAACTAAATTTCGTCGAAGAACCCATCGAAATTATGGATCGTGAGGTCAAACGACTCAAACAAAGTAAGATACCAATCGTTAAGGTTCGGTGGAATGCTCGTAAAGGACCTGAATTCACTTGGGAATGAGAAGACCAAATGAAGCCGAAGCACCCACATTTGTTTTCCGATATCGCACGTTAACTTGGTACTATTCTAAATTTCGGGACGAAATTTAATTTAACGGGTGTGTAATGTAACGACCCGGATTTTTTCGTTAATATATATAAGATTAATATTTACATAATTAATTTTTCTAACATGTTAAGCAATCAAACTCATTAAGACTTGGTTATTTGAAATGAATTTTATACAAACATTTGGCCACCCCGTCTGTCTAACGATTCACGAACGTCATAATTCGTAATAATTATTTAATGATGTATATATGAATATAAATATATACTCATGATTGTTAAATGATATTTAAGTATCTCATTACATATATTAACAATTGGTTATATACATAAAATGAGATTACTAACTTAAAGACTTCAAGACTATATACATATATATAACGATTAACGTTGTAATAACTTCTAAATTAAAATGTGAGTATATGTATTGTATTAATATGTAGTAATACACTTTTTAAGGACTTAAACATATATACTAACATACTTATACTCAACAAAGATAGCTATACTCATAATCTCATTCAATTCCATCAAGAATTCTATTCGTATTCATTTGGTATTTACACCCGTATCATACCCAGCTTCCATACTTAAATACTATGAGTATATACCAATATGAAATACCAATTATAGCCTCCTTAGCAGCCCTATGAGTCACAAGATAAGGATAAACATGATGGAGACTTGTGGAAACCAACATTTAACTTCTAGTTTGCATTATTATGCTATATTCCAAATTTTGATAAAGTCTCTTAACCATATACATGAACCAGGACTTTTAACACTCTTTTTAATCATTTATATTAGCTATTTAACTTACCTTCACTCTTATAATGCTCATACACAAGAACTCCAAGTATTCTCTCCATTTCTTACTCTTTAAACACTCTTTAAACACACATACTTCAAGTACTAGAAAATCTTCATTCACTTTGATCATAAACTAGCTTCAAGAACACTTTTTTAACTCATCTACTCCTTTTTATCAAGGTAAGAATCATATATAAGCTTTGGTTCAATTCATATACTTATAACTATCTTAATTCAAGATAGAAATCTTATTCGAACTTTTGTACATTCTATGATTCTACTCCAAGGATTTAAAGCCATCAAGGATATCTTTGATCACAAGATTATCATCTTATTTTATCAGCAAATTTGTTCATTTAATTTGAGGTAGTCACCTTATTCATAATCTTTTTCGATTCATATCCATATAGCTATCTTATGATGAGTTTATAACTTACAACAACAAGAACATAGTTTAGATTAATTCTAAACTTGTTCACAAACAAACTTAATCCTTCCAACTTGACTTTTAAAATACTTCAACACATGTATTATGACAGTATGTCAAGCTAACATAAGGATATAAAACTTGTAAACAGGAAGAACACCTTAAAACTGAACATAGGCAGTCATAGATCATCGGGGGCTGTTTTGGGTTTGATTTTAAAAACCTATCTTAAACTTTGAATTAAAAGATTTCCTTTGGTGAAAAATCTTATTTTATATGGATATGAAATATATCCAAAATCCATGGTTAAACTCTAATTGGAAGTATGTTTTTCAAAAGAGTCATCAAGATGTCGTTCTTACGACGGATATGACTATCTTCTTGTATTTGACACCTAAGCTGTATTTTCGACTATAAATATATAATTTTTTGTTTTAGATTAATAAATAACGGTTCGATACAAAACTATGGCAAGTCGAATCACTCAAAACGGATTTGTAACGAAGAAATTATAGGTAAAACAAAATTGGATATTTTTGTTTATTTTTAGCTACGGTTTTGATTAATAAAAATGGATGCTAACCTTATCCTAGCTAACTTACCTTGTATCCTACATGTATTTATACATGTCTTGTTCCCGAACTTATGGAAATACAATTTATAATAGTCGTGATTAAGTTCTACGACAATATATTATAGTCTTAATAAAGATCGTAAGGCACCATATATATATATATATGACTTGATCACCGTGGATTCGTATGCAAAGTTTTGACATATCATTTTGACTTCTTCTATATATATTATTGGAAGGAACTATAAGACACCATTGGTAGTAATCTCGAGTTAGCTGTGGGTCGAAGTGGATTCCAACATAATATATATACTTTGAGTTGTGATCGAGCCTGAGACATGTATACAATGGGTCGCGGATTGCTTCAGACAATATACATATTATGTGTCTTATTATATTAAGACAATATATTATAGTGTTAGTAAATTCTAACACAATATACGAATTTATATTTATATATATATTTATACTGTTGGACTATCGGACTATTGGACTACGAACATTGGACTACTAACAATGGACAATTAAAATTATCACAAGTATCATAAGTATGGAATATTAATTATATATATATCTTGACACAAGAATATTATTATTAGGTTCGTGAATTTGTCAAAGGCCAAGTCTTATTACCATCTATTCGGAAATCATCACAAGTGAGTTACAGCCCCATTTTTACTATCTAAATTATTTTGGGATGAGAATACATGCAAATTTATAAATGTTTTTCAAAATAAGCACAAGTTCATGAAACTACATTCTATGATTGCTTTGTTATACCAGATATCTGTACTTATTATTATTATTATACTTGGTAACCTAAGAATTAGTGAAAAACACTAATTGACGCGAATCCTAAAGGTAGATCTACGGGCACCAACCACCCCCATTTTCGAATAATGGAAATGCTTCAGTACTTCGAAGGGTTCTTGTCATACATTTGAATAGTGGAATGTATGATGCCAGATATCTTAAGTGCTCTATGTTAAGGTCAGTTACCAGGCGACTCATCGTATGAAAGATTTTTGTAGTTGTAATGATCCTGCGCATTTAATTAAATGAAATCTTGTGGCTTATTAAATGTTATGATTATTATATAGAAACAAAACCTATGACTCACCAACAATTTTGTTGACTTTTTTAAGCATGTTTATTCTCAGGTGATTATTAGAAAGCTTCCGCTGTTGCATGTTTACTCAACGTCAAGATTTGGAGTCATCATGCTTTTCTAAATAAATAAACTTGCATTCGGGAATTGTATTTGTACTATATTGTTGACAAGTATGTAATGGTGTGTGTAAAATACATGAATTTTGAGGAGATTGTCTTTGATCGACAATCAAAACTTATGCTTTTAAACCTTTATTCAATAATAAAGGTTATGGTTATTTTAAAATGAATGCAAGCTTTGAAAACGTCTCATATAGAGGTCAAAACCTCGCAAAGAAATTAATTAATATGAAACGTTTATAATTAATATGAACGGAGCATTTCACTGTAACAATCTAAAAACCTTATTTCTCACTTCAACTACTGAATCCGTCACTTGTGGGAATGTTTTATTTAACAGTTGTAATCAGATGTTCTTTTTCTCACTTTGGTGAGAAGCCAACATCACTAAACCGTAAGCATAACATGCTTCTTTATGTTGCATGTTAGAAGGTCTTTTTAAAGCACGAAGTCCTATGTTGGGATATGTGGAGTTAAAATAGGATCTTAACCCGTAGCATAAAATTGCATTTGGGTTCCCCGCACTTAATTCCTTAAAGAAAACACGTCGTAACTTAAGGTCTCCCCAATGTGATATACCCCATCTATCAAATGAAAGCCTTTTATAAACTAAGGCATGCCTAGAACGTTCTTCAAATGTTCTACAAACTAATTTTGCCATAAATAATTGTGCTGATGAATTCTGACCAACTCTAGCCAAGATTTCATCAATCATATCCCCTGGTAAGTCTTCTAAAATTTTCAGTTGTCTATCCTTAACATCCATTTTGTGTTTTTATACTGTAAAATAGACGGGGGTTAGATTCGTAAAAGATAATTAACAAGTAATACAAACAATTTTTTTACATATAACATCAAAATACAAGCATACTATAATACATATATTACACAACATGATTACAACTCTTTATTCCGACTCACTTATTTCTTCCTCTTCGAACTTGTTTCGTTTCGCTAATTTCCTAGGGATATATGGTGTTCCTCTAATACGAGCTGTTGTTTTCACAAATGGTTTAGAAAAACCTGGTGGCTTAGAGGTTCCTGGGTTATTGTTAAAATTTAAGAAGTACGGATGTTTACGATACATATAAAGTTCATCGGGGTTGGAATCAGGTTTCTCTATTTTGATGCCTTTTCCCTTATTATTTTCTTTTGCTTTCTCAAATTGGTTCGGGGTAATTTCTATAACATCAACGGAATCCTCGTCAAGATCCGATTCATCAGAAAATTGGTAATTTTCCCAATATTTTTCCTCCTCCGCGAAGACACCACAAACCATTTTTAACTTGGGTCCATTTGTTGATGATTTTATTTTATTTAGCCATTTTTTAGTAGTTATTAATATTTCTTCCTCTGGAACCTCTTCTTCTTTCGATTCCTCTTCTTCCGGTTCCTCCTCTTCTGGTTCCTCCTCTTTCGGTTCCTCATCCTCCTCCGGTTCCTCCTCTTCCGGTTCTTCCTCGGGAATTTGTGAATCTTCCCAAAAATATATTCGACTCTTCATTATTATTAGGTGAGTCGATGGGATTTGTACTAGAGGTAGACATCTATCATAAAATATCAAACACGTTAAGAGATTTAATATACCACATAATATTTATATGTTAACAATATATAGTTTCCAACAAAAAGTGTTAAGCAATCGTTTTTAAAAAAACACGGTCGAAGTCCAGACTCACTAATGCATCCAAACAAACTCAGTTAGACATACTAATGCAATTTCTGGTTCTCTAAGAACAACGCTCGGATACTAACTGAAATGTCCCATTCATATCGATTATAAACGTTTCATATTAATTGATTTCATTGCGATTTTTTACCTCTATATGAGACGTTTTTCAAAGACTGCATTCGTTTTATTTAAAAACAAACCATAACCTTTATTTTATCAATAAAGGTTCAAAAATCATAACGTAGATTATCAAGTAATGATAATCTAAAAGATAACATTTTACACACGAATATTACATATTGATTTACAACAATATTACACATCGATTTAAATCTCCGAATGCAGTTTTTAAACAATATAATACAAGCATGCTGACTCCATTTCTTGTCCTTAAATTAGCATGCAACAGCGTAAGCTCTTAATAATCACCTGAGAATAAACATGCTTAAAAGTCAACAAAAATGTTGGTGAGTTATAGGTTTAACCTACATATTTATCAAATCATAATAATAGACCACAAGATTTCCATTTTCATTTTTCAATAACATGCAAACTGAATAAAAACCATTCATATGTAGAACACCTGGTAACGGACATTAACAAAATGCATATAGAATATCCCCAAAACAGAAATCCATATGTATTAATAACTCGAAGTACTAGAGCATACCATTTTACAGTATGGGGGAGTTAGTGCCCGTAGATCTACTTTTAGGATTCGCGTCAATTAAGGTGTCTGTTCCCTAATTCTTAGGTTACCAAGCTAAAAGGGTGATGTTCGGTATTCATAATCCAACATAGAATGTAATTTTAAGTACGTGTGTCTATTTTGTAAAACATTTACAAAACTGCACGTATTCTCATCCCAAAATATTAGATAGTAAAAATGGGACTATAACTCACTTTCACAGATTATCACTTCATCGGAAAATAACACTTGGCCACTGGTCGATTCACGAACCTATAACAAATATATACATATATATCAAATTATGATCGAAATATATTCACAATATGTTTTATTATGTTTTAACGATTTAAGTTTGTTAAGTTAACAGTCCAACGTTCGTAGTCCACAATTAGTTGTCCACAGTTAGTAGTACAGAAATAAATCAATATATATTATCTCGAATCAATTCACGACCCAGTGTATACAAGTCTCAGGCTAGATCACAACTCAAAGTATATATATTATTTTGGAATCAACCTCAACCCTGTATAGCTAACTCAAGCATTACTGCATATAGAGTGTCTATGGTTGTTCCAAATAATATATATATAGATGGCCTCGATATGATATGTCAAAACATTGTATACGTGTCTATGGTATCCCAAGATTACATAATATATGTTAGAATACATGTACAATATAAGTTAGTTAAGTTATGGTTAGTCTAGATTTGTTACAAAATTTTCGTAGCTAAAACTAACAAATTTATCCAATTTTGTTTTACCCGTCATTTCTTCGTTTCAAATCCGTTTTGAGTGATTCAAGTTGCTATGGTTTCATAATGAACTAAAATTTATGAAACTAAACAGAAAAAATATAAGTTTATAGTCAGACATACAGGTTACAAGTCATTTTTTAAAGAGGTAGTTATTTCCGTCGAAAGAACGACATCTTGATGACCATTTTGAAAAACATACTTCAACTTTGTGTTTAACCATGATTTTTGGATATAGTATCATATTCATATCAAATATCATTTTTCCAGGAAACAAACTTCCAATTCAAAGATTAAGATAGTTTTTATTTTTCTAATCCAAAACAGCCTACGTTTTACTACGATGGCGTATATCCGGTTTTACGGTGTTCTTTGTGTTTTCAGATTTTAAATCATTAAGTTAGCATATCATATAGATATAGAACATGTGTTTAATTGATTTTAAAAGTTATGTTAGAAGGATTAACTTTGTTTTCGAACAAGTTTAGAATTAACTAAACTATGTTCTAATGATTACAAGTTTAAATATTCGAATAAGATAGTTATATATATATATATATATATATATATATATATGAATCGAATGATGTTATGAACATCATTACTACCTTAAGTTTAGTAGGTAAACCTACTGGAAGTGACAAAAATTGATCTAGCTTCAAAGGATCTTGGATGGCTTGAAAGTTCTTGAAGTAGAATCATGACACAAAAACAAGTTCAAGTAAGATTTTTACTCGAATTAAGATAGTTTATAGTTATAGAAATCGAATCAAAATTTGAATATGAATATTACCTTGAATTAGAATGATAACCTACTGTAAATAACAGAGGTTTCTTGATCTTAGATGATTACTTGGAATGGATTAGAAAGCTTGGAAGTAGAGTTGTAAACTTGAAAGTATTCTTGATTTTATAAAACTAGAACTTATAGAATTTATGAAGAACACTTAGAACTTAAAGATAGAACTTGAGAGAGATCAATTAGATGAAAAAAAATTGAAGAATAAAAGTGTTTGTAGGTGTTTTTAGTCGTTGGTATATGGATTAGATATAAAGGATGTGTAAGTTTGTTTTCTTGTAAATAATTCATGAATGATTTATAATATTTTTTGTAATTTTGTGAGATATTTCATGCTAGTTGCCAAATGATGGTTCCCACATGTTTAGGTGACTCACAAGGGCTGCTAAGAGCTGATCATTGAAGTATATATACCAATAGTAAATACATCTAGAAGCTGTGTATTGTACGAGTACGAATACGGGTGCATACGAGTAGAATTGTTGATGAAAATGAATGAGGATGTAAGTGTAAGAATTTTTGTTAAGTAGAAGTACTTTGATATGTGTCTTGAAGTCTTTCAAAAATGTACTAATACATCTAAATACACTACATGTATATACATTTTAACTGATTCGTTAAGTCATCGTTAGTCGTTACATCTAAGTGTTGTTTTGAAACCTTTAAGTTAACGATCTTGTTAAATGTAATTAATTCATTGTTATTATACTTAAATGAGATGTTAAATTGTTATGTTAACATGATAACATGGTGTATGAATATATCTTAACATCATATATATATGTTAAAATACTATTACAACGATAATCGTTACATATATATATATATATATATATATATATATATATATATATATTGTTTTGAAATCCTTAAGTTAGTAGTCTCATCTTACTTGTATAGTTCATTGTTAATACACTCAATGATATACTTAATTATCATTTTATCATGTTAAATATAGAATATCAATATCTCAATACAATACATATCTATTTAGTAAGACGTTGTTATAATGATAATCGTTATGTATATCGTTTCGAGCTTCATAATTCAATATTCTCATTTTTTATGTATATCACACATTGTTAATATACTTAGTGAGATACTTACTTATCATAATCTCATGTTAACCATATATATGTCCATATATATATATATATATATATATATATATATATATATATATATATATATATATATCATCATGTCGTTTTTACAAGTTTTAACGTTCGTGAATCGCCGATTAACTTGGGTGGTCAATTGTCTACATGAGACTCATTTCAAATAATCAAATCTTAACAAGTTTGATTGCTTAACATGTTGGAAACATTTAATCATGCAAATATAGTTTTCATTTAATATATAATCATGGAATAATCATGGAAAAGTTCGGGTCACTACAGGATCACCATAATTGCGACCGCGATCCGTCTAAACTTGAAAAATCCAAATTATGCTAATCTATCGCGGTCGGGATCACCCTAACTGCGACCACAATCCGTCCATCTTCAGCAAGTCTTTCTTTTTCTCGCGTTTTATCTTGTCTTGAGTTTATTTGAAGCTAATACATTGCTGAAATCATGCAAAACGTTCAACCAAAGACTTCTAGAGCAAAAATCATCATTTTCTCTAAAATACCAGCAAAAGTCTTCAAATCTTCCTGAAATAATAACAATAAGGAACCGATATCGCGAAATAAAATGTGTATAATTGGAGCGATATCAAATTTCCCCACACTTGAACCTTGCTTGTCCTCAAGCAAATATATTTTCAAATAATATCAACTACTACAAAGATAAACATACCCGAACAAGTCTTCAACAATCATAGAATCAAGATGTAACGATATTATCTTCTTAAGCAATAAATCCATATCATGTAGTCTTCAAAAAAAAAAATTAAAGCAAGGTTCAAACCTTCAATAGAACTCAACTCTTCCAACATTAGATTTTTGTTTACCCAAAATCTTCATACCCCAAATCAAGAACGGAAAAACGAGTTAAGTTTTTACACAAAACAAGTTTTCTGGAAATTTTAGGTTTAAAGGCTATATGCTTTCAAAGTCATCCTGGTTTTGGGACGGCCGCACAGACGATTATTAACCCAGTATTCTAGGATGAACTACCTCCCGGTTCAAAGGCGATGAGATAACAATCGTCTTGGGCTCAGAAGGTTGTGTTCATACAAGCCATCCCAGTTGTTGGACGGCCGCACGGGTAATTGGTCCCCCCGAAAGCAAACTATTCGGTATCAATAGCGATGGGAAAACAACTACCTTGGGTATGAATTTTTCGGGGGGTCTAGGGCAAAACGACACTTGAAAGACTTTACTTTCAAGTTTTGGTCTCTTTGATTCTTGACTTAACTTGGAAGAGACTTTACTTCCAAGCATTGGAAGACTTTACTTCCAATTATGAGAGGATTCGATTCTCCCGGAAGTGTTTAAACACTTGGTTTATTTTATTTAAGGTCCTTGGACCCCACTTCCCACGCATCTTGCTTTTATGCTATTTTTAAGAAAATGTTGGAAGCGGATACTACATTTCCATATTTTAAAAGAGGTACCATGGCTTTTGACCATGGAGTGTGTTGTCTTAGCAACACTAGCACGAAGCAATATGTGGTCACGACCCTACTTTTTTCGTTATCTTTTACCGTTTATTATTTAACGTCCGTTAATTGTTATTCGTGCCACGTCATTTCTATGACCTATATTATTATTTTAGTAATAATATATAAATTATTATGTGTTATGTGAATATTTGTATACATATTTTAAATTGTACGTTTCTACGTGTCGTGGATTTCTATCCGACGAATCTTTTCGATTTTCAAACCAACGGTCAAACTTTTGAGATTTTTAAATCCATATTATTTTAAATATGATATTTTGATGTCATATGATTATATATAGTGTTTATATATTTTATTCGTCGCGTATTTGTTATCTCTCCGAAAAATTAATCGCGTAATAGCGTTTTCGCGTTTCGGGCTTCGATCGGGCATTCCGGCCACAAGTAAATTAGTAAACAACAAATTTGGGCCATGGGGCCCACCCCCATGCACCCATTCAGCCGAACCAAATGGGGTATACCCCATTTGTTTTCCTTTTTGCTAGTCATTTTTCATTTCATCATAATCTCACTACTAAACCTAATTTTTATTTTTCTCTCAACACTCCTCTTCCTCCCTTGTTCTTGGCCGTCGCCCTTCACCACCATAAACATCATCATCTGTAACGACCCGAATTTTTTGACTTTTAATTATGTTTATTTGTTTCACGAAACTGCGTACTTGTGCGTACTGAGATAGATTATATTCTGGGATCATTAGTTATGTTAATTACATTCGTTAATGCCTTACAAAGTATTTTTAGGTACTTAGTTACTTAACGTGATCCTTGATTGCATTTATGACCGTTAGTGTCACTTATTGAATAAAGCAAGCTACGAACTTGGTACACGTTAAACTTTTGCCATAATTGGGATATTATGGCTACGTAAAAGTAATTGTTACTTATTAATGGCAATTACTTAGTTTTATGGTTCCTTAATTATACTTAAGTGTTTACTAAGGCTTACAAGTTACCTTATTGGACTTAACACCTTAATGGACTTCGATGGCCCAACCCACCCAACTTAGTGGGCTAGTTAGTGGACTAATTAACCCATGTGATTAAGATTTAGCCCATGAAAGCATAAGACATGTATTATGTATGCTTATGTACCAAGGCTTGCATGATGTCTCAAACCACCCAACATGTCACCATCACCATGTACTACCACCATGCACCACACCACATAAGGCCAAGATGGTCCCCCACCCTTGCCCCCCATGACCGTCGGCCACCACCCTCATCCCCACCAATTTTTTTTTCTTTTTCTTTCTTTGATAAATACCAACACTTTATCCACTTCTCTCATTCTTCATTCATTTTCTCAAACACACACTTCTCTCTACTTTCTCACTCTAGAATTCTCTCTCAAATTGTAAGTTTGAAAACTTACTTCTTTTCTTAAATTTAATTCATAAATCATCATCATCATGAACAAAGATTCAAGTTTTGTAACTTGAATCTTCATAACTTTTGTTGATTTAAACTTTGTTTTGAAAAGCTTTCAAGAACATGATGGATTAAAGCTTCTTATCTTTAAATCTTCATAATCTTACTAGATCTAAGTCTATTTACTTAAGATCTCTTTATTTATGTTTAAAGATCAAAACCCATGTTTATGGTCTTCATGTAACTTGAAGATCCAACACTTTACTTTATAGATCTTCAAGAAAGTTTGAAATACAAGCTTACTAGCTTGGTGTTTCTACAAAAAGTTAAGATAAGATCAAAGTTTGTTAACTTATGATCTTCTTTTGTTTGTTGTAGTTTAGATTTGTGACTTGTGTTTTCAAGAAACAAAAGATGCAAGCTTACTAGCTTGAGATCTCATAAGTGTTGTTAGGAATCCAAGCTCTCTAGCTTAGGGTTTCATTTTTGTGGTTGATCTAAGTTGTGTTACTTATGATCTTCTACTTTATTTAAGAGAAAGCTTATTAGCTTATGATCACTTACTTTACAAGATCTAAGTTTCCTAAATTATGGTTGTGTAAAAGTTGAAAGTCTAAGTGTTATGACTTAGGGTTTCACCAAGAACATGAGATCTAGACTTTGTAGTCCAAGGTCTTTAATATTTAGCTAAGATCTAAGCTCTCTAGCTTAAGGTCTTGCTTATTTAGTTTGATTCAAAGTTTATAGCTTAATAGAACTTGTGATTGTGTTGAAACTAGGAATTGATGTAACTTTGGTTCATCATCTTGCTCAAACTCGTACATGAGTTGTTATTTGTTTCCTAGTCTTAAATTTGTATGTTTATGGTTAAACCTTGGTTAAAGTGATGCTAAAACATCAAGAGTTGTACACTTGAGGCTTATACGCATCAAGGATGAGAACCGTGATGAGCATCAGACACCGAGAAACCCACCGGAGCACTTTCTTTCTATTTTCAGGGTCTGATCAGGTTCCTGTGCTACTAGATTTCTAGATAGTTCGGTTCGAGCAGATGACTTTTCGTTTAGGCCTCGCCTAAATCCAATGTACGGTTTAGGATTTATAGACTTCCGAAAGTCACTACGCCCTTGTAACGTTGTGCTAAAATTTCTGACCAACTCGCACTTAAACCATAGCCACGGTCAAACGAAGATGATTTAGGCTCTAAAAATTGGTCAGCGGTTAGGGGACTCACATACGGATCCATGGCCACTGGCCTTGCGTCATTTCCGTTTGTATAGAGGTCATAGCAGCTGAACGAATCGGCCTTTGTTTCGGTCTCTATCCTTGATTGAAAACTTACTTTACTTTTTACATATGATGTTGATGATGATGATGATACTTAATTCTTAACTTACGTACTTTTAAACCTTTGGGAATGATTTTACTGACTTAGTAACTTTTGACCTAGGTTGAGGACCTTTCTGACCGACTTACTTGCTTACTTATCTCGTATCGACTTTTACCGCACTTTCATTGTGAGTTATAGCTTCCCTTTTTACTTATACTATTTTTGAGACTGTGAATACATGCGCTTTTTATGTTTTACTTACTAGGAACGAGTACTTAAACTTTATATATGTGTGGGTTATATAATGGCATAAACTTTCCCCTTAGCCCGGTAACGTTTAGTCATTGGTTTTTGAACCGGTGAACGCGAATTTTAGATATGGATCCATAGGGTTTGACATCCCCACTCGGGCTAGTCGCGCTAGCATTTAATGGGTGTTTAATACTTCATAGACTAACGCACTCGCCAAGTGTACTTTTAGGGGGTGATATTACGTTAAGTTAGTTACCAAGTGCCCACGGATAAACATATACTTTTCATACTGTTTTGTAATACAAAATCTCGTGGCCTACCTCACATTACTGTTACAATTAAACTATAGCTCACCAACATTCGTGTTGACTTTTAAGCATGTTATTTCTCAGGTGCTTAGATGTTTGATGCTTCCGCTGTAGTAGTCTCGCTGTTAGACTTGCTGTGTAGACTCCGCCTGCTTGTTTAGAGATGTCTCTGCATGAAACATTTACTTTGCATTCACAATCTATGTTACTTTTGAACAATGAATTTGTAATGACCTTTGAGTCTCGTACTTATGTTATTACTTCCTATTCGTAGAAGCACACTATCGTTTGTAAAACATTTGACGTCGGTAAAGTCGTTACCCCTTTTTATGAATGCAAACTTATTTTAAAACAGTATATAGTGTTTGACCTTGTAATGATTCTGTTGTTGATGATCCGTACACGTTAATTTTGTACGGGGCATCACATTTGGTATCAGAGCATTGGTTGTAGAGAATTAGGTTGCATTAGTGAGTCTAGACCGAGCCAAGTAGGATTCACTAATAGGACTAATCTACAACTTGCTTGTTTACCTGTTTCTGCGGAACTTACTGCATGCTACTGCTTACTTTTACTGCTATGAGTACTTACTGTATGCTACTGTTCATTCTCACTACTGCATGCTACTATCTGCCTTTGATTGCATGTTACTTTTGTTTAATACTATTAATATTGCCATGCTATGTACTGCTAGGATGCTGTAGTGCCTAATTATGTGCTTGCTATATGTCTTACTGACATGGAAAAAGTTATTTTTCCTTGTTCAGATGTCGGACATACCGCCCATTATTGTTGATTTGGAGAATGACTCAGATTCGCCCGCTGCATCGCCTACCATTGTTGCTGACTCACAGATCCCGTCACCGCTACTGATGTGCAAAACATGGTATATCAATTGTCGTATGAAATAGTATGGAAAAATACCGATTAAAGAGTGTTACACACTAACGGGCAGTGTACCTGATCGTGTAGTAGTATAAATAATGGTTTAGTTCCGTATATCGTTCCGAGGACAGTTGTATTAGTCAAACTAGAATTAGAAACTATATTATGATTAACTAAGTAAATGAAACTAAAAGGTACAAGATATTATGTTTTTGTGGCTATTTAACGATTTAGCCAAATCAGAGAAGATTAAAAGTAAAAACAATTTTTTTGGTCTTTTAAGTTTATATAATGAAAACAAGTGCAAAGAAAACAAATAAGATAGTTTGATTAAGATCAAAGATACGAAATGTTTATCTAGATATTTTACCCTCGGTATTGGATGTAAGTTATATTGTTAAGACCCGATTGAATGAATATGTGTGTAAGTTACCTAATAGATTTACCAAGAGTTCTCTTTAGTAAACACGCAAACTCGATTACAAGAACAAGGGTTCCCTTTTCTCTATAGTTCTCGTGTTTGTAACCAAATAACTATGATATATATGCTAATCACCCAAATACACTTGCCAAGAGTTCTCTTTAGCAAGTACTCAAACTAGAATTACTAAGTGCAGGGTTCCCTATCACCTAGACCTTTTCGTTTGTGACTAGTTGATTAGCTATATCAAAGACTTGAATACCAATTGTCTTTTACGTTCGCTCTACACAATTCATCCCTATATCGTCTAATCGTTTTGATCTAATTTACCCCCTTGGTCCGGTTTAGTTAACAATCAATCTCAGATAAGTTGATTGTAAATCAATATGATACATCAACAAGAGTTCTCTTTATCAACAACATATCAATTAACTAGATACAAATGATTTAACATCAATTAGCATGGTTCTTTAATTCAAGCTTTAATCTATCACACATAATACATTCAATCAATAAGTTTACATCCAATACTTTGGTTATTAATCTAGACAAACATTATAGAGTTTAGCCAACAATCATATTAACAAACAAAATAGCAATCAATTGATAAGTAGAATTCATTGTTAAGAACAAGAAATCAACCTAATAGAGAACGAATCTTGGATGGAGAAGGATTGGTTTCTTGATTCTTGGATGTTAGATCACTTGAAAGAGCTTGGAGTTCTCCAAAAATGCTCCTAAAATTGTCTTCTAACTCCTCTGCTTCGTATCTGATCGTATCTCCCTCAATCATTCACTTTTAAAGTAGTTAAATTTGGTCAAAAAGCAAAATTTGGCTGAAACCTACTTCTGGACGGCATCCAAGATACTGGACGGCGTCCAGTTGTAAAGGGCTGGACTGCATCCAGATTTCTGGACGGCGTCCGGTTGTGAAGGGCTGGACGACGGCCAGATTTCTGGACGGCGTCCAGTTGTGCTGAATTTTACTGTCTCATTTTTTCATGATCTCCCTTCATTTGGACGGAGTCCCAATCATTTTGGACGGCGTCCAACATATCTGAAGCCTTGTTTTATCATTCTAGAGCGTTAATTTGACCATAACTTGTATCAAGATCAACTATGATGAAATCACAACTTATAGAACGGTCATAATTCACCAAAACTCTTTATAAACCACTATCCGATACACTTTACATACCTTTGTGTATTACTTGTAGAAACTGCCTTAACTATCCTTGATTCGAGAGTATTTCACACGATATTGCGAGATATTTATATATGATGTATTTGAGCAATATCAAAACACCCCACACTTAAACCTTGCTTGTCCTCAAGCAATTCATTCTTACAAAGTAGAAAAGTATCAAACACACTTGCACAATATAGAGTACACACATCACACAAGTCACGCGAAACACATGAAACACACACGTTTATTTGAAACGCAAACTCACGCTATATGAACACACGCTTTAAGTACAACACACCTATATTGGAATCACACTCACACTATATACACAATGAGAACACACGCACACATTTTTGGGAGTTTAGAGCCAAGTATACGAAAAATTTGATCCTACGGAAATCAGGACCTTATGAAAACGTTTTATGTTTTTGAAAATATAATGCTAGTTTTTACACTAGGCACGTTTTTCGATTTTTTTTTCGAATTTTCTGAAGGGTTTCCCGCTATTGGTCAAGCCAATCCCTCCCACAGTACCTAACATCGCTAGATGTTGGTAAGAAAATAATGTGTTTAGGAGGATACACATTACGTCCAGATATCATCGATAATCATGAGGTAATCATCTAATTCGTTAAGTCAACCATAAAGATTGACGTTCATCAGGCTTAAAAGCTGATATCTTACCTTTTCGGAGGTTATCCACTGAGAATCTGATCAATCACTGACATTTTGGGTATCATGGTGCGCTTCCCATTTGGCCAGCAAATCTCCCTCATTGAGATAAGCTTTGACTACCGGTTTCCCTATTTGACGTTGAGGCCCAGTAGATTTCCAGTCGATGTTAGTAATGACTTTTCAAGATTTTTCGTCACCCTACAACTGGTCTGGACTACATCTTCTGAATTAAATCAGCAAGTGTGTCATTCGGAAGACTTTACTTCCTTGAGGATGGAATGGATACATCCTATGGGTAATAATAAAGTGGTCGGACGCAACATTGTTCTTGTTAGGAGAAACAATGAGGATCGTCCTATTTTAGTTTTCGATCTGGCGCGAGGTCCGGTTTCCGACCACGCTATGCAATCACCGCTCTCTCACGGTTTACACTCATTTTTGGTACAAGTGACCTACAAGTTAGCTTTACTAAACTAATAGGATTTTCATTCAAATAATTGAATGATAGTACAACTTCAAAGACTCTTAATAATTTAAAACATAACTTAACATTTCTTTTCTAGTTTTAGCACACAATGTATGTAAAATGGTTTTTGGACAATTTTCGTTTCTAAGGCTACCTGAAAATTTCAAAATTTTGATCATAAACGCCTTAATTTTTGTAAAACGAATTCCCGATAAATTTCTATCTCCCACCCCACACTTGAGATCATGCAAGGCCCTCATTGCATGAAATCAGAAAAAGGATTAAATTTAGAGGGTAAAGTGATAGGTTGATTGTAGAAATTTTCAAATTTTTAACCTGTAAATCGTGGAACATGTAGACGAATGCTGCTGAACTTACTGCCAGCATAAGAGCATTTTCCATTCCTCGATTATCAACATATATACATCATAATATCAAATGTTGCTGAACTTAATGCCAGTCTTTGAAGTTCAACCACGCTGCACAAAATAACAAACCACACAAATAATACTAAAAATAATGGTGTTTCCACAACCACAACCATTATTAAACCACACAATTAGTTTAAAAATTCAAACCAATATTGTTTTAATGCACACCATAACAAATAAATTGTTTAAAATGTTTCCACAAAATGATCATGGGCTCGCAGGCCTTCAGTTATTGTAAGGCCAAAAGTAATTTTCTGAGTCATCTCTGCTTTGGCGTCCCTGCGGGTATTCCTGCTCAAATCGGTTCCTGGCATCCTGCATCGCAGTGTTAGTATTAAAAATTAGGTAAGGCGGAGGTGGGTTTTGAGGATCAGTGTAGTATTGGGGTGTCAGACATGTTGTCCCATAGTACTGATCGGGGTTGGAATAAAATAACTCGGTGTTATGGTTATTCCAATCAATACCATAACTGTTCCATCCCTGATTATGTACTTGAGCAATCTGGCATTGCTCCATTCTTGAACATTCCAATCAATACCAAGGACCTTAACTTGAACATTTGTCTGGGCTTCCATTTCTGCTTCTTCTTCCTCTTGTTGTTCTTGTTGAACATTCGCTCCACTACCACTCGCGCCACCTGTCACAAAAGGTACCAAACGCCTATTTCTATCGTACATCAAAATCCCAACGTTAACATAAGAAACCTTTTTCAAGGCTTTCATTGCATGGTCACATTCAATCAAACGATTAAGATAAATATTAAAGTGACGAGCAATCCGTGTAATGTAATGGCCCCCTAGAAGCGGTTGTCTCTTCGTACATCCGTAGCGATACCCAGCAAATAGTTCTCAATTACCCCCGGTATATCGGTGTGACAACCCCGTTTTATTTGATCCATTATCCATAGATCCAGAGATTTTACCTTTTCATATCCTTCGACACTCGCATTAAAAGTACATGCGATAAGTCGATGGAGAAGCTTATCATCCGGGGTTGCTATTTCAGTATACCTGTGTCTGCTTGATTTGAACGGGCTAGATGCATTCGGACCGCTAATCCTTCTCCAAAAGGATTGTTCATTGAAACCCACTCTTCCATGATAATCTGAGCTTACCAAATATGTCCTTATTTGTGCGTCAGTAAGCTCGTTAAAAATACCTAAAACTCTACATAACCCAAAACTACTCAAACTTCTTTCCTCACCCCCTAGTCGGAATCTTAAAAAAGCATCCGATAGTAGATCGCGAACATTATTGAATCGGAAAGTTGAGTAGAATTCTTTACATAGCACGGGAAACACTTGATCGTGTAGACTGAAAATGTGTTCCCATGCATAGGTCACTATGTTATTATATGGTATAGCTAACAAACGAGTGACGTGGGTGTGCATACCCGCCTCAATCAAAGGAGCCCAGTTAAAATACCATGTAGCATTATTTGGTCTACGGGTAATTCGAGCAAAAGTTTCCCCATAATCATCATTGTCCCGAAGATGTTCTAACCATACTATTGGATTATTTGGATCCTCTTCTTCTTCGCCAGATGATGATGATGAATGTCATTGCGGTGGTGGTGGTGGAACGTTTCTTGACGTCCTGCCTCTTTTCGGTTGTCCACCTCGGCTAGATTGTCCCTACAAAACATAATAACACCAAACCAAAAGAACATAAAAACCGTTGTGTTAATGTTAGCAAAAAACATAACCGAGTAGCAAGGGGAATTAGTCATTCCATTCAAAGTTCATAAGCATTGTGATTCATATAAGCAAAAGCGTATGTTCAGAATAATTGATCACAGTCAACCAAAGTCAACATAAACTAGCAAATACACTCTCACAAAAATGTGGATCACAAAATTCACAATTAGGCATCAACTTAGGACTAAAACATGTTGCGTTCATAGGTCAAGACATTTAAACTTGCATTCCAATGATATTCATTACAATCATAGCACAAGTATCACAATTTAGTTTAAAATGGCCATAATCTTTACATACACAACTACATTATAGCATTCCATTCCATCAATCCACTTCAATAGGCTTAAACAGGTGAGAAACTAGCATACATCTTTCATAAGAACATTACAATTCAAAGCATGTTAGACATTCACTAAAATTCAATTTATGACCTGGCCAAATTAACATCTATATCATCAACAACAATTAAACACTTCACAAGCTTCATAAACAACACAAACAAACTCAATATCTTGAATTAACTACCCTAATTTCGGATTTAGTCATCACAAACCCTAGAATCATGAACATACCCATTAAACATATAATTATTGTAAAATCAAGACATAATGGGTAATTAAACAACTAAGGCATGTTAATCTAAACAAGAATCATGCAAATCAAACACCCCACACTTATCTTTCACCAAATTAAACATATAAACATATAAATTAAGTAATTAAGAAAGAAAAGTATGAAAAGGGATTAGCAATACCCTAGAAAACATGATTCAAGCTTGGATTTGAAGGAAGAAATCGCGAATTTGAAGTAGATTTTAGGGTTTTGTGAGTGTTGGTTCGTGTTTGGGAGAGAAAAGTTGAGTTAAAAGTGTGTGTGGTTGAAAAATGGGTTGGATAACCTTTAAAACACGTTTTATTTTTTTCCTGGTCAGGTGTCTGGATGGCGTCCAAAATGCTGGACGACGTCCAGTAAAGAAGGTCTGGACGGCGTCCAGAAATCTGGACGGCGTCCAGTTATTAAGAGTGGGACGGCGTCCAGAAGTTGTGTACGGCGTCCAGTTTTACTAAAATTTACTGACCATTATTTGAGAAAAACCTTTGAAATTGGACGGCGTCCAAGGGTTTTTGGACGGCGTCCCACTGGTCTGGTGGCTCAAAATTTGCATAAAACTTATAAAAATTCCCATTTCCAACACACAAAAGTTCATATCATCCTCATTGATCATTTTGTACATTAAAAACAATCAAACCAATTATAAAATACTGAATTCACACTATTTACACGCGTGAACTTTCTTTAACGAGTCGTTCACCCAACTCGTCCCCATTTTGATTTAGGCTTTGTTCTCGAAGTTGCAGCTAACCTCGTCTTCGATTTCCAAGGGACCATCAACGTAGTGCTTGACCCGGTGGCCATTCACTTTAAAAATATTGCCTTTTCAGTTCACCACTTCAATTGTACCATAAGGGTACACCCGTCTAACAACAAATGGTCCCGACCATCGGGACTTAAGCTTTCCTGGTGATAACTTGAAACGGGCATTGCAAATAAGGACCCGATCTCCTTCCATGAATTCCTTTGGATTTTTCTATCTCTTGTCGTGCCATTTTTTGGTTTTTTCTTTATAAATTAGAGAGTTGTCATAGGCTTCAAGCCTCAACTCGTCTAATTCATTTAACTGGGTCAAACGTAACCGACCCGCCTCTTGGTAATCCAAATTACATGCCCTTAGCGCCCAATGCGCTTTGTGTTCAATCTCCAAAGGGAGATAGCATGCTTTTCCGTATACCATACGGAAAAGAGTGGTTCCAATAGGTGTTTTGTAGGCCGTGCGAAAGGCCCACAATGCATCGTTTAACTTAACTGACCACTCTTTTGGATTCGCACCCACGGTCAATGACCGATTGTTATTCTCCACTTGCCCACTTGTTTGGGGATGATAGGATGTTGAAATTTTATGGATCACTCCATATCTTTTCAACACCTTTTCTAATTGCTTATTGCAAAAGTGGGTGCCTCGGTCACTGATAAGGGCTTTTGGTGTGCCAAACCTTGAGAAAAGTTCCATCAAAAAGGTTACTACAACTCGGCCATCATTTGTTGATAGAGGTTTTACCTCCGCCCATTTGGAAACATAGTCTATGGCAACAAGTATGTAGAGGTAAGAATGAGACTTTGGAAAGGGCCCCATAAAGTCAATTCCCCAAACATCGAACACCTCGCATACTTGGATGCTTTGTTGAGGCATTTCATCCCGTTTAGTGATTTGACCAGCCCGTTGGCACCCGTCACAAGCCTTACAAACAGTGTAAGCATCTTTGAATATTGTAGGCCAATAGAAACTGGCCTCGTAAACTTTCCTCCCCGTGATTTGGGGACCAAAGTGCCCACCTGTTGGACCAAGGTGACAATCAAGCAGAATTTTGGTGCATTCCTTCCCCGAAACACACCTACGAATAACTCCATCCGCATATCGCCTAAATAGATAAGGGTCTTCCCAAAAATAGTATTTTAGGTCAATAAAGAATTTCTTTCTTTTCTGATGTGACCAACCGGTTTCTAGGTACCCCCCAACAATGTAATTGGTGAAATCAACATACCACGGGTCTTCTACCTTCTCTACTCGCATGAGATATTCATCGAGAAAATCATCTCCAATACTCGATTCATAGAGTACTTCAAGATTGGGATTTTCAAGTCTAGAAAGATGGTCAGCCGCGAGCTTTTCGGCACCTTTCTTGTCCTTAATCTCGATATCAAATTCTTGCAAAAGCAAGACCCATCTTAGCAATCGAGGTTTTGAATCCAGCTTACAGAAAAGGTATTTCAATGCCGAATGATTGGTGAAGACAATTGTCTTCGATAGGACAAGATATGATCAGAATTTGTCAAAAGAAAAAACGATAACAAGGAGCTCTTTTTCCGTAGTTGTGTAGTTCAATTGAGCTCCTTGTAAAGTCTTACTTGCATAATAAATGGGTTGAAAATGTTTCTCAACCCGTTGGCCCAAAACAGAACCAACTGCAAAATCTGATGCATCGCACATTAGCTCTAATGGTAGTGACCAATTTGGAGCTATGATTATTGGTGCATTGACAAGTTTTTGTTTTAAAATATTGAATGCCTTAGTGCATTCACTTGTGAAAACAAAGGGTGCATCTTTTTCGAGAAGTTTATTCAATGGCATTGCAATTTTTGAAAAATCTTTAATAAATCGCCGGTAAAACCCGGCATGCCCAAGAAAACTTCTCACACCTTCACATTTGAAGGAGGTGGAAGGTTGGCAATGACACCTTTGCTGGATCCACCTGAATACCAACACTTGAGGATTTTTTCCCCAAGACAATGCCTTCTTTAACCATAAAGTGGCATTTCTCCCAATTTAGCACTAAGTTTGATTTCTCACACCTAATTAGCATTTTCTCCAAATTTAGAAGGCATGAATCGAATGTGTCATCGAAGACTGAAAAGTCATCCATGAACACTTCCATGAATTCTTCAATCATATCATGGAAAATGGCCATCATGCACCTTTGGAATGTTGCGGGAGCATTACATAGACCAAAGGGCATTCGGCGGTATGAAAAGGTGCCATAGGGACACGTGAAGGTAGTCTTTTCTTGATCCTCGGGGGAGATGGGAATTTGAAAGTACCCCGAAAAACCATCTAGAAAACAATAAAAGCTATTTCCTGCTAGTCTCTCTAACATTTGATCAATGAATGGTAGCGAAAAATGGTCTTTTCTGGTGGCATCGTTTAGCTTACGATAATCTATACAAACTCGCCACCCCGTGACAGTTCGTGTTTTGATAAGCTCGTCTTTATCATTGGTGATAACAGTTATACCACCCTTTTTAGGAACACAATAGACCGAGCTTATCCACGGACTGTCTGAGATCGGGTAGATTAGACCTGCATCTAGCAATTTAATGATTTCCTTCTTGAAAAACATCTTGCATATGAGGATTTAGTCTCCTTTGACGTTGCACCACTAGTTTGGAATTTTCTTCCATCAAGATCTTGTGCGTGCAATAAGAAGGACTAATTCCTTTTATATCATGGATTTTCCATGCAATGGCCGATTTGTGGGCCTGTAACAAGGAAACAAGACGTTCTTTTTCATGTTTAGAAAGAAGTGAGGAAATAATTACCGGAAGCTTCGAATCTTCCTGAAGGAAAGCGTACTCAAGATGATCAGGGAGCGGCTTAAGCTCCAAAATTGGAGGTTCCTCAATTAAGGATTTACTCCGGTACTCGCCATCCTTGTTAAGTTTTTTTATCTCCTCCTCAGTTGGTTCATACCCATTTTCCATCAAAGTGGCCATCACATCCGTTTCTTCAACGGAAAATTCTTCATCTCCACTCGCCAAATCGTATACACCTGTTTCATCCGATTCGGGAAATTCCTGCAATAACTCATAATGTGAATCTATGCTTTGCATAAAATAACAAGTATCATCTGAAGATTCAGGATATTTTAATGACTTATCAATTGCAAAAGTTGCACTAGCTTCACCAATTCTAAGGTTCAACTGCTGGTCATAAACATCAATGACACATCTAGCAGTATTCAAAAATGGTCGACCCAAAATAATTGGTATTCTTTCATCAACTTCCATGTCTAAAACCACAAAGTCTGCCAGAAAAATTAGATTTCTGGTCTTAACTAACAAATTCTCTATTATTCCTCGAGGGAATTTTATAGAGCGATCAGCTAGTTGAATAGCCATTCGTGTGGTCTTGAGTTCCCCAGGGGCTAATTTAAGGTAAATCGAATAGGGCATTAAATTGATACTAGGCCCCAAATCGGCCAATGCCCTCATACAGTCGAGGTCACCCATTTAACATATAATAGTAAAACAACTTGGATCCCGAAGCTTTTCAGGAAGTGTGTTGGATACCAGCGCTGAACATCTATCATTTAAAGTGACTGATGAAACGTTTTCCATCTTCTTGCGGTTAGTAAGTAAGTCTTTTAAGAACTTAGCATACTTGGGCATACCTGAAATCACATCAATAAAAGGCATATTTATGTTAATTTGTTTAAACATAACTAGAAATTTTAACCTTTCGGCTTCGAGCCTTTCTTGTTGTTGCTTTCTTGGGTATGGGAGCGATGGTTGATATGGCTTCACTACGGGTTTTTCTCATTCTTCCTTCTCAACCATTTGTTCCTGCTCCTTAACCGTTTCGTCATTTTTTTTAACAGAACACTTAAATCAGAATCTTCGGGCATTTTTGGAGCTTCGTATGCTAGACCACTCTGTGTGGTGATAACATTGGCGTGTTCATTTCGGGGGTTCTTATTAGTATCGCCTGGTAAACTCCTTGGTTTTCTTTCACTAAGTAAACTAGCTAAACCACTCATTTGCTTCTCCAGATTCTGAATTGCAGCTTGTTGGTTTTTAAATTGGTGTTCGTTCTTCTCGTTTGTTTGGCTTATATTGGTGACAAGCTAGGTCTGAGATGCAATTAACTTCTCCAACAAACTCTCTATATTTGACTTTTTCTCTTCTTGTTGGGGTTTTTGATAAAAAACCCGGAGTTTGTTGTTGGAACCCACTACTTGACCCTTGTTGGTAATTGGAATTTTGACCTTGAGGGTTGTAGGGGTTGTTGAAGTTTCGGTTAAACTGGGCTCTTCTTTAAAATTGATTATTATTTCTTTGGTTTATGAAAGCCACTTCTTCTTTTTAAGCCATTGTTAAACCGGCATCACAATCTTTTCCTAAATGGAGACCACCACAGTATTCACAACCTACCTTCATACTATGAATTTCCTTGGTGATTTTGTCCATGTTTCGAGCAACACCGTCTATTTTCACACTTAGGGAACTAAGGTCATCATAAGCATCGGCGCTTTGGACTTGAGCATTACGAGTAATTGGACATTCTTGATGCTACTCATGAGAATAATCGGCTTGCTTCTTGATTATCTCATAAGCCTCTTGCTCGGTTTTGTCCATGAGTGAACCTTCGGCTGCTTGATCAATGGAAATTCGGGTTGCAACATTACAAACCTTGTAAAAAATTTGAACTTGTTGGAAGGTATCGAGACCATGGTTTCGACAACCTCTTAGGATTTTGGAAAATTGATTCCATGCTTCATATAAGGTTTCCATCAGCTTTTGACAGAATTGGGTAATTTCTTGTTGGAGTCTCGCGGACTTAGAAGCTGAAAAATATTTCTTAAGAAATTTTTCCATCATACCATCCCAATTTTTTATCGTAGCCTCGGCCAATGAATCTAACCAACTTCGTGCTTCCCCGTGGAGTGTCCATGGAAAAAGTCTTAAAAATATGGCCTGATCAGTGTCTGGTTTAAGTTTGAATAGAAGACATATCTCTTAAAAAAGATGAATATGTTCGTTTGCATCTTCATTCGGACCACCACCAAATTGACATCTGTTGTGAATCATTTGGAGAATAGGTCCTTTTATTTCAAATTTTTCTTCACCTGTGGGCGGAGTAATGGCACTACCTTGTCTGGTTCGGGTTGCTTTCATGTTGGCCACCATTGATTGTCTTGGTACCACCTGCCTTGCCTCTCCTTCCATTTCAAAATTTGGAGGATGAACTATTTTACCAAATTTAGATTATATTGGCTTGGTTGTACTTGATTCTGAATCAAAAGTTTCTTGCTTTGATGAAGATTCAAAAAGTTCAAGTACTTCTTTTGGGATCCTACCAAGCTTTCTATCAGGTTCTGTAAGCGGTGTAAGTAATGGAGAATCTGAACTTTGGGTATGTGGCATATGCAATCTAAAATCTGTCAATCACACAACTAACAAAACTATTAAACGCACCGATTCTATAAGTTTAAAAATCAAAGACTATTAATAATTTAAAAAGAATTAAGAAACTACTTAATCAGAAATTAGTTAATAATTCTATTTTGACACAAAACTGTCCCCGGCAGCTGCGCCAAAAACTTGATGTGCAAAACATGGTATATGAATTGTCGTATGAAATAGTATGGAAAAATACCGATGAAAGAGTGTTACACACTAATGGGCAGTGTACCCGATCGTGTAGTAGTATAAATAATGGTTTAGTTCCGTGTATCGTTCTGAGGACAGTTGTATTAGTCAAACTAGAATTAGAAACTATATTATGATTAACTAAGTAAATGAAACTTAAGGTACAAGATATTATATTTTTGTGGCTATTTAACGATTTAGCCAAATCAGAGAAGATTAAAAGTAAAAACAATATTTTTGGTCTTTTAAGTTTTTATAATGAAAACAAGTGCAAAGAAAACAAATAAGATAGTTTGATTAAGATCAAAGATACGAAATGTTTATCTAGATATTTTACCCTCGGTATTGGATGTAAGTTATATTGTTAAGACCCGATTGAATGAATATGTGTGTAAGTTACCTAATAGATTTACCAAGAGTTCTCTTTAGTAAATACGCAAACTCGATTACAAGATCAAGGGTTCCCTTTTCTCTATAGTTCTCGTGTTTTTAACCAAATAACTATGATATATATGCTAATCACCCAAATCGACTTGCCAAGAGTTCTCTTTAGCAAGTACTCAAACTAGAATTACTAAGTGCAGGGTTCCCTATCACCTAGACCTTTTCGTTTATGACTAGTTGATTAGCTAGATCAAAGACTTGAATACCAATTGTCTTTTGCGTTCGCTCTACACAATTCATCCCTATATCGTCTAATCGTTTTGATCTAATTTACCCCTTGGTCCAGTTTAGTAAACAATCAATCTAAGACAAGTTGATTGTAAATCAATATGACACATCAACAAGAGTTCTCTTTATCAACAACATATCAATTAACTAGATACAAATGATTTAACATCAATTAGCATGGTTCTTTAATTCAAGCTTTAATCTATCACACATAATACATTCAATCAATAAGTTTACATCCAATACTTTGGTTATTAATCTAGACAAACATTATATAGTTTAGCCAACAATCATATTAACAAAAAAAAATTGCAATCAATTGATAAGTATAATTCATTGTTAAGAACAAGAAATCAAGCTAATAGAGAATGAATCTTGGATGGAGAAGGATTGGTTTCTTGATTCTTGGATGTTAGATCACTTGAAAGAGCTTGGAGTTCTCCAAAAATGCTCCTAAAATCGTCTTCTAACTCCTCTGCTTCGTATCTGATCGTATCTCCCTCAATCATTCACTTTTAAAGTAGTTAAAGTTGGTCAAAAAGCAAAAGTAGGCTGAAACCTACTTCTGGACGGCGTCTCAGATACTGGATGGCATCCAGTTGTAAAGGGCTGGACGGCGTCCAGATTTCTGGACGGCGTCCAGTTGTGAAGGGCTGGACGGCGTCCAGATTTCTGGACGGCGTCCAGTTGTGCTGAATTTTACTGTCTCGTTTTTTCATGATCTCCCTTCATTTAGACAGAGTCCCAATTATTTTGGATGGCGTCCAACATATTGAAGCCTTGTTTTATCATTTTAGAGCGTTAATTTGACCATAACTTGTATCGGGATCAACTATGATGAAATCACAACTTATAGAACGGTCATAATTCACCAAAACTCTTTATAACCACTTTCCGATATCGAATTATGACCACTGGTCGGGCAGATCCACCTTCAGATGATTCAGACGGTTCATCATCCGAAGACACCAGCGAGGAGGATTCCGAGGAGGATTCCGAGGATGATTCCGAGGAGGACCCTGAGGAGGAGCCCGTGTAGACGATCGCTAACCCACCGAAGAAGCGGTATCGTTTCGATGGTACTATTATTCCAGGGGTTAACGGAGGTAGAACGTTCGTGGATGCACGTGGACAGTTGGTTAGGGTTACCGCCTGTAAGAGGGTTGTGCCATATCCTGCTGATCCATTCGTGTGTAAGGCCGCTCGTTATGCGACTTCTGCTTCTGGAACTGCATCGTCTGCACCACTGACGTACCTGCACCACCGGCACTACCTGCACCACCTGCCCCACCAACATCTCCCACCGTCGAGGAGCTGACGAGGGAAGTGCATACCCTCCGTGCTCGGGTGACGGAGCTTGAGGACCAGATGACCCACCTGATGGACATCATTTAGCCACCATCACCATAGGGCTGTTGTATTAGACTTCATTATGTAATTCGTTGGTAGTTTCATATTTTACTCATGTATTGTACGAACCTTATGCGGATGTATGCAACTTTCTTAATAATGAATGGAACTTAATGTTGTTTAATTATTGTACGATGTTTATTTAAGTTATTGCATGTTGGCTTTATTGCAATCTCCTGCTATTTGCCATGCTTAGTTGTCGTGTTTGTGTTGATTCCATATTGGTTACCACATGCTATAATATTATGACTTATTGAATGCTGGATTTTGACTTAAATCAAAATTTTGTTTAGAAGATTAATGGAAAATGGAAGAGTTCCAAGGGAAACGCCCACAGCGGCACAGATTGAGAAAATGATAACTGCTCGAGTAGTCGCAGCAATGGCGAATGTCAACGCCAAGCTCCACCAGCTAACTAGAACATTCAGAACGGGTGCACCTATAAGAAATTTCAGAGCTGCAAGTCCCATAATTTCAGTGGTACTGAGGGGCCGGTTTTATTAACGAGATGGTTTGAAAAGTTGAAAGTTGTTTTCCGCGTGAGTAAGTGTTCCGAAGCAAACAAAACTAAGTACGCCTCCTGCACGTTGTCGGACAGCGCTTTAACCTGGTGGAACACACTTGCTCAGGCTAAGGGAATTGACGAGGCTTATGCTACACCATGGGAGGAGTTTAAAAGTTCTATGATCGAGGAGTACTGCCCCAGAACCGAAATTTAGAAGATGGAAGCGGAGTTTTGGGAACTGAAAGTTGTAGGGACTGATCTTGATGGCTATAACTGTAGGTACTTGGAGTTAGCTTTGATGTGCCCCACGATGGTTACCCCTGAATTTAAGCGAATGGAACGGTATTTGTGGGGACTTCCCAAGACCATTCAGGGAAATGTTACCTCTTCGAAACCGGCAGATTTCCCGGAAGCTATGCGCATGGCGCATACCCTGATGAACCAGATCACCCGCAAGGAACCAGAGAAAGCGAAATCAGAATCAGGAGCTAGTAATGAGAAGCATAAGTGGGAAGGCAACAAAGGAAACATGTTTAATCAAAACCCAGCTAAGAGGCATGAGAGTTTTAAGGGAAACAACGATTGGAGGAACCCCAACCCGAGCCCTAGCTCAAACCCCAACTATAAGGGTAGTCTCCCGTAGTGCAAGAGATGCTACAAGCATCATACTGGGTACTACAACGTGGTATGTGAAAAGTGTAAGAGGACTGGGCACATTGGCAAAGATTGCAAGATCACTACCCCAGTTGTAAAGACAAACCCTACTGGACTAAGAAAGTGTTTTGAGTGCGGTCAACAGGGCCACTTCAGGAATAAATGCCCGAATAAGAAGAAGGATGGCGGACCGACACATGGAAGGGTCTTCAACATGAACGCCAGGGATACCCGTGAGAATCCTGACTTGGTCACAGGTACATTCACTATCAATAACCTATTTGCTTCTTTCTTATTTGATACTGGTGCCGATAGGAGTTATGTATGTAGACATTTTTGTTATAAGATAGACTGGTTGTTAGTACCTTTAGATGAGAGTATTCTTGTTGAAGTAGACAATGGGAAACTTGAGAAAGCAGACCAAATTGGCCGAGGAGGTATAATAACCTAGCTGGTGTGAACTTTGAGATTGATTTGATACCCATCAAGTTGGGAAGTTTCAATGTGATAGTTTGTATGGATTGGTTGTCCAAAGTAAGAGCAGAAGTTATTTGTGGAGAGAAGATTATCCGTATACCTCGCGAGGACGGTGTTCCATTGATTGTATACGGAGAGAAAGGTAGCCTAAAACTGAACCTTATTAGTTGCATGAAGGCACATAAAGTAATGAGGAAATGACGTTTTGCTATTTTAGCACATGTGAAGAGGTTAGAAACCGAGGAGAAGAGCGTTGATGATGTACAGATTCTGAATGAATTTCCTGACGTCTTTGTAGAAGAGTTACCTGGATTACCACCGCTGCGATAAGTGGAATTCTAGAATGATCTAGTACCAGGAGCTTCACCTGTAGCTCGCGCACCTTATCGACTTGCACCTTCTGAAATACAAGAGTTGCAGAGTCAACTACAAGAATTGTTAGACCGTGGATTTATCCAACCAAGCTCTTCGCCTTGGGGTGCTCCTGTTTTGTTCGTAAAGGAGAAGGACGGATCTTTCCGTATGTGTATCGACTACCGTGAACTCAATAAATTGACGATCAAGAATCGGTATCCCCTTCCCAGGATTGACAATCTTTTCGATCAGCTACAAGGATCAAGCGTTTACTCTAAGATTGATTTGTGATCCGGTTACCACCAGTTGAGGGTGAAGGAGAGCGATGTGATGAAGACTTCATTCAGAACCTGTTACGGTCATTATGAGTTTCTCGTGATGCCATTCGGTTTAACCAACACACACCTGCCATGTTCATGGATCTCATGAATCGCGTATGCAAATCATAACTGGACAAGTTCGTTATCTTCTTCATAGATGATATCCTCATCTACTCCAAAAGTAAAGCAGAACATGAGCAACATCTCCGACTCGTACTGGAACCCTTGAGACAAGAGCAACTTTATGCCAAATTCTCCAAGTGTGAGTTTTGGTTGAAGGTAGTCCAATTTCTAGGTTATATTATGAGCGATCAGGGTATCAAAGTTGATCCCGCAAATATCGAAGCTATCAGCAAGTGGGAATCCCCCACTACTCCAACTCATATCCGCCAATTTCTAGGCCTCACCGGTTATTACCGAAGGTTGATTGAAGGTTTCTCTCTGATTACACACCCATTAACCGCACTGACTCACAAAGGGAAGAAATTCATTTAGGCAACCGAGGGTAAGAGTCAACATTTCAAACCTTGAAGCAAAAGTTGACCACCGCACCTATCATATCCCTCCCTGAAGGCAGTGATGATTTTGTTATTTATTGCGATGCCTCAAAAAATGGTTTTGGGTGTGTACTAATGCAACGAACAAAAGTTATTGCTTATGCCTCTAGTCAACTAAAAATTCACGAGCGAAACTACACGACTCACGATCTCGAACTTGGAACCGTTGTCTTTGCATTAAAACTATGGACACACTATCTTTATGAAACAAACAGTACCATCTTCACCGACCACAAAAGCTTCCAACACATCCTTGATCAGAAGCATCTAAACATGAGACAGCGATGATGGATCGAGATGCTGAACGACTACGATTGTGAACTTCGTTACCATCCTGGCAAGGCAAATGTTAAAGCCGATGCTTTGAGCCGAAAGAAAAGAATGGTAACTCTTCGTCACCCTTCATTCAAATCTCAATAGCCAAATCTGAGTAGCCTAAGATGAGGCTCTCAAAGAGGAGAATATTTCTCAAGAACATTTAAACATCCTCGTTTCTCGATTTGAGGTCAAGGAGACTGGACTCCGGTACTTTTTCGGAAGAATCTGGGTGCCTAGTTATGGGGATTTACGAAGCCTCATTCTAGACGAAGCCCACAAGTCAAGATATTCGATTCATCCAGGAGCCGGTAAGATGTACCACGATCTCAAGGAACAGTATTGGTGGCCTAATCTTAAAAAGGACGTTGCTACTTATGTTGGGAAGTGTTTGACTTGTTCAAAGGTTAAGGCCGAACATCAAAGGCCATCCGGGTTACTTCAGGAACCCAAAATCCCGCAATGGAAGTGGGAAAGGATAACGATGGACTTTATTACGAAACTACCAAAGACGGTGGGCGGATACGATACCATCTAGGTTATCATTGACCGTCTTACCAAATATGCACACTTCCTAGCCATGAAAGAAACTGATACAATGGAGAAACTCGCTCAGCTATACATAAAGGAAATTGTATCTCGTCATGGTGTGCTCTTATCGATTATCTCAGACCGAGATGCCCGTTTTGCTTCTAGATTTTGGCGTTCCCTACAAGAAGCTTTGGGAACACGTCTCGACATGAGTACCGCATACCACCTGCAAACCGACGGACAAAGTGAACGCACGATTCAAAATTTGAAGGACATGTTGCGTGCTTGTGTTATTGATTTTGGAAAAGTTTGGGAAAAGCATTTGCCACTAGGCGAATTTTCTTACAACAACAGCTACCATTCGAGTATTAATGCCGCACCTTTCGAAGCATTGTATAGCCACAAGTGCTGTTCTCCTATTTGTTGGGCCGAAGTGGGTGAGAAGCAAATCATCGGACCCGAACTCGTTCATGAAACCACTAAGAAAATTGTTCAAATTCAAGCGAGGCTCAAGACGGCCCGTGATCGTCAAAAGAGCTATGCCGACCTTAAACGTAAATATTTCGAATTCCAAGTGGGCGACCGCGTGATGTTGAAAGTAGTACCTTGGAAAGGTGTAATCCGTTTCGAAAAATGTGGAAAGTTAAATCCGCGATACATTAGTCCTTTTGAAATCTTGGAGCGTATTGGACCCGTTGCTTACTGTTTGGATCTTCCGACACAATTGAGCTTCGTTCATCCTACCTTTCACGTATCGAATCTGAAGAAGTGTCTTGCTAAACTAGAACTTGTCATACCACTAGAAGAACTTACGATTGATGACAAACTCCACTTCGTGGAAGAACCCATTGAAATTATGGACCGTGAGGTCAAGACCTTGAAATGTAACAAGATTCCAATTGTCAGAGTCCGTTGGAATGCCAAACGAGGACCTGAGTTTACCTGGGAATGAGAGGATCAAATGATGCAGAATTATCCTCACCTTTTCCCGACTCCACCATCTACCTCAGCTTAAATTTCGGGATGAAATTTTCATTAACAGGTGGGTAATGTAACGACCCGACTTTTTCGACTTTTAATTATGTTTATTTCTTTCATGAAACTGCGTACTTGTGCATACTGAGATATATTATATTCTGGGATCATTAGTAATGTTAATTACATTCGTTAATGCCTTACAAAGTGTTTTTAGGTACTTAGTTACTTAACGTGATCCTTGATTGCATTTACGACCGTTAGTGTCACTTATTGATTAAAGCAAGCTACGAACTTGGTACACGTTAAACTTTTGCCATAATTGGGATATTATGGCTAAGTAAAAGTAATTGTTACTTTTTAATGGCAATTACTTAGTTTTATGGTTCCTTAATTATACTTAAGTGTTTCCTAAGGCTTACTAGTTACCTTATTGTACTTAACACCTTAATGGACTTCGATGGCCCAACCCACCCAACTTAGTGGGCTAGTTAGTGGACTAATTAACCCATGTGATTAAGATTTAGCCCATGAAAGCATAAGACAAGTATTATGCATGCTTATGTACCAAGGCTTGCATGATGTCTCAAACCACCCAACATGTCACCATCACCATGTACTACCACCATGCACCACACCACATAAGGCCAAGACGGTCCCCCCACCCTTGCCCCCCATGACCGTTGGCCACCACCCCCATCGCTACCAATTTTTTTTCTTTTTCTTTCTTTGATAAATACCAACACTTCATCCACTTCTCTGATTCTTCATTCATTTTCTCAAACACACACTTCTCTCTACTTTCTCACTCTAGAATTCTCTCTAAAATTGTAAGTTTGAAAACTTACTTCTTTTCTTTCTTTTCTTAACTTTAATTCATAAATCATCATCATCATGAACAAAGATTCAAGGTTTGTATCTTGAAACTTCATAACTTTTGTTGATTTAAACTTTGTTTTGAAAAGCTTTCAAGAAGATGATGGATTAAAGCTTCTTAGCTTTGAATCTTCATAATCTTGCTAGATCTAAGTCTATTTACTTAAGATCTCTTTATTTATGTTTAAAGATCAAAATCCATGTTTATGGTCTTCATGTAACTTGAAGATCCAACACTTTACTTTATGGATCTTCAAGAAAGTTTGAAATACAAGCTTACTAGCTTGGTGTTTCTACAAAAAGTTAAGATAAGATCAAATTTTTTTAACTTATGATCTTCTTTTTTTTGTTGTAGTTTAGATTTGTGACTTGTGTTTTCAAGAAACAAAAGATGCAAGCTTACTAGCTTGAGATCTCGTAAGTGTTGTTAGATATCCAAGCTCTATAGCTTAGAGTTTCATTTTTATGGTTGATCTAAGTTGTGTAACTTATGATCTTCTACTTTGTTTAAGAGAAAGCTTATTAGCTTATGATCACTTACTTTACAAGATCTACGTTTCCTAACTTATGGTTGTGTAAAAGTTGAAAGTCTAAGTGTTGTGACTTAGGTTTTCACCAAGAACATGAGATCTAGACTTTGTAGTCTAAGGTCTTTAATATTTAGCTAAGATCTAAGCTCTCTAGCTTAAGGTCTTGCTTATTTAGTTTGATTCAAAGTTTATAGCTTAATAGAATTTGTGATTGTGTTGAAACTAGGAATTGATGTAACTTTGGTTCATCATCTTGCTCAAACTCGTACATGAGTTGTTATTTGTTTCCTAGTCTTAACTTTGTGTGTTGGTGGTTAAACCTTGGTTAAAGTAATGCTAAAACATCAAGAGTTGTACACTTGAGGCTTATACGCATCAAGGATGAGAACCGTGATGAGCATCAAACACTGAGAAACCCACCAGAGCACTTTCTTTCTGTTTTCAGGGTCTGAACAGGCTCCTGGGCTACTGTAAAAGTTGATTTCCAGATAGTTCGGTTCGAGTATATGACTTTTCATTTAGTCCTCCCCTAAATCCGATGTACGGTTTAGGATTTATAGCCTTCCGAAAGTCACTACGCCCTTGTAACGTTGTGCTGAAATTTCTGACCTACTCGCACTTAAACCGTCGTCACGGTCAAACAAAGATGAGTTAGGTTCTGAAAATTGGTCCGTGGTTAGAGGACTCACATACGGAACCATGTCCACTGGCCTCGTGTCATTTCAGTTTGTATAGAGGTCGTAGCAGCTGAACGAAGTCAGCCTTTGTTTCGGTCACTATCCTTGATTGAAAACTTACTTTACTTTTTACGTATGATGTTGATGATGATGATACTTAAGACTTAACTTACATACTTTTAAACCTTTGGGAACGATTTACTGACTTAGTTACTTTGGACCTAGGTTGAGGACCTTTCGGACCGACTTACTTGCTTACTTATCTCGTATCGACTTTTACCGCACTTTCACTGTGAGTTACAGCTTCCCTTTTTTACTTATACTATTTTTGGGACAGAGAATACATGCGCTTTTTATGTTTTACTTACTAGGAACGAGTACTTAAACTTTATATATGTGTGGGTTATATAACGGCATAAACTTTCCCCTTAGCCCGGTAACGTTTAGTCATTGGTTTTTGAACCGGTGAACGCGAATTTTAGATATGGATCCATAGGGTTTGACATCCCCACTCGGGCTAGTCGCGCTAGCATTTAATGGGTGTTTAATACTTCGTAGACTTACACACTCGCCAAGTGTACTTTTATGAGGTGATATTACGTTAAGTTAGTTACCAAGTGCCCACGGATAAACATATACTTTTCATATTGTTTTGAAATATGAAATCTCGTGACCTACCTCACATTACTGTTACAATTAAACTATAGCTCACCAACATTCGTGTTGACTTTTAAGCATGTTATTTCTCAGGTGCTTAGACGTTTGATGCTTCCGCTGTAGTAGTCTCGCTGTTAGACTTGCTGTGTAGACTCCCGCTGCTTGTTTAGAGATGTCTCTGCATGAAACATTTACTTTGCATTCACAATCTATGTTACTTTTGAACAATGAGTTTGTAATGTCCTTTGAGTCTCGTACTTATGTTATTGCTTCCTATTCCTAGAAGCACACTATCGTTTGTAAAACAATTGACGTCGGTAAAGACGTTACCCCTTTTTATGAATGTAAACTTATTTTAAAACAACATATAGTGTTTGTCCTTGTAATGATCCTATTGTTGATGATCCATACACGTTAATTTTGTACGGGGCGTCACATCAGCTCTCAAAAATTGTTAACCATTTCCAGGAGCTTTCAAAACAATCGGATTCTACACATCGTTCTCTACGCGTTCATATTACTTGATTGTTGATTAGGGTATAAACTCTAACACTAACTTTTTGATTTTTCTTTAATTTTTCTATTTTTAATGTTTAATATGATAGTATAGTGCTTGTATGTTGTTGAATTATTGATTGTATGCATAGAATCACTCGTTAATTCATGATTTCGGTTTGATTGGATTTGGACAGCGGAGTATTTGCTCTTTTATGTAAACTAAACTGATGTATTTGTTAAATTAAAGTGTTTAGATGTGTTCCTCTCACCAAGACATTAATTTTAGACTCCGGATTCATGTTATTTCGATTCACGGAGCTTAAGTTATGATTAAAATGGTGTTTTCATGAAATCAAAATATAAAAATGAATGTGTTCAGGTTTGGTCCGATTTTGTGACCACTTTTGGAGTTTCTAGGGTGTACTAGTGTGTTAGGATTGATGATTGGATGAACATTCATGTTCGGGTCATCGAAATCCGAGCTACGGATCACCCGGTATGACTAAAACATGTTTTTGATCGGATTAAAGCTCCAAGTTGATACATGGCTGTTGGTCACGACTTGGGGGCTGTTCTTGGGATATTCTTGAGTGTACTAATGTGTCGGGTGGTTTGGTTAGGCGAAGATATATATAAGACTCGCCGAAAACCGACACTCGGGGCTCAAGTTATGACCCGATGAACTTTTAATTAAAACTTATGGTTATGAAATGAGACTTATGACATAAAATTATGATTTTCATTATTAATGGATTACTTATGATATAAAAGTAATTATTTTATTTTAAGACTTATGATATATACATTTATTATATCATTTAATAATTACATATGATTTCATTAAACTTTTAATTAAACTTATGATTAATAATACTTTTATTATTAATGAAAATACTTATGGTAAGTATTAAACTTATGTTATAAGATTATTATAATAAGACTTATAATAAGGATTGATTAATTATTTAATTATTATAAGACTTAGTTATTATTTAATTATAATCTAATTATTAAATACTTATGATTTAATAATTATAATTAAATACTTATGATTTAATAATTATAATTCAATACTTATGATATGATTAATAATTTATTATTAATTAATAATACTTATGATATGATTCAAAATTTATTATTAATTAATAATACTTATGTAAATACTTATGTATATTAATTATATCATTTAAACTTATGTTAACTTTAATAATTCAATTTAATTTAATTAAACTTATGTTATGACATAATTATACATATATGACTTTAAATAATATAATAACTTATATTATTATTATTATAACTTATACTTTAAAAATTAATGTTGACTATGTTTGACCAAGGTTGACTTTTGAGTTGACTTTTAGTTGACTTTGACTTTCAGTTGACTTTTGTTGACTTTCTAATTAAGGAAACTTTCCTAAGTTATAAACGTTCCAAAAATAGCAACTTTCTAAATATGAAAACTTTCCAAAAATAGAAACTTTCTAAAAATAGAAACTTTCCTAAAATAGAAACTTTCCTAAAATAGAAACTTTCTAAAAATAGAAAGTACGTGTCCTTACGCTGTTTCGATCAAACCGAAGCATACTGAGTGTTGTTCTATGTCTACTTGCAACAAGTACTATAGCTGTCATATTAAGACTTGACCTAAGTTAGTTATTTATATCGACCTGCTTTATTATAGGTCGGCGTTGTGATCAATCTTGATCACTTTACTTCCTGCAGTTCACTTTTTCTGTGTTATTACTTCGTTTACGTTAAGGTGAGTTATAGTCCCATTTTTATACTATTTTAAAGTATTTTTGGGATGTGATTACATGCATTTTGTTTTATGTTTAGACACAAGTGGCAATTAAATTTAAATTATTCATTATAAGTTGAATGAAAATATTCCCTAGTCTGGTAACTGTAATCACTGGTTTCTACTGGTGAACGCGAATCTTATGGATAGATCTATCGGGCTTGACAGCCCCGTTTTAAGCTAGTCGCGCAAGCAATTTATAATCAGAATGTATTAGTACTTCGTATTTATTTGAAGATACACCTGTTCAGTGTATATATTGTGTTTGGCAAGGGTAAGTAAATGGTTAAGTGGTTACCAGGTGGCTCATAGATAATGGAATAATATTTTATGTTTTCTAACATTTTAAATCTTGTGGTCTAAAGATTATTCGTTTATTTAAACCTATAATTCACTCAACATTTTTGTTGACAGTTTACTCGCATGTTTTCACAGGTACTTGATTTATTTGGTGCTTCCGCTATGTTAGAGTGTCTGCATGCACTTGGGCAGATTTTTTTAAACATTTTATGAAACATTGAACTTGCATTCTCTTTTGGATTATTAAATTGTGGGTATTTGGTTGACAGTGTTTTATGTAAACTTTGGTTTTTTAATATATTGGGTTTGTTTAAACTACATATTTTGGTAAATTTCCTTTTTGGGAAACTTTTTAAATAAAAGAATGCAATGTTGTTTATTAAATTCATTTAAGTTCGATCAAGCTGTGGGACCAAGTGACGGAGCCGTTAAGTGTACTTAATGGGGCCATCACAATATGCCTTCGTGTATGGAGACGTTCTTTCTGCTAGATTTCTCAGATAATTGTAGATGTGAAGGATGTCAGACATGTTTAGGTCTGGATAATCAGCCTCCGAGAACGTATAATAATTTTTGTCCTTGAGAACGACATGAAATTGAGGTATGACATCCCTTACTATTCCCAGCATAGTTACACCTTCAATGGATTTAATTTGATATGTTTGTTGTAACCATAACTCTTCATTGTTCCTTTTCTTATATACTCTCCACATCCATTGATACTCCGATTTCTTTAAATGTTTGAGAAGTAAGAAAGAACTGACATATGTGAATCGTTCACTTTTTAGAATTTCCTTAGTCATAAGCCCTTTCTTCAATGAAAGTATATCTGTATATAAGAAAATCATGTTCAACTCCTCGCTCCAGTCTCTTTCCTCTATTATTGAAGAATAATCCATTGTTGAACTTGAACTTTGAATTGACATTGGATTCTGAAGTATTTGTATCCGATGCAGAAGTAGATTATGATGTTGTGGAAGGATTTAATGTAGAAGTAGGCTCTCCTGCAGATTGTTGGTGCAGTTGTTGCTTCATCTAAATGTTCTAAAACAACATCATAATTTGAAGTCTCAGCTTGATAAACATCATCATCATCAGAAGACTCCCATTCTTCAATTACAGGTGCAATATCCTTCTGATGTGTATAATCGCGTATATAATCGGTTTGATTGATTAAACACACTAACGGGCAGTGTACCCGATCGTGTACTAGTATGATTTGGTAAAGTACAAAGTTCGTTCCAAGGAAAGTTTTCGCATCAACTTAAGATTGTAACTACAAGTAATTAAACTACTTTATCTAGAAATCTAATGAAATGACTAGTTTTTGTAGTTTTGGCTATTTAACGATTAGCCGAATCAAGAAATGGTTTATAAAAGTAAAAACAGTATTTTTGTTTTTTTTAGTTTATGCGCTAGCACTTAACAAATATTAAAGATAGTTTTGTATTCAATTCAAACAAGAATGTTCATCTAGACCATTTACCCTCGGTAATGGATGTTCGTGTTATTAAGATCGTTTATCTCATCTATGCTTGCAAATTAACCAAACGGGTCATCAAGAGTTCTCTTAATGACCACCCAAACTCTAATTACACAGTGTAGGGTTCCTTTACACTTAAGAACTTATTGTTTGTGATCAACTAATTAACTAACTTAGTAATTCGATAAAAACAATTGTGCTTACGTTCGCTTACATAATTCATTCTTATCCAATTTACTAGTCTTTACTCAATTTACCCCCTTGGTCCGGTTTAGTAAACAACTACTTAAGACAAACTAATTGTAAATTAAAGTGTTAAATTAACCTAGGGTTCCCTTGATCAAACAAACACAATAATCAATTGAGAGCAAACATGTAAACATGAACAAGAATGGATCTTTTAATCAAAACCAAATTAACATGCATAAAATCCTTGATAATTCAAATAAACATCCAATACCTCGGTTATTAATCTTGAAAAACATTAAATAATTAGCCAACAATCATGGCTAAAACCAAAATCACAATTAAAATAAAAGATGAATTCATTATTTGAAACAAAGAGATAAACATAATAGATGAATGAATCTTGAGTGATGAACGAATCGAAGCACGTTCCCGTAATGATTGAAGCATTAGAATGATCTTGAGATTCCCCAAAAATCACCTTTTTCGTCTTAGAGCTGCTGCAAATCGTCTGGGAATGATATATCATACTTAGGGTAAAAATGCGTGCTTTAAATACCCCGATTCTGAACTCGCTTACACCTGGAGTGGCGCTCCACTTCTTGAGCGGCGCTCAGGGCCCCCAATTTCTGATCTGTGTAACTTTGAAAACTCTCGACATGATTTTTGTGCCTAATGGAGCGGCGCTCCATGCCTTTGAGCGGCGCTCAAGGCCCCCTTTTGCTGAATCTGAAGCTGAAAACTCACTAACTCAAGCCGAACTCGAATCAAACCAACTTCTTTCACTCGTTTGCATAGAAAATCACTAAAACCATCAAATAACTTCAAATTTTATCTTCTTGGTTTTAGAACTCGAACTTTCATAACACTATCAAAATAAACGCCAAATCGCATCCGAAAGGACTAAAATGTGATCGATATCACTAAGGAAAACGTGTATAAAATGTGCGATATCAAACCACCCCACACTAGAGTTTTGCTTGTCCTCAAGCAATCGAACTCGAACAAAAATCTCGAACTAGAACATCTTCAAACAATGATAACTCACCAAAATAACCAACAACTAATTAAACTCCAATATGGGCACGATTTCCAAATAACCAACTACACGGCTTCCACTTATTATCCCTAACACCATCTTTCCACCCCGAATAATGTAACGAACATGGTAGCGATAAAATACGAACTAGCATACCAAAATGAATAGGTGAAAGAAAACTCGAACCTCAAATATAATCTTCAAAGCAACTAGGGAAAATAAGTGGAAGCCCCGAACCAACATCATGAAACTGCATATGACAATAGATCTTGGTACACATTACATCCTACACCTTAGTTGTGAAACTAAGAGTGTTATTCGTTAATTCCATCATCAAAATCATCCCATAGGATGTTTTGCTTTTAAGTCCGTAGACCCCACTTCCCACGTATATAGCCTCCATGCTATTGGTAGGAAAAATGTAGGAAGTAGTTACTACATTTTCCTTAATTGAATGATGTGCATTTAAAACCACTCCCATGTTTCGGAGTAGTCGCTCGGATAGTTATTGCTCCGGTAGTTTTACAAAGTAGTCTTCCTCCTGGTAATGAAGGCGTCGTTCAATAACTATCTTGGGTGTAGGAGAACATTGGGTCTAGTTCACGATACCTGAAAGACTTTACTTTCAAGCTCAGGTCTATTTAAAACTCGTTTTGGAAGACTTTACTTCCAAGTTGCCTACTTCCCACATGACTAGCTTTTCTGCTTGTTTTAAGAAAGGTAGGAAGTAGATACTACCCTTTCCGATAAATCCCAAAAACCTTTGGGTGCCATGGCTTTTGGCTATGGGTTGTGTTGTCTAAGCAAACACAAGCACGTAGCTATTGTTCCTAAAGATGACAACACCGGTGAAGCTCACGGCTCCTCTTCCCACAGTATCACACCATTAGATGATGTAATAATAAAATGGTATAGTTTCGGAAGTCTGCTATACCAAGTAACCAAAAGTTTTTGATCTGGCACGTGATTCAATCACAATCACGCTATGCAATCACCGCTCTCTCACGGTTCACACCCGACTTGGTTCATGTGACCTACTATTGAATTCTGAAGAATTAGTAGGATTTCACATTCAATGGAAATGAACGTGTTTTGGTTAATGTCATAACCCGTCCTTATCCATAAGAACGCGTTAGTTAACGTATGATTTCATTGCGAGGTATTGACCTCTATATGGGACATTTTTGAAAGAAAACTGCATATATTATACATTACAAACCATAACCATTATTTTTGTTACAAGCTTTAGACAATAAAAAGATGATTATCGTTTAACGATAATCTTCGACTTACAAACTTTACAAATGATGATAACAACACGGTTTCTAGCATATTTTACAATACAACATCTCGGATATGCAGTTTTATTTTTGACACAAACATGCGTACGCAAGATCCTGGTTAGATCCAACATGATGCAGCGGAAGCTTTAGTAATCTCCTGAGAATAGACATGTTTTAAAAACGTCAACATAAAGTTGGTGAGATATAGGTTTAGTGCGCAGCAATATATATATATAGACCACAAGATTTCGTATATAAACATTTCAATAAAAATATTCTAAGTGGTTGAGCACTCGGTAACCATACTTAACATTTTCACGTCGCATATTCCCTTTAATATGAAATCTTACTACACCGTACCAAGTGTAGTCACAAAACGAAGTACTGTGCAACCGTTGAATACTGGTCGTCCAGTCCGGTTGGGGTTGTCAGGCCCGATAGATCTATCAACAGGATTCGCGTTTACAATACCGCTGTAAATATTAGTTACCAAGCTACAGGGAAGTATGCCAGTGGTACAACTCAACGTAGAATAAAATACGTGTATTCTCATCCCGAAATATTTAGAGTTTAAAAGTGGGACTATATACTCACGGTTGTCTTTGAAGATATAGATAATTGACTTGGTCTCCCGGTTGATATCACGAACCTATCCATATATAATATATCAATATGTTTTCATTTTTAAACAAACGTTATAAATATATACTTGTTATACTTTTAATACTTTGAATAATTCCTTAGTCCGTAGTTAGCAGTCCGATGTTAGTAATTCAATTTTTAATGGTTCATTTTTAGATGTTTAATATACCCGCAATAAACAAAACCCCCAACGAAATAAATAAAACCCCATCGTATATGTATTGGTCGAGATTAATCTTGACCCATGGTACCGGTGTTGTCAAATGACGTGTTGCGTACAATCATGGGATCTTATGATTAATCTTCTCGTATTGTTTACGGGTGATCCTGAACCATATAAAATTGAATTATAAGTACATATATATAAAATATCATGTTATCTTAGAAATATGTGATTTATATCATTTTTTTCCAATTGATCCCGTAGTTGAAATGATCTAGGATAACCAATTTTGTTTCGGTCATAGTTTCTTCGTTACAAATCCGTTTTCGTTGATTCAAATTGCCATCTTCTTGGATCGAGTTCTTCTTTAAGACTATGAACTGTAAATACCTTGGTTTGTATTCAAAATCATACGGCATAAGTGAAACATTAGTGAAACATATGAAGTTAAACATTTTTGTTACAACAAAATCATTTAATGACCATTTTTCTAAAAATACTTATACTTTGAAAAACTAAGTTTTACCTTGTTAAATTAGTATATACATAAGTTATATTACAGGTCTTGAAGTATTTTAAAAGTTAAGTTAGAAGGATCTATTTAGTTTGCAAACAAGTTTGAAAACATTCAAACTATGTTCTTGTTGTTAAACTTTTGTACCACAAAATAAGATAGCTATATATATATGAATTGAATAAGGTTATGAACATAGATTCTACCTCAAGTTCCTTGGATAAGTTTGCTGTAAAAGAGGAGTAAGAAGCTAGAATCAAAAGGGTGATAGAAGTGGATGAAAGATTGGAAGTAAGTTGGTGTTCTTGGGAGGTTTTCTTGAAGTGTTTTTGTATGGTTTTCTTATGGTGTTTTAGTATGGTTTTTGAAGCTAGATCTTTATGGAACTTTGCTGGATTGTTATGGAGTTTAGAGAGTAAGAAAGAGTGTGTGTTTTTAGTTAAGAGATTGAAGTAAAAATGAATCAAAAATGATGATACATATATACTCCTAAAAATGTGATCTTTAAGGATAACATGACAAAATTCTAGTTTGTATTTTTGTAATTAGTCTTGCAATGATTCAAAAGTAATTACCTTATACATAAGGCATGAATAAGGGCTGGTTAGGTGGTGATTTGATGTGTATATACCAATAGTAAATACGTATAGAAGCTTGGTATGATACGAGTACAAATACTCTAGGTATACGTATAGAAATTTTGTGAAAAATGGAATGAGGATTCAAATATAGCTATCTTTTGTGAATACACTTATATGATTTTATGTATTTAAGTTCTTAAAAGTGATTAAATACATTACTTATACAATATATGTATAAACATTATATGTCTTAAGTATTTATGTCAAATAACGTTACGTATAGTTATCGTTTTGAAAACTTAAGTTAGTAGTTTCAAAATACACATATAACTTGTTGTTATTAATATAAAATGAGGTATTAAAACATTCCTTAATCATGTTAAATATGTATATATACATATATATACACAAACGTATAATTATCATATATTGTATGGTTCGTGATATCATCGGTCAAACTAGACGGTCAAACGTTGTGTAAAACTCTTTTCGGAAATATCAGTCTCGACAATTTGGATTGCTTATCATGTTGGCAAGGTTTAATTTATGTAAATATTAATCTTATAAGTATAGAATGATCGAAAAAGTGCGGGTCGTTACATTACCTCCCCGTTAAATAAATTTCGTCCCGAAATTTTAAAATTGTACCTATTTTGCGTTATCGAGAAACAAGTGTGGATACTTTTGTTTCATTTGATCCTCTCGTTCCCACGTAAACTCGGGACCTCTTCTAGCATTCCAACGAACCTTAACAATCGGTATATTGCTCTGTTTGAGCTGTTTAACTTCACGGTCCATGATTTCGATTGGTTCTTCGACGAATTGTAGTTTCTCGTCGACATGGATTTCTTCGAGAGGAATGGTGAGGTCTTCCTTTGCAAGACACTTCTTAAGGTTCGAGATGTGAAAGGTATTATGTACTCCGGCGAGTTGTTGCGGTAACTCGAGTCGATAAACTACCGGTCCAATGCGTTCGATGATCTTGAACGGGCCTACGTACCTTGGGTTTAGTTTACCCCTTTTGCCGAAACGTATCACACCTTTCCAAGGTGACACCTTTAGCATAACCATGTCCCCGACCTGAAACTCTAATGGTTTCCTTCGAACATCGGCGTAGCTCTTTTGGCGACTACGGGCTGTTTTCAATCTCTCCTTGATTTGTACTATCTTCTCGGTCGTTTCGTGTATGATCTCGGGACCAGTTAAATGCCGATCTCCTACTTCATTCCAACAGATAGGAGATCTACACTTCCTTCCATACAATGCTTCGAATGGTGCAGCTCCAATGCTCGCATGATAACTATTATTATACGAGAATTCTGCTAACGGTAGATACTTATCCCATCCGTTTCCAAAATCGATCACACATGCCCTGAGCATATCTTCAAGAGTCTGAATTGTTCTTTCACTCTGCCCATCGGTCTGCGGATGATATGCGGTACTCATATCCAAACGAGTTCCTAGTGCCTCCTGTAGTGATTGCCAAAACTTTGAGGTAAATCTACTATCACGATCGGATATAATGGAAATAGGTATTCCATGCCTTGAAACAACTTCCTTTATATACAATCGTAATAGTTTCTCCATTCTATCCGTTTCCTTTATAGGCAAGAAATGTGCAGACTTGGTGAGACGATCAACAATCACCCAAATGGTGTCGTATCCCCAGGCAGTCTTTGGTAACTTCGTGATGAAATCCATGGTAATACCGTCCCATTTCCATTCTGGAATTTCTGGTTGTTGAAGTAACCCTGACGGCTTCTGGTGTTCTGCTTTAACCTTGGAACAAGTCAAACATTCCCCAACATATGTTGCAACGTCGGTCTTTAAGTTAGGCCACCAATAACGTGTCTTAAGATCTTGATACATCTTTCCAACTCCAGGATGTATCGAGTATCTTGTCTTATGTGCCTCGTTCAATATCAACTTCCTTAATCCACCCAACTTCGGTACCCAAATACGATTTGCAAAATATCTAATTCCGTCTTCCCGTATAACGAGTTGCTTCTCATACTTCTTCATTATTTCATTCTTTATGTTTTCTTTATTGAGTGCTTCTTGTTGAACTTCTTTGATTTGTGAGTTGAGATTCATGCGAATTTTTATGTTCATTGCTCGTACTCGAATTGGTTCTCGTTCCTTTCTGCTTAAAGCGTCAGCCACCACATTCGCTTTCCCGGGATGATAACGAATTTCACAATCATAGTCGTTTATTAACTCGACCCACCTACGTTGCCTCATGTTCAGCTGTTTTTGATCGAAAATATGTTGAAGGCTTTTATGATCCGTAAACACAGTGCATTTAACCCCATACAAGTAGTGTCTCCATATCTTCAATGCAAACACGACTGCTCCCAGTTCTAGATCATGCGTCGTATAATTCCGCTCGTGAATCTTTAATTGTCGGGATGCATATGCAATAACTTTCTTCCGTTGCATAAGAACACAACCAAAACCTTGTCGCGAAGCGTCACAATATATTTCAAAATCATCGTTCCCTTCAGGTAATGATAAAATAGGCGCCGTAGTTAACTTCTTTTTCAGTATTTGAAATGCGTTCTCCTGCTCCGAAGTCCATTCATATTTCTTCCCTTTTTGCGTTAATGCTGTCAACGGCTTAGCTATTCGGGAAAAATCTTGAATAAACCTTCTATAATAACCGGCTAAACCCAAAAATTGGCGTATCTGCATTGGTGTCTTAGGAGTCTCCCATTTTTCAATGGCTTCAATTTTTGCTGGATCAACCTGAATTCCTTTGCTACTAACAACGTGGCCAAGAAATTGTACTTCTTTCAACCAGAAAGCACATTTAGAAAATTTAGCATATAGCTGTTCTTTTCTCAACAACTCTAATATCAACCTTAAATGCTCTTCATGCTCTTGCTCACTTTTGGAATAGATAAGAATATCATCAATGAAAACGATAACAAACTTATCCAAATACGGACTACAAACTCGATTCATGAGGTCCATGAATACAGCTGGCGCATTTGTCAACCCAAACGGCATGACCAAAAATTCATAATGACCATAACGTGTTCGAAAAGCAGTTTTCGGAATGTCCTCTTCTTTGACACGTAGTTGATGATAGCCCGATCTTAGGTCGATTTTCGAATAAACACATGATCCTTGCAATTGATCAAATAAGTCATCAATTCTCGGTAGTGGATACCGATTCTTGATAGTTAACTTATTTAATTCACGATAATCTATACACATTTGGAAAGATCCGTCTTTCTTCTTGACAAACAAAATTGGAGCTCCCCACGGTGATGTACTTGGTCGTATGAATCCACGGTCCAATAATTCTTTTAACTGACTTTGAAGTTCTTTTAATTCGGACGGTGCAAGTCTATATGGCGCACGAGCCACTGGTGCAGCTCCTGGTACTAAATCTATTTGAAATTCTACCGATCTAAATGGAGGTAATCCCGGCAATTCTTCCGGAAAAACTTCAGGAAAATCTCTTGCCACAGGCACGTCGTTGATGCACTTTTCTTTCTTTTCGATTTTATTAACATGTGCTAAAATAGCGTAACATCCCTTTTCTAAACACTTCTTGGCTTTCAAACAGCTAATGAGTTTTAGCTTTGAATTACCCTTCTCTCCATAAATCATCACCGGTATTTTATCCTTACCAGGAATACGAATTGCCTTCTTAGCACAAACAACTTCCGCTCCTATTTTGGACATCCAGTCCATGCCGACTATTACATCAAAACCTCCCAATTCTACGGGTATTAAGTCGATTTTAAACGTTTCTCCGGCTAAATTTATTTCACAATCACGACAAATTTTATCGGCTTCAATTAGTTTACCATTAGCTAACTCAATCAAGTACTTAGCATCTAAAGGTAATGATGAACAATTCAATTTAGTGTAAAAATTTATACACACGTAGCTTCTATCGGCGCCAGTATCAAATAAAATAGATGCTGATAAGTTATTAATGGTAAACGTACCCGTAACAAGCTCCGGGTCTTCTCGTGCCTCTCTAGCATTAATAACAAACGCTCTTCCACGTGCAGGTCCGCCATTCTGATTCGGGCACTGACTCTTATAGTGACCTTGTTTTCCACAACCAAAACAAGTAATGGTAGCCAAAGCAGTTCTATTTGCGTTGGTGGCAGGAGTCTTGTTGCCATTTGTAACGAGAGCCTTACAATCTTCCGCAAGATGACCTTGTCGATTACACTTGGTGCATAACACACTACAGTAACCAAAGTGATGTTTGTGGCAACGGTTGCATAAAGGACTTTGTCCTTTGTAACCAAAGCCTGAACCACTACCCGCACCTTTCGTGGTTTCTTGTTTCTTATAAGGTTGTTGTTGGTTACCTCGATCATAACCTCCATTCCACTTTTTCTTGTTCCCCAATACCTTCACCTCAGTATTGAATGCTTTCTTGTCCAAAATGACCTGATCCATTAGCTCGTTCGCCATGGTTATAGCTTCATGAATTGTTTTAGGTTTCGATGCCGTAACATTTGCCTTGACCTTTTTGGGCAAACCAGCTTTGTACATTTCAATCTTCCGTGCTTCGGTTGGAACCAATTCAGGACATAGTAAAACCAATTCCATGAATCGCTGATTGTAGTTGGTGATTTCAGTACCAACCACCTTCAAACTTCGTAACTCATCTTCTAACTTAATAACCTCATTCCTTGGACAATACTCGGTGATTATCATTGCTTTGAATTCTTCCCATGGAGTATCATAAGCTACATCTCCTCCTACCGCCTTCACATAATTCTTCCACCATGTGAGTGCACTATCTTGTAAAGTGCACGATGTAAACTTGGTCATGTCTTTTTCATCACAACCACTGATTTTAAACACCGTCTCCATCTTTTCTATCCATCGGGTTAAACCGATCGGTCCTTCCGTTCCACTGAATGATGATGGCTTGCAAGCTTGAAACGTCTTGTAGGAGCATCCTACACGAGGATTTGGGTTAACTGCAGCAGCTCTTGCAGCTTCGACCCATAGCATTCTATCGTTCACTCGCTGGTTGATGAGTTCCTCGAGTTCTTGTTCCGTCATTCGATTCAATCGCGCCATTTCCTAATGAAAGAAAATAATTATTCACATGGAATATTATAGATGTAGTGTGTATTTATAGTACATTTATAGCTTGTTAATAATATGAACCAGGTATTATTATAAAAGCCTTTTCTTCTTATTAGCGTTTTATAATTATATCTTGGGTAGTACCTACCCGTTAATGTTCATACTTAATAGCTTAGTACAGAATCAATTACTACAATCTAAATAATACTTAACCATGGAAAATTATTGCATTTCATACTTCAATATTTTACATATGCTTATCTTACATTGAACATTAAGCAAACCACACTATTAATATTATACAAAACATTATTCGGTTCCATGGTTTGACACAGCAGCGCATCGTTTGATCTATTTTCTAGGACGTTTAGACACAAAGATTTGCTTAACGCTTATCCTAACTGTCTGCCTATATTTTGGTTGTGGGACTGAAGAACTGGATGCCGGGACAGAACGAATAGGAATAGCGGGGATAGGGGTGGTAGTGTTGAGTGGAATTGGTGCCACATCATTCTCATTAAACTCGGGATTTGGATTTTCTAATTCATTAGCCTTTCGTTTCTTTCCTAGTTCGAACTCGTCTTTTGTAATTTCCTGTATTTCTTCCTCGGGTTCACTTTCCTCCTCGGGTTCACTTTCCTCCTCGGGTTCACTTTCCTCCTCGGGTTCACTTTCCGGGTTCTCTATAGTTGGTTCATCCGGAATTTGTGAGTCTTCCCCAAGGATATCATTTTCGTCATCGGACAGGTTAATGACTGGAACGCCATCTGAAGATTCTGATTCGGAGTCGTTGATTGTGATAACAATTTTTGAGATCGACATCTATCACACAACAACTAACCCATTAGTACTTATATAATATTTACATATAAATTTTAACCAACAGTGATAAGCAATGGTTTTTTTTTTTTTTAAATCAGACCCGGTCAAAGTCCAGACTTTACTAATGTATCCTAACGACTTATCAGTTAGACACACTAATGCAAACCTGGTTCGCTAAGACCACCGCTCTGATACCACATGTCATAACCCGTCCTTATCCATAAGAACGCGTTAGTTAACGTATGATTTCATTGCGAGGTATTGACCTCTATATGGGACATTTTTGAAAGAAAACTGCATATATTATACATTACAAACCATAACCATTATTTTTGTTACAAGCTTTAGACAATAAAAAGATGATTATCGTTTAACGATAATCTTCGACTTACAAACTTTACAAATGATGATAACAACACGGTTTCTAGCATATTTTACAATACAACATCTCGGATATGCAGTTTTATTTTTGACACAAACATGCGTACGCAAGATCCTGGTTAGATCCAACATGATGCAGCGGAAGCTTTAGTAATCTCCTGAGAATAGACATGTTTTAAAAACGTCAACATAAAGTTGGTGAGATATAGGTTTAGTGCGCAGCAATATATATATATAGACCACAAGATTTCGTATATAAACATTTCAATAAAAATATTCTAAGTGGTTGAGCACTCGGTAACCATACTTAACATTTTCACGTCGCATATTCCCTTTAATATGAAATCTTACTACACCGTACCAAGTGTAGTCACAAAACGAAGTACTGTGCAACCGTTGAATACTGGTCGTCCAGTCCGGTTGGGGTTGTCAGGCCCGATAGATCTATCAACAGGATTCGCGTTTACAATACCGCTGTAAATATTAGTTACCAAGCTACAGGGAAGTATGCCAGTGGTACAACTCAACGTAGAATATATTTTTCAGTTACTTGTGTCCATATCGTAAAACATAAAATACATGTATTCTCATCCCGAAATATTTAGAGTTTAAAAGTGGGACTATATACTCACGGTTGTCTTTGAAGATATAGATAATTGACTTGGTCTCCCGGTTGATATCACGAACCTATCCATATATAATATATCAATATGTTTTCATTTTTAAACAAACGTTATAAATATATACTTGTTATACTTTTAATACTTTGAATAATTCCTTAGTCCGTAGTTAGCAATCCGATGTTAGTAATTCAATTTTTAATGGTTCATTTTTAGATGTTTAATATACCCGCAATAAACAAAACCCCCAACGAAATAAATAAAACCCCATCGTATATGTATTGGTCGAGATTAATCTTGACCCATGGTACCGGTGTTGTCAAATGACGTGTTGCGTACAATCATGGGATCTTATGATTAATCTTCTCGTATTGTTTACGGGTGATCCTGAACCATATAAAATTGAATTATAAGTACATATATATAAAATATCATGTTATCTTAGAAATATGTGATTTATATCATTTTTTTCCAATTGATCCCGTAGTTGAAATGATCTAGGATAACCAATTTTGTTTCGGTCATAGTTTCTTCGTTACAAATCCGTTTTCGTTGATTCAAATTGCCATATTCTTGGATCGAGTTCTTCTTTAAGACTATGAACTGTAAATACCTTGGTTTGTATTCAAAATCATACGGCATAAGTGAAACATTAGTGAAACATATGAAGTTAAACATTTTTGTTACAACAAAATCATTTAATGACCATTTTTCTAAAAATACTTATACTTTGAAAAACCAAGTTTTACCTTGTTAAATTAGTATATACATAAGTTATATTACAGGTCTTGAAGTATTTTAAAAGTTAAGTTAGAAGGATCTATTTAGTTTGCAAACAAGTTTGAAAACATTCAAACTATGTTCTTGTTGTTAAACTTTTGTACCACAAAATAAGATAGCTATATATATATGAATTGAATAAGGTTATGAACATAGATTCTACCTCAAGTTCCTTGGATAAGTTTGCTGTAAAAGAGGAGTAAGAAGCTAGAATCAAAAGGGTGATAGAAGTGGATGAAAGATTGGAAGTAAGTTGGTGTTCTTGGGAGGTTTTCTTGAAGTGTTTTTGTATGGTTTTCTTATGGTGTTTTAGTATGGTTTTTGAAGCTAGATCTTTATGGAACTTTGCTGGATTGTTATGGAGTTTAGAGAGTAAGAAAGAGTGTGTGTTTTTAGTTAAGAGATTGAAGTAAAAATGAATCAAAAATGATGATACATATATACTCCTAAAAATGTGATCTTTAAGGATAACATGACAAAATTCTAGTTTGTATTTTTGTAATTAGTCTTGCAATGATTCAAAAGTAATTACCTTATACATAAGGCATGAATAAGGGCTGGTTAGGTGGTGATTTGATGTGTATATACCAATAGTAAATACGTATAGAAGCTTGGTATGATACGAGTACAAATACTCTAGGTATACGTATAGAAATTTTGTGAAAAATGGAATGAGGATTCAAATATAGCTATCTTTTGTGAATACACTTATATGATTTTATGTATTTAAGTTCTTAAAAGTGATTAAATACATTACTTATACAATATATGTATAAACATTATATGTCTTAAGTATTTATGTCAAATAACGTTACGTATAGTTATCGTTTTGAAAACTTAAGTTAGTAGTTTCAAAATACACATATAACTTGTTGTTATTAATATAAAATGAGGTATTAAAACATTCCTTAATCATGTTAAATATGTATATATACATATATATACACAAACGTATAATTATCATATATTGTATGGTTCGTGATATCATCGGTCAAACGTTGTGTAAAACTCTTTTCGGAAATATCAGTCTCGACAATTTGGATTGCTTATCATGTTGGCAAGGTTTAATTTATGTAAATATTAATCTTATAAGTATAGAATGATCGAAAAAGTGCGGGTCGTTACAGTTAAGGCTAGTGTCACCCATAGTTTCCCTAGGTCTGGAAAACGACACGGAACAAGTAAACTTACCGAGCCAACTAAACCCGTTATCGGAGTAGGGCGGAAAGAATACAGGAACAGCGTTTTGTACTCGTCAATTCATAGGTAACAACTGTCAATGTGACTGGTTAAGGTCGAATTTTCAGTTTTTTTCTATTTTTTTCTTTTTCTCTAATTTTTCAATTTTTTTCTTTTTACTACTCTAAAATTTTTATATATTTTTAATTTCCCCTAAATTTTTCAATTTTTTTTCAGACCATAACCTGCTGTAAATCTCAAGACTTATAGATTTCAAAATGTTTATGATGACAACGACAACTCAGACAACAACCAACCCAAGAGATTTCACATCCTCCACCCCACACTTGAGATCATGTAATGCCTTCATTACATGAAATCAAAAATAGATTTGAAATCGAAAGGGTAAATGTGAGAAAGAAAATATAAAATTTATCAAGTTTACCAAAAATCGCGGAATGCCAGAGACATATGGCGTTGAACTGACTGCCAGCATAAGAACATCGTCCATTCCCGATCAACCGCAAATATCATCATCCATAAAGTTTTGCTGAACTTAATGTCAGTCTTGTAAAAACAGCACAAAGTACCTTACAACACAACTAAATAAGAAAGTTACACTATTATAAGCCGAGGCACAAGGTGGCACCACCGTGGTAACCAAACGCCCTGTGCCCAAAATTCAAATCCACACAAAATAAAATACCTACTATCATTTAAAGTTATTACAATCCCAAAAAAAATTGTTTGAAAACCAATTACAACAACAAATGTGCAACGACTAATCATTCACTCGGCCAAAAATCCCTGGTGGGATCGCAAACTCTTCCATAAGTGTCACGAACAGCTTGATACGGGTCGTATGATGGATCTGGCCTCGGTGGAGTGACAGCTATAAAAGGCGAACGTGTGGTACGCATCGGAATGTAAGCCCCCGGAGCCCTCCGCATCTGATGCCAGATCTGTTCCTGATGCTTAACCTACTGATTGTGGGCTCGTACACTTCTCACATCAAATTCAACCCTTTCAACCCGCTCACCCAGATTACCAACCTCCGTTCTAAACTGCCCCATCGTGGTATTAATTGAATCATAACTATTTTGATGCCAAAGCCTCATATCCTCATTGTACTTTCGTTGTTCTTCCAACATTATCTAATTATGCTCCACCTGAGCATCATATGCTGACTGATTATTTTGAATCTCCAAATTCAAACCACCTACACTGTTAACCAAAGAATCTCAGCTTTCTTCACTAAGTGCCCAAGTTCCCTGTGCGTTTGTGCCACTCGAACTACCCATAACACCCAACCACGACCACGACCACGACCTACACCAGCACCTTGTTGTTGTTCATCATCTTCCCATAACACCCAACCACCTATTCTTCTACTTCTCTTAATAAATTCGTCTTTTGAGAAAAATAAAAGATTTGTAGGCATCTCATCGATTTCCAACCTAGTACACCTATTCGTAGGAATTGAAAATGCTCGAGCAATCCGAGTCACCAAATGTGCACCTAATACCCGGCGTTCCGGGCGTCTATCCGAACCAACCTCAGGTAACCATACCCCCACCATACAAGGTACATCAATACTTTCTCGCAATTTAATTTGTTGTAAAATCCAAAGATCCCTTCTTTGCACTTTATTTGCATGTCCACGCGCCATGAACATGTGCGAGATCATTTTAAAAATCATGCGGTCCTCCGGTAATTGAAACATTGAACCAACACTCCTACTTGCACTAAACGGACTTGCAGTGTCTTTTGCCACCGTCGGCCAATAAACACTTTCACTAAAAGTTCCTTCCCCAAACACTTTACTCTGTATTAAAAACCACCTCAAATCATTGTCATTCAATTCGAGATACAAATCCAATGCCCTAGCTAACCCAATCTTACTCAAACCTCGCTCTGCTCCGCCTAACCTAAACGTTAAAAAGCTTTCCTCAGTCGGAGTTGCTCTCGGTCGACAACTAACTATTGAAAAGAACTCCAATGTTAACTCTAAATAAATGTCATCTATAATTTCAAACAACCTCTCATATGGTCTCAACTCTTTTCCCACATATTGCAACCAAAAATGCCTACGCAAACTGCTTACAAGATTATTTCCCATTGCCACAAGTTGCGTCCAATCTAAATAGTATGTTCTTTCAATTGGACGAGCACTAATTATCGTAAACCGTTCTTCCATGTCTTCCTCATTAGCAATCTCAGACATCCAAAGTGTAATAACCTGGGAATTTACGACCAAATTTAAACTTTAATCTTTATAAGATTCTGACATGGTAAGCAAAGACTATTGAACCAAGTTTCAAATTGTTTGAATTATTTTTCATGTATACTGTTAACCTTTGACTATTCCTGACGATTCACGAACAAATTGTGTGTAAATAAATGTGTAAAAATATATATACATATAAATATAATAGTATATATATAATACCTTGAATTAATAAAATATACTTTAATCAATTTAAATTAAAAATGTAAAATAACAAACAAAACAATTAAGTTAATATTAAAATAATAATATATAAATAAATATATGATAAAATTATAAATATTACAAATTGTAATATTAATATATTAAATGTAATTATAAGTTTAATTATAATTATTATATTACATTTAGTATTATTAATATCATTAAAAATATAATATCGAAATTTAATACATTTGATTTGTTATTATTTTTCTTTATCATTGTTAATATCATTATTATTATTAATAATAGTAATAATATAATTTTAGTATTAAGATTAATATTAGTAATTATTACTATCTTTATTTATTTTATAGAATTATAGTTATTAATATTTATAGTTATTTATTATTAATATTAAATTGAGTTATATCATCAAACTTGTTTTACATCACTTTCACAAATCTCTTATTGTCTCTTAAAGTTAATTAACCAAATCTCTTACATACATTATATACCATATGCACAAGACATCATCGAGAATCAAACACAAACTCATTTGTTATTTACTATTGTTTTATGCTTTCATCGAATATAACCCACCAACCACTATCCATTCTATTTTCCACTAACTCTATTATATATCCATCTATCCTCTATATTACATATACATACATTTTCATATGGAGAGTTAATAAAACAAACCACTTGCTACTACTCACTTATACTATCACCATTTGCATCATCTTTCTTCTAGTTAATTTTGTTTTCTGTTTTTCTGCAATATCTGGAGCTGAGTGACTGCTGCCGTTGTCATTCTCCTTCTGTCCAAAAGACCACTCACAACCACCATCACAACCATCAAGTAACCTTGTTATCGAGCTGCTGCTATGCTATACTCTTGCTACATACTTATGCAACCTAAACAACTCTACAAACCATAAGATTGATGCTGTTTACTCGTGAATTAAAGAAACTACTGCTACTATTATACGCCCTCTGTTACAGCTCCACACCATCATCACCTCACCTCTCAATTCAAAATTAAGGAACACCCTTTTCCACTCCCATCATCCACCTGCACCACAGCCACCTCCACCACAATACGTCAACAACCATCTTGATCGACCCAATTCAAAACACCACAACCACGGTATGTTACTATACTTGTCTATCCTGTTTTCCTGCCAAAACAACCCAAGTTCACTTTCGTGTTACAATCACACAACCTTTACACAATAATCCTAACTAGTGTAAATTTTAAAAGAACGCTTCGGATGTAAAAGATACTAAGTTTACAATGAACTCAAACTTAACTTACTTTAGGTTGTGATAGCTGCAGTTGCTACTGCACTGTTACTTGTTTCTGCTTGAACCTTCCTGACCACCAACATCAATATTGTTGTAGGCCTAGTTACTGTGATAATATTCCTGTTTTAGACTTCAACCCAAATCAAAACTAAACCCAACCCACCTCCAATCAACACCCTGCAAACCACCATGAGCCACTGTAAATTACTACTACTTTTATAAATCAACAAGTCCCCTTTTTTGCTACCATTAAATGATTCAAGTTGCTGAACCACTCATCAAGAAATAATCATAAGACCATAAGTGCTTTTATGTTTTTGCTGTAAATCAAAGCATTACAACAGATTTATACAATAAATCCTCACACCAATTACCATTATTTTCAAACAAATCAAAACCATTGTTACAGTTGATTATCTACTTGCTTACTAACTTGTAACTAATAATGGAGGATGATAGCCGATAATGATGAACAAATTGATAAACCTGTTGTTCCTGATCGATTTCACTAATTCCTGTTTCCTGTTTGAACACACCCAATCCAAAAACCATAAATTACTGTACGAATTCAATTCAACTATAAGAGCAAAATATAAACGAATGAAGAAATTAAGAGCATCGATGAACCAATTACCCACTTAATCAATTGTTGAATCGATTACATAAACAATTGATGAAGGATGATGATTAACTATGAGAATAAAGACTGATGACGATGATTGAACGATGATAGTGATGAATCGGTGGCCTAATTATACCTCGATGATTCTTGATTGGACGAGTGATCGATTAAAATTTCCATAGCTTCCATCAACCGTGACTTATTCTGCGGTTGATTTATGCTTTTCTCGATCTGTTTGAATGCCGACAACAGAAATACAGATCCCATTTATATTAGGTAACATGATTATAATAATACTAATAATTAATAATATTGTTATTTTTATTATTTATTATTATTATATTATTATTATTATTATTATTATTATTATTATTATTATTATTATTATTATTATTATTATTATTATTATTATTATTATACGTATTACTAATTACTAATGTTAGTATTATTATTTTTATAATTCTAGTATTAATATCATTATTATGATTACGAATATTACTATGAACATAATAAAATTTAATATCATATTCATTAATATTACTACTAGTATCATTATAAATATTAGAATTATTATTATGAACATAAGTATTATCATTGTTATTATTACTAGTATCAAAATAGTTAAAATTATTATTATTATTAAGTATTAAGTATTATTATTCAAAATAATTATTACCATCATTACTAAATTTTTCATTTTATTAAAAACTACTATAATTATCGTTATTATAAGATTTATTATTAAAACTATCATTAACAGTAAAGATTAATATTTTTATAGTTATTATTATACCATTATATTTTTCACTAAAATTATTAACATTATTATTTTTTATTAGTAATATTAATTATCATCAATATTATCATTTTTACCATTACAAATACTATTTTAGTATTATTACAAATATTAGTTTCAACAAACAAATGATATATATATATATATATATATATATAAATATATTTAACATACATAACTTAACTATATTAATATTTTTTTTCATACAAAATAAATACATTTAATAAAATAATGAAAAATATATAAGTTAATAATATAAAAATTTTATCACTAATAACAACATATATATTTATTCGATTACGAATATATGTGTTAATATATATATATATGAATGGTATATGTTCGTGAATCCGAGGCCAACCCTGCATTGTTCAGTTGTTCAATATATTCATATGTATTTTTACTACAAAATACATTAGGTGAGTTTCATTTACTCCCTTTTTAAATGCTTTTGCAATATATATTTTTGGGACTGAGAATACATGCGCTGCTTTTATAAATGTTTTATGAAATAGACACAAGTGATCAAAACTACATTATATGGTTGGATTATTAAACCGAATATCGCCCTTCAAGTCTGGTAACCTAAGAATTTAGGGAAATGGCCCCTAATTGACGCGAATCCTAAAGATAGATCTATGGACCTTGACAAGTCCCATTCGAGGTACGAATGCTTTAGTACTTCGAGATTATTATACAGATGAGAGGTTCTGTTTTGGGGATATTCTATGCATTAAGTTAACGTCGGTTTCCAGGTGTTCAATCCATATGAATGATTTTTGTCTCTTGGCATGGGACGTATGTTTATGAGAAATGGAAAATATGAAATCTTGTGGTCTATTAAAATAATGGAAATGATTGTTATGATAAAGTAATGAACTCACCAACCTTTTGGTTGACACTTTAAAGCATGTTTATTCTCAGGTATGAAAGAAATCTTCCGTTGTGCATTTTCTTATGTAGAGATATCACTTGGAGTCATTCATGACATTTTTCAAAAGACGTTGCATTCGAGTCATCGAGTTCATCAAGATCATTATTAGGTCAATTATAGTTGGATGTATTATGAAATGATATGCATGTCGTTAACTTTCAATGAAATGAAAGTTTGTCTTTTAAAAACGAATGCAATGTTTGTAAAATGTATCATTTAGAGGTCAAGTACCTCGCGATGTAACCAACTATTGTGAATCATTTATAATCAAGATGGACTTTGTCTGGATGGATTAGGACGGGTCATTTCAGTTGGTATCAGAGCGGTGGTCGTAGCGAACCAGGTCTTGCATTAGTGTGTCTAACTAGGAGTTGTTAGGATGCATTAATGAGTCTGAACTTCGACGTAGTAGTTGTTAGGTTATATTAATGAGTCTGGACTTGAACCTGGTCTGCATATCAAAAGGTTTTGCTTATCATTTTCTTGTCAGAAAATTATCTGCTTATCATTCTTAGTCTAGACATATCTTACTGCATTGATTGCATGAATAGTGTATAGACAAATTCATATCTTAGCGTATCTGCTAATCCACATCTTAGCGTATCTATTACTGTAGACTTTATCTGACATGTTTCCTTAATTCCCTTCGTAATTTACGGGATCTTCTGTACTATGTATAGGTATTCTACATAATTAGATTATCATTCGATATCTGAAAAATTATTTCTTATCAAAAGATTCCTTACTCAATCGTATGAAATGAAACTCATCACTAGTTCAAGTTCCTCGGATTCTGACATGGAGTCCCACTTGAGCTCCGAAAGCAGTATGACCGGAATGGACCAACCAAGCAGCCATCCCCAATTCATTTGATGGGTTCGTAGTCGATTTAATCAACGGAGATGCGAAGAAAGCGATCCCTTCCACCAACCAAATTTACCTCTTGGCGATGAACCTGAAGCACTTACCGACGAACCTTTTCGTAATACTATTTTCTCTCTCATTTCCCGAATATCTCGCCAAGATTATATTCTATCTAAAATTCTAAACCTTATTCATTCGCTCGTTCCAACCAACAATCACCCTGGAATAATAGAAGAAGTCAACAAACTTCGCGCTCGAAAAATAAATTTGGAGAATATGGTGCAAAAATTTACCAGCTTCCGCAACATCACCGGCAACAACAGTACCATCAGTAAAAACACCAGTACCATCAACAATCCATGCCTCAACATATCATTCTGTACCTCGAGTATAATCATCGTTCTACGTATCGTTCTACATCAATTATCTTCGTTCTTCATGGCGATTAAGTAATCTCTAAATGTTTTAGAGATTATGTATTCTAGTTCTAACGGTAAACCAAATGAGTTTAATATCATATTAACTCAATGAATCCATGATTACATCTGAAGAAAATATATATGTATATATGTTTTCAAAAAGATTGTAATTAAAAATTCTTTCGTACAAAGTGTTAATTGTGAAAATATTTTAACGGGTAGGTAATACCCGAGGAATATTCAGATTTCACATTAATAAGTTACACTGTACATTCTTCAAAGCTGATTCAACATTCGTTTACTATCCTACTTACATCCACCGATATACAAATCCGTTCACCACATAATAACCGTATTCATCCAATTTCATATTTAGATTTTGATTTATCATAATCCAACAAGTGGCATAATGAAGAAAACATTTGACAAAATAAAATTTGTTAGAAACAAACAAATTAACTATGAAGAATTTTGTTAAGAATCCATGCTAACTGTTTCTAGCTAATTGTTCCTAGCTAACTGATTACATTTTATTTGTCGCAATTTAATTATCGCAATTTACATTCTCGCAATTTTATTTATCGTCATTTAATTTCTGTTATTTATTTTTACGCACTTTAAATATCGGGACACGTATACAAGGTTTTGACATATCATATCTATATGCTGTGATGATCGAGTTCGCTATACAGGGTTGAGGTTGATTCTATAATAATATATATACTTTGAGTTGTGATCGAGTCTGAGACATGTACATGGGTCACGATACGTATTAATTAATTTGAATATTATATATTAAAATTATATATGAATTATTGGACTGTTAACTGTGGACTATCGACTGTGGACTAAAAATATTGGACAATTAAAATGAATTAAAATATTGTTTATAACATATGAAACTAAACATTTCTTCAAGTTGCCACTTGATTTCATCTTAAACCTCATTTGTATCTTCACGATTACATTCTGCGTTCAAACCTTTTATGATTTTGAAAACACCTCAATCGAGAGGAGGAACCAACCACACTTTATCTACAGAAGAAAAGATTGATACATATAGTTATGCACTTGAAAAACTCTCGAAAACTAAGTAAACGTTTAACACGTATCTGTGCTAGCTCCTTTTGTATTGTTATTACCAAAAATAACATTGCAATTCCTTTTCAAAGTAGCCAATTTTGTCACAGCTCCAGCAAGTCAATTTTGACTTTTCATTCGGATTAGCCGTATTATAACCGTGATATCTAAGTCGCCTTCCATCATCTTTACCGGAGAACCGTTTATATCCCATCACATTAGCAGTAAACTTATCAGCAACTTCATTACTCCCTGGCATAGGTCTCTCCGAAGAACCATTATATTTGTTCGTTAAAACCCTATCATATACTCATCCGCATCTTGTAACGAGAATTGCCATATCAATTACCGAAAATCAGCAGTCAGTATTTTGAATCTCGTAGCATTTCTACATCAACAGTTATATGTATACATATAACATTTATATCTTAGAATTATGATATTCCATTCTGAAATTCTGAAAAGCACCCAGTCTGAGAATCAATACTCGAAATGTTGAAAAAGCTAAATGAAGCAACAAAAACTGTAAGCGATCTTAACAGCCAAAAGTTTGGTGATAAAGGATAGTATGTTGGCAAAGCTCAGAAAAGTTGAAACTGAAAAACGGATTGAGCAAACTATAAAGGAGACCGTGGACAAATCACAAGGACTAAACCTGTACATAACGAATTCAGATGATTATGTATCTGATGAACTCTTTAGCGAATATCTTGCTCCTTATTTATTCTAAATCCTTGCGAAAGTATTTTCTTCATCAACCTTCGATTTTAGAAATTCCAAAATATCGTCATAAATATCTTCGATATTTCTGAAGATATTTTCATAACTATTCTTATCCGAAGTCATTTATCTTTTCGCGCTATCAGTGTTACATCATATAAGAAACTTTTAGTTTCTATATTCTGTAAACTTTCGAGTTTGAACTATGAATGTTTTTGAATTAGTGTTGGAAATTGATGCATGAGTTAGTATAATATAATGACACTTGATCAACGTGATTATATTACAGTAAGTCATGCAGAGTTTCTAATGAAACGTGATGATTCACAGACTCTAACGTCATCATGTACCATGTTACAAGACTCTTGTATTCTATTTAAACCTCTAAAATATCAAGAAAATACTTCTTGATGGTTCGGTCTTTTCCAGGGTATTCTGGTAAATTAACCAATCAAGATCGTGCCATTACCATTCCCTTCTTAGAACATTAACAATGTTCATTCTAAAATTTATATCTGTGAATTCTGGGCCATTACAAGAGATGCCTAACCGCAAGAAGAAGAAATGAAAGGACAAAACTCCAAAATAGAAATTGGAGTATAAATCGCAGCAAATAGAAGGGAACATTAACTGTGGATGTCAATGATTATAGAAGACAGAAGCAGGAACATCGAAATATAAGGGAAGATATAAAACCCAATAACAACCCAGAAATTACAAACTGTGGATATTAATATGAATAGCAATATAAAGACACGGTATAATTAAGAATAGTATTACCCCAAGGTAATAGTAGAAGTAAACAGATTTTTCTGGTGGAAGATTGAAAAGAATGATGACAGAAATGATAATTAGGAAAATATCAAAGATTAGAACTGGATTAAGTATTTTCAGAATCTTTTGAATAAACGAAACTAAAAAAAATATATAGGAATGGTGTGATTAATGGAACAGAAGAGTTTAATTTATAATGGAAATATCAGACAGAGAAATCGAGGCAGATCACCATATTTAATCATAGAGATCTTAATTTCCTTACTCGCCAAAGAATCAAATCTTTTAGATTTTGAAAATTTTATTTAAATCCCTTGAATTCCAGAATTCAACCAAGACAACGCCAAAAGTTAAGATGCACCTTATTTTCTAAATTCAACCCTCTACGTCAAAAGTTAAGACGAACCTAATTCAACCATGACTACGTTAAAAGCAAAGACGAATATCTATTACCTTATCTCAATCTTTCATGATAGCTTCACTTATACTCTTCGCGTACTCGAATATTTTTATCCATATTTGTAACGACCAGACTTTTTCGACTTGCTTTCGTGCCTTTTATTTTAGCGAAACTGCGTATATGTGCGTACTGTGTTATTTTATACTCTGGAAACTTGATATACGCGGTTTACTTCCAATTATATGTTAAAACGTGCCTTAGAGTACGTAGGATACTTAACTTGTTCACCGGATGCTCTTATAACCGTTAGTGTTATTTAACGTTTCGAATAAACCGCGAACTGCGTGCATGTTTGACCTTTGTCGTAATCGGAATATTATGACTGTGAAATATTAATTATTATTTTATAATAATAATTACTTGGGCTTTTGGATGCTTAATTTTATTTATTTAATTGCTAGAGCCCAATAGTTAGTCTTGTTAGACTTTCTGCCTTTTTGAACCTTAGCCCACCCTACACTAGCTAGTGGCCCAATTAATTAGCCCAAGTATTATTACTAGTGACCCATAATAATAAAATAAATAAAATAAATAATTAAATGAGTCATACTAGCCATTTGGATAAGGATTATCCATATTGTCACTTAGGATTCTAGCATAAGTACACACTTTAGACAACCATTATCCATAAAGCAAAATGGTGTCTCCCCTCCCCCTCCCCTAAAACCTACGGCCTATAGGCCATTCCAAGTCACCAATCCATGTCAATTTTTGCTTATAAATACTAGCCAATTTCCCTCATTCAAACACTAGCTCTCATTTGGTTTTCACACACAATTGTTCTTTCTTTCTTTCCTTTCTAGTATTACTTGTAAGTTTTCTCTTTTTCTTCTTCTTTTCCCTTCCAATTTCGTGTATCATCATCATTCTTTCATGGAGATCAAGTTCCTCTAACTTGATCTTGATTATATCTTGTTGATTCAAGCATGAATCCTTCAAGAACATGGAAGATTCAAGCTTTCTAGCTTTGAATCTTCACCAACTTTGTAGATTCATCTTTCTTTTACTTTAATCTTGTTATTTTGTGATAAAGATTCAAACTTTTGTTTGTAATCTTCATGTATCTTCAAGATCCAAGCTTTATGCTTCAAGATCTTCAAGAACAATTAAGATGCAAGCTTTCTAGCTTGAATCTTCATATCTTTTTGTTAGATCTAAGTTCTTTTTGCTTTGATCATGTTGTTTTGTGAAAAAGATTCAAACTTTTATTTGCAATCTTCATGTATCTTCAAGATCCAAGCTTTATGCTTCAAGATCTTCAAGAACACTCAAAGGTTCAAGCTTTCTAGCTTTGTAACCTTGTAACTTGTGTGAAATGGATCCAAGCTCTCTAGCTTAGGGTTCCATCACTTCATTTGACTTAGATCATGTTCATACTTGTTTGAATGATGTAAAGTTTGTAACCTTGTTGCAAATAGGACTTGTAATTGTGTTAAGACTAAGGATATGATGTAACCTTGGTTCATCATCCATCTAAGACTCTTAAATGAGTTGTGTTACCACTTGGTCTTAACATATTGTGTATTGATGATAGAATCTTGGTTAAAAGTGATGCTAAACCATCAACGAGTTGTACACTTGAAGCTACAAGCATCAAGGATGAGAACCGTGATGAGCATCAAGCACCAAGAACCCCACCGGAGCACTTGTCCACTGATTTTCGTATCTGATCAGGCCACCTGTGTAGTGACCCGAACTTTTCCTTGTTTATATATATTAATTGAGATTGATATTTACATGATTAAATGTTTCCAACATGTTAAGCAATCAAACTTGTTAAGACTTGATTAATTGAAATAGGTTTCATATAGACAATTGACCACCCAAGTTGACCAGTGATTCACGAACGTTAAAACTTGTAAAAACTATATGATGACATATATATGGTTATATATATAGTTAACATGATATTATGATATGTAAACATATCATTAAGTATATTAACAATGAACTACATATGTAAAAACAAGACTACTAACTTAATGATTTTGAAACGAGACATATATGTAACGATTATCGTTGTAACGACATTTAATGTATATATATCATATTAAGAGATATTCGTACATCATAATATCATGATAATATAATAATTTAAAATCTCTTTTGATATTATAAACATTGGGTTAACAACATTTAACAAGATCGTTAACCTAAAGGTTTCAAAACAACATTTACATGTAACGACTAACGATGACTTAACGACTCAGTTAAAATGTATATACATGTAGTGTTTTAATATGTATTCATACACTTTTGAAATACTTCAAGAAACTTATCAAAATACTTCTACTTAACAAAAATGCTTACAATTACATCCTCGTTCAGTTTCATCAACAATTCTACTCGTATGCACCCGTATTCGTACTCGTACAATACACAGCTTTTAGATGTATGTACTATTGATATATACACTCCAATGATCAGCTCTTAGCAGCCCATGTGAGTCACCTAACACATGTGGGAACCATCATTTGGCAACTAGCATGAAATATCTCATAAAATTACAAAAATATGAGTAATCATTCATGACTTATTTACATGAAAACAAAATTACATATCCTTTATATCTAATCCATACACCAACGACCAAAAACACCTACAAACACTTTCATTCTTCAATTTTCTTCATCTAATTGATCTCTCTCAAGTTCTATCTTCAAGTTCTAAGTGTTCTTCATAAATTCCAAAAGTTCTAGTTTCATAAAATCAAGAATACTTTCAAGATTGCTAGCTCACTTCCAATCTTGTAAGGTGATCATCCAACCTCAAGAAATCTTTGTTTCTTACATTAGGTTATCATTCTAGTACAAGGTAATAATCATATTCAAACTTTGGTTCAATTTCTATAACTATAACAAACTTATTTCAAGTGATGATCTTACTTGAACTTGTTTTCGTGTCATGATTTTGCTTCAAGAACTTTGAGCCATCCAAGGATCCATTGAAGCTAGATCCATTTTTATATTTTCTAGTAGGTTCATCCAAGGAACTTAAGGTAGTAATGATGTTCATAACATCATTCGATTCATACATATAAAGCTATCTTATTCGAAGGTTTAAACTTGTAATCACTAGAACATAGTTTAGTTAATTCTAAACTTGTTCGCAAACAAAAGTTAATCCTTCTAACTTGACTTTTAAAATCAACTAAACACATGTTCTATATCTATATGATATGCTAACTTAATGATTTAAAACCTGGAAACACGAAAAACACCGTAAAACCGGATTTACGCCGTCGTAGTAACACCGCGGGCTGTTTTGGGTTAGTTAATTAAAAACTATGATAAACTTTGATTTAAAAGTTGTTATTCTGAGAAAATGATTTTTATTATGAACATGAAACTATATCCAAAAATTATGGTTAAACTCAAAGTGGAAGTATGTTTTCTAAAATGGTCATCTAGACGTCGTTCTTTCGACTGAAATGACTACCTTTACAAAAACGACTTGTAACTTATTTTTCCGACTATAAACCTATACTTTTTCTGTTTAGATTCATAAAATAGAGTTCAATATGAAACCATAGCAATTTGATTCACTCAAAACGGATTTAAAATGAAGAAGTTATGGGTAAAACAAGATTGGATAATTTTTATCATTTTAGCTACGTGAAAATTGGTAACAAATCTATTCCAACCATAACTTAATCAACTTGTATTGTATATTATGTAATCTTGAGATACCATAGACACGTATACAATATTTCGACCTATCATGTCGACACATCTATATATATTTCGGAACAACCATAGACACTCTATATGTGAATGTTGGAGTTAGCTATACAGGGTTGAGGTTGATTCCAAAATATATATAGTTTGAGTTGTGATCAATACTGAGATACGTATACACTGGGTCGTGGATTGATTCAAGATAATATTTATCGATTTATTTCTGTACATCTAACTGTGGACAACTAGTTGTAGGTTACTAACGAGGACAGCTGACTTAATAAACTTAAAACATCAAAATATATTAAAAGTGCTGTAAATATATTTTGAACATACTTTGATATATATGTATATATTGTTATAGGTTCGTGAATCAACCAGTGGCCAAGTCTTACTTCCCGACGAAGTAAAAATCTGTGAAAGTGAGTTATAGTCCCACTTTTAAAATCTAATATTTTTGGGATGAGAATACATGCAGGTTTTATAAATGATTTACAAAATAGACACAAGTACGTGAAACTACATTCTATGGTTGAATTATCGAAATCGAATATGCCCCTTTTTATTAAGTCTGGTAATCTAAGAATTAGGGAACAGACACCCTAATTGACGCGAATCCTAAAGATAGATCTATTGGGCCTAACAAACCCCATCCAAAGTACCGGATGCTTTAGTACTTCGAAATTTATATCATATCCGAACGGTGTCCCGGAATGATGGGGATATTCTTAAATATGCATCTTGTTAATGTCGGTTACCAGGTGTTCACCATATGAATGATTTTTATCTCTATGTATGGGATGTGTATTGAAATATGAAATCTTGTGGTCTATTGTTACGATTTGATATATATAGGTTAAACCTATAACTCACCAACATTTTTGTTGACGTTTAAAGCATGTTTATTCTCAGGTGAATACTAAGAGCTTCCGCTGTCGCATACTTAAATAAGGACGAGATTTGGAGTCCATGCTTGTATGATATTGTGTAAAAACTGCATTCAAGACACTTATTTTGTTGTAACATATTTGTATTGTAAACCATTATTTAATGGTCGTGTGTAAACAGGATATTTTAGATTATCATTATTTGATAATCTACGTAAAGCTTTTTAAACCTTTATTGATGAAATAAAGGTTATGGTTTGTTTTAAAATGAATGCAGTCTTTGAAAAACGTCTCATATAGAGGTCAAAACCTCGCAACGAAATCAATTAATATGGAACGTTTTTAATCAATAAGAACGGGACATTTCAACCTGGGCAACTGGAAAGTTGATTTTCAGTTATTTCTGTTCGAGTAGATGATTGTCCATTTATGCCTCGTCTTAATCCGAGTTACGGTTTAGGATTTATGGCCCTCCGAGAGTCACTACACCCTATTAACGTTGTGCTGAAATTTCTGACCTTTCTCGAACTTAAACCATCATCACGGTCAAACGAAGATGAGTTAGGTTCTTAAAATTGGTCAGCGGTTAGGGGACTCACATACGGAGCCATAGCCACTGACTATGCTTCTTTTCGATTTATGTAGAGGTCGTATCAGCTGACCGAAGTCAGCCTATTGTTTCGATCTCTACTGTTATTGAACTTACTTAGCTTTTATAATGATGAATGATGATGATGATGACACTTAAACTTATTTTATGTACTATTAGGATTTATAAGACAACCTACTAACCTAGTAACCTTTGATTTAGGTTGACGACCTTTCGGACCGACTTACTACTTGCGTACTTTCATTACCGACTTTACCGCTTTTATCACTGTGAGTTATAGCATCCCTTTTTACTTTAACTATTTTGGGACTGAGAATACATGCGCTTTTTACGTTTTACATGTTAGGCACGAGTACTTAAACTTTATATGTGTGTGGGTTATACAACGGCATAAACATTCCCCTTAGCACGGTAACGTTTAGTCATTAGTTTTTGAACCGGTGAACGCGAATCTTAGATATGGATCCATATGGTTTGACATCCCCACTCGGGCTAGTCGCGCTAGCATTTAACGGGTGTTTAATACTTCGTGAACATACGCACTCGCCAAGTGCACTTTCAGGGGGTTATAAACACTAAGTCTAGTTACCGGGTGCCCACGGTTATACATATACTTTTCATACTGTTTGTTACACTGAAATCTCATGGCCTATCTTACGTTACTGTTACAACATAAACTATAGCTCACCAACATTCGTGTTGACTTTTAAGCGTGTATTTCTCAGGTGCCTAGAGGTTTATTGCTTCCGCTGTTAGACTTGATGTCATGCTGTTAGATTTGTTGTCTTGCTGTTAAGGACCTGCTGTATTAGTTATCCGCTGCATTACTAGAGATGTCTCATTCATGGAACTTTTCTGTTGCATTCGTAGTTTATGTTAATTTCAAAAAATGGCTTTGTAACGACCTTAGGGTCAAATACTTAAGTTTATGCTCCTATTCGTAGGATGCACGCTATCTTTTGTAAAACGCTATCGTTTTATACGGGGCGTCACATTTGGTATCAGAGCATTGGTTGTAGGGAATTAGGTTACATTAGTGAGTCTAGACCGGACCAAGTAGGATTCACTAATAGGACTAATCTATAACTTGCTAGTTTACTTGTTTCTGCGAGACTTACTGCATGCTTTTGTCTACTTTTTCAGCTGTATGATCTTACTGCATGCTATTGCTTATCTTCACTGCCATGCGAACTTGTTGTATGCTTATTTCCGCTATTGCATGATTACTATCTACTTTCACATGTTATTTCTGTTTAGCACTGTTATTATTACTGCCATGCTAGGTTGCTGTAGTGCCTAATACGTGCTTGCTTTATGACTTACTGACATGGAAAAGTTATTTTTCCCTGTTCAGATGTCGGATATTCCACCTGTCATCATTTTGGGCAGCGATTCAGACTCTTCAGCCACCTCACCTACTGCTGCTACCGACACACAGGTCCCGTTAACCAGTGACCCCGGCGCTTCATCCTCCGGAACCAGCAGCCATACGCCTGCCCTAGTGGTTACATCAGGCGGAGCCTATTACCCCCCGGAGATTCCAGCTCTACTTTCCCCAGGACCCTCGGAGCCACAGCCCCGCTCCGGTGGTGTTGTGATTCCCGGGGAATACGGGGACGTTCCGTTCCGTAATGAGCATAACCATTGGTGCCGATGCCTTCCTGATGGACGTGTCATACCGATCCCACCTTTCAGATACCGGATCGTGACTACCGGTCGCCGATCGCCGCCACCTCCAGCTGTTTTCGACGATTCATCATCCGACGACTCATCCACAGACGACACTAGTGACGATGACTCCGAAGAGGAGGACCCTGATGATGCACCTGTACAGCCACCCTCCACCCCGCCGAAGAAGCGGTACCGTTTCGACGGCACCGTTATTTCGGGGATCAACAGAGGTCGAGCGTTCACTAACGCACATGGTCAGCGTCGTAGAGTTACCGTCCGTAAGCGGGTTGTGCCTTACCCTACTGATCCTTTCGTGCGTAAGCCTTACCGTTTTGCAGTATCTACTTCTGGTGCTGGACCATCTGCACCACCGGCACCACCTGCACCAGCAGCACCGCCTGCTCTGCCAGCCCATCCCTCTGTCGAGGAACTGACGAGGGAGGTGGAAATCCTCCGTGCTCAGGTAAATGAGCTCGAGGACCAGATGTCCCACGTAATGGACATCCTTTACCCACCGTCACCATAGGGCTTTGTAGTAGATTTCATTATGTAATCTCGTTTGTAGTTCATGTTTTACTTATGTATTGTACGAACCTAAGCGGATGTATGCAACTCTTTGTTAATGAATGGAACTTTGTATTATTTAATTCTTGCATAGTGTTCTATTTACGTTACTGTATGGTGTTTTTGTGGTATCTGTATCTGGTTGCATTGCTTAGTTAACATGTGTTGCGTTGATTCCATGTTGGTTGCTATATACTATATTACTACTTATTGAATGCTGGATTTTGACTTAAGTCAAAATTTCTGTTTAGAAGAGCAATAGCAAACGGACGAGCAGCACCCACAACAGCACAGATTGAGGAAATGATCGCTGAGAGAGTAGCCGCAGCCATAGAAAATGTCATTCCCCCAGCCCCACAGGTTAACCAGAACGTCCAGAACGGTTGCACTTACAAAAAGTTTCAAAGCTGCAAGCCCCACAACTTTAGTGGCACTGAGGGGCCAGTTGGTTTGACTAGGTGGTTTGAGAAATTAGAAGCTGTGTTCCGCGTCAGCAACTGCTCAGAGGCGAACAAAACCAAGTATGCCTCATGTACGCTGTCAGACGACGCCCTAACCTGGTGGAACACACTGGCTCAAGCTAAGGTTATTGATGAGGCTTATGCCATTCCGTGGGAAGAATTCAAGGGGGCCATGATCGAAGAATACTGCCCCAGGATGAAGATACAGAAAATGGAGGCTGAGTTCTGGGAGTTAAAGGTTGTGGGCAATGATCTTGATGGTTACAACCGTAGATATCTGGAATTAGCGCTGATGTGTCCCACGATGGTCACCCCGGAATTTTAGAGAATGGAACGCTACTTGTGGGGACTTCCCAAGTCCATTCAGGGGAATGTCACCTCTTCTAATCCACCCAACGTCCCGGCAACTATGCGCATGGCGCATACCCTTATGAACCAAATTATCAGCAAAGAACCAGAAAAGGGTAAAGCCGAATCGGGAGCCAGTGGCGAGAAGCATAAGTGGGACTACAACAAGGGGAGAACCTATGATCAAACCCCCGCTAAGAGGCCTAATGATGGAAGGAACCCCAACCCGAACACTAGCTCGAACCCCAACTACAAGGGTACTCTACCGCAGTGCAAGAGGTGCTACAAGCACCATACCGAGTACTGTAATGCGGTCTGTGAAAAATGCAACAAAATCGGGCACATTGGCAAGAACTGCAAGATTCCCATTCCAGCTGTGAGGAAAAACTAAAATGGGCCATGGAAATGCTATGAGTGTGGATAGCAGGGCCACTTTAGGAATGATTTCCCCAATAAAAAGAAGGACGGCGGACCACCGCGTGGTAGAGCTTTCAACGTTAATGCAAGGGATGCACGTGAGAACCCCGACTTGGTTACAAGTATATTCACAATCAACAAACTATTAGCCTCTGTCCTATTTGATACTGGTGCCGATAGAAGCTATGTATGTAGAAACTTTTACTCTAAGATAGATTGGTCATTAGTGCCCTTAGAAGAGAATATACTAGTAGAAGTAGCCAATGGGAAACTTGAGAAAGTTGACAAAATTGGACGAGGAGCTATTATTAACATAGCTGGTGTGGATTTCACAATTGACTTAATACCTATCAAATTGGGGAGTTTTGACGTGATTGTCGGTATAGACTGGTTGACCAAAGTAAAGGCCGACATTATATGTGGAGACAAAGCTCTTCGTATACCACAAGGAGACGGTGAGCCACTGACTATTTACGGAGAGAGATGTAACTTGAAGCTGAACATAATTAGTTGTATGAAAGCGCAGAAGATTATGAAGAAAGGACGACTTGCCGTTTTAGCACACTTGAAGGCTTTAGAAATAGAGGAGAAGAGTGTGAATGACGTGCGAATCATGAATGAATTCCCTGACGTCTTTCCGGAAGAATTGCCTGGATTACCGCCACCAAGAGCAGTGGAGTTCCAGATCGACCTAGTGCCGGGAGCTGCACCCGTAGCTCGCGCACCTTATCGACTAGCACCTTTCAAACTTCAAGAGTTGCAGAGTCAACTGCAGGAATTTCTCGACAGAGGGTTTATCTAACCGAGCTCATCGCCTTGGGGCGCGCCTATTTTATTCGTGAAAAAGAAGGACAGATCCTTTCGCATGTGTATCGACTACCGTGAACTCAACAGATTGACGATCAAGAATCGATATCCTCTTCCCCGAATTGACGATCTTTTTGATCAGCTACAAGGATCGAGCGTGTACTCTAAGATTGATTTGCGATCCGGTTATCACCAGTTGAGGGTGAAAGAGAGTGATGTGATGAAGACTGCGTTTAGAACCCGCTATGGTCATTACGAGTTTCTCGTGATGCCGTTCGGATTAACCAACGCACCTGCTGTGTTCATGGATCTCATGAATCGTGTCTGCATGCCTTATCTGGATAAATTCATTATCGTCTTCATAGATGATATCCTCATCTACTCCAAGAGCGAAGAAGAACATGAGCAACATCTCCGGTTAGTGCTTGAACTCTTAAGACGAGAGCAGCTTTATGCCAAATTCTCCAAGTGTGAATTTTGGCTGAAGGAAGTCCAATTTCTGGGTCATATTGTGAGTGATCAAGGTATCAAAGTTGACCCCGCCAAGATTGAAGCTATCAGCAAGTGGTAGACACCCACTACTCTGACTCACATTCGCCAATTTCTAGGTCTTGCCTGTAACTACAGAAGATTTATTGAAGGTTTTTCGTTGATTTCGCGTCCTTCGACCGCACTGACTCACAAAGGAAAGAAGTTCGTTTGGGAAACCGAACAAGAAGCAGCATTTCAAACCCTGAAGTAGAAGTTAACCACCGCACTTATCTTATCTCTTCCCGAAGGCATTGACGAATTCGTTGTGTACTGCGATGCTTCGAAAAATGGATTTGGTTGCGTGTTGATGCAAAGAACGAAGGTCATTGCTTATGCATGTCGTCAGCTGAAGATTCATGAGCGAAACTACACTACTCATGATCTTGAACTTGGAGCCGTGGTCTTCGCATTGAAGCTGTGGAGACACTATCTCTATGGAACAAAGAGTACCATATTCACCGATCACATAAGCCTCCAGCACATCTTTGATCAGAAGCAGCTGAACATGAGATAACGACGATGGATTGAGACGCTGAACGACTATAATTGTGAACTTCGTTACCATCCTGGTAAGGCCAATGTTGTAGCCGATGCTCTGAGTCGAAAGGAGAGAACGGTACCTCTTCGTGTTCGGGCTCTGAACATCACCATCCATTCGAACCTCCATAGCCAGATCCGAGTAGCCCAAGAAGAGGCTCTCAAGGAGGAGAACATATCTCGCGAATACCTAAACATCCTGGTCTCTAAATTCGAGGTTAAGGAGTCTGGACTCTGATGTTATGCCGGAAGAATTTGGGTACCTCGTTATGGAGATTTACGAAGCCTTTTACTTGATGAAGCCCACAAGTCGAGATATTCGATTCATCCAGGAGACGGAAAAATGTACCACGATCTCAAGGAATAGTATTGGTGGCCAAATCTTAAGAAGGATGTTGCAACTTATGTTGGGAGGTGTTTGACTTGTTCGAAGGTTAAAGCTGAACATCAGAGGCCATCTGGATTACTTCAACAACCAAAAATCCCACAATGGAAATGGGAAGCAATTACGATGAATTTCATCATGAAGCTACCAAAGACGGTGGGCGGATACGATACAATCTGGGTTATTGTTGACCGTCTTACCAAATCTGCTCATTTTCTAGCGATGAAAGAAACAGATACAATGGAGAGACTTGCTCAACTGTACATCAAAGAAGTTGTATCTCGTCATGGTGTGCCCTTATCAATTATCTCAGATCGCAAAAGGACCCGTCATATACATTATAAATGATTCTCAATAGTTGATTACATCGTGAGGTATTTGACCTCTATATGATACATTTTTCAGATATTGCATTCGTTTTTAAAAGTTAAACTCTCTTTACATTGAAATTTGATAGGCATGCATACCATTTCATAATATCCAACTATAAATGACCTAATCTGTCATTTACTTAATAAAAATTTCTATTGAACTCAACGACTTGAATGCAACGTCTTTTGAAATATGCCATGAATGACTCCAAGTAATATCATTAAAATGAGCAAATGCACAGTGGAAGATTTCTTTATTACCTGAGAATAAACATGCTTTAAAGTGTCAACCAAAAGGTTGGTGAGTTTATTAGTTTAACATAATCGATCACTTTCATCAATTTAATAGACCACAAGAATTTCATTTCCAGTTCTCATAAATATACGTCCCATGCATAGAGACAAAATTATCATTCATATGGATTGAACACCTGGTAACCGACATTAACAAGATGCATTTAAGAATATCCCCTATCATTCCGGGATCCTCTTCGGACATGATATAAATTTCGAAGTACTAAAGCATCCGGTACTTTGGATGGGGCTTGTTGGGCCCAATAGATCTATCTTTAAGAATCGCGTCAATTAGGGTGTCTGTTCCCTAATTCTTAGATTACCAGACTTAATAAAAAGGGGCATATTCGATTTCAATAATTCAACCATATAATGTAGTTTCGATTACTTGTGTCTATTTCGTAAAACATTTAAAAAAATTGCGCATGTATTCTCAGCCCAAAAATATAAAGGGTAAAAAGGCAAATGAAACTCACCATACTGTATTTTGTAGTAAAAATACATATACATCATTGAACAAGTGTAAGGTTGGCCTTGGATTCGCGAACCTATATTAATTATATATATTTATATGTTTGATCAATATCTGTCCAACATTTTAGGTCAAGTCGTAGTGTATCACAATCCTAATTCTCGAGACTAAATATGCAAAAGTCAACAAAAATCATATTGACCAAAATGTCTTCCAAAATTTATACATGATTATTATATAGTTCAAATATAGTCGTTTTATGTATTTAAATATTTTTAACAGATTTTATTAAAGTAAATAGTATAGTTCTTTTATTAATAAATAAAATTTTATATTAAAATTTATATAATAAAAATATACTTTTATATATCTTAAGTAATAAAATTTATAAAGTTCATTTAATATCATAAAAATAATATGATAGGTATTATTAATGTAATTATATTATACGTAGTAAAATATCTTTCTATCTCATATTTATTTGATAAAATAATATTGATAATAATAATAATAAGTAAAAGTTGTATTATTTTGTAATAATTATTATTATTCTACTAATAAAAATAACAATAATTATATTTTCTAAAAATGATAAAATGATAATTTTTACTAATAATTTTACTAAAATAATAATAATAATGATGTTTCATATTAACAATGATATTTTTTATTAAAAATAATGATTTTAGTAAAAATGTTAGTTTTAATATTAATAATACTTTTAATAATAATAATAATAAAATAATGAAAACGATATTTTTCCTTTAAATCAATATCTTACAATATCTTAATTTCATCATGATACTCATACTCATTATTTCTTAATTGCTTTGTTTAATAGCTTTTAGTCATCTTTTATAACGCGTTCATATTAATAATAATAATAATAGTAATCATAATAATTAGATGTTACTAATATTAGTTTTAATTATAATAATACTAACAATAATAATATTAATGATAATACTAATAACTATTTGAATAATAATAATAATAATAATAATAATAATAATAATAATAATAATAATAATAATAATAATAATAATAATAATAATAATAATAATAATAATAGTAATAATAATAGTAATAATAATAATAATAATAATAATAATAATAATAATAATAATAATAATAATAATAATAATAATAATAATAATAATAATAATAATAATAATAATAATACTAATAATAACCTTAACGATAATAACGATAGTAATAATAATAAAAATAACAATAATATCTTTTATTAATAAGGACAATGATAATAATAATAATAATAATAATCATAATTCATAATAATAATAATAACAACAACAACAACAATAATAATAATAATAATAATAATAATAATAATAATAATAATAATAATAATAATAATAATAATAATAATAATAATAATAATAATTAGATTATAACGACGATAATAACGGCGATAATAATAATCATTTTTAATAATAATAATATAAAAATTCAATTGACTATAACTTCTAATCCGTTCATCGAATCCATTCGACATCTAAAGGAAAAGTTCTTAATTTTTCGCTAGATTTACAAGGACATAAATATCTTATACCTTATCTCAAACGCAGGTGTAACTAATTCAAGATTTAACATAACCTATCTAAGGGCAATATCAAAAATACAAGCATGCATAATCCTATATTCTCGAGCACTAGTCAGGGATACACTATTAGTATGTAAAAATTTATTTACGAGTACTCACGTATCAATATTGTGGTTCAATATTGCAGGAAAGGTACGTAGACGCAACGGAGATGACAACACTAAATCGAACTCATGAGCATACCCATCACCTCCATAGTTATAACACATAATTTCCTTAACCCTATCCCGCTTATAAAACCCATGTTGTAATAGCTTGCGCGTACCCTTGTCGTAGTATTTTATGTAATATACTACTAATAATAATTTTTAATACTACTAATAATAATATTTTAGATTAATAATAATAATAATAATATTAATATAAATTTATATAGAGAGAGTAGAGAAAGATCGATGAGTTATATGAATGAATCAAACACAAACGAATGAGCTAGCTTTATAATCATTTGCCACCAACCCCATCCTTTACATATATAATACATTAACACGTTTTATTTATATATTAAATAATATATAATATATTTAATCTTTAGAATTAATTAAATATTATATTATATTTACGTGCGTAGTAAAAATGTAATTTTTATAAAAATAACACGGACGTGGTCTCTCGACTCATGTACCACTTTTGGTTTTTCGAGCGCACTTTCGTACGTTTAGAAAACTAGCCTTTTACGTTACGCGACGTGTACCCTTATTAATAATTTGACTTTCTCATCAATAATTTACTTTATAAAAAATGTGACTTATATAGTTGAGTGTTGTGGTCATTTGCTTCTATAAATCAATGGTTCGTTGTTTGTCAAAATATTTTATTTTAAATCAGGACGTTTTATGACTAAGTTAAAAATATATAAAAATTGTAAATTTATACAATATATATATATATATATGTATATGAAATATTCATCAAATGATCTAGTCTTTCAAAACTAATTACATTTCAAAGTTTGGTTAATATAATTTAACTCGTCCTTAAGTAATAGTAGTTATTTTACAAATTAATGTTTTTAATATAAAAAATAATTAGTTGATTATCAAGGGACGCGAGCTAATCAAAGTGAGGTACACTTTTGAAATTTAAACGGAGATGATTACTAACTTTTGACTAACTCTCGTAAATGACACTTTTATAAACTACTTTACCAAATATTCCGGATACCGTTAAAAAGAAAAAGTTTTCTAAATCAAAGTGGACCTCTCATCAGGGTCTAATAATCATAATTAAATGTATCTGATAATTCAACTTATCTTTTAGTTTCGTAAATAATTATTTTTAAAATATATTCTGAAACAAATATGTTCATGTAACGTATTATACGTCTAATGCCTTGTTAACGTTTTCAAGCTATAACATATACACATATACATATAAAATCATGCCTATTCGTATAATGGTTCGTGAATCATTGGAATTTGGTCGAGGTTTAATTGAATGTATGAACATGGTTTAAAATTAAAGTTTAAATTTGTCAGAATAATATAAAAATTAAAGTTTAAATTTGGTCGGAAATTTCCGGGTCGTCACAGTACCTACCCGTTAAAGAAATTTCGTCCCGAAATTTGAGTGGAATGGTCGTGGATGACAATAAGTATGATTTCATGACAATTATGAGCTGATACATAATGTTTTATTATCGTTGAGTAATATAGATAAAACGATTCGATTATGTGAAGCGTACGAGTGAAGTTCTCTCAAAAGGAATGAAATGAGAAATAAAGTTTTATCTTAACTTTTGACGTTGTCTTGGTTGAATTCCGGAATTCAAGGGATTTAAAGAAAATCTTCGAAATCTAAAAGATTTAATGCTTCGGCGAATAAGGAAATTAGGATCTCTCTATTTAAATGCGGAGATCTTCCTTGATTTCTCTATCAGCTATTTCACTATAAATTAACTTCTTCTGTTCCGTTACTTTTACCATTCCTATACTCAATTCCTAAATTCAATAGATAACGAAAATGCTTAACCCAGTTCTTATCCTTGTCATTATCCTTACTATCGCAACCATTATTCTCCTTTACCAACTTCCACCAGAGGAATCTGCTTACTTCTACTTTGCCCTTGGGGTTATAGTGCTTATAGTTCTCCCATGTCTTTATGTTGCGATAAACATTAATATACACGGTTTGTAATTTATGTGTTGTTATCGGGCTTTATATCTCCCCTTATATTTCAATGTCCCTATTTCTGTTTCCTATACTCCTTGTTATCCCCAGTTAATGCTTTCTTTTATTTGTTGATTTTTATACTCTAATTTCTATTTCAGAGCTTTGTGCCTCCATTTCTTCTTCTTGCGATTACGCATCGCTTGTAATGGTCCAGGATTCGCAGATATGAATTTCGGAATGAACATTGTTAATGTTCTAAGAAGGAAATTGTGATGGCACGATCTTGACTTGTCAAATTACCAGAATACCTCGGAAAAAGCCGAATCATCAAGAAATATTTTCTTGATATTTTAAAGGTTAAATAGAATACAAGAGTCGTATAACATGGCACATGATGATTTTATGATCTGTGAATCATCACGTTCTATTTAGAAACTCAACATGACTTACTGTAATATAATCACGTTGATCAAGTGTCATTATATTATACTAATTCATGCTTCAGTTCCCAACACTACTTCGAAACATTCTTATTTTAAACTCGAAGGTTTCAAAATTTAGAAACTAAAACAGTTTCTTTTATGATGTAATACAGATAGCGCGAAGAGGTAAATGATTTCAGATAAGAATAATTATGAAAATATCTTCAGAATTATGGAGGATATTTATAATGAAAGATACGATGATATCTTAGAATTTCTAACATCAGAGGATGATGAAGGGTATTGTTTGCAGGGGTTTAGAGTCAGGAACAAGGTATTCGTTAAAGACTTCAGCAGGTACTGAATCATTTGGATTCTTTGAAGTCAGGTTCAGTCTTTGTGATTTGTCCACAACCTCCTTCATACTTTGCTCAATCCGTTTTCCAGTACCAACTCTTTTCTTTTTCTGAGCTCTACCAACACACTACTCTTTATTATCAAACTTTTTACTATTAAGGTCATTTTATAGTTTTTGCTACTTCATCATCAATTTCTAGAACTATTCCGCAGTTTAGGGTGTTTTTCAAAAACTTCACATTCAAGTATGTAAGTCCAAGAGATAGACGTTATATATACACATATAACTGTTAGCGTGGACATGCTGCGAGATTTCAAAATACTGATTGCTAATTCCCGATGACTTGTATGGCAATTCTCGTTACAAGATGTGAATGAGTAAATGATGGGGTTTTGGTAATTATAATGATTCTTCGGAAAAATCTCAGATCATTACGGTTTTTGATAGGTTTACTACTAATGTGGCGAGATATAAAAGGTTCCCCAGTAACAATAAAAGAGCACGCATAGTTATCAGGGTTATAATAAGGTTGCGTCGAATGTGAAGGTTTTTCGTATGCCCGAGAGACATATTTAATTAATGTGGCTAATGTGTTATGATCCAAGTCGGGTCATACCCAATAACAAGCTTAACAACATTTTATATGTATTTGATCTTAACGATTGAATCATTGATTAAATACGCGACACTTGAACTTTAGAAAATCGGTTTTCTAAAATATTATCACTTGAGATAAATTATTTGGATAATTTATATTTGATTATTTATAGGTTTAAATAATTATATTGTGTTATGTTTTATAAAAGGTTTATAAAATATATAAGTAACATAATAATAAATGGGTCTTTTTTTACAAGTTTTATAAAACAAAGTTTATTTATAAAACATGGTGATAGTGGGCAGATTTTGGAGCCCCAAGAAATGCCATACCATGCTTACTCTTGTTGCTTTCCATGACACAATTACACATATGTATGCCCCTTGACCAAAGACAAAAGATATACATGCATACACATTCTCAAAGGTGAAAAACAAGCAAAATATTCAGCATATAGCTGCTGCTACTGCCGTGAGCTGTAAGGGGTTTTAGAGGGGTTCTAGAGTTCCTTTTAAGAGCTGAATTTGAGTGTCAATTAAGCCTAACAAAAGTACTAAGTGTTGGTGATTGAAAGCTTGGGGTATTGCTTGCTTGAGGCTTCAAGTTAGAAGCTTATTTCATCATCTTTTTCCATCACCTTGCTCATCATATTCAGCCCTCAATTTACTTGAGGTGGTAATATATTCTTACTTCCTTGTTAATTATATGTAAGCTTATTTTCATGACTTGATACATACATGGAATTCACTTAATAAATGGTTTAAGACATAAACTTGTTTTCTCTATCATCATGCTTCCGCTTACTTTTACTTTCATAAAATTGTTATTGATTAAGTTAACATTAAGAACAAGTTATAATGTTGAATTCCATCAATGGTATCTAGAGCCGAAGTCTATGAAATATGCTTCTTATATATGGTCTTTAAAACTCACCAACTTTGCATTCTACTAACATGCATGAAAGTAAAATGCAAAATTAATGGTTTTGGGTGGGCATATGATTTAGGCCGAATTTGGGAGGGTTCCAAAAGTGGTTTTGGGTTTGCCATTTGGTTCATATTTGTTGATATATTGATGTTCACAATCATAGCCAAGACCTTGTGTTTGAATGAATATTTATTTGATTGATTTGTTAATCTTTCTTTGTGGTTGTTATATTCATTCATTTGGTTTGTAAAATTAATTATTCATTTGGTATGTAATATTAATTTTGGTTATGTAATTTATTTTATTTTATATTTGGTATGTAAAATAGATTAGGTTGTATTTCATTTTTTTTAGAAAAATGTATTAGGATATATTTTTTGTAAAAATGAAGATGAAAAGATGGAGTCAAAGGAAGAACACAAGAAGAATCTACTTGGATGCAAGATTAAGTGGGAGTGGTAAAATCTCCTACTATGTGTTATGACCCATTACCCCGTGGCATTTTGTTTTCGGCTAAACAAAATGCTTACCAAAAGGCTTGATTGTGAACATTTGTTTTGCATGCGTGGTTGTTTTAATTTCTTGTATGATTGTGGATTGTGCATGTTACTACAACAAGTTATCACACAAGTTAACAACAAGCAAAACTAAAATTTAATTGGTTAAATTATTAACAACATGAAATTTACCAAACTAAAATTTAATCGGTTAAATTGAAATGGCAAAAAGGATATTAATAAACGGTTATTAAGAACATGATAAGGATCATATATATAAAATGGTTTATATAAAGTAATTGGCTAAAATTACATGACTTGAAAAAAGATTTCAAATGAACCATACACTAAATGCATGTTGGTGTATGGCATAAATGTTTTCTCAAACTAGAAATAACGAAAACTTAAAATCCCTTTTAACAACAAGACAAACAAGTTAAATGCCATCCTTTTGTGCAAACACTTAAAAATATTAGGGAACTCTTAATGGGATAAAGGTCACCTAACCGTTATGAGCGAACTAATATGATTGAGGTGAATTTCGCACACTTGTGGGATAAAGGTCACCTAACCACTAGTATGTTGAATTTACACGTTAGCACAAGTAGGACGACTTGATTTTGGAATCATGAACTTAGGGTCACCGAAGCATGATGAACAAATAGGCGTTGATGGGATAATATGCCATGCAAAAGGATTGCATGATCCCATAACTTAGAAGTTGCAAAAGGATTGCAATTGTCATATAATGACTACCTAGCTAAATCAAATGACGGGATAAAGGTCACCTAACCAAAATTTGGTTTACCGTTGGATTCTAAAATTTAATAAATATCAATTGGTTTTAAAGGGTATTGATTGTTAAATTAAAATTAATACTTAAACAACTTTGTTAAAATTTGTAGATGGCCGCAAATAACAACAACAACATTCCAAACACACCTATCAACTTTAACAACCTATCGTTGAGGTCAATCCTTGAAAAGGAAAAACTCAACCATACAAACTTCATGGATTGGTTCCGCAATCTAAGAATAGTCCTCAAACTTGAGGACAGGGCGTATGTGTTGGAAGACCCCATTCCCGATCAACCGGACGAGGATGATACGGAAGCCATGGCTTATTGGGAGAAATATTGCACCGATTCGTTGCAATTTTCTTGCCTCATGCTTGGGACTATGATACCCGAACTCCAAAAGGATTTCGAGCATCATAGTGCATATGACATGATCACACAATTGAAGGAGATGTTCCTTCAACAAGCTCGTGTCGAGCGCTTTGAAACGGTCCGAGCGCTTCATGCATGTCGGATGGACGACACCCAATCCGTTTCATCTTATGTCCTTAAGATGAAAAGCCTCATTGATCGAGCAAACCGTCTAAATTGTAACGTGTCTAATGAATTAGCCACGGACCTTATCCTTAACTCATTGTCAAAGAGGTTTGACACATTCGTGTTAAACTATAACATGAATGGTTGGGATAAAAGCATTGGCGAATTACATGCCATGCTTAAGACGGCAGAAGCAAGCATGGGAAAAAGGGCTTCACCCGTGTTTACGATCAATGAAGGCGGGTCCAAAAACCATAACACTTCTAAGCCAAAGGCGGCTAAGAGGAAAGGGCCCGCCTACCAAGGCAAGGGCAAGGGAAAGGGGAAGATGGTTACCCCAACCAACAACAAGAAGCAAAAGGTTACCGGTAAAGCTAACCCCAAGGAAGATCCGTGCTTCGGTTGCGGTGAAATGGGTCACTGGAAACGAAACTGCCCGGTCTACCTTAAGGAGTTGAAGGAAAAGAGAGATGCAGGGCAAACCTCAGGTAATGTATATATGGTATACATTGAGCTTAGTATTACTTCTTCTAATACATGGGTATTAGACACAGGATGTGGAACTCATATTTGCAATTCTTTGCAGGAGTTCAAAAGAAGTGATCGAGAAGCGGGAACGACAAGTCTCTTCATGGGAAATGGAGCAAGGGTGCAAGTGAAAGCTCAAGGACACTTTGTTTTAAAGCTACCAAGTGGTTTGGAGCTTATTTTGAAAAATGTTTTGTATGCACCCGATTTATCTCGAAACATTATTTCTGTATCCCGTTTGAAACAACGTGGTTTTAATCTTAATTTCATTAATGATGATATCCATGTTTCTTTAGATAATGTGTTCTATTTTAAGGCTTCGCCTTCGAATGGTATTTATGAATTGGTTCATAATGACACTTCAAGCAGTAGCTCAATGTTCCATACGAACACCAAGAAACTCAAAAGGGATTTGAGTGATTCCTACTTATGGCATTGTCGCCTTGGTCACATAAACAAGAACCGAATGCATACACTTCAAAAGAATGGACTTTTGAAATCAAATGAACTAGACTCGTTTGATGTATGTGAGTCTTGCTTACAAGGCAAAATGACTAAAGCACCTTTCAAAGGGACCTATGAAAGGGCTAAGGACTTATTGGGATTAATACACTCGGATGTATGTGGACCCTTTAAGCCCATAACTAGGAATGGTGAAAGATACTTCGTTACTTTCATTGATGACTTCAGTCGTTTCGGATATGTCTACTTATTAAGACATAAGGACGAAACTTTTGAGGCATTCAAGGAATATCAAAACGAAGTACAAAATCAACTCAATAAGACAATCAAGGTACTTCGTACCGATAGAGGAGGTGAATACCTAAGTGATGCTTTCCAAGATCATCTTAGAAGTTGTGGGATTATCTCCAACTTACTCCACCCGGGACACCACAACTTAACGGAGTTTCTGAAAGGAGGAACCGAACCCTAATGGATATGGTTCGATCTATGATGGCTAGAAGCTCGTTACCTCTATCATTTTGGGGTTATTGTCTATGCTCTGTGGCTCGTATTTTAAATATGGCCCCAACCAAGAAAGTGGAACGAACACCTCATGAGATGTGGTTTGGAAAACCTCCATCTCTATCATACTTAAAGGTATGGGGATGTGAAGCTTATCCTAAGCGTTACGTCTCTAATAAGTTGAATGCTCGATCCACGAAGTGTATCTTCATAGGATATCCCAAGGATGATATGGGATACTATTTCTATGATCCAACCGAGCAAAATGTATTTGTTGCTCGAAAGGCTGAATTCCTTGAAACTAAGTTCCTAATGGAAGGAAATAGTGAAAGGAAGATAGATCTTGAAGAGGTTCAAGATCAAGTAGATGATATACAATTGGCTGACACTAGCACTCAACATGAAAATGTTGAGAGTGATCAGATTGATGATCAAAATACACAAGACGTTCGTAAATCTAGTAGGATTAGTAATCCCCTTGAGAGATATGGGTTTCTCATGGATGGTTGCTATGTGGTTGATTTGGATGAACCAACGAACTACCAAGATGCTTTGTCGAGGACTGATAAGGATAAATGGCAGGAAGCCATGAACGCTGAGATGCAATCCATGTATGACAACCAAGTTTGGGAACTAGTTGTACAACCTACTGGGTCAAGGCTAGTTGATTGTAAATGGCTTTTCAAAATGAAAACCGACATACATGGAAACTTGGATACATATAAAGCTAGACTTGTAGCAAAAGGTTTCACTCAAACTCAAGGGGTTGACTATGATGAAACTTTTTCGCCTGTGGCAATGCTAAAGTCTATTAGGATATTACTTGCCATTGCTGCTCATTATGATTATGAAATATGGCAAATGGATGTCAAGACCGCTTTCCTAAATGGACATCTTGAGGAAGATGTCTATATGGTTCAGCCTGAAGGTTTTGTTGATCCAAAATATCCTAAAAAGGTATGCAAGTTAAAGAAGTCAATCTACGGATTGAAACAAGCATCTAGAATGTGGAATCATCGATTTAATGAGGAGGCCAAGAAATTTGGCTTCATTAAAAATGGTGATGAAGCTTGTGTATACAAGAAAGCTAGTGGGAGCACTATCATGTTCCTTGTACTATATGTGGATGATATATTGTTATTTGGAAATGATATTCCGGCAATGCAAGGTGTTAAAACTTGGCTAAGTAAATGCTTCTCCATTAAGGATCTTGGAGAAGCACAATACGTTTTGGAGATTGGGATCTACAGGGATAGATCCAAGAAACTGATAGGTTTGAATCAAAGTGCATACATTGAAAAGGTCTTGAAAAGGTTCAAAATGGAGAACTCTAAGAAAGGTTTGGTACCTATTCAAAGAGGAACGCTCCTTAGTTCATCTCAGTGCCCCACCACGAAAGATGAACAGGAGAGAATGAAGAAGGTCCCTTATGCATCTGCTATTGGGTCAATCATGTATGCAATGATATGCACTAGACCGGATGTGTCATGCGCTCTTAGCCTGACAAGTAGATACCAGAATAACCCAGGAAACAGTCATTGGATTGCTGTTAAAAGTATATTGAAATACCTTAGGAGGACTAAGGATATGTTTCTTATATACGGGTCTGGTGAGGAGGAACTCGCTGTAAAAGGTTACGTGGACGCGAGTTTCCAAACTGATCGAGATGATTCTCGATCACAATCCGGTTATGTCTTCACGTTAAATGGAGGTGCAGTCTCTTGGAAGAGTTCAAAACAGGATGTTGTTGCTTTATCCACTACAGAGTCGGAGTACATCGCCGCATCATTGGCAGCTCAGGAAGCTGCATGGATGAAGAAATTCATCGACGACTTAGGAGTAGTCCCTTCCATTCAGGACCCTCTTGAGATCTTTTGTGACAACGAGGGTGCGATTACTCAAATCAAAGAACCTCGTGCTCACCAAAAGACCCGTCACATTGAGCGGAGATTCAACTACATAAGGGATGAAGTTGAAAAGGGAAAGATATGTATTCGCAAAGTTCACACAGACCTTAATATAACGGATCCTCTCACGAAGCTCTTACATGGATCAAAACATGCAGGACATGTTTGTGCATTAGGGCTTCGATATTCTAGTGATTGGTCATGATCTGTTTTAAGTATTGTAACGGAACGAAATTGTTCAAACTCATTAATATATGGTATTAATTTATTTTGAGTTATGTTCCTATTTTGCATATTTTATCCATGAATAAGTAATTATTCTAAATTCCGTAGTCGATCACATTTGTGGGAGCAAATGTGAGGTTTAGACTATTATGAACTTGGATTGGTATACATTCACGGGATGAATGTGGGGCAAGGTTGCAACCAAGGTTCATAGATATTTGTAGGATACAAATATTGGAAGACCCGCTCTCAAGATTTACTAAATGGAGCCTTTGTGGTTAATCACATGTAATCTTGAGTAAAGACGAATATCATTGTATCCTCTGACCTGAGATACGTATTGGGTTCGGATATTTACCAGGTATTATGCCTTGATTCTTTCCTTCGCTATTCTGAAATATGGTAGTTCATAAGGAAGAGCTCAGGTATAATGCAAGGTATGTATTTAGGACATATGTAGTCAAGATGGAATTTGTCCCTCTTATTCGTTGAGAGTCAGATGTTTAAGGCCTGATAAAGTTAAATCTAGAAGAGAGTGATCACTCTGTGTCTCTTGGATTTAACATGACATCTAGGACGAAAGGATAATATGAAAAGATTCACCTATTCATATTCGAGATGGGAACTCGAAAGGGATGATGTTATTGAATGGCACAAAATCATAACATATTGGGGGTGATGGACGGTCGTTAGGTGGTATCCATCACTTGCATTAATTTCTTATGTTTCTCGTGCAAGTGGGAGATTGAAGGTTTTTCGTTTGCCCGAGAGACATATTTAATTAATGTGGCTAATGTGTTATGATCCAAGTCGGGTCATACCCAATAACAAGCTTACCAACATTTTATACGTATTTGATCTTAACGATTGAATCATTGATTAAATACGCGACACTTGAACTTTAGAAAATCGGTTTTCTAAAATATTATCACTTGAGATAAATTATTTGGATAATTTATATTTGATTATTTATAGGTTTAAATAATTATATTGTGTTATGTTTTATAAAAGGTTTATAAAATATATAAGTAACATAATAATAAATGGGTATTTTTTTACAAGTTTTATAAAACAAAGTTTATTTATAAAACATGGTGATAGTGGGCAGATTTTGGAGCCCCAAGAAATGCCATCCCATGCTTATTCTTGTTGCTTTCCATGACACAATTACACATATGTATGCCCCTTGACCAAAGACAAAAGATATACATGCATACACATTCTCAAAGGTGAGAAACAAGCAAAATATTTAGCATATAGCTACTGCTACTGCCGTGAGCTGTAAGGGGTTTTAGAGGGGTTCTAGAGTTCCTTTTAAGAGCTGAATTTGAGTGTCAATTAAGCCTAACAAAAGTACTAAGTGTTGGTGATTGAAAGCTTGGGGTATTGCTTGCTTGAGGCTTCAAGTTAGAAGCTTATTTCATCATCTTTTTCCATCACCTTGCTCATCATATTCAGCCCTCAATTTACTTGAGGAGGTAATATATTCTTACTTCCTTGTTAATTATATGTAAGCTTATTTTCATGACTTGATACATACATGGAATTCACTTAATAAATGGTTTAAGACATAAACTTGTTTTCTCTATCATCATGCTTCCGCTTACTTTTACTTTCATAAAATTGTTATTGATTAAGTTAACATTAAGAACAAGTTATAATGTTGAATTCTATCAGAATGAAGAGTCGAAATTGACTTGTTGGAGCTGTGACAAAACTGACTACTTTGGAAAGGAATTGCAAAGTCATTTTTGCTAATAAATGCCAAAGGATTTGACAAAGATATGTGTTGAATTATGACTTTGGTTTCGAGAGCTTTTTAAGTACATAACTGCGGGTAATATGTGGTTGGATTTTCATCTCGATTGCTCATTATTTGAAGTGTCTTTAGAAATTTTTGAAGGGTTTGAACACATATTGTAATCGTTAATATACATTTGATGTTCTAACACAGTTTTAAAGTCAAAGTATAACTTTGAAAGATGTAGGAATCTAAAAATGATGGTACCGGTTATATCTCGATTTGAATTCTGAGGTTTCAAAATCATAATATGTAATTGGGTTTAAATGAGTATGGTTGTTTTGATTTCTATAAAAAGATGTATATTATTGTGAAAATAGGAAGTATAGTTGATAATTTGCTTAATCAGATTTGAAGAATGTAAAATATAAATTGTGAATATATATATATATATATATATATATATCTCGGGTATTACCTACCCGTTAAAAAAAAATTCACAATTAATATTTTGTACAAAAGAATTTTATTACAGTCTTTATGAAAATATATATGTATATATTCTCTTCAGATATAACATAGATTTCAATGAGTTAATACTAAATTAAACTCATTCGATTTACGGTTGGAACCAGAATTGAATAATCCCTTGAAGGCTTTAGAGATTACATAAGTATTTCTTCAATAATATTGAAATTATGAATCAATACTTCGTTATATGTTGAGGCGTGATGTTGGTTTTTGTTAAATTCTTATGAACTTCGCAAAGTACGAATGATGGTATCTAAAAAGTTTTGGGTACATCGACGATGAAAGTGTAAAATCAAATATATATATACTTGATTTATTATGAATTGGAATTTGTTGAATTGAGGCAGAGATTGTAGTTAACGATGGTTAAGTTATGGCCGAAGGACGTACATTATTGCATATTTGTAATATGAATTAACCGAGTAGTTAAGATTCACACACAATAGTTTAGCACGGAAAGATTTATTTTGATCTCAAAATTTATATATATAAAATATACATATAATTTCTTCAGAGGGAGTGAGTTAATACTTCATAACTCGTTGATACAATATGAAATGTCCCGTTCTTATTGATTAAAAACGTTCCATATTAATTGATTTCGTTGCGAGGTTTTGACCTCTATATGAGACATTTTTCAAAGACTGCATTCATTTTTAAAACAAACCATAACCTTTATTTCATAGATAAAGGTTTTAAAAAGCTTTACGTAGATTATCAAATAATGATAATCTAAAATATCCTGTTTACACACGACCATTACATAATGGTTTACAATACAAATATGTTACAACAAAATAAGTTTCTTGAATGCAGTTTTTACACAATATCATACAAGCATGGACTCCAAATCTCGTCCTTATTTAAGTATGCGACAGCGGAAGCTCTTAATAATCACCTGAGAATAAACATGCTTAAAACGTCAACAAAAATGTTGGTGAGTTATAGGTTTAACCTATATATATCAAATCATAATAATAGACCACAAGATTTCATATTTCAATACACATCCCATACATAGAGATAAAAATCATTCATATGGTGAACACCTGGTAACCGACATTAACAAGATGCATATATAAGAATATCCCCATCATTCCGGGACACCCTTCGGATATGATATAAATTTCGAAGTACTAAAGCATCCGGTACTTTGGATGGGGTTTGTTAGGCCCAATAGATCTATCTTTAGGATTCGCGTCAATTAGGGTGTCTGTTCCCAAATTTTTAGATTACCAGACTTAATAAAAAGGGGCATATTCGATTTCGATAATTCAACCATAGAATGTAGTTTCACGTACTTGTGTCTATTTTGTAAATTATTTATAAAACCTGCATGTATTCTCATCTCAAAAATATTAGATTTTAAAAGTGGGACTATAACTCACTTTCACAGATTTTTACTTCGTCGGGAAGTAAGACTTGGCCACTGGTTGATTCACGAACCTATAACAATATATACATATATATCAAAGTATGTTCAAAATATATTTACAACACTTTTAATATATTTTGATGTTTTAAGTTTATTAAGTCAGCTGTCCTCGTTAGTAACCTACAACTAGTTGTCCACAGTTAGATGTACAGAAATAAATCGATAAATATTATCTTGAATCATTCCACGACCCAGTGTATACGTATCTCAGTATTGATCACAACTCAAACTATATATATTTTGGAATCAACCTCAACCCTGTATAGCTAACTCCAACATTCACATATAGAGTGTCTATGGTTGTTCCGAAATATATATAGATGTGTCGACATGATAGGTCGAAACATTGTATACGTGTCTATGGTATCTCAAGATTACATAATATACAATACAAGTTGATTAAATTATGGTTGGAATAGATTTGTTACCAATTTTCACGTAGCTAAAATGAGAAAAATTATCCAATCTTGTTTTACCCATAACTTCTTCATTTTAAATCTGTTTTGAGTGAATCAAATTGCTATGGTTTCATATTGAACTATATTTTATGAATATAAACAGAAAAGTATAGGTTTATAGTCGGAAAAATAAGTTACAAGGCGTTTTTGTAAAGGTAGTCATTTCAGTCGAAAGAACGACGTCTAGATGACCATTTTAGAAAACATACTTCCACTTTGAGTTTAATCATAATTTTTGGATATAGTTTCATGTTCATAATAAAAATCATTTTCTCAGAATAACAACTTTTAAATCAAAGTTTATCATAGTTTTTAATTAACTAACCCAAAACAGCCCGCGGTGTTACTACGACGGCGTAAATCGGGTTTTACGGTGTTTTTCGTGTTTCCAGGTTTTAAATCATTAAGTTAGCATATCATATAGATATAGAACATGTGTTTAGTTGATTTTAAAAGTCAAGTTAGAAGGATTAAATTTTGTTTGCGAACAAGTTTAGAATTAACTAAACTATGTTCTAGTGATTACAAGTTTAAACCTTCGAATAAGATAGCTTTATATGTATGAATCAAATGATGTTATGAACATCATTACTACCTTAAGTTCCTTGGATAAACCTACTAGAAAAGAGAAAAATGGATCTAGCTTCAACGGATCCTTGGATGGCTCGAAGTTCTTGAAGCAGAATCATGACACGAAAACAAGTTCAAGTAAGATCATCACTTGAAATAAGATTGTTATAGTTATAGAAATTGAACCAAAGTTTGAATATGATTATTACCTTGTATTAGAATGATAACCTACTGTAAGAAACAAAGATTTCTTGAGGTTGGATGATCACCTTACAAGATTGGAAGTGAGCTAGCAAACTTGAAAGTATTCTTGATTTTATGAAACTAGAACTTTTGGAATTTATGAAGAACACTTAGAACTTGAAGATAGAACTTGAGAGAGATCAATTAGATGAAGAAAATTGAAGAATGAAAGTGTTTGTAGGTGTTTTTGGTCGTTGGTGTATGGATTAGATATAAAGGATATGTAATTTTGTTTTCATGTAAATAAGTCATGAATGATTACTCATATTTTTGTAATTTTATGAGATATTTCATGCTAGTTGCCAAATGATGGTTCCCACATGTGTTAGGTGACTCACATGGGCTGCTTAGAGCTGATCATTGGAGTGTATATACCAATAGTACATACATCTAAAAGCTGTGTATTGTACGAGTACGAATACGGGTGCATACGAGTAGAATTGTTGATGAAACTGAACGAGGATGTAATTGTAAGCATTTTTGTTAAGTAGAAGTATTTTGATAAGTGTATTGAAGTCTTTCAAAAGTGTATAAATACATATTAAAACACTACATGTATATACATTTTAACTGAGTCGTTAAGTCATCGTTAGTCGTTACATGTAAGTGTTGTTTTGAAACCTTTAGGTTAACGATCTTGTTAAATGTTGTTAACCCAATGTTTATAATATCAAATGAGATTTTAAATTATTATATTATCATGATATTATCATGTATGAATATCTCTTAATATGATATATATACATTAAATGTCTTTACAACGATAATCGTTACATATATGTCTCGTTTAAAAATCATTAAGTTAGTAGTCTTGTTTTTGAAGGTATTTCGTATGCCCGAGAGACATATTAAATTAACGTGGCCACTATGTTATGATCCAAGTCGGGTCATACCCAATAACAAGCTTATCAACACTTTATATGTATTTATTTTAACGATTGGATTGTTAAATGAATACGCGACACTTGAACTTTAGAAAATCGGTTTTCTAAATTATGATCACTTGAGATAAATTATTTGGATAATTTATATATGTTGTGGATTTAATTATTTATAGGTTTAAATAATTATGTTGTATTTTATAAAATGGTTCATGAAATAATTACAAATAACAAATACATGCCTATTTTATACAAGTTTTATAAAATAAATATAAGTTTTATAAAATAAAACTTGTTATAAAATACACATGTGGTGTGCAGAATTTTGGTCTCCAAGATGCCACACCCATGCTTGTTTTGTTTATTTTAAGACCACACTAGTGCCAAGGGACATGCCTATTAGTTTACCAAGGGCCTTGACTCAAAGTGCACATGTAATACACATAAAAACACCAAGAAAAAAACTGCAATTTCAGCTCCTGCTTTGCTGTTTCTGTCGTGTTCATTCAGCAGCAAAAGGGGTTCATTATTTTGGTTTTTCAAGTGGTAATCAAGTGTCATTAAAATCCTAACTATTGTACTAGGTGTTGGTTACAAGTTTGGGGTATAATCTCTTGAGGTTTCATAGTTTTGAGACTCAATACATCATCATCTTTTGATAAGTTGCTGTCCAGAATTTTGAGTGCAATCAAAAGGGTTTCAAGCTTGGTTAATTAGTTAGTTAAGTGTTTAAATCTTAACTAACTCAAAGGGTGGTGTTAGTGCTTCAAAGGATTGGGTTTTACACACTTGATCATCACCTTCTTCATCATACAAAACAGCCCTCAATTTACTTGAGGAGGTATTAATCTTACTTCCTTTGTTCTTGTATGTAAGCATATGTTTCAAGACTTGATAACAATATGGAATTCATTAAAATGGTTTAACATATAAACTTGTTTCTACAAACAATCATGCTTCCGCTTTCTTTAACTATCATAAAATGGCTTTGTGATTAAGTTGACATTTAGAACTTGTTGTTATGTTGAATTCCTTCATTGGTATCTAGAGCCGAAGTCTATGAAATATGCTTCTTATATATGGTCTTTAAAACCCATCAACTTTGCATTCTACTAACATGCATGAAAGTAAAATGCAAAATAAATGGATTTGGGAGGGTTGTATAAGGTTGGCCGAATTTTAAGGGTTCCAAAAGTAGGTTTGGAACTTGAAAATTGGTCATTTTGTTGTATGTTGAAGTTCACAATCAAGCCTTGGCCTTTTGTTTGAATGGTTGCATGTTTGGTTGAATTAATTCATTCATTTGGTATGTAATATTAATTCATTCATGTGGTTGTAATATTCATGCAATTTGGTTTGTAATATTAATACTTTGGTTATGTAATTTATTTTATATTTGGTATGTAAAATAGATTAGGATGTATTTTCATTTTCTAGACAAAATGTATTAGGATATATTTTGTAAAATGATGAAGATGATGAAGACTTGAAGAACATTTGAAGAAGCATTTGGATGCAAGATTAAGTGGGAGTTTTAAAATCTCCTACTTTGTGTTATTACCCTTACCCGGTGGCATTTTGTTTTCGGCTAAACAAAATGCTTACCAAAAATGGCTTGATTGTGAACATATGTTTTGCATGCTTGGTTGTTATTGTATGATTGTGGATTGTATGTTTGTATGCTACAAGTTAATCACACATGTAAATAACAAACAAAACTAAAATTTAATTGGCTAAATTAGACATTATTAACAACATGCAAAACGACAATTTAAATGGTTAAATTGAAATGGTAAAAGGACATAAATAAACGGTTATTAAAAACATGATAAGGATCATACATATAAAATGGTTTATATCATGAAATTAGCTTAATTACAAAACATGAAAAATGGATTTTCAAATAAACCATACACTAAATGCATGTTAGTGTATGGTGCAAAAGTTTTCTCAAACTAGAATTAATGAAAACTTAAAATCCCTTATTAACAAGGCAAACAAGTTAAACGCCATCCTATTGTGTGACACTTAAAAGTATTAGGGAACTCATGATGGGATAAAGGTCACCTAACCATTATGAGCAAACTAATATGATTAAGGTAAATTTCGCATGCTTGTGGGATAAAGGTCACCTAACCACATGTATGTTAAATTTACAAGTCTATACAAGTAGGACGACTTGATTTGGGAATCATGAACTTAGGGTCACCGAAGCATGAGGAACAAATAGGCGTTGATGGGATAAATATGCCATGCAAAAGGATTGCATGATCCCATACTCTAGAAGTTGCAAATGGATTGCAATTGTCATTTATTGACTACCTAGCTAAATCAAATTGCGGGATAAAGGTCACCTAACCGAAATTTGGCTTACCATTGGATTCTAGAATTTAATAATTCAATTTGATTTAAAGGGTATTGAATGTTAAATTAAAATCGATACTTAAACGAACTTTGTTAATTTTGTAGATGGCCGCCAATAACAACAACAACATTCCAAACGCACCACTTAACCTAAACCACCTATCATTAAGGTCTCTCTTAGAGAAAGACAAACTCAACCATACCAACTTTATGGATTGGTTCCGCAATCTTCGGATTGTCCTCAAACAAGAGGATAAAATGTATGTGCTTGAGGACCCCATTCCCGATCAACCGGATGAGAATGATGTGGAGGCAATGACCTCTTACGATAAGTATTGCCACGACTCCCTTCAAGTCTCATGCTTAATGCTTGGGACTATGATACCCGAACTCCAAAAGGATTTCGAGCATCATAGTGCATACGACATGATAACGCAATTGAAGGAGATGTTCCTCCAACAAGCGCGTGTCGAACGCTTCGAAACGGTTCGGGCGCTACATGCTTGTCGTATGGACGATACCCAATCGGTTTCATCTTATGTACTTAAGATGAAAAGCCTTGTCGATCGTGCTAACCGTCTTAACCTAAACATATCTAATGAGTTAGCCACCGATCTTATCCTTAACTCCCTATCAAAAAGGTTTGATCAATTTGTAATTAATTACAATATGAATGGGATGGATAAGAGCATAGGTGAGCTTCACGGTATGCTTAGAACGGCGGAAACTAGCATGGGTAAAAGGGCTTTACCCGTGTTAGCAATCGATCAAGGTGGATCCAAAGGTAACACCTCTAAGCCAAAGGTGGCTAAGAGGAAAGGACCCGCCCATCAAGGCAAAGGGAAGGGGAAGATGGTTACCCCAACCAAGAACAAGGCTAAGAAGCAAAAGGTAGCCGAGAAGGCAAACCCCAAGGAAGACCCATGTTTCGGTTGCGGTGAAATGGGTCATTGGAAACGAAACTGTCCGGTCTATCTTAAGGAGTTGAAGGACAAGAGGGATGCAGGGCAAACCTCAGGTAATATATATATGGTATATATAGAGCTTAGTATTACTTCTTCTAATACATGGGTATTAGACACTGGATGTGGAACTCACATTTGCAATTCATTGCAGGGGTTCAAAAGAAGTAGCAAGCAAACGGGAACATCAAGTCTCTACATGGGTAATGGGGCCAAAGTGCAAGTGAAGGCTCAAGGAGACTTTGTGTTAAAGCTTCCAAGTGGTTTGGAACTTATTTTGAAAGATGTTTTGTATGCACCCGATTTATGTCGAAACATTATTTCCATTTCCCGTTTGAAACAATGTGGTTTTTATCTTAATTTTGTTAATGATGATATCCATATTTATTTAGATAATGTATTCTATTTCAAGGCTTCACCTTCAAATGGAATTTATGAATTGGTTCATGATGACACATCATCTAGTAGCTCAATGTACCATACAAGCACCAAGAAACTCAAAAGGGATTTGAGTGATTCCTATTTATGGCATTGTCGCCTTGGTCACATAAACAAGAACCGAATGCATACACTTCAAAAGGATGGACTTTTGAAATCAAATGAAATGGATTCGTTTGATGTATGTGAATCTTGTTTACAAGGAAAGATGACTAAAGCACCTTTCAAAGGGACTTATGAAAGGGCTAAAGATTTATTGGGATTAATACATTCGGATGTATGTGGACCCTTTAAACCCATGACTAGGAATGGTGAAAGATACTTTGTTACATTCATTGATGACTTTAGTCGTTTCGGATATGTCTATTTATTAAGACACAAGGACGAAACGTTTGAAGCATTCAAAGAATATCAAAACGAAGTACAAAATCAACTCAACAAGACAATTAAGGTACTTCGTACCGATAGAGGAGGTGAATACCTAAGCGATGCTTTCCAAGATCATCTTAGGAGTTGTGGGATTATCTCACAACTTACTCCACCCGGAACACCCCAACTCAATGGAGTTTCCGAAAGGAGGAACCGAACCCTAATGGATATGGTTCGATCTATGATGGCAAGAAGCTCATTACCTCTATCATTTTGGGGTTATTGTCTAAGCTCCGCGGCTCGTATTTTAAATATGGCCCCAACCAAGAAAGTGGAACGAACTCCTCACGAGATGTGGTTTGGTAAACCTCCATCTCTATCATACTTAAAGGTATGGGGATGTGAAGCTTATCCTAAGCGTTATGTCCCTAATAAGTTGAATGCTCGATCCACGAAGTGTATCTTCATAGGATATCCCAAGGATGATATGGGATACTATTTCTATGATCCATCAGAGCAGAATGTATTTGTTGCTCGGAAGGCGGAATTCCTTGAAACTAAGTTCCTAATGGAAGGAAATAGTGAAAGGAAGATAGATCTTGAAGAGGTTCAAGACCAAGTAGATGATACACAATTGGTTAACACTAGCACTCAACATGAAAATGTTGATAGTGATCAAATGGATGATCAAAATACACAAGACATTCGTAGATCTGGTAGGATTAGCAATCCTCCTGAGAGATATGGGTTTCTCATAGATGGTTGCTATACGGTTGATTTGGATGAACCAACAAACTACCAAGATGCTTTATCAAGGATTGATAAAGATAAATGGCAGGATGCCATGGACGCCGAGATGCAATCCATGTATGAAAACCAAGTGTGGGAACTTGTTGAGCAACCTCCTAGCTCTAAGCTAGTTGATTGCAAATGGCTTTTCAAGAAGAAAACCGACATACATGGAAACTTGGATACATATAAAGCTAGACTTGTAGCAAAAGGTTTCACTCAAACTCAAGGGGTTGATTATGATGAAACTTTCTCGCCAGTGGCAATGCTAAAGTCTATTAGGATATTATTTGCCATTGCTGCTCACTACGACTATGAAATATGGCAAATGGATGTCAAAACTGCTTTCCTAAATGGATATCTTATGGAAGATGTCTATATGGTCCAGCCTGAAGGTTTTGTTGATCCAAAATATCCTAAAAGGGTATGCAAGTTAAAGAAGTCAATCTACGGATTGAAACAAGCATCTAGAATGTGGAATCATCGTTTTAATGAGGAAGCCGAGAAATTTGGCTTTATTAAAAATGGTGATGAAGCTTGTGTATATAAGAAAGCTAGTGGGAGCACTATCATATTCCTTGTACTATATGTGGATGATATATTATTATTTGGGAATGATATTACCACAATGCAAGGAGTCAAAACTTGGCTAAAGAGTTGCTTCTCCATTAAGGATCTTGGAGATGCACAATACATATTGGGGATAGGGATCTATAGGAATAGATCCAAGAGATTGATAGGTTTAAGTCAAAGTACATACATTGATAAAATCTTGAAAAGGTTCAAGATGGAAAACTCTAAGAAAGGTTTGGTACCTATTCAAAGAGGAACCAGTCTCAGTTCATCTCAATGTCCCACCACGAAAGATGAACAAGAGAAAATGAAGAAAGTCCCATACGCATCTGCTATTGGGTCTATCATGTATGCAATGATATGTACTAGACCGGATGTGTCATGCGCTCTAAGCTTGACAAGTAGATACCAGAACAACCCAGGAAACAGTCATTGGATTGCTGTTAAAAGTATATTGAAATACCTTAGGAGGACTAAGGATATGTTTCTAATATATGGGTCTGGTGAGGAGGAACTCGCTGTAAAAGGTTACGTGGATGCGAGTTTCCAAACTGATCGAGATGACTCTCGATCACAATCTGGTTATGTCTTCATGTTAAATGGTGGTGCGGTCTCTTGGAAGAGTTCGAAACAGGAGGTTGTTGCGTTATCCACTACAGAGTCGGAGTACATTGCCGCCTCACTGGCAGCTCAGGAAGCTGCATGGATGAAGAAATTCATCGACGACTTAGGAGTGGTCCCTTCCATTCAGGACCCTCTTGAGATCTTTTGTGACAACGAGGGTGCGATTGCTCAAATCAAGGAACCTCGTGCCCATCAAAAGACTCGTCACATTGAGCGGAGATTCAACTACATAAGGGATGAAGTTGAAAAAGGAAAGATATGTATTCGCAAAGTTCATACAGATCATAATGTTGCGGATCCACTCACGAAGCTTTTACATGGGCCAAAACATGAGGGACATGTTTGTGCATTAGGGCTTCGATATTCTAGTGATTGGATATGATCTATTTTATGTATTGTACCGGAACGAAATTATTCAAACTCATTAATATAATTATGGTATTAATTTAATTATGAGTCATGTTCCAATTTTGCATATTTTATCCATGAATAAACTATTATTCTAAATTCCGTAGTTGATCACATTTGTGGGAACAAGTGTGAGGTCTAGACTATTATGAACTTGGATAGGTTAACATTCAAATGGAGAATGTGGGGCAAGGTTGCAACCAAGGTTCATAGATATTTGTGGGACACAAATATTGGAGGACCCGCTCTCAAGATTTACTGTATGGAGCCTTTGTGGTTGATCACATGTAATCTTGAGTAAAGGAGAATATCATTGTATCCTCTGACCTGAGATACATATTGGGTTCAGATATTCACCGAATATCGTGCCTTGATTCTTTCCTTCGCTATTCTGAAAAGGTAGCTCATAAGGGAGGCTTCAGGTATGGTACAAAGTGTAGTGTCTAGGACGTATGTAGCCAAGATGGAATTTGTCCCTCTTATTCGTTGAGAGTCAGATGTCTAAGGCCTGATAAAGTTAAATCTATAAGAGAGTGATCACTCTATGTCTCTTGGATTTAACATGACATCTAGGACAAAAGGATATGTTGAAAGATTCACCTAATCATGTTCGAGATGGGAACTCAAAAGGGATGATGTTATTGAATGGCACAAAGTCATAACATATTGGGGGTGATGGACGGTAGTTAGGTGGTATCCATCACTTGCATTAATTTCTTATGTTTCTCGTGCAAGTGGGAGATTGAAGGTATTTCGTATGCCCGAGAGACATATTAAATTAACGTGGCCACTATGTTATGATCCAAGTCGGGTCATACCCAATAACAAGCTTATCAACACTTTATATGTATTTATTTTAACGATTGGATTGTTAAATGAATACGCGACACTTGAACTTTAGAAAATCGGTTTTCTAAATTATGATCACTTGAGATAAATTATTTGGATAATTTATATATGTTGTGGATTTAATTATTTATAGGTTTAAATAATTATGTTGTATTTTATAAAATGGTTCATGAAATAATTACAAATAACAAATACATGCCTATTTTATACAAGTTTTATAAAATAAATATAAGTTTTATAAAATAAAACTTGTTATAAAATACACATGTGGTGTGCAGAATTTTGGTCTCCAAGATGCCACACCCATGCTTGTTTTGTTTATTTTAAGACCATACAAGTGCCAAGGGACATGCCTATTAGTTTACCAAGGGCCTTGACTCAAAGTGCACATGTAATACACATAAAAACACCAAGAAAAAAACTGCAATTTCAGCTCCTGCTTTGCTGTTTCTGTCGTGTTCATTCAGCAGCAAAAGGGGTTCATTATTTTGGTTTTTCAAGTGGTAATCAAGTGTCATTAAAATCCTAACTATTGTACTAGGTGTTGGTTACAAGTTTGGGGTATAATCTCTTGAGGTTTCATAGTTTTGAGACTCAATACATCATCATCTTTTGATAAGTTGCTGTCCAGAATTTTAAGTGCAATCAAAAGGGTTTCAAGCTTGGTTAATTAGTTAGTTAAGTGTTTAAATCTTAACTAACTCAAAGGGTGGTGTTAGTGCTTCAAAGGATTGGGTTTTACACACTTGATCATCACCTTCTTCATCATACAAAACAGCCCTCAATTTACTTGAGGAGGTATTAATCTTACTTCCTTTGTTCTTGTATGTAAGCATATGTTTCAAGACTTGATAACAATATGGAATTCATTAAAATGGTTTAACATATAAACTTGTTTCTACAAACAATCATGCTTCCGCTTTCTTTAACTATCATAAAATGGCTTTGTGATTAAGTTGACATTTAGAACTTGTTGTTATGTTGAATTCCTTCAGTTTTTACATATGTAGTTCATTGTTAATATACTTTATGATATGTTTTCTTATCATAGTATCATGTTAACTATATATATATCCATTTATATGTCATCATATAGTTTTTACAAGTTTTAACGTTCGTGAATCACCGATCAACTTGGGTGGTCAATTGTCTATATGAAACATATTTCAATTAATCAAGTCTTAACAAGTTTGATTGCTTAACATGTTGGAAACATTTAATCATGTAAATATCAATCTCAATTAATATATATAAACATGGAAAAGTTCGGGTCACTACAGTACCTACCCGTTAAATAAATTTCGTCCCGAAATTTTAAGCTGTTGAAGGTGTTGACGAATCTTCTGGAAATAGATGCGGGTATTTCTTCTTCATCTGATCTTCACGCTCCCAGGTGAACTCGGGTCCTCTACGAGCATTCCATCGAACCTTAACAATTGGTATATTGTTTTTCTTAAGTCTTTTAACCTCACGATCCATTATTTCGACGGGTTCTTCGATGAATTGAAGTTTTTCGTTGATTTGGATTTCATCTAACGGAATAGTGAGATCTTCTTTAGCAAAACATTTCTTCAAATTCGAGACGTGGAAAGTGTTATGTACAGCCGCGAGTTTTTGAGGTAACTCTAGTCGGTAAGCTACTGGTCCGACACGATCAATAATCTTGAATGGTCCAATATACCTTGGATTTAATTTCCCTCGTTTACCAAATCGAACAACGCCTTTCCAAGGTGCAACTTTAAGCATGACCATCTCTCCAATTTCAAATTCTATATCTTTTCTTTTAATGTCAGCGTAGCTCTTTTGTCGACTTTGGGCGGTTTTCAACCGTTGTTGAATTTGGATGATCTTCTCGGTAGTTTCTTGTATAATCTCCGAACCCGTAATCTGTCTATCCCCCACTTCACTCCAACAAATCGGAGACCTGCACTTTCTACCATAAAGTGCTTCAAACGGCGCCATTTCAATGCTTGAATGGTAGCTGTTGTTGTAGGAAAATTCTGCTAACGGTAGATGTCGATCCCAACTGTTTCCGAAATCAATAACACATGCTCGTAGCATGTCTTCAAGTGTTTGTATCGTCCTTTCGCTCTGCCCATCAGTTTGTGGATGATAGGCAGTACTCATGTCTAGACGAGTTCCTAATGCTTGCTGTAATGTCTGCCAGAATCTTGAAATAAATCTGCCATCCCTATCAGAGATAATAGAGATTGGTATTCCATGTCTGGAGACGACTTCCTTCAAATACAGTCGTGCTAACTTCTCCATCTTGTCATCTTCTCTTATTGGCAGGAAGTGTGCTGATTTGGTGAGACGATCAACTATTACCCAAATAGTATCAAAACCACTTGCAGTCCTTGGCAATTTAGTGATGAAATCTATGGTAATGTTTTCCCATTTCCATTCCGGGATTTCGGGTTGTTGAAGTAGACCTGATGGTTTCTGATGCTCAGCTTTGACCTTAGAACACGTCAAACATTCTCCTACGTATTTAGCAACATCGGCTTTCATACCCGGCCACCAAAAATGTTTCTTGAGATCCTTGTACATCTTCCCCGTTCCAGGATGTATTGAGTATCTGGTTTTATGAGCTTCTCTAAGTAACATTTCTCTCATATCTCCAAATTTTGGTACCCAAATCCTTTCAGCCCTATACCGGGTTCCGTCTTCCCGAATATTAAGATGCTTCTCCGATCCTTTGGGTATTTCATCCTTTAAATTTCCCTCTTTTAAAACTCCTTGTTGCGCCTCCTTTATTTGAGTAGTAATGTTATTATGAATCATTATATTCATAGATTTTACTCGAATGGGTTCTCTGTCCTTCCTGCTCAAGGCATCGGCTACCACATTTGCCTTCCCCGGGTGGTAACGAATCTCAAAGTCGTAATCATTCAATAATTCAATCCACCTACGCTGCCTCATATTCAGTTGTTTCTGATTAAATATGTGTTGAAGACTTTTGTGGTCGGTATATATAATACTTTTGACCCCATATAAGTAGTGCCTCCAAGTCTTTAATGCAAAAACAACCGCGCCTAATTCTAAATCATGCGTCGTATAATTTTGTTCGTGAATCTTCAATTGTCTAGACGCATAAGCAATCACCTTCGTTCGTTGCATTAATACACAACCGAGACCTTGCTTTGATGCATCACAATAAATCACAAAATCATCATTCCCTTCAGGCAATGACAATATAGGTGCCGTAGTTAGCTTTTTCTTCAATAACTGAAACGCTTTCTCTTGTTCATCATTCCATTCAAATTTCTTCCCTTTATGCGTTAATGCAGTCAAGGGTTTTGCTATTCTGGAAAAGTCTTGGATGAACCTTCTGTAGTAACCAGCTAGTCCTAAAAACTGGCGTATGTGTTTCGGAGTTTTCGGGGTTTCCCACTTTTCAACAGTTTCTATCTTTGCCGGATCCACCTTAATACCTTCTTTGTTCACTATGTGACCGAGGAATTGAACTTCTTTCAACCAAAATGCACACTTTGAAAACTTAGCGTACAATTCTTCCTTCCTCAATACTTCTAACACCTTTCTCAAATGTTCACCGTGTTCTTGGTCATTCTTTGAGTAAATAAGTATGTCATCAATGAAAACAATGACAAACTTGTCAAGGTATGGTCCACACACTCGGTTCATAAGGTCCATGAACACAGCTGGTGCATTAGTTAAACCAAACGGCATGACCATAAACTCGTAATGACCGTAACGTGTTCTGAAAGCAGTCTTTGGAATATCATCTTCTTTCACCCGCATTTGATGATACCCGGAACGTAAGTCAATCTTTGAATAAACAGACGAGCCTTGTAGTTGATCAAATAAGTCATCGATTCTCGGTAGTGGGTAGCGGTTCTTGATGGTAAGTTTGTTCAACTCTCGGTAGTCGATACACAACCTGAATGTACCATCTTTCTTCTTGACAAACAAAACAGGAGCTCCCCACAGTGATGTGCTTGGTCGAATGAAACCACGCTCTAAAAGTTCTTGTAATTGGCTTTGTAGTTCTTTCATCTCGCTGGGTGCGAGTCTGTAAGGAGCACGAGCTATTGGTGCAGCTCCTGGTACAAGATCTATTTGAAATTCAACGGATCGATGTGGGGGTAATCCCGGTAATTCTTTCGGAAATACATCAGGAAATTCTTTTGCGACGGGAACATCATTGATGCTCTTTTCTTCAGTTTGTACTTTCTCGACGTGTGCTAGAACAGCATAGCAACCTTTTCTTATTAGTTTTTGTGCCTTCAAATTACTAATAAGATGTAGCTTCGTGTTGCCCTTTTCTCCGTACATCATTAAGGGTTTTCCTTTTTCTCGTATAATGCGAATTGCATTTTTGTAACAAACGATCTCTGCTTTCACTTCTTTCAACCAGTCCATACCGATTATCACATCAAAACTCCCTAACTCTACTGGTATCAAATCAATCTTAAATGTTTCGCTAACCAGTTTAATTTCTCGATTCCGACATATATTATCTGCTGAAATTAATTTACCATTTGCTAATTCGAGTAAAAATTTACTATCCAAAGGCGTCAATGGACAACTTAATTTAGCACAAAAATCTCTACTCATATAGCTTCTATCTGCACCCGAATCAAATAAAATGTAAGCAGATTTATTGTCAATAAGAAACGTACCCGTAACAAGCTCCGGTTCTTCCTGTGCCTCTGCCGCATTAATATTGAAAACTCTTCCGCGGCCTTGTCCATTCGTGTTCTCCTGGTTCGGGCAATTTCTAATAATGTGGCCCGGTTTTCCACATTTATAACAAACTACATTGGCATAACTTGCTCCGACACTACTTGCTCCGCCATTACTCGTTCCGACACCATTTGTTCCTTTCGTTCTGTTAACCCCTGGTCCGTAGACATCACACTTCGCCGCGCTATGACCATTTCTTTTACACTTGTTGCAAAATTTGGTGCAGAACCCCGAGTGATTCTTTTCACACCTTTGGCATAGCTGCTTCTGATTGTTGTTGTTGTTGCGGTTATTATTGTTGTTGGGATGATTGTTGTAGTTGCGATTGATGTTGCGATTGTTGGGATAATTGTTGCGATTATTGTTGTAATTGCTGTTGTTGTTGTATTGGTGATTCTTATCACCGTTTTCCTCCCACTTTCTTTTGACTTGCTTCACATTGGCCTCTTCAGCAGTCTGTTCTTTAATTCTTTCTTCAATCTGGTTCACGAGTTTGTGAGCCATTCTACATGCCTGTTGTATGGAGGCGGGCTCGTGTGAACTTATATCTTCTTGGATTCTTTCCGGTAATCCTTTCACAAACGCGTCGATCTTCTCTTCCTCATCTTCGAATGCTCCCGGACACAATAGGCACAATTCTGTGAATCGTCTTTCGTACGTGGTAATATCAAATCCTTGGGTTCGTAACCCTCTAAGTTCTGTCTTGAGCTTATTGACCTCGGTTCTGGGACGGTACTTCTCGTTCATCAAGTGCTTGAATGGTGACCACGGTAGTGCGTACGCATCGTCTTGTCCCACTTGCTCTAGATAGGTATTCCACCATGTTAACGCAGAACCTGTGAAGGTATGCGTAGCGTACTTAACTTTGTCCTCTTCAGTACACTTACTTATGGCAAACACCGATTCGACCTTCTCGGTCCACCGTTTCAATCCGATCGGTCCTTCGGTTCCATCAAATTCCAAAGGTTTGCAGGCAGTGAATTCTTTGTAGGTGCATCCTACACGATTTCCTGTACTGCTAGATTCAAGGTTATTGTTGGTATGTAGCGCAGCCTGTACTGCGGCTATGTTTGAAGCTAGAAAAGTACGAAATTCCTCTTCATTCATATTCACGGTGTGTCGAGTAGTCGGTGCCATTTCCTTCAAAATAGTTAAATGGAACAAGTTAATCATACAGAATATTAAGAGTAGTTAATAGTATTTCGTAGCATAATATGAACTCATTTATAAAAGCTTTTTCTTCATATTAGCGTTTTATAAGTTTAAATTCGGGTAGTAACTACCCGTTAAGTTCATACTTAGTAGCTAATATACAATTCAACTACTACAATTCTATATGAAAAACTGATTATAATAATATTTCGCGTTCAAACTTTTACACAATATTTTACAAACTTACAATACCGCTTATTTTACATATAGCATGAAATATAGCACACAATAAATTTGATACAAGATGGTTGTGAAGATAATTCTAGCTAGTACAAAAGTGGTTCAGCAAAGGCAATAAAGACACGTAATTCATACGTCCAGAAACAAGTCATGCATTCTGGTTTTACTAGGACTACTTCCCATCCTTGGTCTTGTGGAACATAACAGTTATGGCCGTTGATAAGACAGCGTGTTGTAACGTCGTCAAAGGGACGAGGGTTACGTAATGTCCAACAGTCCCGTAACAATCTAAAAACCTCATTTCTTACCCCAATTACCGACTCCGTCACTTGTGGGAACGTTTTGTTTAATAGTTGTAGCCCGATGTTCTTGTTCTCACTTTGGTGAGAAGCGAACATTACTAATCCATAAGCATAACATGCTTCTTTATGTTGCATGTTAGCCGCTTTTTCTAAATCACGAAGTCCAATATTCGGATATATTGAGTCAAAATAATTTCTTAACCCATTGCGTAAAATAGCATTTGGGTTCCCCGCAATATATGCGTCAAAGTAAACACATCGTAACTTATGGATTTCCCAATGTGATATCCCCCATCTTCCGAACGAAAGCCTTTTATAAACCAAGGCATTCTTGGAACGTTCTTTGAATGTCTTACAAACTGATCTCGCCTTAAATAGTTGTGCCGAAGAATTCTGACCGACTCTAGACAGGATTTCATCAATCATGTCTCCGGGTAGGTCTCTTAAAATATTGGGTTGTCTATCCATTTTGTGTTTTTATACTGTAAAATAGACAAGAGTTAGATTCATAAAAAATAATACTTATTAATACAAGCAATTTTTACATATATCATAAAGCATAAGCACACTATATTACATATATTACACCACACGAATACAACTATCTTATTCCGACTCGCTTGTTTCTTCTTCTTCGGTTTTGGTTCGTTTTGCCAAGTTTCTAGGGATATATGATGTTCCCCTAATACGAGCCGTCGTGATCCACATTGGTTTAGAAAAACCTGGTGGTTTAGAGGTTCCCGGGTCATTGTTACAACTTAAGGACTTCGGGGGTTGACGATACATATAAAGTTCATCGGGGTTGGAATTAGATTTCTCTATTTTTATGCCCTTTCCCTTATTATTTTCTTTTGCCTTTTTAAATTCAGTTGGGGTAATTTCTATAACATCATCGGAATTCTCGTCGGAATCCGATTCATCGGAGAATTGGTAATCCTCCCAATATTTTGCTTCCTTGGCGGAAACACCATTGACCATAATTAACCTTGGTCGGTTGGTTGAGGATTTTCTTTTACTTAACCGTTTTATTATTTCCCCCACCGGTTCTATTTCTTCATCCGGTTCCGATTCTTCTTCCGGTTCCGATTCTTCTTCCGGTTCCGACTCTTCGGGAACTTGTGAATCAGTCCACGAATCATTCCAATTTACATTTGACTCTTCATTATTATTAGGTGAGTCAATGGGACTTGTTCTAGAGGTAAACATCTATCACATATTATCAAACGCGTTAAGAGATTAATATATCACATAATATTCACATGTTAAAAATATATAGTTTCCAACAAAATTTGTTAAGCAATCATTTTTCAAGTAAACACGGTCGAAGTCCAGACTCACTAATGCATCCTAACAAACTCGATAAGACACACTAATGCAAAATTCTGGTTCTCTAAGACCAACGCTCGGATACCAACTGAAATGTCCCGTTCTTATTGATTAAAAACGTTCCATATTAATTGATTTCGTTGCGAGGTTTTGACCTCTATATGAGACATTTTTCAAAGACTGCATTCATTTTTAAAACAAACCATAACCTTTATTTCATAGATAAAGGTTTTAAAAAGCTTTACGTAGATTATCAAATAATGATAATCTAAAATATCCTGTTTACACACGACCATTACATAATGGTTTACAATACAAATATGTTACAACAAAATAAGTTTCTTGAATGCAGTTTTTACACAATATCATACAAGCATGGACTCCAAATCTCGTCCTTATTTAAGTATGCGACAGCGGAAGCTCTTAATAATCACCTGAGAATAAACATGCTTAAAACGTCAACAAAAATGTTGGTGAGTTATAGGTTTAACCTATATATATCAAATCATAATAATAGACCACAAGATTTCATATTTCAATACACATCCCATACATAGAGATAAAAATCATTCATATGGTGAACACCTGGTAACCGACATTAACAAGATGCATATATAAGAATATCCCCATCATTCCGGGACACCCTTCGGATATGATATAAATTTCGAAGTACTAAAGCATCCGGTACTTTGGATGGGGTTTGTTAGGCCCAATAGATCTATCTTTAGGATTCGCGTCAATTAGGGTGTCTGTTCCCAAATTTTTAGATTACCAGACTTAATAAAAAGGGGCATATTCGATTTCGATAATTCAACCATAGAATGTAGTTTCACGTACTTGTGTCTATTTTGTAAATTATTTATAAAACCTGCATGTATTCTCATCCCAAAAATATTAGATTTTAAAAGTGGGACTATAACTCACTTTCACAGATTTTTACTTCGTCGGGAAGTAAGACTTGGCCACTGGTTGATTCACGAACCTATAACAATATATACATATATATCAAAGTATGTTCAAAATATATTTACAACACTTTTAATATATTTTGATGTTTTAAGTTTATTAAGTCAGCTGTCCTCGTTAGTAACCTACAACTAGTTGTCCACAGTTAGATGTACAGAAATAAATCGATAAATATTATCTTGAATCATTCCACGACCCAGTGTATACGTATCTCAGTATTGATCACAACTCAAACTATATATATTTTGGAATCAACCTCAACCCTGTATAGCTAACTCCAACATTCACATATAGAGTGTCTATGGTTGTTCCGAAATATATATAGATGTGTCGACATGATAGGTCGAAACATTGTATACGTGTCTATGGTATCTCAAGATTACATAATATACAATACAAGTTGATTAAATTATGGTTGGAATAGATTTGTTACCAATTTTCACGTAGCTAAAATGAGAAAAATTATCCAATCTTGTTTTACCCATAACTTCTTCATTTTAAATCTGTTTTGAGTGAATCAAATTGCTATGGTTTCATATTGAACTATATTTTATGAATATAAACAGAAAAGTATAGGTTTATAGTCGGAAAAATAAGTTACAAGGCGTTTTTGTAAAGGTAGTCATTTCAGTCGAAAGAACGACGTCTAGATGACCATTTTAGAAAACATACTTCCACTTTGAGTTTAATCATAATTTTTGGATATAGTTTCATGTTCATAATAAAAATCATTTTCTCAGAATAACAACTTTTAAATCAAAGTTTATCATAGTTTTTAATTAACTAACCCAAAACAGCCCGCGGTGTTACTACGACGGCGTAAATCGGGTTTTACGGTGTTTTTCGTGTTTCCAGGTTTTAAATCATTAAGTTAGCATATCATATAGATATAGAACATGTGTTTAGTTGATTTTAAAAGTCAAGTTAGAAGGATTAAATTTTGTTTGCGAACAAGTTTAGAATTAACTAAACTATGTTCTAGTGATTACAAGTTTAAACCTTCGAATAAGATAGCTTTATATGTATGAATCAAATGATGTTATGAACATCATTACTACCTTAAGTTCCTTGGATAAACCTACTAGAAAAGAGAAAAATGGATCTAGCTTCAACGGATCCTTGGATGGCTCGAAGTTCTTGAAGCAGAATCATGACACGAAAACAAGTTCAAGTAAGATCATCACTTGAAATAAGATTGTTATAGTTATAGAAATTGAACCAAAGTTTGAATATGATTATTACCTTGTATTAGAATGATAACCTACTGTAAGAAACAAAGATTTCTTGAGGTTGGATGATCACCTTACAAGATTGGAAGTGAGCTAGCAAACTTGAAAGTATTCTTGATTTTATGAAACTAGAACTTTTTGAATTTATGAAGAACACTTAGAACTTGAAGATAGAACTTGAGAGAGATCAATTAGATGAAGAAAATTGAAGAATGAAAGTGTTTGTAGGTGTTTTTGGTCGTTGGTGTATGGATTAGATATAAAGGATATGTAATTTTGTTTTCATGTAAATAAGTCATGAATGATTACTCATATTTTTGTAATTTTATGAGATATTTCATGCTAGTTGCCAAATGATGGTTCCCACATGTGTTAGGTGACTCACATGGGCTGCTTAGAGCTGATCATTGGAGTGTATATACCAATAGTACATACATCTAAAAGCTGTGTATTGTACGAGTACGAATACGGGTGCATACGAGTAGAATTGTTGATGAAACTGAACGAGGATGTAATTGTAAGCATTTTTGTTAAGTAGAAGTATTTTGATAAGTGTATTGAAGTCTTTCAAAAGTGTATAAATACATATTAAAACACTACATGTATATACATTTTAACTGAGTCGTTAAGTCATCGTTAGTCGTTACATGTAAGTGTTGTTTTGAAACCTTTAGGTTAACGATCTTGTTAAATGTTGTTAACCCAATGTTTATAATATCAAATGAGATTTTAAATTATTATATTATCATGATATTATCATGTATGAATATCTCTTAATATGATATATATACATTAAATGTCTTTACAACGATAATCGTTACATATATGTCTCGTTTAAAAATCATTAAGTTAGTAGTCTTGTTTTTGAAGGTATTTCGTATGCCCGAGAGACATATTAAATTAACGTGGCCACTATTTTATGATCCAAGTCGGGTCATACCCAATAACAAGCTTATCAACACTTTATATGTATTTATTTTAACGATTGGATTGTTAAATGAATACGCGACACTTGAACTTTAGAAAATCGGTTTTCTAAATTATGATCACTTGAGATAAATTATTTGGATAATTTATATATGTTGTGGATTTAATTATTTATAGGTTTAAATAATTATGTTGTATTTTATAAAATGGTTCATGAAATAATTACAAATAACAAATACATGCCTATTTTATACAAGTTTTATAAAATAAATATAAGTTTTATAAAATAAAACTTGTTATAAAATACACATGTGGTGTGCAGAATTTTGGTCTCCAAGATGCCACACCCATGCTTGTTTTGTTTATTTTAAGACCACACTAGTGCCAAGGGACATGCCTATTAGTTTACCAAGGGCCTTGACTCAAAGTGCACATGTAATACACATAAAAACACCAAGAAAAAAACTGCAATTTCAGCTCCTGCTTTGCTGTTTCTGTCGTGTTCATTCAGCAGCAAAAGGGGTTCATTATTTTGGTTTTTCAAGTGGTAATCAAGTGTCATTAAAATCCTAACTATTGTACTAGGTGTTGGTTACAAGTTTGGGGTATAATCTCTTGAGGTTTCATAGTTTTGAGACTCAATACATCATCATCTTTTGATAAGTTGCTGTCCAGAATTTTGAGTGCAATCAAAAGGGTTTCAAGCTTGGTTAATTAGTTAGTTAAGTGTTTAAATCTTAACTAACTCAAAGGGTGGTGTTAGTGCTTCAAAGGATTGGGTTTTACACACTTGATCATCACCTTCTTCATCATACAAAACAGCCCTCAATTTACTTGAGGAGGTATTAATCTTACTTCCTTTGTTCTTGTATGTAAGCATATGTTTCAAGACTTGATAACAATATGGAATTCATTAAAATGGTTTAACATATAAACTTGTTTCTACAAACAATCATGCTTCCGCTTTCTTTAACTATCATAAAATGGCTTTGTGATTAAGTTGACATTTAGAACTTGTTGTTATGTTGAATTCCTTCATTGGTATCTAGAGCCGAAGTCTATGAAATATGCTTCTTATATATGGTCTTTAAAACCCATCAACTTTGCATTCTACTAACATGCATGAAAGTAAAATGCAAAATAAATGGATTTGGGAGGGTTGTATAAGGTTGGCCGAATTTTAAGGGTTCCAAAAGTAGGTTTGGAACTTGAAAATTGGTCATTTTGTTGTATGTTGAAGTTCACAATCAAGCCTTGGCCTTTTGTTTGAATGGTTGCATGTTTGGTTGAATTAATTCATTCATTTGGTATGTAATATTAATTCATTCATGTGGTTGTAATATTCATGCAATTTGGTTTGTAATATTAATACTTTGGTTATGTAATTTATTTTATATTTGGTATGTAAAATAGATTAGGATGTATTTTCATTTTCTAGACAAAATGTATTAGGATATATTTTGTAAAATGATGAAGATGATGAAGACTTGAAGAACATTTGAAGAAGCATTTGGATGCAAGATTAAGTGGGAGTTTTAAAATCTCCTACTTTGTGTTATTACCCTTACCCGGTGGCATTTTGTTTTCGGCTAAACAAAATGCTTACCAAAAATGGCTTGATTGTGAACATATGTTTTGCATGCTTGGTTGTTATTGTATGATTGTGGATTGTATGTTTGTATGCTACAAGTTAATCACACATGTAAATAACAAACAAAACTAAAATTTAATTGGCTAAATTAGACATTATTAACAACATGCAAAACGACAATTTAAATGGTTAAATTGAAATGGTAAAAGGACATAAATAAACGGTTATTAAAAACATGATAAGGATCATACATATAAAATGGTTTATATCATGAAATTAGCTTAATTACAAAACATGAAAAATGGATTTTCAAATAAACCATACACTAAATGCATGTTAGTGTATGGTGCAAAAGTTTTCTCAAACTAGAATTAATGAAAACTTAAAATCCCTTATTAACAAGGCAAACAAGTTAAACGCCATCCTATTGTGTGACACTTAAAAGTATTAGGGAACTCATGATGGGATAAAGGTCACCTAACCATTATGAGCAAACTAATATGATTAAGGTAAATTTCGCATGCTTGTGGGATAAAGGTCACCTAACCACATGTATGTTAAATTTACAAGTCTATACAAGTAGGACGACTTGATTTGGGAATCATGAACTTAGGGTCACCGAAGCATGAGGAACAAATAGGCGTTGATGGGATAAATATGCCATGCAAAAGGATTGCATGATCCCATACTCTAGAAGTTGCAAATGGATTGCAATTGTCATTTATTGACTACCTAGCTAAATCAAATTGCGGGATAAAGGTCACCTAACCGAAATTTGGCTTACCATTGGATTCTAGAATTTAATAATTCAATTTGATTTAAAGGGTATTGAATGTTAAATTAAAATCGATACTTAAACAAACTTTGTTAATTTTGTAGATGGCCGCCAATAACAACAACAACATTCCAAACGCACCACTTAACCTAAACCACCTATCATTAAGGTCTCTCTTAGAGAAAGACAAACTCAACCATACCAACTTTATGGATTGGTTCCGCAATCTTCGGATTGTCCTCAAACAAGAGGATAAAATGTATGTGCTTGAGGACCCCATTCCCGATCAACCGGATGAGAATGATGTGGAGGCAATGACCTCTTACGATAAGTATTGCCACGACTCCCTTCAAGTCTCATGCTTAATGCTTGGGACTATGATACCCGAACTCCAAAAGGATTTCGAGCATCATAGTGCATACGACATGATAACGCAATTGAAGGAGATGTTCCTCCAACAAGCGCGTGTCGAACGCTTCGAAACGGTTCGGGCGCTACATGCTTGTCGTATGGACGATACCCAATCGGTTTCATCTTATGTACTTAAGATGAAAAGCCTTGTCGATCGTGCTAACCGTCTTAACCTAAACATATCTAATGAGTTAGCCACCGATCTTATCCTTAACTCCCTATCAAAAAGGTTTGATCAATTTGTAATTAATTACAATATGAATGGGATGGATAAGAGCATAGGTGAGCTTCACGGTATGCTTAGAACGGCGGAAACTAGCATGGGTAAAAGGGCTTTACCCGTGTTAGCAATCGATCAAGGTGGATCCAAAGGTAACACCTCTAAGCCAAAGGTGGCTAAGAGGAAAGGACCCGCCCATCAAGGCAAAGGGAAGGGGAAGATGGTTACCCCAACCAAGAACAAGGCTAAGAAGCAAAAGGTAGCCGAGAAGGCAAACCCCAAGGAAGACCCATGTTTCGGTTGCGGTGAAATGGGTCATTGGAAACGAAACTGTCCGGTCTATCTTAAGGAGTTGAAGGACAAGAGGGATGCAGGGCAAACCTCAGGTAATATATATATGGTATATATAGAGCTTAGTATTACTTCTTCTAATACATGGGTATTAGACACTGGATGTGGAACTCACATTTGCAATTCATTGCAGGGGTTCAAAAGAAGTAGCAAGCAAACGGGAACATCAAGTCTCTACATGGGTAATGGGGCCAAAGTGCAAGTGAAGGCTCAAGGAGACTTTGTGTTAAAGCTTCCAAGTGGTTTGGAACTTATTTTGAAAGATGTTTTGTATGCACCCGATTTATGTCGAAACATTATTTCCATTTCCCGTTTGAAACAATGTGGTTTTTATCTTAATTTTGTTAATGATGATATCCATATTTATTTAGATAATGTATTCTATTTCAAGGCTTCACCTTCAAATGGAATTTATGAATTGGTTCATGATGACACATCATCTAGTAGCTCAATGTACCATACAAGCACCAAGAAACTCAAAAGGGATTTGAGTGATTCCTATTTATGGCATTGTCGCCTTGGTCACATAAACAAGAACCGAATGCATACACTTCAAAAGGATGGACTTTTGAAATCAAATGAAATGGATTCGTTTGATGTATGTGAATCTTGTTTACAAGGAAAGATGACTAAAGCACCTTTCAAAGGGACTTATGAAAGGGCTAAAGATTTATTGGGATTAATACATTCGGATGTATGTGGACCCTTTAAACCCATGACTAGGAATGGTGAAAGATACTTTGTTACATTCATTAATGACTTTAGTCGTTTCGGATATGTCTATTTATTAAGACACAAGGACGAAACATTTGAAGCATTCAAAGAATATCAAAACGAAGTACAAAATCAACTCAACAAGACAATTAAGGTACTTCGTACCGATAGAGGAGGTGAATACCTAAGCGATGCTTTCCAAGATCATCTTAGGAGTTGTGGGATTATCTCACAACTTACTCCACCCGGAACACCCCAACTCAATGGAGTTTCCGAAAGGAGGAACCGAACCCTAATGGATATGGTTCGATCTATGATGGCAAGAAGCTCATTACCTCTATCATTTTGGGGTTATTGTCTAAGCTCCGCGGCTCGTATTTTAAATATGGCCCCAACCAAGAAAGTGGAACGAACTCCTCACGAGATGTGGTTTGGTAAACCTCCATCTCTATCATACTTAAAGGTATGGGGATGTGAAGCTTATCCTAAGCGTTATGTCCCTAATAAGTTGAATGCTCGATCCACGAAGTGTATCTTCATAGGATATCCCAAGGATGATATGGGATACTATTTCTATGATCCATCAGAGCAGAATGTATTTGTTGCTCGGAAGGCGGAATTCCTTGAAACTAAGTTCCTAATGGAAGGAAATAGTGAAAGGAAGATAGATCTTGAAGAGGTTCAAGATCAAGTAGATGATACACAATTGGTTAACACTAGCACTCAACATGAAAATGTTGATAGTGATCAAATGGATGATCAAAATACACAAGACATTCGTAGATCTGGTAGGATTAGCAATCCTCCTGAGAGATATGGGTTTCTCATAGATGGTTGCTATACGGTTGATTTGGATGAACCAACAAACTACCAAGATGCTTTATCAAGGATTGATAAAGATAAATGGCAGGATGCCATGGACGCCGAGATGCAATCCATGTATGAAAACCAAGTGTGGGAACTTGTTGAGCAACCTCCTAGCTCTAAGCTAGTTGATTGCAAATGGCTTTTCAAGAAGAAAACCGACATACATGGAAACTTGGATACATATAAAGCTAGACTTGTAGCAAAAGGTTTCACTCAAACTCAAGGGGTTGATTATGATGAAACTTTCTCGCCAGTGGCAATGCTAAAGTCTATTAGGATATTATTTGCCATTGCTGCTCACTACGACTATGAAATATGGCAAATGGATGTCAAAACTGCTTTCCTAAATGGATATCTTATGGAAGATGTCTATATGGTCCAGCCTGAAGGTTTTGTTGATCCAAAATATCCTAAAAGGGTATGCAAGTTAAAGAAGTCAATCTACGGATTGAAACAAGCATCTAGAATGTGGAATCATCGTTTTAATGAGGAAGCCGAGAAATTTGGCTTTATTAAAAATGGTGATGAAGCTTGTGTATATAAGAAAGCTAGTGGGAGCACTATCATATTCCTTGTACTATATGTGGATGATATATTATTATTTGGGAATGATATTACCATAATGCAAGGAGTCAAAACTTGGCTAAAGAGTTGCTTCTCCATTAAGGATCTTGGAGATGCACAATACATATTGGGGATAGGGATCTATAGGAATAGATCCAAGAGATTGATAGGTTTAAGTCAAAGTACATACATTGATAAAATCTTGAAAAGGTTCAAGATGGAAAACTCTAAGAAAGGTTTGGTACCTATTCAAAGAGGAACCAGTCTCAGTTCATCTCAATGTCCCACCACGAAAGATGAACAAGAGAAAATGAAGAAAGTCCCATACGCATCTGCTATTGGGTCTATCATGTATGCAATGATATGTACTAGACCGGATGTGTCATGCGCTCTAAGCTTGACAAGTAGATACCAGAACAACCCAGGAAACAGTCATTGGATTGCTGTTAAAAGTATATTGAAATACCTTAGGAGGACTAAGGATATGTTTCTAATATATGGGTCTGGTGAGGAGGAACTCGCTGTAAAAGGTTACGTGGATGCGAGTTTCCAAACTGATCGAGATGACTCTCGATCACAATCTGGTTATGTCTTCATGTTAAATGGTGGTGCGGTCTCTTGGAAGAGTTCGAAACAGGAGGTTGTTACGTTATCCACTACAGAGTCGGAGTACATTGCCGCCTCACTGGCAGCTCAGGAAGCTGCATGGATGAAGAAATTCATCGACGACTTAGGAGTGGTCCCTTCCATTCAGGACCCTCTTGAGATCTTTTGTGACAACGAGGGTGCGATTGCTCAAATCAAGGAACCTCGTGCCCATTAAAAGACTCGTCACATTGAGCGGAGATTCAACTACATAAGGGATGAAGTTGAAAAAGGAAAGATATGTATTCGCAAAGTTCATACAGATCATAATGTTGCGGATCCACTCACGAAGCTTTTACATGGGCCAAAACATGAGGGACATGTTTGTGCATTAGGGCTTCGATATTCTAGTGATTGGATATGATCTATTTTATGTATTGTACCGGAACGAAATTATTCAAACTCATTAATATAATTATGGTATTAATTTAATTATGAGTCATGTTCCAATTTTGCATATTTTATCCATGAATAAACTATTATTCTAAATTCCGTAGTTGATCACATTTGTGGGAACAAGTGTGAGGTCTAGACTATTATGAACTTGGATAGGTTAACATTCAAATGGAGAATGTGGGGCAAGGTTGCAACCAAGGTTCATAGATATTTGTGGGACACAAATATTGGAGGACCCGCTCTCAAGATTTACTGTATGGAGCCTTTGTGGTTGATCACATGTAATCTTGAGTAAAGGAGAATATCATTGTATCCTCTGACCTGAGATACATATTGGGTTCAGATATTCACCGAATATCGTGCCTTGATTCTTTCCTTCGCTATTCTGAAAAGGTAGCTCATAAGGGAGGCTTCAGGTATGGTACAAAGTGTAGTGTCTAGGACGTATGTAGCCAAGATGGAATTTGTCCCTCTTATTCGTTGAGAGTCAGATGTCTAAGGCCTGATAAAGTTAAATCTATAAGAGAGTGATCACTCTATGTCTCTTGGATTTAACATGACATCTAGGACAAAAGGATATGTTGAAAGATTCACCTAATCATGTTCGAGATGGGAACTCAAAAGGGATGATGTTATTGAATGGCACAAAGTCATAACATATTGGGGGTGATGGACGGTAGTTAGGTGGTATCCATCACTTGCATTAATTTCTTATGTTTCTCGTGCAAGTGGGAGATTGAAGGTATTTCGTATGCCCGAGAGACATATTAAATTAACGTGGCCACTATGTTATGATCCAAGTCGGGTCATACCCAATAACAAGCTTATCAACACTTTATATGTATTTATTTTAACGATTGGATTGTTAAATGAATACGCGACACTTGAACTTTAGAAAATCGGTTTTCTAAATTATGATCACTTGAGATAAATTATTTGGATAATTTATATATGTTGTGGATTTAATTATTTATAGGTTTAAATAATTATGTTGTATTTTATAAAATGGTTCATGAAATAATTACAAATAACAAATACATGCCTATTTTATACAAGTTTTATAAAATAAATATAAGTTTTATAAAATAAAACTTGTTATAAAATACACATGTGGTGTGCAGAATTTTGGTCTCCAAGATGCCACACCCATGCTTGTTTTGTTTATTTTAAGACCACACAAGTGCCAAGGGACATGCCTATTAGTTTACCAAGGGCCTTGACTCAAAGTGCACATGTAATACACATAAAAACACCAAGAAAAAAACTGCAATTTCAGCTCCTGCTTTGCTGTTTCTGTCGTGTTCATTCAGCAGCAAAAGGGGTTCATTATTTTGGTTTTTCAAGTGGTAATCAAGTGTCATTAAAATCCTAACTATTGTACTAGGTGTTGGTTACAAGTTTGGGGTATAATCTCTTGAGGTTTCATAGTTTTGAGACTCAATACATCATCATCTTTTGATAAGTTGCTGTCCAGAATTTTAAGTGCAATCAAAAGGGTTTCAAGCTTGGTTAATTAGTTAGTTAAGTGTTTAAATCTTAACTAACTCAAAGGGTGGTGTTAGTGCTTCAAAGGATTGGGTTTTACACACTTGATCATCACCTTCTTCATCATACAAAACAGCCCTCAATTTACTTGAGGAGGTATTAATCTTACTTCCTTTGTTCTTGTATGTAAGCATATGTTTCAAGACTTGATAACAATATGGAATTCATTAAAATGGTTTAACATATAAACTTGTTTCTACAAACAATCATGCTTCCGCTTTCTTTAACTATCATAAAATGGCTTTGTGATTAAGTTGACATTTAGAACTTGTTGTTATGTTGAATTCCTTCAGTTTTTACATATGTAGTTCATTGTTAATATACTTTATGATATGTTTTCTTATCATAGTATCATGTTAACTATATATATATCCATTTATATGTCATCATATAGTTTTTACAAGTTTTAACGTTCGTGAATCACCTATCAACTTGGGTGGTCAATTGTCTATATGAAACATATTTCAATTAATCAAGTCTTAACAAGTTTGATTGCTTAACATGTTGGAAACATTTAATCATGTAAATATCAATCTCAATTAATATATATAAACATGGAAAAGTTCGGGTCACTACAGTACCTACCCGTTAAATAAATTTCGTCCCGAAATTTTAAGCTGTTGAAGGTGTTGACGAATCTTCTGGAAATAGATGCGGGTATTTCTTCTTCATCTGATCTTCACGCTCCCAGGTGAACTCGGGTCCTCTACGAGCATTCCATCGAACCTTAACAATTGGTATATTGTTTTTCTTAAGTCTTTTAACCTCACGATCCATTATTTCGACGGGTTCTTCGATGAATTGAAGTTTTTCGTTGATTTGGATTTCATCTAACGGAATAGTGAGATCTTCTTTAGCAAAACATTTCTTCAAATTCGAGACGTGGAAAGTGTTATGTACAGCCGCGAGTTTTTGAGGTAACTCTAGTCGGTAAGCTACTGGTCCGACACGATCAATAATCTTGAATGGTCCAATATACCTTGGATTTAATTTCCCTCGTTTACCAAATCGAACAACGCCTTTCCAAGGTGCAACTTTAAGCATGACCATCTCTCCAATTTCAAATTCTATATCTTTTCTTTTAATGTCAGCGTAGCTCTTTTGTCGACTTTGGGCGGTTTTCAACCGTTGTTGAATTTGGATGATCTTCTCGGTAGTTTCTTGTATAATCTCCGAACCCGTAATCTGTCTATCCCCCACTTCACTCCAACAAATCGGAGACCTGCACTTTCTACCATAAAGTGCTTCAAACGGCGCCATTTCAATGCTTGAATGGTAGCTGTTGTTGTAGGAAAATTCTGCTAACGGTAGATGTCGATCCCAACTGTTTCCGAAATCAATAACACATGCTCGTAGCATGTCTTCAAGCGTTTGTATCGTCCTTTCGCTCTGCCCATCAGTTTGTGGATGATAGGCAGTACTCATGTCTAGACGAGTTCCTAATGCTTGCTGTAATGTCTGCCAGAATCTTGAAATAAATCTGCCATCCCTATCAGAGATAATAGAGATTGGTATTCCATGTCTGGAGACGACTTCCTTCAAATACAGTCGTGCTAACTTCTCCATCTTGTCATCTTCTCTTATTGGCAGGAAGTGTGCTGATTTGGTGAGACGATCAACTATTACCCAAATAGTATCAAAACCACTTGCAGTCCTTGGCAATTTAGTGATGAAATCTATGGTAATGTTTTCCCATTTCCATTCCGGGATTTCGGGTTGTTGAAGTAGACCTGATGGTTTCTGATGCTCAGCTTTGACCTTAGAACACGTCAAACATTCTCCTACGTATTTAGCAACATCGGCTTTCATACCCGGCCACCAAAAATGTTTCTTGAGATCCTTGTACATCTTCCCCGTTCCAGGATGTATTGAGTATCTGGTTTTATGAGCTTCTCTAAGTAACATTTCTCTCATATCTCCAAATTTTGGTACCCAAATCCTTTCAGCCCTATACCGGGTTCCGTCTTCCCGAATATTAAGATGCTTCTCCGATCCTTTGGGTATTTCATCCTTTAAATTTCCCTCTTTTAAAACTCCTTGTTGCGCCTCCTTTATTTGAGTAGTAATGTTATTATGAATCATTATATTCATAGATTTTACTCGAATGGGTTCTCTGTCCTTCCTGCTCAAGGCATCGGCTACCACATTTGCCTTCCCCGGGTGGTAACGAATCTCAAAGTCGTAATCATTCAATAATTCAATCCACCTACGCTGCCTCATATTCAGTTGTTTCTGATTAAATATGTGTTGAAGACTTTTGTGGTCGGTATATATAATACTTTTGACCCCATATAAGTAGTGCCTCCAAGTCTTTAATGCAAAAACAACCGCGCCTAATTCTAAATCATGCGTCGTATAATTTTGTTCGTGAATCTTCAATTGTCTAGACGCATAAGCAATCACCTTCGTTCGTTGCATTAATACACAACCGAGACCTTGCTTTGATGCATCACAATAAATCACAAAATCATCATTCCCTTCAGGCAATGACAATATAGGTGCCGTAGTTAGCTTTTTCTTCAATAACTGAAACGCTTTCTCTTGTTCATCATTCCATTCAAATTTCTTCCCTTTATGCGTTAATGCAGTCAAGGGTTTTGCTATTCTGGAAAAGTCTTGGATGAACCTTCTGTAGTAACCAGCTAGTCCTAAAAACTGGCGTATGTGTTTCGGAGTTTTCGGGGTTTCCCACTTTTCAACAGTTTCTATCTTTGCCGGATCCACCTTAATACCTTCTTTGTTCACTATGTGACCGAGGAATTGAACTTCTTTCAACCAAAATGCACACTTTGAAAACTTAGCGTACAATTCTTCCTTCCTCAATACTTCTAACACCTTTCTCAAATGTTCACCGTGTTCTTGGTCATTCTTTGAGTAAATAAGTATGTCATCAATGAAAACAATGACAAACTTGTCAAGGTATGGTCCACACACTCGGTTCATAAGGTCCATGAACACAGCTGGTGCATTAGTTAAACCAAACGGCATGACCATAAACTCGTAATGACCGTAACGTGTTCTGAAAGCAGTCTTTGGAATATCATCTTCTTTCACCCGCATTTGATGATACCCGGAACGTAAGTCAATCTTTGAATAAACAGACGAGCCTTGTAGTTGATCAAATAAGTCATCGATTCTCGGTAGTGGGTAGCGGTTCTTGATGGTAAGTTTGTTCAACTCTCGGTAGTCGATACACAACCTGAATGTACCATCTTTCTTCTTGACAAACAAAACAGGAGCTCCCCACAGTGATGTGCTTGGTCGAATGAAACCACGCTCTAAAAGTTCTTGTAATTGGCTTTGTAGTTCTTTCATCTCGCTGGGTGCGAGTCTGTAAGGAGCACGAGCTATTGGTGCAGCTCCTTGTACAAGATCTATTTGAAATTCAACGGATCGATGTGGGGGTAATCCCGGTAATTCTTTCGGAAATACATCAGGAAATTCTTTTGCGACGGGAACATCATTGATGCTCTTTTCTTCAGTTTGTACTTTCTCGACGTGTGCTAGAACAGCATAGCAACCTTTTCTTATTAGTTTTTGTGCCTTCAAATTACTAATAAGATGTAGCTTCGTGTTGCCCTTTTCTCCGTACATCATTAAGGGTTTTCCTTTTTCTCGTATAATGCGAATTGCATTTTTGTAACAAACGATCTCTGCTTTCACTTCTTTCAACCAGTCCATACCGATTATCACATCAAAACTCCCTAACTCTACTGGTATCAAATCAATCTTAAATGTTTCGCTAACCAGTTTAATTTCTCGATTCCGACATATATTATCTGCTGAAATTAATTTACCATTTGCTAATTCGAGTAAAAATTTACTATCCAAAGGCGTCAATGGACAACTTAATTTAGCACAAAAATCTCTACTCATATAGCTTCTATCTGCACCCGAATCAAATAAAATGTAAGCAGATTTATTGTCAATAAGAAACGTACCCGTAACAAGCTCCGGTTCTTCCTGTGCCTCTGCCGCATTAATATTGAAAACTCTTCCGCGGCCTTGTCCATTCGTGTTCTCCTGGTTCGGGCAATTTCTAATAATGTGGCCCGGTTTTCCACATTTATAACAAACTACATTGGCATAACTTGCTCCGACACTACTTGCTCCGCCATTACTCGTTCCGACACCATTTGTTCCTTTCGTTCTGTTAACCCCTGGTCCGTAGACATCACACTTCGCCGCGCTATGACCATTTCTTTTACACTTGTTGCAAAATTTGGTGCAGAACCCCGAGTGATTCTTTTCACACCTTTGGCATAGCTGCTTCTGATTGTTGTTGTTGTTGCGGTTATTATTGTTGTTGGGATGATTGTTGTAGTTGCGATTGATGTTGCGATTGTTGGGATAATTGTTGCGATTATTGTTGTAATTGCTGTTGTTGTTGTATTGGTGATTCTTATCACCGTTTTCCTCCCACTTTCTTTTGACTTGCTTCACATTGGCCTCTTCAGCAGTCTGTTCTTTAATTCTTTCTTCAATCTGGTTCACGAGTTTGTGAGCCATTCTACATGCCTGTTGTATGGAGGCGGGATCGTGTGAACTTATATCTTCTTGGATTCTTTCCGGTAATCCTTTCACAAACGCGTCGATCTTCTCTTCCTCATCTTCGAATGCTCCCGGACACAATAGGCACAATTCTGTGAATCGTCTTTCGTACGTGGTAATATCAAATCCTTGGGTTCGTAACCCTCTAAGTTCTGTCTTGAGCTTATTGACCTCGGTTCTGGGACGGTACTTCTCGTTCATCAAGTGCTTGAATGGTGACCACGGTAGTGCGTACGCATCGTCTTGTCCCACTTGCTCTAGATAGGTATTCCACCATGTTAACGCAGAACCTGTGAAGGTATGCGTAGCGTACTTAACTTTGTCCTCTTCAGTACACTTACTTATGGCAAACACCGATTCGACCTTCTCGGTCCACCGTTTCAATCCGATCGGTCCTTCGGTTCCATCAAATTCCAAAGGTTTGCAGGCAGTGAATTCTTTGTAGGTGCATCCTACACGATTTCCTGTACTGCTAGATTCAAGGTTATTGTTGGTATGTAGCGCAGCCTGTACTGCGGCTATGTTTGAAGCTAGAAAAGTACGAAATTCCTCTTCATTCATATTCACGGTGTGTCGAGTAGTCGGTGCCATTTCCTTCAAAATAGTTAAATGGAACAAGTTAATCATACAGAATATTAAGAGTAGTTAATAGTATTTCGTAGCATAATATGAACTCATTTATAAAAGCTTTTTCTTCATATTAGCGTTTTATAAGTTTAAATTCGGGTAGTAACTACCCGTTAAGTTCATACTTAGTAGCTAATATACAATTCAACTACTACAATTCTATATGAAAAACTGATTATAATAATATTTCGCGTTCAAACTTTTACACAATATTTTACAAACTTACAATACCGCTTATTTTACATATAGCATGAAATATAGCACACAATAAATTTGATACAAGATGGTTGTGAAGATAATTCTAGCTAGTACAAAAGTGGTTCAGCAAAGGCAATAAAGACACGTAATTCATACGTCCAGAAACAAGTCATGCATTCTGGTTTTACTAGGACTACTTCCCATCCTTGGTCTTGTGGAACATAACAGTTATGGCCGTTGATAAGACAGCGTGTTGTAACGTCGTCAAAGGGACGAGGGTTACGTAATGTCCAACAGTCCCGTAACAATCTAAAAACCTCATTTCTTACCCCAATTACCGACTCCGTCACTTGTGGGAACGTTTTGTTTAATAGTTGTAGCCCGATGTTCTTGTTCTCACTTTGGTGAGAAGCGAACATTACTAATCCATAAGCATAACATGCTTCTTTATGTTGCATGTTAGCCGCTTTTTCTAAATCACGAAGTCCAATATTCGGATATATTGAGTCAAAATAATTTCTTAACCCATTGCGTAAAATAGCATTTGGGTTCCCCGCAATATATGCGTCAAAGTAAACACATCGTAACTTATGGATTTCCCAATGTGATATCCCCCATCTTCCGAACGAAAGCCTTTTATAAACCAAGGCATTCTTGGAACGTTCTTTGAATGTCTTACAAACTGATCTCGCCTTAAATAGTTGTGCCGAAGAATTCTGACCGACTCTAGACAGGATTTCATCAATCATGTCTCCGGGTAGGTCTCTTAAAATATTGGGTTGTCTATCCATTTTGTGTTTTTATACTGTAAAATAGACAAGAGTTAGATTCATAAAAAATAATACTTATTAATACAAGCAATTTTTACATATATCATAAAGCATAAGCACACTATATTACATATATTACACCACACGAATACAACTATCTTATTCCGACTCGCTTGTTTCTTCTTCTTCGGTTTTGGTTCGTTTTGCCAAGTTTCTAGGGATATATGATGTTCCCCTAATACGAGCCGTCGTGATCCACATTGGTTTAGAAAAACCTGGTGGTTTAGAGGTTCCCGGGTCATTGTTACAACTTAAGGACTTCGGGGGTTGACGATACATATAAAGTTCATCGGGGTTGGAATTAGATTTCTCTATTTTTATGCCCTTTCCCTTATTATTTTCTTTTGCCTTTTTAAATTCAGTTGGGGTAATTTCTATAACATCATCGGAATTCTCGTCGGAATCCGATTCATCGGAGAATTGGTAATCCTCCCAATATTTTGCTTCCTTGGCGGAAACACCATTGACCATAATTAACCTTGGTCGGTTGGTTGAGGATTTTCTTTTACTTAACCGTTTTATTATTTCCCCCACCGGTTCTATTTCTTCATCCGGTTCCGATTCTTCTTCCGGTTCCGATTCTTCTTCCGGTTCCGACTCTTCGGGAACTTGTGAATCAGTCCACGAATCATTCCAATTTACATTTGACTCTTCATTATTATTAGGTGAGTCAATGGGACTTGTTCTAGAGGTAAACATCTATCACATATTATCAAACGCGTTAAGAGATTAATATATCACATAATATTCACATGTTAAAAATATATAGTTTCCAACAAAATTTGTTAAGCAATCATTTTTCAAGTAAACACGGTCGAAGTCCAGACTCACTAATGCATCCTAACAAACTCGATAAGACACACTAATGCAAAATTCTGGTTCTCTAAGACCAACGCTCGGATACCAACTGAAATGTCCCGTTCTTATTGATTAAAAACGTTCCATATTAATTGATTTCGTTGCGAGGTTTTGACCTCTATATGAGACATTTTTCAAAGACTGCATTCATTTTTAAAACAAACCATAACCTTTATTTCATAGATAAAGGTTTTAAAAAGCTTTACGTAGATTATCAAATAATGATAATCTAAAATATCCTGTTTACACACGACCATTACATAATGGTTTACAATACAAATATGTTACAACAAAATAAGTTTCTTGAATGCAGTTTTTACACAATATCATACAAGCATGGACTCCAAATCTCGTCCTTATTTAAGTATGCGACAGCGGAAGCTCTTAATAATCACCTGAGAATAAACATGCTTAAAACGTCAACAAAAATGTTGGTGAGTTATAGGTTTAACCTATATATATCAAATCATAATAATAGACCACAAGATTTCATATTTCAATACACATCCCATACATAGAGATAAAAATCATTCATATGGTGAACACCTGGTAACCGACATTAACAAGATGCATATATAAGAATATCCCCATCATTCCGGGACACCCTTCGGATATGATATAAATTTCGAAGTACTAAAGCATCCGGTACTTTGGATGGGGTTTGTTAGGCCCAATAGATCTATCTTTAGGATTCGCGTCAATTAGGGTGTCTGTTCCCAAATTTTTAGATTACCAGACTTAATAAAAAGGGGCATATTCGATTTTGATAATTCAACCATAGAATGTAGTTTCACGTACTTGTGTCTATTTTGTAAATTATTTATAAAACCTGCATGTATTCTCATCCCAAAAATATTAGATTTTAAAAGTGGGACTATAACTCACTTTCACAGATTTTTACTTCGTCGGGAAGTAAGACTTGGCCACTGGTTGATTCACGAACCTATAACAATATATACATATATATCAAAGTATGTTCAAAATATATTTACAACACTTTTAATATATTTTGATGTTTTAAGTTTATTAAGTCAGCTGTCCTCGTTAGTAACCTACAACTAGTTGTCCACAGTTAGATGTACAGAAATAAATCGATAAATATTATCTTGAATCAATCCACGACCCAGTGTATACGTATCTCAGTATTGATCACAACTCAAACTATATATATTTTGGAATCAACCTCAACCCTGTATAGCTAACTCCAACATTCACATATAGAGTGTCTATGGTTGTTCCGAAATATATATAGATGTGTCGACATGATAGGTCGAAACATTGTATACGTGTCTATGGTATCTCAAGATTACATAATATACAATACAAGTTGATTAAATTATGGTTGGAATAGATTTGTTACCAATTTTCACGTAGCTAAAATGAGAAAAATTATCCAATCTTGTTTTACCCATAACTTCTTCATTTTAAATCCGTTTTGAGTGAATCAAATTGCTATGGTTTCATATTGAACTCTATTTTATGAATATAAACAGAAAAGTATAGGTTTATAGTCGGAAAAATAAGTTACAAGGCGTTTTTGTAAAGGTAGTCATTTCAGTCGAAAGAACGACGTCTAGATGACCATTTTAGAAAACATACTTCCACTTTGAGTTTAATCATAATTTTTGGATATAGTTTCATGTTCATAATAAAAATCATTTTCTCAGAATAACAACTTTTAAATCAAAGTTTATCATAGTTTTTAATTAACTAACCCAAAACAGCCCGCGGTGTTACTACGACGGCGTAAATCCGGTTTTACGGTGTTTTTCGTGTTTCCAGGTTTTAAATCATTAAGTTAGCATATCATATAGATATAGAACATGTGTTTAGTTGATTTTAAAAGTCAAGTTAGAAGGATTAACTTTTGTTTGCGAACAAGTTTAGAATTAACTAAACTATGTTCTAGTGATTACAAGTTTAAACCTTCGAATAAGATAGCTTTATATGTATGAATCAAATGATGTTATGAACATCATTACTACCTTAAGTTCCTTGGATAAACCTACTAGAAAAGAGAAAAATGGATCTAGCTTCAACGGATCCTTGGATGGCTCGAAGTTCTTGAAACAGAATCATGACACGAAAACAAGTTCAAGTAAGATCATCACTTGAAATAAGATTGTTATAGTTATAGAAATTGAACCAAAGTTTGAATATGATTATTACCTTGTATTAGAATGATAACCTACTGTAAGAAACAAAGATTTCTTGAGGTTGGATGATCACCTTACAAGATTGGAAGTGAGCTAGCAAACTTGAAAGTATTCTTGATTTTATGAAACTAGAACTTTTGGAATTTATGAAGAACACTTAGAACTTGAAGATAGAACTTGAGAGAGATCAATTAGATGAAGAAAATTGAAGAATGAAAGTGTTTGTAGGTGTTTTTGGTCGTTGGTGTATGGATTAGATATAAAGGATATGTAATTTTGTTTTCATGTAAATAAGTCATGAATGATTACTCATATTTTTGTAATTTTATGAGATATTTCATGCTAGTTGCCAAATGATGGTTCCCACATGTGTTAGGTGACTCACATGGGCTGCTAAGAGCTGATCATTGGAGTGTATATACCAATAGTACATACATCTAAAAGCTGTGTATTGTACGAGTACGAATACGGGTGCATACGAGTAGAATTGTTGATGAAACTGAAAGAGGATGTAATTGTAAGCATTTTTGTTAAGTAGAAGTATTTTGATAAGTGTATTGAAGTCTTTCAAAAGTGTATAAATACATATTAAAACACTACATGTATATACATTTTAACTGAGTCGTTGAGTCATCGTTAGTCGTTACATGTAGGTGTTGTTTTGAAACCTTTAGGTTAACGATCTTGTTAAATGTTGTTAACCCAATGTTTATAATATCAAATGAGATTTTAAATTATTATATTATCATGATATTATCATGTATGAATATCTCTTAATATGATATATATACATTAAATGTCTTTACAACGATAATCGTTACATATATGTCTCGTTTAAAAATCATTAAGTTAGTAGTCTTGTTTTTACATATGTAGTTCATTGTTAATATACTTTATGATATGTTTTCTTATCATTGTATCATGTTAACTATATATATATATCCATTTATATGTCATCATATAGTTTTTACAAGTTTTAACGTTCGTGAATCACCGATCAACTTGGGTGGTCAATTGTCTATATGAAACATATTTCAATTAATCAAGTCTTAACAAGTTTGATTGCTTAACATGTTGGAAACATTTAATCATGTAAATATCAATCTCAATTAATATATATAAACATGGAAAAGTTCGGGTCACTACACAATATACGCGTTATTGATTCGTAATGATGTCCACAGTGATTCTTGAACTGACGGAGTTTGTGATGTTATAGGTGCTGCTGATTCTGATGACACTGACGGCACTGACTGTGATGGTGATGCTACGGTACTATTGATTCTGTTGGTAAAACAAGTCTAGCTTATAAATCACGCATCATTCTTGTCAGGGTTTCTACTCTTCCTTCTATCATTTTGATTCACTCATCTGATTTATGGTTAGGGTTAGAATAGATAATCTCTAAGACTTTAGAGATTACATAATTGCCGCGGAGTGTTTCTCCAATGAAGTTATAAATCAACACTTCATCGTTTGTTGTTGTTGGTATTCCTTGGTATCTACAGGGCGTATGACATTGGTGCTCGTGGGATAGATTGTAAAGTTGAGGTTTACGACGCGGTTGTGGTTGGAGGTGGTAATGGTACTGTTGGCGTTGATGATGGTGGTACTGGTTATGCTGCTGATACTGCTGCTGGTGTTTGTAATCTTTGCACCATATTCTCCAAAGTCACTACCCGAGCGCGAAGCTCGTTGACTTCTTCAATTACACCGGGGTGATTGTCGGTTCGGACGAGTGGATAAATAAAATCTAGAATTTAATGTAGTATATAATCGTGACGAGATACTCTGGAAATGAGAGAGAAAATAGAGTTTCGGACAGGTTCGTCGGTAAGTGCTTCAGGTTCTTCGTCAAGAGGGCAATGTGGTGGATGGAAGGGATCACCTTCTTCTTGACTCCAATGATTGAGGAGGCTAGGAACCCATCCCCAATTCATCCAAAATAGATGATGGCTGATTGGTTGATCCATTCCGGTCACACTGCTTTCAGAGCTTGAATGGGATTCCATTTCGGAATCCGAGTGACTTGAACTGATGACAAATTCCATTTCGTACGATTGGATAAAGGATTTTTTTTTATATGTAATGATTTTTGGCTAACGGATGGTATTCTAATTACATAGAATATCCATATATATATAACAAAAGATTTCGTAAATTACGGAGGAATTTACGGAATATATCAGGCAACGTTTACAGTAATAGATACGATAAGATATGATTTAGCAGATACGTTAAGATATGAATTTTTGTCTATACACTATTCATGCAATCAATGCAGCAAGACGTGTCTAGACTAAGCAGGAAATTTTCTAAGGGTGATAAGCAGATGATTTCCGGCTAGACATGATAAGCAAAACTTTTGACATGTAGACACGGTCGAAGTCCAGACTCACTAATGTATCCTAACGACTTATCAGTTAGACACACTAATGCAGACTTGGTTTGCTAAGACCACCGCTCTGATACCAACTGAAAGGACCCGTTCATATACATTATAAACGATTCTCAATAGTTGATTACATCGTGAGGTATTTGACCTCTATATGATACATTTTTCAGATATTGCATTCGTTTTTAAAAGTTAAACTCTCTTTACATCGAAATTTGATAGGCATGCATACCATTTCATAATATCCAACTATAAATGACCTAATCTATCATTTACTTAATAAAAATCTCTATTGAACTCAACAACTTGAATGCAACGACTTTGGAAATATGCCATGAATGACTCCAAGTAATATCTTTAAAATGAGCAAATGCACAGCGGAAGATTTCTTTATTACCTGAGAATAAACATGCTTTAAAGTGTCAACCAAAAGGTAGGTGAGTTCATTAGTTTAACATAATCGATCATTTTCATCAATTTAATAGACGACAAGAATTTCATTTCCAGTTCTCATAAATATACGTCCCATGCATAGAGACAAAATTATCATTCATATGGATTGAACACCTGGTAACCGACATTAACAAGATGCATTTTAGAATATCCCCTATCATTCCGGGATCCTCCTTCGGACATGATATAAATTTCGAAGTACTAAAGCATCCGGTACTTTGGATGGGGCTTGTTGGGCCCAATAGATCTATCTTTAGGATTCGCGTCAATTAGGGTACCTGTTACCTAATTCTTAGATTACCAGACTTAATAAAAAGGGGCATATTTGATTTTGATAATTCAACCATATAATGTAGTTTCGATTACTTGTGTCTATTTCGTAAAACATTTATAAAAATTGCGTATGTATTATCAGCCCAAAAATATAAAGGGTAAAAAGGCAAATGAAACTCACCATACTGTATTTTGTAGTAAAAATATACATATAACATCATTGAACAAGTGTTAGGTTGGCCTTGGATTCATGAACCTATATTAATTATATATATTTATATGTTTGATCAATATCTGTCCAACATTTTAGGTCAAGTCGTAGTGTATCACAATCCTAATGCTCGAGACTAAATATGCAAAAGTCAACAAAAATCATATTGACCAAAATGTCTTCCAAAATTTATACATGATTATTATATAGTTTAAATATAGTCGTTTTATATATTTAAATATTTTTAACAGATTTTATTAAAGTAAATAGTATAGTTCTTTTATTAATAAATAAAATTTTATATTAAAATTTAAATAATAAAAATATACTTTTATATATCTTAAGTAATAAAATTTATAAAGTTCGTTTAATATCATAAAAATAATATGATAGGTATTATTAATGTAATTATATTATACGTAGTAAAATATCTTTGTATTGCATATTTATTTGATAAAATAATATTGATAATAATAATAATAAGTAAAAGTTGTATTATTTTGTAATAATTATTATTATTCTACTAATAAAAATAACAATAATTATATTTTCTAAAAATGATAAAATGATAATTTTTATTAATAATTTTACTAAAATAATAATAATAATGATGTTTCATATTAACAATGATATTTTTTATTAAAAATAATGATTTTAGTAAAAATGGTAGTTTTAATATTAATAATACTTTTAATAATAATAATAATAAAATAATGAAAACGATATTTTTCCTTTAAATCAATATCTTACAATATCTTAATTTCATCATGATACTCATACTCATTATTTTTTAATTGCTTTGTTTAATAGCTTTTAGTCGTCTTTTATAACGCGTTCATATTTACAATAATAATAGTAATCATAATAATTAGATGTTACTAATATTAGTTTTAATTATAATAATACTAATAATAATAATATTAATGATAATACTAATAACTATTTGAATGATAATAATAATAATAATAATAATAATAATAATAATAATAATAATAATAATACTAATAATAACCTTAACGATAATAACGATAGTAATAATAATAAAAATAACAATAATATCTTTTATTAATAAGGACAATGATAATAATAAAAATAATAATCATAATCCATAATAATAATAATAACAATAATAATAATAATAATAATAATAATAATAATAATAATTAGATTATAACGACGATAATAACGGCGATAATAATAATCATTTTTAATAATAATAATACAAAATTTCAATAGACTATAACTTCTAATCCGTTCATCGAATCCATTCGACATCTAAAGGAAAAGTTCTTAATTTTTCGCTAGCTTTCCAAGGACATAAATATCTTATACCTTATCTCAAACGCAGGTGTAACTAATTCAAGATTTAACATAACCTATCTAAGGGCAAAATCAAAAATACAAGCATGCATAATCCTATATTCTCGAGCACTAGTCAGGGATACACTATTAGTATGTAAAAATTTATTTACGAGTACTCACGTATCAATATTGAGGTTCAATATTGCAGGAAAGGTACGTAGACGCAACGGAGATGACAACACTAAATCGACCTCATAAGCATACCCATGAACCATACCCATCACCTCCATAGTTATAACACATAATTTCCTTAACCCTATCCCGCTCATAAAACCCATGTTGTAATAGCTTGCGCGTACCCTTGTCGTAGTATTTTATGTAATATACTACTAATAATATTTTTTAATACTATTAATAATAATATTTTAGATTAATAATAATAATAATATTAATATAAATTTATATAGAGAGAGTAGAGAAAGATCGATGAGTTATATGAATGGATCAAACACAAATGAACGAACGAGCTAGCTTTATAATCATTTGCCACCAACCCCATCCTTTACATATATAATACATTAACACGTTTTATTTATATATTAAATAATATATAATATATTTAATCTTTAGAATTAATTAAATATTATATTATATTTACGTGCATAGTAAAAATGTAATTTTTATAAAAATGACACGGATGTGGTCTCTCGACTCATGTACCACTTTCGGTTTTTCGAGCGCACTTTCGTACGTTTAGAAAACTAGCCTTTTACGTTACGCGACGTGTACCCTTATTAATAATTTGACTTTCTCATCAATAATTTACTTTATAAAAAATGTAACTTATATAGTTAAGTGTTCTGGTCATTTGCTTCTATAAATCAGCGGTTCGTTGTTTGTTAAAATATTTTATTTTAAATCAGGACGTTTTATGACTAAGTTAAAAATATATAAAAATTGTAAATTTATACAATATATATATATGTATATGAAATATTCATCAAATGATCTAGTCTTTCAAAACTAATTACATTTCAAAGTTTGGTTGATATAATTTAACTCGTCCTTAAGTAATAGTAGTTATTTTACAAATTAATGTTTTTAATATAAAAACTAATTAGTTGATTATCAAGGGACGCGAGCTAATCAAAGTGAGGTACACTTTTGAAATTTAAACGGAGATGAGTACTAACTTTTGACTAACTCTCGTAAATGACACTTTTGTAAACTACTTTACCAAATATTCTGGATACCGTTAAAAAGAAAAAGTTTTCTAAATCAAAGTGGACCTCTCATAAGGGTCTAATAATCATAATTAAATGTATCTGATAATTCAACTTATCTTTTAGTTTCGTCAATAATTATTTTTAAAATATATTCTGAAACAAATATGTTTATGTAACGTATTATACGTCTAATACCTTGTTAACGTTTTCAAGATATAACATATACACATATACATATAAAATCATGCATATTCGTATAATGGTTCGTGAATCATTGGAATTTGGTCGAGGTTTAATTGAATGTATGAACATGGTTTAAAATCCTTGAGATTTAACTTAACAAACTTTGCTTATCGTGTCAGAATAATATAAAAATTAAAGTTTAAATTTGGTCGGAAATTTATGGGTCGTCACACTGCGTATCACCCCCAGACCGACGGTCAGAGCGAACGAACGATTCAGACTTTAGAAGACATGTTGCGTGCCTGTGTTATTGACTTCGGAAAGTCTTGGGAAAGGCATCTGCAGCTAGCCAAATTCTCTTACAACAACAGTTATCATTCGAGTATTAAAGCCACGCATTTTGAAGCGTTGTATGGTCGCAAGTGCCGTTTTCCTATTTGTTGGGCCGAGTTAGGCGAAGTGCAAATCACCGGACCCGAGATAGTCCATGAAACGACAGAGAAGATTTCTCAGATTCAAGAAAGACTTAAGACGGCCCGCGATCGCCAAAAGAGTTATGCTGATCTTAAACGTAAAGACTTCAAATTTAACGTAGGTGACCGTGTGATGTTGAAGGTCACATCTTGGAAGGGTGTAATTCGCTTTGGAAAGCGCGGAAATTTAAACCCGCGATACATTGGTCCTTTTGAAATTTTGGAACGTGTTGGACCCGTTGCTTATCGGTTGGATCTTCCGACTCAGTTGAGTGCTGTTCATCCTACCTTCCATGTATCAAATTTGAAGAAGTGCCTTGCTCCACCGGAACTTATCAATTGGAAGAACTTACGATTGATGACAAACTCCACTTCGTGGAAGAACCTGTCAAAATTATGGACCGTGAGGTCAAAACCTTGAAACGCAATAAGATTTCAATTGTCCGAGTTCGATGGAATGCCAAGCGTGGACCTGAGTTTACCTGGGAGCGAGAGGATCAAATGAAGTAGAAGTATCCTCACCTTTTTCTAACTCCATAACCCTCAGCTTAAATTTCGGGATGAAATTTCCAATAACAGGTGGGTAATGTAACGACCCGACTTTTTCGACTTGCTTTCGTGCCTTGTATTTTAGCGAAACTGCGTATCTGTGCGTACTGTGTTACTTTATACTCTGGAAACTTGATATACGCGGTTTACTTCCAATTATATGTTAAAACTTTCCTTCAAGTACGTAGGATACTTAACTTGTTCATCGGATGCTCTTATAACCATTAGTGTTATTTAACGTTTTGAATAAACCGCGAACTACGCGCACGTTTGACTTTTGTCATAATCGGAATATTATGACTACGAAATATTAATTATTATTTTATAATAATAATTACTTGGGCCTTTGGATGCTTAATTTTATTTATTTAATTGCTAGAGCCCAATAGTTAGTCTTGTTGGACTTTTTACCTTTTTGGACCTTAGCCCACCCTACACTAGCTAGTGGCCCAATTAATTAGCCCAAGTATTATTACTAGTGACCCATAATAATAAAATAAATAAAATAAATAATTAAATGAGTGATACTAGCCATTTGGATAAGGATTATCCATATTGTCACTTAGGATTCTAGCATAAGTACACACTTTAGACAACCATTATCCATAAAGCAAAATGGTGTCTCCCCTCCCCCTCCCCTAAAACCTACGACCTATAGGCCATGCAAGTCACCAATCCATGTCAATTTTTGCTTATAAATACTAGCCAATTTCCCTCATTCAAACACTAGCTCTCATTTGGTTTTCACACACAATTGTTCTTTCTTTCTTTCCTTTCTAGTATTACTTGTAAGTTTTCTCTTTTTCTTCTTCTTTTCCCTTCCAATTTCATGTATCATCATCATTCTTTCATGGAGATCAAGTTCCTCTAACTTGATCTTGATTATATCTTGTTGATTCAAGCATGAATCCTTCAAGAACATGGAAGATTCAAGCTTTCTAGCTTTGAATCTTCACCAACTTTGTATATTCATCTTTCTTTTACTTTAATCTTGTTATTTTGTGATAAAGATTCAAACTTTTGTTTGTAATCTTCATGTATCTTCAAGATCCAAGCTTTATGCTTCAAGATCTTCAAGAACAATTAAGATGCAAGCTTTCTAGCTCGAATCTTCATATCTTTTTGTTAGATCTAAGTTCTTTTTGCTTTGATCATGTTGTTTTGTGAAAAAGATTCAAACTTTTGTTTGCAATCTTCATGTATCTTCAAGATCCAAGCTTTATGCTTCAAGATCTTCAAGAACACTCAAAGGTTCAAGCTTTCTAGCTTTGTAACCTTGTAACTTGTGTGAAATGGATCCAACCTCTCTAGCTTAGGGTTCCATCACTTCATTTGACTTAGATCATGTTCATACTTGTTTGATTGATGTAAAGTTTGTAACCTTGTTGTAAATAGGACTTGTAATTGTGTTAAGACGAAGGATATGATGTAACCTTGGTTCATCATCCATCTAAGACTCTTAAATGAGTTGTGTTACCACTTAGTCTTAACATATTGTGTATTTATGGTAGAATCTTGGTCAAAAGTGATGCTAAACCATCAACGAGTTGTACACTTGAAGCTACAAGCATCAAGGATGAGAACCGTGATGAACATCAAGCACCAAGAACCCCACCGGAGCACTTGTCCACTGATTTTCGTATCTGATCAGGCCACCTGTGCTACTAAAAAGTTTATTTTCAGTTATTTCGGTTCGAGTAGATGATTTTCTGTTTAGGCCTCGTCTTAATCCGAGTTATGGTTTAGGATTTATGGCCCTCCGAGAGTCACTACACCCTATTAACGTTGTGCTGAAATTTCTGACCTACTCGCACTTAAACCATCGCCACGGTCAAAAGAGAACGAGTTAGGTTCTGAAAATTGGTCAGTGGTTAGGGGACTCACATACGGAGCCATAGCCTCTGACTATGCATCTTTTTGATTTACGTAGAGGTCGTAGCAGCTGACCGAAGTCAGCCTATTGTTTCGATCTCTACTCTTATCGAACTTACTTAGCTTTTATGATGATGAATGATAATGATGATGACACTTAAACTTATTTTATGCACTATTAGAATTTATAAGACAACCTACTGAACTATTAACCTTTGATTTAGGTTGACGACCTTTCGGACCGACTTACTACTTGCGTACTTTGATTACCGACTTTACCGCTTTTATCACTGTGAGTTATAGCATCCCTTTTTACTTTAACTATTTTGGGACTGAGAATACATGCGCTTTTTACGTTTTACATGTTAGGAACGAGTACTTAAACTTTATATGTGAGTGGGTTATACAACGGCATAAACATTCCCCTTAGCATGGTAACGTTTAGTCATTGGTTTTTGAACCGGTGAACGCGAATCTTAGATATGGATCCATAGGGTTTGACATCCCCACTCGGGCTAGTCGCGCTAGCATTTAACGGGTGTTTAATACTTCATGAACATACGCACTCGCCAAGTGTACTTTCAGGGGGTTATAAACGTTAAGTCTAGTTACCGGGTGCCCACGGTTATACATATACTTTTCATACTGTTTGTTACACTGAAATCTCGTGGCCTATCTTACGTTGCTGTTACAACTTAAACTATAGCTCACCAACATTCGTGTTGACTTTTAAGCGTGTATTTCTCAGGTGCCTAGAGGTTTATTGCTTCCGCTGTTAGACTTTATGTCATGCTGTTAGATTTGCTGTCTTGCTGTTAAGGACCTGCTGTATTAGTTATCCGCTGCATTACTAGAGATGTCTCATTCATAGAACTTTTCTGTTGCATTCGTAGTTTATGTTAATTTCAAACAATGGCTTTGTAACGACCTTAGGGTCAAATACTTAAGTTTATGCTCCTATTCTTAGGATGCACGCTATCTTTTGTAAAACGCTATCATTTATGAATGCAAATCGGTTTTCAAACAGCATATAGTGTTTGACCATGTAATGATCCTGTTGATTGATGATCCGTACACGATGGTTTTGTACATGGCATCACAATATTACTCAGTGATGATAAAACTATGTTTATTAACTCATATTTGTCATGAAAACATTTTTATTGTTAACCTTGACCACCTCACTCAAATTTCGGGACGAAATTTCTTTAACGGGTAGGCACTGTGACGACCCGGGAATTTCCGACCAAATTTAAACTTTAATCTTTATAAGATTCTGACACGGTAAGCAAAGACTATTGAACCAAGTTTCAAATTGTTTGAACTATTTTTCATTTATACTGTTAACCTTTGACTATTCCTGACGATTCACGAACAAATTGTGTGTAAATAAATGTGTAAAAATATATATACATATAAATATAAGAGTATATATATAATACCTTGAATTAATAAAATATACTTTAATCAATTTGAATTAAAAATGTAAAATAACAAACAAAACAATTAATTTAATATTAAAATAATAATATATAAATAAATATATGATAAAATTATAAATATTACAAATTGTAATATTAATATATTAAATGTAATTATAAGTTTAATTATAATTATTATATTACATTTAGTATTATTAATATCATTAAAAATATAATATCGAAATTTAATACATTTGATTTGTTATTATTTTTCTTTATCATTGTTAATATCATTATTATTATAAATAATAGTAATAATATAATTTTAGTATTAAGATTAATATTAGTAATTATTACTATCTTTATTTATTTTATAGAATTATAGTTATTAATATTAATATTTATTTATTATTAATATTAAACTGAGTTATATCATCAAACTTGTTTTACATCACTTTCACAAATCTCTTATTGTCTCTTAAAGTTAATTAACCAATATGATGACCCGGGAATTTCCGACCAAAATTTAAACTTTAATCTTTATATGGTTCCGACACGATAAGCAAAGTCTGTAATGTTGAGTCTCGAAAATTTTGGAACTATGTTCATATATTCAAATACCATTTGACTATTCCTGACGATTCACGAACAAATATTTGTAAATAAATATGTACAGGTGTATACATATATAAGTATAAATAAATATAATAAATGTAAATAATATAATTTAATCATTTAAATTAAGAATTTTTATTATTATTATTGTATGCATAAAATAATTAATAACATGTAATGTTAGTATCTGATATAATAAATTTAATTATAAGTTCAACTATAATTGTTATAGTAATAGTGTTATTACTTACTATAATTATTATAGTAATAATATTATTACTTTCAATATTAACATCCATATTAGTATTATTAATATTATTATGAACATGGATATAAATATAAACTGTTATATTATTATAACTAATATTATGGTAATTAGCATTACTATTAACATCATTAATAATATTATTATTATCATCATTATCATTATAGTTATCAACATTATTAATAAAAATAATACAATTTAATACGGTTATCATTAATAACATTATTATTATCATAATTACTTTTATTTTTATTAAAATTAGTATAATTTTGATAAACTTATTATTAGTATTATTATTATTAATTCTATTATCATTATTACATGTAATCTTATTAAAAATTAATAATATCAGATTTTATTAATAGAATTATATTATTAATTAATATTATCGAATTTAATATAAGAGATAAATATAAATAACTGATATTTATTCGTAAACATAAATACAGATATATAAGGATATATATTTACAGATACAATTTCAGTTCCATGTCATTATCTTTAATATATATTATTATTAATATAATTATAATTATTAATATTAATAATACATTTAATAATTATTAAAAATTTATTTTATAAATCGTAATAATGGAACAAGAATGTACAATCTGTTTTTAGTTGCTATCATACTAGTTCTGATTTGCAAAAACAAGTACCAATCACGATCCAATCTATAGAAAACGCCCAAAATCTGTTAGAGGTCTGTTTCACCTTTATTTTTTTATTTTGACCTTGTATGATCGAATAATAAGTTGTCGACTCTTTTCTGGCTTCAAATAAAACGAATTTCACACTTATATGGAGAGAGTCATTCAATTATACATTCTCACTATCAAGTATCATTATGTTAGTCTTTTTGGCGAATTTAATAAAAGAAAAAAAAAATGAAGAACTGAAGTATCTGCTCTGTTCTTACTTCCATTATTAAAAAGCTCGATTCCAAATTGATTTTCAAAATCTATTAATGCAATTCTATTAGAAAGCTTTCGTTTAAACTGTCTGGAAAATCCCAAGTCTCAATTTTATCTAACGAGATCGAATTTCAGAGTCAAAGTTGTTTTTTCAAAAAGTCAAACAAGTGTGTTCATAGTAAAATTCGGATTCATGTTGATGTTTTGAGTTCAATTTATCATGGAGAAAGTTTCTAGGAGGGATTTCAAACTGATTTGATTTAGGAATTGTGGTCTCAAACAGCATCCATCTCAAAATCGATCATTGGTTCATACGTATTTTTTTTTAAACACCTGTTACAGTCTTTAATCCTTTTTAAATTCTTTTCCTGTGTTGATAAATCAACTCACTCACTTCTGAATTTCTTACATTCGTTTTTCAACACCTAATTTAATCCTAAACTTGTTGTTATTGATTCTTGCTGTGGTCGATGTCCAAATGTGAAAAAGGAGGGAAATAAGGATTATTTACATACGGTTTAAATATAAACGGGTTATAGGTTATTTTGGAAATTGGGCAACAGATCAACTGGTTAAGTGTGGTGTCGGGTTTCGAGAGGTCGGGGGTTCGAGCCCCGGCGTGGGCTATTCTTTTTGGAAAAGTTTATAAAAGGGGTATACACTTCTACATTTTCATTTTCATTTTCATTATCATTATCATTATCATTATTATTATTATTGTTATTATTATTATTATCAATTAAAATTATTACTACAAGTTATTATTAATATTAATTAATAGCCACCTAGTTATTATTATTATTACTACTAATATAAGCATTAGTTACCATTTATTATTTATCATAATTAACATTATAAATATGATTATTCTTATTGTTATTACTAATATTATTTTCATTTTCAGTATTATTATTAAGTAGTAATGTTACTAATATTATCATAGTATTATTATAAGTATTACTAAAAACATAATTTTTACCATTTTAGTATTATTATCAAAATTATGATTATGATTATTATCATTATGAAAATAATACAAATTATTATTATTTTTGTAAATATTAGTATTAATATATTTTTATAAATAATAGAATTGTTAATATTAACCTAAGTATTATTATTTGTATTATCACGAGTATTATTATTATGTAATTACTAAAATCAGTAACATAACTATGATTAACAGTAAAATTAATATTTAACAATTATAATTATTAATATCATTATAATTATCATTTATAGAATTATTAATATTATTATCTCATTAGTAATATTAAGTATTATAATTACTATCATTTTTACCACTGTTAATATTATTTTGTTTTTATTATAACTACTATTATTAATAAACAAATATATGTGTCAAAAATATATTTAATACATATAACATAACGAAAATTAATATTCTATATAACAAAGTAAATATATGAAACATATATATTATTAATATAAAAAGTATATAACTAATAAATTTATATATATATTGTTCGATTACAACTATGAATATTAATAAATATACAAATGATATAGGTTCGTGAATCCGAGGCCAACCCTGCATTGTTCAATGTCGTCATATGTATTTTTACTACAAAATACAGTAGAGTGAGTTTCATTTGCTCCCTTTTTAAATGCTTTTGCAATATATATTTTTGGGACTGAGAATACATGCGCTGCTTTTATAAATGATTTACAAAATAGACACAAGTACGTGAAACTATATTCTATGGTTGAATTATCGAAATCGAATATGCCCTTTTTTATTAAGTCTGGTAATCTAAGAATTAGGGAACAGACACCCTAATTGACGCGAATCCTAAAGATAGATCTATTGGGCCTAACAAACCCCATCCAAAGTACCGGATGCTTTAGTACTTCGAAATTTATATCATATCCGAAGGGTGTCCCGGAATGATAGGGGATATTCTTATATGCATCTTGTTAATGTCGGTTACCAGGTGTTCAATCCATATGAATGATTATTTTTGTCTCTATGCATGGGACGTATATTTATGAGAAATGAAAAATCTTGTGGTCTATTAAAATGATGGAAATGATTAATTATGTTAAACTAATGAACTCACCAACCTTTTGGTTGACACTTTAAAGCATGTTTATTCTCAGGTACGAAAGAAATCTTCCGCTGTGCATTTGCTCATTCTAGAAATATTACTTGGAGTCATTTATGGCATCTTTCAAAAGATGTTGCATTCGAGTCGTTGAGTTCATCAAGATTATTATTAAGTCAATTATAGTGGATATATTATAAAATAGTATGCATGCAGTCAACCTTCGATGTAATGAAAGATCGTCTTTTCAAAAATGAATGCAATGTTTGTAAAATGTATCATATAGAGGTCAAGTACCTCGCGATGTAATCAACTATTGTGAATCGTTTATAATCGATATAGACTTCGTCCGGATGGATTAGGACGGGTCTCTACAGTTGGTATCCGAGCGGTGGTCTTAGCGAACCAGGTCTTGTATTAGTGTGTCTAACTGATAGTTGTTTAGATGCATTAGTGAGTCTGGACTTCGACCGTGTCTGCATGTCAAAAGTTTTGCTTATCATTTCTAGTCGGAAATCATCTGCTTATCATTCTTAGTCTAGACACATCTTACTGCATTGATTGCATGAATAGTGTATAGACAAAAATTCATATATTAGCATATCTACTAATCCATATCTTAGCGTATTTGTCACTGTAGACTTTATCTGACACGTTTCCTTAATTTTCTCCGTAATTTACAGGATCTTTGGAAGTATGTATAGATATTCTATATATAATGAGAATATCATTTGATATTCGAAAATCATTTCATATCAAAACCCTTTAACTGATCGTGAGAGATGGATTCTACACCTAGCCTGGATTCCATTAGTTTCGGAAGCGATTTCGAGATGTATATTGAAGCAGACTCCGAAGTCAATGAACCAGAAGTGCCTCAACCATTTAGTTATTTTTCTTTCTGGAGGAGATGGGGGTGGGTCCGAGACTTACTCACTCGATGGAGAAATGAATAAGGCGAGCCCTACCGCGAACCAAACTTACCTCCTAACACCGGAGAAAACGATGTGATGACCCGGAAATTTTTGACCAAATTTAAACTTAATCTTTATATAATTCTGACACGATAAGCAATGTCTGTAAAGCTGAGTCTCAAAATTTTGGAACATATTACATGAGTGTATTTGTCCTTTGACTATATCCGATGATTCACGAACAACTGTTGTAAATAAATATATATATATATATGTGTATATATATATATATATATATATATATATATATATATATATATATATATATATATATATTTAAATATATGTATTGGAAATTATAAAATAATAAATGGATCATTAGAATTAAAATGTAAAAAATACAAATAAAATAATTAAGTTCTATTAGGATAAAAATATACATAAATATATATATATGTGTATATATACGATATAAATTTATATATGAATATATATATGATATCTATACTTAATGATTATATGTATAGTGTAAGGCATTAAACGGTATAAATATTAAATAATCAATATATGTTATTAGATAAATGTTACAAAAATATTAGATATTACATAATTAATAATACATAAAATTGATATAGTAAATTTAATTACAAGTTTGAATATAAATGTTGTATTAATATTATCAACACTACTTTTATGATTATTAATGATTAATATCAGTATTAGTTATATTATTAAAGATAGTATATAAACATGAAAATAAAGGTATGTAATTTGTTAAACTTACTAATAAGTATTATTATTACTTTCATTACTGTTATTAACATTAAGATAATATTAATATTAACACCAGTATTACTAATATCTTTAATATGTAAGTATGAAATTTGATACATGTAACATGTGTATCATAATTATTATTTATGTTATTAAATATTATTGTTATTATCTCCATCATTAAAAATCATTATTTATATTATCATTATCATTATTTTGTTATTAGAAAATAATACAAACTACTATTTTTATCATTTATAAATAAGTATATTCTATTATCATTAGTGTTTCTAATATTTCTTTTATTATCTATTATGCATTATTAATATAAAAAAAATTACTAATTAATATTATTATTAATATTAATAATATACTTATTAATTATTAATAATAAATCCATAAGATTATATAAAAGAACTTCCAAATCAAGAAGTAGCTGTCATAGGATACCTAATTCGTTTCTTTTTCTTCTAGCCAGTACAATTCAAGATTTCCAAATCACACAACAATCCAAAGGTAGTTAGAATCGTACGCAGTTTTATTTTTCTTTATTTCTTCTCCTGTTTCTAATATTGAAAACTGTCAAATTGATTTGGCTATATAATGGATGAATTAATTGATGGATTGGATGGAGACATTCAGTTCCTTTATTATCATTATCAGTTAAAACCTTTATAGCTTTCATCAGATGGGATTTATCAAAGAAAAACCCAAGGAAACCCATCGGTTCCCTGTTTTCACTTCAATTTACAAATCACTTGCTCTCTTAATGAATTACAAATTCTATAAATATAGTTCTATCCTAAATCATTAGTTTAAACTTTCTGGAAGGTATCAATTCCCAATTTTTAGTGTCGAACAAGAATTTTGGAAGTCAAAGTATAATCTTAAAAACTCAAAAGATGTGTTCATCGGGAAATTTGAGTTCTTGATGATATTTCTGAATCAATTGGCGAGTCAGGTAGCTTCTAATGGTGATTTCCAACACAATTCATTTTATGATCTTATTCTAAAAACGTCGAAATAACTGAATCAAACTTTGAGTTTGTATTTTTTTTTACGAACCCAGCAGACTGCTGCTGTTACTTTTATTTTTTTTCTGTTTTGTTTTCAGTCCGAAATCACAATTTTAGGTTGTTTTTGTTTTAATTAAAATGCTAAATCAAAGTATTATTGTTATTATGTATTGATTCGGGTTGTATGATCTGTGAGGAGAAGAAGAAGAAGAAGAAGAAGAAGAAGAGGGAGTTAATAGAAACAGGTTAAATGGAATAGGTTGTAGAGATAATCAGATAAATCAAAGCAGGAGGATGGTTAAGTATTTTTCGGGTAAACGGAAGGTCAGGGGTTCGAAGCTCGCCGTGGGCAATTCTTTTTACTCAAAGATTTAAAAGGGTATACATTGCTATTTTATTTCTATTATTATTATTATTATTATTATTATTATTATTATTATTATTATTATTATTATTATTATTATTATTATTATTATTATTATTATTATTATTATTATTATTGTTATTGTTATTGTTAGTACTAATTATTATTATTATAATTGTTATTATTACTAAAGTTATTATAATTACTTAGTATTATTATTATTATTATTATTAAGTATTAGGATTATTATTATTATTATTATTATTATTATTATTATTAGGAACATAATAAAACTTTCATTATAAACATTATAATTAGTGACAAAATAATGCAACTTATTATTATTTTTGTAAATATTAGTAATTGTACCATTTTTAGTACTATTATTATTATTATGAATATGTTTAGGATTATTATTATTGTTATAAAACAATACAAGTTATTATTACTCTCACTAATATTAGTATAAATATCATTTTGGTAATTATTAGTTTTACTATTATTATTAACATATGTATTAATTTTAACAATATCGTTATTTATATTAGTATTATCAATATTAAGAAAGTTATTATTATTAGTAAATCATTATTACCAAAACTATCAATTTCGTTACAAATAAATATTTTGTACCTAAAATATACTTAATACATATATCATAACCATATTAATAGTTTATATATCACCTACCAATTATAATAACATTATTTATATAAATAATTATATATAACGAATTAAGAATATTTTCATATAATACTAACCATATATATATAGAGAGATATATTAATATAACCAAATATATAGATATTAAACATTTAAAATATATATACAAACTAAATAAGTATAATATATAATTCAAGTTATAATATATAAACTTGTTAGAATACGATTATACATTTTAATATATATACAAATGATATAGGTTCGTGAATCTGAGGCCAACCCTGCATTATTCAGTTTGTCTAATGTTGTCATATGTATTTTTACTACAAAATACATTAGGTGAGTTTCATTTGCTCCCTTTTACTCTTTATATTTTTGGGCTGAGAATACATGCACTGTTTTAAAGACTGTTTTACAATATTTATATGCGCGAGTTTCATTTGCTCCTTTTTTAAATGCTTTTGCAATATATATTTTTGGGGCTGAGAATACATGCGCTGTTTTATAACTGTTTTATGAAATAGACACAAGTAATCGAAACTACATTCTATGGTTGAATTATTAATTCGAATATGCCCCTTTTTAGTCTGGTAATCTAAGAATTCGGGAACAGACACCCTAATTGACGCGAATCCTAAAGATAGATCTATTGGGCCTAACGAACCCCATCCAAAGTACCGGATACTTTAGTACTTCGAAATTTATATCATGTCTGAAGGAGGATCTAGGAATGATAGGGGATATTCTTATATGCATCTAGTTAAGGTTGGTTACTAGGTGTTCAATCCATATGAATGATATTTTTGTCTCTATGCATTGGACGTTTATTTATGAGAATTGGGAATATGAAATCTTGTGGTCTATTAAAATTATGAAATGATTATTTATGATAAACTAATGAACTCACCAACCTTTTGGTTGACACTTTAAAGTATGTTTATTCTCAGGTGTGAAAGAAAACTTCCGCTGTGCATTTTCTCATCTTAGAGATATTACTTGGAGTCATTCATGACATATTTCAAAAGACGTTGCATTCGAGTCGTTGAGTTCATCAAGATTTTTTTAAGTCAATTATAGTTAGATATATTATAAAATGGTATGCATGCCGTCAACTTTCAATGTAATGAAAGATTGTCTATTCAAAAACGAATGCAATGTTTGTAAAATGTATCATATAGAGGTCAAGTACCTCGCGATGTAATCAACTGTTGTGAATCGTTTATAATCGATATGGATTTCGTCCGGATGGATTAGGACGGGTTACTACAGTTGGTATCAGAGTGGTGGTCTTAGCAAACCAGGTCTTGCATTAGTATGTCTAACTGATAGTCATTAGGATGCATTAGTAAGTCTGGACTTCGACCGTATCTGCATGTCAAAAGTTTTGCTTATCATCCTTAAAGTCTTGACACGTCTTACTGCCTCTATTGCATAGATAGTGTATAGATAAATCCATATCTTAGCGTATCTGTTACTGTAGACTTTATCTGACACGTTTCCTTAATTCCCTCCGTAATATACGGGATCTTCTGTACTATATTTAGGTATTCTATGCAATTAGAATATCATCCGATACCCAAAAATCATTTCATATCGAAAATCCTTTATTTAACCATACAAGACGGAACTCGCAATTAGTTTAAATTCCTTAGATTCTGACAACTATTCCGATATGGATTTCGACTCAAGCTCCGAAGACAGTGTAACCGGAATGGATCAACCAATTAGTCATCACCAATTCTGGATGAATTGGGGATGGGTTCATAGCCTACTTAATCATTGGAGGCAAGAAGAAGGTGATCCCTTTCACCAACCGAATTCACCTCTGGGTGAAGAACCTGAAGCACTTACGGGCGAACCTGTCCGAAACACCATTTTCTCTCTCATTTCCCTAGTATCTCGTCATGATCATATACTATACCAAATTCTAGATCTTATTTATCCACTCGTCCGAACCGACAGTCACCCCGGTGTAATAGAAGAAGTCAACGAGCTTCGCGCTCGGGTAGTGGCTTTAGAGAATATGGTGCGAAGGTTACAAACACCAGCATCAGCACCAGCAGCATAAACAGTATCACCACCACCAACATCAACATTCGCATCCCAAGCCTCAATATCACAATCTATATCTCAAACATCAACATCATACGCACCATAGATACCAAGGAGTACCAGCAATGATTAACGATGAAGTATTGATCCATAACTTCATTAATAATCTGCGAAGAATATGTGGTTCCTAATAGTTTTAGAGATTACTTATTCTAGCTCGAACCGGAAATCATATGAGTTTAATATCATATTAACTCATTAGATCCATGATTACATCTGAAGAAAAAATATATGTATATATGTTTTCATAAAGATTGTAATAAAAAAAAAATCTTTTGTACAAACGGTTAATGGTGAAAATATTTTAACGGGTAGGTAATACCCGAGGAATATTTAGATTTCACATTAATAAGTTACACTGTACATTCTTCGAATCTGATTCAACGGTCATTTACTATCCAACTTACATTCACCGATATACGAATCCGTTCACCACAAAATAACCATTTTCATTCAATTTCATATTTGTATTTGACCTGTTAGAATACAACAAGTGGTATAATGAAGAAAATATTGGACAAAATAAAATTTTTTAGAAACAAACAATTTAACTATGAGAAGAATATTGTTAAGAATCCACGCTAACAAAATCCTAGCTAACTGTTCCTAGCTAACTGATTACATTTTATTTATCGAAATTTTAATTCTCGCAACTTTATTTATCGTTATTTAATTTCTGTTATTTATTTTTACGCACTTTACATATCGGGACACGTATACAATGTTTTGACATATCATATCGACGCATCTATATATATTATTTGGAATAACCATAGACACTCCATATGCTGTAATGATCGAGTTTGCTATACAGGGTTGAGGTTAATTCTATAATAATATATATAATTTGAGTTGTGATCGAGTCTGAGACATGTACACGGGTCACAATACGTATTAATCTGAATATTATATATATAATTATATATGAATTATTGAATTGCTAACTGTGGACTATCAACTGAGGACTATCAACATTGGACAATTAAAATGAATTAAAATATTGATTATAACATATGAAACTAAACAATTCTTCAAGTTTTCCACTTGATTTCATCTTAAACCTCAATTGTATCTTGACGATTACAATCTGCGTTCAAACCCTTCTTGATTCTTGAAAATACCTCAATCGATAGGATGAATCAACCACACTTCATCTATGGAAGGAAAGTTTTATGCATATAGTTATACACCTGAGAAACTCCCGACAACTGAGTAAAAGTTTAACACGTAGCCGCGTCAGATCCTTTGGCATTTATTAGCAAAAATAACTTTGCGATCCCTTGTCAAAGTAGCCAATTTTGTCACAGCTCCAACAAGTCAACTTCGACTTTTCATTCGAAGTAGCCTTACTATAATCCTGATATATACGATTACCCTTTTGATACCGGAGAATTCTTTTATATTCCATCATATTACTAGCAGACGTACCAGCAACCTCGTTGCTTCTTGGCTTAAATCTCTCTGAAAAATCATTATAATTATCGAAACCTTATCCACATCTTGTAACGATAATTGCTATATCAATTATCGAGATCAGCAATCAGTATTTTGAATTTCACAGCATATCTACATCAACAGTTATATGTATCACATTTATCTCTTAGAATTATGATCTCTCATTCTGAAATTCTGAAAAGCACTCAATCACAAATCAATACTCTGAATGTTGAAAAAGCTGAATGAAGCAGCAGAAACTGTATGCAACCGTAAATGACCTTAATCGTCGAAAGTTGATGATAAAGAATTGTATGTTGGCAAAGCTCAGAAAAAGTTTGAAACTGAAAAACTGATTGGGCAAACTATGAAGGAAGCCGTGGATAAATCACAAAGAATAAGTTTGACTTCAAAGAATCCAAATGATTCAATGTCTGCTAAAGTCTTTAGCGAATATCTTGCTCCTTACTCTAAACCCTTGCGGACAATAGTTTCTATCATCCTCTAATCTTAGATATTCCGAGATATTATCATATCTTTCATTATAAATATCCTTGATATTTCTGAATATATTTTCATAACTAATCTTATCTGAAATCATTAATCTCTTCGTGCTATCAGTGTTACATCATATAGAAACTATTAGTTTCTACATTCTGTAAACTTTCGAGCTTAAAATATGAATGTTATTGAAGTAATGTTGGGAATTGAAGCATGAGTTAATATAATATAATGACACTTGATCAACGTGATTATATATTACAGTAAGTCATGCTGAGTTTCTAATGAAACGTGATGATGGTTCACAGTAGATCATACCATCATCATGTGCCATGTTACACGACTCGTTCATTCTACTTCACCTCCGAACATATCAAGAAAATATATTCTTGATAGTTCTATTCTCAGTAATTCTGGTAATTTGACAAATCAAATCGTACCATTACGATTTCCTTCTTATAACATTAAAAATGTTCATTCCGAAGTTTATATCTGCGAATTCTGAACCATTACAAGCGGTGTTTAATCGCAAGAAGAAGAAACGAAGGGACAAAGTTCCAAAATATAAGAGAAAATATAAAGCCCAATAACAACACGGAGGTTACAAACCGTGGATATTAATACGAATAACAATATAAAGACATGGTATAATTAAGAATAGTATTACCCCAAGGTAATAGTAGGAGTAAACAGATTCTTCTGGTGGAAGATTGAAAAGAAGGATGACAGAAATGATAATTAAGAAAATATCAAGGAGTAGAACTAGATGAAGCATTTTCCCAACCTTTTAGAAGTAAGAATTAAGAATGAAAGTATAAGAATGATGAAAATAAGGGAACGGAAGAAGTTCATTTATAGTGAAGATACCAGACAAAGTAATTGATACAGATCATCGCATTTAATTATAGAGATCATAATTTCCTTACTCGCTGAAGAATCAAATCTTTTAGATTTCGAAGATTTCCTTTTAAATCTCTTAAATTCCGGAATTCAAATGTGACCACGTCAAAGGTTAAGACGCACCTTATTTTCTAAATTCAACCATGACTAGTCAAAAGTTATGATGAAACTTGTCTTTCTCATTTCACTTTTTTGTGATAGCCTCATTCGTGCTCTTCGAGTAATCAAATTGTTTTATCTGTATTGCTTAATAATGATAGAACTCCATTTATCAACCCATATTCGTCATGAAAACAAATTTTATTGTTAGCCATGACCACCTCACTCAAATTTCGGGACGAAATTTCTTTAACGGGTAGGTACTGTGATGACCCGGGAATTTCCGACCAAATTTAAACTTTAATCTTTATATGGTTTTACACGATAAGCAAAGTCTGTAATGTTGAGTCTCGAAAATTTTGGAACTATGTTCATATATTCAAATACCATTTGACTATTCCTGACGATTCACGAACAAATATTTGTAAATAAATATGTACAGGTGTATACATATATAAGTATAAATAAATATAATAAATGTAAATAATATAATTTAATCATTTAAATTAAGAATTTTTATTATTATTATTGTATGTATAAAATAATTAATAACGTGTAATGTTAGTATCTGATATAATAAATTTAATTATAAGTTCAACTATAATTGTTATAGTAATAGTGTTATTACTTACTATAATTGTTATAGTAATAATATTATTACTTTCAATATTAACATCCATATTAGTATTATTAATATTATTATGAACATGGATATAAATATAAATTGTTATATTATTATAACTAATATTATGGTAATTAGCATTACTATTAACATCATTAATAATATTATTATTATCATCATTATCATTATAGTTATCAACATTATTAATAAAAATAATACAATTTAATACGGTTATCATTAATAACATTATTATTATCATAATTACTTATATTTTTATTAATATTAGTATAATTTTGATAAAATTATTATTAGTATTATTATTAATAATTCTATTATCATTATTACAAGTAATCTTATTAAAAATTAATAATATCATATTTTATTAATAGAATTATATTATTAATTAATATTACCGAATTTAATATAAGAGATAAATATAAATAACTGATATTTATTCGTAAACATAAATACATATATATAAGGATATATATTTACAGATACAATTTCAGTTCCATGTCATTATCTTTAATATATATTATTATTAATATAATTATAATTATTAATATTAATAATACATTTAATAATTATTAAAAATTTATTTTATAAACCATAATAATGGAACAAGAATGTACAATCTGTTTTTAGTTGCTATCATACTAGTTCTGATTTTCAAAAACAAGTACCAATGACGATCCAATCTATAGAAAACGTCCAAAATCTGTTAGAGGTCTGTTTCACCTTTATTTTTTTTATTTTGACCTTGTATGATCGAATAATAAGTTGTCGACTCTTTTCTGGCTTCAAATAAAACTTATTTCACACTTATATGGAGAAAGTCATTCAATTATACATTCTCACTATCAAGTATCATTATGTTAGTCTTTTTGGCGAATTTAATAAAAGAAAAAAAAATGAAGAACAGAAGTATCTGCTCTGTTCTTACTTCCATTATTAAAAAGGTCGATTCCAAATTGATTTTCAAAATCTATTAATGCAATTCTATTAGAAAGCTTTCGTTTAAACTGTCTGGAAAATCCCAAGTCTCAATTTTATCTAACGAGATCGAATTTCAGAGTCAAAGTTGTTTTTTCAAAAAGTCAAACAAGTGTGTTCATAGTAAAATTCGGATTCATGTTGATGTTTTGAGTTCAATTGATCATGGAGAAAGTTTCTAAGAGGGATTTCAAACTGATTTCATTTAGGAATTGTGGTCTCAGACAGCATCCATCTCAAAATCGATCATTGGTTCATGCGTATTTTTTTAAACACCTGTTACAGTCTTTAATCCTTTTTAAATTCTTTTCCTGTGTTGATAAATCCACTCACTCACTTCTGAATTGCTTACGTTCTTTTTTAAACACCTAATTTAATCCTAAACTTGTTGTTATTGATTCTTGCTGTGGTCGATGTCCAAATGTGAAGAAGGAGGGAAATAAGGATTATTTACATACGGTTTAAATATAAATGGGTTCTAGGTTATTTCGGAAATTGGGCAACAGCTCAACTGGTTAAGTGTGGTGTCGGGTTTCGAGAGGTCGGGGGTTCGAGCCCCGGTGTGGGCTATTCTTTTTGGAAAAGTTTATAAATAGGGTATACACTTCTATATTTTCATTTTCATTATCATTATCATCATTATTATTATTATTATTATTATTATTATTATTATTATTATTATTATTATTATTATTATTATTATTATTATTATTATTATTATTATTATATTTATTATTATTATTATTATTATTATTGTTATTATTATTATTATCAATTAAAATTATTACTACAAGTTATTATTAATATTAATTAATAGCCACTAGTTATTATTATTATTATTACTAATATAAGCATTAGTTACCATTTATTATTTATCATAATTAAAATTATAAATATGATTATTCTTATTGTTTTTACTAATATTATTATCATTTTCAATATTATTATATTAACTAGTAATGTTATTAACATTATCATAGTATTATTATAAGTATTATTAAAAACATAATTTTTACCATTTTAGTATTATTATCAAAATTATGATTATGATTATTATCATTATGAAAATAATACAAATTATTATTATTTTTGTAAATATTAGTATTAATATATTTTTATAAATAATAGAATTGTTAATATTAACCTAAGTATTATTATTTGTATTATCACGAGTATTATTATTATGTAATTACTAAAATCAGTAACATAACTATCATTAACAGTAAAATTAATATTTAACAATTATAATTATTAATATCTTTATAATTATCATTTATAGAATTATTAATATTATTATCTCATTAGTAATATTAAGTATTATAATTACTATCATTTTTACCACTGTTAATATTATTTTGTTTTTATTATAACTACTATTATTAATTATTAATAAACAAATATATGTGTCAAAAATATATTTAATACATATAACATAACGAAAATTAATATTCTATATAACAAAGTAAATATATGAAACATATATATTATTAATATAAAAAGTATATAACTAATAAATTTATATATATATTGTTCAATTACAACTATGAATATTAATAAATAAACAAATGATATAGGTTCGTGAATCCGAGGCCAACCCTGCATTGTTCAATGTCGTCATATGTATTTTTACTACAAAATACAGTAGAGTGAGTTTCATTTGCTCCCTTTTTAAATGCTTTTGCAATATATATTTTTGGGACTGAGAATACATGCGCTGCTTTTATAAATGATTTACAAAATAGACACAAGTACGTGAAACTATATTCTATGGTTGAATTATCGAAATCGAATATGCCCTTTTTTATTAAGTCTGATAATCTAAGAATTAGGGAACAGACACCCTAATTGACGCGAATCCTAAAGATAGATCTATTGGGCCTAACAAACCCCATCCAAAGTACCGGATGCTTTAGTACTTCGAAATTTATATCATATCCGAAGGGTGTCCCGGAATGATAGGGGATATTCTTATATGCATCTTGTTAATGTCGGTTACCAGGTGTTCAATCCATATGAATGATTATTTTTGTCTCTATGCATGGGACGTATATTTATGAGAAATGAAAAATCTTGTGGTCTATTAAAATGATGAAAATGATTATTTATGTTAAACTAATGAACTCACCAACCTTTTGGTTGACACTTTAAAGCATGTTTATTCTCAGGTACAAAAGAAATCTTTCGCTGTGCATTTGCTCATTCTAGAAATATTACTTGGAGTCATTTATGGCATCTTTCAAAAGACGTTGCATTCGAGTCATTGAGTTCATCAAGATTATTATTAAGTCAATTATAGTGGATATATTATAAAATGGTATGCATGCAGTCAACCTTCGATGTAATGAAAGATTGTCTTTTCAAAAATGAATGCAATGTTTGTAAAATGTATCATATAGAGGTCAAGTACCTCGCGATGTAATCAACTGTTGTGAATCGTTTATAATCGATATGGACTTCTTCTGAATGGATTAGGACGGGTCTCTACAACCAAATCTCTTACATACATTATATACCATATGCACAAGACATCACCGAGAATCAAACACAAACTCATTTGTTGTTTACTATTGTTTTATGCTTTCATCGAATATAACCCACCAACCACTATCCATTCTGTTTTCCACTAACTCTATTATATATCCATCTATCCTCTATATTCCATATACATAATGGAGAGTTAATAAAACAAACCACTTGCTACTACTCACTTATACTATCACCATTTGCATCATCTTTCTTCTAGTTAATTGTGTTTTCTGTTTTTCTGCAATATCTGGAGCTGAGTGACTGCTGCCGTTGTCATTCTCCTTCTGTCCAAAAGACCACTCACAACCACCATCACAACCATCAAGTAACCCTGTTATTGAGCTGCTGCTATGCTATACTCTTGCTACATACTTATGCAACCTAAACAACTCTACAAACCATAAGATTGATGCTGCTTACTCGTGAATTGAAGAAACTACTGCTACTATTATACGCCCTCTGTTACAGCTCCACACCATCATCACCTCACCTCTCAATTCACCATTAAGGAACACCCTTTTCCACTCCCATCATCCACCTCCACCACAACACGTCAACAACCATCTTGATCGACCCAATTCAAAGCACCACAACCACGGTATGTTACTAATGTGATAAAACCGACCTTTAAATTTTACAACTAAACTAACTAATAAATATTATCACACTACGGGTAACTGGTCCCGATCGTGCAGCAATAGATACTGGCAAGTCAAGTTCGTTCCACAGGGAGAAGTGAATTCAAGAATTTAATGACAATTAATTATACTTTTAAGTGGGTTTTAATTGGTTTTTGGTTTTGAATATAAATAACTAAAATAAAAATTACAATAAATAAAAACAATAATAAAGTGTATTTACTTAGATTTCATCCCCCTCGTTGATATGAATCATAGAAAATTCATAATCAGTTTATTATGGATTGTTGTTAAGTCCGATTAAAATATTATATAGTATATAACTTCATGAAAACCTCACGATTTCATAAAGTCTCGATTTACTAAGATTCAACTTAACTTTCGCTAATCTCGTCTTAACAAAGCAAACTATACCCGATCATTCGAATTGTGATTCAACCTAGTTTTAACTTTTACTATAACCTAAATCGTAACGGTTCCCCTTTTTTACAATTTCACGACTATGTAAATATAAATATCACCCAATCACCAAATCCATATTCTTACATTTTTGTTAGAAATATAATCCTACGTTTTGTCTAGATCACAAATAGTGTTGAAGCATATTTTATATATCACCAATTTAACTTTCGCTAAACAATTCAATAAACTATGTGACGGGGATTAAGTATTAAATTTATATAATAATGGATCTTTTGATTGAACAAAATATCTAAAATGATCTAAATAACATCTTAACTAACTAAATTCAATCTACTTTTCATTGGATCTTATTTTAGATAGTTAACTATACCCCGATTATCTAAATTGAGACCTAGTCTAGTTTTGACTTTCGCCAACACTTAAATCGCAACGGTTTCCCTTTTTACAATTTCACGATTATATAAACTATAATATTACCCAAACCACCGAATCTTATTTCTAAATTGGTGTCAATAATTTATCCATAAGTTCGTCTAAATCACTTTTAGTGTTAAAGCATAATCTATATCAATAAAAATAACTTTCACTATTTTTATCTAATAAATTAAGTGATAGGGTTAAATATCTAATTATATAACAATGGTTCTTTCAACTAGGCACAATATTAAAGATAATCTAAGTTACATTTTAGTATTCTAAATGATAACAATCCATAATCGAGGGGTTCTACATCTAAGCAAACACGGGAGTAAACTAGCTAATCATGATAATGATGCGGGGGTAAAAATACAAACATAATATAGTAAACATGGCAATAATAACAATAATAATAATTCTAACAAAATGATAGTAATAAAAATGCTAAAACTAATAATAACAACAATAACAAGAATAATGAAAATAGCGATAATAAAAAAATAAATAGAACAACTTACAAACAAAGCTTCAATTTATTGATTGGAAATGGTAAGAAATGGAAATGAGAGCACCCGTGCACACGAATAATAACACCCGTACAATATTGAAATTATCCTATTTGAACTTGAAAATTAAAATGCTATGGAATACAAATAAAAAATGATAATGATACGGATGAAATTTGGAAATGGAATTTGATAAGTCTTGCTACTGTCCTACGACTACTATATTTTTTTCTCCCTTTGTGTGTAGTACTCCTTATATTAAATACACTTGTAGTAGTAGGTAGTAGGTGTATTACCAACTAGTTGAACTGTTTTTCTGCTCCTTTTTGCTGTATACCACTGAAAACTATAAAGGAGTAATATTAAATATAAAAGTAGGCCGACCCATGTGCTGTTGGAATCTGAATCTCGCCTAAACATTACGCGTTTCGCGTAAATTGGTACACGTTTTGCATAAGTTTCCTTCTTGAAAATTGTAGATTTTTGAGTTACGGACGTCTGGACACCTGATTCGCCTTTTGTCGAGTCAGTATGATTTAGTTATGATTTTTTTCGTGCAGACGCGCAGATTTTGTGATTTCGCTCATTTTAACTTGTAGTCTTGAAGCGCGATGTTGTAGTCTTTTGTTACTTATTAGAAATCTTCATTTTATCTTCATTTTGATCTTTATATCATTGAAAATCCATAATAGCATTTCATTCGACGCTTTGGACATTTTAACCAATTACAAACCGAAAACTACTCGAATACACATAAAATCATAACATTTGGGACTAATATTGCGACTAAGAATATGCATGAATTTAGCAATATTAAATTACCCCACACTTGAACGTTTCTTGTCCTCAAGCAATAATATCTTTTTAATAGACTCGGAATACTACATATTTTTCCATATTAATCATTCATCACACACACACGTCACACGAAATGAAAACACACGCTTTATGAAGTGAATTGAAAACACCACACGATATTTATTGGATCACACGCACACCATACGAAATGAAATTCTGGCAACAGAAACAAAGTTGAAATTCGTGATTAAAATCTCACTAAAAGTTATAAATTTGGATCCTTAGGGAAAATTGGACCATGTGAAAATGTTTTATGATTTTTTTTTAAAATGTCATGCTAGTTTTTACACTAGACACGTTTTCCGGTTTTAACCTCAAATTTCGGTTGAGGGTAACTGAAAACCGAAGTCTCAGTCGGCGATTAGCAAGCTATCCGCCCCCATGATTGTAGTATCATGGAACTCTTTACCGGGCGCCCCCTGACGCGATATTTCTATCGGTCTTTTACGAAAATTTGTACATTTCAATTCAAGGGTTAAAACTGCGAAGACTGACCTATCGCGTGGGACAGATCCTGAGCTTATGCACTGTAATCAATCTTGCACTGGATAGCGACTCATATTTACCCTACCAAGTTTATTTTCGGGTTGAAAGTTCAAGAATTTCTCTTCCCACGGTACTTTTATATCGTGAAATGATATTAGTATGAAATGATATAGTTTAGGAAGTATGCTATACCAAGTAAAACGACATTCGAAAGACTTTACTTCCTTTAAGGATGGACTTGATTCATCCTTTATTACTCGCATCAAATGGATACTCAGGTTTATACATTCCAAAGCAATGATATCTGCAATAAACTTCATATAAACACGTGATAAATGGTTCTAAACATATGGGTTTATAAATTTCGTTATACTTGGTTTTCTTTTTAGATACTTTAATCAAATAACTTATGTATATTGGTTTAACATTTTTCAAAATTTTCGAAAAAATGACCAAGTTATAAGTTCTCGAGAATTTATATATCCCCAACCCACACTTAAGATTTTGTAATGCCCTCATTACAAAAAATTAGATAAAAAAATATAAATTTGAGAGGACAAAAAGTGTAAAGTTTGTTAGAACTTTCTTGGTTAAAAATTGGAGATCGTAAAATGCTTATCGTATGAACATACCAATCCTTTTACTATAATATAAATTTGGTGTTTCTTTGTGTTGAATGCATCATCATTTTAAGTACCTGTCAAACAACCATATTAATCACACACAAGATGGGTTGTACATTTATAGTACAAAAATTTTACCCCACACTTAAAATTTTTGTATATATATAAACAAACAAAAATATAATAAACTAAAAACACAATTATTTTTTTTTCAACTTAATAACTAATTAAAATTTTAAAATATCATTTATAAAATTTATATTTCCTATAATGGAAATTTCTTCTATTATGCCTAATCTTTATCCGTTTATAAATTTTAAAATTCATTTTTTAAAAATTAATGTATTAAAAAATTAAATATTTTTTTAGATTTTTAAAAATCACACAAATTTAATAAGAATTAAATGCACTCTATATTATTTTTTTACTTTTATTTTATAAAGCACATAATGAATAAAAGGCACACAAAAAATAATTTTTTTTAACAAGTCGTTTTCTCGACTCGACCCCACACTTTATTGCCTAGCGGGGTCAAATTTTTCTATATTTATCGGACGGCATGTAAAATCAGTGGAGAAAGTTCCACGAATCAGAAGAGTGAGCCATTCATTTACATCTCTGATGGTATATAATATATCAGATAAATCCTTTTTCGGTTTCGTGAAAAAGGAATACCCAACCCGAGAGTCAACACATAACTCTTCTCTAAGTGTGGCTTGCAATAAAAATTTTATTCTCCTAGGTGGATTCTACCCAAATGGATCATCTTTCAAGGTATTCCAAGTGTTAACCTCTTGAGGATATACGAATTCAACATGAGAAGGTGACTCCTCAAGTGGTTTTAATATATTAAACTCCTCATCCTCAATGATCCCTGATGATTTCATCAACTCGACCTCCTCATTATCAAAATTATACCCGAGTGAATTATTATAAACTGAAAAGTTCTCGGGTGTATAAATAACCGGTTCTACCACTTTGACCTCGGAATTAAAATCCTCATCATTATTCTTTCCATTCACTACATATTCATTTTGACTTATCCTATTTATATATTTCATAGAGGTTTCATATTCTTTTAATTCAAGAGGTTCCTGTGAATCTATTTTTACAATTTCAATTTGCACCTTGTCCTCAACTGTTTGTTAATTTGGAACCTGTAAAATAGGGTTAGGATAACAATATGAAGACTCAAACGATGAATCATCTGATTGTCTTTCCGAAAGAATAGTAAACAAACGCTCCATTTCTCTTTCTAGATTTTGAATAGATGTTTGATTTTGTTGCAATTGTTGATTTAGTAATTCCCTTGTTTCGGCTTGACTTTCAATAAAACTCATCATAATATTTTGAAAATCATACGAGTAATTTTCTTCATTTTGAGTTTGTTGAAAATTTTGTGAGGAATCGTAATAAGATTGGTTTGGATAATAAAAATTTGGATTCGAGTTATTCTCTTGTTATTCATTCCATATATAGTTCATGGGTTCATAACTCTCCATTTGATCCATGGAAATATGATATTCACATTCCCAAGTCAAATGGTAACCTCCACAATTTTCACAAATATATGTAGTTTCAACCCTATTAAATATAGATGAATCGCACCAATTATCATCAAAACTTGTTTGAGAGTATTGATTAAATTGTTGGGCATTAAAAAGATTTTTCATGGTCATATTCTCAAAATCATTCATATTATAGTATGACTGGAACCTAGTTGAAATTTAAAAAGAACAAAGAGAAAAATAAAATAGAACTTTCGTGGGAAAATAAATCCCGACGAAAGGATCAAATAACTAAAAGTAATTAAATTCCTGAATGAACAATTTCTCAAAAGTTGATGTGATAAAACCGACCTTTAAATTTTACAACTAAACTAACTAATAAATATTATCACACTACGGGCAACTGGTCCCGATCGTGCAGCAATAGATACTAGCAAGTCAAGTTCGTTCCACAGGGAGAAGCGTATTCAAGAATTTAATGACAATTAATTATACTTTTAAGTGGGTTTTAATTGGTTTTTGGTTTTGAATATAATTAACTAAAATAAAAATTACAATAAATAAAAACAATAATAAAGTGTATTTACTTAGATTTCGTCCCCCTCGTTGATATGAATCATAGACAATTCATAATCAATTTATTATGGATTGTTGTTAAGTTCGATTACAATATTATATAGTATATAACTTCATGAAAACCTCACGATTTCATAAAGTCTCGATTTACTAAGATTTAACTTAACTTTCACTAATCTCTTCTTAACAAAGCAAACTATACCCGATCATTCGAATTGTGATTCAACCTAGTTTTAACTTTTGCTAAAACCTAAATCGTAACGGTTCCCTTTTTTTACAATTTCACGACTATGTAAATATAAATATCACCCAATCACCAAATTCATATTCTTATATTTTTGTTAGAAATATAATCCTACGTTTTGTCTAGATCACAAATAGTGTTGAAGCATATTTTATATATCACCAATTTAACTTTCGCTAAACAATTCAATAAACTATGTGACGGGGATTAAGTATTAAATTTATATAATAATGGATCTTTTAATTGAACACAATATCTAAAATGATCTAAATAACATCTTAACTAACTAAATTCAATCTAATTTTCATTGGATCTTATTTTAGATAGTTAACTATACCGCGATTATCTAAATTGAGACCTAGTCTAGTTTTGACTTTCGCCAAAACTTAAATCGTAACGGTTTCCCTTTTTACAATTTCACGATTATATAAACTATAATATTACCCAAACCACCGAATCTTATTTCTAAATTGGTGTCAATAATTTATCCATAAGTTCGTCTAAATCACTTTTAGTGTTAAAGCATAATCTATATAAATAAAAATAACTTTCGCTATTTTTATCTAATAAATTAAGTGATAGGGTTAAATATCTAATTATATAACAATGGTTCTTTCAACTAGGCACAATATTAAAGATAATATAAGTTACATTTTAGTATTCTAAATGATAACAATCCATAATCGAGGGGTTCTACATCTAAGCAAACACGGGAGTAAACTAGCTAATCATGATAATGATGCGGGAGTAAAAATACAAACATAATATAGTAAACATGGCAATAATAACAATAATAATAATAATTCTAACAAAATGATAGTAATAAAAATACTACAACTAATAATAATAACAATAACAAGAATAATGAAAATAGCGATAATGAAAAAATTAAACAGAACAACTTACAAACAAAGCTTCAATTTATTGATTGGAAATGGTAAGAAATGGAAATGAGAGCACCCGTGCACACGAATAATAACACCCGTACAATATTGAAATTATCCTATTTGAACTTGAAAATTAAAATGCTATGGAATGCAAATAAAAAAATGATAATGATACGGATGAAATTTGGAAATGGAATTTGACAAGTCTTGCTACTGTCCTACGACTACTATATTTTTTTCTCCCTTTGTGTGTAGTACTCCTTATATTAAATACACTTGTAGTAGTAGGTAGTAGGTGTATTACCAACTAGTTGAACTGTTTCTCTGCTCCTTTTTGCTGTATACCACTGAAAACTATAAAGGAGTAATATTAAATATAAAAGTAGGCCGACCCATGTGCTGTTGGAATCTGAATCTCGCCTAAACATTACGCGTTTCGCATAAATTGGTACATGTTTTGCGTAAGGTTCCTTCTTGAAAGTTGTAGATTTTTGAGTTACAGACGTCTGGACACCTGATTCACCTTTTTCGAGTCAGTATGATTTAGTTATGATTTTTTCGTGCAGACGCGCAGATTTCGTGATTTCGCTCATTTTAACTTGTAGTCTTGAAGCGCGATGTTGTAGTCTTTTGTTACTCATTAGAAATCTTCATTTTATCTTCATTTTGATCTTTATATCATTGAAAATCCATAATAGCATTTCATTCGACGCTTTGGACATTTTAACCAATTACAAACCGAAAACTACTCGAATACACATAAAATCATAACATTTGGGACTGATATTGCGACTAAGAATATGCATGAATTTAGCAATATCAGTTACTATACTTGTCTATCCTGTTTTCCAGCCAAAACAACCCAAGTTCACTTTCGTGTTACAATCACACAGCCTTTACAAAATAAATCCTAACTAGTGTAAATTTTAAAAGAATGCTTCGGATGTAAAAGATACTAAGTTTACAATGAACTCAAACTAAACTTACTTTAGGTTGTGATAGCTGCAGTTGCTACTGCACTATTACTTGTTTCTGCTTGAACCTTCCTGACCACCAACATCAATATTGTTGCAGGCCTAGTTACTGTGATAATATTCCTGTTTTAGACTTCAACTCAAATCAAAACTAAACCCAACCCACCTCCAATCAACACCCTGCAAACCACCATGAGCCACTGTAAATTACTACTACTTTTATAAATCAACAAGTCCCCTTTTTTGCTACCATTAAATGATTCAAGTTGCTGAACCACTCATCAAGAAACAATCATAAGACCATAAGTGCTTTTATGTTTTTGTTGTAAATCAAAGCATTACAACAGATTTATACAATAAATCCTCACACCAATTACCATTATTTTCAAACAAATCAAAACCATTGTTACAGTTGATTATCTACTTGCTTACTAACCTGCAACTAATAATGGAGGATGATAGCCGATAATGATGAACAAATTGATAAACCTGTTGTTCCTGATCGATTTCACTAATTCATGTTTCCTGTTTGAACACACCCAATCCAAAAAACATAAATTACTGTACGAATTCAATTCAACTATAAGAGCAAAATATAAACGAATGAAGAAATTAAAAGCATTGATGAACCAATTACCCACTTAATCAATTGTTGAATCGATTACATAAACAATTGATGAAGGATGATGATTAACTATGAGAATAAAGACTGATGACGATGATTGAACGATGATAGTGATGAATCGGTGACCTAATTATACCTCAATGATTCTTGATTAGACGAGTGATCGATTAAAATTTCCATAGCTTCCATCAACCGTGACTTATTCTGCGGTTGATTTATGCTTTTCTCGATCTGTTTGAATGCAGACAACAGAAATACAGATCCCATTTATATTAGGTAACATAATTATAATAATAGTAATAATTAATAATATTGTTATTATTATTATTATTTATTATTATTATTATTATTATTATTATTATTATTATTATTATTATTATTATTATTATTATTATTATTATTATTATTATTATTATTATTATTATTATTATTATAAGTATTACTAATTACTAATGTTAGTATTATTATTTTTATAATTCTAGTATTAATATCATTATTATGATTACGATTATTATTATGAACATAATAAAATTTAATATCATATTCATTAATATTACTACTAGTATCATTATAAATATTAGAATTATTATTATGAACATAAGTATTATCATTATTATTATTACTAGTATCAAAATAGTTAAAATTATTATTATTATTAAGTATTTAGTATTATTATTCAAAATAATTATTACCATCATTACTAAATTTTTCATTTTATTAAAAACTACTATAATTATCGTTATTATAAGATTTATTATTAAAACTATCATTAACAGTAAAGATTAATATTTTTATAGTTATTATTATACCATTATATTTTTCACTAAAATTATTAACATTATTATTTTTTATTAGTAATATTAAGTATCATCAATATTATCATTTTTACCATTACAAATACTATTTTAGTATTATTACAAATATTAGTTTCAACAAACAAATGATATATATATATATATATATATATATATATATATATATATATATATATATATATATATATATATATATATATATATATATATATATATATATATATATATAAATATATTTAACATACATAACTTAACTATATTAATATTTTTTTTCATACAAAATAAATACATTTAATAAAATAATGAAAAATATATAAGTTAATAATATAAAAATTTTATCACAAATAACAACATATATATTTATTCGATTACAAATATGTGTGTTAATATATATATATATGAATGGTATAGGTTCGTGAATCCGAGGCCAACCCTGCATTGTTCAGTTGTTCAATATAGTCATATGTATTTTTACTACAAAATACATTAGGTGAGTTTCATTTACTCCCTTTTTAAATGCTTTTGCAATATATATTTTTGGGACTGAGAATACATGCGCTGCTTTTATAAATGTTTTACGAAATAGACACAAGTGATCAAAAACTACATTATATGGTTGGATTATTAAACCGAATATCGCCCTTCAAGTCTGGTAACCTAAGAATTTAGGGAAATGGCCCCTGATTGGCGCGAATCCTAAAGATAGATCTATGGACCTTGACAAGTCCCATTCGGGGTACGATTGCTTTAGTACTTCGAGATTATTATACAGACGAGAGGTTCTGTTTCAGGGATATTCTATGCATTAAGTTAACGTCGGTTACCAGGTGTTCAATCCATATGAATGATTTTTGTATCTATGCATGGGACGTATGTTTATGAGAAATGGAAAATATGAAATCTTGTGGTCTATTAAAATAATGGAAATGATTGTTATGATAAAGTAATGAACTCACCAACCTTTTGGTTGACACTTTAAAGCATGTTTCTCAGGTATGAAAGAAATCTTCCGCTGTGCATTTGCTTATGTAGAGATATCACTTGGAGTCATTCATGACATTTTTCAAAAGACGTTGCATTCGAGTCATCGAGTTCATCAAGATCATTATTAGGTCAATTATAGTTGGATGTATTATGAAATGGTATGCATGTCGTCAACTTTCAATGAAATGAAAGTTTGTCTTTTAAAAACGAATGCAATGTTTGTAAAATGTATCATTTAGAGGTCAAGTACCTCGCGATGTAACCAACTATTGTGAATCGTTTATAATCGAGATGGACTTTGTCCGGATGGATTAGGACGGGTCATTTCACAAAGTTCCGGATTGTTCGGTGGTTGTCGTGGTTGTACCGGGTTACTTCTCGTTCTCTACACACATGAAACAAGTAAAGAAAACAAAACACCAAACTCAAAAGTTAGTGTTAGTTAAAATAAAAATCACCAAATACCCATCACAACCCAACCATGTTGCATGTTAATCCACCTTAATAACAATCACCAAGTCAAACAAGTAACACATGCAAAACATGCCAAGACCTCAAATCTAACGCATATCGCATTATCTTTTTAAACATAGCAACATATCAACGACACTCAGATAACAACACAACCAAAACATGACAAACATGACTACACATAACTCTTTAATTTCCACAGATCTAGTAAAGTTCATCATGTTTGCTAAGTTTTACCAATTTAAGTTACTACAAACAACATACTCATCACATCTTAAAAACACATGTTATATAACTTCTAGCATGGCATCCTACATTATTTAACCAAAAATGGCACAAGTCATTCAAAACGACATGACCTGCCCATATGAACACAACCCCAAACTAACTCAGAAACACATCAAATTTTTTAGAACAAGAACAATTCAATCAATTAACTCTTCTATCACATACAAATTTGTATTTCCAAACACACCAACCCTAGATTCAAGTGAAACTTCTAAAAACATAAAATTAATCATGAATTCAAAGCATATAATCATAATCTAACAAAACCCATTGCTAATTAGAACACAAAACCCCAATTAAACCAACCCCACACTAATTCATCATGTAAATCAAAGAATAAGCAAGTAATTACACATAATTATATGAGATTAGCAAGGTAGAAAACAAATTCAGACCTTAGTAGTAGGCATGCTTGCACAATTTAGAAGTATTTGAACAAGAAATTGAAGTTATGGAAATTAGGGTTTTTAGATCTAGGACTTTGTAGGTGTAAGTAAGATAGATAGAATAGATAGAATGAGAGGATGGGGTGTAACAAGGACTAAAAACCCGTCGCTATATGTGTGGTTGGGAAAAGTGGACCTCTTTTGTTTATTAAATTTTCGGCCAGATAGATCTGCAGATATTGAGCGGCGCTCGACTTGGGGGGCACGCGGTGCTCCAAATGCTGACAAAAAGGAGCGGTGCTCAGAAACCATGCGCGGTGCTCAATTTAACTAAAAATTCATGCCGAGCATTTTTAAACATCTGGAACATTAGATATGGCACTACTGAGTGGCGCTCAATGGTATGGAGCGGCGTTCCAAATGCTCCTGACCAAATATTCAAACTTTTAAGTGCTTTTAACATCCTCAAACGGGTAGAACTCAAATCTTTCATCCTAAGAACCAACAAACAACCAAACAAACAACCAAGCAAGATCACATTGCACAAATCACCTAACAAGCTCAAAAATATACAAACTCTACAACAATGTGAAGTTTATTACCGAGTCATTCACGGGACTCAACATTCATTCATTTTCAAGCTCGAAATTGAGGTTAATCTCATCTTCTATTTCAGTTTTTAGAAAACTATCAATGTAAGGTCTGACCCGGTGGCCATTTACCTTAAACTCTTCACCTTTCGAATTCACTAACTCAATTGTACCATACGGGTACACCTTCTTCACAACGAATGGCCCGTTCCATCGGGACTTTAACTTTCTGAGCGACAACTTGTAACGAGCATTATAGAGAATGACTCGATCACCCTCCTTGAATTCTTTTGGGTTTTTGATACGGTTATCATGCCAATGTTTGGTTTTCTCCTTGTAAATAACCGAGTTTTCATATGCGTCAAGGCGTAACTCATCCAACTCGTTTAATTGATCCAAACGAAAGCGACCCGCCTCATGGTAATCCATATTGCACACCTTTAAAGCCCAATGAGTTTAATGCTCGATCTCCAAAGGAAGATGGCATGCTTTACCATATACCAAATGATAAGGAGTTGTTCCTATCGGTGTCTTGTAGGCCGTACGAAATGCCCACAATGCATCTTCAAGCTTTGTAGACCACTCTTTGGGATTCGTACCAACGTTCTTTTCTAAGATTCGTTTCAACGAACAGTTGGTATTCTGAACTTGCCCACTTATTTACGGGTGGTAAGATGTTGATACTTTGTGGGTCACCCCGTATCGTTTCAACACTTTCTCCATTTGAGTATTACAAAAGTGGGTGCCTCTATCACTAATGAGGGCTTTCGGGGTGCCAAATCGGGCAAAGATGCTCTTCAAGAAGATAATTAGAACCCGCGCATCATTAGTTGGGAGAGCTTTGGCCTCTGCCCATTTAGAAACATAATCTATTGCTACGAGAATGTAAAGATTCGAATGACATTTAGGATACGTGCCCATAAAATTAATCCCCCAAACGTCAAACACCTTACATACTTGAATGCTATGTTGAGGCATCTCATCTCTTTTGGTGATTTTTCTAGCCCGTTGGCACGCATAACAAGATTTGCAAATTCGGTGGGCATCTTTGAAAATACTAGGCCAATAAAAACCGGCCTCATAAACCTTCCTCCCCGTGATTTGGGGACCAAAGTGCCCACCCGTAGGACCAAGATGGCATGCAAGCAAGATTTTTGTGCATTCCTTTCCGGAAACACACCTACGAATTGTACCATCTAAACATCGCCGAAATAGGTACCGGTCCTCCCAAACATAGTGTTTGATGTCACTAAAGAATTTCCTTCTCTTTTGATGTGACCACCCTTTTTCGAGAAACCCGCCCGCAAGATAATTCGCGATATCAACATACCAAGGCTCGTCACTCGTCTCTACTTTCATGAGATATTCATCCGTAAAATGGTCTTGAATACTAAACTCATGAAGTATCTCAAGATTTGGATTCTCGAGTCGAGAGAGATGATCGGCCGCCAAATTTTCGGAACCTTTTTTATCCCGGATCTCGATATCGAATTCTTGCAAAAGCAAGGCCCAACGAATCAATCGAGGTTTCGCATCTGGTTTATAGAAAAGGTACTTGAGTGCGGAATGGTCCGTAAAAACAACAGCCTTAGATAAAACTAGATAGGACCTGAATTTGTCAAACGAAAACACAATGGCAAGAAGCTCCTTCTCAGTAGTCGTGTAATTCAACTAAGCTCCTTGCAAACTTTTACTCGCGAAATAGATGGGTCGGAAATGTTTCTCAACCCGTTGGCCTAAAACAGCGCCAATCGCAAAATCAGAAGCATCGCACATTAGCTCAAAAGGTAGGGACCAATTTGGAGCTATAATTATTGGTGCATTAACAAGTTTTTATTTCAAAAACTTGAATGCTTTGGTACACTCGGCTGAAAAAAGAAAAGGTGCATCTTTCTCTAGAAGTTTATTCATCGAGTTTGCAATTTTGGAAAAAATCCTTAATAAATCGCCGGTAGAAATTGGTGTGCCCGAGAAAAATCCTAACACCTTTGACATCGGTAGGAGGTCAAAGGTTGGCGATAACATCAACCTTAGCGGGGTCAACCTCTATACCTGCACTTGAGATTTTATGCCCGAGAACAATGCGTTCACGAACCATAAAGTGGCATTTCTCCCAGTTGAGCACGAGATTGGACTTTTCACACCTCACAAGCATCTTTTCCAAGTTGTGGAGACATGACTCAAAAGTGTCACCAAAGACTGAGAAGTCATCCATGAACACTTCCATGCAATCCTCAACCATATCATGGAAAATTGCCATCATGCACTTTCGAAATGTCGCTGGAGCGTTGCAAAGTCCGAAGGGCATGCGACGGTATGAAAAAGTACCATAGAGACACGTAAAGGTTGTCTTTTCTTGGTCCTCGGGCGCGATAGGGATTTAAAAATATCCCGAGAAACCATCAAGGAAACAATAAAAGCTATTTCCAGACAACCGTTCCAACATCTGGTCGTTAAAGGGTAGTGGAAAATGGTCTTTCTGTGTAGAGTCATTTAACTTTCGGTAGTCAATATAGACACGCCACCTCGTGACAGTCCTCGTGGAGATAAGTTCGTTTCTTTCATTAGTGGTGATGGTCATGCCACCCTTATTAGGTACGCAATGAACGGGGCTTATCCAAGGACTGTCAGAGATCAGGTAGATAAGACCTGCATCAAGTAATTTAATGATCTCCTTTTTGAATACCTTTTGTATATGGGGTTTAGCCTTCTTTGGCGTTGCACCACAGGTTTGGAATTATCTTCCATTAAGATTTTGTGGTTGCAATATGAAGGACTAATACCCTTTATGTCTTGAATTTTCCAGGCAATCACAGGTTTGTGGGCCTGGAGCATGGTAACGAGTTGAGATTTCTTACTTACTGAAAAATCTTTAGCAATAATGACGGGAAGCTTAGATTCTTCCTAAAGGTAAGCATACTCAAGATGATCAGGGAGTGGCTTTCGCTCCAATTCAGGAGGATCTTCGATAGAGGATTTGCTACGGTATTCATTATCTTCTTCCAACTCTTTAAACTCATCATTAGTTGGCTCATAAACGTTAGCCATCAAAACTTGAAACATATGAATCTCCTCCAGCATATCTTCCTCACCACTAGCAATATCACATTCACCTGTTTCTTCCAATTTTGGGAATTCCTGCAACAACTCAACACGCGTGTCTATGGTTTGCAAAAAATAACATTGGTCATCGGTCGAATCGGGTTATTTAAGGGTATGGTCAATAGAAAATGTTGCACTTGCCCCATCTATCCTAAGGGTCAAACATTGGCTATACACATATATAATACACCTAGCCATGTTCAAAAATGGTCTTCCCAAAATAAGAGGCACCCGTGTGTCCTCTTCCATATCCAAAACCATAAAGTCAGCGAGAAAAATAAGGTTACCCTCCCGGACTAACATATTTTCAACAATACCCCTTGGGAACTTAACATTATGGTCAGCTAACTGGATAGCCATTCTAGTTGTTTTAAGTAGTCCTGGGTCTAGCTTAAGGTAAACACTATAAGGCATCAAATTGATGCTAGCCCCCAAGTCCGCCAAAGCCCTCATACAGACTAACTGGCCAAGTAAACAAGGTATCGTGAAACAACCCGGATCATCGAGCTTCTCGGGAAGCTCGTTCAAAACCACTGCTGAGCAAGTTGCATTCATCACCACCGACTTGATTTGCTCCATCTTCTTCCGGTTGGTTAACATATCTTTCAAAAATCGCGCATATCTCGGCATACCCGCAATAACATCAATAAACGGCATATTGATATTCACTGACTTAATCATATCCATGAACCAATTTCTCCCAGCCTCCAACTTTTCAAGTCTTTGCTTCATAGGGTACGGTAATGGTGGTTGATATTCCTTGATGGCTGGCTTTGCTTTAACACTCTTTTCTGCATCACCTGGTTGACTTTTCTCTACCTCTTCAACCACTTTTTCCGACTTCATACCCACAACTGGCTCACTAAATTTCTCCAACGGAACCCGATAATCATCAACAACAGGCATATTCGGTGCCTCATATGCCTTACCACTCCGAGTAGTAATAGCATTCAAATGCTCATTTCTAGGATTCACTTTTGTATTACTCGGGAGTTCACCTGGTTTCCTTTCACTAATCAAATCAGACAAATTACCAATCCGCTTCTCTAAATTTTGAATCGAAGCCTGCTGATTTGTAAACAACTGCTTGTTCTTATCATTCATTTCCTTCACATTATTAACTAGCTGGGTTTGTGAAATTACCAACTTCTCAATCATAGACTCTAAATTCGACTTTTTCTCTTCATCCTGAGTTTTTCGGAAAAACCCAGGAGCTTGTTGCTGAAAACCCCCACTCAGCTGATTCTGATAATTATTATTACTACTACTCCCTTGTCGACCTTGAGGATTGTAGGGACAATTGAAGTTGTGGTTGAACTATGCACGCACTTGAAATTGATTATTATTCGCTGACTGACGTATGATATCTCTTCTTTTTGACCTATCGTCAAACCCGCATCACAATCTATTGCTATATGTTATCCCCCACAATATTCACAACCAACCTTCATACCATGAATATCCTTATCCATCTTCTCTAAATGCCTACCAAATTTATCTAACTTAGCATTTATAGACACATAATCATCATACGCACCTGTGGTTTCGATACTCTTAACTGAAGCTGAACGGGATGACTCATGATCTTGATGCCATTCGTCAGTGTAGGCAGCTTGCTTTTCAATAATTTCTAATGCCTCTTCTTCTGTCTTATCCATTACAGTACCTCCTGCTGCTTGATCAATACTCTGGTGAGTTGGTACGTCACAACCCTTATAGAAAATCTGGACCTTTTATAAATCATTCAACCCGTGTTGCGGACACGAGCATAACATATTAGAATAATGGTCCCAAGCATCAAATAATGTCTCACTGCTCTTTTGTCTGAACTGTGAAATTTTAGCTTGAAGTCTAGCAGCTCGAGAAGCAGGGAAAAACTTTGATAAAAATTATCTACCAACTGATCCCAAGAGGTAATCATACCCTCGGGTTGCTTATCTAACCACTTCTTAGCTTCTCCCTTACTAGGGAAAAAGCCTTATCTTGATTGAAGTATCATTAACCTGATTCAGCTTGAATAAGTTGCAAATATCATTGAAAATACGAAGATGCTCGTTACCATCCTCATGATCCTTGCCATGAAATTGGCAATCATTGGCAATCATTCCCATAATCGGACCTATGATCTGAAATGGCTGAGTAATGGCCGGTTGAGTAATGGCATTGCCTTGACCAGCTCGGGTGGCCTTCAACTTTTCTGCCATAGTCTGTGGACGAGGTTGTTCGTCACCCATCTTTTCAGTCTCGAAAATATCTAATGAAATGTAAGTGTCTTCCTTTTCATTGATTTCAGGTAGTGTATTGGGCACCACAGTCTCAGAACTACTACCCAATGGTATTATATTATCACTCGAAGAAGCTGATGAATCCACTGTAGACTGTTGCTCCTGACTTAACGCTCTAAATAACTCTCTTTTGGGTTCGTCAAATGGTCGAAGAATCGGAGAATCTGAAGAACGCGTATGTGGGATGCACTACCTGTTATCTGCAAAACACAAATGATAAAACGATTAAATGCACCGACTCAAGAAATATCTAAAATCTAAGAAAATAAAATCCTAATTAATCACAAATAGATAGCAATCTCAAATTGACACAACTTTCCCCGACAGCGGCACCAAAAACTTGATGTGTATAATCACGTATATAATTTATCAGTGGAAAATACCGGTTTGATTGATTATACACACTAACGGGCAGTGTACCCGATCGTGTACTAGTATGATTTGGTAAAGTCCAAAGTTCGTTCCAAGGAAATTTTTCATATCAACTTAAGATTGTAACTATAAGTAATTAAACTACTCTATCTAGAAATCTAATGAAATTACTGGTTTTTGTAGTTTTGGCTATTTAACGATTCGCCGAATCAAGAAATGGTTTATAAAAGTAAAAACAGTATATTTGTTCTTTTTAGTTTATGCACTAGCACTTAACAAATATTAAAGATAGTTTTGTATTCAATTCAAATAAGAATGTTCATCTAGAACTTTTACCCTCGGTAATGGATTTTCGTGTTATTAAGATCGTTTATCTCATCTATGCATGCAAATTAACCAAACGGGTCATCAAGAGTTCTCTTAATGACCACCCAAACTCTAATTACACAGTGTAGGGTTCCCTTACACTTAAGACCTTATTGTTTATGTTCAACTAATTAACTAACTTAGTAATTCGATTAACAATTGTGCTTACATTTGCTTACACAATTCATTCCTATCCAATTTACTAGTCTTTAGTCAACTTACCCCCTTGGTCCGGTTTAGCAAACAACTACTTAAGACACACTAGTTATAAATTAAAGTGTTAAATTAACCTAGGGTTCCCTTGATCAAACAAACACAATAATCAATTGAGAGCAAACATGTAAACATGAACAAGAATGGATCTTTTAATCAAAACCAAATTAACAAGCATAAAATCCTTGATAATTCAAATAAACATCTAAAACCTCGGTTATTAGTCTAGACAAACATTAAATAATTAGCCCACAATCATGGCTAAAACCAAAATCACAATCAAAATAAAAGATGAATTCATTGTTTGAAACAAAGAGATAAACCTAATAGATGAATGAATCTTGAGTGATGAACGAATCGAAGCACGTTCCCGTAATGATTGAAGCATTAGAATGATCTTGGGATTCCCCAAAAATCACCTTTTTCGTCTTAGAGCTGCTGCAAATCATCTGGGAATGATATATCATACTTAGGGTAAAAATTCGTGCTTTAAATACCCCGATTCTGAACCCGGCTGCACCTGGAGTGGCGACCCACTTCTTGAGCAGTGCTCAGGGCCCCCAATTTCAGATCTGTGGAACTTTGAAAACTCTCAACATGATTTTTGTGCCTAATGGAGCGGCGCTCCAGGCCTTTGAGCGGCGCTCAAGGCCCCCTTTTGCTGAATCTGAAGCTAAAAACTCACTAACTCAAACCAAACTCGAATCAAACCAACTTCTTTCACTCGTTTGCATAGAAAATCACTAAAACCATCAAATAACTTCAAATTTCATCTTCTTGGTTTTAGAACTCGAACTTTCATAACACTATCAAAATAAATGCCAAATCGCATCCGAAAGGAATAAAATGTGATCGATATCGCTAAGGAAAACGTGTATAAAATATGCGATATCACCTTCACATTTTCTTTTTCAGTGATCTCAGCACCAGAAGGTATATCTTTTAAGTAGATCAACGTGCTAAGATTAAAACGCCAATCAACATGCACCTCTTCCAAATAAGACGTTTTAAGATCTAAATACTCATTATACTATTCATTACCATCTATTCTATTTGATGAACCAGCTTCCTCATTGATAGTTGAAATGTTAGTATTCTCCCATGTTGATTTAAAACCCCATGTAGCTCTCTTCTTCCCCTCATGACTATTCTCGGGATCGGGATCATCATGTTCATTTCGTTGAGGACTCAACATCGGGCTACCTGATGTAAGAGGATAGTGCTCTCGAGCCTTTTGAATTACAGGTAGAGCAGCAACTCGAATATAATCAAGATTCTGTGTTAAACTTCGGATCAATGCACGAGTAAGATAAACCTCTTCGATTTCTTTGAAAGAGATGAGGTATTATGTTGATGATGAAGCACGCGGAGATGATATATGGATAGTTTCTTGTGTTTATACATGAATATTTGTTGGTGTGGGAAGTGATGTAGTTGTTGTAATAGTTGGTGGTTTTTCATAAAGTGAGATGATAATCGGTGTTGTATTAGCAACAAAAATTTGATCCTCGGGGAATATAGGTTCTTTAGAAAACATTTGTGGTTTGCAAAAAGACATGCTAGTTGTTACACTAGACAAGCTTAAAATAGGTATGCTAGTTGTTACACTAGACAAGTACCAAAACTTTTTCCAGAATTGACCTCACCAAAATCGGGTTCTCCGGGAGAAACCTCAGCGGATGATGAGGATGACTGATAACCGAAGTTTCAGCTAGCATTTGCAATCTATCCGCCGCCATGATTAAAGTATCATGGAACTTCCACCGGGCGCCACAGACGCGATATTTCTCTCGGTCTCAGAAATTGCCGGTTTCTTCGTTATATCAAGCCTTCCCACTATATCTAACACCATAATGTTATCGATAGAAATCAATGAAGGATAGGAAGATACTTCATCGCATTCAGAATTCATTGATGTATAATGAGGTGATACATCTCTTTCTGTTAAATCAATCAAAGGAGATTGAGGTTCATCGGTCTTAAATGCTGATTGATCTTTAAGGAGATCATCCTGCTAGGGATCTGATAAATCACTTTTTTTTGTCACGGTGCCCCTCAATAGACACTAAAGATCTCTCTTATTAAGATAAGTCTGATCTCGAAGCCCTATTTGACATTGAAGCATAGGAGGATCTCTGACCGATACGCAAAGTTCTTGTTCATGGTTTTTTGGATCCTCTTCGGTCATTCGAGGCATCATCTCTTGATTTAAGTTAGGTCAAAGCGTCCTTCTGGAAGACTTTACTACTGGATAAATTTCTCCAATACGAACACCCTGTCCAGATTTAGCAATCTTCATGCGACTAAAAGATTTCTTCCTTTTTGTTTTTGATTGTTCAACAGATTTTCCTTTAGGTGTTGCATTTGTTCCTCAACTGATACAGATATTGGTTAAGGTGACCTACTTGGTTCTAGGTCAGAATCTGGATCGGATATATATTAGGCTAGGTTTAATGATTAGGCGTCAATGTCCTAGAACTAGTTATCATCGCATCGTTGAATCATTTCCTCTAATTTATATCTTTTTAACGGTTGTTCAAGGGATGATCCTGGTGTAGAGTCAACAAGCGTTTCAACTCTAGGGCCGGGTTGTGGAACTTGTGTTGGAATAGGCTTACTAATTCTAACTTGTTGTCCTGGAACTAATCGGATTTTTCATTTAATTAAACTCCTACGTTGTGAATGACCGGGTTGGGATGGTCATGGTTGTTGTTGTTGTGGTTACCTAAATTATTTTTTGGTTGGCCCCGGGTTTGGTTCAACTGGTAGTTGCTGTAGCTGGGGCGGAAGAGAAAGTCCTACTTCGATGAAGTATTTCCTAATCTGTTTGTTAGTGTCAGATACTAGCTATACCATCCATCCAGGAATCCTTTCCGTAGCATGAGTGTTTGCTAACTTTGCAGTTTTTATCAGAAATTCACTAAACTCCACGATTTGTAATCTAGCTGTATCTGGAACATGTATGTTGTTTTTCCTGCAAAAGGTTAGTACATCATGTATCATTAAGAAAAAGAACCGCTCACATGGTATGTACATGTCATTCTTAGTCTTCTCCACTTTTTATTGAACACGATCCTAAAGAAGCGCATAGTACTCAACATGTTGGCACCTCACAAAGGAGTAGAATAGCCTCGACATAGGAATAGTAATCCCATATGATCTTTATGGTGTCATCAACAAGTATCTGTTGAAGATGGTGCAGATCACATTCCATCTCAAGTGAAATTGATTTTTTATTGAAGTCCCTTAAAGCATTCTCCTTATGTTTTAACCAAGATTTTGATTTGAAAATAACATTGTCTTATTGTTGAAAAGGGCTTGAGGATTTTCAACCCAAGGAACTCTCAGAACCCTTCTGAAATCATCTTTAGTAATCCTCCATCTCCCAAAAATACTTTCCAAATTGAAGGTAAAACAGGCAGGTCTCTCTTTAGTAATTTAGCAGAAACGGGAGTCTCTTCCACAAATCGTATTGTTTCATATAGACACTGCATCTATTGTTTCATATAGAGACTGCATCTATCTAAAAGGGATTGGAACTGTTGAATTGAAAGCTCCCCATAGTTCATGCCTTTGTAATATTGAAAGCCATTAATCACAAGGAATGGAGGTTTCAGATGTAATGAATTGATTGTGCGCCATTTGCTATTCGATAAGAATAGGAAGACAACACGAAATTTTATGTTAGAAATAATTTTATATGTTTTTGACATTTACATTTACATGTCTCTTATTCTTTTCATCATCTAAGACCAAATCTAACATGTTTTTAACTTTTGAAATTTTACACCTTTTTAAGATTTTCTAAGTATAAAAACATTTATTCATTTGAAAAGATATGTACAAACACATTTTAGAACACAAATCCGAATGGTGAACTACTAAAGCATTTCAGACAACACATAATTCTGTACAACGGATCCTTAAGATACCAAATGTTACCAAATCTTAGAATTGAAAAAAAAAATTGGACAGCTAAACATTAAAAGTTCAATTTTGTATTCGGAGGTTTTAGATGTAATGCCTCATATACATAATTCGGTTTAATCTGAAAAACAAAATAGGAGTGAGCATGTAAGACCCCCCCTGTTTAAAGAAGATTAAAAGGCTGTCACAACATTCGCACTCAAAGGTTCCGGATTATCAGATGTTGAAGATTCATTTGATGATGAGCCAGGTATACTAGTTGGAACAACAACATAATCGTCCATACGTCTTGGATGGATGATAACTTGATTTAACCTACGAACACCTCCTGCTTCAGTAGGTGTTTAATGTACTATTACAATATGTTGCAGATCATGAAACGGATTAATCCCTTCTTCAGTTAGGCGAGACATTTCTACGTCCACGTCATATTCACTTTCGTCATCAGACCGTACGTCCCTATTGTCACTGGTTCCCTCATCTCCTAGAAAACCTTACTGCCTGGGAATTGCAACGATATTTTCAGAAGAATTTTATGAATCAAAAAACATCTGAGCTATCACATCCTCTTCACAGGTGGAAGATTAAATGAATCAAACAGTGTATCATAATCAAATTACCATTAGAATCATTTGCTAACAGGAGTAGGAGCATTACGCTAAACATCAGCTTCAAAGTGTTCTTCAACACAATTAGATTCATAATTATATACTCTCTTGTTATGATTCCAATAGCCCAAAAATACACTAGGAACAGCCTTTGGATTAAACTTTTCTCCAGTATCCCGTATCATAATCGTACATGCTGCACCAAAGGGTTCTAAAAGTTTAAGATTAGGCTTCATCTTATGAAACAGTTCATAACAAGTCTTCCTATGTCATTTAATCACAGCACACAACTCATCACATAATATGTTGTATTGACAGCTTCACCCCAGAAAGTAATGGATAAACATGAATCAGCTAATATAGATCTAGCAACCTCAATTAATGTTTTGTTCTTTCTTTCAGCTACACCATTTGACTGTGGAGTATAGTTGGGCTGAACTGCTATTGTATACCCTTCTCATTACAAAAACTCTGCATCTGTTGATTCTTGAATTCACTACCATTGTTTGTACAAATCCTTCTCACCTTCAGCTTGTACAAAGTCTCTAGCTTCAAGATTAAAAGTCTGATTTGCTCAAAAGTATCAGACTTATGCTTTAACATCACCACCCAAGAAAAACGAGAAAATTCATCAGTAACTACCAAGCAATAAGAATCTCCTGAGATAGTTTTAGAATTAATTGGTCCAAAGAGGTCCATATGTAATACCTCTAGAGGAACGTCGATAGAATGATGCTTCTTGGATGCATGAGACTTTTTTGTTTGTTTCCCTTTCTTACACGGAAGACACTCTTGGTCTTGAAATAATAATATGAGTATTGTAGAGGGAGGAGGGGGGGGGGGGGGGTTGGAGGATACAATTCTTTTTGTTTAAACAGATAATTAAACAGTTAAGTATATTTAAGCAGATAATTAAATAAGAGTCATGGGTAATATTCAACTTTATTCTTTTATTGATATAAATCTCAAAGTATCATAACTATTCAATGGCGGGACAAATAGTTGGTAGATACAGATTACACCTAAAATAGCTAGATAGGATATCTTAAGCTTTTACAAAGTTTGGACTCTATTTAATTAAAAACCACACCACTAAATATTATAATAGTGGAGATATCTATTTATAGTAGTCCTATTAACCAGGTAATAAATCTATTGTCCATTGATAGATAGGATGTCTGTACTTGTGTAAACAACATCATCAGAAAGCGTGCTCTCTTTCTTTCCTCTTTGTGGCTATTTGCAGGAACACCCCAAATTGGTTTCGCTATACTATTTGAATTAACAAATAGAATGTGGGGTTCCCTAGGCGTTGACAAAGTAATAATCCATGTCTGCACATTCGTTAAATAGTACAAGTGGTGTAGACCACACATAAAACTATTATGCTTGTGATGGAGCATAATTTGTCTAAGTGTTGTATGCTACTACCAGCCATGCTGGTTCTTCTACTAGTTCACTTGATCTTCTTAATTTACTGGGCACACATCCTGTGCTGATTGAAGAGCACTGTTGTAACGACCCGGATTTTTCCGATCATTTTATACTTATGAGATTAATACTTACATAAAATAAACCTTACCAACATGATAAGCAATCCAAACTGTTGAGACTTATGTTTTTGAAAAGAGTTTCACACAACGTTTGACCGTCCAATTTGACCGATGATATCACGAACTATATAACACACGATAATTATACGATTATGTATATGTACATATCTATACATATTTAACATGATTTAAGGATGGTTTAACATTTCATTGTGAACTAACAACAATGAGTTATAAGTATACTTTGAGACCACTAACTTAAGTTTTCAAAACGATAACTATATGTAACGTTCTTTGAAATATATACTTACGATTATGTGGAGTGCACACTTGTTTGAACTTATCTTGATTATGACGGGGGTTCGGGGGCAGCGCCCCCGATAAGCGGGGTCCAAGGGGTGGCAACCCCTGGCGGGGTCCAAGGGGCAGAGCCCCTGGCTAACATTGCTTTATTAAAAATGTCTTAAAATTTTATTTTAGCCCGGTTTGACCCAAAAATAAAAGCCCAGTTTTGAGCCTCTTTTACAGTTATAAACCCGTCCATATTTGAATTCTCGTTCTGATTCCTCAAAATTTCTACAAGTATATCTAGGGTATATGTAACCGTATCATACCCAGCTTCTATACATATTTACTATTGGTATATACCAACAATAAACTTCAATGATCAGCCACTAGACATTATGTTACATGTGGGAACCAGGGCTTTAACCTCATGTGTGACTTTTGTGCAAGAAAACAAACTAAATCTCCTATATATCCATCCCATAATCATGCTATTTTGCACACACACATATACAATTTCATTTCCAATTTTCTTTCAAGTTAATTCACTCCCTAATCTCTCTTCATTTACCTACTCAAGAACGTATCAATATAGTCATTCGATTTCAAGGAGATTACTTCCAATCTTTCAATCCCACTCCACCACTCTTTTGATTCCAAGATTTTTCTTACCTTTTCCAGTAGCTTTGTCCAAGTAACTTGAGGTAGTAACCTTATTCATAACCTTATTCGATTCATATTTATATAGCTATCTTATTTTGTGTTGTAAAATTTTAACAACAAGAACATAGTTTGAGTGATTTCAAACTTGTTCGCAAACTAAATAGATCCTTCTAATTTGATTTTTAAAAACACTTCAAGACCCGTAATATATCATATTATGACAAAATCGGATTAATCATATCTTGGCTAATTAACATAATATTTAATATATATTTACTTATGATTTGATTTTATATATTTCAGGACCACCCGTAAACAACACAAGAAGATTAATCATAAGACCTCATGATTGTACGCAACACGTCATTTGACAACACGGTACTTTATGTACGCAACACGTCATTTGACAACATGGTACCATGGGTCAAGATTAATTCTGATCAATACGAATACGATGGGGTCTTTATTTATTTTATTTAAGCAACTAATTGTGGACCACTAACATCGGACTGCTAACTACGGACTAAGAAAATATTAAAAGTATTAAAAGTATATATATATATATATATATATATATATATATATATATATATATATATATATATATATATAACGATTACATGAAAACAAAATATGTTGATATATTATATATATTGTTAGGTTTGTGATATCAATCGGAGACCAAGTCGTGATAAATACCTTCAAGGCAAAAGTGAGTATATAGTCCCACTTTTAAACTCTAAATATTTCGGGATGAGAATACATGCATTTTATGATTTACGTTATGGACACAAGTGATTAAAAATATATATTCTATGTTGAGTTGTACCACTGGCATACTTCCCTGTAACTTGGTAACTATTATTTACATGAGGTATTGTAAACGCGAATCCTGTTGGTAGATCTATCTGGCCTGACAACCCCAACCGGACTGGACGACCAGTATTCAACGGTTGCACAGTACTTCGTTTCGGTGACTACACTTGGTACGGTGTAGTAAGATTTCATAATAAAGGGAATATGCGACGTTGATTAAATATTAAGTATGGTTATCAAGTGCTCAACAACTTAGAATATTTTTATTAAAACGTTTATATATGAAATCTTGTGGTCTATATTTATAACGCTGCCGGCATTAAACCTATATCTCACCAACTTTATGTTGACGTTTTAAGCATGTTTATTCTCAGGTGATAACTAAAAGCTTCCGCTGCAACATGTTGAATTTAAGCAAGATTTTGAGTATGCATATTTGTGTCAAAAATAAAACTGCATATCGGAGGATTTGTAATGTAAAATATGTTGGAGGTCGTATTGTTATTATCATATGTAAAGTTTGTAAGTCTAAGATTATCGCTAAACGATAATCATTATTAAGTTGTTTAAACCTTGTATTTGTAATAAAAGCTATGGTTTGTATTGTAAAAATGAATGCAGTTTTTGAAAAATGTCGCATATAGAGGTCAATACCTCGCGATGAAATCATATGTTATTGTATTTGTCCTTATGGTTAAGGTCGGGTTATGACAACTGTCTATCTTGTGCTGATAGACCAGACAGCATACGGGGACACTTGACACCGCAATAAATGCTATCTAAACATAAATAAACCTATGTTGGTATAACATTTTAGTGTATATAATGTTTTTTTGTCATAATTAAATCCTTAGTTATTTTGGAGACTCAACAATCTCCCCTTATTTGATAATGATAAAAGCTATGACTTGAAAAGAAAACACTAAAGCCTAGCACTAAAGGACTTAATAAAAATAATCAGTGATTTTGTCCCTTTTAGGTTTATTTTCTGGGATCTTTTGCTGAGTTATCTATATCTTATAAATTGATATAATTTTGAAGATTAACTCATTTCACATTCATCATATATCATACAATAATTACAATTCAGTACAATGAACATGAAATATTACAAAAGACAATTTAAAGAGCAGTAGGTTATCTATCTTTATCTTTCTCTTTTTCCATTTCTTCTTCAGATAGCTCTTCTTGCTTAACTTTCCAGGCTTCAGGGATAGCTCAGGCAGGTCTTTAGGTTTGAATGGTTCAAAATGCTTAGGGTGAATGATGGGATCTCTTCTGAATGGACCACCGATAACTTTCTTTTTCTTCTTCTTGGACTGTTCATCATTTACATTCACCGCTGATGCATTGCCACACTTAGCTGCTTTCATAAATAAACCTTGCAGTTCAGGAATCAACATTTTCTTGATCTGAATTTCTCCTTTTTCAGTGAAGTAATGCAGCATTTCCATCCATTCATCGAACCAAATAATCTCAGATCTCTCTGATCTACCTACTCATGAACACCATTATCTCTGCTGATACTGAAAGTTCTCTTAGATCTTCTATGACACTTGATGATTTTACCAGCATTTCCTCTTCGTGTCATAACTCAGCATATTTTCCTATAAGAGATTTTTCAATCAAGGCCTTTATACGGGCAGCCACTTTTGGCTCCACTTTAGGTGCCTTTTCATCAGCTTCAATTTTGTCCAAAATCTTATCCTATGCTTTGGCAAAGGTTTTTGCTAATTTAAGTGATTTCTTAGCTTCAAGCTTATCAGTAGCCATTCTTTCCTCCTATTCATTGAGCCTCAATCTTTTAGTATAATCAGCATCGTTCCTTGATTGTTGTTCGAGTTGAACACTCAAGATATATTCTTTCATGGTTATGTTGAGGGAACGTGCGGTGTGAATAAGTTGCCTACCATCATCAGTACTCATCAGGTTGTAGTACTGTTTAAGATACATATCCAATTGTACAGATTCATAAAACAGTGCTTTCTCCTCATCAGTATGGAATCTCAATTCACTGGATTTCATATACTGAGCAACGTTTATGCCTAAGTCCAGAGCATCAATGTATAATTGCTGATCAGGAGGATGATACAACATTCTGACTTATCGTCTGTATTCAGTTTTTCTGGCTTCTTTTCTGCTTAGCTATTCATCAACAGTAATTTATAGCCTATGAGCTTCCCTTTCATCAGTTGTCATCTTTTGAGGAGAAGGCATTCTTTGTACAAATGGTTAATTTTCCCAAGTAGTGTGTTTGTCATTTTTCTTTGGGGAAGATGGATGATATGAGTAAGGTAACTCTACTATGCTAGAAGGACCCACTTGTTCATAAAGATGAAGATTACCCAGTTTCCTATCAAAGGCAACACGATAGACTGATGGTAGAGGTAATAGAGTAAAAGTAGAGTCACCATCAGTCCAGACAATTCATTCATCAGTAGCAGTCACCTCTTTAGTATTAGCACCCTGCTCATCCTCCTTTGTTGGGTCTTCAGTTATTATTTCACCCAGCATCATACTTCTGGCTGGGTCTTCAATCTTAGCACTCCTTGATGTGTCTTCAGCATTAGCTGACTTACTGATATCAGCTGGTTCAACACTTGGCAAAGTGCTTTCATCACCTGCCTCAAATAAGGGCTCTTTTCTTAGGGGCGAGTTATCCTTAGGAGAAGATTTTACCCTTTGTTTATCAATTGGCATGGGTTCAGGTGATAGTTCTTGTGTTAGCACTGGTTTTTGTGTAGCCAAGAGGGGAGTTGAAACATGTTGCTCCCCCTTAGTAGTAGAATGATTAGTCTCTATTGGCTTCTCTTCATGACCAGCTGAAGGATGAACAACCTCTACTCGTTCTGCTGTAGCTGCTGGCTGTTTTGGAATTGTTGGTTGAGCGGATTTGCTAATTTTCATCCCAGAAGCTAACCACTGCATAAATACAGCTGATTTTTTTCCTAGATCTTTCAGACTGCATGTACTCTTGAAATTCTTTAGCAGTAATGTTTCTTATTCTTTCAGCATACAATTTTGCCCTCTTCTTATCACATTTCACCATGAACTTAGCTTCTCTTTTTCGCTGATCTCTCCTGTGCTATCTACGACTAAGAAGCTGGTTGTGAAAATCTAGTGGTTCACCAGTGAGACTTATGTGGTACTTGATTTTCTGCTTCTTCTTGTCAGCATAAGCCTCAAACCTTGAGTTAAAGCCATCATTGATTTCCTGATGTCTCTTCCGATGTGTCTCCAATTTTCTTTTCAACTTCATTTCAATGGATTGAGACACAACAAAAGTTTCAGCAATCTTAGCAGCAATTACAGCATCACTGAGCTTACTGCCAGAACTAATATCAACAACAGATGTATCAGGCCTACTATTTTTTGAGAATCACAATTATTAGCACCCTCTACACCTGCCTCAGTATGAGTGCTGCTGGGCTTAAGGCCAGTATTACCTTGACCATTACCATCATCTTCACCATCACCATTACCATCTCTCTTCTGCTGCTTTGGAACTTTTTCATGCTCATGCCCCCCTCAGATTATTGTCTTTTCTTTTCTTTCTTATCTTTCTTCTCCCCCTTTTTGTCATTAGTAGGGGTTGAAGTGGCACCTGGGGGAACAATAATCTCACAATCACTATCACTTTCTGGGTTGGACCAGGCAAAGTGGTTCCAATCAGCATCAGTTGGAGAGAGGTGAGCTCCTGGATCAATACCATAAATTTTCAGGAAGAGTTTAGCAGTACGAACTTTATTCCTGGACACACACATGGAACTTTTATCCACATTAGCACAGACATCTGACTGAAGTTTAGCCATACGGTGTAAACTCTCAGCAAGACGAAGGTACTCTGCCACTGGTACCATGGTAGCCATCTGTCGTTGATAATCCTCAATCCTATCCTCAAGCACCCTGTTCTCCTAATTAAGACAGTATACCCTTGCCCTTTCTAGATCCAGCTTTTCTTGAAGTTTTGTAAGGTTGGCAATGTATTCTTCATGAGAAATGATGCGTTGATTGATTGCATCTAGTTGTTCAAGATGTCTTTGAATATCAGCAACTACAATGTCAATGAAAGTAGTGATCCGACACGATCTGCCCTCAATAGCAGAGGTGGTGGCTTGATCAGCAAGCGTGAGTGCTTTTCCCATTGAGTGGACAACAGTCTCCTTAATGGTCTGTTGCACTAATGGTGTTATTTTGGCAACAATACTATACACTGCAAGGGTAGATAACCTTTCCATTTCAGCTACATTCAATCTGTTGGATGATGGTGAAGGAGTAGCAACTTGAACTGGAATAACTTTGTGGGGTGGTGGAGGTGGAATGTGATGACCTGGAAATTTTCGACCAAATTTAAACTTGATTTTAATATGATTTCGACACGATAAGCAAAGTCTGTAATGTTGAATCTCAAAATATTGGAACTATTTTCATGTAGCCCTTTGACTATGCTCGACGATTCACGAACGATTGTTATAATTAGTTGTATATATGTATAAATATATATAAATAGCAATTTCTATAATAAATCAAAATACAACTTAATCAATTGAGTTAATTACGTAAAATATTATACAAGATAAAAAGTTGTTATCAAAAATAAAACTATAATATTTTATGTATGATATATAATATATTATAATATATTTATAATGTATAAATAAAAATATTCAATAGAAATTAGTATGCAATATATTATGTATTACATAAGTAATGATACATATATATATAATACAAGTATAAATATAATTGTTATAATAATATTATACTAATATCAACAGTATTGTTATTTATAATCTATAGATGCGAACATGATATATATAGATTGATATAGTAGTATTATATTTAATATTATGGTTATTATCAATATTATGGTCATTACATTCAATATTATTATTGATGTTATTATTAATACTAATAATTGTAATATCAATTCTAATATAAGATATATATATATATATATATATATATATATATATATATATATATATATATATATATATATATATATATATATATATATATATATATGTGTGTGTATATATATATATATAAGTTATTATATCATTGTTATTGATATTATTATTATCATAAATAATATTAATGTAACTAATATTATTTAGTATCACCACAAATATTATTATTATCATAGTTTTATGATTATTATTGTTATTACTCTTATTAATATTATTATTATTATTGGTAATTTTATTCAATTATTTAATTTTTAATTATTAATTACTAGAATTAATGATATCATTATCATTATTATTAATTTTATGATTATTATTTATAAACTTATTATTAGTATTAATATTATTATAAATACAAGGATATATTTATTTATACATGTCGTATTCAGATACATATACATATACATATACTGAGTACAGTACGTACATGACCAATTACATGTATAGATATATATATAAATACAATAAAATTATATATAAATATTGATAAATACGTATTTATATTGAAGAAATTCAAGTTCAGTTTGCAATCCTTTTCAAACTTTATCTAAATTGATTTCCTGTCTTCTGATCATACCAATTATAGATTCAAACACAAGAACACGGACAAAATCTATTAACCATCGATTTCTCATTCTATTTTTTTTATATATATTTCTGTACCCGATAAGAATAATCCTTGTCGACTAAATTATTACATAATGCTTGATAAATTCGTGTTATAACTCATTCATTCCAACTTCTTTTCATTCTTCACATCAATTATCAATGATAACTACTTCAAATTGATCAATCGCCTTAAACTCACTTCATCAATCACCTTGATACCGTAATTAAACCACCATCTACATGCATATGATTCTATTAACAAATAAAAACTGTAAACTGTCACTACCTGAAACTGCCTCCTGCTCGCTGCTATATAAATTCTGTGTCAAAGAACAAACCGGAACCACATCGATCACCCATCATCAAATTTTGTTCCTTCGTGGCTATTTCTGTCCAACGCACCAAACAAGACAAACCACTACCATCGAAGCTAAGTTCATGCAATTTCTCCCTCGTTTCTATTTCTGTTTCGAACTTACAATCAACACCACCACCTTTTATCGTAGCAAACCACCCGTCTACCATACACTTTTGCTATTGTTGTTTTTTGTTACTTTTACAACCATCTTTATAAACAACCACCTTCAACCATAGTGCTGCTATATTTCATTTTAATAACTTGATCAAATGATACGGTTGCTATTCTAATCTTCTCCTACTCCTGTTTCAAAACCCACAATAATTGAACACTCTAGCAAATGAAAAGGGAAAAAGAATAATTATATAGCTCATTCAAGTTGGGTATGGTTAGTGATATATAAAGCATTTTTTTTAATAAACAAGTGAAACAAATATCTCATGTGGCCGACACTTCTTTAATCTAGTGGGGAAACACTTCCTTTATTTGAGGAGTGGGTATACTATAAACAATTGAAGATTAATTAAATCCCTTCCTGATCGAGAATTAAACTAGGGGGCTCGGGTTTTCTTCTTAATAAATCGGATACATGGGCATTACAACGTGGGCTCATGAGTTTTAATTTTGTTGGGCCGAATCCTTATTTTTTTATGTTGGACCGCGTACTTGTTTCCTGTTGGGCCGAGGAGGTGTGAATTAACGATGATAATGATGGAAGATGATACACGATGATAAACTATGCAGGGTGATGTACGTGTTGGCGAATCAGGATGAAAAATGATGATGATTTCGGTTATAGATAATAACCGATGATGATGAAGATATTGATGTTAGATAACGATGATGAAGAGAATGGATTTGATGTTAAGCGAGATGGTAATGATAGATGATGTTAAATGATAGGAAAAACATAGATGATGATGGTTATAAGTTGATGTTAATGTTAGAAGCTTGATGAAAATAAAACTGATTCGTAAATAATAAATATTTACAATCAAATTATTAAAAGAAAGACGAATGGTCCATTGGTTGTGGGTGTGTGTGTGATAAACGAGAGGTCTCGGGTTCGAGCCCGGGCAGTGACATCCTTTTTTAGGAAGCTTACTCTTTAAGGTAGTATTTATTATTATTATTATTAAAAGTATCTTTATTATTGAAAATATCATTATTATTAAAATTATCAATTTACTAAAATTATCATTTTATTATCATCAAAACTATCATTATTATTATTATTATTATTAGAATTATCATTATTTTTATCATTATTATTTTTATTATCATTATTATTATTATTTCCAACATTTACATTATTATTTTTAACATTATTATTATTATTATTATTATTATTAGTATTATTGTTATTATTATTATTATTATTATTATTATTATTATTATTATTATTATTATTATTATTATTATTATTATTATTATTATTATATAAAGATACCACTTTTTATTATTATTTGATCAAATAAATTTTAGTTATGTAAAAAAAATTTTATTTAATACATATAACACAACTATATAACATAACTATATTAATATTTTTATAATAAATACTAATTATTTATCTAAGTTATATAAGATAAATATAGTTAATTAAAATATTAATGAAACATATAAAAAAAATTAAAATAACAATTAAATCACTAATAATATATAAATTTGTTCGATTACCATTATATGTGTTAATATATATATAAATGACATAGGTTCGTGAATCCGAGGCCAACCCTGCATTGTTCAATGTCGTCATATGAATTTCTACTACAAAATACAGTATTGTGAGTTTCATTTACTCCCTTTTTATATATATTTTTGGGACTGAGAATACATGCGCTGCTTTTATAAATGTTTTACGAAATAGACACAAGTACTTAAAACTACATTATATGGTTAGATTATTAAACCGAATATCGCCCCTTCAAGTCTGGTAACCTAAGAATTAGGTAAATGGCGCCTAATTGACGCGAATCCTAAAGGTAGATCTATCAGGCCCAACGAGCCCCATCCAGGGTATAGATGCTTTAGTACTTCGAGGTATTATTTAGTATATTAGCTGTGCGTTGTATACTGGGGGATATTCTATATGCATCTTGTTAAGGTCGGTTACCAGATGTTCAATCCATATGAATGATTTTTATCTCTATGCAGTTTGCGAAATGCCTGATACGAGATTATGTTTATGAAAGATGGAATTTAAATCTTGTGGTCTATTAAAAATATGAAATTGATGGATTATGATAAACTAATGACCTCACCAACCTTTTGGTTAACACTTTAAAGCATGTTTATTCTCAGGTATTAAAGAAATCTTCCGCTGTGCATTTGCTCATTTTAGAGATATTACTTGGAGTCATTCATGACATATTTTAAAAGACGTTGCATTCGAGTCGTTGAGTTCATCAAGATTATTATTAAGTCAATTATAGTTGGATATATTATGAAATGGTATGCATGTCGTCAACTTTCTATGTAATGAAAGTTTGTCTTTTAAAAACGAATGCAATGTTTGTAAAATGTATCATATAGAGGTCAAGTACCTCGCGATGTAACCAAATGTAATGTATTCGTCCAGATAGATTAGGACGGGTCATTTCATGGAAGGTCATCATCAGACTCATCACCATGATCACAATCATATTTACCTTCACCCGAAGGTTTAGAACCACTATTATCCTTGTCAAGAAAATCAGCATCATCAAGATCAACTGGTTTGTCTTTAGAACCAGTAGCAGTATCAGAAACTACTGGCTCGTCCTTACCAGTACCTTGGTTAGCATCTCCAGCAAAAGCTGATGAGGAAGAAGCTGATATCAGAAGGTACTGGTAATATGGCCGAAACGAACGGTTTTGTTTATGCGGTGTCGTTAGGCCGCAAGGCGTCAGAATCAACTACCAATAGAGGGGTAGTGGTTTTAAATTTATATTTAGCGGGCCTAAATTGTAATACTCCTTATTATGAGTAAGGGAAGTGATGCGTGCGTTACAATACATCTATTTACCCTTCTAAATTTATATTTGACTTAAACACTACAATCAAGCACACACAACTAACGAGCACTTAAAACCCGGTTATTATAGCACTTTAATGTAAGTATTCTTATCAAGTTCGTCCCAAAGGAAGCAGTGTAAGTTGGTTATTTGAACTAGTAATTGTACTAGGGTTTGTATGATTGGGGGGGTTTTGATTGATATTAACTAACAACTAAAACTTGTGCAATTAAACAAACCTAAATTAACAAACTAACAAGAAGTGAGAAAAAAGGAGTAAAGTATTAAAGACTTAAATCAATTAACTAAGACGTGTTCAATTATCCAAAAGTATGATGATAAAGAAGGGAGTGTTGGAAACACTCAATAGAAAATTTAGTACCAAAAAGCGGATTATGTGAAACTATGAAGGAGGCTGTAGACAAATCACAAAGGCTAAACCTGCCTTCAAAGAATCCAAGTGATTCAGTATCTACTGAAGCTATTAATGAATACCTTGCCCCTAACTCTAAACCTTTACGGATATATCTTCTTCACCATCCATCGATATTAGAAATTCTAAGATATCATCGTGTCTTTCATTATTAATATCCGCAATATTTCTGAAGATATCTTCATAAATATTCTTGTCCGATATTATTTATCTCTTCGCGTTATCTGTGTTACATCATAAAAGAAACTATTTTAGTTTCTATATTCTGTAAACCTTCGAGTTTAAATTATGAATGTTTTTGAAGTAGTGTTGGGAACTGAAGCATGAGTTAGTATAATATAATGACACTTGATCAACGTGATTATATTACAGTAAGTCATGCTGAGTTTCTAATGGAATGTGATGATTCACAGATCATAACGTCATCATGTGCCATGTTACACGACTCTTACATTCTATCTAATCTATAAACATATCAAGAACATAATTTCTTGATAGTTCTATCTTTTCTCTTGAATTCTGGTAATTTAACCAATCAAGATCGTGCTATTAAAATCTCTCTCTTAGAACATTAGTCATGTTCCTTCGAATTTCATATCTATGAATTCTGGACCATTATTCGCTTGACTTAAAGTCGGGAAAAGAAAACAAAAGTTTGGAACTCCAAAAATATAAAGGAAAGAGGGTGGATTATAGTGAAATGTCCGACAGATCATCCAAAACATATTATCCCAATTAATCAAAGAAGATTCTAGTTTCCTTTATTACCGAAGAACCAAATCTTATTATAAAGATTTTCTCTAAATCCCTTGAATTTTGGAAGTCAACCGTGACTACGTCACCGGTTAAGACGAACATACGATTATTCATTTCACACTTTTGTGATAGCTTCACTCGTACTCTTCACATAAACAAATTATTTTAACCATATTTCTCAATCATGAAAAAACTATATTTAACAACTCGGATTCGTCATGAAAACATAATTATTGTCAACCATGATGATCTCTATCAAATTTCGGGGACGAAATTTCTTTAACGGGTAGGTACTGTGACGACCCGAAAATTTCTGACCAAATTTAAACTTGATTTTAATATGATTTTGACCCGATAAGCAAAGTCTGTAATGTTGAATCTCAAAATATTGGAACTATTTTCATGTAACCCTTTGACTATGCTCGACGATTCACGAACGATTGTTATAATTAGTTGTATATATGTATAAATATATATAAATAGCAGTTTCTATAATAAATCAAAATACAACTTAATCAATTGAGTTAATTACATAAAATATTATACAAGATAAAAAGTTGTTATCAAAAACAAAACTATAAATATTTTATGTATGATAGATAATATATTATAATATATTTATAATGTATAAATAAAAATATTCAATAGAAATTAATATGCAATATATTATGTATTACATAAGTAATGATATATATAGATTGATATAGTAGTATTATATTTAATATTATGGTTATTATCAATATTATGGTCATTACATTCAATATTATTATTGATGTTATTATTAATACTAATACTAATAATTGTAATATCAATTCTAATATATATATATATATATATATATATATATATATATATATATATATATATATATATATATATATATATATATATATATATATATATATATATATATATATATATATATATATATATATATAAATAAGTTATTATATCATTGTTATTGATATTATTATTATCATAAACAATATTAATGTAACTAATATTATTTAGTATCACCACAAATATTATTATTATCATAGTTTTATGATTATTATTGTTATTACTCTTATTAATATTATTATTATTATTATTGGTAATTTTATTAAATTATTAATTATTAATTACTAGAATTAATGATATCATTATCATTATTATTAAGTTTATGAATATTATTTATAAACTTATTATTAGTATTAATATTATTATAAATACAAGGATGTATTTATTTATACATGTCGTATTCAGATACATATACATATACATATACAGAGTACAGTACGTACATGACTAATTACATGTATAGATATATATATATATATATATATATATATAAATACAATAAAAATATGTATAAATATTAATAAATACGTATTTATACTGAAGAAATTCAAGTTCAGTTTGCAATCCTTTTCAAACTTTATCTAAATTGATTTCCTGTCTTCTGATCGTACCATTTATAAATTCAAACACAAGAACACGGACAAAATCTGTTAACCATTGATTTCTCATTCTATTTTTTTATATATTTCTGTACCCGATAAGAATAATCCTTGTCGACTAAATTATTACATAATGCTTGATCAATTCGTGTTATAACTCATTCATTCCAACTTCTTTTCATTCTCCACATCAATTATCAATGATAACTACTTCAAATTGATCAATCACCTTAAACTCACTTCATCAATCACCTTGAGACTGTAATTAAGCCACCATCTACATGCATATGATTCTATTAACAAATAAAAACTGTAAACTGTCACTACCTGAAACTGCCTCCTGCTCGATGCTATATAAATTCTGTGTCAAAGACCAAACCAGAACCACATCGATCACCCATCATCAAATTTTGTTCCTTCGTGGCTATTTCTATCCAACGCACCAAACAAGACAACCACCACCATCGAAGCTAAGTTCATGCAATTTCTCCCTCATTTCTGTTTCTGTTTCGAACTTACAATCAACACCAACACCTTCTATCATAGCAAACCACCCGTCTACCATACACTTTTGCTATTGTTGTTTTCTGTTACTTTCACAACCATCTTTATAAATAACCACCTTCAACCATAGTGTTGCTATATTTCGTTTTAATAACTTGATCAAATGAGACGGCTGCTATTCTAATCTTCTCCTACTCCTGTTTCAAAACCCACAATAATTGAACACTCTAGCAAATGAAAAGGGAAAGAGAATAATTATTCAGCTCATTCAAGTTGGGTATGGTTAGTGATATATAAAGCTTTTTTTAATAAACAAGTGAAACAAATATCCCATGTGGCCGACACTTCTTTAATCTAGTGGGGAAACACTTCCTTTATTTGAGGAGTGGGTATACTATAAACAATTGAAGATTAATTAAATCCCTTCCTGATCGAGAATTAAACTGGGGGGCTCCGGTTTTCTTCTTAATAAATTGGATACATGGGCATTACAACGTTGGCTCGTGAGTTTTAATTTTGTTGGGCCGAATCCTTATTTTTTTATGTTGGGCCGCGTACTTGTTTCCTGTTGGGCCGAGGAGGTGTGAATTAATGATGATAATGATGGAAGATGATACACAATGATAAACTATGCATGGTGATGTACGTGTTGGAGAATCAGGATGAAAAATGATGATGATTTCGGTTATAGATAATAACCCATGATGATGAAGATATTGATGTTAGATAACGATGAAGAAGATAATGGATTTGATGTTAAGCGAGATGATAATGATAGATGATGTTAAATGATAGGAAAAACATAGGTGATGATGGTTATAAGTTGATGTTAATGATAGAAGCTTGATGAAAATAAAACTGATTCATAAATAATAAATATTTACTCAATCGAATTATTAAAAGAAAGATGAATGGTCCATTGGTTGGGGGTGTGTGTGTGATAAATGAGAGGTCTCGGGTTTGAGCCCGGGCAGTGACATCCTTTTTTAGGAAGCTTACTCTTTAAGGTAGTATTTATTATTATTATTATTAAAAGTATCTTTATTATTGAAAATATCATTATTATTAAAATTATCAATTTACTAAAATTATCATTTTATTATCATCAAAAAATCATTATTATTATTATTAGAATTATCATTATTTTTATCATTATTATTTTTGTTATCATTATTATTATTATTTCCAACATTTACATTATTATTTTTAACATTATTATTATTATTAGTATTATTGTTATTATTATTATTATTATTATTATTATTATTATTATTATTATTATTATTATTATTATTATTATTATTATTATTATTATTATATAAAGATACAACTTTTTATTATTATTTGATCAAATAAATATTAGTTATGTAAAAAAAATTATTTAATACATATAACACAACTATATAACATAACTATATTAATATTTTTATAATAAATACTAATTATTTATCTAAGTTATATAAGATAAATATAGTTAATTAAAATATTAATGAAACATATAAAAAAATTAAAATAACAATTAAATCACTAATAATACATAAATTTGTTCGATTACCATTATATGTGTTAATATATATATATATATATATATATATATATATATATATATATATATATATATATATATATATATATATATATAAATGATATAGGTTCATGAATCTGAGGCCAACCCTGCATTGTTCAATGTCGTCATATGAATTTTTACTACAAAATACAGTAATATGAGTTTCATTTACTCCCTTTTTATATATATTTTTGGGACTGAGAATACATGCGCTGCTTTTATAAATGTTTTACGAAATAGGTACAAGTACTTAAAACTACATTATATTGTTGGATTATTAAACCGAATATCGCCCCTTCAAGTCTGGTAACCTAAGAATTAGGTAAATGGCGCCTAATTGACGTGAATCCTAAAGGTAGATCTATCGGGCCCAACGAGCCCCATCCAGGGTATGGATGCTTTAGTACTTCGAGATATTATTTAGTATATTAGTTGCGCGCTGTATACTGGGGGATATTTTATATGCATCTTGTTAAGGTCGGTTACCAGGTGTTCAATCCATATGAATGATTTTTATCTCTATGCAGTTTGCGAAATGCCTGATATGAGATTATGTTTATGAAAGATGGAATTTAAATCTTGTGGTCTATTAAAAATATGAAATTGATGGATTATGATAAACTAATGAACTCACCAACCTTTTGGTTGACACTTTAAAGCATGTTTATTCTCAGGTGTTAAAGAAATCTGCCGCTGTGCATTTGCTCATTTTAGAGATATTACTTGGAGTCATTCATGACATATTTCAAAAGATGTTGCATTCGAGTCGTTGAGTTCATCAAGATTATTATTAAGTCAATTATAGTTGGATATATTATGAAATGGTATGCATGTCGTCAACTTTCTATGTAATGAAAGTTTGTCTTTTAAAACAAATACAATGTTTGTAATATGTATCATATAGAGGTCAAGTACCTCGCGATGTAACCAAATGTAATGTATTCATCCAGATGGATTAGTGTAGTGCCCTGACCAAATCCATATGGACGAGAACATTACATTTGATTACATCGCGAGGTATTTGACCTCTATATGATACATTTTACAAACATTACATTCGTTTTTAAAAGACAAACTTTCATTTCATCGAAAGTTGACAGGTATGCATACCATTTCATAATATCCAAACTATAAATGACCTAATCCGTCATTTACTTAATAAATATCTCTAATGAACTCCAACGAATCGAATGTAACGTCTTTTGAAATATGTCATAAATGACTCCAAGTAATATCCTTAAAATGAGCTAATGCACAGCGGAAGATTTCTTTCAAACCTGAGAATAAACATGCTTTCAAGTGTCAACCAAAAGGTTGGTGAGTTCATCAGTTTATAGTAATCATTTCATTTTTATTATTTTAATAGACCACAAGATTTTAAATATTATAAAACGTGCAGATGTCCCATTCTAACTGCACAAAAAAAAATATCTTTCATATGAAGAACACCTGATGAGGATTCAAAATATAATAGTAACCATCTGTGCCAGTTTTTCACCCCACGGCTGAATACATGTGCCTTCAAAATATAGAACCTCTGTGCCGGTCTTTACACCCCACGGCTGAACACATGTTTATAAAAGATAGGACAACCGGTGCCAAAATGTCATAAATAATAACCCATTCATATCATTCAACCATCTCATAGCAGGCATTTCGCATTGTACTAGAGATAAAAATCATTCATATCAATCAACCCCAATCCCAGATAATTCTATCATAGAATGCAGTTAAGGTACTTGTGTCTATTGTGTCAAACATTTATAAAAGCGCATGTATTCTCAGTCCTAAAAATGTAAAGAGTAAAAAAGGGAATCAAATGAACTCACGCATATAATTATTGTAAAACAGTTAATAAAACATTTGCATGTATTCTCAGCCCAAAACGTAAAGAGTAAAAAGGGAAAATGAAACTCACACATATAAATATTGTAAAATAGTTATTAAAAAATTGCATGTATTCTCAGCCCAAAAATATATATAAAAAAGGGAATAATGAAACTCACAATACTGTATTTTGTAGTAAAAATACATATGACGGCATTGAACAACTGAACAATGCAGGGTTGGCCTTAGATTCACGAACCTATATCATTTATATATATATTAACACACATAATTGTAGTCGATCAAATATATATATTATATCTTAAATTATATATCTTATATTTAGTTTGTATATTCCTTTAAAATAATTAATATTTAGATAGTTTTATATATATATATATGTGATTATTATGTTGAAAATCAATAATTTGTTATATGTAAATATTTATATAATTAGTGTTAATACGTTTAATCTATAATTTTATGTAATACTAATATATTATGTATCAAATATATTTTTATGTATCTAATATTTCTTAGGTAAATAATAATAATATAATAATAATGATAATAATAATAATAATAATAATAGTACTTTTACTAAATAGGATCTTCTTAATAATAATGATAACAACAACAATATCAGTAATGTTAATAATAATAGTAATAACAATTGTAATAATAATAATATTAATAATAGAACTACCTTTAGAAGAACAAGCTTCCTTAAAAAAAAATGTCATGGACGGGCTCGAACCCGCGACCTCACGCTAAACCGCAACACACTTAACCATTTACTATGTCTGTATCTTTCTGAACTTATTTGTATCCAATATATATTTAACCGATTTATTTATCAGTTCTCTTCTTTCATCATCATCTATATCATTAACTTAACTTATACCTAATTCTCATCTTAATCATTATCAAACCATGACTCGGCATAATCATTATCACAATATATAATCATCTTAATTAGCATACACCGTTCATGGTCACATATCATCATCATCATCTTACGGTAATCACGTCATCATCATAATACTTTTGACATCATAACATCATCAACATTTTTGATATCATAACATCATCAACATTCTTGATATCATAACATCATCGTAACCATGTATATCACCATCACCAAAATTATCCTACTACCATTATCATGACATGACCATGTATCATCTATTATCAACCACGCTATTCATCATTTTAGACATCGCCAATTAAACAGAAAAAGGGAAAAATAGAGTGGTAACAGAGATTGGCAACAGCAGTAATAATCTAATTCATTTGCAGCAGTCCATCATAATACATCGGCCCACTATACTTCGGCCCAACAGAAAAATCCTTTGTCCCAACATCACTAACCTTAAAATTCGCTAGCCCAACTCCTAAATAAAGGATACGGTCCAACAGAAAAAAAAAAGTCCCGGCTAATCATAAAAAAAATACACGGACCAAATAAAGGATTCAAATTTATAATAATTCTATGGTAACAAGTGGAGGAAAAAAAAAGGTCCACGTTTAAAGTAGCCGTCCCTATTTCTTTTTCTTTTATAACCACCGACAAGAACAAGAATAAAACTGCAAGTTGTTCTTATCACAATATAAGATAGAGAGATGAGAGAAAGGCATGAAAGAAGAGATGTGGAAGGTGGCAGTTTACAAAGTGGTACAGTAGCAGCAGAAGTAAAGAAGAAGAAATATAGCAAAAGATTATCTAGGTGGTGTGTAGTGGTATTTGCAGGCCGTAGGTGGTGCTTTTTGCCATGATCTTACAGGAACAGAAAATAAATAGAAGTAGCAACTATTGATCGAAGGCTGTAGTAAAGCTGCTGTGGTGTCGGCTGTAAGATGTACATGGTGCTTTGTTGTATGGTGAAGTGGTGGTTAAACAATTTTTAAATCGAAGGGAACAAGTAGTTTAAAAATAGTTAAATGGGTGGTGGTATGGACGTATGGTTACTTTTTACGAATGTTGAAAGAAAATAAGGTAACGGTTTATTGTGGTTTTCGATGAACAGGAGACAGAACTTCGAGCAAAAAGTGGTGATAGTTTGTCCTCGTTTAACAACCCTCATATAGCAGCAACAACAATTTAGTGTAGTGTTTGAGTGGTTTTGTGGTGTTGTGTTAATTCTCAAACAAAACAGGAATAAATACAAGTATCAAGTGGTGATAAGAGAATGATACTAGACAAGAAAGGAAGAAACAAATAGGTAGTTTCAAGTGGGTTTTGTTTATATACTCGATGTTGGTGGTTAAGAGTGTTCGATAGTTGAAGATCATCAAGGTGGTGCTCGACAAGTTGATAGGATGGTGTGTGGTGAGTGAATCAAACCTGAACCCATAATAGTAAATCGTGAAAATGATGTTGGTTTGTTTTCGGGAGTAAGAAGGAACAAGAGTCAAGTTTTGTGTCTTGCTTTGGGAATTTGATAAATGATTATTGTGCAGTGAATAAAGGAAAGTATAAATTTAGAATGGTGATTGAAGTATGATCAAGCATATGTATATGTAATATAGGCAGATGGGGAAATCAATCAACAAACAAAAGGTAGTTAGTGGAGTTCAATCAAAACAGTAATATAATTGATATTCGTAAGGAACAAACATGAGAAACAAATACAGTAATTCAATCACAAATTTGGATTCTCTTTACAGTTAGACGTTTCCATCAATTGAAAACAAGATATCAATAATTTTAATATTTATAATATTATAATTATAATATAATTTAAAATATAAACGTGTGAATTTTTAGCCGTCGTCTACTATTCCTTTCACGGACTTGATTTCGTACTCCGTAGTTAATCAATGGCGAAAAAAAATCTTCAGAAATATCCAATATCTTTAAATTAAATATTTTTAATTATTCTAGTCATTATTTTATGAAAATAATCATTAATTGTTTAGATAAAAAAAATTAACTCAACTGTCCCCGCTCGATCCTGGGTAAAATATAAAAAGTGGTAAAATTTAACAAACAGCTCCTAAATACATTTTCAATAAGTCTATAATTTATAGAACTTATTTTCGGATCACTGTTTATTTTAAAATCATATAAGTTTGAATTTAGTTTGCTTAATATCAATCGGAACATCAAAAGAGTATTACAATCATTTAATATTTATTTTTACTATACTTTATTTATATATAGAGATATATTTTAAATAATAATTATTATAATATCCTATCTTTATTTTATTACTTTTTAATAACAACAACATATAATACTTCAGATTATATTTCGAATTATTATTTATATATACATACACACATATCTATTTACAATTAATTGTTCGTGAATCGTCGAGAGCAGTCGAAGGTCAAATGAATTCATGTAAACTGTTCCAAAGTTTTCAAGACTCAACATTACAGACTTTGCTTATCGTATCGGAAACATATAAAGATTAAGTTTAAATTTGGTCAGAAATTCCCAGGTCGTTACAGTACCTACCCGTTAAAGAAATTTCGTACTGAAATTTGAGTGTGGTGGTCATGGTTAACCATAAATATGTATTCATGACAAATATGAGTTGATAAATAGAGTTTTATCATCATTGAGCAATGTGGATAAAACAATTCGATTATTTGAAGAGTACGAATGAAACTATCACAAAAGATTGAGATAGAGATTTAACTTTTAACGTAGTCACGGTGGATTCCCGGAATTTAAGGAATTTAGAGAAAATCTTCGAAATCTATATAAAATTTGATTCTTCGGAGATTAAGGAATAGGATCTTCTTTGGTTAAATGCAAATATCTGTTTTGATTGCTCTGTCGGATATTTCACTATAAATCCACCCTCTTCATTTCCTTTTATATTTTGGAGTTCCATCCTTTTGTTTTCTCTTCCCGACTTTAAATACAGCAAGCAATGGTCCAGAATTCATAGGTATGAAGTTTCAAATGAACATGACTAATGTTCTAAGAGAGAAATTGTAATAGCACGATCTTGATTAGTTAAATTACCATAATTCAAGAGATAAGATAGAACTATCAAGAAAATATGTTCTTGATATGTTTATGGATTAGATAAAATGTAAGAGTCGTGTAACATGGCACATGATGATGTTACGGTCTGTGAATCATCACGTTCCAATAGAAACTCAGCATAACTTATTGTAATATAATCGCGTTGATCAAGTATCATTATATTATACTAACTCATGCTTCAGTTTCCAACACTACTTCAATATCATTCATATTTTAAGCTCGAAAGTTTACAGAATATAGAAACTAACAGTTTCTATATGATGTAACATTGATAGCACAAAGAGATTAATGATTTCAGATAAGAATAGTTATGAAAATATCTTCAGAAATATGGAGGATATTTATAATGAAAGATACGATAATATCTTAGAATTTCTAATATCGAAGAACGGTGAAGAAAATTTGTCCGCAAGAGTTTGGAGTCAAAAGCAAAGTATTCGTTAATGACTTCAGCAGGTACTGAATCATTTAGATTCTTTGAAGTCAAACTTATTCTTTGTGATTTGTCCACGGCTTCCTTCATAGTTTGCTCAATCAGTTTTTCAGTTTCAAACTTTTTCTGAGCTTTGCCAACCTACAATTCTTTATCATCAACTTCTGTCGATTAAGGTCGTTTACGGTTGTCTACGGTTTCTACTGCTTCATTCAGCTTTTTCAACATTCAGAGTATTTGATTTGTAGACTGAGTGCTTTTCAGGATTTCAGAATGAAAGACCAAAATTCTAAAAAGATAGATGGTATACATATAACTGTTGATGTATATATGCTGTGAGTTTTTCAAAGTACTGATTGCTGATACCCGGTAGTTGATACGGCAGTTCTTGTTACAAGATGCGGATGAGTATATGATAAGGTTTTAATGCCAAAAAATATAAGGGTTCTTCGGAGAGACTTATGCGAATGCGAAATGAAGTTGTTGGTAAGTTTACTGTTAATGTGGTAGAATATAAGCGGTTCTCCGGTAACGTTGGCGAAAGGCAAGCTTATATATCAAGGTTATAATAAGGCTAATTCGAATAAAAATTGAAGTTGATTTGCTGAAGCTGTGACAAAATTGGCTAATTTGGAAAGAGATTGAAAAGTTATTTTCGGTAATAATAACGCTAAAGGAAATAGTATAGATATGTGTTAAACGTTTACTCAGGTTCCGAGGGTTTTTCAGGTACATAACTATATGCATCAATCTTTTCTTCTGTAGATGAAGTGTGGTTGGTTCATCCCCTCAATTGAGATGTTGCCAAGAATCATGAAAGGTTTGAACGCAGATTGTAATCGACATGAATATTTTTCCGAGTTTTGTGAATATAAGTGATGTTCTAGCACAGTTTTGAAGTCAAAGTATAACTTTGAAAGATGTAGGAATTTAAAAATGCTGGTATCAGTTATTTCTTGACTTGAATTCTGATCTATTAAAATCAAAATATGTAATCGATTGTGGATGAGATCGATTGTTCTGTGGTGAATGGATTCGTATATCGGTGGATGTAAGTAGGATAGTAAATGGCCGTTGAATCAGATTCGAAGAATGTACAGTGTAAATTATTAATGTGATATCTTAAATATTCCTCGGGTATTACCTACCCGTTAAAATATTTTCGCCATTAACAGTTTGTACAAAAGAATTTTTTTTTAAATTATAATCTTTATGAAAACATATACATATATATTTTCTTCAGATGTAATTATGGATTAAATGAGTTAATATAATATTAATCTCATTTGATTTACCGTTAGAATAAGAATATATAATCTCTAAAACATTAGAGTTTACATAATCGCCATGTCGAACGAAGATAAAATAGATAGAACGATATGTAGTACGATGATTATATTCGAGGTACAGAATGAGATATTGGGGCAAGTGATGTTGAAATTTATGTTGTTGGTGGTACTGTTGATGACGGTGATGTTGCTGAAGCTGGTACGTTTTGCACCACGTTTTCCAAATTAATTACTCGAGCGCGAAGTTCGTTGACTTCTTCGATTGCTCCGGGATGATTATCGGTAAGAACGAGCGAATGAATAAGGTTTAGAATCTGATTTAGTATGTAATAATGACGAGATATTCGGGAAAATGAAGGTGAAAATGGTGTTTCGGGCTAGTTCGCCGATAAGTGTTTCAGGTTCTTCGTCAAAACGTGAATTTGGTTGATGGAAAGAATCACCTTCTTTTCATCTCCATTGATTTAGTAGGCTATGAACCCATCAAATTAATTGGTTGATTCATTCTAGGACACTGCTTTCGGAGCTTAGGTGTAACTCCATATCGGAATAGTTTTCGAAATTCGAGGAATTCGAACTGGTTGAGGGATTTATCTCGTACGATCAGATGAAGGATTTTCGATAAGAAATAGATTATAGGATATAGATTAGTACCTTGCAATACATAATTTACATATGCATATATAATACTAAAATCCCATAAGTTACGGAGGAATCTACGGAATATATCAGATAAGTCTACAGTAACAGATACGCTAAGATATGAATTAGCAGATACGCTAAGATATGAATTTGTCTATACACTATTCATGCAATCAATGTAGCTAGATGTGTCTAGACTAGTAATGATAAGCAGGTAATTTCCTAAGGATGATAGGTAGGTAATTTTCGACACGAAATGATAAGCAAAACTTTTGACATGTAAACACGGTCGAAGTCCAGACTCACTAAAGTATCCTAACGACTTATCAGTTAGACACACTAATGCAGACCTGGTTCGCTAAGACCATCGCTATGATACCAACTGTAGTGCCCTGACCAAATCTATATGGACGAGAACATTACATTTGATTACATCGTGAGGTATTTGACCTCTATATGATACATTTTACAAACATTGCATTCGTTTTTAAAAGACAAACTTTCATTTCATCGAAAGTTGACAGGTATGCATACCATTTCATAATATCCAAACTATAAATGACCTAATCCGTCATTTACTTAATAAATATCTCTAATGAACTCCAACGACTCGAATGCAACGTCTTTTGAAATATGTCATGAATGACTCCAAGTAATATCCTTAAAATGAGCTAATGCACAGCGGAAGATTTCTTTCAAACCTTAGAATAAACATGCTTTCAAGTGTCAACTAAAAGGTTGGTGAGTTCATCAGTTTATAGTAATCATTTCATTTTCATCATTTTAATAGACCACAAGATTTTAAATATTATAAAACGTGTAGAAGTCCCATTCCAACTGCACACAAAAAAAATATCTTTCATATGAAGAACACCTGGTGAGGATTCAAAATATAATAGTAACCATCTGTGCCGGTTTTTCACCCCACGGCTGAATACATGTGCCTTCAAAATATAGAACCTCTGTGCCGGTCTTTACACCCCACGGCTGAACACATGTTTATAAAAGATAGGACAACCGGTGCCAAAATGTCATATATAATAACCCATTCATATCATTCAACCATCTCATAGCAGGCATTTCGCATTGTACTAGAGATAAAAATCATTCATATCAATCAACCCCAATCCCAGATAATTCTATCATAGAATGCAGTTAAGGTACTTGTGTCTATTGTGTCAAACATTTATAAAAGCGCATGTATTCTCAGTCCCAAAAATGTAAAGAGTAAAAAAGGGAATCAAATGAACTCACGCATAAAATTATTGTAAAACAGTTAATAAAACATTTGCATGTATTCTCAGCCCAAAACGTAAAGAGTAAAAAGGGAAAATGAAACTCACACATATAAATATTGTAAAATAGTTATTAAAACATTGCATGTATTCTCAGCCCAAAAAATATATATAAAAAAGGGAATAATGAAACTCACAATACTGTATTTTGTAGTAAAAATACATATGACGGCATTGAACAACTGAACAATGCAGGGTTGGCCTCAGATTCACGAACCTATATCATTTATATATATATTAACACACATAATTGTAGTCGATCAAATATATATATTATATCTTAAATTATATATCTTATATTTAGTTTGTATATTCCTTTAAAATAATTAATATTTAGATAGTTTTATATATATATATATATATATATGTGATTATTATGTTGAAAATCAATAATTTGTTATATGTAAATATTTATATAATTAGTGTTAATACGTTTAATCTATAATTTTATGTAATACTAATATATTATGTATCAAATATATTTTTATGTATCTAATATTTCTTAGGTAAATAATAATAATAATAATATAATAATAATGATAATAATAATAATAATAGTACTTTTACTAAATAGGATCTTCTTAATAATAATGATAACAACAACAATATCAGTAATGTTAATAATAATAGTAATAACAATTGTAATAATAATAATATTAATAATAGAACTACCTTTAGAAGAACAAGCTTCCTTAAAAAAAAATGTCATGGACGGGCTCGAACCCGCGACCTCACGCTAAACCGCAACACACTTAACCATTTACTATGTCTGTATCTTTCTGAACTTATTTGTATCCAATATATATTTAACCGATTTATTTATCAGTTCTCTTCTTTCATCATCATCTATATCATTAACTTAACTTATACCTAATTCTCATCTTAATCATTATCAAACCATGACTCGGCATAATCATTATCACAATATAATCATCTTAATTAGCATACACCGTTCATGGTCACATATCATCATCATCTTACGGTAATCACGTCATCATCATAATACTTTTGACATCATAACATCATCAACATTTTTGATATCATAACATCATCAACATTCTTGATATCATAACATCATCGTAACCATGTATATCACCATCACCAAAATTATCCTACTACCATTATCATGACATGACCATGTATCATCTATTATCATCCACGCTATTCATCATTTTAGACATCGCCAATTAAACAGAAAAAGGGAAAAATAGAGTGGTAACAGAGAACGACAACAGCAGTAATAAACTAATTCATTTGCAGCAGTCCATCATAATACATCGGCCCATGTAACGACCCGGATTTTTCCGATAATTTTATACCTATGAGATTAATATTTACATAAATTAAACCTTACCAACATGATAAGCAATCCAAATTGTTGAGACTTGTGTTTTTGAAAAGAGTTTTACACAACGTTTGACCGTCCAATTTGACCGATGATATCACGAACTATATAACATACGATAATTATATGTTTGTGTATATATATGTATTTATATATATTTAACATGATTTAAGGATGGTTTAACATCTCATTGTGTACTAATGACAATGAGTTATAAGTATATTTTGAAACTACTAACTTAAGTTTTCAAAACGATAACTATACGTAACGTTCTTTGACTTAAAACTTATAATGTTTATACATGTATCGTATAGATAAGTATTTAATCACTTTTAAAGGGCTTTTATACATAAAATAATATAAGTATATTTACAAAAGATAGCTATATTTGAATCCTCGTTCCGTTTCCTCAAGATTTCTATACGTATATCTAGGGTATATGTACCCGTATCATACCCAACTTCTATAAGTATTTACTATTGGTATATACACATCAAATCAACATCCTAATCAACATTATTACTGCCCTAGATATGAGGTAACTAGGATTTGTCAAGTAGCATGAATTATTAGTAAGAAAACAAAATTAGGAATCCTTTTCTTTCTTTATAAACTAAAAACGTTTTTATGAATGAACACCATTTTTTCACTCCATTTTCTCATACCTACACCCTCATTTCTCTCTCAAAATACTCCTAACTTCAAACTTGATCATCTCCAAGTATTTTTCCCATCATTTAGCTTCAATTACAAGCCTTAAACACCATAAGAAAACTCTTTCAAGAACATATCAAAATAACCACCTATTTGAAGAAGTATACTTCCAACCTTTTAATCAAACTCCACCACTCTTTGATTCTAAGATTTTTTCTTATCTCTTACAGTAACTTTGTCCAAGTAACTTGAGGTAGTAACCTTGTTCATAATTTTATTCGATTCATATTTATATAGCTATCTTATTTTATGTTGTAAAATTTTAACAACAAGAACATAGTTTGAATGATTTCAAACTTGTTTGCAAACTAAATAGATCCTTCTAACTTAACTTTTAAAATACTTCAAGACCTGTAATATATCATAATGATATGCTAACTTAACAAGATATAACTTGGTTTTACAGAGAACATCTTAAAAACTGAATCTACATCGTCGGAGTGCAACCGGGGGCTGTTTTGGGTTGGATAATTAAAAACCATCTTGAACTTTGAATTGGAAGTTCATGTTCTGGAAAAATGATATTTCTTATGAATATGTTAACACATAAAAATTTCATGGTTTAACTCAAAGTGTAAGTATTTTTAGAAAAAATGATCATTAAATGTTGTTTTTATGATGGAAAATGATCACTTTCATAAGTTTCATCAAAGTTTGACCTATAACCTGTGATTTTGAATACAAACTAAGGTATTTTCAGTTCATATTCTTAAAATTTGACTCGATCCAAGGAAATGGCAAGTTGAACCAACAAAAACGGAGTTGTAATGAAGAAACTACGACTAAAACAAGATTGGGTATCCGAAGCTAGTTTAGCTACGAAAATATTTGAAGAAAAAGTAAATTAATCATATCTTTTCTAATTAATATAACATTTTATATATATATATATATATATATATATATATATATATATATATATATATATATATATATATATATATATATATATATATATATATATATATATATATATATATATATATATATATATATATAAGTACTTATGATTTGATTTTATATATTTCAGGACCACCCGTAAACAACACGAGAAGATTAATCATAAGACCTCATGATTGTACGCAACACGTCATTTGACAACACGGTACTTTATGTACGCAACATGTCATTTGACAACATGGTACCATGGGTCGAGATTAATTCTGATCAATACGAATACGATGGGGTCTTTATTTATTTTATTAAGCAACTAATTGTGGACCACTAACATCGGACTGCTAACTTCGGACTAAGAAAACATTAAAAGTATTATAAGTACATATATATATATATATATATATATATATATATATATATATATATATATATATAACGATTACTTGAAAAGAAAATATGTTGATATACTATATATATGGTTAGGTTCGTGATATCTATCGAAGACCAAGTCTTGTTAAATACCTTCAAGGCAAAAGTGAGTTTCATTACTCCCTTTTTATATATATTTTTGGGCTGAGAATACATGCGCTGTTTTATAAATGTTTTACGAAATAGGCACAAGTACTAAAACTAATTCTATGTGGGTTTAAACCAGAAATATACCCTTAGCTTGGTAACATTAAACTACTTGTCTATGTACGGTAGGCGCGAATCCTAAAGATAGATCTATTGGGCCTGACAAACCCCATCCTGACTATGGGATGCTTTAGTACTTCGAGGTTATTTTAAACACACCTAATATGGTGTACTTCAGAGGGAAAAACATGAACGTTAAGGCTTGTTAACGGGTGCCTACAACTTATAGAATACTTTTATACACTTGCGAGTGTACGGATATTTATAGAAACTAAAATCTTATGGTCTATTACTATTACGGAAATGACTGATTATGATAAACTAATGAACTCACCAACCTTTTGGTTGACACTTTAAAGCATGTTTATTCTCAGGTATTAAAGAAATCTTCCGCTGTGCATTAGCTCATTTTAAGGATATTACTTGGAGTCATTCATGACCTACTTTGAAAGACGTTGCATTCGAGTCGTTGAGTTCATCAAGATTAATATTAAGTCAATTATAGTTGGATGTAATATGAAATGGTATGCATGCCGTCAATTTTTGATGTAAAGAAAGTTTGTCTTTTAAAAACAAATGCAATGTTTGTAAAACGTATCATATAGAGGTCAAATACCTCGCGATGTAATCAACTATTGTGAATCGTTTATAATGTATATGAACGGGTCCTTTCAGTTGGTATCAGAGCGGTGGTCTTAGCGAACCAGGTCTGCATTAGTGTGTCTAACTGATAGTCGTTAGGATGCATTAGTGAGTCTGGACTTCGACCGTGTCTGCATGTCAAAAGTTTTGGTTATCATTTCGTGTCGAAAATTACATGCTTATCATTCTTAGGGAATCATTTGCCTATCATTCTTAGTCTAGACACATCTTACTGCATTCATTACATGAATAGTGTATACACAAAATTCATATCTTAGCGTATCTGCTAATTCATATCTTAGCGTATCTGTTACAGTAAACTTTGCCTGGCATATTCTGTAAATTTCTCCGTAATCTACGAAATATTTTGTTCTATATATATAGATATTCTGTGTAATTAGAATACCACCCGATAGCCGAAAAAAAATCATTTCATATCGAAAAATCTTTTATTAAATCGTACGAAATGGAATTCATCAATAGTTCAAGTCCCTTGGATTCCGAAATGGAATCCCATTCAAGCTCCGAAAGCAGTGTGACTGGAATGGATCAACCAATCAGCCATCATCTATTCTGGATGAATTGGGGATGGGTTCGTAGCCTCCTTAATCATTGGAGACAAGAAGAAGGCGATCCTTTCCATCCAACACATTGCCCTCTTGGCGAAGAATCTGAAGCACTTACCGGTGAACCTGTCTAAAACACCATTTTCTCTCTCATTTCCAGAGTATCTCGTCACGATTATATACTACACCAAATTCTAGATCTTATTTATCCGCTCGTCCGAACCGACAATCACCCCGGTGTAATAAAAGAAGTCAACGAGCTTCGCACTCGGGTAGTGGCTTTGGAGAATATGTTGCAGAGGTTACAAACACCAGCAGCAGCACCCGCAGCATAACCAGTACCACCATCATTAACGCCAATAGTACCATTACCACCCCCAACCACAACTGCGTCATAAACCTCAATTTTACAATCTGTCCCACGAGCACCAATGTCATACGCTCTGTAGATACCAAAGAATACCAACAACAACAAACGATGAAGTATTGATTCATAATTTCATTGAAGAAACATTATGCGATGATTATGTAGTCTCTAAAGTCTTAGAAATTATCTACTCTAGCCCTAACCATAAATCAGATGAGTGAACCAAAATGATAGGAGGAAGAGTAGAAACCCTGACAAGAAGGGTGCGTGATTTACTTGTTTTACCAACAGCATCAGCAGTACCATTAGCATCACCAGCATAGTCACTGCCGTCAGCATTGTCAGAATTAGCAGCACCTATAACATCACAAGCTCCGTCAGTTCAAGAATCACCGTGGACATCATTACTAATCAACAACGCGTATAATGAAGTATTGATCACTGTAGTGAAATACTCTGTGAAGATTATGTAATCTCTAATGTTAGAGATTATTCATTTCTAACTCCAGCCTAAGATCAAATGAACTTAATTTAGTATTAATTCATCAAATCTGTATTACATCTGAAGAAAATATACACATGTATATTTTCATAAAGACTGCAATAAATTTCTTTTGTACAAAATATTAATTGTGAAATTTTTTTAACGGGTAGGTAATACTCAAGAGATATATAAAATTCACAATTAATATGTTACATTCTTCGAATCTAATTCAGCAATCATCAACTATACTCACTATTGTCATAACAATATACATTCTTTTATAGAAATCAAAATAACCATACTCATTCAAATTCAATTACATATTCTGATTTTGAAATCGTAAAATTTAATTCGAGATATAGCCAAAATTCATCACTCTTAAATCCTTACATCTTTCAAAGCTATACTTTGACTTCAAAACTGTGTTAGAACATCATAGGTATATTAACGATTATAATCTGTGTCCAAACCCTTCGAAATTTCTGAAGACGCTTCAAATAATGAACAATCGAGATGATGATCCAACCACATGTTACCCACAGTATACACCTGAAAAACTCTCGAAACTAAAGTCATAGTTTAACACGTATCCGTGTCAGACTCTTTGGCATTTATTAGCAAAAATGACCTTTCAATTCCTTACCAAAGTAGACAGTTGTGTCACAGCTCCACAAGTCAACTTCGACTTTTCAATTAAAACGGTCTTATTATAATCTCGATATATACAATGCCCTTTCGCCATCGTTACCGAAGAACCGTTTATGTCCCACCACATTAGCAATAAACTTACCAACAATTTCACTGATCTTTAATTTTCAGAAAAATCGATATATTCATTAGAACCCTATCATATACTCATCCGCACTTTATAACAAGAATTGCCATACCAATTATTGAGAATCAGTAATTAGTATTTTGAAATCTTGCAGCATGTCTACATCAACAGTTATATATACATATAACGTCTACATCCAAGATTTACATACTTCGAATGTGAAGTTTCTGAAAAATGCCTAAACTGCGAACTAGTTCTCGAAATTTTAAAAAATGCTGATGAAGCAGCAGAAACTGTCAATGATCTTAACAGTAAAAAGTTTGATGATAAAAAATAGTGTGTTGGCAAAACTCAGAAAAAGAGAAGGTTTGGAACTGGAAAACGGATTAAGCAAAAGTATGAAGGAGGCTATGGACAAATTACAAAGACTAAACCTGCCTTCAAAGAATCCAAATGATTCAGTATCGTCATTATCAAATACCTTGCTCCTAACTCTAAACCCTTGTGGATAATATTCTTCATCATCCTCTTATCTTAAATATTCTAAGATATCATCATATCTTTCATTATAAATATCCTCCATATTTTTGAAGATATTTTCATAACTAAACTGATATCTTTTATCTCTTCGCGATATCAGTGATACATTATAAAGGACACTGTATTAGTTTCTAAATTCTGAAAAATTCGAATTTAAATTATGAATATTTTTGAAGTAGTGTTGGGAACTGAAGCATGAGTTAGTATAATATAATGACACTTGATCAACGTGATTATATTACAGTAAGTCATGCTAAGTTTCTAATGGAACGTGATGATTCACAGATTATAACGTCATCATGTACTATGTTACACGAATCTTACATTCTACCTAATCTCCAAACATATCGGGAACATATTCTTTCTGATAATTCTATCTTTTCTCTTGAATTTTGGTAATTTGACAAATCAAGATCGTGCCATTTCAATTTTACTCTTAGAACATTAACTATGTTCATTCCGAAATTCATATCTACGAAATCTGGACCATTATATACGGTGCTTAATCACAAGAAGAGGAAATGAAAGAATGAAGCTCCGAAATAGAAATAGGAGTATAAATCGCAGCAAATAGAATGGAGCATTAACTGTAGATGACAATGATTATAGAAGACAGAAGCAGGGACTTGGAAATATAAGGGAAGATATAAAGCTCAATGACAACCCAAAAATTATAAACCATATATATCAATGCATATAGCAATATAAAGACACGGGAGAACTAAAAATACTATAAAACCAAGAGTATAGTAGAAGTAAATAGATTCTTCCGACGGCAGATGAAAAAGAAGAACGACAGATATGAAAGTGAGGAGTATATCAAGAATCAGCACTGGATGGAGCATATTGACAAATACTTTAAAATATGAGTTGAGGGAGAAAGAATAGAAGGTGTGAGTTGTAAGGAAACGAAGATGGTGGATTTATAGTGAAGTACCAGACAGAACAATCAGGACAGATCATCGCATTTAACCAAAGAGGATTCTAATTTCCTTAATTATCAAAGAACCCAAATCTTATGACGAAGATTTCCTCTAAATCTGAAAATCAACCGTGACTATGTCACTGGTTAAAACGAATATGCATTTATTCATTTCGCTCTTTTGTGATAGCTTCACTTATACTCTTCGCGTAATCAAATTGTTTTATCTATATTACTCAATGATTATAAAACTCTATTTATCAACTCATATTCGTCATAAAAATATTTTTATGGTTAGCCATGACGATCTCGATCAAATTTCGGGACGAAATTTATTTAACGGGTAGGTACTGTAACGACCCGGATTTTTCCGATCATTTTATACCTATGAGATTAATATTTACATAAATTAAACCTTACCAACATGATAAGCAATCCAAATTGTTGAGACTTGTGTTTTTGAAAAGAGTTTTACACAACGTTTGACCGTCCAATTTGACCGATGATATCACGAACTATATAAAATACGATAATTATATGTTTGTGTATATATATGTATTTATATATATTTATCATGATTTAAGGATGGTTTAACATCTCATTGTGTACTAATGACAATGAGTTATAAGTATATTTTGAAACTACTAACTTAAGTTTTCAAAACGATAACTATACGTAACGTTCTTTGACTTAAAACTTATAATGTTTATACATGTATCTTATAGATAAGTATTTAATCACTTTTAAAGGGCTTTTATACATAAAATAATATAAGTATATTTACAAAAGAGAGCTATATTTGAATCCTCGTTCCGTTTCCTCAAGATTTCTATACGTATATCTAGGGTATATGTACCCGTATCATACCCAGCTTCTATAAGTATTTACTATTGGTATATACACATCAAATCAACATCCTAATCAACATTATTACTGCCCTAGATATGAGGTAACTAGGATTTGTCAAGTAGCATGAATTATTAGTAAGAAAACAAAATTAGGAATCCTTTTCTTTCTTTATAAACTAAAAACGTTTTTATGAATGAACACCATTTTTTCACTCCATTTTCTCATACCTACACCCTCATTTCTCTCTCAAAATACTCCTAACTTCAAACTTGATCATCTCCAAGCATTTTCCCCATCATTTAGCTTCAATTACAAGCCTTAAACACCATAAGAAAACTCTTTCAAGAACATATCAAAATAACCACCTATTTGAAGAAGTATACTTCCAACCTTTTAATCAAACTCCACCACTCTTTGATTCTAAGATTTTTTCTTATCTCTTACAGTAACTTTGTCCAAGTAACTTGAGGTAGTAACCTTGTTCATAATTTTATTCGATTCATATTTATATAGCTATCTTATTTTATGTTGTAAAATTTTAACAACAAGAACATAGTTTGAATGATTTCAAACTTGTTTGCAAACTAAATAGATCCTTCTAACTTAACTTTTAAAATACTTCAAGACCTGTAATATATCATAATGATATGCTAACTTAACAAGATATAACTTGGTTTTACAAAGAACATCTTAAAAACTGAATCTACATCGTCGGAGTGCAACCGGAGGCTGTTTTGGGTTGGATAATTAAAAACCATCTTGAACTTTGAATTGGAAGTTCATGTTTTGGAAAAATGATATTTCTTATGAATATGTTAACACATAAAAATTTCATGGTTTAACTCAAAGTGTAAGTATTTTTAGAAAAAATGATCATTAAATGTTGTTTTTATGATGGAAAATGATCACTTTCATAAGTTTCATCAAAGTTTGACCTATAACCTGTGATTTTGAATACAAACTAAGGTATTTTCAGTTCATATTCTTAAAATTTGACTCGATCCAAGGAAATGGCAAGTTGAACCAACAAAAACGGAGTTGTAATGAAGAAACTACGACTAAAACAAGATTGGGTATCCGAAGCTAGTTTAGCTACGAAAATATTTGGAGAAAAAGTAAATTAATCATATCTTTTCTAATTAATATAACATTTTATATATATATATATATATATATATATATATATATATATATATATATATATATATATATATATATATATATAAGTACTTATGATTTGATTTTATATATTTCAGGACCACCCATAAACAACACGAGAAGATTAATCATAAGACCTCATGATTGTATGCAACACGTCATTTGACAACACGGTACTTTATGTACGCAACATGTCATTTGACAACATGGTACCATGGGTCGAGATTAATTCTGATCAATACGAATACGATGGGGTCTTTATTTATTTTATTAAGCAACTAATTGTGGACCACTAACATCGGACTGCTAACTTCGGACTAAGAAAACATTAAAAGTATTATAAGTATATATATATATATATATATATATATATATATATATATATATATATATATATATATATATATATATATATATATATATATATATATATATATATATATATATATATATATATATATATAACGATTACTTGAAAAGAAAATATGTTGATATACTATATATATGGTTAGGTTCGTGATATCTATCGAAGACCAAGTCGTGTTAAATACCTTCAAGGCAAAAGTGAGTTTCATTACTCCCTTTTTATATATATTTTTAGGCTGAGAATACATGCGCTGTTTTATAAATGTTTTACGAAATAGGCACAAGTACTAAAACTAATTTTATATGGGTTTAAACCAGAAATATACCCTTAGCTTGGTAACATTAAACTACTTGTCTATGTACGGTAGGCGCGAATCCTAAAGATAGATCTATTGGGCCTGACAAACCCCATCCTGACTATGAGATGCTTTAGTACTTCGAGGTTATTTTAAACACACCTAATATGGTGTACTTCAGAGGGAAAAACATGAACGTTAAGGCTTGTTACCGGGTGCCTACAACTTATAGAATACTTTTATACACTTGCGAGTGTACGGATATTTATAGAAACTAAAATCTTGTGGTCTATTACTATTACGGAAATGACTGATTATGATAAACTAATGAACTCACCAACCTTTTGGTTGACACTTTAAAGCATGTTTATTCTCAGGTATTAAAGAAATCTTCCGCTGTGCATTAGCTCATTTTAAGGATATTACTTGGAGTCATTCATGACCTACTTTGAAAGACGTTGCATTCGAGTCGTTGAGTTCATTAAGATTAATATTAAGTCAATTATAGTTGGATGTAATATGAAATGGTATGCATGCCGTCAATTTTTGATGTAAAGAAAGTTTGTCTTTTAAAAACGAATGCAATGTTTGTAAAACGTATCATATAGAGGTCAAATACCTCGCGATGTAATCAACTATTGTGAATCGTTTATAATGTATATGAACAGGTCCTTTCAGCCCACTATACTTCGGCCCAACAGAAAAATCCTTTGTCCCAACATCACTAACCTTAAAATTCGCTAGCCCAACTCCTAAATAAAGGATACGGTCCAACAGAAAAAAAAAAGTCCCGGCTAATCATAAAAAAAAAATACACGGACCAAATAAAGGATTCAAATTTATAATAATTCCATGGTTACAAGTGGAGGAAAAAAAAAGGACCACGTTTAAAGTAGCCATCCCTATTTCTTTTTCTTTTATAACCACCGACAAGAACAAGAATAAAACTGCAAGTTGTTCTTATCACAATATAAGATAGAGAGATGAGAGAAAGGCATGAAAGAAGAGATGTGGAAGGTGGCAGTTTACAAAGTGGTACAGTAGCAGCAGAAATAAAGAAGAAGAAATATAGCAAAAGATTATCTAGGTGGTGTGTAGTGGTATTTGCAGGCCGTAGGTGGTGCTTTTTGCCATGATCTTACAGGAACAGAAAATAAATAGAAGTAGCAACTATTGATCGAAGGCTGTAGTAAAGCTGCTGTGGTGTCGGCTGTAAGATGTACATGGTGCTTTGTTGTATGGTGAAGTGGTGGTTAAACAATTTTTAAATCGAAGGGAACAAGTAGTTTAAAAATAGTTAAATGGGTGGTGGTATGGACGTATGGTTACTTTTTACGAATGTTGAAAGAAAATAAGGTAACGGTTTATTGTGGTTTTCGATGAACAGGAGACAGAACTTCGAGCAAAAAGTGGTGATAGTTTGTCCTCGTTTAACAACCCTCATATAGCAGCAACAACAATTTAGTGTAGTGTTTGAGTGGTTTTGTGGTGTTGTGTTAATTCTCAAACAAAACAGGAATAAATACAAGTATCAAGTAGTGATAAGAGAATGATACTAGACAAGAAAGGAAGAAACAAATAGGTAGTTTCAAGTGGGTTTCGTTTATATACTCGATGTTGGTGGTTAAGAGTGTTCGATAGTTGAAGATCATCAAGGTGGTGCTCGACAAGTTGATAGGATGGTGTGTGGTGAGTGAATCAAACCTGAACCCATAATAGTAAATCGTGAATATGATGTTGGTTTGTTTTCGGGAGTAAGAAGGAACAAGAGTCAAGTTTTGTGTCTTGCTTTGGGAATTTGATAAACGATTATTGTGTAGTGAATAAAGGAAAGTATAAATTTAGAATGGTGATTGAAGTATGATCAAGCATATGTATATGTAATATAGGCAGATGGGGAAATCAATCAACAAACAAAAGGTAGTTAGTGGAGTTCAATCAAAACAGTAATATAATTGATATTCGTAAGGAACAAACATGAGAAACAAATACAGTAATTCAATCACAAATTTGGATTCTCTTTACAGTTAGACGTTTCCATCAATTGAAAACAAGATATCAATAATTTTAATATTTATAATATTATAATTATAATATAATTTAAAATATAAACGTGTGAATTTTTAGCCGTCGTCTACTATTCCTTTCACGGACTTGATTTCGTACTCCGTAGTTAATCAATGGCGAAAAAAAAATCTTCAGAAAAATCCAATATCTTTAAATTAAATATTTTTAATTATTCTAGTCATTATTTTATGAAAATAATCATTAATTGTTTAGATAAAAAAAATTAACTCAACTGTCCCCGCTCGATCCTGGGTAAAATATAAAAAGTGGTAAAATTTAACAAACAGCTCCTAAATACATTTTCAATAAGTCTATAATTTATAGAACTTATTTTTGGATCACTGTTTATTTTACATGCTGAGTTTCTAATGGAATGTGATGATTCACAGATCATAACGTCATCATGTGCCACTATTATCCTTATCAAGAAAATCAGCATCATCAAGATCTACTGGTTTGTCTTTAGAACCAGTAGCTGTATCAGAAACTACTGGCTCGTCCTTACCAGTACCTTGGTCAGCATCACCAGCAGAAGTTGATGAGAAAGAAGCTGATATCAGAAGGTACTGGTAATATGGCCGAAACGAACGGTTTTGTTTATGCGGTGTCGTTAGGCCGCAAGGTGTCAGAATCAACTACCAAGAGAGGGGTAATGGTTTTAAATTTATATTTAGCGGGCCTAAATTGTAATACTCCTTATTATGAGTAAGGAAAGTGATGCGTGCGTTACAATACATCTATTTACCCTTCTAAATTTATATTTGACTTAAACACTACAATCAAGCACATACAACTAACGAGCACTTAAAACCTGGTTATTATAGCACTTTAATGTAAGTATTCTTATCAAGTTCGTCCCAAAGGAAGAAGTGTAAGTTGGTTATTTGAACTAGTAATTGTCCTAGGCTTTGTATGATTGGGGGGGTTTTGATTGATATTAACTAACAACTAAAACTTGTGCAATTAAACAAATCTAAATTAACAAACTAACAAGAAGCGAGAAAAAAGTAGTAAAGTATTAAAGACTTAAATCAATTAACTAAGATGTGTTCACTTATCCAATCCTCTCTACGCTTGGCTTTCCCCGTTTTGCCTATTTTGTTATCTCATAAGTTGTTGAACTATTAAATGTTAGAATCACTTCTAAACTGTAGTGACCCGGAAAATTTCGACTAATTTTAAACCAAACTCTCGATACGATATTATATTTTTGAGACGATAAGAAAAGTCTGTTAGGTTGAGTCTTAAAGATTTTGAACTATTTTTATGAATACAATTACCCTTCGACTGTTCTCGACGATTCACGAATAATTAAATGTATATATATATATATATATATATATATATATATATATATATATATATATATATATATATATATATATATATATATATATATATATATATATATATATATATATATATATATATATATATATATATATATATATATATATATATATATATGTATAAATACTACTTGTAAAATATATAAAATAACATTAAATCTATTTATTTAAAAATATATAATATATAATTGTGTGATAAAACTTGTTATTTAAAAACTGATTATATATAGAGAGAGAATAAATGGAAAATGAATGATTTCGAGCCTAATTAGTAAACGTCAGTAACATTCGGTTTACGTTTCGTTAGTTTTAATATAGATATATTACATGTTCATGAAGAACTAAAATAAAAGTTGAACTATAAATCGATAACGAAGATGTTAGATTTGTAAAAATATTTTTGCCTTTTTAAGTTTAAATATTAGTACTCCGTACATATAAATTGGAACAGAAAATAAATAATAATCGAACCTTTTTGATCAGGTTTCAAACAGTTAATGAGTGAAATAATTAAATATATTTAATCTAAAAATTTGGGATTTTTAGGGACACTTCTATACGTTAACTGTTTAGCAATGGACACGATATAGCACTCCGTGAAAACTGTCGGTATAAGTGTACAAAACCTCGGCTGCTATCTAATTTTAATTACTGTGCTTACTGTGCTTGATTGAGGAATCATGCTTTAATTTTTGTTATTAATACTAATTAATTTATTGTTAAAAGTTTCTGCATTATTCAATTTATAAGATCAAGTTTGTTACGCATCCCCGTCACTTTTTCAATTTCCTGTTTGATGATTGAGATTCATAATAAATTGGATACTGTTTGTTGATTGAAATGTATACTATAATTGGAGTTAGTATCTTGTCTCTGCATATTTTTTTTTTGTTACAATCCCATCAGGTTATCTATTTATATTTATACATATATCAACATATTGACTTGTGAAAGACAACACAACAAATCCATCACATTTTCAATTCCCTCTAATTGTGTAACCTTCTATCATCACCAACATATAATTCCCCCTACTCTCTTCTTGCCTTCTTTTCTGTTGGAGTTGTGATCAAACACCAACCATCGCCACGTTACGCCATGAACACCCACACAACACCACCTTCATCTAATCAAACATCATCGAGTTTGTTACTGCACTTTGATCTGTCCAGGTTTCTTTTTGCCACAACTACGAAGACACACCATCAAACAACCTCTTATGATTTGCTACTACTCAACAAGCTTTTCCCACCTGGATATGTGTCGTTACCTGCTCCCACTGTTTTTGTATTTGATTATGCTACTCAGTTGTTCCTGGTTACCGTCCACCTCATCTTTAACTCTACGATCGCCACCACCTTCTTGAGCCTCTCCACCATGACATTCCACACCCTACACCGTCTCTCTCTTTCTCTCTCTCTCTCTCTATCTCTCTCTCTATCAAGTTATGTTGAAGACCATCGAACCCACAACTGTTTCTATTCACCGTTTTGTTCGAAAAATCCACAATTTATACTAGCATATTTCTGTTTTCTGTTTTTAATTCGAATAACCATCAAACCCATGAGACAATCACCCACATGAAACTCGAGTTTTACTACTGATCCTGTTTTAAGGTCATTCGATCACCACCACCCTCACCAAGCCATTTTTTAATCATTGTTAAACCCTTCTATACGCTACCTACTACTACTATTGTTTGCCTGACATTGCTAAACATTTCTGTTTTATTTTGATCAGTATCTATGTATAGAACTGCTGCTGCTTATGCTCGATTAATCACAAAACCACCTATCTAAGTGTTTCTACAACTCTTCTGTTTCGATTTCTTTTCCAAATGTAAATAAATTGTCGACTATTGTTTTTGCCGTTGGTCATTTGCTTTTCATGGTGGGCCGAAGGAAACCTCACCCATTCAATTTTGTTTAAAGGTATAAGTATAGTATTAGTATTATATTTAATATACCGGTCATTCATCTGTTATGATTAATTGGAAAATGACGTGGGATAAAGAGATATCCATGTTACAAGACGGGCCATTTAAATCAATCCAAAATAAATGGGCCATTAAACTCTAAACGGACTTGTAACATCTTAATCCTTATGGGCCTGATGGGATAGTAAAGATCGTGATCGAGCATGAATACCTATGTTCCTGTCTCTTTTTTCTTTTTGTTTCGTCGAACCACCAAACACCCTCATGTTGTTACAGTCTTCTATTGCCACTCATATGGATCGAACAAATAAGTTTAGTTGCTATTTTTGAGTGCCACTTCGACTATCGAGAACCACCAACACAACCCCTCTATCACTATATTATTTTTTTCCCTTTCGATGAATGCTGAAAGAGATGGAAAATGATTTGGATAATTCGAAATGCTTATGAGAATTATGATGATCACGATGAGCATGAATGGGTTTAGAAGAACGCAGTAGCGTTGATAAGTTAAATAAATTAATATGCGAAATATTTCAGAAAGCAGCTAATGGTTCAACGGTTTAAGGGTGTGTGTGTTACCAAGAGGTCTAGGGTTTGATTCTTAGCCAGGACAAGTATATATACATATATTTTATTTTTATTCGACTGGGCTGAAAACCTGCTGTTAGGCCGTACTGATTCTGTTGGGTCGTGTTTGTGTAGTCGGGCCGAGATTAGGGATAAAATAAAATGATATATGAGTTAATCTCAGAAAAACTATACTGGATGAATAGTATTGGTGTTTGTTATGTCAACAAGAGGTCGTGAGTTCGAATCCTGGCTAAAGCAGTTTATCTTCCTTTTTGGAAGCCTTTTCTCTTAAGGTAGTATTATTATTATTATTATTATTATTATTATTATTATTTTTATTATTATTATTATTATTATTTATTATTATTATAATTATCAATGTTATTCTAAAAATTATCATTTTAGTTAAAATTATAAAGATTATCATTTTTTATTGAAAGTAACAATAATTAGGTCACTAAGAATAATATATAAACTTGTTCGATTACCATTATATGTGTTAATATATATATAAATGATATAGTTTCGTGAATCCGAGACCAACCCTGCATTGTTCAATATAGTCATATGTATTTTTACTACAAAATACATTTGGTGAGTTTCATTTGCTCCCTTTTCCTCTTTACATTTTTGGGCTGAGAATACATGCAAATGCTTTATGAACTGTTTTACAATATTTATATGCGTGAGGTCATTTGATTCCCTTTTACTCTTTACATTTTTGGGACTGAGAATACATGCGCTACTTTTACTACTGCTTTATTAAATATTTTTGAAATACATTTTGAACTGCCAATACATGAAATGCTTTTATAAATGTTTGACGAGATAGAAACAAGCAAAACATTCCTCAAATGAATTATGTGGACATGATAATTGCCACCATTGAATTATGTGGACGTGATAATTGCCACAATTGATATGAATATTTTTTCCCTGATTATTATTGCTTGGTAACCTAAGAATTAGGGAACATCACGAATATTTAGAATTAGTGCACGCCTAATTCAAGCAAATCCTAAAGGTAGCTACCGGGTTTAACACCCCACCCAGAATGTTCACTAGACGGAAGGGCTAGTGGGCGTGGTGTTTAGTACTTCGAAGTTTATATGATTATTATATAGATGAGATGTTCTATTTTGGGGATATTATTATGCGCATTATATGTTAAGGTCGGTTACCAAGCCAAGTTATGAAAGCAATGAAAAGTGAATGTTATGTATCGAGAGAATGATTTTATTCACAGGTTATGTGTACGTTATTTTTGTGCACAAGATATGTGTAGAGTTACTAAGATTTATGAAAGATGATTTCGTACACGAGAAAGGTGTACTGTATTTAAAAGATATCGCATGTACATTACAGGTGGGTATAGGATTCGGGCCCATTTGTACCATGCAGCATTCAAATCTTGTGGTCTATCAAAATGATGAATTTTATTTTTTTATGATAAACTTATGAACTCACCAACCTTTTGGTTGACACTTGAAAGCATGTTTATTCTCAGGCATGAAAGAAATCTTCCGCTGTGCATTTACTCATATTACATGGAGTCGTTCATGGCATATAGAAGTCAGAACCTCGCAATGGGACCAACTGTTGAAGACTTCATCCATATGGATTAGGACGGGTCACTACAGGTGGTATCAGAGTGGTGGTCTTAGCGAACCAGGTCTTGCATTAGTGTGTCTAACTGATAGTTGTTTAGATGCATTAGTGGGTCTGGACTTCGACCGTGTCTGCATGTCAAAAGTTTTTCTTTTCATTTCGTGTCAAAAATTACCTGCTTATCATTCTTAGGGAATCACTTGCTTATCATCTTAAAGTCTAGACAAGTCTTCCTGCCTCTATTACATAGACAGTGTATAGATAAATTCATATCTTAGCGTATTTGTTATTGTTAACTTTGCCTGACAGGTTCTGTAGATTCCTCCGTAACTTATGGGATTTTAGTATTATATATGCATATGTAAGTTATGTATTGCAGGGTACTAATCTACATCCTATAATCTATTTCCTATCAAAAATCCTTCATCTGATCGTACGAGATGAATCCCTCAACCAGTTCAAGTCCTTCAGATTTCAATAGCTATTCCGATAGTTATTCCGACAGCTTTTCCGACATGGATGTTCACCTAAGCTCCGGAGGCAGCGTCACCAGAATGAATCAACCTATCAACCATCCCCAATTGATCTGATAGGTTTGTAGTCGACTTAATCAATGGAGACGCGAAGAAGGCGATCCTTTTCACCAACCGAATTTACCTCTTGGCCATGAACCTGAAGCACTTACCCGCGAACCAGTCCGAAACACCATTTTCACCCTAATTTCCCCGAATATCTCACCACGATTATATTCTATCTAAAATTCTAAACCGTATTCATCCGCTCGTTCTGACCGACAATTATCCCGTAATAATGGAAGAAGTCAACGAGCTTCGCGCTAGAGTAATCAATTTGAAAAATATGGTGCAAAACGTATCATCTTCAACAACATCACCGGCACCAACAGTACCATCAGTAACAACACCAGTACCATCAACAATCCATGCCTCAACATCTCATTCTGTACCTCGAGCATAATTTTCGTTCTACATCTTGTCCTACATCGATTATCTTCGTTCTATGTATGGTTCTACATCCTTGATCTTCGTTCGACATGGCAATTATGTAATCTCTAATGTTTTAAAGATTATGTACTCTAGTTCTAGCCGTAAATCTGATGAGTTTAATATCACATTGACTCATTAAATCCATGATTACGTCTGAAGAAAATATATATGTATATATGTTTTCATAAAGATTGTAATTAAAATTTTTAGTGTACAAACTGTTAATGGTGAAAATATTTTAACGGGTAGGTAATAACCGAGGAATATTTAGATTTCGCATTAATAAGTTACACTGTACATTCTTCGAACCTGAATCAACAGTCATTTACTATCCTACCTACATCCACAGATATACGAATCCGTTCACCACAGAATAACCATTTTCATTCAATTTCATATTTGGATTTTGACCTATCAGAATTCAACAAGTGGTATAATGAAGAAAACATTTGACAAAATAAAATTTGTTAGAAACAAACAAATTAACTATGAGAAATTTTGCTAAGAATTCACGCTAATTGCTCCTAGCTAATTGTTCCTAGCTAACTGATTACATTTTATTTATCGCAATTTAATTATCGCAATTTATATTCTCTCAATTTTATTTATCGCCATTTAATTTCTGTTATTTATTTTACGCACTTTAAATATCGGGACACGTATACAAGGTTTTGACATATCATATCGACGCATCTATATATATTATTTGGAATAACCATAGACACTCTATATGCAGTAATGCTGGAGTTAGCTAAACAGGGTTAAGTTTAATTCTACAATAATATATATAGTTTGAGTTGTGATCAAGTCTGAGACATGTACACGGGTTACGATACGTATTAATTAATTCGAATATTATATATTAAACTATATATGAATTATTAGACTGTAACTGTGGACTATCGATTGTGGACTAATAATATTGAACAATTAAAATGAATTAAAATATTGAATATAACATATGAAACTAAATATTTCTTCAAGTTTGCCACTTGATCTCATCTTAAACCTCATTTGTATCTTGACGATTACAATCTACATTCAAACCTTTCATAATTCTTGAAAACACATCAATCGAGAGGATGAACCAACCGTACTTCGTCTATGGAAGGAAAGATTTATGCATATAGTTGTGCACCTGAAAAACTCTCGGAAACTGAGTAAACGTTTAACACGTAGCTGTGCTAATTCCTTTAGCGTTATTATTACCCAAAATAACTTTGCAGTTTTTTTTCAAAATAGCCAATTTTGTCACAGCTCCAACAAGACAACTTCGACTTTTCATTCGAAACAACCTTATTATAATCTCGATATATATGTGCGCTCTTTTATTGTTACCGGAAAACCTTTCATATTCCACCATACTACCATCAACGTTTAATCATCTAAAAACACAATTCTCCTGAAACCACCTCGGATTGATAACCGACGATTCAGATATGACTACATTAAATGCAGAGAAAATAGTAAAATTGTAGATGGCCTAAATGGCCAAGGGTTTGATGATAAAGAATGGAGTGTTGGGAACGCTCGATTAAAAATTTGGTACTGAAAAACCGATTGAGCTAACCATGAAGGATATCTAGGAGAAATACAAGGACCAAACTCTATATTCAAAGAATCCAGATAATTCTGTATCCGATGAAATCTTTAGAGAATATCTTGTTCCGTACTCATGTTAAATCTTGTGGAAAAATCTTTCTTCCTCAACCTTCGATCCTAGAAATTCTGAAAATATCATCATAAATATCTTTGATATTTCTGAGGATATTTTCATAAATATTCTTGTCAGAAATTATCTACCTCTTCGTGTTTTATGTATTCTATTATATTGGAAACTTCTATAAAATCTAAGTATAAATTATGGATGATTTGTGAAGAAGTGTTGGGAATTGAAGCATGAGTTAGTATAATATAATGACGCCCGGCCAATGTGGTTATATTACAGTAAGTCATATAATATAATGACGCCCGGCCAATGTGGTTATATTACAGTAAGTCATGCTGAATTTTTAATGGAACGTGATGATTTACAGACAATACCGACATCATGTACCATGTTACATAACTCTTTCATTCTACTTAACTTCTAAACATATCAAGAGATTATTTTTCTTGATAATTCTATCCTTACCGTGATTCCAACAGTTTACTAATTAATCATGATATCACATTTTCTTTCTGATCAGAAGATTTCCTTAAATTCCTTGAATTCCGAAAAATCCACCATGACTACGTCAAAAGTTAAGACGAAATTTTTCACTCTTTTGTGATAGCTTCACTCGTACGCTTCACATGATCGAATCGTTTTATCTATATTAATCAATAATGATAAAACTCTAACTCATATTCGTCATGAAAACATTTTTATTGTTAGCCATGACGACCTCACTTAAATTTCGGGACGAAATTTCTTTAACGGGTAGGTACTGTAGTGACCGGAAAATTTCGACTAATTTTAAACCAAACTCTCGATACGATATTATATTTTTGAGACGATAAGAAAAGTCTGTTGGGTTGAGTCTTAAAGATTTTGAACTATTTTTATGAATACAATTACCCTTCGACTGTTCTCGACGATTCACGAATAATTAAATGTAAATATATATATATATGTATATAAATACTACTTGTAAAATATATAAAATAATATTAAATCTATTTGTTTAAAAATATATAATATATAATTGTGTGATAAAACTTGTTATTTAAAAACTGATTATATATAGAGAGAGAATAAATGGAAAATGAATGATTTCGAGCCTAATTAGTAAACGTCAGTAACATTCGGTTGACGTTTCGTTAGTTTTAATATAGATATATTACATGTTCATGAAGGACTAAAATAAAAGTTGAACTGTAAATCGATAACGAAGATGTTAGATTTGTTAAAAATATTTTTATCTTTTTAAGTTTAAATATTAGTATTCCGTACATATAAATTAGAACAGAAAATAAATAATAATCGAACCTTTTTGATCAGGTTTCAAACAGTTAATGAGTGAAATAATTAAATATATTTAATCTAAAAATTTGGGATTTTTATGGACACTTCTATACGTTAACTGTTTAGCAATGGACACGATATAGCACTCCGTGAAAACTGTCGGTATAAGTGTATAAAACCTCAGCTGTTATCTAATTTTAATTACTGTGCTTACTGTTCTTGATTGAGAAATCATGCTTTAATTTTTGTCATTAATACTAATTAATGTAATGTTAAAAGTTTCTGCATTATTCAATTTATAAGATCAAGTTTGTTACGCATCCCCGTCACTTTTTTAATTTCCTGTTTGATGATTGAGATTCATAATAAATTGGATACTGTTTGTTGATTGAAATGTTTACTATAATTAGAGTTAGTATCTTGTCTCTGCATATTTTTTTTTGTTACAATCCCAACAGGTTATCTATTTATATTTATACATATATCAACATATTGACTTGTGAAAGACAACACAACAAATCCATCACATTTTCAATTCCCTCTAATTGTGTAACCTTCTATCATCACCAACATATAATTCCCCCTACTCTCTTCTTGCCTTCTTTTCTGTTGGAGCTGTGATCAAACACCAACCATCACCACGTTACATCATGAACACCCACACAACACCACCTTCATCTAATCAAACACCATCGAGTTTGTTACTGCACTTTGATCTGTCCAGGTTTCTTTTTGTCACAACTATGAAGACACACCATCAAATAACCTCTTATGATTTGCTACTACTAGACAAGCTTTGCCCACCTGCATATGTGTCGTTACCTGCTCCCACTGTTTTCGTATTTGATTATGCTACTCAGTTGTTCCTGGTTACCGTCCACCTCATCTTTAACTCTACGATCGCCACCACCTTCTTGAACCTCTCCACCGTGAGCTTCCACACCCTACACCATCTCTCTCTTTTTTTTTCTCTCTCTCTCTCTCTATCTCTCTCTCTCTATCAAGTTATGTTAAAGACCATCGAACCCACAACTGTTTCTATTCGCCATTTTGTTCGAAAAATCCACAATTTCTACTAGCATATTTATGTTTTCTGTTTTTAATTCGAATAACCATCAAACCCATGAGACAATCACCCACATGAAACTCGAGTTTTGCTACTGATCCTGTTTCAAGTTCATTCGATCACCACCACCCTCACCAAGCCATTTTTTAATCATTGTTAAACCCTTCTATACGCTACCTACTACTACTATTGTTTTCCTGACATTGCTAAACATTTCTGTTTTATTTCGATCAGTATCTATGTATAGAACTGCTGCTGCTTATGCTCGATTAATCACAAAACCACCTATCTAAGTGTTTCTACAACTCTTCTGTTTCGATTTCTTTTCCAAAAGTAAATAAATTGTCGACTATTGTTTTTGCTATTGGTCATTTGCTTTTCGTGGTGGGCCGAAGGAAACCTCACCCATTCAATTTTGTTTAAAGGTATAAGTATAGTATTAGTATTATATTTAATATACCGGTCATTCATCTGTTATGATTAATTGGAAAATGACGTGGGATAAAGAGATATCCATGTTACAAGACGTGCCATTTAAATCAATCCAAAATAAATGGGCCATTAAACTCCAAACGGACTTGTAACATCTTAATCCTTATGGGACTGATGGGATAGTAAAGATCGTGATCGAGCATGAATACCTATGTTCCTGTCTCTTTTTTTCTTTTTGTTTCGTCGAACCACCAAACACCCTCATGTTGTTACAGTCTTCTATTGCCACTCATATGGATCGAACAAATAAGTTTAGTTGCTATTTTTGAGTGCCACTTCGACTATCGAGAACCACCAACACAGCCCCTCTATCACTATATTATTATTATTTTCCCTTTCGATGAATGCTGAAAGAGATGGAAAACGATTTGGATAATTCGAAATGCTTATGAGAATTATGATGATCACGATGAGCATGAATAAAGATGATGATATATAAGATTGATGATGATACTAAATGGGTTTAGAAGAACGCAGTAGCGTTGATAAGTTAAATAAATTAATATGCAAAATATTTCATAAAGCAGCTAATGGTTCAACGGTTTAAGGGTGTGCGTGTTACCAAGAGGTCTAGGGTTCGATTCTTAGCCAGGACAAGTATATATACATATATTTTATTTTTATTCGACTGGGCTGAAAACCTGCTGTTGGGCCGTACTGATTCTGTTGGGCCATGTTTGTGTAGTCGGGCCGAGATTAGGGATAAAATAAAATGATATATGAGTTAATCTCAGAAAAACTATACTGGATGAATAGTATTGGTGTTTGTTGTGTCAACAAGAGGTCGTGAGTTCGAATCCGGGCTAAAGCAGTTTATCTTCCTTTTTGGAAGCCTTTTCTCTTAAGGTATTATTATTATTATTATTATTATTATTATTATTATTATTATTATTATTATTATTATTATTATTATTATTATTATTATTATTATTATTATTATTATTATTATTATTATTATTGTTATTATTATTATTATTATTTATTTATTATTATAATTATTAATGTTATTCCAAAAATTATCATTATAGTTAAAATTATAAAGATTATCATTTTTTATTAAAAGTAACAATAATTAGGTCACTAAGAATAATATATAAACTTGTTCGATTACCATTATATGTGTTAATATATATATATAAATGATATAGGTTCGTGAATTCGAGACCAACCCTGCATTGTTCAATATAGTCATATGTATTTTTACTACAAAATACATTTGGTGAGTTTTATTTGCTCCCTTTTACTCTTTACACTTTTGGGCTGAGAATACATGCAAATGTTTTATTAACTGTTTTAAAATATTTATATGTGTGAGTTCATTTGATTCCCTTTTACTCTTTACATTTTTGGGACTGAGAATACATGCGCTACTTTTACTACTGCTTTATTAAATATTTTTGAAATACATTTTGAACTGCGAATACATGAAATGCTTTTATAAATGTTTGACGAGATAGACACAAGCAAAACATTCCTCGAATGAATTCTGTGGACGTGATAATTGCCACCATTAAATTATGTGGACGTGATAATTGCCACAATTGATATGAATATTTTTCCCCTGATTATTATTGCTTGGTAAGCTAAGAATTATGGAACATCACTAATTTTGAGAATTAGTGCATGCCTAATTCACGCGAATCCTAAAGGTAGCTACCGGGTTTAACACCCCCACCCAGAATGTTCACTAGACGGAAGGGCTAGTGGGCGTGGTGTTTAGTACTTCGATGTTTATATGATTATTATACAGACGAGATGTTCTGTTTTGGAGATATTATTATGCGCATTATATGTTAAGGTCGGTTACCAAGCCAAGTTATGAAAGCAATGAAAAGTGAATGTTATGTATCGAGAGAATGATTTTATTCACAGGTTATGTGTATGTTATTTTTGTGCACAAGATATGTGTACGGTTACTAAGATTTATGAAAAATGATTTCGTACACGAGAAAGGTGTACTGTATTTAAAAGATATCGCATGTACATTACAGGTGGGTATAGGATTCGGGCCCATTTGTACCATGCAGCATTTAAATCTTGTGGTCTATCAAAATGATGAATTTTATTATTTTATGATAAACTTATGAACTCACCAACCTTTTGGTTGACACTTGAAAGCATGTTTATTCTCTGGTACGAAAGAAATCTTCCGCTGTGCATTTACTCATATTACATGGAGTCGTTCATGGCATATAGAAGTCAGAACCTCGCAATGGGACCAACTGTTGAAGACTTCGTCCAGATGGATTAGGACGGGTCACTACATAAACCTCAAATCAAATGATACTCCACGAATTCACATAAGCTTTGTATCATAAGATTGAGTTAAGCATGTTTTGGTCATTAAGATTGAGCTTGAGTTAATATCACTTAAAACTCCCAACTATCGAAATCATTTAAGATAATCGGCACTACTATGTTGACTAAAGGCCAATTGAAAACCAACCTAGATCAAGAACACAATCACTTGTAATTCCCTAGCTAGTTGTCTAGATCTCCTAAGGTGTTGAAGCACACATTGATTCACTTCTCAAATCACTAAGAGAGCTACTCAACATATGTAATCAAAGTCAAGCCTAAAACAAACTCATAGCAATGGTTCTTTAGCCAACTCAACAACACATGATCATGTAATTCATTCAAACAATAATATTCAATTGATTTGGGGCAAACACTAGCATTAGAGATTCATAGATAAGCAAACATAAGAGATTTAGCCAATCATGGCTAAAACCAACTAATAATAAGCATAGAAATGTAAATCTTCATCATATTCAAGCTATTACAGGTAATTAAAGCAAAGTAATAAGAGTAAAGTGATGGTTACAACTAATTAATGCAAAATATATAAAGCAAAGTGGAGATTACAACCCAAAATGTAAAGAAAATGAAGATCTAAGCTAAGTGATGGTGAATCTTGAGCAATCTTCCTTAAATCCTCCCTTAATCTCCAATGGATGATGAAATTAGGGTTTTGTGTGTGAAATTTGGACCCTAGGCAGCTGTTCTCAAAGATGCACATGAGAAATGACCTAATCTCGTTCCTTTTATAGTGCTGAAAATCTGGGCTGAAACAGCGTCAGGAGCGCCGCTTTTACTTCAGGAGCGCCGCTTTGGGTGAGGAGCGACACTTTTGGCCCTGATCAGGAATGACGCTTTTAGTGAGGAACGACGCTTTTGCTCACTGATGAGAAATGGAGACAAATCGTGCACAATAACGGCACTTTTAAACCTGGAGCGGCTCTTTTAGTCCTTCAGGAGCGGCGCTCCTATACAGGAGCGGCGCTTTTGGTGCTGTTCCCTGCACTTGTCATTTTCTTAGCCAATTTTGCCCAAGATTTGGTCAATTTTACACCAAATCAACTCCTTAGCCCATTATTTACCAATTAGCTCAATAACACACTAAATATGCCCCGAGATAGTCAAAAACCGAGCAAAGGGAGGTAGATATCGCGAGATAAACATATATAAATTGAGCGATATCAAACCCCCTACATTTAAACTTTGCTTGTCCTCAAGCAAACAATCAAAAAACAAGCTTTGGAGATAGAGAACGAACAAGTGAACAATGCCAAATTGCAAAAAAGTTTAGGCTCAAAGTGATACCTTTCATAAATAAGCACTTGATGGCTAGAGTGTTCTCCAAAGACTTGCACTTGCTAGGACCAAGCATAATCATCCTCTTCTTCTACTAAACAAAAGATTAACTCAAGATCCAAATAATCTCTTCAATGTCATAGCTTCACATCTTCAATCCTTAAACAAAATCATGAACATAATTCAAGCCTAAGTCTACCTGAACCAATCATGCTACCGGTCAAAGTCAACTTCATCTACGAGAAGGCCATCAATCATCAATCAATAAGCATCAAATCTATACAAACTCGAACTTGACCTCCTTGACCTTGACCAATTATGTAGGATTCATGGGATAGCCATAAACTCATCAAACTAATCAATCTCAATCTAGAATCAACCTACTCAAACAAGCTCAAATTGTACTCAAAATATGTAAAATGCACCCGAAATGAACAAGGGCCATGAAAATTGTACACATCACCACTAATCATGAAATAATGCATCGTGTAAAGAATATCCTTCCTGGAAAGAATGCTCACCTCATCAAACCGCATTGGCTATCCCTCTTTCAACTCTGATGTGTGCGAGGTGGTGTATAAAATAGTTATAATTTTTACAAGGAAATACTATCAAATACGATACAATTTTACACAAGTGATTTGTTTATTTATAGAATGGATATACCTAAACCTTGCTACAACACTTATAGGCAGTGTACCTAATCGTACAGTAGTGTAGTTTTTAGTAAGTCCGGTTCGTTCCACAGGGATCTTTTAAACAAGCTTAACGCTATATTTTTAAGAACTATAAAAAATACAAAAATATATATATAAGTAATTTTATTTATAAAAGGGGGATTTTACCGTTTAATGACCGGTTTGTCGACTTTAAAACTTTAGTCGCAGTTAAAACCTAATGTAAAATATTAAAAATAAATATAACTTAATTTAAAGCGTAAATTAAATAACGATAATGAAATTGCGATAAGTAAAAGTGCGATAAAATAAAATTACGATAATTAAAGAGTACGATAATTAAAAATGCAATTAAATAAAATGACAATAAATAAAAGTGCGATAATTAAAAGTGCAATTAAATATGAAATATATAAATTATGCTTATTTAAAATTCCGTAATTATGATGTTCGACGTGTTGATTTTAGTTTTATTACCATGGGTTAATTGTCCTTTGTCCTAGATTATTCAATATGTCCGTCTGGTTTTTGTCCATAACAGTCCATCAGTCATAAATATAAAGTGCGAGTGTCCTCGTCAAATTATCCTTATATCCGAAGTCAAATATTACAACTAATTTGGGGACTTAAACTGTAACAAGGTCTTAATACTTTGTTTAATAATTACACCAGGATATCGACTGCGTGTAACCCAAGGTTTTAGTACTTTGTTAACAATTACGCCAAGTGTCCTTGTACATAATTCACCCCTGTTTTAATAAGTCTATTAACTATTAATTCATTCCCATGTCCAGTTAAATGAACGATTATTCGTACATATAAATATCCCGCCCATCGTGTCCGATCGAGTGTATGTGGTTATTTATAGGTACGTCTAATTGTAAATCTTTATTTTAAATTAACAAACTATCATTTAGTTAAACAAATATAAAGCCCATTAATAGCCCATAGTCTAATTTCCACAAGTGTCATTCTTTTGTCCAAACCCCAATTATGGTACAAAGCCCAATTACCCAATTTTAATATTTAGCCCAACATCACGATTACTTCGGAATTAAATAAGCATAATAATAACTTAGCTACGAGACATTAAATAAAAAATAACATTAACCATAACTTACAGTGATTAAAAATAGCGTAGCGTTACACGGACAGAATTTCGACTTACACCCTTACAACATTCGCTAACATACCCTTATTATTAGAATTTAAAATTAAAATTAAAATTAAAATATAATATATATATATATATATACGTATGATAGATAGAGAGATGGATGGATATATGATAAAAACTTAGCCAAAACACGCGAATTTATAGCATGTGGCCTGGATTTCAGGGCCATGCGATCGCATGGAAAATAAGCCTACAGGATATGCGATCGCATGGAGGTAGGTATCAGCTCATACTCCTTTGTTTTCTTGTTTGCCGACGTTTATAATATATAATATAATATATAAATAATTTATATAATTATTTAAATATTATATTATATTCTTGTGCATAGTTGACTCATAATTTTTAGTCTGTTGCATCGAGCGTTGAGAGTTGACTTTGGTCCCGGTTCCGCATTTTCGAACGTCCTTGTGTACAATTTAATATCTTGTATTTTGCGTTTCGCGTCTTGTACTCTTGTAATTTTGAGACGTTTCTCATCAATAATTGGAACCACTTTGATTGTATTTTGTACTTTTGAGCTTTTTGGTCGTTTGCGTCTTCAATTCGTCGAATTTGTCTTTTGTCTTCACCTTTTATTATTTAAACGAATATCACTTGTAAATAGAACAATTGCAACTAAAATCTTGTCTTTCTTGATGGATAATGCTATGAAATATATGTTCGTTTTTAGCATTATCAAATATTCCCACACTTGAGCGTTGCTTGTCCTCAAGCAATATAGTCTTGAAATAAAAATACTAGAATCACTTCTTTATTCTTCACACTTTGTACATCAGTGATTTCTATACGGCGGTATGAACAATGGTAGTAACGATGTGGTTTACAGTTCCACATGACTATGAAAATTTAGATCCTTTAGGAAATTGGATCTTTATGAAAACATTTGATCTTTTGAAAATACAATCTAGCTTTTACCCTAGATAAGTTTTCCGGAATAACCCTTCACCGGTGTTACAAAATGTTTTTGTGGGTTTGGTGGTTTTCAGATTTGAAAATTTTAGCTCAAAACTTGCGGTTTTGTGTCACCCACTTGCTAACCTTGTATTGGGAAAGCAACACGTCCAGTATACTTGCTCTGTATATTACCTTTCGGTAAACTACCGTCCGGCTGTAAAGGAAAGCGTTGAACAAGCAACTGTTGAGGCAATGTCCCCTGACATGCTTTTAATTATGGTCTATAACATGTCGGATACAATTACTATCCTTTGTAGGAGCAATAGTAAAGCTCACCCTTATAGTTTTTCGGTCTGGCACAAGGTCCTGTCTTTGACCATGCTATGCAACCACCGTTCTTATGGTTGACACTCGATTTGCTTCAGGTGACCTAATGAATTCTAGGTGAATTCCTAGGATTTTACGTTCAATGGTAATGAACGCATTGAAAATGGATTTTCAGAAAACAAATCGGTTTGTAATTTTGATCAAAATATTTTCTCGTTCAAACTCGAGTTTAGATATCATTGAATTCCATGAGTTTGTAATTCTCAATCTTTAAGGTCAATCTCTAGGATTGAGTAATATCAGTCTTAAAAGCTGATTTTTAATCTTTAAGGAGATTATCCTTTTCTGGGGATCTGATTCATTAGTCTTATCAAGCTAATTTGCACGGTGCCCTCCTCATTTTACGAGACAGATCCTCTCATGGTTAGGATAAGCCTGACCACTTGGCGACCCTGTTTGATGCTGAGGTCCGTGGATTTCCTGCTGATTTTAGAGATGACTTTTCTAGATTTTTCGTCAACCTACGGCTGGTCTGGACGACAACTTCATGACCTAAATCAAGAAGCGCGTTTCGTTTTCAGAAGACTTTACTTCCTTTTAATGATGGAATTGATTCATCGTGTAGATCCATCTTTCTTTCAAAAGTATTACAATAAATCGGGTAAAATGGTTAATTTTGTCCAAAACAAAAGTATCTTTGTACAAAATATGTGATATATGTTTTAAAAAACTTGGTAATTTTTCCCACACTTGGTTTTTATTTTCCTTTTTATTGTCCTCTATTCCATTTTAAATGAATTTTAACATTTTGGTTTGTTTCTCAATTTATGTCCTTTTCGAGGTAACAATAATTTCGGTATTAACACTTAGTTTTATCGTTCATAAATATGTATAAACATGATTTTGAATTCATTTAATTGAAAATTTTGAAAATTTTACTAGAATTGGGTAGTCAGTATATAAGACTAGGACTGTTCTTTATTATCAGAGAGCACTAGATTTTAATACAACTACTGCGTTACTAGTATTTTTAATGGTAACCAAGTGTTTAAATTTAAAATTTTAAAAATCTGAAAGAATTTAACCCCTTATCACACTTAAGATCTTGCAATGCCCTCATTTGCAAGAAATCATTAACAATTTAAATTATTGAGGGTGATTAGCGTAGAAAAATGATTAAGTTTTACCAAAGTTTCCAAACATATTGGCGTTTGTTTGTTGAATGATAAATGGTGCACATCATTTGTTCATTCCGTCTTGTTGTTACATCATATTTGTTTTTCGTTTTGTCGTCAAAATTAGTAGCTTTTGCTGAACTTAATGTCAGTCTTTGAAAATGCGTTGTTTTATCCTGTTGTGTACATGAAATAGAATACATACAATACAAATATAAACATGCATGGTAATTTGAAATGGGACTTAAAATCCCACTTTCAAATCAAATATGAAATATTAGTACAAAATAATAAAAATATTAAACAATACATTAATGTATCACAATATCATATGTTTAAACATAAATAAAAATCATAAAAAGATAAAAATCATAGAAATCACCAACAGAACTATATCAATCTGGATAGGGGTTCCAATTCATGTCGTCGTCCGGGTTCCATGGTTGGTGATAGGTGTACTGGTAGGCCTGGTTAGGGTCGTAGAGAGTATATGGTGGTCTCATCTCGGGCTGGTGTGCAGGATAATAAGCGGGTCGGGTCGGTACATAGTGATCCTGAGGTGACAGCCGGCTCATAATCTGATGCTGATAATAGTCCCATCTATCATGCTGTCGTTGCCTGGAATGCTCGTAATCATTCCGAGCTTGCCACTGCTCCATCCGATGAAATCTCTCCCCGTTTGTCATATCTACCTCATCTACACGCTGGTAGACATCAGTCATAGCCTCCCGAATGACATCCCTAATGTCATCCGCTTCCTCCATTTCCTCATCTAAAACTCTCTCTACTTGAGGATGACTACCTTCATAGGGTACTGGCTGGTTGCGTCTGCTCTTTAATACCTTAGCACCCTGATAGACCTTTAATCCTAAAGGCTCAACCTGTTCCCTACATTCCAAAAGTAGACCCCCTTGGTTGCTATCTACACCTAAGTACTCTCCAATGAGAGTAACAAAAATACCTCCTCCTATTATCCCCCCTTCATGTATTCCTTCCACCATCTTAGACAAATAAAAACCAACACAGTAGGGGATATTAACAAAGCTTCTTGGGTCTCGAATACACTTTAGGTAAAATAAATCATGTAAGGTCATTTTCTCCTTGTTGTGACCTCTCTGTGTAATCGAGTTAGCCAAAAATTTATGAATTATATGAAGCTCGGCTTTGTTAATATGTAAGTAGGAGTGTTTTCCTCCCAGTGTAAAAACATTATAGTTTGACATACGCCTCCAGACGGCGTTCGCGTCAAAATTCCTATCTACCCTTTCACCATGATAAATCAAATTCATACAATCGGGTAGTAGTAATTCACCAGGAGTATATATCTGTAAAGCCCTGGCCATGTCCAGCATGGACATCCTATACATCCTACGGCCAAGTATAAATTTAAGAAAACTTCTATCATCTAATCTATCTACATCTACATTTAACGCTATAGTACTCATCAGCTCAACACACTATTCCTTATATACAGGCCTACGAATAGTGAATAGACATTCCCAATCGGTAAAAGAAGAACTGCCATACCTTTGGATCAGATGCTCCCTAACTGAGTTAGCTAGTTGGACCCTTTCCAAAGGATCCCAATCGATTATCCTCGGCACTTCTACATTTTTCGGTAGCAGTTTGAATTTGTTACTTTGATATGATGGGTAATCTCTCCAGCTTCTATCGAATCTCAGATTAGGATGCAACGTGTGTTCAGGAATTGTTGGGTATTCTACTGGTGGATGCATCGAAAATACTGTGAAGGCATCAACAAATTGTAGCGGATCATAATAAGGTACGTGTTGATCAGGCTGTTGTTGTGGTTCCTGTTGTTGTTCCGGTTCAGGCTCATATTGCATTTCTAGTTCAGGTTCTGGAGCAGGTTGCCTGGATGATGATGAAGCACCATCAGTATCTGTAAATCTCTGCAAAACACATTAAACACAAAATTTGTGCATCCAAATATGCATTAGTGTTAGAAAAATGACAAATTGAAACAATTACAATAACATGTTAAATCAAAATTAAACTTATACACATTTTCACAATATTAACAATTCTACACTTTTTCAAATAAGCATATATGAAAATGTATACAAAGTTCATAAACATTTAACTCAAATAACATGTCAAAATAGTCATTAGTAGCAATTAAACAAGTCTCAAATGACAATTATATCAAATTAATCAAGTTCATGAATTTTGTACCTAAAAAGTCCACTTTAATTCTCAAAAATCATGTTTAGGATCAAAGTTTGGATCACTTAACTACCTAAACATGTTACACTACTTCATTTAGCAGTAATTCATGACAAAAATCGGCCATAACCTGTTTATATCAAAAAGCCCCAAATTGCTCAAGAACACAAACCCTAGATTTCTAAAAATTTTGAAGTTTTTGGCTTCAAATCATGTTAAATAGCATCAATCTAGGTTATACATGCATAAAATACTAACAATTTAACTCTAATTACACTAGAAATTAACAAAATTAAATTAGGAAAAATATAGCTCAAGAACACTAAAAATCAAATTTAAGAGGTTTAGGGATGTAATTGTTACCTTTCTTGATAAACTTCTGAATAATTTCATGTTTAGAGCGGATTGTAGCAAGAAATTTGGTGAATTTTGGTGAAAAAATGATAAAATTTGAGAGGGTTTATGTGTGTGTTCGTGTGTTTTGTGTGTGTGTTGGAGTGGAGACAGAAGTTGACTGACCTTTTGATCCTGGCCTGATTTTCAGCTCCATGCGATCACATGGTCCTGAAGGCCAAATCCCATGCGATCGCATGGGGTCCGGGTACAGTACTTTTTGAATATTTTTTTTTTTATAAAAACCTTATACTTAATAAAACATATAATAATAAAATTTTAAAAATTTGTTTCTTTTTAGGATGAGGGCGTTTTGGAACGATGTCCTAGTTCGTCCCTCAACAAAATTTTAAAATTTTGTCATTTTTAAACGCGGTTTTAAAAGTAAAGATTTTTGGGTTTTTTTAAATGTTTTTGGCATACTTTAATTCAATAAGATTAAAAATAATGATAAGAAAATTTCTCGTCCCTCCCTTGGGTAGAGTAATTTCGGTTCAACGACCTAGTTTTCAACTCACGACGAATTTTTAAAAATCAAATTTTTAACTTAACGAAATAAAGTAAATTTTTGTTTTTAAATTCACACCAAACTTAAATTTAAAATGCATAAAATTAAAAATTCATATTAAAAATTCATACCAAACTTATATTATATTTTTGTTTTTATACATACAAACTTATAAAAAATATTAATTTTTCAAATATTTACAAACTTAAATATATTGATTTTAAAAAGTTCACAATATTAATTTAATTTTTAAATATTAATTTTAAAAACATGGTAAAAATTAAAATTAAAAATCTTTTTGGTCTTTTATCCCACTTTAATCAATCAAATATTATCAAAAATATACGCCCCTCTTTTCGGTAAAGTAATTTCGGCTATATTACCTAGTTTTACTCCTGACGAATTTCTGAAATATTTTGGGTTGATTGATTAAAGATATTTATACCTTAAGAATAAATGGTAAATTTTACAGTGATGTAATAAATTTTTGTATGATATCAATAATTTCGATCGCAAAACCTAATTTTATTGAATACCAATTTAATACTTTATAGCGAACAATTTAGCGTTTATTATCAAAAGGTTAAAAACAATAAAATAAAAATAAAAACTGTACATACTTACCTGTGAAATAGAATTCTTAGTGACCTGCTTTAGCCCACTCATAAGGTAGTCGGACTAATTGGTTTTCCATAGCTACATAGGCATAACCTTGAGCATTCAACGATTTTTCTTCGAAACATATGAACGGTCCTTCTCTGCATAAAGTAACGAACTCAGTATTGGAATATGTCTGATTTGTAGAGCATTTTCCTTCGTGTGACCATTTTCCGCATTTGTGACATCTTTCAAGGTGTCGTGCTCTTCTTTTCGCTGCGGATTTTGATTTTCCTTTACCAAATAGTAACTTATTATTTTCGTTCCTGGATTCTTTTCTTACTCCGTCCAATTTACCTCTGATTAATGATACCAATTCACTTGGAAGGGTGTCATTATTTCATTTAGTGATCAAAGCGTGTAGCATTAGACCATGGTTTAGTTCACAGGAAGTCTTCATCTCGTAAAACCTAAAAAAAAATAAAAATTCAGAATGGGGGAAGAAGACTAGTTCTTTAGGGTCTGCTAGGGAAAGACCATTCGGATTCCATTCTCGGGAACTACACGAAAACAGAATATCTAACTCTAACAGAAATACATATTATCCTAAAAAGATTCGAACCTCTCCACACTTAGTTAACTGTGGTGTTGAAATTGTGATTAACTTCGTTATCAACTTCGATTAGACCATCTATGTAATGTTTAACTCTGTGACCATTAACTTTAAATTCAATTCCATTTGAATTTATTAACTCTATTGTTCCGTATGGGAAAACTCTTTTGACTATGAATGGTCCAGACCATCTTGATTTCAATTTTCCAGGAAATAGCTTGAATCGTGAATTGAAAAGAAGAACTCTATCTCCTTCTTTAAATTCTTTTGAACTTCTAATTCTTTTATCATGCCATTTCTTCGTTCTTTCTTTATAGATTAACGAATTTTCGTATGCTTCATGTCTCAATTCTTCTAATTCGTTTAGTTGACTTAATCGTAGACGTCCGGCTTCATGTAAATCAAGATTACATGTCTTCAAAGCCCAAAATGCTTTGTGTTCAATTTCTACTGGAAGATGACATGCTTTTCCGTAAACGAGTTTAAAAGGTGTGGTTCCAATTGGAATTTTGTAGGTTGTTCTAAAAGCCCAGAGTGCATCCTCCAATTTAATGGACCATTTCTTCGGATTTGATCCTACGGTTTTCTCTAGAATACGTTTTAATGCTCGGTTGGTATTTTCAACTTGTCCACTTGTTTGTGGATGATAAGCAGTGGAGATTTTATGAGTTACTCCATATCTTTTGAGAACTTTCTCAAGTTGATTATTACAAAAATGAGTACCCCGATCACTTATTAAAGCTTTAGGTGTTCTAAACCTAGCAAAAAGACATTTTAAAAAGTTGACTACAACTCGTGCATCGTTAGTTGGGAGAGCTTGTGCTTTCGCCCATTTAGATACATAATCAATGGCAACGAGAATGTAGAGATTATTATGAGATTTTGGAAATGGACCCATAAAGTCAATACCCCAAATGTCAAATACTTCACATACTTAAATGACATTTTGTGGCATTTCATCACGTTGACTTATTTTTTCGGCCCTTTGACAAGCATCAGAGGATTTGCAAAGAAGGTGTTCTTTGAAAATTGTAGGCCAATAGAATACAACATCATAAACTTTTTTTTGCTGTGAGTTGAGGCCCATAATGCTCTCCTGTTGGTCCTGTGTGACAATGGTTTAAGATTTGACTAGCTTCATCTCCGAATACACATCGGCGTATTATTCCATCGGGACAACTTTTAAACAAATGTGGATCTTCCCAGAAATGGTGTTTTATATCACTAAAGAATTTCTTTCGTTTTTGGTACGATAATCCTTTTTCAAGGAATCCACATACTAAGTAGTTTGCATAGTCTGCAAACCATGGAATTTCATTATAATCTATCTTCAATAGATATTCATCAGGAAAGTTGTCTTGTATGGCCGATTCATTTAGAACTTCTAATTCAGGATTTTTAAGACGAGAAAGATGATCAGCGACGAGATTTTCTGCTCCCTTTTTGTCTCGGATTTCAATATCGAACTCTTGTAAGAGTAAGATCTAACGGATTAATCATGGTTTGGCATCTTGTTTCGAAAATAGGTATCTAAGAGCAGAATGGTCAGTATAGACCACTGTTTTAGCTAGAACGAGATATGAACGAAATTTGTCAAAAGCAAAAACAATAGCAAGGAGTTCTTTTTCAGTAGTTGTGTAATTTGTTTGTGCTCCTTGTAATGTCTTACTAGCATAATAAATAGGTTGAAATCATTTTTCAATCCCTTGTCCTAAAACGGCTCCCATTGCAAAATCACTTGCATCGCACATTAGTTCAAATGGTAGATTCCAATTTGGAGTTATCATGATCGGCGCATTAGTGAGTTTTTCTTTAAGAATATTAAAAGATTTGATGCATTCATCTGAAAAGATGAATGGAGCATCTTTTTCTAAGAGTTTATTCATAGGAGTGGCAATTTTAGAAAAATATTTTATGAAACGTCGGTAAAAACCGGCATGCCCTAGAAAACTCCTAACTCCTCTAACATTGGTGGGATGTGGAAGTTTAGCAATTACATCTACTTTAGCTCTATCCACTTCGATTCCTTCCTTTGAAATTTTATGACCAAGAACGATGCCTTCTTTAACCATGAAATGGCATTTCTCCCAATTAAGTACTAGATTTGATTGTTCGCATCTAATAAGCATTCGTTCAAGATTAACTAGACATGTTTCAACTGTATCACCGAAGACTAAAAAGTCATCCATGAAAACTTCCATGCATTCTTTTATCATGTAGTGAAAAATCTCCATCATGCACCTTTGAAAGGTTGCAGGGGCGTTGCAAAGTCCAAATGGCATGCGTTTGTAAGTAAAAGTACCATAAGGGCACGTGAACGTGGTTTTCTCTTGATTTTCGGGTGCTATTGGAATTTGAAAATATCCGAAAAAACCATCAAGAAAACAATAGTAACTGTTTTCGGCTAATCTTTCCAATTTTTGATCAATGAAAGGTAAGGGAAAGTGATCTTTTCTGGTGGCGTCATTTAATTTTCTATAATCTATACAAACACGCCATCCTGTTACAGTCCTAGTAGGAATAAGCTCATTTTTCTCATTTGTGATGACAGTCATGCCACCCTTCTTAGGTACGCATTGAACTGGGCGTACCCATGGACTATCAGAAATTGGAAAAATTTGTGACGACCCGGAAATTTCCGACCAAATTTAAACTTAACCTTTATATGTTTCCGACACGATAAGCAGAATTTGTAATGTTGAATCTTAAAAAGTTTGGAACTACATTCATGTAATCAATTACCATTTGACCGTGTTCGATGATTCACGAACAATTATGTGTACATAGATATGTATATATAATATATAATATTAACTAAAAACATTAACAAAGTATTAGATATATGATACTTTACATGAACATATTTGTTTCGATATATTTATCGATAGAATTAAGAGATAATATCAAATGATTGAATTATCAGATACATTATGATATGATTACGGGCCTATGTTATGAGGTCCACTGTAATTTAAGAAATCTATTCTTTTTGACAACTCATTACTTAACCAGTATGATAAAGATAACGATATTTATATTTTATTTTATTAAATATATATAACAATTTAAATTAATATTATATATTTTTATATGCGTATTATACGTACATAGTTTTATACTTTTACTATACTTTAACTTTACCTTTACTTTACTTTTACTTTACTTTAACTTTAATAATTCATACTTTAATAATTCACTTTAATAATTCATACTTTAATAATTCATACTTTAATAATTCACTTTAATAATTCATACTTTAATAATTCACTTTAATAATTCATACTTTAATAATTCACTTTAATAATTCATACTTTAATAATTCACTTTAATAATTCATACTTTAATAATTCACTTTAATAATTCAAAAATCTATTATAAATAGAATTCAATAGGTTTCATTATTTCATAGAAACTTTAAAATATATTTCTCTAAACTCTCTCAATCGAATTACATATATATATATTTACTTAGTACTATTTCAAGATATTATTAGTATACATAAAATACTACGACGGAGTTATATTCAGACGATTTCAAAATAAGTTTTCAAATTAGATATAGCTAAGGAAATTATGGGTTATAGCTATGAAGGTTATGGGTATTAATCGAGGGTATTGCTCGTGAGGTCAACCTAACGTTTATCATTTTCGTTGCGTCTACGTACTTTCCTGCAATATTGAATCACAATATTGATACGTGAGCATTCATATCTTATCTTTTATATATTAATAGTGTATCCCTGACTAGTGCTCGAGTATATATGATTATGCATGTTTGTATGCTTAGTTTCGTCGTTAAATAGTTTATGATAAATCACGAATTTGATACATATGCTACTGAGATAAGTTATATGATATGCATGTCGTTGAAAAGCTGAAGAAAAAAATTAATAACTTTTCATTTAGAAATCGTGTGGTTTCGATGAACGGATTAAAAGATATGGTCAACTGAATTATCATTAATTTTAATATTATTATTAAAACGATTATTATAACTGTTATCAGTTGATGTTATTACTAAAATTATCTTTATTACTAAAAATTAATATTTTTATTGAAACTATCATTTTATTATTTTTATCATTATTATTATTATCAATATTATTTTATCAAATAAATATGCGTACAAAGATATTTTTACCACACGTAATGTAATTACATTAATAATACATACCACTATATTTTTATGATATTAAGTGAATTTTATAAATTTTATTACTTGAGATATATAAAAGTATATTTTTATCATATATGAATTTTAATATAAATTTTTATTTATTAATAAATGACTTGTATTATTTAGTATAATAAGATCTGATAAATATATTTAAATATATAAAACTACTATATGTAAGTTATATAATAAACATGTATAGATTTTGAAAGTCATTTTGGGTCAAGTTGACTTTTGTTGACTTTTGTATGTCGGTCTCGAGCATTAGGATTGTGATACACTACGACTTGACCTAAATTGTTAGACAGATATTGACCAACATTTAAATATATATACTTAATATAGGTTCGTGAATCCGAGACAAACCCTGCACTTGTTCAGTGCCGTCATATACATAATTGCTACGAAATACAGTATTGTGAGTTTCATTTGCTCCCTTTTTATATATATTTTTGGGCTGAGAATACATGCGCTGATTTATAAATGTTTTCCGAAATAGGCACAAGTACTAAAACTAATTCTATGTGGGTTCAAACCAGAAATATACCCTTAGCTTGGTAACATTAAACTACTTGTCTATGTACGGTAGGCGCGAATCCTAAAGATAGATCTATTGGGTCTGACAAACCCTATCCTGACTATGGGATGCTTTAGTACTTCGAGGTTATTTTAAACACACCTGATCTGGTGTACTTCAGAGGGTAAAACATGAACGTTAAGGCTTGTTACCGGGTGCCTACAACTTATAGAATACTTTTATACACTTGCGAGTGTACGGATATTTATAGAAACTGAAATCTTGTGGTCTATTACTATTACGGAAATGATGGATTATGATAAACTAATGAACTCACCAACCTTTTGGTTGACACTTTAAAGCATGTTTATTCTTAGGTATTAAAGAAATCTTCCGCTGTGCATTAGCTCATTTTAAGGATATTACTTGGAGTCATTCAAGACATACTTTGAAAGACGTTGCATTCGAGTCGTTGAGTTCATCAAGATTAATATTAAATCAATTATAGTTGGATGTAATATGAAATGGTATGCATGCCGTCAATTTTTTATGTAAAGAAAGTTTGTCTTTTAAAAACGAATGCAATGTTTGTAAAACGTATCATATAGAGGTCAAATACCTCGCGATGAAATCAACTATTGTGAATCGTTTATAATGTATATGAACGGGTCCTTTCAGTTGGTATCAGAGCGGTGGTCTTAGCGAACCAGGTCTTGCATTAGTGTGTCTAACTGATAGTTGTTAAGATGCATTAGTGAGTCTGGACTTCGACCGTGTCTGCATGTCAAAATTTTTGCTTATCATTTTTAGTCGGAAATCATCTACTTACCATCCTTAGGAAATTACCTGCTTATCATTCTTAAGTCTAGACGCGTTTTCCTACATTTATTGCATAATAGTGTATAGACGAATTCTTATCTTAGCATATCTGTTACTGTGAACTTTGACTGACATCTTTCAAAGATTCCTCCGTAATTTATGGGATTTTGGTATTATATATACATATGTAAATTATGTATTGAAGAATACCAAATCTAAATTCTACAATCTATTTCATACCAAAAAATTCTTTCCCTGATCATACAAGATGGATCCCTCAACCAGTTCGAGTTCCTCGGATTCCGACAGCTATGCCGATATGGATTTCCACATGAGCTCCGAAAGCAGCGTGACCGGAATGAATCAACCAATTAGCCATCATCTATTCTAGATGAATTGGGGATGGGTTTGTAATCTACTTAACCATTGGAGACAAGAAGAAGGTGATCCCTTTCATCCACCACATTGCCCTCTTGGCAATGAACCTGAAGCACTTACCAACGAACCTATCCGAAACACCATTTTCTCTCTCATTTCCAGAGTATCTCGTCATGATTGTATACTACACCAAATTCTAGATCTTATTTATCAGCTCGTCCGAACCGACAATTACCCCGGTGTAATAGAAGAAGTCAACGAGCTTCGCGCTCGGGTAGTGGCTTTGGAGAATATGGTGCAAAGGTTACAAACACCAGCAGCAGCACCAACAGCATAACCAGTACCACCATCAACAACATCAACAGTACCATTACCACCACCAACAACAACCGCATTGCAAACCTCAACTTCACAATCTGTCCCACGAGCATCGACGTCATACGCCATGTAGATACCAAGGAATACCACAACGATGAAGTATTGATTCATAACTTCATTGGGGAAACATTCTACGGCGATTATGTAATTTCTAAAGTTTAGAAATTATCTATCATCGCCTTAACCATAAATCAAATTAGTTTAATTTAATATTAACTCATTAAATCAATATTACATCTGAAGAAATATACACATATATATTTCCATAAAGACTGTAATAAAATTCTTTTGTACAAAATATTAATTGTGAATTTTTTTTAACGGGTAGGTAATACCCGAGAGATATATAAATTCACAATTAATATGTTACATTCTTCGAATCTGATTCAGCAAATCATCCATTATACTCCCTACTTTCACAACAATATACATTCTTTTATAAAAATCAAAACAACCATACTCATTCAAAATCTAATTACATATTCTGATTTTGAAATCTCAGAATTCGATTCAAGATATAACCGAAATCGTCACTCTTAGATTCCTACATCTTTCAAAACTATACTTTGACTTCAAAACTGTCCTAGAACCTCATTTCTATTCATGGAACTCACAAAAATATTTGTATCATTCAAAATCTTAGAACATCATATGTATATTAAGAATTACAATATGTGTTCAAACACTTCGAAATTCCTAAAGACATGCGAGATGATGATCCAACCACATATTACCCACTGTCATGCATCAGAAAAGCTCTCGAAACCAAAGTTATAGTTTAACACGTATCCATGTCAGATCCTTTGATATTTATTACCAAATATAATTTTTCAATTCTTTCCAAAATAGACCGTTTTGTCACAGCTCCAGCAAATCACCTTCATTTGTTTATACGAATAAACCTTATTATAACAATTACCCCTTCATCATTGTTATCGGGGAACCTTTCATATCTCGCCACATTAGCAGTAAACTTATCAACAACTTCATTAACCTTTGACTTAAGCCTCTCTGAAAAGCCACTATACTTATTCATTAAAACCCCATCATGTACTCACCTACATCCTGTAACAATAATTGTCACACCAACTACTGGGAATTAGCAATCAGTATTTTGAATTTCGCGACAATTTTACGTCAAAAGTTATACATATAACGTCTATCTCCTAGACTTACATACTTCGAATGTGAATTTTCTGAAAAACATCCCAAACCATGAACTAGTTCTCCGAAATTGGAAAAATGATGATGAAGTAGCAAAAACTGTAAACGACTTTAACAGTCAAAAGTTTGATGATAAAGAATAGTATGGTGGTAAAGCTGAGAAAAAGAGAAGGTTTGAAACTGGAAAACGGATTGAGCAGACCATGAAGGAGGCTGTGGACAAATCACAAAGACTAAACCTGCCTTCAAAGGATCCAAATGATTCAGTGTCTACTGAAATTGTTAGCAAACAACTTACTTCTTATTCTAAACCTTCACAGACAAATCTTCTTCATCATCCATATTATCGTATCTTTTATTATAATATCTTCGATATTCCTGAAGATATTTTCACAACTATTCTTATCTGAAATCTTTTATCTCTTTACAATATCTGCATTACAACATAAAAAGAAACTGTGTTAGTTTCTAAATTCTAAAAAAAAAATAATTTTGAATTTAAAATAGGAATGTTTTTGAAGTAGTGTTGGGAACTGAAGCATGAGTTGGTATAATATAATGACACTTGATCAACGTGATTATATTACAGTAAGTCATGCTGAGTTTCTAATGGAACGTGATGATTCATAGAACATACCGTCATCATGTACTGTTTACACGACTCTTACATTCTACCCAATTTCCAAATATATTAAGAACATATCATCTTGATAGCTCTATATTTTCGGATATTCTGGTAATTTGCCAAATCAAGATCGTGCCATTACGATTTTCTTCTTGGAATATTAACTATGTTCATCCAAAAATTCATATCTACGAATTCTGGACCATTATCCGCTTGACTTAAGGTCGGAAAGAGAAAACGAAAGCATGAAGCTCCGAAATATAATGGAGAATATAACGCCCGATAACAACCCCGAAATTACAAACCGTGTATATCAATGCGTATAGCAATATAAAGACACGGGGGAATGAAAAACACAATAACCCCAAGGTAATGGTAGAAGAAAATAACTTTCTCCGGTGGTAGATGAAAAAGAAGAATGACATATATGAAAGTTAAGAGTATATCAAGAATCAATATTGGATGAAGCATATTAACGAATGCTTTAAAGTATGAATTGGGGAGAAAGACTAGAAGGTGTGAGATGTGGAAATAAAGAAATGAAGGGGGTGGAATTATAGTAAAATATCAGACAGAGAAATCGAGACAGATTATCGCATTTAATCAAAGAAGATCCTGATTTCCTTAATCGCCGAAGAACCAAATCTTATTGCAAAGATTTTCTTTAAATCCCATGAATTCCGAAAATCAATCATAACTACGTCATCGGTTAAAACGAATATACGTTTACTCATTTCACTCTCTTGCGATAGATTCACTTATACTCTTCGCGTAATCAAATTATTTTATCTATATTACTCAATGATGATAAAACTCTATTTATCAACTCATATTCATCATGAAAACATTTTTATAGTTAGCCATGACGACCTCGATCAAATTTCGGGACGAAATTTCTTTAACGGGTAGGTACTGTGACGACCCGAAAATTTCCGACCAAATTTAAACTTAACCTTTATATGTTTCCGACACGATAAGCAGAATTTGTAATGTTGAATCTTAAAAAGTTTGGAACTACATTCATGTAATCAATTACTATTTGACCGTGTTCGACGATTCACGAACAATTATGTGTATATAGATATGTATATATAATATATAATATTAACTGAAAACATTAACAAAGTATTAGATATATGATACTTTACATGAACATATTTATTTCGATATATTTATCGACAGAATTAAGAGATAATATCAAATGATTGAATTATCAGATACATTATGATATGATTACGGGCCTATGTTATGAGGTCCACTGTGATTTAAGAAATCTATTCTTTTTGACAACTCATTACTTAACCAGTATGATAAAGATAACGATATTTATATTTTATTTTATTAAATATATATAACGATTTAAATTAATATTATATATTTTTATACGCGTATTATACGTACATAATTTTATACTTTTACTATACTTTAACTTTACCTTTACTTTACTTTTACTTTACTTTAACTTTAATAATTCATACTTTAATAATTCACTTTAATAATTCATACTTTAATAATTCACTTTAATAATTCATACTTTAATAATTCACTTTAATAATTCATACTTTAATAATTCACTTTAATAATTCATACTTTAATAATTCACTTTAATAATTCACTTTAATAATTCAAAAATCTATTATAAATAGAATTCAATAGGTTTCATTATTTCATAGAAACTTGAAAATATATTTCTCTAAACTCTCTCAATCGAATTACATATATATATATATTTACTTAGTACTATTTCAAGATATTATTAGTATACATAAAATACTACGATGGAGTTATATTCAGACGATTTCAAAATAAGTTTTCAAATTGGATATAGCTAAGGAAATTATGGGTTATAGCTATGAAGGTTATGGGTATTAATCGAGGGTATTGCTCGTGAGGTCAACCTAACGTTTATCATTTTTGTTGCGACTACGTACTTTCCTGCAATATTGAATCACAATATTGATACGTGAGCATTCATATCTTATCTTTTATATATTAATAGTGTATCCCTGACTAGTGCTCGAGTATATATGATTATGCATGTTTGTATGCTTAGTTTCGTCGTTAAATAGTTTATGATAAATCACGAATTTGATACATATGCTACTGAGATAAGTTATATGATATGCATGTCGTTGAAAAGCTGAAGAAAAAAATTAATAACTTTTCATTTAGAAATCGTGTGGTTTCGATGAACGGATTAAAAGATATGGTCAACTGAATTATCATTAATTTTAATATTATTATTAAAACGATTATTATAACTGTTATCAGTTGATGTTATTACTAAAATTATCTTTATTACTAAAAATTAATATTTTTATTGAAACTATCATTTTATTATTTTTATCATTATTATTATTATCAATATTATTTTATCAAATAAATATGCGTATAAAGATATTTTTACCACACGTAATGTAATTACATTAATAATACATACCACTATATTTTTATGATATTAAGTGAATTTTATAAATTTTATTACTTGAGATATATAAAAGTATATTTTTATCATATATGAATTTTAATATAAATTTTTATTTATTAATAAATGACTTGTATTATTTAGTATAATAAGATCTGATAAATATATTTAAATATATAACACTACTATATATAAGTTATATAATAAACATGTATAGATTTTGAAAGTCATTTTGGGTCAAGTTGACTTTTGTTGACTTTTGTATGTCGGTCTCGAGCATTAGGATTGTGATACACTACGACTTGACCTAAATTGTTAGACAGATATTGACCAACATTTAAATATATATACTTAATATAGGTTCGTGAATCCGAGACAAACCCTGCACTTGTTCAGTGCCGTCATATACATAATTGCTACGAAATACAGTATTGTGAGTTTCATTTGCTCCCTTTTTATATATATTTTTGGGCTGAGAATACATGCGCTGATTTATAAATGTTTTACGAAATAGGCACAAGTACTAAAACTAATTCTATGTGGGTTTAAACCAGAAATATACCCTTAGCTTGGTAACATTAAACTACTTGTCTATGTACGGTAGGCGCGAATCCTAAAGATAGATCTATTGGGTCTGAAAAACCCCATCCTGACTATGGGATGCTTTAGTACTTCGAGGTTATTTTAAACACACCTGATCTGGTGTACTTCGGAGGGTAAAACATGAACGTTAAGGCTTGTTACCGGGTGCCTACAACTTATAGAATACTTTTATGCACTTGCGAGTGTACGAATATTTATAGAAACTGAAATCTTGTGGTCTATTACTATTACGGAAATAATGGATTATGATAAACTAATGAACTCACCAACCTTTTGGTTGACACTTTAAAGCATGTTTATTCTCAGGTATTAAAGAAATCTTTCGCTGTGCATTAGCTCATTTTAAGGATATTACTTGGAGTCATTCAAGACATACTTTGAAAGACGTTGCATTCGAGTCGTTGAGTTTATCAAGATTAATATTAAGTCAATTATAGTTGGATGTAATATGAAATGGTATGCATGCCGTCAATTTTTTATGTAAAGAAAGTTTGTCTTTTAAAAACGAATGCAATGTTTGTAAAACGTATCATATAGAGGTCAAATACCTCGCGATGAAATCAACTATTGTGAATCATTTATAAGGTATATGAACGGGTCCTTTCAAAATTAAACCTGCATCAAGCAGTTTAATAATTTCTTTCTTAACAACATTTTACATATTAGGATTTAGTCTTCGTTGGCGTTACACATACATTTTATGACCTTCTTCCATAAGGATTTTATGTGTGCAATACGAAGGACTTATTCCTTTAATATCATGAATTTTCCATGCAATAGCTGGTTTATGAGCTTTTAGCACATAAATGAGTTGAGATTTTTCATTTTCAGTAAGAGAAGACGATATTATTATAGGTAATTCAGACTCACCATGTAAATAAGTGTATTTCAAATGGTTTGGAAGTGGGTTTAACTCTAATGTCGGTGGTTCTTCTATCGATGATTTGTATCGATATCTGTCTTCTTCTTTTAGCATTTGAATTTCTTCTGTTGTTGGTTCATATCCATTAGCCATAAGTGTAGCTAACATTTCAGTTTCTTCAATTGGTTCAGTTCCTTCTCCTAAAAAACATTCTCCTGTTCCTTGTAATTCTGGAAATTCTTATAACAATTCTGCATGTGAATCTATAGTTTGAATATAATAACATGTATCATTTGTAGATTGCGGTTGTTGCATGGCTCTATCAACAGAAAAAGTAACACTCTCGTCCTCTATACTTAGGGTCAGTTTCTTACCAAACACGTCTATTATTGCTTTAGCCATGTTTAAGAATGGTCTTCCTAATATGAGAGGAACTCGAGAATCTTCTTCCATGTCCAGAATAACAAAATCTATTGGAAATACTAAAGTACCAACTTTAACTAGCATGTTTTCCATTATCCCTCTAGGATATTTTACTGATCGATCGGCTAGTTGTATACTTATTCGTATTGGTTTCAATTCTCCAAGGTCTAGTTTAGCGTATAGTGAATACGGCATTAGATTTATACTAGCACCTAAGTCTGCCAATGCTTCTATTGAACTAAGACTACGCAGAAAACATGGAATTGTGAAACTTCCTGGATCTGATAATTTTTCTGGTATCTTATTCAACAGCACTGCAGAACAATTAGCATTCATAGTAACAGCCGAGAGTTCTTCCATTTTCTTTCTATTTGTGATTAGATCTTTTAGAAATTTAGCATATCTAGGCATTCCTGAAATTACATCAATGAAAGGAAGATTTACATTAATTTGTTTAAACATATCCAAGAATTTAGATTGCTTTGCTTCAAGTCTTTCTTTTCTCATTTTACTCGGGTAAGGAAGTGGTGGTTGGTATGGTTTAACATAAGGTTTAGCTTTAACTGTGTTATCTTCATTAACCTTTTCAACTACCGGTTCTTTTTCCTTATCTTATTCAGATTGTGGTTCTTGTGGAGTAGGAATAGCTTCATCAGAAATTACAGGTATTTCAGGTGGTTTAAGTGTAATACCACTTCTTGTGGTAATGACTTTAGCTGTTTCATTCCGGGGGTTAGCATTTGTATCGCTAGGTAAACTTCCCGGTTTTCTTTCACCTATCAACCTTGCTAGGTTGCTCACTTCTTGTTCCAAATTTTGAATCGAAGCTTGTTAATTTCTAAATGCTTGAGCATTTTGTTCATTGGTTTGTTTCTGAGATGTAAAAAATTGAGTTTGAGATTCAACTAGCTTCGACATCATATCTTCTAAATTTGGCTTTTTATCGTCGGTTTGTGGTGGTTTGTTTTGAAAAATAGGTCTTTGCTGGTTGTAAGTATTATTGGATACTTGTTGATTGCTTAGACCTTGTTGGTTGTTATATGGAACATTTCGGTTATAATTCTGGTTTTGATTGTAAATTGGTCTTGACAGTTGATAATTATTCTGATAATTATTTCCAGGCCTTTGGTTTATGTATGAAACATTCTCTCTTTGTTCCATTGTTAGTTCAATACTGAGACAATCTTTTGTCAAATGTGCTCCACACTGCTCACAACTAATTCGTATTGAGCGAATATCTTTAGTCATCTTTTCCATTCGTCTCTCGACAGCATCTATCTTTGCGGAAATGGAATCAAAATCATGGCTAGAATCGGCTCTAGCTGCTTTAGATAATCTAACGATATCTTTTTCTTGATGCCACTCATGTGAGTGGGATGCTGTGTTATCAATAATTTTGTAAGCGTCAGTTGCGGTTTTCTTCATAATGGAACCACCAGCTGCTATATCGATGTCTTTTCGTGTAGTGATGTCGCATCCTTGGTAGAATATTTGTACTATTTGACAGGTGTCTAAACCATGTTGTAGACATCCTCTTAATAACTTTCCAAATCTTGTCCACGCTTCATATAAAGTTTCATTTGGCTTTTGTGTGAACGTAACAATTTCTCCTTGAAGTCTCATGGCTTTAGATGCTAGAAAGAATTGTTTAAGAAATTTTTCAACTAAAACGTCCCATGTATCAATCGCCCCTTCAGGTAATGATTCTAACCAATCTTTGGCTTCTCCCTTTAAAGTCCAGGGAAATAACATGAGATATATATGTTCATCCTCCACTTCTCGGATTTTAAATATTGTACAGATCCTATTAAAGGTACGAAGATGTTCATTTGGATCTTTCTTTGGCGCACCACTAAATTGGAATCGATTAGTTACCATGTGTAGGATTTGTCTTTTGATTTCATAATCTGGCGCATTAATGTCTGGTTGAGTAATTGCGTGACCTTGGCCAGTGCGTTTAGCTCGCATTCGGTCTTACATACTTAGAGGTTCCAGATTTTCCATAATTGAATATGTTGAATCTGAATCACTATAGGATTCTGATTTAATGGTTGGTTCCTCTACAATCTCTGTTTGAATGATTGGTGGTTCCGGAGGAAAAATTAATGGTTCAGGATCTCTGAATTGTCCCTGAATATCCTCCGGGTTCTCAATTGTGAGGTCGGGTTCAAAAAATGGATTATCGAAAATTTGAATTGGAGTACTTGGCCGACTGGATTACGATTCTAAAGAAAAATCAACGGCGACAATATTTGCTAGATGTCTTGATCGAGTTAAAGGTGGTGAACGTACAAAAGGTGGTGAACGTTTTGCTTGGTGCATTCACTGAGTATCCTATTAGTTATAAAAATAAGAAAAATTATATAAGTTATCAAATTAATAGACTTTTCTGATATTGCCCACTTTTCGAATAGCCAAAAGATGCAGCAGAGGGGCAGGATTCGTTTGGTCGCAATATAATTGAGTACTGTTTGGCTCCAATAACCCGGTCCACGTATAAATCCAACTATTGCTACGAACCAGAAAATGGATGTCTATCAATTTAACCACTTAAAATAATTTTTCGTTTTGAAATTTTTGAGAAAAAATAGAAAAAAATTCTATGTCCTATAAACTATAGCGTCGAGAAATAAGAAAGAAAAAGATTGCGCGTCGAAAAATTTCGAAAAATAAAAGGTCAAAAAATAAAAAGAAAGTAGCGCGTCGAAATTTAAAAAGGAACTAAAAACTAAGAATTAAAAGTTGCGTCTAAAGATATTAAAGCTTAAAAGAAATATATATCCCAAATGGCAATAACTTAAAAAGGTACTAAAATATATAAAACGGCGTCACAAATTTCTAAAGCACCTAAATCTTAGTCTAAAGAAAAAGCACTTAAAGAATTTTACGGCAAAGCCTAAAAATCTAGAAATAAAAATAACTATGATAAAAACTATGATTTAGATCTAATTACGAGCGAAAAATACAAATATTACGCTAAAACGAATAAAAAGATACAAAATATAAAAATATACTTAAAGTTGTAAAAAGTACAATTTTTATAAAAATATTATTTTTATATTATTTATTTTATAAAACTATTAATTTTATAATTTATTAAAACTAATTAATACTAAATAATACAAAATAATAAAATTAAAACTAAACTAAATAATATAAAAAATATAACCCTAATTAGGATTTAAAATAATAATAATAAATAATACTCCGTAATTAATGCAGATTTAGGTCAAACTGTGGCATGTTAGACAGGGCCATGCGATCGCATGGTCCTTACGTTAAAAATCCATGCGGTCGCATGGATAAGGATTTCGAGCCAGGTGGGTTGGGCTGCTACAGTTCGGGCCCGTATACTTATGTATTTTATTTATTTTATTTTTTTCTGTTTTCTGTTTTAATATTTATATAAAATATATATATAAAACTTATATTTTTACAAACTAAAATAAAAATAAAGAAACTTTATAAAACTTAAATATTTAACAAACTCTTAAAAATATATAAATTTGGTTTTTCTTTTTATATTTTTGAATTTTTAATATTTAAAACGTATATTTTTTTTACACAAAGAACTTAAATTTTTTTTTTTTTTTAGATAGCGTTTCACTTCTGGCGTTTAAGCTGTCCCCGGCAGCGGCGCCAAAAATACTTGATGTGTGCGAGGTGGTGTATAAAATAGTTATAATTTTTACAAGGAAATACTATTAAATACGATACAATTTTACACAAGTGATTTGTTTATTTATAGAATGGATATACCTAAACCTTGCTACAACACTTATAGGCAGTGTACCTAATCGTACAGTAGTGTAGTTTTTAGTAAGTCCGGTTCGTTCCACAGGGATCTTTTAAACAAGCTTAACGCTATATTTTTAAGAACTATAAAAAATACAAAAATATATATATAAGTAATTTTATTTATAAAAGGGGGATTTTACCGTTTAATGATCGGTTTGTCGATTTTAAAACTTTAGTCGCAGTTAAAACCTAATGTAAAATATTAAAAATAAATATAACTTAATTTAAAGCGTAAATTAAATAACGATAATGAAATTGCGATAAATAAAAGTGCGATAAAATAAAATTGCAATAATTAAAGAGTACGATAATTAAAAATGCAATTAAATAAAATGACAATAAATAAAAGTGCGATAATTAAAAGTGCAATTAAATATGAAATATATAAATTATGCTTATTAAAACTTCCGTAATCATGATGTTCGACGTGTTGATTTTAGTTTTATTACCATGGGTTAATTGTCCTTTGTCCTGGATTATTCAATATGTCCGTCTTGTTTTGTCCATAACAGTCCATCAGTCATAAATATAAAGTGCGAGTGTCCTCGTCAAATTATCCTTATATCCGAAGTCAAATATTCCAACTAATTTGGGGACTTAAACTGTAACAAGGTCTTAATACTTTGTTTAATAATTACACTAGGATATCGACTGCGTGTAACCCAAGGTTTTAATACTTTGTTAACAATTACGCCAAGTGTCCTTGTACATAATTTACCCCGATTTTAATAGGTCTATTAACTATTAATTCATTCCCGTGTCCGGTTAAATGAACGATTATTCGTACATATAAATATCCCACCTATCGTGTCCAATCGAGTGTATGTGGTTATTTATAGGTATGTCTAATTGTAAATCTTTATTTTAAATTAACAAACTATCATTTAGTTAAACAAATATAAAGCCCATTAATATCCCATAGTCTAATTTCCACAAGTGTCGTTCTTTTGTCCAAACCCCAATTATGGTACAAAGCCCAATTACCCAATTTTCATATTTAGCCCAACATCACGGTTACTTCGGCATTAAATAAGCATAATAATAACTTAGCTACGAGACATTAAATAATAAAATAACATTAACCATAACTTACAGTGATTAAAAATAGCGTAGCGTTACACGGACAGAATTTCGACTTACACCCTTACAACATTCACTAACATACCCTTATTATTAGAATTTAAAATTAAATTTAAATTTAAAATATAATATATATATATATATATATATATATATATATATATATATATATATATATATATATATATATATATATATATATATATATACGTATGATAGATAGAGAGATGGATGGATATATGATAAAAACTGAGCCAAAATACGCGAATTTATAGCATGTGGCCTGGATTTCAGGGCCATGCGATCGCATGGAAAATAAGCCTACAGGCCATGCGATCGCATGGAGGTAGGTATCAGCTCACACTCCTTTGTTTTCTTGTTTGCCGACATTTATAATATATAATATAATATATAAATAATTTATATAATTATTTAAATATTATATTATATTCTTGTGCATAGTTGACTCATAATTTTTAGTCCGTTGCGTCAAGCGTTGAGAGTTGACTTTGGTCCCGGTTTCGGATTTTCGAACGTCCTTGCGTACAATTTAATATCTTGTATTTTGCGTTTCGCGTCTTGTACTCTTGTAATTTTGAGACGTTTCTCATCAATAATTGTAACCACTTTGATTGTATTTTGTACTTTTGAGCTTTTTGGTCGTTTGCGTCTTCAATTCGTCGAATCTTTCTTTTATCTTCACCTTTTATTATTTAAACGAATATCACTTGTAAATAGAACAATTGCAACTAAAATCTTGTCTTTCTTGATGGATAATGCTATGAAATATATGTTCGTTTTTAGCATTATCAACCTCTATGCCCCCAAAACACCTATTTTTTCAATTCCATGAATGATCGTCAATTCCAAATATAAACCGTTAATTCCAAGTATAGGGTTAAGGTGGGTGTGCCAAAGGTAAGGGACTGGGTACCCCACCTTTATTGGTTACCCGGGCACGGGGTAACCGGCACTCATCAAGCTTTCTATCACAACTCTATGGTTTCTCTCATAGTAGGGCGAAAGCATTGACGGAGGTTCGTGGAATTAGGGCCCTACGTGGCTAAATAAGAGAGACCGCCAATTCCAAATTTTTGAAGCACTAGGAAGACTTTAACTTCCTCTTAAATGATAAAGTTTAACTTGGGAGACTTTACTCCCAAGCTTGGAACAAAAACTTTGACTTGAAAGATTTACTTTCAAGTTTGGTACACGAGAATACTTGGAAGACTTTACTTCTAAGCGTTGTTCTACTTCCCACATAACAAGCTTTTATGCTTATTTTAAGAAAAGGTAGGAAGTAGTTACTACCTTTCTGTTAGTTGAAAGATCAACGGGGTGCCATTGCTTTTGGCTATGGATTGTGTTGTTTAGCAACACTAACACGAAGCCATTGCTCTTCATCTAGAAGATAGCACATGGTGAAGCTCGGTGGCTCCTCTTCCCACGGTATGATACATCGGTTGAAACATCATAAAATGAAGAGAAAACCAATGTCAATATGAAATGGTGTAGATTAGGAAGTCTCCTACACCAAGTAAAATGAGTGAAAGACTTTACTTTCACTTGGTGAATCGCAAAAATGAAACAAAAGGAAGACTTTACTTCCTTAAGTTTTTGAAGAACATGGAAAAGACTTTAATTTTCCCAAAAACTTTGAAAATTTCACAAGTTTTAACCATTTTAGATGTTTATGATATGATTTAATGTAATTGGTTAGAAACTTGTTCCAAAAATTGATCGACATTGCAAGCTTCAAACTTTGTAGCGTATGCGATATATAAACCCGAAAAAGTTTAAAAATGGCCCAATATTTTAACTCTCTCCCCCTACATTTAGCGTATGCAATGTCCTCATTGCATTAAAGCGATAGAGTAAGTGAAAATGAGGGACATTTTGAAATAGAAAAGATGAGAGAAAAAAATTAAAACTGGCGAAGATCAAATGATCTTTTTTGTTACCATTCGAGTAATATGTAGTCACCAAAGTCGCTTCTATGTCGTTGTACCACTTGATGAGTCAAAAGAAGGAGCCAAAAGCATATGGTGTTCCCAACAATTGAAGTATGCTCATAAGGTACACAATGTGTGGGGCCATACTCGGGAGAGTATGTGCGCCCACAATAAAGTCATAATGTTACAAATATATCAACCAAATCATACAAACATTCATCAACATGATAAGATATTCAACCAAACTAATCAACTGATAAGATCACAAGCAAAATATAAGCTCCAAGTTCAACAATCAAGCATAAAATATCTATGATCAACATCACCCAAGCATAATCCGACGAATCAACCTGTAGCGACCCGACAAAATCGTCATTGACGGCGCCGTCTACTTAGGTCCCATTACATGGTCATAAGTCTTTAAAACAACATTTGACCAAAATATGTCGCATTCATTTCATATGTAAAGATGTTTCAAAGTTTACAAAGTAGTTCAACGACTAATACGATACAACGTTTTTAAGTACAAATGAAACCTATGCGAGACGATTTAATGTAAAGTCAAAAGACGCTCCATGTATGAAAGTATACTCGGCATCCAAGCAAGTATCAAAATAGAGTGCAGAAGCATGTAACACATATCGTTCAAGGACCTGAGAAAAACATAGAAAATCTGTCAACGAAAACGTTGGTGAAATCATAGGTTTAGTAAGTGAGTACGTAAGTAAGTAAGCTGAACCACAAGATTTATAGCGTTGAAATAATAGTAAACCATTCTAAAAGTTGTTATAACGAGCACCCAATTATCAAGGCTTAACTTTTCACGAACCCCAAAAATAAAGTGTAGGCTCTACACTTATACCCGAAAATATATTTCATTCGCTTAACGGTAGCGAACCGTACGAATGAGGGTTTGTCAAACCCGTATGGCCACACAACATAAGTTCTCGCTTACACCCTGCAAGTGTAACTAATGATAATTGAATTGAGGTATTTTTGTTCTAACTCGTACGTAGAATGCTTGTTTTCGACTTGTGTTCACTTTGTAAAACGAAACATTTATGTTTTCTCATCCTAAATATAAGTATAAAAGAGTAAAGTGGGATTATGATCTCACCTTGAGTGCAAGAGTATAAAAGTACTTCACAAGTAAACATGTGCAAGAACGAATGCTAGTCTTGACCTAAACAAGTAGGTTGTATCAATAACGGTAAACACGGTTGGTCAAAGTTGTTCAATTAGTCCTATGGCTCATTACGACTCGATTATATAGCATGTGAATCAAGTTGTCAAGTTTCATGCAAGATATAAGTATAAAAGCATGTTACAACGATTGCATAAGTGTTTAGTTAAGTTTGACTAAAAGTCAAACTTAGTAAAAGTCAAAGTCAAAGTCAATGGGGCCGGGTCAGGTATCCGACGATTTTTCTATGAAAGATAAGCATATATAAGTATGTTAGCCAAGTTTCATGTTAATCGGAGGTGCGTAGCATAGTTAGAATTAAACAAAAATGTGCACTTTTGGACAGCCGGGGCCCGGAGTGCCGCTCAAGGTATTGGAGCGCCACTCAGATATCTGTTCAGCAAATCTGGACAGTTTTGATTTATGCACAAATCGAACTTCAAACAACCATAACTAATGAACCGTAAACATTCAAAACACGTATCTTATATTGTTGGAAAGGTATTTTGATGAGGAATACAACTAAACACATATCATTAATCAAATTCATCATTTACAATAACTGAATTCTCGCCGAATGATCATTAAAAGTTCATTATCAAAGTTTCAAGTTCAAAAAAATGCATTTCATGATTCGGGAATCCAATCTACACATACGATATGCCGTTTCAAATGTAATTAAATATATAATACAACTAAACACCTACAAATAACATCTCATAGCATTCCTTGCATCAAATGTTCGATTTAAAATCTATCAAACCCTAACCAAGAATCACAAAATCAATAATCATGTTTATGTAAGGTTTTCATGTCATCTAACATACCAAAACAAAGCTAATGAAGTAACTAACAATTTGAACACACAAATATTAACATCTAAACACATTTTATCATTCAAAATCAAAGAGTTAACTAACCCATTTTTCATATTCAAGCTAGTTACTGAAAACAACAAAATCGAACAAACCAAACACATATTCATGTTAGACTTGAGCCATAGACACTAATTAACACACTTTTAAGTCAAGAACATCAAGAACATGAAATCTAGATTTTTTTAGAAAGTTACCCAAACTAGATGAAATTAGTATCAAGTTGTAGAGGAAGATGTAAGGATTCCAAAAGTACAATTTTTTTATGTTTGCTTCCTAGATCCAAATTAGATGATGATTGAATGAATTGGGTGTTTGAGAGAAAAGAAAATGGAAGTAGTTGAGAAATGGGGAGGTAGAAGAATGAATGAGTGGTGGTGGTGGGTGATAACTAGTTCCACTAGTTACATCTTTGACCACATGGCAAAGTTAGTCCCTCAAGTTTGGAAGCGGGTGCGTGAATTAACCGAACGAATATTTTAAATACGCTAGAGTAAACGAGAGATGTTATAATTAAATAACGAAAATATTAAGAACGTTAGCTAACGGAGGATACAAATTTAGATAGCAAAAGATATTATCAAAATAAAAGACGGGCGTTAAAATAATTTAACGAAAATATGCGAGATGTTACATTACCCACACCTTAAAAGAAATTTCGTCCCAAAATTTAGTTGGAAGTAGTAGTTGTTGTTTCTCCTTCGAAACCTTGCATTGCAAATTCTACAAATAGGTGAAGGTACTTCCTTGGGCATTTCAACGAACTTTGACAGTCGGGATTTCACGTCGTCTCAGAGTTTGGTTTTACGATCCATAATTTCAACCGGTTCTCCTATGAAGTGGAGTTTGTCATCAATAGTATGCTCATCTAAATGAATAACAGGTTCCTGTTCCGCAGGGCACTTCTCTAAGTTCGATACCTGGAATGTAGGATAAACGGGAACTTAATCGAGTTGGATGATCTAAACGGTATGTAGCGGGTCCAATACGCCCTAAGATTTCAAAAGGATCAATACATCGCGGAGTTAACTTTCCACGTTCCCAAAACGGATTACCCATTTCCAAGGTGCGATTTCTCAATATTACGCGGTCACTCACTTGGAATTCGAGAGGTTTACGTCTAACATCGGCATAGTTCTTTTGGCGACTACGGGCCGTTTTGAGCCTTTCTTAAATTGAACGATCCCAACGATTATTTCTTGAATGAGTTCAGATCCGGCGATTTGCTTTTCACCTACTTCGGCCCAGCGAATAGAAGAACGACAATTGCGACCATATAAAGTTTCAAACAGGTGCGGCGTTAATACTCGGATAATAGCTATCGTTGTAAGAGGAAACAACTAAAGGCAACAATAGAAGTTTTTTAACATGTCTTTCCAAGATTTGAATCGTACGTTTGCTTGGTCCATCGGATTGTGAATGATACGCGGTACTCATGTCTAAACGTGTCCCAAGGCTTCTTGTAAATCTAGAAGTGAAACGAGCATTTCGATCCGAGATAATTGACAATGGTACACCGTGTTGGAATAGAATCTCTTCAATGAATAGTTGTGCAAGTTTTTCCTATCTTGTCAGTTTCTGAATACGTTTAATAAGGTTATTCCCCTTTGTGGTGAAAGCTGGTATAGTGTCGGAGCCTCTCTCCATTGAGAGATCGGATGATAAGATTTCCTTATACGGACATATGAGTGTAATGATAGGAGGATTTTTGATTTTTGGATATAGTCGCATCGTGCGTCTTGTGGTCAAATGTTGAGACTTGGTGGAAAACGAGGTAGTACACGTAGTTATATATGTTTTGGAGTCGAGTAGTAGCTGGCCATATATCGGAAGCATAAGGACGATAAGTCAAAGAAGAAAGAGGTATCCTTGGATTGTGTGTTATCTTAGGTTCCAGTAATATCAGACGGTTACATTGAATTAACAGAGTTATGTAACATGGTACGTGGTGATGAGAAGATTGATCGGGTCCATAATTAAGTATTCCAATTCTTCGTGCAAAATAACGAATTTCAGTTTCCTTGATTTCGAGTCGAGAGAGGATGCCTTAAGGCGTTCACTTAGAAGTATTTTAATATCTGATGTTTCATTTTGTGCTACACGAATTTGGCTAATAAGGTTGGTGTGAATAATCACGTTCAAGGTTTGGACACGGAGAGGTTTAATTCTTCCCTTCGTGAGTTAACGAGGTTAGAGGACGAGCAATACGGGAAAAGGTTGGGAACGAATCTTCGGTAATAATCGGCGAGATCCAAGATTTTACGAATACGAGTCAGAGTCGTGAGGGTTTCCCGATTACGTGTGGCTTCGATGTTTGCGAGGTCTACTTTAATACCTTGACCACTAAAAACATGGTTTAGGAATTGGACTTCGTTTAACCAAAATTCACACTTGGAAAATTTGGCATAGAGTTGCTCTTTTCTCAAGAATTCGAGCGTAGGACGGAGATGTTGTTCGTTTTCTCTTTCACTTTTTGAATAGGTTAAGACATCATCTATGAATACGATAATGGATTTGTCTAGATAAGCTTGCATACGCGGTTCATAAGATCGATGAACACGGACGGAACCTTAGTTAAACTGAACGACACTTAAAGAAATTCATAACTATCGTAGCGAGTTCGGAAAGGGGTTTTGGAGACATCTTCTCCCTTAACCCTCAATTTATGATAACCGGAATGGAGGTCGATTGGAATACACACGAGATCCTTGTAATTGATCAAGAGGTCATTGATACGAGGAAGAGGATATCGATTCTTAACTGGAAATTATTTAGTTCACGCTAATCTATACACATTTGTAGGGAAACATTTTTCTTCTTAATGAATAGGATTGAGCTCCCTAGTTCTATAGGTATCAGGTCAAGTTCAAACTCTTTAACCAAAAAGTTTAACGTATACCTTCCGATAAAATTTGTCGGCAAGCAATAGTTTTCCGTTGGTCACTCGAATGGCATAAGTAGTATCTAGGGGGAGTGGTGTAGTTCAAAGAGTACGAGTCAAAGCCTTGGTTATAAAACATATATCGGCACCCGAATCGGATAAACAAGAAACATAAGAGTTGTTGAGAAGAAACCTACCCGTGACTAGTTCATTGTCATCTCGGGCTTCCTCGGTGTTAATGTTGAAAGCTCATCAGCGTGCAGTAGGGTTGGCTTTTTTCTTTGGGCACGCATTCTTAAAATGAACCGGTTGGCCACATTCAAAACAAACACCCATTCTGTGTGCATGGGCACCTTTTGGGCAACGGGGGCGACACTTCTACAATAGTTGCCCACATGACCACTTCTTTGACACCTGTGGCAAAATGGCTTGCCACATTCACCAAAATGATGTTTGTGGCATTTGTTGCAAAAAGGTTGGGTTTCGGCATAACTTTTCTTGCCGTCGGAGGTGAAAGGCTTGTTAGTGAAGTTGTTGTTGTAGTTGCTTGATTGAGTGGCTTCCCATTTTCTTTTATTGCCACCCGATTTATCCTCGGCCTTTGGCGCCGGCACTTCAATCTCGTCCACCATTTCAATCAATTGACGGGCCATCTTTAAAGCCTCTTGTAGGTTAAAGGGTTTAGATGACATTACCCCGTGTTTGATGCTCTTAGGGAGACCATCCATGTAAAGTGCAACCCTTAGAGACTTGGGATTCACAAGGTTTGGGCACATCAAGGCTAGCTCAGAAAATCATTGATTATAGGCCTTGAGGTCATTTCCGACCGCCTTTAAACTTCTTAGCTCGTTTTCAAGCCTTCGGGTCTCTTCACGCGAAAAGTATTCGGTGATCATCTTTTCTTTTAAGTCGGCCCAAGAGAGAGCGTGGGCTTCATTATTACCCACCGATTGCACATACGCATTCCACCATGTGAGAGCGATACCGCGAAAGTGTGGGTGCAATATTTGACCTTGTCTTGGTCCCGGCAACCGCTAATGTTAAAAACGGCTTCTGTTTGCTTAAACCATCGAGTGAGAGCAACCGGTCCTCCGGTCCCATCGAAAGTGTGAGGTTTGCACCCCATGAAAGCTTTGTAGGAGCATCACTCATTTGAATTACCGGCTCCATGATTGCTGTTGTTGTGGTTGTTGTTATTGTTGTTGGAGGAGTGACTAGCCATAACCGCATCTACGACGGTGGCTATCATGTGTTGAAGAGCTTGTGTGGAAGTTTCATTACGTGGGCCGCGGCGAGGAGGCATTGTTCCTTCAAGACACAAGAATATCGTTGATTAGTATTCTCAATAATACTAATCGTGATATGGAATAAAGATAGAGAGAAAATTTTCCTTGACCCACCCTCGATTCTCTATGTCGAAATGTCAGAATGTCCACATGAATCACCATAATATAATCCCGGCAATTATATTATCCTAAATCACATGTGCATTTAACATTACCTCATAAAGTCAAGATGGCGTGTTAATCAAATCAACAACATGAGATTAGGATGGAATAAGAGTTAGATATGAATGAAAGAGTGCGAGTATAAATGCGTAAGTAGTTAAGTAATTCCTACTTCAAGTCTATATTCCGGTTGTAGTCTAGACTCACTAATGTACCCTATGACTCGGGGTTGACACCAATGAACCCTAAATCCCTACAACAAATGCTCTGATACCATCTGTAGCAACCCGACAAAATCGTCATTGACGGTGCCGTCTACTTAGGTCCATTACATGGTCATAAGTCTTTAAAACAACGTTTGACCAAAATATGTCGCATTCATTTCATATGTAAAGATGTTTCAAAGTTTACAAAGTAGTTCAACGACTAATACGATACAACGTTTTTAAGTACAAATGAAACCTATGCGAAACGATTTAATATAAAGTCAAAAGATGCTCCATGTATGCAAGTACTCGACATCCAAGCAAGTATCAAAATAGAGTGCGGAAGCATGTAACACATATCATTCAAGGACCTGAGAAAAACATAGAAAATCTGTCAACGAAAACGTTGGTGAAATCATAGGTTTAGTAAGTGAGTACGTAAGTAAGTAAGCTAACCACAAGATTTATAGCGTTGAAATAATAGTAAACCATTCTAAAAGTTGTTATCACGAGCACCCAATTATCAAGGCTTAACTTTCCACGAACCCCATAAATAAAGTGTTAGAACCTACACTTATACCCAAAAATATATTTCATTCGCTTAACGGTAGCGAACCGTCCTAATGAGGGTTTGTCAAACCCATATGGCCACACAACATAAGTTCTCGCTTACACCCTGCAAGTGTAACTAATGATAATTGAATTGAGGCATTTTTGTTCTAACTCGTACGTAGAATGCTTGTTTTCGTACTTGTGTTCACTTTGTAAAACGAAACGTTTATGTTTTCTCATCCCAAATATAAGTATAAAAGGGTAAAGTGAGACTATGATCTCACCTTGAGTGCAAGAGTATAAAAGTACTTCACAAGTAAACGTGTGCAAGAACGAATGATAGTCTTGACCGAAACAAGTAGGTTGTATCAATAACGGTAAACACGGTTGGTCAAAGTTGTTCAATTAGTCCAATGGCTCATTACGACTCGATTATATAGCATGTGAATCAAGTTGTAAAGTTTCATGCAAGATATAAGTATAAAAGCACGTTAGAATGATTGCATAAGTGTTTGGTTAAGTTTGACTAAAAGTCAAACTTGGTAAAAGACAAAGTCAATGGGGTCGGGTCGGGTATCCGATGATTTTTCTATTAAAGATAAGCATATATAAGTATGTTGGCCAAGTTTCATTTTAATCGAAGGTGCGTAGCATAGTTAGAATTAAACGAAAATGTGCACTTTTGGACAGCCGGGACCCAGAGCGCCGCTCAAGGTATTGGAGCGCCGCTCAGATATATGTTCAGCAAATCTGGGCAGTTTTGATTTATGCACGAATCCAACTTCAAATAACCATAACTAATGAACCGCAAACATTCAAAATACGTATCTTATATCGTTGGAAAGGTATTTTGACGAGGAATACAACTAAACACATATCATCAATAAAATACATCATTTACAATAACCGAATTCTCGCCGAATGATCATTAAAAGTTCATTATTAAAGTTTCAAGTTCAAAAAAATGCATTTCATGATTCGGGAATCCAATCTACACATACAATATGCCGTTTCAAATGTAATTAAACATACAATACAACTTAACACCTACAATTAACATCTCATAGCATTCCATGCATCAAATGTTCATTTTAAAATCTATCAAACCCTAATCAAGAATCACAAAATCAATAATCATGTTTATGTAAGGTTTTCATGTCATCCAACATACCAAAACGAAGCTAATGAAGTAACTAACACTTTGAACACACAAACATTAACATCTAAACACATTTCATCATTCAAAATCAAAGAGTTAACTAACCCATTTTTCATATTCAAGCTAGTTACTCAAAACAACAAAATCGAACAAACCAAACACATATCCATGTTAGACTTGAGCCAAAGACACTAATTAACATACTTTTAAGTCAACAACATCAAGAACATGAAATCTAGATTTTTTAGAAAGTTACCCAAACTAGATGAAATTAGTATCAAGTTGTAGAGGAAGATGTAAGGATTCTAAAAGTAAAATTTGTTTTGATGTTTGTGTGACAACCCGGAAATTTCCAACCAAATTTAAACTTTAATCTTTATATGTTTCTGACACGATAAGCAATATTTGTTAAGTTAAATTTCAAGAATTTTAAACTATGTTCATACATTCATTCAACCTCGACCAAGTTCCAACGATTCACGAACCATTAAACGAATATGATTATATATGTATATGTGTATATATATTAAAACTTGAAACGTAAAAAAATATTAGATTAAATACTTTATATGATTGTATCTGTTTCAAAATGTTTATCAATGGAAAAAATGCTGACGAAGCAGCAAAAACTATAAACGACTTTAAACGGTAAAAGCTGGATGATAATGATGAAGTGTGCTGGCAAAGCGCAGAAAAAGAGAAGTTTTGGAACTGGAAAACGGATTGAGCAAAGTAGGAAGGAGGCTGTGGACAAATTACAAAGACTGAACCTGACTTCAAAGGATCCAAATGATTCAGTACCTGCTGAAGTCATTAACGAATACCTTGCTCCTGACTCAAAACCCCTGCGGACAATATTCTTCATCATCCTCTGATATTAGAAATTCTAAAATATCATCATATCTTTCATTATAAATATCCTCCATATTTCTGAAGATATTTTCTTAATTTTTCTTATTTGAAATCATTTACCTCTTCGCGCTATCTGTATTACATCATAAAAGAAACTATTTTAGTTTCTAAATTCTGAAACATTAAAGTTTAAAATATGAATATTTTGAAGTAGTGTTGTGAACTGAAGCATGAATTAGTATAATATAATGACACTTGATCAACGTGATTATATTACAGTAAGTCATGCTGAGTTTCTAAATGGAACGTGATGATTCACAGATCATAACATCATCATGTGCCATGTTATACAACTCTTGTATTCTATTTAACCTCTAAAATATCAAGAAAATATTTCTTGATGATTCGGCCTTTTTCAAGGTATTCTAGTAATTTGACAAGTCAAGATCGTGCCATCACAATTTCCTTCCTAGAACATTAACAATGTTCATTCCGAAATTCATATCTGTGAATTCTGGACCATTACAAGCGGTGCTTAATCGCAAGAAGAAGAAACGAAAGGACAAAACTCCGAAATAGAAATTGGGGTATAAATTGCAGCAAATAAAAGAGAGCATTAACTGTGAATGATAATGATTATAGAAGACAGAAGCAGAGACTTTGAAATATAAGGGAACATATAAAGCCCAACGATAAACCAGAAATTATAAACCATATATATCGATGCATATAGCAATATAAAGACACGGGAGAACTAGAAACACTATTCACCAGAGGGTTTGATTCACTTATTCCGCCATTGTGTGAGTTAAATCTGTTGATTTCTAAGTTCCTAGTCATGTTTCATCACCTTCTATTCTTTCCCCCTCAACTCATATTTTAAAGTATTCATCAATATGCTCCATCCAGTTCTGATTCTCGATATACTTCTAATTTTCATATCGGTCATTCTTCTTTTTCATCTACCGCCGCAAGAATCTATTTACTTCTACTATACTCTTGGGTTTATCAAGTGTGATTAGATCAACACCTAGAGCTATTATTCACCACCTGGGTGATTTGGACTGAGAGAGAATCAGAGGAGCTCACTAGATCTGAGTGTGTGTAACAAATGAGAGGCTTAACCTAAAATGAAGAACATAAGACTTTATATACCCCTGCTATTGACTCACCCATACGATTCATTCATCATACGTACGAGTTGGCCTCATCAGCCGTACGGGTGATCACTCACTCGTGTCTTCTCATTTAGGTTGTAATTGTGACTTAGCTCAGCATCAACCGTGCGTATGAGCCTGTCAGCCGTACTAGTGAGGCTTCACTAGTACGTCTGACTAAGTCTAACATAGTCAAACATCTAAATCTCATTCCTGCAGTTCCTGTAACCACATACAAACACGGATACGATAATAACGAGCAATCATGGTGGCCTGTAAACTGTTGTACCTGCAATGGACGTGGGTAGATGTCTAGGGACTTGCATAAAATGCATCAACAGAAGGTGTGAGTTGTAAGGAAACGAAGGAGGTGAATTTATAAGAAAATCTCTGACTGAACAATTAAAATGAACGATCGCATTTAAAGCGGATCCTAATTCCCTTGATTATCGGAGAGTCAAATCTTATTACGAAGATTTTCTTCAAATCCCTTGAAATCTGGGAATCAATTATATCTACGTCAAATGATAAGATGAATCTATACTTACTCATTTCACTCTTCTATGTTAGCTTCATTCGTACTCTTCATATAAATGGATTGTTTATCCAAATTATTCGCTAATGATAAAACTCTAATTTTCAGCCTGTATGCATCATGAAAACATACTTATTATCATTCACGACCTTTCCACTCAAATTTTGGGACGAAATTTCTTTAACGGGTAGGTACTGTGACAACCCAGAAATTTCCAACCAAATTTAAACTTTAATCTTTATATGTTTCCGACACGATAAGCAATATTTGTTAAGTTAAATTTCAAGAATTTTAAACTATGTTCATACATTCATTCAACCTCGACCAAGTTCCAACGATTCACGAACCATTAAACGAATATGATTATATATGTATATGTGTATATATATTATAACTTGAAACGTAAACAAAATATTAGATTAAATACTTTATATGATTGTATCTGTTTCAAAATGTTTATCAATGGAATTAGAAGATAAGATTAAATGATTGAATTATCAGATATATTGAATTATGATTACAAGTCTCTATTGAAAGGCCCACGTTGATTTGAGAAATCTTTCCATTTTAACAATATTCGGAAAATGGTAAAGTGATTTATAAATAAGAATAAATTGTCAATCATTGAGAACTAGACAAAGGATAGTGGAAGATTGAATCTCATAAAGACTCGATTGATCTATTTAGTTTCAAACGTACAAAAATGTTTTCAGTTTAAAAAGAACTTTATTATTAAAACGTATATAACTTTTATAAATATCTAGAACCACTTTTGACAACTCATTACTTAACTAGTATGATAAAGATAACGATATTTATATTTTATTTTATTAAATATATATAACGATTTAAATTAATTATATATATATTTATAAGCGTATTATACGTACATAGTTTTATACTTTTACTATACTTAAACTTTACCATTACTTTATTTTTACTTTACTTTAACTTTAATAATTCACTTTAATAGTTCATACTTTAATAATTCACTTTAATAATTCATACTTTAATAATTCACTTTAATAATTCATACTTTAATAATTCACTTTAATAATTCATACTTTAATAATTCACTTTAATAATTCAAAAATCTATTATAAATAGAATTCAATAGGTTTCATTATTTCATAGAAACTTGAAAATATTTTTCTCTAAACTCTCTCAATCGATTTACATATATATATTTACTCCGTATTATTTCAAGATATTATTAGTATACATAAAATATTACGACGGAGTGTTGTCCGAGTGATTTCGAAATTGTTTTTCGAGTAAGATAGGATTAAGGAAATTATGGGTTATAGCTATGGAGGTGATTGAGTATGGTTCATGGGTATGCTTGTGAGGTCTATATAGTGTTTATCACTTCCGTTGCGTCTACGTACCTTTCCTGCAATATTGAATCTCAATATTGATACGTGAGTACTCATAATTTAACTTTTACATACTAATAGTGTATCCCTGACTAGTGCTCGGGTATTTAGGATTATGCATGCTTGTACTTTTGATATTGCCCTTAGACAGGTTAGGTTGAATCTTGAATTAGTTACACTTGCGGTTGAGATAAGGTATAAGATATGCATGTCCTTGAAAAGCTAGCGAAAAATTAAGAACTTTTCCTTTAGATATCGAATGGTTTCGATGAACGGATTAGAAGTTATAATCAATTGAATTTTCGATATTTTTATTAAAAATGATTATTATTATCGTCGTTTTTATCGTCATTCTAGTTTTATCTTATTATTATCATTATTATTATCTTTATCAATAAAAGGGATTTATCATTAAAAATTGTTATATTTTTTTTATTATTATTACTATCGTTATTATCGTTAAAGTTATAATTAGTATTATTATTATTATCCAATTATTATTATTATTATTATTATTATTATTATTATTATTGGTATTATTATTATTATTATTATTATTATTATTATTATTATTATTATTATTATTATTATTATTATTATTATTATCATTATTAATATATATATATCATTATTTAAAAATGGTTATTGTTATTTTTATTATTATTATTACTATATTATCATTAAGATAATTATTAGTATTATCGTTAATAATGTTATAGTAACTATCATTATTAATATTAGTGTAATTAAAACAAATATTTGTAACACCTAATTATTTTGATTACTATTATTATCATTATTATGAACACGATATAAAAGACGATTAAAAGCTATTAAACGAAACGATTAGGAAATAATGGGTAAGAGTATCATGATGAAATTAAAATATTATAAGATATTGATTTAGATAAAATTATCGTTCTTATTATTTTTATCTTTACTATTATTATTAAAAGTATCGTTAGTATTAAAACTATCATTTTAACAAACATTATCATTTTAATAGAAATGTCATTGTTACTATAAAATATCATTATTATTATTATTTTAAATAGAATTATTATTTTAAAGATATTATTAAAAATTATCGTAAATATTAAAGTTATCATAATTAGAATTATCGTTTTATCATAATGTCATCTTAGTAATTATAAATATTGATATTTTTATAATAATAATTAGTATTACAAAATAATACAACTTTTACTTACTATCATTATAGATATTATTTTATCAAATAAATATGTGATACAAACATATTTTACTACGTGTAATAACTTACTTTAATAATACCTATCATATTATCTTTATGATATTAAATGAACCCTATAAATTTTATTACTTAATATATATAAAAGTATATTTTATTATATAAATTTAATATAAAATTTTATTTATTAATAAATAAATTATATTATTTACTCTAATAAATCTTTTAAAAATATTTAAAAATATAAAAACGACGATATTTAAACTATATATTAATCATGTATAGTTTTTTTTGGAAATTATTTTGAGTCAAATTTACTTTTGTTGACTTTTGCATATTAGTCTCGAGCATTAGAATTGTGGTACACTATGACTTGACCTAATTTGTTAGACAAATATTGACCAACACATAAATATATATAATTAATTTAGGTTCGTGAATCCGAGGCCAACCTTGCACTTGTTCAATGACGTTATATGTATTTTTACTACGAAATACAGTATGGTGAGTTTCATTTACCTTTTTACCCTTTATATTTTTGGGACTGAGAATACATGTGCTTTTATAAATGTTTGACGAAATAGACACAAGTAATTGAAACTACATTCTATGGTTGAATTATCAAAATCGAATATGCCCCTTTTTATTAAAGTCTGGTAATCTAAGAATTAGGGAACAGACACCCTAATTGACGCAAATCCTAAAGATAGATCTATTGGGCCTAACAAACCCCATCCAAAGTACCGGATGCTTTAGTACTTTGAAATTTATATCATGTCCGAAGGAGGATCCCGGAATGATAGGGGATATTCTTATATGTATCTAGTTAATGTCGGTTACCAGGTGTTCACCATATGAATGATTATTTTTGTCTCTATGCATGGGACGTATATTTATGAGAACTGGAAATGAAATTCTAGTGGTCTATTAAAATGATGGAAATAAATGATTATGATAAACTAATGAACTCACCAACCTTTTGGTTGACACTTTAAAGCATGTTTATTCTCAGGTGTTAAAGAAATCTTCCGTTGTGCATTTGCTCATTTTAAAGATATTACTTAGAGTCTTTCATAGCATATTTCGAAGAACGTTGCATTCGAGTCATTGAGTTCATCAAAGATTATTATTAAATCAATTTATAGTTGGATAGTGGATATTATGAAATGGTATGCATGCCTGTCAATTTTCGATGTAAAGAAAGATTGTCTTTTAAAAACGAATGCAATGTTTGTAAAATGTATCATATAGAGGTCAAATACCTCGCAATGTAATCAACTATTGTGAATCGTTTATAATGTATATGAATGGGTCCTTTCAGTTGGTATCAGAGCGGTGGTCTTAGCAAACCAGGTCTGCATTAGTGTGTCTAACTGATAAGTCGATAGGATGCATTAGTGAGTCTGGACTTCGACCGTGTCTGCATGTCAAAAGTTTTGCTTATCATTTTGTGTAAAAAATTAACTACTTACCATCCTCAGGAAATTACCTGCTTATCATTTTTAGTCTAAGACACGTCTTGCTGCATTGATTGCATGAATAGTGTATAGACAAAAATTCATATCTTAGCATATCTGCTAAATCATATCTTATCGTATCTGTTACTTTAAACTTTGCCTGACATATCCCGCAAAGTCCTCCGTAATCTACGAAATCTTTTGATCTATATATATATATATATATATATATATATATATATATATATATATATATATATATATATATATATATATATATATATATATATATATATATATATATATATATATATATATATATATATATATATATATATATATATATATATATATATATATATATATATATATATATATATATATATATATTCTATGTAATTAGAATACCATCCGTTATCCAAAATCATTTCATATCGGAAAAAAAATCCTTTATCCAATCGTACGAAATGGAATTCGTCATCAGTTCAAGTCACTCAGATTCCGAAATGGAATCCCATTCAAGCTCCGAAAGCAGTGTGACCAGAATAGATTAACCAATCAGTCATCACCTATTCTGGATGAATTGGGGATGGGTTCGTAGCCTCCTCAATCATTGGAGACAAGAAGAAGGTGATCCCTTCCATCCACCACATTGCCCTCTTGACAAAGAACCTGAAGCACTTACCGGTGAACCTGTCCGAAATACCATGTTCTCGCTCATTTCCAGAGTATCTCGTCACGATTATATATTACATCAAATTTTAGATTTTATTTATCCGCTCGTCTGAACCGACAATCACCCCGGTGTAATAGAAGAAGTCAACGAGCTTCGCGCTCGGGTAGTGGCTTTGGAGAATATGGTGCAGAGATTACAAACACCGGCAGCAGCATCAGCAGCATAACCAGTACCACCATCATCAACGCCAACAGTACCATTACCACCTCCAACCACAACCGCGTCGTAAACCTCAACTTCACAATCTGTCCCACGAGCATCAACGTCATACGCACTATAGATACCAAGGAGTACCAACAACAATAACTGACGAAGTATTAATTCATAACTTCATTGGAGAAACATTCCGCGGCGATTATGTAATCTCTAAAGTCTTAGAGATTATCTAATCTAGCCCTAACCATAAATCAGTTAAGCGAACCAAAATGATAGAAGGAAGAGTAGAAACCCTGACAAAAATGGTGTGTGATTAACAAGCTAAACTTGCTTTACCAACAGCATCAACAGTACCATCAGCGTTACCAGCATCGTCAGTACAGTCAACATCCGAATCAAAAACACCGATAATATCACAAACTCCGTCAGTTCAAGAATCACTGTGGACATCATTACGAATCAATAACGTGTATATTGTATCAACGAGTTATGAAGAATTAACTCATTCCCTCTGAAAAAATTATATGTATATTATATATATATATATATATATATATATATATATATATATATATATATATATATATATATATATATTGAAATAAATCTTTTCGTGCTAAGCTATTGTGTGTGAATCTTAACTACTCAGTTAATTCATATTACAAATATGCAATAATGTACGTCCTTCGGCCGCAACTTAACCAGCGTTAACTACAATCTCTGTCGCAATTCAACAAATTCCAATTCATAATAAATCAAGTATATATTTGATTTTACACTTTCATCATCGATGTACCCGAAACTTTTCAGATAACATCATTCGTACTTTGCGAAATTCACAAGAATTCCACGAACCGAACATCATACATCAACAAATAACGAAGTATTGATTCATAATTTCATTGCCATTAAAGAAATACTGCGTAAAAGTTATGTACTTTTTAAAGCCTTTAGGGATTATTTAATTCTAGTTTCAACCGTAAATCAAATGAGTTTAATTTAACATTAACTCATTAAATCTATGTTACATCTGAAGAAAATATACATATATATATTTTCATAAAGACTGTAATAAAATTATTTTGTACAAAATATTAATTGTGAAATTTTTTTTTTAACGGGTAGGTAATACCCGAGAGATATATAAATTCACAAATAATATGTTACATTCTTCGAATCTGATTCAGCAAATCATCCATTATACTCCCTACTTTCACAACAATATACATTCTTTTATAGAAATCAAAACAACCATACTCATTCAAAATTTAATTACATATTCTGATTTTGAAATCTCAAAATTCAACTCGAGATATGACCAAAATCATCACTCTTAGATCCTTACATCTTTCACAAGCTATATTTTGACTTCAAAACTATGTTAGAACATCAAATGTATGTTAACGATTATAATCTGTGTTCAAACCCTTCAAAAATTTCTGAAGACACTTCGAATGATGAGCAATCGAGATGATGATCCAACCACATGTTACCCACATTTATGTACCCGAAAAACTCTTGAAACCAAAGTAAAAGTTTAAACAACGTATCCGCATCAGATTCTTTGGCATTTATTAGCAAAAATAACTTTGCGACTCCTATTCAAAGTAGCCAGTTTTGTCACAGCTCCAGCAAGTCAACTTCGACTTTTCAGTCAGACTAACCTTATTATAACCTTGAGATATACTCCATCGTTACCAGGGAACCTTTTACATTCCACCACATTATTAGCAGATGTACCAACAACTTCATTACCCTTTGACTTTAGCCTCTCCAAAAAGTCATTATAATTATTTATTGAAACCCCATCATTTACTCATTCGCATCTTGTAATGAGAATTGTCATACGAATCATTGGGAATTAGCAATCAGTATTTTGAAATCTCGCAGCATGTCTACACCAACAGTTATATGTGTATATATAATGTCTATCTTCTGGACTTAATTTGAATGTGAAGTTTCTGAAAAACACTCCGAACTGCTAATTGGTTCTCCGAAAATGGAAAAAATGCTGATGAAGCAGCAAAAACTATAAACGACTTTAAACGGTAAAAGCTGGATGATAATGATGAAGTGTGTTGGCAAAGCGCAGAAAAAGAGAAGTTTTGGAACTGGAAAACGGATTGAGCAAAGTAGGAAGGAGGCTGTGGACAAATTACAAAGACTGAACCTGACTTCAAAGGATCCAAATGATTCAGTACCTGCTGAAGTCATTAACGAATACCTTGCTCCTGACTCTAAACCCCTGCGGACAATATTCTTCATCATCCTCTGATATTAGAAATTCTAAAATATCATCATATCTTTCATTATAAATATCCTCCATATTTCTGAAGATATTTTCTTAATTTTTCTTATTTGAAATCATTTACCTCTTCGCGCTATCTGTATTACATCATAAAAGAAACTATTTTAGTTTCTAAATTCTGAAACATTCAAGTTTAAAATATGAATATTTTGAAGTAGTGTTGGGAACTGAAGCATGAATTAGTATAATATAATGACACTTGATCAACGTGATTATATTACAGTAAGTCATGCTGAGTTTCTAAATGGAACGTGATGATTCACAGATCATAACATCATCATGTGCCATGTTATACGACTCTTGTATTCTATTTAACCTCTAAAATATCAAGAAAATATTTCTTGATGATTCGGCCTTTTCCAAGGTATTCTAGTAATTTGACAAGTCAAGATCGTGACATCACAATTTCCTTCCTAGAACATAAAAATGTTCATTCCGAAATTCATATCTGTGAATTCTGGACCATTACAAGCGGTGCTTAATCGCAAGAAGAAGAAACGAAAGGACAAAACTCCGAAATAGAAATTGGGGTATAAATTGCAGCAAATAAAAGAGAGCATTAACTGTGAATGATAATGATTATAGAAGACAGAAGCAGAGACTTTGAAATATAAGGGAACATATAAAGCCCAACGATAAACCAGAAATTATAAACCATATATATCGATGCATATAGCAATATAAAGGCACGGGAGAACTAGAAACACTATAAACCCAAGAGTTTAGTAGAAGTAAATAGATTCTTCCGGCGGTAGATGAAAAAGAAGAATGACCGATATGAAAATTAGAAGTATATCGAGAATCAGAACTGGATGGAGCATATTGATGAATACTTTAAAATATGAGTTGAGGGGAAAGAATAGAAGGTGATGAAACATGACTAGGAACTTAGAAATCAACAGATTTAACTCACACAATGGCGGAATAAGTGAATCAAACCCTCTGGTGAATAGGTTATGTTTTTTTTTTTGATTAATTTAGTCAAACCACAACTAAATCAAGTGTGATTAGATCAACACCTAGAGATATTATTCACCACCTGGGTGATTTGGACTGAGAGAGAATCAGAGGAGCTCACTAGATCTGAGTGTGTGTAACAAATGAGAGGCTTAACCTAAAACGAAGAACATAAGACTTTATATAACCCTGCTGTTGACTCACCCATACGATTCATTCATCATACGTACGAGTTGGCCTCATCAGCCGTACGGGTGATCACTCACTCGTGTCTTCTCATTTAGGTTGTAATTGTGACTTAGCTCAGCATCAACCGTGCGTATGAGCCTGTCAGCCGTACTAGTGAGGCTTTACTAGTACGTCTGACTAAGTCTAACATAGTCAAACATCTAAATCTCGTTCCTGCAGTTCCTGTAACCACATACAAACACGGATAGGATAATAACGAGCAATCATGGTGGCCTGTAAACTGTTGTACCTGCAATGGGCGTGGGTAGATGTCTAGGGACTTGCATAAAATGCATCAACAGAAGGTGTGAGTTGTAAGGAAACGAAGGAGGTGAATTTATAAGAAAATCTCTGACAGAACAATTAAAATGGACGATCGCATTTAAAGCGGATCCTAATTCCCTTGATTATCGGAGAGTCAAATCTTATTACGAAGATTTTCTTCAAATCCCTTGAAATCTGGGAATCAATTATATCTACGTCAAATGATAAGATGAATCTACACTTACTCATTTCACTCTTCTATGTTAGCTTCATTCGTACTCTTCATATAAATGGATTGTTTATCCAAATTATTCGCTGATGATAAAACTCTAATTTTCAGCCTGTATGCATCATGAAAACATACTTATTATCATTCACGACCTTTCCACTCAAATTTCGGGACGAAATTTCTTTAACGGGTAGGTACTGTGACAACCCGGAAATTTCCAACCAAATTTAAACTTTAATCTTTATATGTTTCCGACACGATAAGCAATATTTGTTAAGTTAAATTTCAAGAATTTTAAACTATGTTCATACATTCATTCAACCTCGACCAAGTTCCAACGATTCACGAACCATTAAACGAATATGATTATATATGTATATGTGTATATATATTATAACTTGAAACATAAACAAAATATTAGATTAAATACTTTATATGATTGTATCTGTTTAAAAATGTTTATCAATGGAATTAGAAGATAAGATCAAATGATTGAATTATCAGATATATTGAATTATGATTACAAGTCTCTATTGAAAGGCCCACGTTGATTTGAGAAATCTTTCCATTTTAACAATATTCGGAAAATGGTAAAGTGATTTATAAATAAGAACAAATTGTCAATCATTGAGAACTAGACAAAGGATAGTGGAAGATTGAATATCATAAAGACTCGATTGATCTATTTAGTTTCAAACGTACAAAAATGTTTTCAGTTTAAAAAGAACTTTATTATTAAAACGTATATAACTTTTATAAATATCTAGAACCACTTTTGATAACTCATTACTTAACTAGTATGATAAAGATAACGATATTTATATTTTATTTTATTAAATATATATAACGATTTAAATTAATATTATATATATTTATAAGCGTATTATACGTACATAGTTTTATACTTTTACTATACTTGAACTTTACCTTTACTTTATTTTTACTTTACTTTAACTTTAATAATTCACTTTAATAATTCATACTTTAATAATTCACTTTAATAATTCATACTTTAATAATTCACTTTAATAATTCATACTTTAATAATTCACTTTAATAATTCATACTTTAATAATTCACTTTAATAATTCAAAAATCTATTATAAATAGAATTCAATAGGTTTCATTATTTCATAGAAACTTGAAAATATTTTTCTTTAAACTCTCTCAATCGATTTACATATATATATTTACTCCGTATTATTTCAAGATATTATTAGTATACATAAAATATTACGACGGAGTGATGTCCGAGTGATTTCGAAATTGTTTTTCGAGTAAGATAGGATTAAGGAAATTATGGGTTATAGCTATGGAGGTGATTGAGTATGGTTCATGGGTATGCTTGTGAGGTCAATATAGTGTTTATCACTTCCGTTGCGTCTACGTACCTTTCCTGCAATATTGAATCTCAATATTGATACATGAGTACTCATAATTTAACTTTTACATACTAATAGTGTATCCCTGACTAGTGCTCGAGTATTTAGGATTATGCATGCTTGTACTTTTTATATTGCCCTTAGACAGGTTAGGTTGAATCTTGAATTAGTTACACTTGCGGTTGAGATAAGGTATAAGATATGCATGTCCTTGAAAAGCTAGCGAAAAATTAAGAACTTTTCCTTTAGATATCGAATGGTTTCGATGAACGGATTAGAAGTTATAATCAATTGAATTTTCGATATTTTTATTAAAAATGATTATTATTATCGTCGTTTTTATCGTCATTCTAGTTTTATCTTATTATTATCATTATTATTATCTTTATCAATAAAAGGAATTTATCATTAAAAATTATTATATTTTTTTATTATTATTACTATCGTTATTATCGTTAAAGTTATAATTAGTATTATTATTATTATCCAATTATTATTATTATTATTATTATTATTATTATTGGTATTATTATTATTATTATTATTATTATTATTATTATTATTATCATTATTAATATATATATATATATATATATATATATCATTATTTAAAAATGGTTATTGTTATTGTTATTATTATTATTACTATATTATCATTAAGATAATTATTAGTATTATCGTTAATAATGTTATAGTAACTATCATTATTAATATTAGTGTAATTAAAACAAATATTTGTAACACCTAATTATTTTGATTACTATTATTATCATTATTATGAACACGATATAAAAGACGATTAAAAGCTATTAAACGAAACGATTAGGAAATAATGGGTAAGAGTATCATGATGAAATTAAAATATTATAAGATATTGATTTAGATAAAATTATCGTTCTTATTATTTTTATCATTACTATTATTATTAAAAGTATCGTTAGTATTAAAACTATCATTTTAACAAAAATTATCATTTTAATAGAAATGTCATTGTTACTATAAAATATCATTATTATTATTATTTTAAATAGAATTATTATTTTAAAGATAATATTAAAAATTATCGTAAATATTAAAGTTATCATAATTAGAATTATCGTTTTATCATAATGTCATCTTAGTAATTATAAATATTGATATTTTTATAATAATAATTATTATTACAAAATAATACAACTTTTACTTACTATCATTATAGATATTATTTTATCAAATAAATATGTGATACAAACATATTTTACTACGTGTAATAACTTACTTTAATAATACCTATCATATTATCTTTATGATATTAAATGAACCCTATAAATTTTATTACTTAATATATATAAAAGTATATTTTATTATATAAATTTAATATAAAATTTTATTTATTAATAAATAAATTATATTATTTACTCTAATAAATCTTTTAAAAATATTTAAAAATATAAAAACGACGATATTTAAACTATATATTAATCATGTATAGTTTTTTTTGGAAATTATTTTGAGTCAAATTTACTTTTGTTGACTTTTGCATATTAGTCTCGAGCATTAGAATTGTGGTACACTATGACTTGACCTAATTTGTTAGACAAATATTGACCAACACATAAATATATATAATTAATTTAGGTTCGTGAATCCGAGGCCAACCTTGCACTTGTTCAATGACGTTATATGTATTTTTACTACGAAATACAGTATGGTGAGTTTCATTTACCTTTTTACCCTTTATATTTTTGGGACTGAGAATACATGTGCTTTTATAAATGTTTGACGAAATAGACACAAGTAATTGAAACTACATTCTATGGTTGAATTATCGAAATCGAATATGCCCCTTTTTATTAAAGTCTGGTAATCTAAGAATTAGGGAACAGACACCCTAATTGAAGCGAATCCTAAAGATAGATCTATTGGGCCTAACAAACCCTATCCAAAGTACCGGATGCTTTAGTACTTCGAAATTTATATCATGTCCGAAGGAAGATCCCGGAATGATAGGGGATATTCTTATATGTATCTAGTTAATATCGGTTACCAGGTATTCACCATATGAATGATTATTTTTGTCTCTATGCATGGGACGTATATTTATGAGAACTGGAAATGAAATTCTTGTGGTCTATTAAAATGATGGAAATAAATGATTATGATAAACTAATGAACTCACCAACCTTTTGGTTGACACTTTAAAGCATGTTTATTCTCAGGTGTTAAAGAAATCTTCCGTTGTGCATTTGCTCTTTTTAAAGATATTACTTGGAGTCTTTCATAGCATATTTCGAAGAACGTTGCATTCGAGTCATTGAGTTCATCAAAGATTATTATTAAATCAATTTATAGTTGGATAGTGGATATTATGAAATGGTATGCATGCCTGTCAATTTTCGATGTAAAGAAAGATTGTCTTTTAAAAATGAATGCAATGTTTGTAAAATGTATCATATAGAGGTCAAATACCTCGCAATGTAATCAACTATTGTGAATCGTTTATAATGTATATGAACGGGTCCTTTCAGTTTGCTTCCTAGATCTGATTTAGATGATGATTGAGTGAATTGGGTGTTTGAGAGAAAAGAAAATGGAAGTAGTAGAGAAATCATCAGGTGGAAGAATGAATGAGTGGTGGTGGTGGGTGATAACTAGTTCCACTAGTTATATCTTTGACCACATGGCAAAGTTAGTCCCTCAAGTTTGGAAGCGGGTGCGTGAATTAACCGAACGAATATTTTAAATACGCTAAAGTAAATGAGAGATGTTATAATTAAATAACGAAAACATTAAGAACGTTAGCTAATAGAGGATACGAATTTAGATAGCGAAAGATATTATCAAAATAAAAGACGGGCATTAAAATAATTTAACGGAAAAATGCGGGATGTTACACAACCAACATATCAAATCGACATCAAACATACGATCAACAATAATAAAAACATCACAATCCTAAATAGTCTTAACTTATTACATGCAAACATTCAAATTCAAATTGTTTTATCCGGGAACTACAAGCCTTCCGGAATCTACCATCAACACACAAACATAAATTAAATTGTTTCAAACACATAATCAATGTTACCAAATTGTTCAAACCTTCCCAAACCAACCGCCCTTAGATTTTACATGCCAACAAATTCAAATAAAGTGTTCCACATATCAACCATCATAAAATTAACTAAACCAACAGGCATGAAAGAGTGAGAATGCAACCATAGGAATCACCACCAATTGTACCCTCCATAGCATGAGCTCGCGCTCCCGTATGATTGGTCCTGATCGGGGTATTGGTCATAATTGGGTGGCCTATTCCACTCGTTTGACTCATGCAGTTATTGGTTCTCAAACGTTCAAAGTACGCAAATTCCTCGGCACTCCTATTCGCTTCATTCGCGTCGTTGTCAATGAAAGGTTGGGTTCTAGGTTTTGTGTAATCATATGAGTTAAAGGTGGGAGCAAATGGCCTCGAGGAAGTTGGGTCCGCTTGATGAAGTTGGCTACAATGAGCTTCCCATTGAGTATGTGCCCGTAGGCCCGAGAAGTTGTAGTGTGCTTCATATTCTTGGTTTGCTTGGTTAATATTAATTTGATTAAATCGACTTTCAAGCCAAGCTTGGTCATAACTGCTCGAAGCACCACTACTACTACCTACCGCACCTTGTGCTCCTACATTACCCGTTTCATATTCATGCCTCACCCGTTCTTCTTCTTCTTCATTTCTCCCAATAGCATTTAGATCAAACCACCTCCTCATTTGTTTGTTCACGTCCCTTATATATATATATATATATATATATATATATATATATATATATATATATATATATATATATATATATATATATATATATATATATATATATATATATATATATATATATATATATATATATATATATATATTAAAAATCTTTCCCCCTTTAAAATCAGCATACCCAAATTTGGCCATTTCATCAGCCGTGAACCTTGAAAGATCAATTTCCAAATACCTTGCTATCCTTGTAACAAAAACACCACCCACAGTACCTCTTTTCCCTTTTGTCCCAGTTTTGTCGAAAAGATAGTCAAAAATAAGATGAGGGACATGGACATTCACCTTATCTGAGATTCGATCAGTGAGCTAAATGTCCAAGTAGGACATCTTCTCATTGCTATGGAAACTGTAGTTGACCGTATTCGCAATGAATCGGGCTATGATCCGAAGGTTACGTGTCCTGTTAGTACGTATTTCTCTACTAGAGAGTAGGTATATACGTACTAGTGCAAGGTAAAATGAACCATGTAAGAAGTAGTTTGCCGATTGATGTTTACTCTCGGGATGAATCCCTGCAGACGCGAATCATGGTCTGAAACCATGGTGTGGCTTAAGTCAATCTTAAAATAGGGCTTACGTATGTTCTGCCTGTATCCAGAGTGACAAAATATATTGTTGAGTCATATATGAGAAAATATGATGTGTAGTGTGCCTTGGAGCTATGCGGCCTTAGAGCTGGGCGGCTGAGGTCATGCGCCATGGAGCTAGGTGGCTGAGATTATGTGCCTTGGAGCTAGGCGGCCTTGGAACTGGGCGGCCTTGGAGCTGGGCCGCTGACGTCATGTGCCATGGAGTTGAGAGGATGAGGTCACGTGCTATGGATCTGAGAGAGTGAGATCATGTGCTTTGGAGCTGGGCGGATGGAAGATGGAATCTAGAGAGAGAAAGTGTGTGTGAGAGAGAAAGTAGAGCATTTGATCTCTCCTCTGATGTTCAAATGAGGTGGGGAACTCCTCTATATATAGGCAAATCTTGGGCTGGTAAGGAAGCTTCATGGGCTACTTCTTGGGCCTGATTAATTCTAAAAACCCAGTTGCTTACGTGTCTTCACTAATTTGGGCATAACTTTGTCATACGAAGTCGGATTTAAGTGATTCAAAAGCCAAAACGTCTGTAACTCAGAGCTCCACAACTTTCATTTTATGCGTGTAGACCATAGGATACACCATTAAGTCACCCCAGTTAAATGGAAAACAAGTGCTTTTTCTACCTTGGGATCATAATTATGCTGTTATCTGATTAAATGTACATTCAGGAACTTGTATCACATTATGATTGATTAACTTCTGTTAGTGCGATTTTCGGTGTAGCAAAACAACTTCATAGCGCTAACTATATGATACCGACTGATGTTTGCCCTCGAGAAATAATCCCTGCAGACCCGCAACACGGATGGGAGATCCGTGGGGTGGCCTCAATCAGTCTTTGGATCAATCTGTAATTGATCCATCTAGCGTTCTGCGGCTAATTAGCTAATGTGTTTTTAGAGTGAGAAAGAATGGTGTGAGAGAAAAAGTGTACTTCTCTCTGACTGGAGTTCAGATGTCAAATATGGTGACCCAAAAGGTCTTTTTATAGGCGTAGAATGTCTGAAATTTTCAGAATACACGTGTCAATCACTGATTAATTCTGTTGTGCAAAATATCCAGAACCGACTTTGGTGTGGCTGACGTGGTTGCGTGCTGCTCACATGCCTAGTAAAAGGGCTTAAGCATAGAAAATGTTGTACGCTGGATGGAAAATTATAGAAAACGCCAAATATTGTTATCTTTTGTGCTCTTTGATCCATTTTTCTGTATAAAAATGATGTTTTTATGCGTGTATTTCCTAGGATACACCATTAAGTTCATAAGAATTTCGTGTGACTATCTTTATGTTGTACGCTGACATAGTATGTTTATTCCTTATGTTTTATGTTTAAGGGCTTAAGCATAGAAAGCTGCCTTTAGGGCTTATGCAAAACGTTAGGCGGCCTAATTTATGTGTTGGAATTTTTGTTTTAGCTGGAGAACTCTGAACGGCTATACACTAAAATTTGCCTTTGTTGTTTTTCATTGTGTGTTTTGCGCTAATGTATTGTGTGGCTTAAGAGTAGTACTTTGAATTTTTATCAAAGCTTTATTTGCCCGACTTTAAGTCGAAGGAACTAGTTACGTTTTGTGTTGTCGACATTTTGTAGGTTCTAAATCTACGATCAATTTGTCGGCTATGTTACGGTTGTTAAACCGTGCCTTTCAACCTTTTGTTTATGATTGAACTTCTACCACCGAGACTAGATATCTCTTATGAGGGCAGGGATGACACACAGCTTTGCGTCACCTGATTAAAAAATCCTCGGCCGGATAAAAATATGAATATTTTGCCGTAAGAATAATTGTTTTATTTCTTACTTTTAAAGAAATTTTTACATTTACGACCGTATCTCATGTTCTAGATAGTTGATCGGGCTATCTGAACATACAGTACTACGCATAAAATTTCTTTAAGTTTATTGCCTTTCAAAGTCTTCTCAGTTCTTCTCCGGTTGGCGTTGAGAGCATATATAATTCATTATCATTTGCCTTTACTGTTCGATATGATCTTTCTCATCACGGTCTTAATCTTGAATTCTTAGCGAATAGCATGCATATAATGTGATGGGCTTACGTAAATGTAGCCATATGGGCTTATGCAAGAAGCAGCCATGACCAACGAATGTGGCATGGAGTTTAATGTGTCTTCCTTCCAATGATTGCAACTATAAAAATGTTCTTTTATCAAATAATGCTTGAAGTTTTGAAATTGTACCTTGCGTTTTTGATGATGATCTTTCGGTATTGTTGATAAACATAAAAATGTTGTCAACATCTTTCCAATCATAAATCCTTCCACCATGCTCCGTTAATTGTTATGTAATATGTACTGTTGCACTCTTTTGCGATGTGTGCTTACTTTTTTGCCGGCAAATCATATGCCTTTTCTGCTGAAGTTGTTGCAAGAAAATTGATATGTGTGAATGTTGCTTGTTTTCACGTGCTAGTCTTTGAAATATGTAAATCTGATATTTTAAAATTAAATGCTGAAGATATTTCTTTCTGTGTCGGTCCATGTTCACCCTTCTGAATTGTCTGAAAAGTTGTTCCACTAGTCATGGACAAGATAATGTGTGCATTGGGATGAGATGTAGTGCTTCCTGCTTGCTTCTCTCCAAATGTGGAATGAATGATGATAAACAGGCTTGATCATCCCATCCGTTTTGTGAAATCCTTAGACCGATGCCCTGTTTACAATCGATTGCTACAATCGCCATACTAAAGGAATGAGTGCATGTGGTCATGATATCACTCAATATACCACTGATAATGATGTCTTTTAAATGCTTTTTCATGCTTGAAAATAATTCTTAGGATGAAGGCTGTGGAAAGAAATTTTGTTGGCTTTGAGTTGATCATTTATGTGTACAGAACACAGCATTTCGCTTATACTATCTGGATAATTACTTTCTATAGTGTTGGTTCAAATAACTGCGTCCAATAGGAATTTGTACTATTTGTTGAAGCTGAAAATGAATGGTTTTTTAGACTGTTGATCGGAATAATTGTAACAAAGTTGTACATCCTTCGTCTTGCTTCACAAAATAAAATTGCTGAGAACATATGTTGAAGTTCGAAATTGACATGTTGTTACTAATAATTGAAGTGGCATGGTCGTAGTACTTGAGTATAAGATCATGTGTCTAACAAGGATGACATTATATTGGAAACAACTTTGATATCTTTGATAACAATGATGCTGGACGATTTCGGCTTTTGCTGGACCATAATATTTTTCTGGCAAGTAGAGTAATTTAAAATTGACGTACTCAAGTCAATGAGTAATACGAAACACGGATGCCGGAATATTCTTCAAACGCATGTATGGTAGCACACCCTTCTATCTTCTATTATCATGAACAAAGTTTTTTGTATATAGTGAAACGATGGCTTAAATCACATATTTCTGCTTTATAAATGATCTTTGACATGTCAACATTGTGAACACAATCTTAAACAAATTCGAAACCTGGCTAATACGGAACCCGGAAAAAGAATTTCTTGTAAATGAAACTTCATGATGTTATACGGATTACAGATGGCATGATGTTAAACGAATGATTTAATGTTTTCAAGTTTGTTAAAGCAGAATGCTTCCTGAAACTCGATATCTTAATTTCATATATTTTTTCCTCAAAATATGGTTTGAATCTCAGATGTCAAGCATCCACCGTCAAACGTGTAGAAAGCAAAATCTTACATAGTGTTTGAACTTTTACTCTTCTGAGATTACTCGACTTGATGCCCAGACGTCAATATATTGGTGATTAATTGGTGACCTCTCAAAGGAAAAAAACAACGCTGCCCAGAATATATGTCTTCTAGCACAAGAACTGTCCGATACTCGTAATGTCTTCGTAGGTTGCAGATGTGACATCCTTTTAAGTAGAACTCCGTATATATTATTGGAAATCTGTAGTACGAAATCTGATTTTATCTACATATAGCCCGAAGCCATGACTATCTCTGAACGGAGGTGGGAAGTTTTATGCGAGGAGTAAAACTCAGATTAGTGTTATCAGGATATGGTGTCTTCATTTTGTTTTTCTTGCATATATACCTTCTATATTTGTTTTTCTGAATGGAGGCCGGAAGTCGGATATTGTAATTCTCAAACTACCTTACATAGATTATTCGATACCGTAAGCCGGATGCCAGAGTACCTGGAAATATTTTGAAACAGATGACGGTTTTTGCTACTATGATGTTGCCGTGATAATGAATTTGCGAAGAAATTCTTCCTGGAGGTTAGTATGTATTGTATTTTCATGAAATTCTTTCCACAACCCAGATGTATAACGTTATGTGCTATCCGGAGTAGCAAGTCATCACTTAAATGATGGATTTGTGTCCGGTTGTGATGTTGCAGTAGTTTGCGTTTGTTAGCTCGGTCTTCAAGGTGGTAATATTCTGTTTTTAAGTGCCCGGATGAGATGAGTATATATCTCATACAACCTGTAATATTGTTGTATCGATGGTCGGTAGGCTGAAGAAGGTGATAGCCTTTTATAGATAATTCTGCACGGTGGCTGGATAAAAACTGTTTTGGAGTCATGATGCCCGAATATATTTATGAAATTCCTCTCGGAGACCAATGAACATTGTATTGTTCTTCTAAATGTTGCTTAATATGTTAAGTACGCGTAGAACCAATGGATTTGTTACCGGAGAACGGATAGTGTCTTCATGAACGTAAACTATGGTTGTTGTAAATGGATTTGGCACCGGAAGACGAACAACGGTGAAAATGATACGTCTTTTATGCTTTTAAAATTGATTGTTGAACGGCATCGTAATTTTTTCCGATTATTGGTTGCCGAATGATTTCATATAATTTCAGGTATGAGCCCTTCATTTTAACCGTTTTATGGTTGTTGGCTCAAGCGACACCAGCTGTCCGTGTATAAATGCAGCACGCACGTGGTATTACCTCGCATAAAGTGGACAATAAGCAAATATAGAAGTTAATCTGTGTTATATGAAAACATATCTAAAAGATATATACGGAATATGTGATACTCCTCTTACCAGAAAACAATATATGTATATTCTCCTTTTGTTTTACGTACAATTTCTTGTAGTAAAATTTTTATAGATAAAGATAAAGATTAATTGTGGACATTGAATACGAAATACGTGTATCAGATATTATATTTATATTTAATATTTACTATCATAAAATAAGAAATGAAACATGGAAGATTATAAAAAGATTTACTGCATCTGACTATTAGGAAACGTGTACGTTATATCAAATGCGTGTCACAATCTTATAGGAAGTTTATATTTGTGAATTGAGAAAAATTCGTAACAAAATGGTAGCAAACCGTATTTGTGGATGATAGTCTTTGTTTGGTCATATCTAGAAGAAATTTTCATATTCAAACTTAGTTAATCACTTGAAGAGTTGCTCGTTGTAGTGTTTCAAGCGTATAGCGCTGCTCAATGTTTGGAGAGTTGAACAAGCTTCTCGGGATTCAACTATGTATCACTTTGTAGATATATATATATATATATATATATATATATATATATATATATATATATATATATATATATATATATATATATATATATATATATATATATATATATATAATGAAAAAGCTGGTGCATGGGTGTCAGAACACACATAATAAATCCTTCCATGAAGTAGATAAAGCAAACACAGAAGCTTCTTGGTATATATGTATCCACGTGACATATATAATGAATGAGGTGGCATGTTTGATGACAATTTTTCTTTCTTTGAAATTTATATCACAGATAACGAATAGCGGAATTATCTCATGTACAGCTAACTTGGGCACGTTGAACGGATAACAAAATCATTGTTAGCACAACATAGTTTGTTGGAACTTTGGAGTATGGATAACGGAGTAATTTTTATAAGTCAGAATGTAACAATTTTTTGTAGTCCGGATGACGGACAACTATATTGTGTATTCTGAGCTTTTTGTTTCTAGTAGCTTTTTGTTTCTAGTCATAGAATCGGATGGCGCCATTTGTTAGCACGTATTTCTCTACTAGAGAGTAGGTATATACGTACTAGTGCAAGGTAGAATGAATCATGTAAGGAGTAGTTTGCCGATTGACGTTTACTCTCGGGACGAATCCCTGCAGACGCGAATCATGGTCTGAAACCATGGCATGGCTTAAGTCAATCTTAAAATAGGGATTACGTATGTTCTGCCTGGATCCTGAGTGATAAAATATATTGCTGAGTCATATATAAGAAAATATGATGTGTAGTGTGCCTTGGAGCTGGGCGGCTGAGGTCATGCGCCATGGAGCTGGGTGGATGAGGTTATGTGCCTTGGAGCTGGGCGGCCTTGGAGATGGGCAGCCTTGGAGCTGGGCGGCTGAGGTCATGTGCCATGGGGCTGAGAGGATGAGGTCACGTACTTTGGAGCTGAGAGGATGAGGTCACGTGCTTTGGAGCTGGGAGGATGAGGTTACGTGCTTTGGAGCTGGGCGGATGGCAGATGGAATCTAGAGAAAGTGTGTGTGAGAGAGAAAGTGGAGAGTCTGACCTCTCCTCTGATGTTCAAATGAGGTGGGGAACTCCTCTATTTATAGGCAAATCTTGGGCTGGTAAGGAAGCTTCATGGGCTACTTCTTGGGCCTGATTAATTCTAAAAACCCAGTTGCTTACGTGTCTTGACTAATTTGGGCATAACTTTGTCATATGAAGTCGGATTTAAGTGATTCAAAAGCCAAAACGTCCGTAACTCAGATCTCCACAACTTTCATTTTATGTGTGTAGACCATAGGGTACACCATTATGTCCTAAAGGGTTTGGCTATGGTTATACGCGGGCAGAAAACCCCAGTGCTCATTTCATGCCAAGCGTGCCGAAAGTTAAACTCTTCCGGGTTGATAGTGGGGATTCGGAAAGTCAAAAGATAGCTCCAAAGGGCATTGGTGTTGTTTCTAAACTCTGAGTAAATCCCTAAAGCCCTGATAAGTTGGAGCATGCTCATTTTTTGTTGTTGGCCGCCCAGGTTAAAGGTCATGTATTCTGGGTCAGTAATTGTTTCTACCCTGAAATTGACAATAAGGGTGGAAGTGAACACCAAGGTTGGGACCGTGTAAATGGGCTCATTATACCTAAAGATTGGAACCCAAGGGTTGATTTGCCTATTCTCATATGGAGCATTAAAAAGGCCCTCAGCCTCAGCAGTCATACCGGCCTCATCAAGAAGAGACCAGTTAATGCTTTTTCCCGGATAGAAACTGTCCTTGAGCCTAAGCTCTAAGCCATCTCTAAAACATTGGTTCATCAAAATCAGTTGTAACCATGGGTCTGATGAAAGTCTTTTGATGTCCGTTGGGATTTTTGGCGTTTCCTCGCCTTCAACCTCAGCCTCATCTTCAGCAACACGTTTACCCCTACCCTTTACTCCAATACTTTTCTGGCATTTTGCTCTAGTTGATGGGCCACCATGTGACTTCGTGGGTTGGTTAGTCTACAAAATAAGACAACAAGAGACAAACATTGTGGAGAGATTAACGTTAGCACATAAACAATTTGATTTTAAACGCCAATCATAACTTCCAAGTTGATTTCAAAAATTCACAATAAGTTTCATCATGCAATTCATGTCAATATTTAGCATACATGACTAAAACAAATGTGATTAAAGCATTATAAAGCATGAAATCAAACAAGGTAAACAACTTGGTGAAGTTAGCTCATGCAATCAATTGTCAATCATATGTAGTATCATAAGCTAAAAATGCATTATATTCTACTATTAAGCTCATCTTGGTCAAACATGGTCAACAAGAATCAATTGCAAAAAGTCAACCCTAGTCGAAGCTTAATTTGTGCAAAATTTGGCTAAAACAAGAGTAATCATCAAATCATATCAATCCTTCATGTTATAACATAAATATACCACAAACAAGCACATTATCACTAATCACATTCTCAAATAGGTCATACCAAGTCAAATCCCTAACTTATGAACCCTAATTTGCAATTTTCAATTCATACAAGCATGAAAGACGGATTCAAAGCAAGATAATCATGGTAGACTAATAATTAAGCATCAACAACATCAATTAACACTCCAATTTGGCTTAGAATCGAAAACCCCCAAATTAGATGAACCCTAGAATTTCAAAGTTGAAATCGATGTAACTAATCATGCAAATCATGTTAATAATCAATAATGTAGTCTAGATTCATCAATAATTAGACCAATAACATCATTAATCAAGCAAAATCTACTAATTAAGCATAAAGAGAAAAAGAGTAACAATCATCCAAATCATGTTAAAAACGAATTAAAATGATAGATTCTTACTTTTCACATGTTATATGATGAAGATTTGCAAGAAAATTGATGAAATTTGAAGTTATGGGTCGATCTAGGTCGATTAGGGTTATGGATGCGCCGCTATTAGAGAAAAATTGAAGTTGCGTGTGAAAAAGTGAGATTTGGGTCATGCAGAATTGTTTAAGTAGCAGATGCAAAAGCGTCGCTTTTCAACCAGAAACGCCGCTTTTGACAAAAACAGAAGCGTCGCTTCTTCAAATAAAAGCGTCACTCTTGGCGATTTAAAAGCTTCGCTTTTGTAAACAAAAGCGTCGCTCTAGGCTACTGTACAAAATTGGTTCTAAAACACAGGTTAAAGCGCCGCACTTGAGACAGAAGCGTCGCTCTTGATGGATGAAAAGCGCCGCTTCTACAACAAAAGCGCCAATTTTGTACCTGATTGTAGTTTTCTCATTTTAAAGTCCATTTTGACCAAGCAACAAACTATTTTTGGTATTTTTCAGTTTTACCCATATGCATGCAATACAAAAATATAAAAATGCAACTAAGAAAAGGAATATCATACAAATCTAACAAAATGCAATCCTAAATGCACAAATATAAAAAAACGTGATTGTTTTGATCACGGGTCTATGACTTGACCCGTTTTAGCGCAAAGAAATCATTTTGGGTAAAGCTTGATGTCATCAAGCTCACTAGCATTGATGTCATCCCTATAAACCTTTAATCTATAACCATTGACTTTGAAAGTGTTCCCATTCCCATATAATTCCACATATCCTGTAGGATATGCTTTCTTGACAATATATGGACCCTTCCATCAAGATTTCAACTTACCGGGTGAGAACTTAAAACGAGAGTTATAAACTAAGACCTTATCGTTTGGGTGAAATTCTTTGGGGCCTTTGAGTCGGGTATCGTGCCAACGCTTAGTTTTCTCTTTGTATACCAACGCGTTATCATATACCTCTAACCTTAGTTCCTCTAATTCGTGTAATTGTGTCACCCGTTTCTCCTTAGCTTTTTCTAGGTCTAAGTTTAACTCCTTAATTAATTGCCCAAAAAGCCTTGTATTCAACCTCAACCGGTATATGACATGCTTTCTCATATACTAGACGGAACGGTGTGGTACCTATTGGAGTTTTATAAGTGGTTCTAAAGGCCCATAATGCTTCATCTAGCTTGGTTGACCAAATCTTAGGGTTATTCCTAACCGTCTTCTCCAAAATTCTTTTTAAAGCACGATTTGTATTCTTAACTTGACCGCTAGTTTAGGGATGGTAAGGAGTCGAAAAAAGATGGTTTACACCATATTTTTCCATGACTCTCTCCATCAAACTATTAGCAAAATATGTCCCTCGATCCGATATCAATGCTTTTGGCACACCAAACCTAGCAAACAATCATTTCAAAAATTTAACAACTACTCTCGCATCGTTTGTTGGCAAGGCTTTGGCCTCGGCCCACTTTGAGACATAATCTACCACCACCAAGATATAAACATTCTTATTCGAGTTCGGGAATGGTCCCATGAAATCTAACCCCTATACATCAAATACCTCGCATATTTGAATGCTTGTTTGAGGCATTTCATCTCTCTTGGAGATTGATCACGACCTTTGGCATGAGTCGCATCTCTTAACCAATTCGTGTGCGTCTTTAAAGAGAGTGGGCCAATAAAACCCCGAATCGAACACCTTCTTTGCGGTGTGATTTGGGCCAAAGTGGCCTCCTGTGGGCCCACTATGACCATCTCTTAAAATATCCCGGGCTTCTTGCCCATAAATGCATCGCCTTATCACTTGATACGCCCCAATGCGAAACAAGTGTGGGTCATCCCAAAAGTAATACCGCAAATCATTGAAGAATTTTTTCTTTTGTTGGTAAGACAAGCCTTTTCTTAAAACATTTGATGCTAACTAGTTTGCATAGTCGGCAAACCATGGGACTTCCTCAACTAGGTCAATTCTCATTAAGTGTTCATCCGGGAATGTGTCCCGAATTTTGGACTCATCTAAGGGTTGTAGTCCCGGATCATCTAATCTAGACAAATGGTCGGCCGCCACATTCTCGGCTCCCTTTTTGTCCCTAATTTCTATGTCAAACTCTTGCAAAAGTAGCACCCAACGAATCAAATGCTGCTTTGCATCTTGCTTTTGAAAAAGATACTTCAATGCATAGTGATCCGTGTAGACGGTTGTCTTTGAAAGTACAAGATAAGATCAAAACTTATAAAAAGCGAATACTACCGCAAGAAGCTCCTTCTCGGTAGTGGTGTAGTTCAGTTAGGCCCCGTTTAGGATTTTGCTAGCATAATAAATTGGTCTAACATGTTGGTCAACTCTTTGACCAAGAACCGCACCTAGACCATAATCGCTCGCGTCACACATTAATTCAAAATCCTTGTCCCAATCGGGAAAGATAAGAATCGGTGGGTTAACAAGCTTTTCCTTCAACAAATTGAATGCTTCGATGCATTCATCATGAAATAAGAAAAGTTGGTCCTTTTCTAGCAATTTGGTCATAGGTCGGGCTATTTTTGAAAAATCTTTTATGAACCGGTGATAAAATTCTGCGTGCCCAAGAAAACTTCGGATTGCTTTCACATTCGATGGTCTAGGTAAGTCCTTTATCACGCTAATTTTAGATTTATCTATCTCAATTCCCGCCTTTGAAATTTTATGTCCCAAAACCACCCCTCGTTAACCATAAAATGACATTTTTCCCAATTAAGAACCAAGTTTTCCTTTTCACAACGAGTTAACATTTTATCAAGATTTTTAAGACAATGATCAAAAGAGTCACCAAAAACCGAGAAGTCATCCATGAAGACCTCCATAGTATCCTCAACCATATCAGAAAAGATAGCAAGCATGCACCTTTGGAATGTCCCCGGGGCATTGCATATGTGACGACCCGAAAATTTCCAACCAAATTTAAACTTAATCTTTATATATTTTTGACATGATAAGCAAAGTCTGTAAGGTTGAGTCTCAAAAGGTTTGAACTGTTTCATATATTCAATTGACCTTCGACTGCTCTCGACGATTCACGAACAATTAATTATAAATAGATATGTGTGTATGTATATATAAATAATAATTCGAAATATAATTTGAAGTATTATATGTTGTTGTTATTAAAAAAATTAATAAAATAAAAATAGGATATTGTAATAATTATTATTTAAAATATATCTCTATATATAAATAAAGTATATTAAAAAAAATATAAATATTAAATGATTGTAATACTCGTTTGATGTTCCGAGTGATATTAATCAAGTTAAATTCGAACTTATGTGATTTAAAAATAAACGGTGAGTCGAAAATGAGTAATATAAATTTTAGGCTTATTAAAAATGTATTTAGGAACTATTCGTTGAATTTTAAAACTTTTTATATTTTACTTGGGGTTGGGAGTGAATAATTAATGTAATTTTTATTTAATAATTAATGATCGAATTTTATACCATAATGACCAAAATAAATAAATATAGTTAATTTCAAAATTTGGGATTTCTCTAAAGACTTTTATCCGCCACTGATTTCAAATAGTGCACGATACACAGTCCGTGAAAACTGTCGGCACAATAATCTAATTAAGTGGCTGCCAACTGTTTCTTTACACTCACACGTTTTTGTTACTCAATATTACATTATTGATGGAGTATTATATACATATATATCCTGTTTTGGTTTGTGAACTATCAATTCTCTATATCTCTATATCTATATATATATATATATATATATATATATATATATATATATATATATATATATATATATATATATATATATGTATATATATATATATATATATATATATATATATATACACTTACCTACAATGCATCTTAAAACACAAAAACCTACTTCTGTGTATCTATTTCCATCGAGACACAACCACAACCCTCTACAACCACCTTCACACTCTCCTTTCTTCACCCTACCATCACCTAAAACCACAATTACCACCTTTTTTATCATCATTGCTACTGTCGCTATCATGCTTCTATTTAACCTGCAACATAATCGAACACAACCTATGATCTGCACCATCGAACACTATAAACCGCCATCTTACTATTACGAATTAGTTTTCGGTTTCGTACACAAAGCACCACCTCTCCATTCCCATATCACCACCGTGACACCATAGAACTCACCATCACCTTTTACACGATTACCACCATCATCATTATCTCTTCAATCTTCTTCTTCTCTAACAACCCATCGCCATCACCACCTTAAACCCACCATCAACCACCATTGCCGTAAACTACTGCTGCTGCAATTTAACTTCTGAAGACACACTAAAATCAACCACTTCCTCAATATCATCAACCTTCAATCTCTCTTTTAATTTTTTTTTTCTGTTTCTCGCTGTATATCACCAACGCAAACCGCAATATACCTTTTTCTTTCTTCTTGACATCATTATATGGTTGCTACAGCCGCCTTTACAATTATATTTCTGTGATAAGGACGAGGAAGATGGTGTCGCATGATAATCAATGTATTGTGATGATGAGCGGTGATCAAAAGTGGCTGCTGTATGTTCTTTTTTTGTATTGAACCGAAATCCAAAACCACCTCAGCCACTTTGTATTACTTTTGTTTCCTTTATGGCGGACACCCATGGAACAAATAACCCCACTTGCAAATAAACCAATTCCCTCTTATTGCAGACGTCTTTTGTAGTGACCCTAACTTTTCCATGTTTATATATATTAAATGAAATTGTTATTTACATGATTAAGTGTTTCCAACATGTTAAGCAATCAAACTTGTTAAGACTTGTTTAAATGAATTAGGTTTTATATAGACAATTGACCACCCAAGTTGACCGGTGATTCACGAACGTTAAAATTTGTAAAAACTATATGATGACATATATATGGATATATATATAGTTAACATGATATTATGATAAGTAAGTATCTCATTAGGTATTTTAACCATGAGTTATATACATAAAAATGAGACTATTGAATTTAGAAACTCGAAAACGATATATATAACGATTATCGTTATAACAACGTCTTACTAAATACATATAAATCATATTAAGATATTGATACACTATGTTTAATCATGATAAATGATAAGTAAACATGTCATTAAGTGCATTAACAATGAACTACATATGTAAAAATAAGACTACTAACTTAATGATTTCGAAACGAGACATATATGTAACGATTATCGTTGTAACAACATTTAACTATATATATATATATATATATACATATATATATATATATATATATATATATATATATATATATATATATATATATATATATATATATATATATATATATATCATAATATGATATATTAATATATCATAATATCATGATAATGTAATAATTTAACATCTCTTTAGATATAATAAACAATGGGTTAACAACATTTAACAAGATCGTTAACCTAAAGGTTTCAAAACAACACTTACATGTAACGACTAACGATGACTTAACGACTCAGTTAAAAATGTATATACATGAAGTGTTTTAATATGTATTCATACACTTTTGAAATACTTCAAGACACTTATCAAAGTACTTCTACTTAACAAAAATGCTTACAATTACATCCTCGTTCATTTTCATCAACAATTCTACTCGTATGCACCCGTATTCGTACTCGTACAATACCTAGCTTCTAAAGGTAAGTACTATTGGTATATACACTCTAATTATCAGCTCTTAGTAGCCCATGTAAGTCACCTAACCATGTGGGAACCATCATTTAACATCTAGCATGAAATATCTCACAAAATTACAAACTAATGGAGCCTATATGGCCATCTCATATTCACGTGAAGTAGAAGCACTATAAACACATTCACTTTGCAATTTTCTTGAATCAAATTAATCTCTCTCAAGTGTTCTTCCTTTGTTCTAAGTGTTCTTAATCATCTTCAACAAAATCTAGCTCAATCTAGTTCATAAATCCATACATAAACCAAGATACAAAACAACTACTCAAGAACACACCAACAACACTTCCAAGTTTGCTAGCTTTCTTTCAATCTTGCAAATCCATTTCAAGTTATCATCCAACCTCAAGAAATCTTTCTTATTTACAGTAAGATATCTCTCTAATACAAGGTAGTACTCATATTCAAACGTTGATTCAATTTCTATAACTATAACAATCTTATTTCGAGTGAAAATCTTACTTGAACTTGTTTTCGTGTCATGATTTTGCTTCAAGAACTTTCAAGCCATCTAAGGATCCTTTGAAGTTAGATCTATTTTTCTAATTTCCATTAGGCTTATCCACAAAACCTGAGGTAGTAATGATGTTCATAACATCATTCAATTCATATATATGAAACTATCTTATTCGAAGGTTTAAACTTGTAATCACTAGAACATAGTTTAGTTAATTCTAAACTTATTCGCAAACAAAAGTTAACCCTTCTAACTTTACTTTTAAAATTAACTAGACACATGTTCTATATCTATATGATATACTAACTTAATGATTTAAAACCTGAAAACACGAAAAACACCGCAAAACCGGATATACGCCGTCGTAGTAACACCGCGGGCTGTTTTGGGTTAGTTAATTAAAAACTATGATAAACTTTAATTTAAAAGTTGTTCTTCTGGGAAAATGATTTTCCTTATGAACATGAAACTATATCTAAAACTCATGGTTAAATTCAAAGTGAAAGTATGTTTTTCAAAATGGTCATCAAGACGTCGTTATTTCGACTTAAATGACTACATCTTATAATATTGACTTGTAACCTGTATTTCCAACTTTAAACTAATACTTTTTATATTTAAATTCATAAACTTAAGTTCAATATGAAACCATAGCAACTTGAATCCCTTAAAACGGATTTAAAACGAAGAAGTTATGGGTAAAACAAGATTGGATAATTTTTGCTTGTTATAGCTACGTTAAAATTGGTAAAAAATCTATATTAATCATATCCTAGCTAACTTATATTGTATTACATGTATTCTAATATATTATGTAATCTTGGGATACCATAGACACGTATACAAATGTTTTGACATATCATATCGACCCATGTATATATATTATTTGGAACAACCATAGACACTCTATATGCAGTAATGTTTGAGTTAGCTATACAGGGTTGAGGTTGATTCCAAAAATATATATACTTTGAGTTGTGATCTAGCCTGAGACGTGTATACACTTGGTCGTGAATTGATTCAAGATAATATATATCAATTTATTTCTGTACATCTAACTGTGGACAACTAGTTGTAGGTTACTAACGAGGACAGCTGACTTAATAAACTCAAATCATTATAACGTGATAAATAAAAAAATGTTGTAAATATATTTTGAATATACTTTGATATATATGTATATATTTGTTATAGGTTCGTGAATCGACCAGTGGCCAAGTCTTACTTCCCGACGAAGTAAAAATCTGTGAAAGTGAGTTATAGTCCCACTTTTTAAATCTAACATTTTTGGGATGAGAATACATGCAGTTTTATAAATGTTTTACATAATAGACACAAATACGTGAAACTACATTCTACGGTTGAATTATTAAACCGAATATGCCCCTTTTTAGTCTGGTAATCTAAGAATTAGGGAACAGACACCCTAATTGACGCGAATCCTAAAGATAGATCTATTGGGTTCAACAAACCCCATCCAAAGTACCGGATACTTTAGTACTTCGAATTTATCATATCCGAAGGGAGTCCCGGAATGATAGGGGATATTCTATATGCATCTTGTTAAGGTCGGTTACCAGGTGTTCACCATATGAATAATTTTTATCTCTATGTATGGGATGTATATTGAAATATGAAATCTTGTGGTCTATTATTACGATTTGATAAATATATAGATTAAACCTATAACTCACCAACATTTTTGTTGACGTTTAAAGCATGTTTATTCTCAGGTGATTATTAAAAGCTTCTGCTGTTGCATGCTAAAATATGGACAAGATTCGGTGTCAGCATGATTGTATAATATTGTTTAAAACTGCATTCGAGATTTACTTTGTTGTAACATATTAATATTGTAAACCAATATGTATGGGTAGTGTGTAAGTGTGATATTTTTAGATTATCATTTCTGGATAATCTAGGTGGTGTCTTTTTAACCTTGTCGATAAAATATAGGTTATGGTTTGTTTTAAAAATGAATGCAATCTTTGAAAAATGTCTCATATAGAGGTCAAAACCTCGCAACGAAATCAATTAATATGGAACGTTTATAATCAATATGAACGGGACATTTCAGTTGGTATCAGAGCATTAGTCTTAGAGAACCAGAAATTTGCATTAGTGTGTCTTATCGAGTTTATTAAGATACATTAGTGAGTCTGGACTTCGACCGTGTTTTCTTTAAAAACGATTGCTTAACACTTTTGTTGGAAACTATATATTATTAACATGTAAATATTATGTGATATATTAACTTCTTAATGTGTTTGATATTGTGTGATAGATGTCTACCACTAGTACAAATCCCATCAACTCACCTAATAATAATGAAGAGTCGAATATATTTTGGGAAGACTCACAAATTCCCGAAGAAGAACCGGAAGAGAAGGAACCGGAAGAGGAGGAACCGGAAGAAGAGGAACTGGAAGAAGAGGAACCAGAAGAGGAAGAACTGGAAAAAGAAGAAGAGGTTCCAGAGGAAGAAATATTGATACCTACAGTAAATCGGTTAAATAAAATAAAATCCTCAACCAACGGACCAAAGTCAATATTGGTCAATGGTGTTTCCGCCAAGGAAGCAAAATATTGGGAAGATTACCAATTTTCTGATGAATCGGATCCCGATGAGGATTCCGATGATGTTATAGAAATTACCTCGACCCAATTTAACATAGTAAAAGAAAGTAATAAGGGAAAAGGTATAAAAATAGAGAAACCTGATTCCAACCCCGATGAACTTTATATGTATCAGCAACATCTGTATTTCCTAAAATGTAACAATAACCCGAGAACCTCTAAACCACTGGGTTTTTCTAAACCATTGTGGAAAACGACGGCTCGTATTTGAGGAACACCATATATCCCTAGAAAATTAGGAAAATGAACCAAGTCCGAAGAAGAAGAAACCAGTGATTCAGATTAGAGGGTTGTAATCATGTGGTGTATTATATGTATTGTAGTGTGCTTGTACTTTCATGTTCTATGTAAAATTACTTGTATTGTTTGTTAATTATCTTTTACTGATCAAATCCTTGTCTATTCTATAGTATAAAAACACAAAATGGACGTTAAGGGTAGACAACCGAATATTTTAGAAGACCTAACAGAGGATATGATTGATGAAATCTTGTCTAGAGTCGGTCAGAATTCATCAGCACAATTAGTTATGGCAAAATTAACTTGTCAAACATTTGAAAGACTTTCCAGAAATGCCTTTGTTTATAAAAGGCTTTCCTTTGATAGGTGGGGTATATCACATTGGGGAGACCGTAAGTTACGCCGTGTTTTCTTTAAAGCGTTAAATGCGGGGAACCCAAATTCAATTTTACGCTACGGGTTAAGAACCTATTTTGACTCAACATATCCCAATATATGATTTCGTGAGTTAGAAAGAGCTTCTAACATGCAACATAAAGAAGCATGTTATGCTTACGGGTTAGTGATGTTCGCTTCTTACTAAAGTGAGAAAAAGAACATCGGATTACAACTTTTAAATAAAGCCTTCCCACAAGTGACGGATTCAGTAGTTGGGGTGAGAAACAAGGTTTTTAGATTATTACGGGGCTGTTGGACATTACGAAACCCTCGTCCTTTTGACGACATTACAACATGCTGCCTAGCCAATGGTCATAACGGTTACTTTCCACAAGACCAAGGATGGGAAGTCGTCTTAGTAAAACCAGAATGCATGACTTGTTTCTGGACTTATGAATTATGTGTCTTTATTTCTTTTGCTGAACGACTTACGTATTAACTAGAATTGCCTTTATAACTGCCGAGTAGCAAAGTTATTATGTGCTATATTTCATCCTATATTTATAATAGCAGTATTGTAAGTTTGTAAAATATTGTATAAAATTTGAATGTGAAATATTATTATAATCAGTTTTTTTTCATATAGAATTGTAGTTGAATTGTATATTAGCTACTAAGTATGAACTTAACGGGTAGGTACTACCCAAATTAAAACTATAAAACGCTAATATGAAGAAAAAGCTTTTATAAATGAGTTCATACTATGCTATGAAATACTATTGACTACTCTTAAAATTCTATATGATTAAGTTAATTCTTTTGGGCTATTTTTGAAGGAAATGGCACCGACGACTCGTCAGAATTTGAACATGAGCGAGGAAGACTTCCGTGTTTTTCTTGCAGTAAACATAGCCGCAGTACAAGCTGCGATGCAAAATAACAATAACTCTGGATTTAGCAGTGGAACTAATTTCACAAGAAATCGTGTAGGATGCTCCTACAAAGAATTCACTGCCTGCAAACCTTTGGAATTTGATGGAACTGAAGGATCAATTGGATTGAAACGGTGGACCGAGAAGGTCGAATCGGTGTTTGCCATAAGTAAGTGTACTAAAGAGGTCAAAGTTAAGTATGCTACGCATACCTTCACAGGTACTGCGTTAACGTGGTGGAACACATATCTTGAACAGGTAGGACAAAATGCTGCTTATGCACTACTGTGGTCGACATTCAAGCAATTGATGAACGAGCAATACCGTCCTAGAAACGAAGTCAATAAGCTCAAGGTAGAGCTTAGAGAGTTACGAACACAAGGGTTCGACATTACCACATATGAACGACGATTCACAGAGTTGTGCCTATTGTGTCCGGGAACGTTCGAAGATGAAGAAGAGAAGATCGACGCATTTATAAAAGGGTTACTAGTAAGGATTCAAGAAGATGTGAGTTCACACGAGCCCGCTTCCATACAAAAGGCAAGTCGAATGACTCATAAACTCATAAATTAGATTGAGGGAAGAATTAAAGAGTAGGCGGCCGAAGAAGCCAACACAAAACAACTCAAGAGGAAGTAGGAGGAAAACGGTGACAAGAATCACCAGTACAACAACAATAACAATTACAACCACAACCGTAGCAACAATCGCAACAATAACAGCAATCCTAACAATAACTACAACAAACGTCCCAACAACGGCAACAACTACAACAACCGTTTCAACAACAATAACAATCCCAACAACAACCTCAATAACAATAAACAACAGAAACAACCATGCTTCAGGTGTGCAGAGTACCATCCGAATGCATTTTGCACAACATTTTGCACCAAGTGTAAGAGAAGTGGTCATGGCACGGCAAAATGTGAGGTTTACGGACCAAAGAACAACAAAAATAAAGAAACAAATAATGTCGGAACAAATAATGCCGACGTAGTTTGTTATAAATGTGGAAAACTGGGCCACATTATTAGAAATTGCCCAACTAAGGGAATACCAATGGGAAAGGCCGCGGAAGAGTTTTCAATATTAATACAGCAGAAGCGCAGGAAGACCCGGAGCTTGTTACAGGTACGTTTCTTATTATAAATCTGCTTATATTTTATTTGATTCGGGTGCGGATAGAAGCTATATGAGTAGAGATTTTTATGCTAAATTAAGTTGTCCACTGACGCCTTTGGATAATAAATTTTTACTCGAATTAGCAAACGGTAAATTAATTTCAGCAGATAATATATGTCGAAATAGAGAATTTAAACTGGGGATGAAATGTTTAAAATTGATTTAATACCAGTCGAGTTAGGGAGTTTTGATGTAATAATTGGCATGGACTGGTTGAAAAAGGTGAGAGCAGAGGTCGTTTGTTACAAAAATGTGATTCGCATTATGCGTGAAAAAAAAACCTTTAATGGTGTACGGAGAAAAGAACAACGCGAAATTAAATCTTATTAGTAGTTTGAAGGCGCAAAAACTAATAATAAAAGGTTGTTACGTCATTCTAGCACACACCGAGGAAGTTAAACCTGAAGAAAAGAACATCAGTGATGTTCCCGTCGCAAAAGAATTTCCCGATGTATTTTCGAAAGAATTACCGGGATTACCCCCACATCGATCCGTTGAATTTCAAATAGACCTTGTACCAGGAGCTGCACCAATAGCTCGTGCTCCATACAGACTCGAACCCAGAGAAATGAAAGAATTACAAAGTCAGTTACAGGAACTTTTAGAGCGTAGTTTCATTCGACTAAGCACATCACCATGGGGAGCTCCTATTTTGTTTGTTAAGAAGAAGGATGGTACATTTAGGTTGTGTATCGACTACCGAGAGTTGAACAAACTTACCATCAAGAACCGCTAACCACTACCGAGAATCGACGACTTATTTGATCAACTATAAGGCTCATCGGTTTATTCGAAGATTGATTTACGTTCTGGGTATCATCAAATGCGGGTGAAGGAGGATGACATTCCAAAGACTTCTTTTAGGACGCGTTACGGTCATTACGAGTTTATGATTTTGCCGTTTGGATTGACTAACACACCAGCTGTGTTCATGGATCTCATGAACCGAGTGTGTGGACCATACCTTGACAAGCTTGTCATTATTTTCATCAATAACATACTTATTTACTCAAAGAATGACCAAGAGCACGAAGAACATTTGAGAAAAGTGCTAGAGTTGTTAAGGAAAGAAAAACTGTACGCTAAGTTTTCCAAGTGTGCATTTTGGTTGGAAGAAGTTCAATTCCTCGGACACATAGTGAACAAAGAAGGTATTCAGGTGGATCCAGCAAAGATTGAAAACGTTGAAAAGTGGAAAACCCTGAAAACTCTGAAGCATATACGCCAATTTTTAGGACTAGCTGGTTACTACAGAAGGTTCATCCAAGATTTTTCCAGAATAGCAAAACCCTTGACTGCATTAACGCATAAAGGGAGGAAATTTGAATGGAAGGATGAACAAGAGAAAGCGTTTCAATTGTTAAAGAAAAAGTTAACTACGGCACCTATATTGTCATTACCTGAAGGGAATGATGATTTTGTAATATATTGTGATGCCTCAAAGCAAGGTCTCGGTTGTGTATTAATGCAACGAACGAAGGTAATTGCTTATGCGTCTAGACAATTGAAGATTCACGAGCAGAATTATACGACGCATGATTTGGAATTAGGCGCGGTTGTTTTTGCATTAAAGACTTGGAGGCACTACTTATATGGGGTAAAAAGTATTATATATACCTACCACAAAAGTCTTCAACACATATTTAATCAGAAACAACTGAACATGAGGCAGCGCAGGTGGATTGAATTATTGAATAATTACGACTTTGAGATTCGTTACCACCTGGGGAAGGCAAATGTGGTAGCCGACACCTGGAGCAGAAAGGACAGAGAACCCATTTGGGTAAAAGCTATGAATATAATGATTCACACTAACCTTACTAATCAAATAAAGGAGGCGCAACAAGGAGTTTTAAAAGAGGGAAATTTGAAGGATGAAATACCCAAAGGATTGGAGAAGCATCTTAATATTCGGGAAGATGGAACCCGGTATAGGGCTGAAAGAATTTGGGTACCAAAATTTGGAGATATGAGAGAAATGGTACTTAGAGAAGCTCATAAAACCAGATACTCAATACATCCTGGAACGGGGAAGATGTACAAGGATCTCAAGAAACATTTTTGGTGGCCGAGTATGAAAGCCGATGTTGCTAAATACATAGGAGAATGTTTGACGTGTTCTAAGGTCAAAGCTGAGCATCAGAAACCATCAGATCTACTTCAACAACCCGAAATCCCGGAATAGAAATGGGAAAACATTACCATGGATTTCATCACTAAATTGCCAAGGACTGCAAGTGGTTTTGATACTATTTGGGTAATAGTTGATCATCTCACCAAATCATCACACTTCCTGCCAATAAGAGAAGATGACAAGATGGAGAAGTTAGCACGACTGTATTTGAAGGAAGTCGTCTCCAGACATGGAATACCAATCTCTATTATCTCTGATAGGGATGGCAGATTTATTTCAAGATTCTGGCAGACATTACAGCAAGCATTAGGAACTCGTCTAGACATGAGTACTGCCTATCATCCACAAACAGATGGGCAGAGCGAAAGGACGATACAAATGCTTGAAGACATACTACGAGCATGTGTTATTGATTTTGGAAACAGTTGGGATTGACACCTACTGAAACGACCCGTTCATATCGCTATAAATGTGGTAAAAACGTTATTCATTGGTCCCATAGCGAGGTATTTGACCTCTATATGATACGTTTTAGAAAATATTGTATTCGTTTCATAAAAAGCACACTATTATTATACATAATGCATGTTTTAAACAAGTGGGCGATTATTTAAGAAATAATCCCCATAATACATCAGTTCCAAATACTACACACGTGACATAACAGTCGAATATAATACATCACAAAAGTTTTATTGAATACAACACTTCATTTAAACAAAAGCATGAGACTCCATGCACAGCTTGCTCAGATAATGCAACAGTGGAAGACTTTCTTAAGGACCTGAGAATAAACATGCTTAAACAGTCAACACAAAGGTTGGTGAGATATATAGGTTTAAAGCTAGCATCGATATAAATATAGACCACAAGATTTCATAGTTACAAACATTTCAATAAAGATATTCTATAAGTTGTTGAGCGCTTCGGTAACCATACTTAACCATTAATGTGGCATATTCCCTTTATTATGAAATCTCGCTACACTGTACCAAGTGTAGTAAAAATGAAGTACTATGCAACCATTTATGATACTAGAGCGACTAGCCCGATTGGGGTTATCAAACCCGATAGATCTATCAATAGGATTCGCGCTTACATGTTCTTACAACATGTAAATATTAGTTACCAAGCTATTAGGGAAGATATGCAATGTGGTACAACTCAACGTAGAATATATTTTAAGTACTTGTGTCCATGGCGTAAAACATAAAATGCATGTATTCTCATCCCAAAATATTTTTAGAGTTTAAAAATGGGACTATATACTCACGGTAGTAAAAGTATATTAATAATAAGTTTTCAACTTATTAAAAATATGGCCGTCTTCCTTGGATTCACGAACCTATAACAATAATAATGATTCAGATAATAATACAACATATGGAAAAAAATAAGTTCATAGAATACTTATATAATAATTTTTAACATTTTATGTTAGTAGTCCAAAATAGTTCGAAAAGTCCAACAGTCCATTAATCGGTATATATATATATATATAATCTTAGAATTACCCCACGGCGTATTGTGTACGTATTGTCTTGCATCAATCCAGAGACGTATTGTATACATATTTTCTTAGAATTAACTAAGACGTATTGTGTACGTATTGTCTTAGGATTTATCAAAACGTATTGTGCACGTATTGTCATGGAACGTACCAAGATTATTATATATATACAATCTTGGAATTAACCAAGATTATAATATTTTGTTATACTAATGATAACATGTCCAAATATATATAGGATATAGGAAAATTTAACAAGGATATGGTTAATATAGTTTTTATAATATAAATTTTGTTCATACAACGTTAATTTTAGCAGATTTTGTTTTGCTCTCCAAATATTCATTACAACTCCGTTTAAAGTGAATCAAATTGCTATGGATTCCTTAAGAAGTAAATTTAACAAAAAAAATTTGAAAATTTCATCCCAAGTAGTAATTTTTAGAGTTTTACCCTCTTTTTGTGTCGGTGGACAGATTTGGGAAAATCCCGACATCCACCCAATACATGATTTTTGATAAAATACTTCCACTTTGTCTAAAATCATGAAAAAAATACTGGAAGTCTTATTTACATATATTAACATATTTCCAAAGTCTTAGCCTCGAACTCAAAGTCTAAGATAGGTTTTTAATTCCCAATCCAAAACAGCCCGCTTTTTACCGAATGGAGATTAAACGATATATGTTAAGTTTCAAGGTGTTCTTCATATGTACAAGTTATAAGTTTTTATATTAACTTAATATAACATCATAATACATATAAATAAGTATTATTAGAGTTAAGTTAGAAAGATTATATTAGTTTTTCAAACAAGTTTAGAATCAACTAAACTATGTTCTAGCTTATAAACTCTTATAAACATATGAATTGAACAAGAGTTGAAGTAGAGTTTTTACCTCAAGTTTAGAATGTAAAGTTACTAGAAAGAAGTAGTAGAACAAAAATTAAGAGAATTCTTGCAAGTGTGTGTGAAAATTGGAAGTAAAACTTGAAAAATGAATGTGTAAAAATGAGTTAGAAATGGTGCTTATTTATAGGCTTGAAAATTTGGTTTTTAGTGAAAATATCTAAGATAAGTTAAAATGTATTAAGTCATGGATGACTTATTAAATTGATTAGGTCATGGATGACATATTACACAAATAATTGCATATTTCTATTGGTATATACCAATAGTAAATACTTCTAGAAGCTGTGTATAATACGGGTAAAAAAATAGCGTATGAATGCGAGTAGATTTCTTGAGAAAAGTGATCGAAAATATGAGTATATCTATTCTTTATATGTATTTGTATATTTATAAGTGTATTTAATACTTTTGAGGTTGTATTTATACTCATAATACATTGTATGTAAATATATTTTAACATAAGTTATTTACGTCGTTTTAAATAGTAACATATATATATTGTTTGAAAACTCTTTAAATTAGTAGTATGAAAATATATATATAATACTTTGTTAATATAATTAATTAGATATTTAATTATCATATTTTCAAGTTAAATATATATATATATACACATATATATATAATTAATACAAATTATGACGTTCGTGAATCGTAGGAATAAAAGGGTAATTGATTATATGAACACAGTTCAAAGTTTTTGAGATTTTCACATTACAGACTTTTCTTATCATGTCGGAAACATTAAATCATTTAAAGATAAAGTTTAAATTTGGTCGAAATTTTCAGGGTCGTCACACCCACCGTTAGCAGAATTTTCCTACAACAACAGCTACCATTCAAGCATTGAGATGGCGCCGTTTGAAGCACTTTATGGTAGAAAGTGCATGTCTCCAATTTGTTGGAGTGAAGTGGGGGATACACAGATTACGGGTCCGGAGATAATACAAGAAACTACCGAGAAAATCATCCAAATTCAGCAACGATTGAAAACCGCCCAAAGTTGACAAAAGAGCTACGATGACATTAAAAGAAAAGATAAAGAATTTGAAATTGGATAGATGGTCATGCTTAAAGGTGCACCTTGGAAAGGCGTTGTTCGGTTTGGTAAACGAGGAAAATTAAATCCAAGGTATATTGGACCATTCAAGATTATTGATCGTATTGGACCAGTAGCTTACCGACTTGAGTTACCTCAACAACTCACGACTGTACATAACACTTTCCACGTCTCAAATTTGAAGAAATATTTTGCTAAAGAAGATCTCACTATTCCTTTAGACGAAATCCAAATCAACGAAAAACTTCAATTCATCGAAGAACCCGTCAAAATAATGGATCGTGAGGTTAAAAGCCTTAAGTAAAACAAGATACCAATTGTTAAGGTTCGATGGAATGCTCGTAGAGGACCCGAGTTCACCTGGGAACGAGAAGATCAGATGAAGAAGAAATACCCGCACTTATTTCCAGAAGATACGTCAACACCTCCAACTGCTTTAAATTTTGGGACGAAATTTATTTAATGGGTAGGTACTGTAGTGACCCTAACTTTTCCATGTTTATATATATTAAATGAAAATGTTATTTACATGATTAAGTATTTCCAACATGTTAACCAATCAAACTTGTTAAGACTTGTTTAAATGAAATAGGTTTCATATAGACAATTGACCACCCAAGTTGACCGGTGATTCACGAACGTTAAAATTTGTAAAAACTGTATGATGACATATATATGGATATATATATAGTTAACATGATATTATGATAAGTAAGTATCTCATTAGGTATTTTAACCATGAGTTATATACATAAAAATGAGACTATTGAATTTAGAAACTCGAAAACGATATATATAACGATTATCGTTATAACAACGTCTTACTAAATACATATGAATCATATTAAGATATTGATACACTATGTTTAATCATGATAAATGATAAGTAACATGTCATTAAGTGTATTAACAATGAACTACATATGTAAAAACAAGACTACTAACTTAATGATTTTGAAACGAGACATATATGTAACGATTATCATTGTAACAACATTTAACTATATATATATATATCATACTATGATATATTAATATATCATAATATCATGATAATGTAATAATTTAACATCTCTTTAGATATAATAAACAATGTGTTAACAACATTTAACAAGATAGTTAACCTAAAGGTTTCAAAACAACACTTACATGTAACGACTAACGATGACTTAACGACTCAATTAAAAATGTATATACATGTAGCGTTTTAATATGTATTCATACACTTTTGAAAGACTTCAAGAAACTTATCAAAGTACTTCTACTTAACAAAAATGCTTACAGTTACATCCTCGTTCATTTTCATCAACAGTTCTACTCGTATGCACCCATATTCGTACTCGTACAATACCTAGCTTCTAAAGGTATGTATTATTGGTATATACACTCCAATGATCAGCTCTTAGCAGCCCATGTGAGTCAACTAACCATGTGGGAACCATCATTTAACATCTAGCATGAAATATCTCACAAAATTACAAACTAATGGAGCATATATGGCCATCTCATATTCACGTGAAGTAGAAGCACTCTAAACACATTCACTTTGCAATTATCTTGAATCAAATTAATCTCTCTCAAGTGTTATTCCTTTGTTCTAAGTGTTCTTCATCATCTTCAACAAAATCTAGCTCAATCTAGTTCATAAATCCATACATAAACCAAGATACAAAACAACTACTCAAGAACACATCAACAACACTTTCAAGGTAGTACTCATATTCAAACTTTGATTCAATTTCTATAACTATAACAATCTTATTTCGAGTGGAAATCTTACTTGAACTTGTTTTCGTGTCATGATTTTGCTTCAAGAACTTTCAAGCCATCTAAGGATCCTTTGAACCTAGATATATTTTTCTCATTTCCAGTAGGTTTATCCACAAAAACTGAGGTATTAATGATGTTCATAACATCATTCGATTCATATATATGAAACTATCTTATTCGAAGGTTTAAACTTGTAATCACTAGAACATAGTTTAGTAAATTCTAAACTTGTTCGCAAACAAAAGTTAATCCTTCTAACTTGACTTTTAAAATCAACTAGACTCATGTTCTATATCTATATGATATGCTAACTTAATGATTTAAAACCTGAAAACACGAAAAACACCGCAAAATCGGATATACGCCGTCGTAGTAACACCGCGGGCTGTTTTGGGTTAGTTAAAACTATGATAAAATTTGATTTAAAAGTTGTTCTTCTGGGAAAATTATTTTTTTTATGAACATGAAACTATATCCAAAAATCATGGTTAAATTCAAAGTGAAAGTATGTTTTTCAAAATGGTCATCAAGACGTCGTTATTTCGACTGAAATGACTACCTCTTATAATATTGACTTGTAACTTGTATTTATGTCTTTAAAATTATACTTTTTCTGTTTAGATTCATAAACTTAAGTTCAATATGAAACCATAGCAACTTGAATCACTCAAAACGGATTTAAAACGAAGAAGTTATGGGTAAAACAAGATTGGATAATTTTTGTTTGTTGTAGCTACGTGAAAATTGGTAACAAATCTATATTAATCATATCCTAGCTAACTTATATTATATTACATGTATTCTAATATATTATGTAATCTTGGGATACCATAGACACGTATACAAATGTTTTGACATATCATATCGACCCATGTATATATATTATTTGGAACAACCATAGACACTCTATATGCAGTAATGTTTGAGTTAGCTATACAGGGTTGAGGTTGATTCTAAAAATATATATACTTTGAGTTGTGATCTATCCTGAGACGTGTATACACTGGGTCGTGGATTGATTCAAGATAATATATATCAATTTATTTCTGTACATCTAACTGTGGACAACTAGTTGTAGGTTACTAACGAGGACAGCTGACTTAATAAACTCAAATCATTATAACGTAATAAATAAAAAAATGTTGTAAATATATTTTGAACATACTTTGATATATATGTATATATTTGTTATAGATTCGTGAATCGACCAGTGGCCAAGTCTTACTTCCCGACGAAGTAAAATCTGTGAAAGTGAGTTATAGTCCCACTTTTTAAATCTAACATTTTTGGGATGAGAATACATGCAGTTTTATAAATGTTTTACATAATAGACACAAGTGCGTGAAACTACATTCTACGGTTGAATTATTAAAACAAATATGCCCCTTTTTAGTCTGGTAATCTAAGAATTAGGGAACAGATACCCTAATTGACGCGAATCCTAAAGATAGATCTATTGGGTTCAATAAACCCCATCCAAAGTACCGGATGCTTTAGTACTTCGAATTTATCATGTCCGAAGAGAGTCCCGGAATGATAGGGGATATTCTATATGCATCTTGTTAAGGTCGGTTACCAGGTGTTCACCATATGAATGATTTTTATCTCTATGTATGGGATGTATATTGAAATATGAAATCTTATGGTCTATTATTACGATTTGATAAATATATAGGTTAAACCTATAACTCACCAACATTTTTGTTGACGTTTAAAGTATGTTTATTCTCAGGTGATTATTAAGAGCTTCCGCTGTTGCATGCTAAAATATGGACAAGATTCGGTGTCAGCATGATTGTATAATATTGTTTAAAACTGCATTCGAGATTTACTTTGTTGTAACATATTAATATTGTAAACCAATATGTATGGGTAGTGTGTAAGTGATATTTTTAGATTATCATTTCTGGATAATTTAGGTGGTGTCTTTTTAACCTTGTCGCTAAAATAAAAGTTATGATTTGTTTTAAAAACGAATGCAGTCTTTGAAAAACGTCTCATATAGAGGTCAAAACCTCGCAACGAAATCAATTAATATGGCACGTTTATAATCAATATGAACGGGACATTTCATCTTTTGTTTTGAGGGCCACCCTAATTCTTTTTCTTTTTGAACCGTGAGCTTATTCATGTTTTAGACCGAGACAAACAAATAAATTCTTGGGCTTGATTAAAATATTGAAGTGGACTATTGATAACAACTCTAGTGTGCAGAGTGGAAGTGGGCTGTTTGTTTAAAGAGGAAGTTGGCTGCAGCCTAGTAATAGGCTTCGTTAGTTTAAGCCTTCAGTTTGATAATGATGATGACCGAATGATCGATGATGCATTATGATAAACATATGATGATGGTGAGTTTTGATGATGATAACAATGAAGATATGGTGTGATGATGATGAATGTCACGATGGTATCATGACGACGAAGTAATAATGACGATGATGATGATATGGGTTATGTGATGATGATCATGATGTAGATGATGATGATGTGGATAACCTATGATGATGATGATAATACCGAATAATGATGATGATGGTATATCTATTTTATCATTTTATAATTATTATTTTTAATATTATTATTATTATTATTATTATTATTATTATTATTATTATTATTATTATTATTATTATTATTATCATATATCATATTATTATTATTATAAGTATTATTTTTATTATTATTACTATTTTTAACATTATTATTATGATTATAGTTACAAATTTGAATATTATTATTATTATTATTATTAAGTTAATTATTAATATTACTAACATACTACAATTTAGTATTATTATCATTATATATACAATTGTTAGTATCATTATAAGTATTATTATATTACCATTATTATTATTAAAATGATTATTATAATTAGTATCATTATTATTATCACTATTATCATTATTATAAATATTATCATTATTATTGTTTTTATTATTATTTTACTTTCATTAAAAATTATCATTATCATTTTATTATTATTATATTATAACAAATGAAGATTTGTACAAAAAATATACTTATTACATATACTATAACTATATTAATATTTCGTAAAACTATATATCAAACATATTAATATTTTTTATATAAATACTTACATATAACAAACTATTGATATTTTATATATATATATATATATATATATATATATATATATATATATATATATATATATATATATATATATATATATATATATATATATATATATATATATATATATATATATATATATATATATATATATATATAGTGGTAGGATCAAGAGAGAAGTAACCATTCGGGGGAAGCGGGGGGAAGCAAAAACTTTTTTTTTCGTTTTTTGAAAAAAACTTTGTTCACGAACATTATAGATGAGATGAAAATATGAACATTTAGTAGAGACACTTTGTGATAAATGTTTTTATTTTAGCGGGAAAATGCTCGAAGAAGTAATATATAACAATTATCGTGTTTTTCGAGCGTATTTTGAGGTTTTAGCTATTGGGGTTTAGATATTAGGGTTTAGATATTAGGGTTTATAGGGTTTAGATATTAGGGTTTAGAAATTTAGGGTTTAGGGTTTAGATTTAGGGTTTAGATTTAGGATTTAGATTGAGTTTTTAATACGAATGGTTTAGAGTTTAGGATTTAGGGTTTAGGGTTTGGTGTTTTGGGTTTATGGAATAAACCCAAAACACCAAACCCTAAACCCTAAACCCTAAACCCTAAACTCTAAATCGGGCTAAATTTTACTTCACAAAACATGAAAAAAAACGTTCATATTCTTCACGAACAATATTATCTTGAATGTTATTTTTTTCGATCGTTTTCCCGCCTAAATAATAACATTCATCACGGGGTGTCTCTTCTAAATTTTCATATTTTCGTGTGATCTTGATGCCGGAAAAAAAATTCAAAAAAAACGAAAAAAAAAAATTGCTTCCCCCCGATTGGTTACTTCTCCATTGATCATGCCCATATATATATATATATATATATATATATATATATATATATATATATATATATATATATATATATATTAATATAATTAAACGTATTAATATATATATTTTAATATAATTAAACGTATATATATTAATCATTTTAAAAATATATACAAAATAAACATAGATAGCATATAATCTAAGATATATTATAAGTATACATTTTAAATGGAATCTTGTATAAGTTCTATATAACTACAAATATATAAATAAAATATAATAATAAATGAAATTATGTGATTTCCATTATATGTTTTAATAGATATACAATTGATATAGGTTCGTGAATCCGAGGCCAAACCTGCATTGTTCAGTTTCATCATATGTATTTTTACTACAAAATAAAGTATAGTGACTTCATTTGCTCCCTTTTACTCTTTATATTTTTGGGACTGAGAATACATGCGCTATTTTTATAACTGCTTTATTAAATTCTTTTGAAATATATTTTGAACTGAGAATACATGAAATGCTTTTATAAATGTTTGACGAGATAGACACAAGTAAAATATTCCTCGAATGAATTATTATACAGACAAAAGTTCTGTTGATTATTATTGAATTAGGTGGACATGATAATTGCTACCAATTGATGAATATATTTTCCCCTGAACCTAAGAATTAGAATCGGGTATGGCTCTAATTCACGCGAATCCTAAAGGTAGCTACCCGTTTAACACCCCCACCCAGAATGTTCACTAGACAGAAGACCCAGTGGGCGTGGTGTTTAGTACTTCGAAGTTTATATATTATACAGACAAGATGTTCTATTTTGAGGATATTATTGATGCGCATTATATGTTAAGGTCGGTTACCATGTTGAGCAATGAAATCGAAATGAATGTTATGTATCGAGAGAATGATTTTTATACACAGGTTATGTGTATTAGTTTTGTGCACGAGATATGTGCTCGATTATTTAAAAATCGCGAGGCAACCTACGGGGGAGAAAAGGATAAGAACCTACTCTGCTAAGCATTATGAAAAATGGTTTCGTACACGAGATAGGTGTACTGTATTTGAATCTTATAGTCTATCAAAAAGATAAATTTTATTGTTTACGATAAACTTATGAACTCACCAACCTTTTGGTTGACACTTTAAAGCATGTTTATTCTCAGGTATGAAAGAAATCTTCCGTTGTGCATTTGCTCATTTAGAGATATTACTTGGAGTCATTCATGACATATTTCAAAAGACGTTGCATTCGAGTCATTGAGTTAATCAAGATTATTGTTAAGTCAATTATAGTTGGATATATTATGAAATGGTATGCATGTCGTCAACTTTCGATGTAAAGAAAGCTTGTCTTTTAAAAACGAATGCAATGTTTGTAAAATGTATCATATAGAGGTCAAATACCTCGCGATGTAATCATATGTTATTGTATTCGTCCTTATGGATTAGGACGGGTCGACTCAGCATAACCCGAAGGGCATCCTCCGATAGGCAAATGTGCCATATGGGCATGTAAAGGTCGTCTTTTCTTGATCCTCGGGGTCTATTGGGATTTGAAAGTAGCCCGAAAACCCATCAAGAAAGCAATAGAACTCTTTTCCTGCTAGACGTTCGATCATTTAATCAATGAAAGGTAGTGGGAAATGGTCTTTCCTTGTCGCGTCATTTAATCTCCTATAATCTATGCATACGCGCCATCCCGTGATGGTTCGGGTCGGGACAAGCTCATTTTGGTCGTTTAAGATCACCTTGGTCCCACCCTTTTTGGGTACCACTTGGACGGGACTCACCCATGGTGAGTCGGATATTGGATAAATAAGGCCCGCATCTAATAGTTTGATCACTTCCTTTTGACCACCTCTTTCATATTTGGGTTAAGTCTTCATTGTCGTTGGACAACCGATTTATAGTTTTCCTCCATGAGGATCTTGTGAGTGCAATATGATGGATTGATCCCCGGGATATCCGTGGTCTTCCATGTGATGGCCTTATGGTGAGACTTAAGTAATGAGACAAGTCGGGTCTTTTGGTCTTGGGTGAGTATTGAAGAAATAATCACCGGAAGTTGGTTCTCTTCCTTAAGATAAGCATACTCAAGATGTTTGGGGAGCTCTTTAAGCTCAAGAGTGGGAGGCTCCTCCCATGAAGACTTGATTCGAAATCTATCTTCATGAGGGATGGACTCAAATGTATCTTCCAGAATGGTCTCATCTACATTATCACAATTCATCAATTCCCTAAAATCGGCCTCTAAATCCACAATCTCATTATCAAAAGTTTGGTCAAATTCCGAAGTATCAACCTTTAAAAGTTTTTCAAGTTCATCATGCACATAAACATCAATATGGTCATTAGCATAGCACTCATCATCATCGGTGTTACTCGGTTCCTTCATAGCTTCCCGGATATTGATAGTCACACACTCTTCACCAACTCCAATGTTGAGTTGGTTGCGTTGTACCAAGATGATGGTGCCAGTGGTCCCCAAAAATGGTCTACCTAGGATGAGGGGGACTTGAAGGTCCTCCTTCATCTCCATGATAACAAAATCAACCGGGAACACTAAGGAGTCAATGCTAACCAGGATGTCCTCGCCGATGCCAATAGCGGTATCAAATGAATGGTTGGCCAATCTTATTCTAATTTGGGTCAGCTTAAGAGGTCCAAGACCGAGTCGCTCGTAAAGTGAATGGGGCATTAAGTTAATGCTTGTACCCAAGTCGGCTAGTGCATTAAACACTTCCGATTCACCAAACTTGCAAGGGAAAACAAATTTTCCTGGATCTCCTAACTTTTTAGGAACACTTAGCCTTGATGCAAGAATCTTGTTGCATTCCTCATCGATAAAGAATGACGTTGCGTCATGGTATTTACCCCTTTGTGATATTAGCTCCTTGATGAACTGAACGTAGTTAGGCATTCCTTTAAGCACATCGATTATTGGTAGGTTAACCGAGACGTTTTTCATCATTTCTTGAAACTTTTTGTATTGAGCCGCCAACTTGTCTTTCCACAAAGCATTTGGATATGGCACCTATCTCATAGCCTTCAAAGGCTCACCACCCTTCTTCTTACCCGATTCATCATTACCCGTACCCTCATTTGAGTTAACCTTTTTTTACCCTTCCCTTTATTGACCCCGGTTTCCTCTTCAAAAAAAACTTGGTAGTGGTTCATGTGTGATAAAGGGTTGTGGTTGAGGGTTTTCGACCCCTTTAGTGGTTAAACCGCTTCGAGTAGCTATGGCGTTGACATTCTCATTTTGGTTTGGGTAATTAGGGTTTTGATTGGTGTTTTCAATGGAATTTACTCTTGCGATGTTGTTTTGTGGATTTTGGTTTGGTTGACGGTTATTGTTGTAATTGTTGATTGTGTTTACTTGAGTGTTTGAAGGTAAATTTCCTTTTGGTGTTTCGGCAACTTGAGTTGAAAGTTTTCCAACGGCACTCTCAAGGTTTTGGAATGAGGCTTGTTGGTTTCGGATTTATTGCTTTAAGAACTCATTCTCTTTCATTAGGAAAGCTTCGGTTGATTCTACCTTCTTGATGTAGTTTTGCATTATTTCTTCTAAGCTTTTCAAAGGTTGGGATTGTTGAATATTTTGTTGAGGTTGTTGATTGTAACCTTGGTTATTTTGTGTTTGATATAACCTTAGTTATTTTGATAATTTGAATTGCTTTGGTTGCTACAAGGTTGGTTGATGTAAAGTTGTTGGTTTTGGTATTGGGAATTGTTGTTTCGGTTTTGGTTGTAGTTGTTGTTATAACCTTGGTTTCGGTTTTAGTTTGTGAATCCGGGTGGTGTATTGGTTTGGTTGTTGAATGACAATTGTTTTTGGTTAGGATTGTAGTAGCTTTGATTAGATGATCCTCCCCATTGGTAGTTTTGATTACTCACGTAGTTCACATGAGCATCCGAATTCATGAGAATGTCATCTAAATCAACATGATTGCATTGAGTAATTTAATGACAATTCTTTGTGAGATGTGGACCCTCACATATATGAAAACCAACTTGCATTGCAACTACCGTTTGTTGAATCTTTTTCAACTCCTTACCGAATGTTTGAAATTGATTGTTCAAGCTTGCAAGCGTCACTTGCCCATTTTCACTCTCGCCTTGTGCTACATTTGCCCTTGCTAAATCACGTGGTGATGGTGCCCATTAATATGTGTTGACCGAGATGTCTTCTAACATAACTTCGGCCGCATTTGGTGATTTGTACATAAATACCCCACCGGATGAAGAATCAAGATGTCGCTTAATTGACATATTACAACCGCGATAGAATGTGTTAAGGTACTCCTTCTTTGTCAAACCATGCGGTGGGCAAGCTCTTAGTAACTTCTTGAATCTAACACATGCATCATATAAACTCTCATCATTCCTTTGGGTGAACATTTTAATCTCCATTCTTAATTGATCTACTTTGGACGGTGGAAAGAAATGATTGATAAACTCGTTTTTTGACTCTTGAAAAGATCTTATGGAATCGGATGGTAAATTTCGCATCTAAGCTTTTGCGTCTCCTTGAAGTGTAAATGGGAATGCCCTCAACTTGAAAGCGTCATCGGTGACGTTTTTGGTTTTGTAAATATCACAAAGCTCATTAAAGTGTTGAATATACTCGAACGGATTTTCATCTATCAACCCATGAAAATAAGTATCCTTGATCAACGTGAAAAAGTTACCCTCGATCTTCCAATTATCCGCTTCAATTGGTGGTTTTGCTATAGCCGGTGCTATCAATGTTGGTGCAACCAATCTAGCGCTCCACATCGGAGTGTCGTTTGGATCATTCAATGCTTCTTGATCAACCGGAGGACCAATAGGATCGCCCTCTTCATTAATAATTGGATTACTGTTTGGATCCATCTCTTCTAAACAAAATGGCAAAGTTTCAAAGTTTTTCCTTAATAGCCTTGCTTCTCTATGATAATAAACCCCGTGCACATATCATTCCGGATCGGAGAATTGATGTGTGAACTCTTGATCCTTGTGAGACCTTGTTTTCATACACCAAAGGCACGTATCCTTCAAACACAACACAAACACAACGGTTTTTCCAAACAAAAATAATATACAAAATGCGAAAAGTGACTTCCGCAAGGGCAAGCCCTTACGAAAGGATCGAACAATCAAAAGTTTAAACCAAATAACCCACTAGGCTAACCGCTTCCCCGACAGCGGCACCAAGAAAGTGTGATGCGTGCATTACAGTACATCTTTTTACCCTTCTAAATTTATATTTGACTTAAACACTACAATCAAGCCCACACAACTAACGAGCACTTAAAACCCGGTTATTATAGCACTTTAATGTAAGTATTCTTATCAAGTTCGACCCAAGGGGAGCGATGTAAGTTGGTTATTTGAACTAGTAATTGTCCTAGGGTTTGTTTGATTTGGGTGGGGTGGGGGGGGGGGGGGGTTTGATTGATATTAACTAACAACTAAAACTTAAGCAATTAAACAAACCAAAATTAACAAACTAACAAGAAGCGAGAAACAAGTAGCAAAGTATTAAAGACTTAAATCAATTAACTAAGACGTGTTCACTTATCCAATCCTCTCTATGCTTGGCTTGCCCCGTTTTGCCTATTATGTTATCTCATAAGTTGTTGAACTATTAAATGTTAGAATCACTTCTAAACCTCAAATCAAATGATACTCCACGATTTCACATAAGCTTTGTATCCTAAGATTGAGTTAAGCATGATTTGGTCATTGAGATTGAGCTTGAGTTAAAATCACATAAAAATCCCAACTATCGAAATCACTTAAGATAATCGACACTACTATGTTGACTAAAGGCCAATTGAAAACCAACCTAGATCAAGAACACAATCACTTGTAATTCCCTAGCTAGTTGTCTAGATCACCTAAGGTGTTGAAGCATACATTGATTCACTTCTCAAATCACTAAGAGAGCTACTCAACATATGTAATAAAAGTCAAGCCTAAAAAAAAACTCATAGCAATGGTTCTTTAGCCAACTCAACAACACATGATTATGTAATTCATTCAAAAAACAATATTCAATTGATTTGGGGCAAACACTAGCATTAGAGATTCATAGATAAGCAAACACAAGAGATTTAGCCAAGCATGGCTAAAACCAAACTAATAATAAGCATAGAAATGTAAATCTTCATCATATTCAAGCTATTACAAGTAATGAAAGCAAAGTAATAAGAGTAAAGTGATGATTACAACTAATTAATGCAAAATATATAAAGCAAAGTGGAGATTACAACCCAAAATATAAAGAAGATGAAGATCTAAGCTAAGTGATGATGAATCTTGAGCAATCTTCCTTGAATCCTCCCCGTAATCTCCAATGGATGATGAAATTAGGGTTTTGTGTGTGAAATTCGGACCCTAGGCAGCTGCTCTCAAAGATGTACATGAGAAATGACCTAATCTCGTTCCTTTTATAGTGCTGAAAATATGGACTGAAACAGCGTTAGGAGCACCGCTTTTACTTCAGGAGCGGCGCTTTTGGCTTACTTCAGGAGCGGCACTTTTGGTGAGGAGCGATGCTTTTGGCCCTGATCAGGAACGACGCTTTTAGTGAGGAGCGACGCTTTTGCTCATTGATGAGAAATGGAGACAAATCGTGCATAATAGCGGTGCTTTTAAACCTGGAGCGGCGCTTTTAGTCCTTCAGGAGCGGCGCTCTTATACAGGAGCGGCGCTTTTGGTGCTGTTCCCTGCACTTGTCATTTTCTTAGCCAATTTTGCCCAAGATTTAGTCAATTTTACACCAAGTCAACTCCTTAGCCCATTATTTACCAATTAGCTCAATAACACACTAAATAGGCTCCGAGATAGTCAAAAACTGAGCAAAAACGAGGTAGATATCGAGAGATAAACATATATAAATTGAGCGATATCAAGAAGTATGACCTAGGGTTGTATTTTTGAGACATCAGTAGAATCGAACCTATATTTAAAGTAGTGGTAAGATAATCCTAAGGTGCATGAGTAGTGGTTTGTTACCTAATTTTTGGGTTTTTTCTAGTTTATAAGATAAGGTAAAGTAAATGCGGTAAAATTTGTAATTTAGATAAGGTTAAAACAAGTGCATGCTATGATTTCGCCAGTTACTTTACTGGGATTATGGAATACTGGCTCATGAATAGGCAGCGGCCTTGTATTCATTACACTGGTCCTAAACGCCCTGTCATAAAACATGTCACTGGGTAATGCGATAAGCTTGAAGATTCTGAATAGACAGCAATGTCCCTTACCCCCGATGCCCGTGCAGTCTGACTACAAGCATACACGTTCAAACGGCACATCCAACTGAGCGACTCGGTTGGGTGACGTATTAACATTCCACAAAGGTCTAAACTTTCTTAAGCATAATAGAATACAGGGCTTGCCATATCCGAGAGACGTGATGTGTTTCGATGCTTTCATTAACGATTGGGTTTAAAAGATAGTTAGGCCCTTAAAAGAGTTCAACCATAAAGAACACCATGGCCAAGTCAAGTTTGACTTCCATGAACACGTTCGGTTATCCTAACGGTCCAATCCTTTATGTGTTTAAACAAACAGTTCCTTAATTAACCAAGAATCCCTCAAGCGGGGTGCAATGCTTGAGACCACGTTATGGTGAAGTGTACTAATCAGCACTGACCGGGTTCCATGGCCTTACTTAGCAGAGGTACAGCTTACAACAACCGTTGTGCTTCAGCGTGCACGTACGAAGTTTATATGCTTGGTGACTACACTAGCATGGTCTAGGACCGACAATGTACTAGGGGTCTAGTCAGATGTTTCACTACGAAAGATTCCTCAGTCGGAATCCAAGGCTTTGTGGACTTACTACTACCGGTGTGCCTCAGACATCTCTTACCAAGGGGTGACATAGATAGTGTACTCAGAATCGGGGTTCGCGACTTCCCAATAACAGAGCCAATAACTACGTTCTATTAGTTGGAAAAGCGATTGAGTTCAAAGCATACTCGAAAAGAATCTCGACAACATACACAAGCCATAATATTATTTCGACATTATAACTGACTACATCATAATATACACTAAAGATAACTACTCGCTAATCATGGCAACAATATCACAAAGCATAATAATAGGAAACATTATATAAAGATAAAGGATAGAAGTACCAGTAGATTAAACGAGTTCTGAATACAAAAGTGACAACTTCAAAATCCAGACCGCTCCTAATACAATCTTCGGCGTTCTTCTTCGGGTACTAGGTTTCCCGCACGGAGTCGAAGACCTTGAAAGTATGACTAATATTGTAGAAAAAGAGAGTGATGTGCGTAGAGGTGTATATGAAATAGCTTATATTTTACTAGGAAATACTATTAAATATGATACAATTTTACACAAGATATTTATTTATTTATAGAATGGATATACCTAAACCTTACTACAACACTTATAGACAGTGTACCTAATCGTACAGTAGTGTAGTTTTTAGTAAGTCCGGTTCGTTCCACAGGGAAATCTTTTAAACAAAGCTTAACGCTATATTAGTTTTAATTAATAAAAATACAAATATATATAAGTAATATTATTATTATAAAAAGGGGGTTTTTACCGTTTAATGACCGGTTTGTCGATTTTTAAAACTTTTAGTTGCAGTTAAAACCTAATGTAAAATATTAAATAAATAAAAGACTTAATTTAAAGCGTAAAATAAATAACGATAATGAAATTACAATAAATAAAAGTGCGATGAAATAAAATTGCGATAATTAAAAAGTACGATAATTAAAAGTGCAATTAAATACAATGACAATAAATAAAAATGTGATAATTAGAAGTGCAATTAAATATGAAAATAAAGGAATTATATATGGAATAAAAGAATAATGCTTATTTAAACTTCCGTAATCATGATGTTTGACGTGTTGATTTTAGTTTATTCCCATGGGTCAATTGTTCTTTGTCCTGGATTATTCAATATGTCCGTCTGGTTTTTGTCCATAACAGTCCATCAGTCATAAATATAAAGTGCGAGTGTCCTCGTCAAATTATCCTTATACCCGAAGTTAAATATTCCAACTAATTGGGGACTTAAACTGTAACAAGGTCTTAATACTTTATTTAATAATTACACCAGGATATCGACTGCGTGTAATCCAAGGTTTTAATACTTTGTTATCAATTATGCCAAGTGTCCTTGTACATAATTTCACCCCTGTTTTAATAATTTCATAGACTATTAATCCATTCCCGTGTCCGGTTAAATGAACGATTATTCGTACATATAAATATCCCGCCCATCGTGTCCGATCGAGTGTATATGGTTATTTATAGGGACGTCCAATTGTAAATCTTTATATTAAAATTAACAAACTATCATTTAGTTAAACAAATATAAAGCCCATTAATAGCCCATAGTCTAATTTTCACAAGTGTCGTTCTTTTGTCCAAACTCCAATTATGGTACAAAGCCCAATTACCTAATTTTAATATTTTTAGTCAAACATCACGATTACTTCGGAATTAAATAAGCATAATAATAACTTAGCTACGAGACATTAATGAAAATAACATAAACATAACTTACAGTGGGTGTTATTAGCGTAGTGGTACACGGACAGAGTTTCGACTTACAAAACCTTAAAACATTCGACTAATCGATCCTTATTATTATCACTAACTTAAAATTAAAATTACAAATTGAGATTACAATTTGGAGTGATACTTGATACATAAAAATGGAAAGAAAAATATATATAAAATATAAAAGGTATATATAAATCGTCGAAATGCATGTTCTTTTATAGGCAGAGAGTGCTCCGCGAGTGCGGTGCATTTTGGTCTTCAAAGCTCCGCGAGTGCGGAGGTCGTGATTCCAGCTCATCCAAGTTTGGATCTTAGTCTGCCGACGGATTTTATTATAAATATAATATAAATATATAATTTATATAATTAATTATATATTATATTATATTTATATACATAATTAATTTATAATTTCCGATCCGTTGCTTCGTACGTTGAAAGCTGGTTCATGTCTCGGTTCCGGATTTTCGAACGTCCTTTCGTATAATTTAATATCTTGTACTTTGCATTTTGCGGCTTGTACTCTTGTAATTTTGAGACGTTTCTCATCAATAATTGGAACCACTTTGATTGTACTTTGTACTTTTGAGCTTTTTGGTCGTTTGCGTCTTCAATTCATCGCATCTGTCTTTTGTCTTCACCTTTTATTATTTAAACGAATATCACTAGCAAATAGAACAATTGCAACTAAAAGCTTGTCTTTCTTGAGGGATAATGCTATGAAATATATGTTCGTTTTTAGCATTATCAAATATTCCCACACTTGAGCGTTGCTTGTCCTCAAGCAATATAGTCTTGAAATATACTAGAATCACTTCTTTATTCATCACACTTTATACATCAGTGATTTCTATACGGCGGTATAAACAATGGTAGTAACGATGTGGTTTACAGTCCCACATGACTATAAAAGTTTAGATCCATTAAGGAAATTGGATCTTTATGAAAACATTTGATCTTTTGAAAATTAAATCTAGCTTTTACCCTAGATAAGTTTTTCGGGATAACCCTTCACCGGTGTTTGCAAATTCTTTTTGTGGGTTTGGTGGGTTTCATATTTGAAATTTTTAGCTCAAAACTTAAGGTTTTGTGTCACCCACTTGCTAACCTTGAATTGGGAAAGCAACACGTCCAGTATACTTGCTTCGTATATTACCTTTCGGTAAACTACCGTCCGGTTGTAAAGGAAAGCGTTGAACAAGCAACTGTTAAGGCAATGTCCCCTGACATGCTTTTAATTATGGTCTATAATGTATCGGATGCAATTACTATCCTTTGTAGGAGCAATAGTAAAGCTCACCCTTATAATTTTTCGGTCTGGCACAAGGTCCTGTCTTTGACCATGCTATGCAACCACCGTTCTTACGGTTGACACCCGATTTGGTTCAGGTGACCTAATGAATTCCAGGTGAATTCCTAGGATTTTACGTTCAATGGTAATGAACGCATTGAAAATGGGTTTTCAGAAAACAAATCGGTTTATAATTTTGATCAAAATATTTTCTCGTTCAAGCTCGAGTTTAGATATCATCGAATTTCATGAGTTTGTAATTCTCAATCTTTAAGGTCCATCTCTAGGATTGAGTAATATCAGGCTTAAAAGCTGATTTTTGATCTTTTAAGGAGATTATCCTTTCTGGGGATCTGATTCATTAGTCTTATTCAGCTAATTTGCACGGCGTCCTCCCCATTTTACAAGACAGATCCTCTCATGGTTAGGATAAGTCTAACCACTTGGCGACCCTGTTTTATGCTGAGGTCCGTGGATTTCCTGCTAATTTTAGTGATGATTTTTCTAGATTTTTCGTCAACCTACAGCTGGTCTGGACGACAACTTCATGACCTAAATCAAGAAGCGCGTTTCTTTTTCGGAAGACTTTACTTCCTTTTAATGATGGAATTGATTCATCGTGTAGATCCATCTTTCTTTCAAATATATTACAGTAAATCGGGTAAAACTGATTAAAATCGTCCAAAACAAAAGTATCTTTAGTTATTTGTTACAAAAATATGTGACTTATGTTTTAAATAACTTGGTAAATTTTCCCACACTTGGATTTTATTTTCTTTTATTTGCCTTTTTATTGTCCTCTATTCCATTTTAAATGAATTCTAACATTTTGGTTTGTTTCTCAATTTATGTCCTTTTCGAGGTAACAATAATTTCGGTGTTAACACCTAGTTTTATCGTTCATAAATATGTATAAACATGATTTTGAATTCATTTAATTGAAAATTTTGAAAAATTTTACTAGAAGTGGGTAGTCAGTACATAAGACTAGGGCTGTTCTTTGTTATGAGAGAGCACTAGATTCTAATACAACTACTGCGTTACTAGTATTTTTAATGGTAACCAAGTGTATAAGTTAAAAATTTTAAAAATCCGAAAGAATTTAACCCCTTCTCACACTTAAGATCTTGCAATGCCCTCATTTGCAAGAAATCAGTAACAATTCAAATTATTGAGGGTGATTAGCGTAAAAAATAATTAAATTTTACCAAAATTTCCAAACATATTGGCGTTTATTTGCTTAATGATAAATGATGCACGTCATTTGTTCATTCCGGCTGTTGGTACATCACATTTGTTTTTTCGTTTCGTCGTCAAAATTAATAGCTTTTGCTGAACTTAATGCCAGTCTTTGAAAATGCGCTGTTTTACCCTGCTTTGTACATGAGATAAACTACAAACACATATACACATATTTTTGAAGTTGGGTTTTCACACCACATTCAAAAATTATTAAAATCTAATAAAGTTAGAAAATTATAAAAGCTATTATAATAATAAAATAAGAAATAAGAAAATTAAGAATTAGTAACATTACAATAAAATAAACAAAAATAGAAAATTACGGATGAGGAGGATGGTTCCAGTATGGGTCCCAAGCGTATCCATAGATGCTGTAAAATGCTTGGGCCGGGTCATATGTAGGATATGGTGGTCGGCTCTCTAATGTCCAAGGAGCAAATTCGGGCATAACGGTAGGAATGTAGTTTCTACCTACGTGTGTACAATGACTTATGATTTGGCTTTGATGATACTGCCAATCTTGAAATGCTTTTTGTCTAGCCATTTCATACTCGTGTCGAGACATAAAAATTTGCATTTCCATCATTGGATTACCCCCTCCCGGTTGACCTTGCTGTTGATCTCTCTCAAACTGTGGATGCCTGCCATCATAACGTGATGTCGCGTTGTTTCATTTTTTTAAGACCTTAGCACCATGATAAACACGCAAATCTATTATATGGCGGGGTTCTGGTTCTGCCATTAATATTCTCCCCGACTTCTATCCACACCGAGATATTCAGCAATTAAAGTAATAAATATACCACCTCCTATTATGCTACCACGCCTCATACCCCTAACCATAGTCAATAAATAATAACCCACATAAAAAGGTATACTTACAGCGCTCTGTGGGTCTCGAATACACATGTGGTAAGACAAATCCTGTTCATTTACCTTTTTCTTATTCTTACCTCACTTTGTAATTGAATTGGCTAAAAACCTAATGATTACTCTTAATTCAGCTCTATCAATATCAAGATAAGAGTATAATCCCCCCTGGAATCGGCGATGGCTAGTCATACTACTCCATACGTCATTCGTATCAAAATTCTCATCCACCCTCCTACCATAAACTATTAACCTCTGACAATCATATACGTAAAGCCCGAGCCATATCTAATAAAGACATATGGCACATCTCCCCTCCTAATAAAAATCTAAGAAAAATACGATCGGTTAAAGTATCTACCCGATCATTTATTTCAATAGTACATAATAACTCTATACACCATTCTCTATACACAGGTCTACGCATGTTGAATAAACCTACCCAATCACTAAAAGTAGAATTACCATACCTTTGAGTAAGTAATTCTCTTATTGGCTCGGCCAATTCCACTGCCTCTAATGGTTCCCAATCTATAACTCTGGGTACCTCAGCATTATTAGACACAAGGTTGTGCAGGTTCTTTTGATATTTTGGATAGTCTATCCAATATCTATTAAATCTCAAATTCGGATGTAAATCTGCCTCATGAATATTTGAATATGAAATAATTGGGTGAGGCATATCTTGTCAGTATTGGTTATTAATTTCCTGTTGATCTGCATCTTCCGGAGGAGCATTGCGAGTCTGGGATGAAGATTCACCCCTTTCAGTCTGCAAAATATATCAAACACAATTTTTTGTGCATCCAAATATGCATTAGTTTTAGCAAAGTCATAAATCTTAAACAATTACAATGACATGTTTAATCTATATTAAACTCTATACACTTTTACAAATATACTTTTACAAATATGTATACAAAGTTCCTTCGCATTTATCTTTTAAAACATGTCAAAAACAATCATTATAACAATTAAATAAGTTCCTCATGGCATTCATATCAATTAAATCAAGTTCATGCAATTTTGGTTCAAAAAGTCCACTTTAATCTTCATAAATCATGTTTAGGATCAAAATTTTGATCATTTAGCAACCTAAACATGTTACACTACTCAATTTAGCATAAACTAACAACAAAATTCGGCCATAACCTGTTTATATCAAAAAGCCCTAATTTTGCTCAAGCACACAAACCCTAGATTATTCAAAAATTGAAGTTCAAAGCTTCTAATCATGTTAAATAGCATCAATCTAGGTTATACAAGCATAATACACAAAAAAAATTGAAGCATTATTACACTAGAAAGCATCAAAATCGAATTAGGCATAAAATTGTTCAAGAACACTATAAATTCGGATTAAATGGTGTTTAGGTGTAGAAATTTACCGATTTCCTTGAGTAATTCCTTGATAATAGTCTCCTCATTGTGCTTTTATGAAAGATTTGATGAAAAATGGTGAAAAATCACGAATTTGGACGATTTTTTGTGTGTGTTTTTCGCAGAAAATGGGTGTGGGTGGTGTACAAACTGGTCTGTTCGACCAGTTATATTTTTTTTCTGGATTTTATAAGCTCCGCGAGTGCGGTGGTGGTCCCACTAAAACCTCCGCGAGTCGCGGCTATTTTTTTTTTTTATATAAAACCTTATACTAACAAAACATAAATTAAATTTAAAATTTTGTTTTTCCTTTTATTTAGGACGAGGTTGTTTCGGAACGATGTCCTAGTCCGTCCCTCGACAAAATCTTAAGATTTCGTCATTTCAAAACATTGTTTTAAAAGCAAAGATTTTTGAGTTTTTTTAATATTTTTAGCATACTTTAGTTCAATAAGATTAAAAATAATGATAATAAAAGTTCTCGTCCCTCCCTCGGGTAAAGCAATTTCGGTTCAACGACCTAGTCTTCAACTCACGACGAATTTTAAAAATCATATTTTTAACTTAGCAAAATAAAGTAAATTTTTGTTTTTAAATTTACACCAAACTTAAATTTAAAATGCATAAAATTAAAAATTTATATTAAAAATTCACACCAAACTTAAATTATATTTTTCTTTTCATACAAATTTATATTAAAAATATTAATTTTTCAAATATTTACAATTTTAAATATATATTAATTTTAACAAGTTTACAATATTATTTTAATATTAATTTTAAAAACAAAGTAAAAATAAAATTAAAAATCTTTTTGGTCTTTTATCCCACTTTAATCAATCAAATATTATCAAAAATATACGCCCCTCTTTTCGGTAAAGTAATTTCGGTTCAACGACCTAATTTAACTCATGACGAATTTTTGAAATATTTTGGGTTGATTGATTAAAGATATTTATACCTTAAGAATAAACGGTAAATTTCGCAGTGATGTAATAAATTTTTGTATGATATCAATAATTTCGGTCACAAGACCTAATTTTATCGAATACCAATTTAATACTTTATAGCGAACAAATTAGCGTTTATTATCAAAAGGTTAAAAATAAAAATAAAAATAAAAACTGTACAAACTTACCTGTGAGATAGTATTCTTAGTGATATGCTCTAGCCCACTCATAAGATAGTCGGACTAATTGATTTTCCATAGCTACATAGGCGTAACCTCGAGCATTCAGTGTTTTTTCTTCTAAACATATGAACGGTCCATCTCTGCATAAAGTAACAAATTCGGTGTTTGAATAGGTTTGATTATTTGAACATTTACCTTCGTGTGACCATTTTCCGCATCTGTGACATCTTTCAAGGTGTCGTGCTCTTCTTTTCGCTGCGGATTTTGATTTTCCTTTACCAAATTGTAAATTATTATTTTCGCATCTGGATTCTTTTCTTACTCCGTCCAATTTACCTCTGATTAATGATACTATTTCACTTGGAAGGGTGTCATTATTACGTTTAGTGATCAAAGCGTGTAGCATTAGACCATGGTTTAATTCACAGGAAGTCTTCATCTCGTAAAACCTAAAAAAAAATAAAAATTCAGAATGGGGGGAGAAGACTAGTTCTTTAGGGTCTGCTAGGGAAAGACCATTCGGATTCCATTTTCGAGAACTACATGAAAACAGAACATCTAACTCTAATAGAAATACATATTATCCTTTAAAGACTTGATTCTCCCCATACTTAGTTAGCTGTGGTGTTGAAATTGTGATTAACTTCGTTGTCGACTTCCATTGGACTATCTATGTAATGTTTAACTATGTGACCATTAACCTTAAATTCAAATCCATTTGAATTTATTAATTCTATTGTTCCGTATGGGAAAACTCTTTTGACTATAAATGGTCCAGACCATCTTGATTTTAATTTTCCAGGAAATAGCTTGAATCGTGAATTGAAAAGAAGAACTCTGTCTCCTTCCTTAAATTCTTTTGAACTTCTGATTTTTTTATCATGCCATTTCTTCATTCTTTCTTTATAGATTAACGAATTTTCGTATGCTTCATGTCTCAATTCTTCTAATTCGTTTAATTGACTTAACCGTAGACGTCCAGCTTCATGTAAATCAAGATTACATGTCTTCAAAGCCCAAAATGCTTTGTGTTCAATTTCTACGGGAAGATGACATGCTTTTGCGCAAACGAGTTTAAAAGGTGTGGTTCCAATTGAAGTTTTATCGGCTGTTCTAAAAGCCCAGAGTGCATCCTCCAATTTTATGGACCATTCCTTCGAATTTGATCCTACGGTTTTCTCTAGAATACGTTTTAAAGCTCGGTTGGTATTTTCAACTTGTCCACTTGTCTGTGGATGATATGCGGTGGAGATTTTATGAGTTACTCCATATCTTTTGAGAACTTTCTCAAGTTGGTTATTACAGAAATGAGTTCCCCGATCACTTATTAAAGCTTTTAGTGTTCCAAACCTTGCAAAAAGACGTTTTAAAAAGTTAACTACAACTCGTGCATCGTTAGTTGGGAGAGCTTGTGCTTCCGCCCATTTAGATACATAATCAATGGCTACGAGAATGTAGAGATTATTATGAGATTTTGGAAATGGACCCATAAAGTCAATACCTCAAATGTCAAATACTTCACATACTTGAATGACATTTTGTGGCATTTCATCACATTGACTTATTTTTCCGGCCCTTTGACAAGCATCACAGGATTTTCAAAGAAGGTGTGCGTCTTTGTAAATTGTAGGCCAATAGAATCCAGCATCATAAACTTTTCTTGCTGTGAGTTGAGGCCCATAACGCCCTTCTGTTGGTCCTGTGTGACAATGGTTTAAAATTTTACTAGCTTTATCTCCGAATACACATCAGCGTATTATTCCATCGGGACAACTTTTACACAAATGTGGATCTTCCCAGAAATAGTGTTTTATATCACTAAAAAATTTCTTTCGTTTTTGGTACGACAATCCTTTTTCAAGGAATCCACATACTAAGTAGTTTGCATAGTCTGCAAACCATGAAATTTCATTATAATCTATCTTCAATAGGTATTCATCAGGAAAGTTGTCTTGTATGGCCGATTCATTTAGAACTTCTAATTCAGGATTTTCAAGACGAGAAAGATGATCAGCTGCGAGATTTTCTGCTCCCTTTTTATCTCGAATTTCAATATCGAACTCTTTTAAGAGTAATATCCAATGGATTAATCTTGGTTTAGCATCTTGTTTCGAAAATAGGTATCTAAGAGCAGAATGGTCGGTATAGACCACCGTTTTAGCTAGAACGAGATATGATCAAAATTTGTCAAAAGCAAAGACAATAGCAAGGAGTTCTTTTTCAGTAGTTGTATAATTCGTTTGTGCTCCTTGTAACGTCTTACTAGCATAATATATAGGTTGAAATCGTTTTTCAATCCTTTTGTCCTAAAACGGCTCCCATTGCAAAATCACTTGCATCGCACATTAGTTCAAACGGTAAATTCCAATTTGGAGTTATCATAATCGGCACATTAGTGAGTTTCTCTTTAAGAATATTAAAAGATTTGATGCATTCATCTAAAAAGATGAATGGAGCATCATTTTCTAGGAGTTTATTCATAGGAGTGGCAATTTTAGAAAAATCTTTTATGAAACGTCGGTAAAAACCGACATGCCCTAGAAAACTCCTAACTCCTCTAACATTGGTGGGATGTGGAAGTTTAGCAATTACATCTACTTTAGCTCTATCCACTTCAATTCCTTCCTTTGAAATTTTATATCCAAGAACGATGCCTTCTTTAACCATGAAATGGCATTTCTCCCAATTAAGAACTAGATTTGATTGTTCACATCTAACAAGCATTCGTTCAAGATTAACTAAACATGATTCAAAAGTATCACCGAAGACTGAAAAGTCATCCATGAAAACTTCCATGCATTCTTCTATCATGTCGTGAAAAATCGCCATCATGCACCTTTGAAAGGTTGCAGGGGCGTTGCAAAGTCCAAATGGCATGCGTTTGTAAGCAAAAGTACCATAAGGGCACGTGAATGTGGTTTTCTCTTGATCCTCGGGTGCTATTGGAATTTGAAAATATCCGGAAAAACCATCAAGAAAACAATAGTAACTATTTCCGGCTAATCTTTCCAACATTTGATCAATAAAAGGTAAGGGAAAGTGATCTTTTCTGGTGGCGTCATTTAATTTTCTATAATCAATACAAACACGCCATCCTGTTACAGTCCTAGTAGGAATAAGCTCATTTTTCTCATTTGTAATGACAGTCATGCCACCCTTTTTAGGCACGCATTGAACTGGGCTTACCCATGGACTATCAGAAATTGGATAAATTAAACCTGCATCTAGCAGTTTAATAATTTCTTTCTTAACAACATCTTGCATATTAGGATTTAGTCTTCTTTGGCGTTGTACATACGTTTTATGACCTTCTTCCATAAGGATTTTATGTGTGCAATACGAAGGACTTATTCCTTTAATATCATGAATCTTCTACGCAATAGCTGGTTTATGAGCTTTTAACACAGAAATGAGTTGAGATTTTTCATTTTCAGTAAGAGAAGACGATATTATTATAGGTAATTCAGATTCACCATGTAAATAAGCATATTCTAAATGGTTTGGAAGTGGCTTTAACTCTAATGTCGGTGGTTCTTCTATCGATGATTTATATCAATATCTGTCTTCTTCTTTTAGCATTTGAATTTCTTCTGTTGTTGGTTCATATCCATTAGCCATAAGTGTAGCTAACATTTCAGTTTCATCAATTGGTTCAGTACTTTCTCCTAAAGAACATTCTCATGTTCCTTGTAATTCTGGAAATTCTTCTAACAATTCTGCATGTGAATCTATAGTTTGAATATAATAGCATGTATCATCTGCAGATTGCGGTTGTTGCATTGCTCTATCAACTGAAAAGGTAACACTCTCGTCCTCTATACTTAGGGTTAGTTTCTTACCAAACACGTCTATCATTGCTTTAGCCGTGTTTAAGAATGGTCTTCCTAATATGAGAGGAACTTGAGAATCTTCTTCCATATCCAGAACAACAAAATCTACTGGAAATACTAAAGTACCAACTTTAACTAGCATGTTCTCCATTATCCCTCTAGGATATTTTATTGATCTACCGGCTAGTTGTATATTTATTCTTGTTGGTTTCAATTCTCCAAGGTCTAGTTTAGCGTATAGTGAATACGGCATTAGATTTATACTAGCACCTAAGTCTGCCAATGCTTCTATTGAACTAAGACTACCCAGAAAACATGGAATTGTGAAACTTCCTGGATCTGATAATTTTTCTGGTATCTTATTCAACAGCACTGTAGAACAATTAGCATTCATAGTAACAGCCAAGAGTTCTTCCATTTTCTTTCTATTTGTGATTAGATCTTTCAGAAATTTAGCATATCTAGGCATTCCTGAAATCACATCAATGAAAGGAAGATTTACATTTATCTGTTTAAACATATCCAAGAATTTGGATTGCTCGGCTTCAAGTCTCTCTTTTCTCATTTTACTCGAGTAAGGAAGTGGTGGTTGGTATGGTTTAACATAAGGTTTAGCCTTAACTGTGTTATCTTCATTAACCTTTTCAACTACTGGTTCTTTTTCCTTATCTTGTTCAGGTTGTGGTTCTTATGGAGTAGGAATAGCTTCATCAGAAATTAGAGGTATTTCAGGTGGTTTAAGTGTAATACCACTTCTTGTGGTAATGGCTTTAGCTGTTTCATTTCGGGGGTTAGCATTTGTATCACTAGGTAGACTTCCTGATTTTCTTTCACCTATCAACCTTGGTAGGTTACTTACTTCTTGTTCCAAATTTTGAATAGAAGCTTGTTGATTTCTAAATGCTTGAGCATTTTGTTCATTGGTTTGTTTCTAAGATGTGAAAAACTGCGTTTGAGATTCAACTAGCTTCGTCATCATATCTTCTAAATTTGGCTTTTTATCATCGGTTTGTGGTGGTTTGTTTTGAAAATTAGGTCTTTGCTGATTGTAAGTATTATTGGATACTTGTTGATTGCTAGGACCTTGTTAGTTGTTGTATGGAACATTTCGATTATAATTCTGGTTTTGATTGTAAATTAGTCTTGGCGGTTGATAATTATTCTGATAATTATTTCCAAGCCTTTGGTTTATGTATGAAACATTCTCTCTTTGTTCCATTGTTAGTTCAATATTGAGACAATCTTTGGTCAAATGTGGCCCTCCACACTGCTCACAACTAATTCGTATTGAGTGAATATCCTTAGTCATCTTTTCCATTCGTCTCTCGACAGCATCTATCTTTGCGGAAATGGAATCTAAGTCATGGCTAGAATCGGCTCTAGCTGCTTTAGATGATCTAACGATATCTTTTCCTTGGTGCCACTCATGTGAGTGGGAAGCAGTGTTATCAATAATTTTATAAGCATCAGTTGCTATTTTCTTCATAATGGAACCACCAGCTGCTATGTCTATGTCTTTTCTTGTAGTGATGTCGCATCCTTGGTAGAATATTTGTACTATTTGACATGTGTCTAAACCATGTTGCGGACATCCTCTCAATAACTTTTCAAATCTGGTCCACGCTTCATATAGAGTTTCATTTGGCTTCTGTGTGAACGTAACAATTTCTCCTTGAAGTCTTACGGCTTTAGATGCCGGAAAGAATTGTTTAAGAAATTTTTCAACTAAAACGTCCCATGTATCAATCGCCCCTTCAGGTAATGATTCCAACCAATCTTTGGCTTCTCCCTTTAATGTCCACGGAAATAACATGAGATATATGTAGTGACCCGAACTTTTCCATGTTTATATATATTAATTGAGATTGATATTTACATGATTAAATGTTTCCAACATGTTAAGCAATCAAACTTGTTAAGACTTGATTAATTGAAATATGTTTCATATAGACAATTGACCACCCAAGTTGACCGGTGATTCACGAACGTTAAAACTTGTAAAAACTAGATGATGACATATATATGGATATATATATAGTTAACATGATACTATGATAAGTAAACATATCATTAAGTATATTAACAATGAACTACATACGTAAAAACAAGACTACTAACTTAATGATTTTTAAACGAGACATATATGTAACGATTATCGTTGTAAAGACATTTAATGTATATATATCATATTAAGAGATATTCATACATGATAATATCATGATAGTATAATAATTTAAAATCTCATTTGATATTTTAAACATTGGGTTAACAACATTTAACAAGATCGTTAACCTAAAGGTTTCAAAACAACACTTACATGTAACGACTAACGATGACTTAACGAATCAGTTAAAATGTATATACATGTAGTGTTTTAATATGTATTTATACACTTTTGAAAGACTTCAATACACTTATCAAAATACTTCTACTTAACAAAAATGCTTACAATTACATCCTCGTTCAGTTTCATCAACAATTCTACTCGTATGCACCCGTATTCGTACTCGTACAATACACAGCTTTTAGATGTATGTACTATTGGTATATACACTCCAATGATCAGCTCTTAGCAGCCCATGTAAGTCACCTAACACATGTGGGAACCATCATTTGGCAACTAGCATGAAATATCTCATAAAATTACAAAAATATGAGTAATCATTCATGACTTATTTACATGAAAACAAAATTGCATATCCTTTATATCTAATCCATACACCAACGACCAAAAACACCTACAAACACTTTCATTCTTCAATTTTCTTCATCTAATTGATCTCTCTCAAGTTCTATCTTCAAGTTCTAAGTGTTCTTCATATATTCTACAAGTTCTAGCTACATAAAATCAAGAATACTTTCAAGTTTGCTAGCTCACTTCCAATCTTGTAAGGTGATCATCCAACCTCAAGAAATCTTTGTTTATTATAGTAGGTTATAATTCTAATACAAGGTAATAATCATATTCAAACTTTGGTTCAATTTCTATAACTATAACAATCTTATTTCAAGTGATGATCTTACTTGAACTTGTTTTCGTGTCATGATTCTGCTTCAAGAACTTCGAGCCATCCAAAGATCCGTTGAAGCTAGATCCATTTTTCTCTTTTCTAGTAGGTTTATCCAAGGAACTTAAGGTAGTAATGATGTTCATAACATCATTCGATTCATACATATAAAGCTATCTTATTCGAAGGTTTAAACTTGTAATCACTAGAACATAGTTTAGTTAATTCTAAACTTGTTCGCAAACAAAAGTTAATCCTTCTAACTTGACTTTTAAAATCAACTAAACACATGTTCTATATCTATATGATATGCTAACTTAATGATTTAAAACCTGGAAACACGAAAAACACCGAAAACCGGATTTACGCCGTCGTAGTAACACCGCGGGCTGTTTTGGGTTAGTTAATTAAAAACTATGATAAACTTTGATTTAAAAGTTGTTATTCTGAGAAAATGATTTTTATTATGAACATGAAACTATATCCAAATATTATGGTTAAACTCAAAGTGGAAGTATGTTTTCTAAAATGGTCATCTAGACGTCGTTCTTTCGACTGAAATGACTACCTTTACAAAAATGACTTGTAACTTATTTTTCCGACTATAAACCTATAATTTTTCTGTTTAGATTCATAAAATAGAGTTCTATATGAAACCATAGCAATTTGATTCACTCAAAACGGATTTAAAATGAAGAAGTTATGGGTAAAACAAGATTGGATAATTTTTCTCATTTTAGCTACGTGAAAATTGGTAACAAATCTATTCCAACCATAACTTAATCAACTTGTATTGTATATTATGTAATCTTGAGATACCATAGACACGTATACAATGTTTTGACCTATCATGTCGACACATCTATATATATTTCGGAACAACCATAGACACTCTATATGTGAATGTTGGAGTTAGCTATACAGGGTTGAGGTTGATTCCAAAATATATATAGTTTGAGTTGTGATCAATACTGAGATACGTATACACTGGGTCGTAGATTGATTCAAGAAAATATTTATCGATTTATTTCTGTACATCTAACTGTGGACAACTAGTTGTAGGTTACTAACGAGGACAGCTGACTTAATAAACTTAAAACATCAAAATATATTAAAAGTGTTGTAAATATATTTTGAACATACATTGATATATATGTATATATTGTTATAGGTTCATGATTCAACCAGTGGCCAAGTCTTACTTCCCGACGAAGTAAAAATCTTTGAAAGTGAGTTATAGTCCCACTTTTAAAATCTAATATTTTTGGGATGAGAATACATGCAGGTTTTATAAATGATTTACAAAATAGACACAAGTACGTGAAACTACATTCTATGGTTGAATTATCGAAATCGAATATGCCCCTTTTTATTAAGTCTGGTAATCTATGAATTAGGGAACATACACCCTAATTGACGCGAATCCTAAAGATAGATCTATTGGGCCTAACAAACCCCATCCAAAGTACCGGATGCTTTAGTACTTCGAAATTTATATCATATCCGAAGGGTGTCCCGGAATGATGGGGATATTCTTATATATGCATCTTGTTAATGTCGGTTACCAGGTGTTCACCATATGAATAATTTTTATCTCTATGTATGGGATGTGTATTGAAATATGAAATCTTGTGGTCTATTATTATGATTTGATATATATAGGTTAAACCTATAACTCACCAACATTTTTGTTGACGTTTTAAGCATTTTATTCTCAGGTGATTATTAAGAGCTTCCACTGTCGCATACTTAAATAAGGACGAGATTTGGAGTCCATGCTTGTATATTATTGTGTAAAAACTGCATTCAAGAAACTTATTTTGTTGTAACATATTTGTAGTGTAAACCATTATGTAATGGTCGTGTGTAAACAGGATATTTTAGATTATCATTATTTGATAATCTACGTAAAGCTTTTTAAAACCTTTATCTATGAAATAAAGGTTATGGTTTGTTTTAAAAATGAATGCAGTCTTTGAAAAACGTGTCATATAGAGGTCAAAACCTCGCAACGAAATCAATTAATATGGAACGTTTTTAATCAATAAGAACGGGACATTTCAGTTGGTATCCGAGCGTTGGTCTTAGAGAACCAGAATTTTGCATTAGTGTGTCTTATCGAGTTTGTTAGGATGCATTAGTGAGTCTGGACTTCGACCGTGTTTACTTGAAAAATGATTGCTTAACAAATTTTGTTGGAAACTATATATTTTTAACATGTGAATATTATGTGATATATTAATCTCTTAACGCGTTTGATATTATGTGATAGATGTCTACCTCTAGAACAAGTCCCATTGACTCACCTAATAATAATGAAGAGTCAAATGTAAATTGGAATGATTCGTGGACTGATTCACAAGTTCCCGAAGAGGAACCGGAAGAACAGTCAGAACCGGAAGAAGAATCGGAACCGGAAGAAGAATCGGAACCGGATGAAGAAATAGAACCGGTGGGGGAAATAATAAAACGGTTAAGTAAAAGAAAATCCTCAACCAACCGACCAAGGTTAATTATGGTCAATGGTGTTTCCGCCAAGGAAGCAAAATATTGGGAGGATTACCAATTCTCCGATGAATCGGATTCCGACGAGAATTCCGATGATGTTATAGAAATTACCCCAACTGAATTTAAAAAGGCAAAAGAAAATAATAAGGGAAAGGTCATAAAAATAGAGAAATCTAATTCCAACCCCGATGAACTTTATATGTATCGTCAACCCCCGAAGTCCTTAAGTTGTAACAATGACCCGGGAACCTCTAAACCACCAGGTTTTTCTAAACCAATGTGGAAAACCACGGCTCGTATTAGGGGAACATCATATATCCCTAGAAACTTGGCAAAATGAACCAAAACCGAAGAAGAAGAAGAAACAAGCGAGTCGGAATAAGATAGTTGTATTCGTGTGGTGTAATATATGTAATATAGTGTGCTTATGCTTTATGATATATGTAAAAATTGCTTGTATTAATAAGTATTTTTTTTTATGAATCTAACTCTTGTCTATTTTACAGTATAAAAACACAAAATAGATAGACAACCCAATATTTTAAGAGACCTACCCGGAGACATGATTGATGAAATCTTGTCTAGAGTCGGTCAGAATTCTTCGGCACAACTATTTAAGGCGAGATCAGTTTGTAAGACATTCGAAGAACGTTCCAAGAATGCCTTGGTTTATAAAAGGCTTTCGTTCGAAAAATGGGGGATATCACATTGGGAAATCCATAAGTTATGATGTGTTTACTTTGACGCATATATTGCGGGGAACCCAAATGCTATTTTACGCAATGGGTTAAGAAATTATTTTGACTCAATATATCCGAATATTGGACTTCGTGATTTAGAAAAAGCGGCTAACATGCAACATAAAGAAGCATGTTATGCTTACGGATTAGTAATGTTCGCTTCTCACCAAAGTGAGAACAAGAACATCGGGCTACAACTATTAAACAAAACATTTCCACAAGTGACGGGTTCGGTAATTAGGGTAAGAAATGAGGTTTTTAGATTGTTACGGGACTGTTGGACATTACGTAACCCTCGTCCCTTTGATGATGTTACAACACGCTGTCTTATCAACGGCCATAACGGTTATGTTCCACAAGACCAAGGATGGGAAGTAATCCTAGTAAAACCAGAATGTATGACTTGTTTCTGGACGTATGAATTACGTGTCTTTATTGCCTTTGCTGAACGACTTGTGTACTAGCTAGAATTATCTTCACAACCATCTTGTATCAAATTTATTGTGTGCTATATTTCATGCTATATGTAAAATAAGCGGTATTGTAAGTTTGTAAAATATTGTGTAAAAGTTTGAACGCGAAATATTATTATAATCAGTTTTTCATATAGAATTGTAGTAGTTGAATTGTATATTAGCTACTAAGTATGAACTTAACGGGTAGGTACTACCCGAATTTAAACTTATAAAATGCTAATATGAAGAAAAAGCTTTTATAAATGAGTTCATATTATGCTACGAAATACTATTAACTACTCTTAATATTCTGTATGATTAACTTGTTCCATTTGACTATTTTGAAGGAAATGGCACCGACAACTCGACACACCGTGAATATGAATGAAGAGGAATTCCGTACTTTTCTAGCTTCAAACATAGCCGCAGTACAGGCTGCGCTACATACCAACAATAACCTTGGATCTAGCAGTACAGGAAATCGTGTAGGATGCACCTACAAAGAATTCACTGCCTGCAAACCTTTGGAATTTGATGGAACTGAAGGACCAATCGGATTGAAACGGTGGACCGAGAAGGTCGAATCGGTGTTTGCCATAAGTAAGTGTACTGAAGAGGACAAAGTGAAGTACGCTACGCATACCTTCACAGGTTCTGCGTTAACATGGTGGAATACCTATCTAGAGCAAGTGGGACAAGACGATGCGTACGCACTACCGTGGTCAGCATTCAAGCACTTGATGAACGAGAAGTACCGCCCCAGAACCGAGGTCAATAAGCTCAACACAGAACTTAGAGGGTTACGAACCCAAGGATTTGATATTACCACGTACGAAAGACGATTCACAGAATTGTGCCTATTGTGTCCGGGAGCATTCGAAGATGAGGAAGAGAAGATCAACGCGTTTGTGAAAGGATTACCGGAAAGAATCCAAGAAGATATAAGTTCACACGAGCCCGCCTCCATACAACAGGCATGTAGAATGGCTCACAAACTAGTGAACCAGATTGAAGAAAGAATTAAAGAACAGACTGCTGAAGAGGCCAATGTGAAGCAAGTCAAAAGAAAGTGGGAGGAAAATGGTGATAAGAATCACCAATACAACAACAACAGCAATTACAACAATAATCGCAACAATTATCCCAACAATCGCAACATCAATCGCAACTACAACAAACGGCCCAACAACAACAACAACAACAACAACAATAACAACAACAACAACAACAACAACAACAACAACAACAACAACAACAACAACAGCAACTACAACAATCATCTCAACAGCAATAATAACCGCAACAACAACAACAACAATCAGAAGCAGCTATGCCAAAGGTGTGAAAAGTATCACTCGGGGTTCTGCACCAAATTTTGCAACAAGTGTAAAAGAAATGGTCATAGCGCGGCGAAGTGTGAGGTCTACAGACCAGGGGTTAATAGAACGAAAGGAACAAATGGTGTCGAAACGAGTAATGGCGGAGCAAGTAGTGTCGGAGCAAGTTATGCCAATGTAGTTTGTTATAAATGTGGAAAACCGGGCCACATTATTAGAAATTTCCCGAACCAGGAGAACACGAATGGACAAGGCCGCGGAAGAGTTTTCAATATTAATGCGGCAGAGGCACAGGAAGAACCGGAGCTTGTTACGGGTACGTTTCTTATTGACAATAAATCTGCTTATGTTTTATTTGATTCGGGTGCGGATAGAAGCTATATGAGTAGAGATTTTTGTGCTAAATTAAGTTGTCCATTAACGCCTCTGGATAGTAAATTTTTACTAGAATTAGCAAATGGTAAATTAATTTCAGCAGATAATATATGTCGGAATCGAGAAATTAAACTGGTTAGCGAAACATTTAAGATTAATTTGATACCAGTAGAGTTAGCGAGTTTTGATGTGATAATCGGTATGGACTGGTTGAAAGAAGTGAAAGCAGAGATCGTTTGTAACAAAAATGCAATTCGCATTATACGAGAAAAAGGAAAACCCTTAATGGTGTACGGAGAAAAGGGCAACACGAAGCTACATCTTATTAGTAATTTGATGGCACAAAAACTAATAAGAAAAGGTTGCTATACTGTTCTAGCACACGTCGAGAAAGTACAAACTAAAGAAAAGAGCATCAATGATGTTCCCATTGTAAAAGAATTTCCCGATGTATTTCTGAAAGAATTACCGGGATTACCCCCACATCGATCCATTGAATTTCAAATAGATCTTGTACCAGGAGCTGCACCAATAGCTCGTGCTCCTTACAGACTCGCACCCAGCGAGATGAAAGAACTGCAAAGCCAATTACAAGAACTTTTAGAGCGTGGTTTCATTCGACCAAGCACATCACCGTGGGGAGCTCCTGTTTTGTTTGTCAAGAAGAAAGATGGTACATTCAGGTTGTGTATCGACTACCGAGAGTTGAACAAACTTACCATCAAGAACCGCTACCCACTATCGAGAATCGACGACTTATTTGATTAACTACAAGGCTCGTCTGTTTATTCAAAGATTGACTTACGTTCCGGGTATCATCAAATGCGGGTGAAAGAAGATGATATTCCAAAGACTGCTTTCAGAACACGTTACGGTCATTACGAATTTATGGTCATGCCGTTTGGTTTAACTAATGCACCAGCTGTGTTCATGGACCTTATGAACCGAGTGTGTGGACCATACCTTGACAAGTTTGTCATTGTTTTCATTGATGACATACTTATTTACTCAAAGAATGACCAAGAACACGGTGAACATTTGAGAAAGGTGTTAGAAGTATTGAGGAAGGAAGAATTGTACGCTAAGTTTTCAAAGTGTGCATTTTGGTTGGAAGAAGTTCAATTCCTCGGTCACATAGTGAACAAAGAAGGTATTAAGGTGGATCCGGCAAAGATAGAAACTGTTGAAAAGTGGGAAACCCCGAAAACTCCGAAACACATACGCCAGTTTTTAGGACTAGCTGGTTACTACAGAAGATTCATCCAAGACTTTTCCAGAATAGCAAAACCCTTGACTGCATTAACGCATAAAGGGAAGAAATTTGAATGGAATGATGAACAAAAGAAAGCGTTTCAGTTATTGAAGAAAAAGCTAACTACGGCACCTATATTGTCATTGCCTGAAGGGAATGATGATTTTGTGATTTATTGTGATGCATCAAAGCAAGGTCTCGGTTGTGTATTAATGCAACGCACGAAGGTGATTGCTTATGCGTCTAGACAATTGAAGATTCACGAACAAAATTATACGACGCATGATTTGAAATTAGGCGCGGTTGTTTTTGCATTAAAGACTTGGAGGCACTACTTATATGGGGTCAAAAGTATTATATATACCGACCACAAAAGTCTTCAACACATATTTAATCAGAAACAACTGAATATGAGGCAGCGTAGGTGGATTGAATTATTGAATGATTACGACTTTGAGATTCGTTACCACCCGGGGAAGGCAAATGTGGTAGCCGATGCCTTGAGCAGAAAGGACAGAGAACCCATTCGAGTAAAATCTATGAATATAATGATTCATAATAACCTTACTACTCAAATAAAGGAGGCGCAACAAGGAGTTTTAAAAAAGGGAAATTTAAAGGATGAAATAACCAAAGGATCGGAGAAGCATCTTAATATTCGGGAAGACGGAACCCGGTATAGGGCTGAAAGGATTTGGGTACCAAAATTTGGAGATATGAGAGAAATGGTACTTAGAGAAGCTCATAAAACCAGATACTCAATACATCCTGGAATGGGGAAGATGTACAAGGATCTCAAGAAACATTTTTGGTGGCCGGGTATGAAAGCCGATGTTGCTAAATACGTAGGAGAATGTTTGACGTGTTCTAAGGTCAAAGCTGAGCATCAGAAACCATCAGGTCTACTTCAACAACCCAAAATCCCGGAATGGAAATGGGAAAACATTACCATGGATTTCATCACTAAATTGCCAAGGACTGCAAGTGGTTTTGATACTATTTGGGTAATAGTTGATCGTCTCACCAAATCAGCACACTTCCTGCCAATAAGAGAAGATGACAAGATGGAGAAGTTAGCACGACTGTATTTGAAGGAAGTCATCTCCAGACATGGAATACCAATCTCTATTATCTCTGATAGGGATGGCAGATTTATTTCAAGATTCTGGCAGACATTACAGCAAGCATTAGGAACTCGTCTAGACATGAGTACTGCCTATCATCCACAAACTGATGGGCAGAGCGAAAGGACGATACAAACGCTTGAAGACATGCTACGAGCATGTGTTATTGATTTTGGAAACAGTTGGGATCGACATCTACCGTTAGCAGAATTTTCCTACAACAACAGCTACCATTCAAGCATTGAGATGGCGCCGTTTGAAGCACTTTATGGTAGAAAGTGCAGGTCTCTGATTTGTTGGAGTGAAGTGGGGGATAGACAGATTACGGGTCCGGAGATAATACAAGAAACTACCTAGAAAATCATCCAAATTCAACAAAGATTGAAAACCGCCCAGAGTCGACAAAAGAGCTACGCGGACAGTAAAAGAAAAGAAATAGAGTTTGAAATTGGAGAAATGGTCATGCTTAAGGTTTACCTTAGAAAGGCGTTGTTCGATTTGGTAAACGGGGGAAACTAAATCCAAGGTACATTGGACCATTCAAGATTATAGATCGTGTCGGACCAGTAGCTTACCAACTGGAGCTACCTCAACAACTTGCGGCTGTACATAACACTTTCCACGTCTCAAATTTGAAGAAATGTTTTGCTAAAGAAGATCTCACTATTCCGTTGGACGAAATCCAAATCAATGAAAAACTTCAATTCATTGAAGAACCCGTCGAAATAATGGATCGTGAGGTTAAAAGACTTAAGCAAAAAAAGATACCAATTGTTAAGGTTCTATGGAATGCTCGTAGAGGACCCGAGTTCACCTGCGAGCGTGAAGATCATATGAAGAAGAAATACCCGCATCTATTTCCAGAAGATTCGTCAACACCTTCAACAGCTTAAAATTTCGGGACGAAATTTATTTAACGGGTAGGTACTGTAGTGACCCGAACTTTTCCATGTTTATATATATTAATTGAGATTGATATTTACATGATTAAATGTTTCCAACATGTTAAGCAATCAAACTTGTTAAGACTTGATTAATTGAAATATGTTTCATATAGACAATTGACCACCCAAGTTGACCGGTGATTCACGAACGTTAAAACTTGTAAAAACTATATGATGACATATATATGGATATATATATATATATATAGTTAACATGATACTATGATAATTAAACATATCATTAAGTATATTAACAATGAACTACATATGTAAAAACAAGACTACTAACTTAATGATTTTTAAACGAGACATATATGTAACGATTATCGTTGTAAAGACATTTAATGTATATATATCATATTAAGAGATATTCATACATAATAATATCATGATAATATAATAATTTAAAATCTCATTTGATATTATAAACATTGGGTTAACAACATTTAACAAGATCGTTAACCTAAAGGTTTCAAAACAACACTTACATGTAACGACTAACGATGACTTAACGACTCAGTTAAAATGTATATACATGTAGTGTTTTAATATGTATTTATACACTTTTGAAAGACTTCAATACACTTATCAAAATACTTCTACTTAACAAAAATGCTTACAATTACATCCTCGTTCAGTTTCATCAACAATTCTACTCGTATGCACCCGTATTCGTACTCGTACAATACACAGCTTTTAGATGTATGTACTATTGGTATATATACTCCAATGATCAGCTCTTAGCAGCCCATGTGAGTCACCTAACACATGTGGGAACCATCATTTGGCAACTAGCATGAAATATCTCATAAAATTACAAAAATATGAGTAATCATTCATGACTTATTTACATGAAAACAAAATTACATATCCTTTATATCTAATCCATACACCAACGACCAAAAACACCTACAAACACTTTCATTCTTCAATTTTCTTCATCTAATTGATCTCTCTCAAGTTCTATCTTCAAGTTCTAAGTGTTCTTCATATATTCTACAAGTTCTAGTTACATAAAATCAAGAATACTTTCAAGTTTGCTAGCTCACTTTCAATCTTGTAAGGTGATCATCCAACCTCAAGAAATCTTTGTTTATTATAGTAGGTTATCATTCTAATACAAGGTAATAATCATATTCAAACTTTGGTTCAATTTCTATAACTATAACAATCTTATTTCAAGTGATGATCTTACTTGAACTTGTTTTCGTGTCATGATTCTGCTTCAAGAACTTCGAGCCATCCAAGGATCCGTTGAAGCTAGATCCATTTTTCTCTTTTCCAGTAGGTTTATCCAAGGAACTTAAGGTAGTAATGATGTTCATAACATCATTCGATTCATACATATAAAGCTATCTTATTCGAAGGTTTAAACTTGTAATCACTAGAACATAGTTTAGTTAATTCTAAACTTGTTCGCAAACAAAAGTTAATCCTTCGAACTTGACTTTTAAAATCATCTAAACACATGTTCTATATCTATATGATATGCTAACTTAATGATTTAAAACCTGGAAACACGAAAAACACCGAAAACCGGATTTACGCCGTCGTAGTAACACCGCGGGCTGTTTTGGGTTAGTTAATTAAAAACTATGATAAACTTTGATTTAAAAGTTGTTATTCTTAGAAAATGATTTTTATTATGAACATGAAACTATATCCAAAAATTATGGTTAAACTCAAAGTGAAAGTATGTTTTCTAAAATGGTCATCTAGACGTCGTTCTTTCGACTGAAATGACTACCTTTACAAAAATGACTTGTAACTTATTTTTCCGACTATAAACCTATACTTTTTCTGTTTAGATTCATAAAATAGAGTTCTATATGAAACCATAGCAATTTGATTCACTCAAAACGGATTTAAAATGAAGAAGTTATGGGTAAAACAAGATTGGATAATTTTTCTCATTTTAGCTACGTGAAAATTGGTAACAAATCTATTCCAACCATAACTTAATCAACTTATATTGTATATTATGTAATCTTGAGATACCATAGACACGTATACAATGTTTTGACCTATCATGTCGACACATCTATATATATTTCGGAACAACCATAGACACTCTATATGTGAATGTTGGAGTTAGCTATACAGGGTTGAGGTTGATTCCAAAATATATATAGTTTGAGTTGTGATCAATACTGAGATACGTATACACTGGGTCGTGGATTGATTCAAGATAATATTTATCGATTTATTTCTGTACATCTAACTGTGGACAACTAGTTGTAGGTTACTAACGAGGACAGCTGACTTAATAAACTTAAAACATCAAAATATATTAAAAGTGTTGTAAATATATTTTGAACATACTTTGATATATATGTATATATTGTTATAGGTTCGTGAATCAACCAGTGGCCAAGTCTTACTTCCCGACGAAGTAAAAATCTGTGAAAGTGAGTTATAGTCCCACTTTTAAAATCTAATATTTTTGGGATGAGAATACATGCAGGTTTTATAAATGATTTACAAAATAGACACAAGTACGTGAAACTACATTCTATGGTTGAATTATCGAAATCGAATATGCCCCTTTTTATTAAGTCTGGTAATCTAAGAATTAGGGAACAGACACCCTAATTGACGCGAATCCTAAAGATAGATCTATTGGGCCTAACAAACCCCATCCAAAGTATCGGATGCTTTAGTACTTCGAAATTTATATCATATCCGAAGGGTGTCCCGGAATGATGGGGATATTCTTATATATGCATCTTGTTAATGTCGGTTACCAGGTGTTCACCATATGAATGATTTTTATCTCTATGTATGGGATGTGTATTGAAATATGAAATCTTGTGGTCTATTATTATGATTTGATATATATAGGTTAAACCTATAACTCACCAACATTTTTGTTGACGTTTTAAGCATGTTTATTCTCAGGTGATTATTAAGAGCTTCCGCTATCGCATACTTAAATAAGGACGAGATTTGGAGTCCATGCTTGTATGATATTGTGTAAAAACTGCATTCAAGAAACTTATTTTGTTGTAACATATTTGTATTGTAAACCATTATGTAATGGTCGTGTGTAAACAGGATATTTTAGATTATCATTATTTGATAATCTACGTAAAGCTTTTTAAAACCTTTATCTATGAAATAAAGGTTATGGTTTGTTTTAAAAATGAATGCAGTCTTTGAAAAACGTGTCATATAGAGGTCAAAACCTCGCAATGAAATCAATTAATATGGAACGTTTTTAATCAATAAGAACGGGACATTTCAATATATCTGTTCATCCTCCACTTCTCTTATTTTAAATAGAGTGCAGATCCTATTAAAGGTACGAAGATGTTTGTTTGGATCTTCCTTCGGCGCACCACTAAATTGGCATTGATTAGTCACCATGTGTAGAATTTATCCTTTGATTTCATAATCTGGCGCATTAATGTCTGGTTGAGTAATTGCGTGACCTTGGCCAGTGCGTTTAGCTCTCATTCGGTCTTCCATACTTAAAGGTTCCAGATTTTCCATGATTGAATTTGTTGAATCTGAATCACTAGAGGATTCTGATTTAATGGTTGGTTCCTCAACAATCTCTGTTTGAATGATTGGTGGTTCCGGACGAAAGATTAATGGTTCAGGATCTATGAATTGTCCCTGAATATTCTCCGGATTCTCAATTGTGAGGTCGGAATCAAAAAATGGATTATCGGAAATTTGAATTGGAGTACTTGGTCGACTGGATGATGATTCTAAAGAAAAATCAACGGCGACAATATTTGCTAGATGTCTTGATCGAGTTACAGGTGGTGAACGTTTTGCTCGGTGCATTCACTGAATATCCTATTAGTTTTTAAAAAGAAAGAAAAATTATATAAGTTATCAAATTAATAGACTTTTCTGATTTTGCCCACGTTTCGAATAGCCAAAATATGCAGCAGAGGGGCAGGATTCGTTTGGTCTTAATATAATTGAGTACTGTTTGGCTCCAATAACCCGGTCCACGTACAAATCTAACTATTACTACGAACCGGAAAATTTTGATGTCTATCAATTTAACCACTTAAAACAATTTTTCGTTTGAAATTTAAAGAAATATTAGATAAGAAATAGAGAAAATTCTAAGTCCTAAAAACTAGAATGGCGAGAAATAAGAGAGAAAAAGATCGCGTCGAAAAATAAAAAGGCGAAAAATAATAGGCGTCGAAAAATAAAAATAAGAAAGTAGCGTGTCTAAACTTAAAAAGGCACTAAAAACTAAAAATTACAAGTTGCGTCTAAAAATATTAAAGCTTAAAAGAAATACTATATCCCAAATGGCAATAACTTAAAAAGGAACTAAAAACTAAACACGGCGTCGCAAAATTCTAAAGCACCTAGATCTTAGTCTAAAGAAAAAGCACTTAAGGGATTTTACGGCAAAGTCTAAAAATCTAGAAATAAAAATAACTATGGCAAATACTATATTTAAAACTAAGTACGGACGATAAAAAAATACAAATTATGCTAAAACAAATAAAAAGATACAAAATATAAAAATAAACTTAAAGTTTATAAAATTATAATTTTTATAAAAATATTATTTTTATATTATTTATTTTATAAAAGTATTAATTTTATAAATTAATAAAACTGATTAAACTAAATAAACAAATTAATTAAAACTAAAACAAATTAATTAAATATTTAAAACCTAATTAGGGTTAATAATAATTATTATTATTAATAAAACCTTAAACTGTAATTAATGCGTACTATGTTGACCTGTCAGAGGACCTCCGCGAGTGCGGTTAGTCCCAGTTCAAAAGCTCCGCGAGTCGCGGAGCTTTCAGTTTCAGCTGAGAAAGGTTCGATTTTTATGCAGGATCTAATTTTTTTTTTTTTACTTTTTCTGTTTTTCTGTTTTATAAAATATAAAAAAATATAAATATAACTTAAATAAAAATTTAATTTTAAAACTAAAATAAAAATACTTATTTACTTTATAAATATTATAAACTCTTAAAAATATAAATATATTATTTTTTTTTCTTTTTGTATTTTTATATTTTTATTATTTTTAAAACTTATATTTTTATAAAAAGAACTTAACAAAAACTTTTATAAAAACTTTTTTTTTCTTATTTTTAGCGTTGCGCTTTCGGCGTTTAAGTTCCCCGGCAGCGGCGCCAAAAATACTTGATGTGCGTAGAGGTGTATATGAAATAGCTTATATTTTACTAGGAAATACTATTAAATATGATACAATTTTACACAAGATATTTATTTATTTATAGAATGGATATACCTAAACCTTGCTACAACACTTATAGGCAGTGTACCTAATCGTACAGTAGTGTAGTTTTTAGTAAGTCTGGTTCGTTCCACATGGAAATCTTTTAAACAAAGCTTAACGCTATATTAGTTTTAATTAATAAAAATACAAATATATATAAGTAATATTATTATTATAAAAAGGGGTTTTTACCGTTTAATGACCGGTTTGTCGATTTTTAAAACTTTTAGTTGTAGTTAAAACCTAATGTAAAATATTAAATAAATAAAAGACTTAATTTAAAGCGTAAAATAAATAACAATAATGAAATTGCAATAAATAAAAGTGCAATGAAATAAAATTGCGATAATTAAAAAGTGCGATAATTAAAAGGACAATTAAATACAATGACAATAAATAAAAATGTGATAATTAGAAGTGCAATTAAATATGAAAATAAAGGAATTATATATGAAATAAAATAATTATGCTTATTTAAACTTCCGTAATCATGATGTTTGACGTGTTGATTTTAGTTTATTCCCATCGGTTAATTGTTCTTTGTCCTGGATTATTCAATATGTCCGTCTGGTTTTTTTCCATAATAGTCCATCAGTCATAAATATAAAGTGCGAGTGTCCTCGTCAAATTATCCTTATACCCGAAGTTAAATATTCCAACTAATTGGGGACTTAAACTGTAACAATGTCTTAATACTTTGTTTAATAATTACACCAGGATATCGACTGCGTGTAATCCAAGGTTTTAATACTTTGTTATCAAATATGCCAAGTGTCCTTGTACATAATTTCAACCCTGTTTTAATAATTCCATAGACTATTAATCCATTCCCGTGTCCGGTTAAATGAACGATTATTCATACATATAAATATCCCGCCCATCGTGTCCAATCGAGTGTATATGGTTATTTATAGGGACGTCCAATTGTAAATCTTTATATTAAAATTAACAAACTATCATTTAGTTAAACAAATATAAAGCCTATTAATAGCCCATAGTCTAATTTCCACAAGTGTCGTTCTTTTTTCCAAACCCCAATTATGGTACTGATAATGCTAAAAACGAACATATATTTCATAGCATTATTCCTCAAGAAAGACAAGCTTTTAGTTGCAATTGTTCTATTTACAAGTGATATTCGTTTAAATAATAAAAGGTGAAGACAAAAGACAGATTCGACGATTTGAAGACGCAAACGACCAAAAAGCTCAAAAGTACAAAAGACAATCAAAAAGGTTCCAATTATTGATAAGAAACGTCTCGAAATTACAAGAGTACAAGATTCAAAACGCAAAGTACAAAATATAAAATTGTACGCAAGCACGTTCGAAAATCCGGAACCGGGACCAGAGTCAACTCTTAACGCTCGACGCAACGGACTAAAAATTACAAGTTAACTATGCATAAAAATATAATATAATATATAATTAATTATATTAATTATATATATATTATATATATATATATATTAAAAACCGTCGGCAGAGAAAACTCCAAGGACTGAGCTGTAATTTCTATCTCCGCGACTCGCGGAGTTTGAAGGGGTTTTTGCCGCGAGTGGCGGAGCCCCAATTTTCAACTCTGGCTATAAAGCAAACCGAATTCTGATCAAATTTCATATCTTATTTCATCTCTCTCTCAATATATACGTAATATATATATAATTTATATTTTAATTTTAATTTTAAATAATAATAATAAGGGTATGTTAGCGAATGTTGTAAGGGTGTAAGTCGAAATTCTGTCCGTGTAACGCTACGCTATTTTTAATCATTGTAAGTTATGTTCAACCTTTTTATATTAATGTCTCGTAGCTAAGTTATTATTATGCTTATTTAAAACGAAGTAATCATGATGTTGGGCTAATTACTAAAATTGGGTAATTGGGCTTTGTACCATAATTGGGGTTTGGACAAAAGAACGACACTTGTGGAAATTAGACTATGGGCTATTAATGGGCTTTATATTTGTTTAACTAAATGAAAGTTTGTTAATGTTAATATAAAGATTTACAATTGAGCTTCCCTATAAATTACCATATACACTCGATCGGACACGATGGGCGGGGTATTTATATGTACGAATAATCGTTCATTTAACCGGACACGGGAATGGATTAATAGCCACTAGAATAATTAAAACAGGGGTGAAATTACATTCAAGGGTAATTGGTGTAATTGTTAACAAAGTAGTAAAACCTTGGTTTACACGCAGTCGATAACCTGGTGTATTCATTAAACAAAGTATTAAAACCTTGTTACAATTCGAATCCCCAATTAGTTGGAATATTTAACTTCGGGTATAATAATAATTTGACAAGGACACTTGCAATTTATATTTATGACTGATGGACTGTTATGGACAAAAACCAGACGGACATATTGAATAATCCAGGACAAAGGACAATTAACCCATGGGCATAAAACTAAAATCAACACGTCAAACATCATGATTACGGAAGTTTAAATAAGCATAATTCTTTTATTTCATATTTAATTTCCTTTATTTTATATTTAATTGCACTTCTAATTATCGCACTTTTATTATTTGTTATTTAATCGCACTTTTAATTATCGTACTTTTTAATTATCGCAATTTTATTTTATCGCATTTTTATTATTCGCAATTTCATTATCGTTATTTACTTTACGCTTTAATTTAAGTCTTGTATTTATATTTTACATTAGGTTTTAACTGCGACTAAAGTCTTAAAATCGACAAACCGGTCATTAAACGGTAAAAACCCCCCTTTATAATAATAATATTACCTATATATATATTTGTATTTTTATAAAAGTAAACTAATATAGCGTTGAGCTTTGTTTAAAGATTTCCCTGTGGAACGAACCGGACTTACTAAAAACAACACTACTGTACGATTAGGTACACTGCCTATAAGTGTTGTAGCAAGGTTTAAGTATATCCATTCTATAAATAAATAAATATCTTGTGTAAAATTGTATCGTATTTAATAGTGTTTCCTGCAAAAATTTAATAGTATTTTATACCCCTCTGCTTTGACATCAAGTATTTTTGGCGCCGCTGCCGGGGAACTATCTTAAAAGCCGGAAGCGCAACGCTAATATAAAAAGAAAAAAAAAGATTTTTATCTACTTTTATTAAAATTCGTTTTTGTAAAAATACGTTTTAATTATTGAAAAATATAAAAAGTAAAACAAAAATATAAGCATTTTTAAGATTTTGTTAAATATTTAAGTTTTATAAGTTTCTTTATCTTTATTTTAGTTTATAATAATATAAATTTTATTAAACATCTTTCATTTATATAAAAATTAAAAACAAAAAAATAAAATAAAATAAAAAAAAAATAAAGAAAAACGCGTAAAAATTGAAAGCTGTCAACAGAATTTCTAAACCCCGCGACTCGCGGGGTTTTCCTCATTAATCACCGCAACTCGCGGAGCCACTCTGACACGCGAACAGAAGCCCTAAAACTGCATTAATTACGGGTTATTAATTATTATTATTATTATTTAACCTAATTATTATTATTATTATTATTATTAGTTTTAGTTTTATTTTTACTTTTTACTTTTTATTTATATATTTTAGTTAAATTAGTTTTATTAAATTATAAAATTAATAGTTTTATAAAATAAATAATATAAAAATAATATTTTTATAAAAATTGTACTTTTTACAACTTTTTGTATATTTTTATATTTTGTCCCTTTTTAATCGTTGTAGCGTAATATTTGTATTTTTAGCTCATATTTAATTTTAAACTTAGTTTTTGCTATAGTTATTTTTACTCCTAGATTTTTAGGCTTTGCCGTAGAATTCCTTAAGTGCTTTTTCTTTAGACTAAGATTTAGGTGCTTTAGAATTTTGCGACGCCTTTTTAAGTTTTAGTTTCTTTTTAAGTTATTTCTATTTGGGATTTAGTTTTTCCTGTAAGCTTTAATATTTTTAGACCTTTTACTATGTACCAATTATCATTCCAATTAGTAATTTCAATTTGCGATTATAATTTTAAGTTAGTTGTAGTAATAAGGTTAGGTTAGTAAAGTATTTTTAAGTTTTTATAAGTTTCTTTTATTTTTCCGTCACCTTTTATTTTTCAACCATTTTTTCTTTTTCGACCTTTTTCGACGAACTCTTTTTCTCTCTTATTTCTCGCTATTCTAGTTTTAGGACATAGATTTTTATTCTACTTCTTATCTAAATTTCTTAAAATTACGAAAATTTATTTTAAGTGGTTAAATTGATAGACATCAAAATTTTCTGGTTCGTAGTAATAGTTGGATTTGTACGTGGACCGGGTTATTGGAGCCAAACAGTCCTCAATTATATTGAGACCAAACGAATCCTGCCCCTCTGCTGCATCTTTTGGCTATTCGAAACGTGGGCAAAATCAGAAAAGTCTATTGATTGGATAACTTATTATAATTTTTCTTTCCTTTTTAAAACTAATAGGATATTCAGTGAATGCACCGAGCAAGACGTTCATCACCTTTTGTACGTTCACCACCTGTAACTAGATCAAGACATCGTTTAACAAATATAACCGCCGTTGATTTTTCTTTAGAATCGTCATCCAGTCGACCAAGTACTTCAGTTCAAATTACCGATAATCCATTTTTTGAACCCGACCTCACAATTGAGAATCCGGAAAATATTCAGGAACGGTTCATAGATCCTGAACCACTAAACTTTCCTCCGGAACCACCAATCATTCAAACAGAGATTGTTGAGGAATGAACCATTAAATCAGAATCATCTAGTGATACCGAGTCAACAAATTCAATTATGGAGAATCTGGAACCTTTAAGTATGGAAGACCGAATGAGAGCTAAACGCACTGGCCAAGGTCACGCAATTACTCATCCAGACATTAATGCGCCAGATTATGAAATCAAAGGACAAATTCTACACATGGTGACTAATCAATGCCAATTTAGTGGTGCGCCGAAGGAAGATCCAAATGAACATCTACGTACCTTTAACAGGATCTGCACACTATTTAAAATACGAGAAGTGGAGGATGAACAGATATATCTCATGTTATTTCCCTGGACTTTAAAGGGAGAAGCCAAAGATTGGTTGGAATCGTTACCTGAAGGAGCGATTGATACATGGGATGTTTTAATTGACAAATTTCTTAAACAATTCTTTCCTGCATCTAAAGCCGTAAGACTTCAAGCAGAAATTGTTACGTTCACACAGAAGCCAAATGAAACTCTATATGAGGCGTGGACAAGATATGGAAAGTTGTTAAGAGGATGTCCGCAACATGGTTTAGACACCTGTCAAATAGTACAAATATTTTACCGAGGATGCGACATCACTACAAGAAAAGACATAGATATAGCAGCTGGTGGTTCTATTATGAAGAAAACCGAAACTGATGCTTACAAAATTATTGATAATACTGCTTCCCACTCACATGAGTAGCACCAAGAAAAAGACATCATTAGATCATCTAAAGCAGCTAGAGCCGATTCTAGCCATGACTTAGATTCCATTTCCGCAAAGATAGATGCTTTCGAGAGACGAATGGAAAAGATGACTAAGGATATTCACTCAATACGAATTAGTTGTGAGCAGTGTGGAGGACCACATTTGACAAAAGATTGTCTCAGTATTGAATTAACAATGGAACAAAGAGAGAATATTTCATACATAAACCAAAGGCCTGGAAATAATTATCAGAATAATTATCAACCGCCAAGACCGATTTACAATCAAAACCAGAATTATAACCGAAATATTCCATACAACAACCAACAAGGTCCTAGCAATCAACAAGTATCCAATAATACTTACAATCAGCAAAGACCGAATTTTCAAAACAAACCACCACAACAAACCGATGATAAAAAGCCGAATTTAGAAGATATGATGACGAAGCTAGTTGAAACTCAAACTCAGTTTTTCACATCTCAGAAACAAACCAATGAACAAAATGCTCAAGCATTTAGAAATCAACAAGCTTCTATTCAAAATCTGGAACAAGAAGTAAGTAACCTAGCAAGGTTAATAGGTGAAAGAAAACCGGGAAGTCTACCTAGTGATACAAACGCTAACCCCCGGAATGAAACAGCTAAAGCTATTACCACAAGAAGTGGTACAACACTTAAACCACCTGAAATACCTGTAACTTCTGATGAAACTATTCCTACTCAACAAGAACCACAACCAGATCAAGAAAAGGAAAAAGAACCGGTAGTTGAAAAGGTTAATGAAGATAACACAGTTAAGGATAAACCTTATGTTAAACCATACCAACCACCACTTCCTTACCCGAGTAAAATGAAGAAAGAGAAACTTGAAGCCGAGCAATCCAAATTCTTGGATATGTTTAAACAGATAAATGTAAATCTTCCTTTCATTGATGTGATTTCAAGAATGCCAAGATATGCTAAATTCTTGAAAGATCTAATCACGAATAGAAAGAAAATGGAAGAACTCTCGGCTGTTACTATGAATGCTAATTGTTCAGCGGTGCTGTTGAATAAGATACCAGAAAAATTATCTGATCCAGGAAGTTTCACAATTTCATGTTTTCTGGGTAGTCTTAGTTCAATAGAAGCATTGGCAGACTTAGGTGCTAGTATAAATTTAATGCCGTATTCACTATACGCTAAACTAGACCTTGGAGAATTAAAACCAACCAGAATAAGCATACAACTAGCCGATAGATCAATAAAATATCCTAGAGGGATAATGGAGAACATGCTAGTTAAAGTTGGTACTTTAGTATTTCCAGTAGATTTTGTTGTTTTGGACATGGAAGAAGATTCTCAAGTTCCTCTCATATTAGGAAGACCATTCTTAAACACGGCTAAAGCAATGATAGACGTGTTCGGTAAGAAACTGACCCTAAGTATAGAGGATGAGAGTGTTACCTTTTCAGTTGATAGAGCAATGCAACAACCACAATCTGCAGATGATACATGTTATTATATTCAAACTATAGATGCACATGCAGAATTATTAGAAGAATTTCCAGAATTACAAAGAACAGGAGAATGTTCTTTAGGAGAAGGTAATGAACCAATTGATGAAGCTGAAATGTTAGCTACACTTATAGCTAATGGATATGAACCAACAACAGAAGAAATTCAAATGCTAAAAGAAGAAGACAGATATCGATATAAATCATCGATAGAAGAACCTCCGAAATTAGAGTTAAAGCCACTTCCAACCCATTTGGAATACGCTTATTTACATGGTGAATCTGAATTACCTGTAATAATATCGTCTTCTCTTACTGAAAATGAAAAATCACAACTCATTTCTGTGTTGAAAGCTCATAAACCAGCCATTGCATGGAAGATTCATGATATTAAAGGAATAAGTCCTTCGTATTGCACACATAAAATCCTTATGGAAGAAGGTCATAAAACGTATGTGCAACGCCAACGAAGACTAAATCCTAATATGCAAGATGTAGTTAAGAAAGAGATTATTAAACTGCTAGATGCAGGTTTGATATATCCAATCTCTGATAGTCCATGGGTAAGCCCAGTTCAATGCGTACCTAAGAAGGGTGGCATGACTGTCATTACAAATGAGAAAAATGAGCTTATTCCTACTAGGACTGTAACAGGATGGCGTGTATGTATTGATTATAGAAAATTAAATGACGCCACCAGAAAAGATCACTTTCCCTTACCTTTCATAGATCAAATGTTGGAAAGATTAGCCGGAAATAGTTACTATTGTTTTCTAGATGGATTTTCCGGATATTTTCAAATTCCAATAGCACCCGAAGATCAAGAGAAAACCACATTTACGTGCCCTTATGGTACTTTTGCTTACAAACGCATGCCATTTGGACTTTGTAACGCCCCTGCAACCTTTCAAAGGTGTATGATGGCGATTTTTCACGACATGATAGAAGAATGCATGGAAGTTTTCATGGATGACTTTTCAGTCTTCGGTGATACATTTGAATCATGTCTAGTTAATCTGGAACGAATGCTTAATAGATGCGAACAATCAAATCTAGTACTTAATTGGGAGAAATGCCATTTCATGGTTAAAGAAGGCATCGTTCTTGGACATAAAATTTCAAAAGAAGGAATTGAAGTGGATAGAGCTAAAGTAGATGTAATTGCTAAACTTCCACATCCCACCAATGTTAGAGGAGTTAGGAGTTTTCTAGGGCATGCCGGTTTTTACCGACATTTCATAAAAGATTTTTCTAAAATTGCCACTCCTATGAATAAACTCCTAGAAAAGGATGCGCCATTCATCTTTTCAGATGAGTGTATCAAATCTTTTAATATTCTTAAAGAAAAACTCACTAATGCACCGATCATGATAACACCAAATTGGAATCTACCATTTGAACTAATGTGCGATGCAAGTGATTTTGCAATGGGAGCCGTTTTAGGACAAAGGATTGAAAAACGATTTCAACCTATATATTATGCTAGTAAGACATTACAAGGAGCACAAACGAACTATACAACTACTGAAAAAGAACTCCTTGCTATTGTCTTTGCTTTTGACAAATTTCGATCATATCTCGTTCTAGCAAAAACGGTGGTCTATACCGACCATTCTGCTATTAGATACCTATTTTCAAAACAAGATGCTAAACCAAGATTAATCCGTTGGATCTTACTCTTACAAGAGTTTGATATTGAAATCCGAGATAAAAGAGGAGCAAAAAATCTCGCCGCTGATCATCTTTCTCGTCTTGAAAATCCCGAATTAGAAGTTCTAAATGAATCGGCCATACAAGACAACTTTCCTGATGAATATCTATTGAAGATAGATTATAAAGAAATCCCATGGTTTGCAGACTATGCAAACTACTTAGTTTGTGGATTCCTTGAAAAAGGATTATCGTACCAAAGACGAAAGAAATTCTTCAGTGATATAAAACACTATTTCTGGGAAGATCCACATTTGTTTAAAAGTTGTCCCGATGGAATAATACGCCGATGTGTATTTGGAGATGAAGCTAGTAAAATTTTAAACCATTGTCACACAGGACCAACAGGAGGGCATTATGGGCCTCAACTAACAGCAAGAAAAGTTTATGAAGCTGGATTCTATTGGCCTACAATTTACAAAGACGCACACCTTCTTTGCAAATCCTGTGATGCATGTCAAATGGCCGGAAAAATAAGTCAACGTGATGAAATGCCACAAAATGTCATCCAAGTATGTGAAGTATTTGACATTTGGGGTATTGACTTTATGGGTCCATTTCCAAAATCTCATAATAATCTATATATACTCGTAGCCATTGATTATGTATCTAAATGGGCGGAAGCACAAGCTCTCCCAACTAACGATGCACGAGTTGTAGTCAACTTTCTAAAACGTCTTTTTGCAAGGTTTGGAACACCGAAAGCTTTAATAAGTGATCGGGGTACTCATTTCTGTAATAATCAACTTGAGAAAGTTCTTAAAAGATATGGAGTAACTCATAAAATCTCCACCGCATATCATCCACAAACAAGTGGACAAGTTGAAAATACCAACCGAGCTTTAAAACGTATTCTAGAGAAAACCGTAGGATCAAATCCGAAGGAATGGTCCATTAAATTGGAGGATGCACTCTGGGCTTTTAGAACAGCCTACAAAACTCCAATTGGAACCACACCTTTTAGACTTGTTTATGGAAAAGCATGTCACCTTCCAGTAGAAATTGAACACAAAGCATTTTGGGCTTTGAAGACATGTAATCTTGATTTACATGAAGCCGGACGTCTACGATTAAGTCAACTAAACGAATTAGAAGAATTAAGACATGAAGCATACGAAAATTCCTTAATCTATAAAGAAAGAACGAAGAAATGGCATGATAAAAGAATCAGAAGTTCAAAAGAATTTAAAGAAGGAGACAGAGTTCTTCTTTTCAATTCACGATTCAAGCTATTTCCTGGAAAATTGAAATCAAGATGGTCTGGACCATTCATAGTCAAAAGAGTTTTCCCATACGGAACGATAGAATTGATAAATTCAAATGGGATGGAATTTAAAGTTAATGGTCACAGAGTTAAATATTACATACATGGTCCGATGGAAGTCGACAACGAAGTTAATCACAATTTCGACACCACAGCTAACTAAGTGTGGGGAGAATCAAGTCTTTAAAGGATAATATGTATTTCTGTTAGAGTTAGATTGTCTGTTTTCGTGTAGTTCTCGAAAATGGAACACGTATGGTCTTTCCCTAGCAGACCCTAAAGAACTAGTCTTCTCCCCCCATTCTGAATTTTTATTTTTTTAGGTTTTTACAAAATGAAGACTGCCTGTGAACTAAACCATGGTCTAATGCTACACGCTTTGATCACTAAAAGAAATAATGATATACTACCGAGCGAATTAGTATCAGTAATCAGAGAAAGAATGGACGGAGTTAGAAAAGGATCCAGATGCGAAGATAATAAGTTACAATTTGGTAAAGGAAAATCAAAATCCGCAGCGAAAAGAAGAGCACGACACCTAGAACGATGTCACAAATGCGGAAAATGGTCACATGGAGGTAAATATTCAAATAATCAAACCTATTCAAATACCGAATTTGTTACTTTATGCAGAGACGGACCGTTCATATGTTTAGAAGAAAAGACACTGAATGCTCGAGGTTACGCCTTTGGAGCCATGGAAAACCAATTAAACCGACTATCTTATGAATGGAATAGATCATATAACTAAGAAATCTATTTCACAGGTATGTCTGTACAGTTTTTATTTTTATTTTTATTTTTAACCTTTTGATAATAAACGCTAATTTGTTCGCTAAAAAGTATTAAAATTGGTATTGAATAAAATTAGGTTTGGCGACCGAAATTATTGATATCATTCAAAAATTTATTACATCACTGCGAAATTTAACGTTTGTTTTTAAGGTATAAATATCTTTAAACAATCAACCCAAAATATTTCAAAAATTCGTCATGAGTTAAATTAGGTCTTGGAACCGAAATTACTTTACCGAAAAGAGGGGCGCATATTTTTGATAATATTTGATTGATTAAAGTGGGATAAAAAGACAAAAAGATTTTTAATTTTATTTTTACCATGTTTTAATCTTAATATTTAAATCTTAAATTAATATTGTAAACTTTGTAAAAACAATATTTTTAAAATTGTAAATATTTGAAAAATTAATATAAGTTTGGTATGAATTTATAATATGAATTTTTAAATTAAGTTTGGCGTGAATTTTTAATTTTTAAAATATGAAATTTTAATTTTATGCATTTCAAATTTTAAGTTTGGTGTGAATTTTTAATTTTTAATTTTTAATTTTGAATTTTATATTTAAGTTGTGTGAATTTAAAAACAAAAATTTACTTTATCTCATTAAGTTAAAAATATGATTTTTAAAAATTCGTCGTAAGTTGAAGACTAGGTCTTTGAACCGAAATTGCTTTACCCGAGGGAGGGACGAGAACTTTTATTATCAATATTTTTAATCTTATTGAATTAGAGTATGCCAAAAACATTTAAAAAACCCAAAAATCTTAGCTTTTAAAACAATCGCTACAAAAAGACAAATTTTAAAATTTTGTCGAGGGACGGACTAGGACATCGATCCGAAACGACCTCGTCCTAAATAACAAGGGAAACAAAATGTTAAAATTAATTTCTTAATTGTTTTATAAGTTAAAGATTATAAAAAAAAAAAAAAAAAAAAAGAGCAAACTCCGCGACTCGCGGAGTTTGAAGTACAAAACCTCCGCGACTCGCGGAGGGACCAAAACCCAGAAAAAAAAAAATAAAAGAGCTGCACGAACTGATCAACTCCCACACAAAAACACTGCGAATTTCACAGCGAAAAACACCCCGAAAAACCCGAAAATCACCCCCAAAAATCCCAATTTTTAACCGTTAATCACCAAATTTTTTGCTAAAATCATGTTAAGAAGGATGCTATCTAAGAATTTCTCAAGAAAAACGGTAAATTTCTACACCTAAACACCATTTAATTCGAATTTTAGTGTTCTTGAGCTATTTTTTCCCCAATTTGATTTTGATGCTTTTTAGTGTAATTAGACTTAAATTGTTTATGTATTATGCTTGTATAACCTAGATTGATGTTGTTTAACATGATTAGAAGCCTTAAACTTCAAATTTTGAATAATCTAGGGTTTGTGTTCTTGAGCAATTTGGGGCTTTTTGATATAAACAGGTTATGGCCGATTTTTGTCATGAATTGTTGCTAAATTGAGTAGTGTAACATGTCTAGGTAGTTAAATAATCAAAACTTTGAGCCTAAACATGATTTTGAGAATTAAAGTGGACTTTTTCAAGTCTAAAATTCATGAACTTGATTTTTGAAAGATAATGCCATTTGAGACTTGTTTAATTGCTAGTAATGATTATTTTGACATGTTATTTGAGTTGAATGCTTATGAACTTGGCGAAAATTTTCGTATATGCTTATTTGAAAAAGTGTAGATTTGATAAAAATGTGAAAATAAGCTTAAGTTTGATATAAATTGATAATGTCATTGTAATTATTTTGATTGATGATTTTGCTGACACTAATGCATATTTGGATGCACAAAATTTGTGTTTGATGTGTTTTGCAGAATGAAAGGGGTGAATCTTCATCCCAAGCCCGCCATGCTCCTGCTGAGAATTTGGAACAACAGGAGGTAGATAACTACTACAAGCAGGATGTACCTCATCCAGTCATGACCTTTTCCGATATGCATTTGGAAGAGTTGCACCCGAACCTGAGATTTGACAGACTTTGGATAGATTATCCAAAATATCAACGGGGTTTGCATACTCTTCATTCCAAGGTTGTTGAGGTACCGAGGGTCATAGAATGGGGACCCTTAGAAGCTGTAGAATTGGCCGGGCCAATTAGGGAATTACTTGTACAGAGGTATGGTAATTCTTCTTTTAATGACTGGATATGTTTATTCACCATACGCAGACCTGTATATAAAGTATGGTGTGAAGAGTTGTTATGTAGTATAGAGTTGAATGATCGGGTAGCTAGTTTAACCGATCGTTCTTTTATTAGATTTTTGTTAGGCGGTTCGATGCGCCACATGTCTTTACTGGACATGGCTCAGGCTTTACGTATATATACGCCTGAGGAATTAGCGTCTGCCGATTGTAGAGGATTGATACTAAACGGTAGAAAGATAGATGAGAATTTTGATACACACGGTGTGTGGAGTCAAATGACAAGCCATCACCGTTTCAAAGGGGGAAACTACTCTTATTTGGATATAGATAGAGCCGAATTAAGAGTAATACATAGGTTTTTAGCTAATTCGATTACACAAAGGGGTAAGAACAAAGAAAAAGTAAATGAACAAGATTTGTTTTACCATATGTGTATTCGAGACCCACAGAGCGCTGTAAGTATACCATATTGTGTGGGTTATTATTTATCAGCTATGGTTCGGGGGATGCGTCCACATAGCATAATAGGAGGTGGTATTTTTATTACTTTGATTGGTGAATATCTCGGTGTGGATATAAGTCGGGGGGGATTATTAGTAGAAGAACCAGAACCCCGCGACACTATAGGTTTAAATGTATACCATGGTGCGAAAGTTTTGAAGCGGCAAAATAACGCCGCAGTACGATACCATGGTAGACATCCACAGGTGGAGAGAAACCAGCAACAAGGTAATGTAGGAGGGGGGAATGAGATGCAAGAAATGCATAGGTTTATAGCTTCTCAGGAATACGAAAATGCTAGACAAGGAGCATTTGAAGATTGGCAAGTTCATCAGAACCAGATCATAGCTCATTGCCAACATATAGGTAGAAACTATATTCCTACACCGAAACCCGTCTTCCCTCCTTGGTCGATAGAGATGCAGCCACCATATCCTACGTATGACCCTGCCGAAGCATTCTATAGCACTTATGGTTATGCGTGGAACCCCTATTGGTACCAATATCATCCTTAGTTTACTTATTTTTTTTTATTTTGTAATTTGTAATTATTGATATGTTTAATACTTTTGTTAATATTGTAATCATTTTTATAATTGTCTAACTTTTATTCTTAGATTTTAATAATTTTTGAATGTGGGGTAATATACCAAACTTCAAAAATATGTATATATGTTTGCAGTTTATCTTATGTACACAACAGGGTAAAACAATGCATTTTCAAAGACTGGCATTAAGTTCAGCAAAAGCAACTAATTTTGACGACAAGATGCAAAATATATGTGAAATAACAACAAGACGGAATGAACAAATGATGTGCACCATTTATCATTCAGCAAACAAACGCCAATATATTTGGAAACTTTGGTAAAAATTTAATCATTTTCACACAAATCACCCTCAATAATTTAAATTGTTACTGATTTCTTGCAAATGAGGGCATTGCAAGATCTTAAGTGTGGGAAGGGGTTAAATTCTTTCGGATTTTAAAATTTTTTACTTTATACATTTGGTTACCATTAAAAATACTAGTAAAGCAGTAGTTGTATTAGAATCTAGTGCTCTCTGATAAAAAAGAACAGCCCTATCTTATATACTGACTACCCAATTCTAGTAAAAATTTTCAATTAAATGAATTCAAATCATGTTTATACATATTTATGAACGATAAAACTAGGTTTTAACACCGAAATTATTGTTACCTCGGAAAGGACATAAATTGAGAAACAAACTAAAATGTTAAAATTCATTTAAAATGGAATAGAGGACGATAAAAAGGAAAATAAAAGCCAAGTGTGGGAAAATTTACCAAGTTATCTTAAACATATGTCACATATATCTGTAACAAATAACTGAAAATACTTTTGCTTTGGACTAAACTAAACTGTTTTACCCAATGAAAGAAAAGAAGAGATGGATTTACACGATGAATCAATTCCATCATTAAAAGGAAGTAAAGTCTTCCGAAAAAGAAACGCGCTTCTTGATTTAGGTCATGAAGTTGTCGTCCAGACCAGCTGTAGGTTGACGAAAAATCTAGAAAAGTCATCACTAAAATCAGCAGGAAATCCACGGACCTCAGCATTAAACAGGGTCGCCAAGTGGTCAGATTTATCCTAACCATGAGAAGGATTTATCTCGTACAATGGGGAGGCACCGTGCAAATTAGCTGGATAAGACTAATGAATCAGATCCCCAGAAAGGATAATCTCCTTAAAGATTAAAAATCAGCTTTTAAGACTGATATTACTCAATCCTAGAGATTGACCTTAAAGATTGAGAATTACAAACTCATGGAATTCAATGATATCTAAACTCGAGCTTAAACGAGAAAATATTTTGATCAAAATTACAAACCGAGTTGTTTTCTGAAAACCCTATTTTCAATGCGTTCATTACCATTGAACGTAAAATCCTAGGAATTCACCTGGAATTCATTAGGTCACCTGAACTAAATCGGGTGTCAACCGTAAGAACGGTGGTTGCATAGCATGGTCAAAGACAGGACCTTGTGCCAGACCGAAAAATTATAAGGGTGAGCTTTACTATTGCTCCTACCAAGGATAGTAATTGCGTCCGACACGTTATAAACCATAATTAAAAGCATGTCAGGGGACATTGCCTTAACAGTTGCTTGTTCAACGCTTTCCTTTACAACCGGACGGTAGTTTGCCGAAAGGTAATATACGGAACAAGTAAACTGGACGTGTTGCTTTCCAAATACAAGGTTAGCAAGTGGGTGGCACAAAACCGCAAGTTTTGAGCTAAAATTTTCAATTCTGAAACCCACCAAACCCACAAAAATATTTTGCAAACACCGGTAAAGGGTTATCCCGGAAAACTTATCTAGGGTAAAAACTAGATTTCAAAAGATCAAATGTTTTCATAAAAGATCCAATTTCCTTAATGGATCTAAATTTGTATAGTCATGTGGGACTGTAAACCATATCGTTACTACCATTGTTTATACCGCCGTATAGAAATCACTGATGTACCAAGTGTGAAGAATAAAGAAGTGATTCTAGTATTTCAAGACAATATTGCTTGAGGACAAGCAACGCTCAAGTGTGGGAATATTTGATAATGCTAAAAACGAACATATATTTCATAGCATTATTCCTCAAGAAAGACAAGCTTTTAGTTGCAATTGTTCTATTTACAAGTGATATTCGTTTAAATAATAAAAGGTGAAGACAAAAGACAGATTCGATGATTTGAAGACGCAAACGACCAAAAAGCTCAAAAGTACAAAAGACAATCAAAAAGGTTCCAATTATTGATAAGAAACGTCTCGAAATTACAAGAGTACAAGATTCAAAACGCAAAGTACAAAATATAAAATTGTACGCAAGGACGTTCGAAAATCCGGAACCGGGACCAGAGTCAACTCTTAACGCTCGACGCAACGGACTAAAAATTACAAGTTAACTATGCATAAAAATATAATATAATATATAATTAATTATATTAATTATATATATATTATATATATATATTAAAAACCGTCGGCAGAGAAAACTCCAAGGACTGAGCTGTAATTTCTATCTCCGCGACTCGCGGAGTTTGAAGGGGTTTTTGCCGCGAGTCGCGGAGCCCCAATTTTCAACTCTGGCTATAAAGCAAACCGAATTCTGATCAAATTTCATATCTTATTTCATCTCTCTCTCAATATATACGTAATATATATATAATTTATATTTTAATTTTAATTTTAAATCCTAATAATAAGGGTATGTTAGCGAATGTTGTAAGGGTGTAAGTCGAAATTCTGTCCGTGTAACGCTACGCTATTTTTAATCATTGTAAGTTATGTTCAACCTTTTTATATTAATGTCTCGTAGCTAAGTTATTATTATGCTTATTTAAAACGAAGTAATCATGATGTTGGGCTAATTACTAAAATTGGGTAATTGGGCTTTGTACCATAATTGGGGTTTGGACAAAAGAACGACACTTGTGGAAATTAGACTATGGGCTATTAATGGGCTTTATATTTGTTTAACTAAATGAAAGTTTGTTAATGTTAATATAAAGATTTACAATTGAGCATCCCTATAAATTACCATATACACTCGATCGGACACGATGGGCGGGGTATTTATATGTACAAATAATCGTTCATTTAACTGGACACGGGAATGGATTAATAGCCACTAGAATAATTAAAACAGGGGTGAAATTACATTCAAGGGTAATTGGTGTAATTGTTAACAAAGTAGTAAAACCTTGGTTTACACGCAGTCGATAACCTGGTGTATTCATTAAACAAAGTATTAAAACCTTGTTACAATTCGAATCCCCAATTAGTTGGAATATTTAACTTCGGGTATAATAATAATTTGACAAGGACACTTGCAATTTATATTTATGACTGATGGACTGTTATGGACAAAAACCAGACGGATATATTGAATAATCCAGGACAAAGGACAATTAACCCATGGGCATAAAACTAAAATCAACACGTCAAACATCATGATTACGGAAGTTTAAATAAGCATAATTCTTTTATTTCATATTTAATTTCCTTTATTTTATATTTAATTGCACTTCTAATTATCGCACTTTTATTATTTGTTATTTAATCGCACTTTTAATTATCGTACTTTTTAATTATCGCAATTTTATTTTATCGCATTTTTATTATTCGCAATTTCATTATCGTTATTTACTTTACGCTTTAATTTAAGTCTTGTATTTATATTTTACATTAGGTTTTAACTGCGACTAAAGTCTTAAAATCGACAAACCGGTCATTAAACGGTAAAAACCCCCCTTTATAATAATAATATTACCTATATATATATTTGTATTTTTATAAAAGTAAACTAATATAGCGTTGAGCTTTGTTTAAAGATTTCCCTGTGGAACGAACCGGACTTACTAAAAACTACACTACTGTACGATTAGGTACACTGCCTATAAGTGTTGTAGCAAGGTTTAAGTATATCCATTCTATAAATAAATAAATATCTTGTGTAAAATTGTATCGTATTTAATAGTGTTTCCTGCAAAAATTTAATAGTATTTTATACCCCTCTGCTTTGACATCAGGTACAAAGCCCAATTACCCAATTTTAGTATTTTTAGTCAAACATCACGATTACTTCGGCATTAAATAAGCATTATAATAACTTAGCTACGAGACATTAATGAAAATAACATAAACATAACTTACAGTGGGTGTTATTAGCGTAGTGGTACACGGACAGAGTTTTGACTTACAAAACCTTAAAACATTCGACTAATCGATCCTTATTATTATCACTAACTTAAAATTAAAATTATAAATTGAGATTACGAATTGGAGTGATTCTTGATACATAAAAATGGAAAGAAAAATATATATAAAATATAAAAGGTATATATAAATCGTCGAAATGCATGTTCTTTTATAGGCAGAGAGTGCTCCGCGAGTGCGGTGCATTTTGGTCTTCAAAGCTCCGCGAGTGCGGAGGTCGTGATTCCAGCTCATCCAAGTTTGGATCTTAGTCTGCCGACGGATTTTATTATAAATATATAATTTATATAATTAATTATATATTATATTATATTTATATACAAAATTAATTTATAATTTCCGATCCGTTGCGTCGTACGTTGAAAGCTGGTTCATGTCTCGGTTCCGGATTTTCGAACGTCCTTTCGTATAATTTAATATTTTGTACTTTGCGTTTTGCGGCTTGTACTCTTGTAATTTTGAGACGTTTCTCATCAATAATTGGAACCACTTTGATTGTACTTTGTACTTTTGAGCTTTTTGGTCGTTTGCGTCTTCAATTCATTGCATCTGTATTTTGTCTTCACCTTTTATTATTTAAACGAATATCACTAGTAAATAGAACAATTGCAACTAAAAGCTTGTCTTTCTTGAGGGATAATGCTATGAAATATATGTTCGTTTTTAGCATTATCAGAGAGAAAGAAGTGAATTGAAGTGTGTGTAAAAATGAATGACAAATACCCTTTAAATAGACTTGAAATTTCCCTGCAAACGGCTGGCAGGCCGTTTGGCAAGCCGTTTGCAAGGGCCGTTTGCCAGCTTTTCCCGTTTGCTGTGCCCATTTGATCTGGCCGTGTGGTAGGCTGTTTGCCATACTGGCAAGCCGTTTGGCAGCCCCTTTGGTTTGTTGATTTGCTGGATCGTAACTTGATTTCTTGTCTTTCACCGTTTTCGCTCTAGAATCTTCGTTTTAGCTCCGATTCTCTGGATCCTATTTGTACTGTCTTCGTAATCACTTGTTCTTCAATTTTAACCGACGAAGCGAGTATTTTGGCGATAAAGTTTGAAACTTTATTGTTTTCGGGGCTTAATACCGAGGTGAAAACGTGACTTTTTAGCCGATATCAAATATCCCACACTTAGACTTTGCTTGTCCTCAAGCAAACTTCTCGTTTTTACTTAAAAAAATCTTTTCGGAGTTTCTTTTCTAATAGCCTAAGCGGTTTGCTTTTTATTATAAGAGCGAAAGATAAGGTGAGTCATCTATGTTAGGTTTGAAACTATCTCTGCAAGTATGCGAGGAGATTACATGACTTAGGCTAGCTTTCACGGATCACTCAAATCACTCAAGTGTTTAGGGTTCCCTATAGATCTAAGAAATGAATTCACTCATAGCCAGTCATGTTGCACCCATCGTCATAGGCTTGATAAAGACTCAAATCCTTGCTACTACTAATGTGAAAACGATAGTAATCATAGCTTCTAGGTCATTTGTCAATGATGGAAAGGAATTTTGGAGTGGTGGTTACGTTGTTTTTAAGGGGTGAGAAAAGGGTAATATAGTCTCTAAGGACTTTTATTCGGATTTTTGGAAGATTTAAGATAGATAGGAGTGTTGATATTTTTGAGAAGCACTTTTGAACATTTGTGGTCAAGTTCTTCTTCGGCGTTTTTCTTTATAAGTTTTGCTCATTTTTTTAGAACTTTGAAAAATATATATATATATATATATATATATATATATATATATATATATATATATATATATATATATATATATATATATATATATATATATATATATATATATATATATATATATATATATATATATATATATTTGGAGATAAATCTCAAGAAACTTTTTGCCGATAAACTTTTTTAAGACCTTTGCCATGATACTTGATAGGTTTATAACATCGGGGTTTCGGAAGGAATCTCATTTTCTGGATTTTTCGAGTGATAGTAAAGATGATGTAGATGAGTTGGTGTGGTAGAAGTGGTGAAGGTGTGAAAGGCTTATTTTGGCAAATGGCTAGCTCTTCTAATTATAACCAAATCACATTTCATTACATGGAAATGCAGATCTAGAGCAAGTTCTGATTCTGAGTACAGACAGCGGCACTCTCAATGAAAAATAGTGAAGCATTAAAGATAAATGATGGTCTTATTTGGGTGCCTCACCATAATCAATTTAGGTCGATAATGCCTAGTCATGTAATGCTCTATTAGAGATTTGGTTTGTCCCAACAAGATTTCTACCTTACTTAAGCCTTAATTTTATTTACAAACATTTCAAATTTTTAAAAATACTTTTTCGGAAAGGTTTTCTCTTGTTAAAAATTTTGAAATTTGGCTTAAGAACTTGAAATCTTCATAATATGTTATTTTAATATAGCATAGAAAGTTTATACCGACATCCCACACTTAGATGAACATTGTCCTCAATGTTCCTAGTATATCCCACACTTAGGAGTCTTAGTTGAAGATTTGGGAATATTTGTCTAGTGTTTATTTGGGTTGGAATCCCACACTTAGTGATAAGCTAGGATGTGGCAAAATTTAAAATTTGAGCAAGTAACGGGAAGAAAGGAGTAACCCCAGCAAATGTGGTTGCTTGTGAAGAAACTGGCTGGCTTGCAATCTTGGAAGTTACGTCCTTTATTTATCGACTCATTTGTCATCCTTTATTCTTCTACTCTACTTTATTTCACGGGTTGCCTTCCGAAAAGCTCTTTTGTTTAAGGTCGTTGGTTCGACCTTAATGATGCCTAAAAGGTAGTCATTCCCCTCTGGTAGTTGTGATCTTGGTCTTCTTGAGGGAATGTGAGTCTTGGTGGATAAATCCTGAGAAAGTTTCGGACCAAAAGTGGTAGCAGATTCGGTACTTCTCTTTTGAAGATCTTCTGAAAGAGAGATAATGCGCGGTTTTAGCTCGTGACAGATCTTGAAGTCCGATAAGAATATGATCCACTGCTCTGCTGATTGATCCATGAATGTCAATCATTGAGGCTGTGCTGGTGGTGATTACTTCTCTGATAGGATGCTCATTTCGGAGATCTTCAAATAGTGTCAGAAATTGTATCTTCAGTATCTCAAAATCTTCTTATCGGTGGTCTCCACAGTAGGAGTCTGTAGCCTTGCACAGATTAGTCAAGAGGCGAAGCTAAAAAGAAGTGAAGAGCAGCCCTGACCCAAGCAATAATGTCACCATCTTTGAGTATATCTCCCGACATCCAGCTTTAAATGTGAAACTAGGGTCCGTGGATTCGTGGAAGATATGTGAAATCTGCTTCGTAACGTAGGTAGCAATGTTGACTCGGTCTGGTTCAAGATGAGAAAACAGATTGTTGCGTCTTACTTCTTCTGTGGCTGCGTCTTGTAACTCTTTGATTATCAGATCAGCGTGGTGATCAATTGTTACGTAAATCACTAGCCTCTCTGGTGTGCTTTCGAAATTATCTCTTTCCAAGAGAGCGAAAAAGTTGTGAATATCTTCGATCATTTGCAAATCAGAATGATAAGTCGGGATTCCGGTGGAAAGATCCATATGCTTCTGGATGAGAGTCAGTAGTGCCGTTGGTTTGCTGAGAAAGGAAGTTCAGATCCGGCTAAGGCGTTGTAAACCTTAGAGTAAATGATCTTCTGATCTCGACAGAATCTTGTCTCAAGAATAGTGCGAACCACTGAATTGTGCTCTCGTTGCCTTTCTTCGCGGTAGATATGATCGTGAAGGGTATTGATAAAGTCTTCAATGCACTCTTCTAGGATTTCAACATTATTATCTTCTCTCTATAGATAGAAGTTGTATTCGTCTCTGATAGCCATGATTCGTTCTGTTAAGCGTAGCTTGAAATCAATTGTTGATTTACAGATGGCTTCGAGAATATCTTCAAATTCATCAGTGTCATTGATGAAGGTTATCATGTCAGCGTGAGTAGATATGATTGGAATCTGATCTGAAGAAGAGTCCGGCTCCTCCTGATCTGGTTCGGTTGGAGAATATGAGTTATCCAGAATTTCTTCGTGTTGCTCTTCCTCGTTATCATCGGTATAATAGTCTTCTGAGGATTCATTTGATGAACAAGATTCTTCGGTATTCTGGTTCTTCACTTCGACACTTGTAGGGTCAATTTCTATATCCTTAACCTCAACCTTATAAGTTTTCTTTTTGAAACGAATGATTAAACTGTGATCTTCTGTCTCAAGCCTCATTAATTCTTCGTGACGTTCTAGGATTGGAGAAGGTATCATCGCAGTTTCTTTTACGTTTCCCATTTCTTCTTCCTCTTCAGGTTCTTCCTCTTCCTCTATTTCTTCACTGGGATCCTCTTCTTCCATTTATGGGTCGTCAGCAGACTGTGATTCGACACACATCTCGATATCATCGGCTGGTGGTGGAGACTCATCATCGAAAGTGATCCGTCTAGTGGAAATAGCAAACATCTCTGCCTGTCCAGAAAGATCGGTAGGTCGGTCAATTTTGAAGGTAATGCTCTCCCCATTACGATCGTAAGATCAAGGTTTGATTGTACACATCAATGACAGTCCTATCCGTATTTATGAAAGGTCTTCCTAACACTATTGGTGTGTGTAGGTCTTCCTTAATGTCCATCACGACGAAATCTGTAGGATACAAGAATTTGTCAACTTTCACCAAGACGTTCTCAACTATGCCCTTAGGATATCGAATTGTGTGATCGGCAATTTGGATTGTCTTTTTAGTTGGTGACAAGTCTCCTAACTCTAATCTCTTGTAGAGAGAGTAGGGAATTGGGTTGATACTTTCTCCTAAATCTGCTAGCGCATGAATGGTTCCAGATTGGTAGATTGAACACGGGAAAATGAATCGGCCCGTATCTCCTAGCTTTTGCGGTAGAGAATTTCTGAGTAATGCTGAGCATTCTTCACTTAGTGGAATTTTGTTAGAATCTAGTATCCTTTTCTTCGTAGAGAGAAGCCTTCGGATTTATCTCTTCTAGTTGGGAACTTAAGACATGGTGTCCAGTAATCTTCCATCAAGTTTGAAAGAATCAAGCTTGGATGGTTCCTCCTGTAGCCTTCCAGGGTAAGGTACACGAACCGGAGTTTCAGTGGACAGCTTTTCAGTATATGTTGATTTGTTCTTAAGCCTAGCTGACCTTCTCCGTGGTTCCTCCTCTGAGATTACGGAATCCATTTGCTTAGCTTTTCTATGTGGGGATTTTGGATACTATTACTAGGTAATCTCCCTTGTGGTCGGGTTTCAAGGTGTTGTGATAACTGTCCGAGCTGCGTTTCTAGACTTTTGAGCAGAGCCAACTGGTTTCTCATTAGTATCTCTGTCTGGTCTTGTCTGGATGCAGTTCTCTGATTTAGCTGTTGTAGTCCTTGGATGAACTGAGTCAACTGATCATCAGCTCCGAGAGTAGGGTTGGTTACTTTCGTAATACCAGGCATGAGTGAGTCAATAGACTCAATACCAGGCATGAGTGAGTAGGGATAAATGGGCCATTGTTTGCAATACCAGGCATTAGTGAGTCAATAGACTCAAGGTGAAACATAAACCTATCTCTCCAAGTCTCATATTCATCTTCATCAAACTTAGGTGGTCTATTGAAAGAACCATTTTCGAGATAAGCTGAGTTACTATATGCAACCATGAGAGAATTCAGATCCAAGATATGAGATTATCAAGATTGAATCTCTCATACCAGTTGTTGGTCCCGAAATAACAACATGAGTATTGTAGAGAGGGGGGTGAATACAATTCTTTTCGTTTAAACATATAATAAAAAGTTAAGTATATTTAAACAGATAATTAAATAAGAGTCATGGGTAATTTTCAACGTTATTCTTTTATTGATATAAATCTCAAAGAATCACAACTATTCAATGTCGGAACAAATAGTTGGTTGATACAAATTACACCTAAAATAGCTAGAAAGGATATCCTTAAGCTTTTATAAAGTTTGGACTCTATTTAATTAAAACCCACACCACTAAATATTATAATAGTGGAGATATCTATCTATTGGAGTCTTATTAACCAGGTAATAAATCTATTTTCCATTGGTACATAAGATGTTTTTACTTGTGTACACAACATCATCAGAGAGCGTGCTCCCTTTCTTTTCTCTTTGGTGGCTAATTGCAGGAACACCCCAAATTGGTTTGGCTATACTATTTGAATTAACAAATAGAATGTTGGGTTCCCTAAGTGTTGACAAAGTAATAACCCATGTCAACACATGTGTTAAACTTCTGCATTCTCACGTGTTCTTGTAAGGTCAGCCGCCGAAGCGTGTCCTTTTCTATTCAACCTTTTCTTCGACTTATGTTGAATATTACAATTAATGTAGAACTCACAAAAAACTATTATACTTGTAATGGAGCATAATTTTTCTAAGTGTTGTATGCTGCTACCAGCCATGCTGGTTCTTCTACTGGTTCACTTGATCTTCTTAATTTCCTGGGCACACATCTTGTGCTGGTTAAAGAATACTGTCTATCTTGTGCTGATAGACCAGGCAATATACTGGAACACTTGACACAATAATAAATGATGTCAAAATATAAATAAACCTATACTGGACGCACATAACATTTTATTGTATATAATGCTATTTTGTCATAATTAAATCCTTAATCATTTTGGGGACTTAACAGACACCCCTCAGGAATCTGGAGACTCTTCACGTTAATGCCTTCAACAAGCCCATTATGAACGAGAGTGTTCATTTTCCTCAAACTCAAATGACCCATACGTTTAGGCCTTAAAATCGACTCTTATTCAGTAGCTTTTGATACAAAGTCCTGATGACCTATTGCAGCTTTCACATGAGCCTTTGTCATATCAAGGATGTACAGATCTTTGCATCTTGGTGCGGTCATAAGGATCATATATTTAGGTATCACAAACTCTTTTCTCATAATATAACAAGGCTTGTCATCAAACGCAACTGTATACTTTTTGTCAGCAACCTGAGATACAGAAAGCAGATTGTTAGACATCTGCTCAACATAATTCACCTTATCAAAACTAACACTAGAATTAGCAAACACACCCTATGTAGTGATATAACCACCCTCACCTCCTGCAAAAGAAACTGGTTCACCATCTACTGCCTTTACATTAGTAACTAAAGGCAAGTTTCCTGTCATGTGCATGGACGCCCCACTATCAATAATCCATGTACTGAAGCGTGAATTGTAGGCGACCTGCACAAAACATGAAGATATTAGTTTGAGAGGGCGGTCCATGCTCTAATGGCAGTGGGTTTCCCATCAACATCAACAATTGGAAATTCCACCCATTGACCCTTAAATCATGACGGAATGAGTTCTGAACACCATTTCCTTCTGATTTTCGTTTGCAAACATTACTTTTAGGGACTGGTGTCTCTTATAGTCTTTTGTTTGAAAAACTTTATTATAATTTGACTTTACAGAAGGAGATGTTGATATAGGTGAAGGTGATCGTCTTTTAAAAGCATGTTTAAGACTCAGATCAACCTTCCTGTGTGGTGTTCGACCAAATGTTTTGCTATTAAAAGCTCTATGTCCTGACATTCCACAAATAAAACATTTAGCTTCAACAATATGAGCACAATTATCAAATTGATTTCTAGGAGGTGTGGATTGTCTCTTAGATGGAGTGGTCTGCTTCCTAGGTGGTGCAGGTGTTGCTTCATATTGCTTCAAAGACTGTCTACGTCTAGGGGAACATATTTTGGCACACTGCTAGACTTAAGTCCCTCACCTTGAGGTGGTGGTCTAAAGAGAGGACCAGAAATATCCTCTTTCTCAACATTAGGTCCCTTCTAAAACTTAAGTGGAGTTAGCGGTGTGTCTTTTCTTTTAGATTTCCTAGACCTCTCAACACATCTTGGCTTTGGTTTCTGATTGTCACTATCCTTATTAGAATACAAGGGATTTTTCAAAGTGGTAATGGGTTTCGTCTGGGGTTAAAAAGGTTTACTATATTTCTCGGTGTCAATACAATATCAGTGTCTGAATCAGTTTCACAAACAATCTCAACATGTTTAGAATCCCCTACCTTCTCAGTCTTAACAAGTTTTGGGGTAAGGATCTCATCTCTAAATCCCTCACTTGGTTTATTAATGTATTCCTGCTTAAAGGGTGGTGGGCACTGTTCATAACCTATACATTTTCTACCTGGCTTCTTGGTGTAGATTGTGTAGTCAGTAACATATGACATTCGTTTCCAGTTATCATTCCTAGCCCTTTCACTCTCATACTTGATCTTGAATGACTCTTTCTCAATCCTAAGGCTCTTAATATAATTTACGTACATTGTTATAGCCTTATCATTATCAATCACAGTCGCTTTCAAGTCACCTATTTGATTTTATAGGGTATGAATGATGTCCACATATTTCTTTTATTTGTTCAGGTAATACACGCTATCCTCATAAGCTTTCTTATTCTTCCCATTTTCTATCCCTAGGTTCTTAACTTCCATTTCAAGTTTAGGATAGTTAACACAAGTTATATGAATCTCATTAAGTTTAGATACAATGCACTCAAGTCTATCAATTTCTTGTTCAAATTCACCACATTAAGTACATACAGGAATAGTTTCAATGTGTACCATACCGTTACTTGAGGTGTTAGCCATGAAAGCATATAAACTTCTTCCTTCCCGCTGATCCTTGACTTCTTCATCTGACTCTGACTCAGACTCTGAACTTGTACTGTCAAAATAAACATCGGCATTATCGGTAACAGCACTGCTTCCAACCAAACTATTACCGTCACCATTTCCTCCTTCTGAAACACTATCTTTACCCGCAGCACCATTTTTCTCTTCCCACTTAAACCAAGTTCCTGCATCAAAATCTAACCCAATAGTTTCATCATCAGAAGACTTAGAGGAAACATCTGAACAATCTCTAGCTTTACGGAACTTCTCAGATAAATCCCTTATGAAGCTTTCTCTTCAGAACCCACTTCACAACTTCATCAGCTCTTAATCCTTGCTTCACACTTGCAAACATAGCATTGACAATCACAATATTTACCAATACAACCAGCTTTCTATCTTTCAAGCTTCTCCTTATCAAGTTGTTCTTCAGATTTACCAACGTACACCACATTTGCTTATTCACCCTCAATATGAACTGACCAATTGTAACCCTCATCCGCATATGTAGCACTTAAGACCTTAGGTTAACCTTCTTTCTGAGTATCCTTTGAAGGCTCCTCAGTTGGAACATATATCTCTTGATGGCTTCAATATTATGATTATGGAACATTGTGTGAAAACCAGGCTTCGGTGGTCAAGTATAATTTCTCTTAAAGTGACCAAGTTTACCACAGTCATGGCATCTCACTTTAGACATATCAAACCCAAACTTAGTGTTTTTGGAGATACTCAAGTTCTTCTGACATGTCTTTTCAAGTACTTTCTAGCCCTTCTAACCACACTACCCATTGCCCACAAGATATCCATCCTTTCAAGCTCATCTTCTTCAATTTGTTCATAATCCTCATTCTCCAGGTGACCATTAAGAATCTGACCACTGATCATGTCATTATAGGAATTCACAACTAAAGCTGTTAATGCCATATCTTCTTTAGTTAGCTAAAACTGTTGAGTTGTATCTACAGTCTGAGTTGATGGTGAATGAAAGAATCCAGTCTGAATAGGCTGTGGAGAACTCTGTCATGCGTTGCATGAAACAAAAGCAGTCTGTAACAGAGAATGACTTAAATATGAAGAGGAACCAATTTCAGTAGCTTTATACAAAGTAGGATGTTTTGGCGTTCCAAGACATCTTCTTTTAGCTTCTAATTCCACTTCCTTCTCCATAAGTTTAGAGGTAAAAGTAGACAGGGTTAACGGTCGAGCTGAGGTCGTAGCCTTGGTCTGAATTTGGTATATTATCATATCCCACCTCTCTGGAAAACCTTCCTTCAATATCTTAATCGCCTTAGTATCTGATACTTCAATCCCATAATCATTAAGTTTAGATATAAGATGTCGATATCTTATTAAAGTATGTTCTAAACTGAAGGGCAATCCAAAAAGTATAAGATGTCTTGCTACTTCAAAACTAATGATAAATCTCTTTGGACAAACCCTGAGTGAGTTGGGCATAACATCTGCACTCTAGGTTGTATTGTTCTCTTTCAGTATGAGTAAAGGCAGATGTTTATTTCCTTTCATTATCTGAGCCTATTGGTCAATCATATTCAGTCTCAATCAGTTCCCATAACCTTGAATCTGGTACATTCATGTAGATCATAAATCGACTCTTCCAATCCATAAAATCTTTCAAACTCTCACGTTTTGGTACTTTGTTAGCAGTATCAGACTCATTCTGAGATAAAAGTATTTTCTGAATACCAGGTGTTATCACCATTGCACAATCAGAAGTAACAAATGGAGTTTGTTCAGTCATCTTGTAAGTTCAAATTAGCTTTTAAATGAAACTGTTTTAAAAGACAGACTATCGTGTGTCTAAGTCAATTAATCGTGTGTCTAGGTCAAACGGTCAGTTAAATCCCAATCGGTCGTGTGTCTTAAAAGTCAAACATCCAACACTGTTACTATAAGTCAATTTGGTATTACAACTCACACGGTCGAGTGTCCAACTCCTTCGGTCAACTTTGTATACTCAAGCGGCCGGGTGTCTATGCACACGGTCGGGTGACATTCTGGAACACAAACTGCTAAGAAAACTCACACGGTCGACTAAGAGACAGACAACTAGGTTTTACTATTGAATCGGTCGATTGAGTGGAATCAATCGGTCGGTTGTGTTCTTGACAGTATGAGGTACGATAACTAGGGTTTTTGAAGGAAAAACGATTTAGGAACCTGTTTTTGACAAAATAGACCAAACCAAAAACCCGAAGACTCAAAATAACTCACTGGGAACATGATTGAACACCAAAAACATGTACTATAACATTAAAACTAATAGATTTGACACGAAAATCTTTTTAACCAAAAACCCACAAAATTAACACTTAAAATCGATTGAAAACGGATGATTCAGAGAGCCTGGTTCTGATACCACTTTGTAGACGTAATATTAATTATTAGGATCTTAGAATCATTTGTGACTCGAATTAAAGTCGGAAAACACTATAGCAAGTTTCAATCGAATAACGGTTCGGTTCGGGGTCAATTGAATCAAACCTAGACAAATAAACTAGATTAGATCGACTCCTACAGGTGTTATTCGGTGGGTATTAGGTATAGGGAACAAATGGAACCAGATGATACGGATTAGGGTGAATGGAATCTGTAACCTCACAATGGAGGCATAAAACCCGTATATATATATATATATATATATATATATATATATATATATCTGTATCTATATAAAAAAGAGTTTTAAAAAGCCTACATGTCATTAGCTACTTAACTATAGCAAATCCGCCAAGTGTAAAATCCAGGTGTCTACCTCACTAATTCTGTATATTATTTATTATTAATTAATTGAATTAAACTAAATATTAATCGTGAAAATGGAATATAAATCTTAATGTTTATGTTATTAACTAAGTAAATTACTTAAAAGCTTGAAAACCTAATTTCAATCCCTTTTATATCTAACGGCCGTAACTAAACCAATGTTTCGAGATTCAATTCCTTTATCATCACATATATATATATATATATATATATATATATATATATATATATATATATATATATATATATATATATATATATATATATATATATATATATATATATATATATATATGGGCAGGATCAATGGGGAAGTAACCAATCGGGGGGAAGCGGGGGGAAGCAATTTTTTTTTTCGTTTTTTTTTAAATTTTTTTTTCCGGCATCAAGATCACACGAAAATATGAACATTTAGAAGAGACACTTCGTGATGAATGTTATTATTTAGGCGGGAAAACGATCGACAAAAATAACATTCAAGATAATATTGTTCGTGAAGAATATGAACGTTTTTTTTTTCATGTTTTGTGAAGTAAAATTTAGCCCGATTTAGAGTTTGGTGTTTTGGGTTTATGGAATAAACCCAAAACACCAAACCCTAAACCCTAAACCCTAAACTCTAAACCGTTCGTGTTAAAAACTCAATCTAAATCCTAAATCTAAACCCTAAATCTAAACATTAAACCCTAAATTTCTAAACCCTAATATCTAAACCCTAATATCTAAACCCCAATAGCTAAAACCTCAAAATACGCTCGAAAAACACGATAATTGTTATATATTACTTCTTCGAGCATTTTTCCGCCAAAATAAAAACATTTATCACAAAGTGTCTCTACTAAATGTTCATATTTTCATCTCATCTATAATGTTCGTGAACAAAGTTTTTTCAAAAAATGAAAAAAAAAAAGTTTTTGCTTCACCCCGATTGGTTACTTCCCTCTTGATCCTACCCTTATATATATATATATATATATATATATATATATATATATATATATATATATATATATATATATATATATATATATATATATATATATATATATATATATATATATATATTTTCCCTTTATTTGCATTAGAACATATTATTTATCGTTTCATTAGTTGAGAAGAAACAGTTAGTTTATAGAATCTCATGGTTGGAAAACTCATTCAAGGCATCACTGCATCTTTGAACCAGTTAATCAAAAATATGTTATTTGATCATTAGCTTGTACGATATAAAGAGCAATTAAACATGGCAACTAATCTTACTAGCACACCATTAATAACATTTAAAAATGGTGCGCTTGATCTTATATATTAACATTACTAAAGAGTCGAGCTGTATGCAGTGGCGGATCCAGGGAATTTTTCACCGGGGGCAAAAAAAAATTCTAAACGTAGAGATTTTTTTTTTGGGCAAAATATGGAGGTTTTGAAGCAAAATATATAGGTTTTTGAGCAAAATTTAGAGATTTTTGGGCAAAATACTAAGGTTTTGGGGCAAAATATGAAGGTTTGGGGACAAAATATGAAGGGTTTGAAGCAAAAAAAAAAATTTCAGCGGGGTCAAAATCGAAAAACCGAAAACATTTACACTAAAAATTACAAATGCACTGGGGGCGAGAGACCCACCCTGACCCTTCATAGGTCCGTCCCTGGCTGTATGTTTGTGAAACATAACATAAAAACAGGGGAAAGAGTAAAAAACAATACAACCATTATTTAGTTTTACATATTAATGAAAAAAATCTATGTTTTTTTTCTTAAAAAACATAAATTAAAATTGAAACGATTCAAAAATAAACAACATTGATCCAAAACTAACTAACCAAACTCCCGAGTCACTAAGGCTGGCTTTAGGAGAAATAAATGTTAGGATATGAAGAGAAAAAAATGCCTATGCTGCATAAATTAGTTTAAGATAATAATTTATATGCTAAAAGACATGTTGTTTTATGTAGTTGAAAGTATTTATACTTCAAGATTATAGCTCATCCTTTGCTCTTTTTTTCCAGTTAAAAAGGATCTAAAATGACACCAATGGGTGAAAGTTATGATTAGGGTGATGATGGATGAAAAATGTTTCACAATTACAACTTTGGTTAATCAACTTTTGCAACTGTTCAATTTGGTTTTTTTTTTGCTTAACATTGGTATATGATGGTTAGTTATGCTAACAATTTTCAATCAATTTTTTTTTTTTTACTTTGTGCTCAATAGATTGAAGATTAACATTTAAAAGTTAAGATGAGTTTTGTAAGATTTTTAGCATAACATAAAAGGTCAATAACGCATTTAGTGCAATTTTGTGAAAAGTGTATGCGAGACTATGTTGTATACAATTGTTGTATCATTTGAAATGTTTGAGTTGACTTAATGGGAGAATTATAGGTGATTAGGGTGCGATGGATGAAAAATGTTACACAATTACAACTTTGGTTAATCAACTTTCCAACTCTTCAATCAATTTTTTTTTTTTTTTTTTTTTTTTTTTTTTTTTTTTGCAGATATAGGATGGTTAATTATGCTTACAATTAACAAGCAAACAATTTTAAACTACGTGCTCAGTAAATTGTAGATTAACATTTAAAAGTTAAGATGAGTTATGTAAGATTTTTAGCATAACATAAAAGATCAATAACGTATTTAGTGCAATTTTGTGAAGAGTGTATACCAAAACTATGTATACCATTGTTTTATCATTTGAAATGTTCGAGATGACTTTTATTGTGGTATTGAAGTTGTATTCAACATATCTATTGTTGTAGTCAACTATCTATTTTCAAGTTTGAAAAGTTAAGACCTTAATAATTCATTGATATACATTAACTAACTATTTAATGTTTACATATGTAATTTCATATATAGATACAAGCCTCTAAACAAATATTATATAAGATGCTTTCGAAAAGGGAGGTGGTTCTTACACACCACTTTTTGATCCATGTACACTCATTTACCTATTATACCTTTAATTATACTTATAATAATAATATAAGTTCAACTCTCTAGATTAATCTAGAGGCATAAATGTAAGTTTATGAAACAAAAATGTACATGAATCAAAAAATAGTGTGTGAGGATCACCCCCCTTTGAAAAATTATAATGTTTTCTTAGTAATCTTTCACTGCTACAAATCCTATTTGACTATAGAATCTATCTATATATAACTTATTTGAAACGATTTTTAAGCAGCCGTGCAATGCACGGGCTCAAAATCTAGTATATATATATATATATATATATATATATATATATATATATATATATATATATATATATATATATATATATATATATATATATATATATATATATATATATATATATATATATATATATTGTTACCAGACACAATCGTTCGACTGTCTGAGACAGTCGATCGACTGTGTGTATTCAGTCGGTCAACTGAGTGGACTCATTCGGTGGACTGTGTGGACAGTTTAACTATTGTTATAAATCGTTAACGCACATACACATACAAGTTCAATAGTCACAAATAAAATAGAAATCGTTATTACATGACTGAATGTAAACATAACAATACTTAGAACTAGGGATTACAAAAATCCACCAATAGAAACCATTATGCACGTTCAGTATTAAATGTTTTGACGTCTCATTGGGGAAAAAAAGGCAATTTCTTCTTTTGATGGATTGGTGCCGAAATCCACAATTTTTGCAAAATTATTTCTTTTAATTTATATATTAGTATTGTACATTAAGTGCTTAGTACAAGTAAGTAGTTTCAAGCATTAACGTCTCATTGGGGAAAAAGGCAACTTCTTCCATATTTGTATATGTGTTTATTTATGTGTAGTCCCTTCTGAAGTATGTGTCTTGTAGCAGGTACTTTACGGGACTGTGTTGATTTTGTAGTCGTTTAGGTTCTTAAACATGTTCCTAGGTAAGTATGAACTCCCTAACTCGGATCATGTGAGTAAGGTTTGGCAAGCGATCGAGTGGGTTGGCGGACACATCATTTGGAAAAATCGTAACTTGAAGACTTTTGGCAAAGGAAATTGGTCTATCCCGATGGCATTAAACGAGGTCCAAGTAAAAAGTTATCAATGGTTAGTCAATCGGTCAAAGAAGTTAAAGCTCGATTGGAATCAATGGCTCCTCAATCCAAGTGTTTATGATGATCATGGTTAATATGGTGGTAGCAGATAATTTCATCAAATCCTCGTGTTTGATTTCCTGTTCTTGGAAAATAGGTTCTTAGTTGAAGGGCTCTGTAAATTTCGTTTAGATGCTGTTGTTGTAAGCATATCTCCTATATGCTTGGTCTTGTATCTCCCTTGTTTTAATATAAAAATTTTTTTGCCTTTCAAAAAAAAAAAAAAAAAAAGTAAAAGATAAATGGGACGATATATAGTCTTTGTATAAAATTTAAGATTACAAACGTTTCACTTCACAGTTGTACATATAATATTAACACGAGCTACTTTTTGCTGCATATATCGTTAACAAATAAACAAATTAAATTAGTGTTTGTACGTCCAGTAACTATAATTTAACAAGTTTTCCAACAGTCATTGGAATCGTAAACTGTCGTGATCCGTACAAAAGGTCAGAAAATAAGTTAGCCACGGTCTCCGTTGGATGGAAAAGGTCCCAAAAAAAATGATCACTTCTGTTTGAGCAATATTTCGAAACAGGGGTGCAAGTGTTAGGAAGAGAGGATCGCCTGGACGTCGAAAGATACAAATTTGAGAGAAAAATAACTCTATTACTCACAAGAATAGATTTACAGAGTATTACAAAACTCTTACAAAAAAAAACTCTCAAAACTCACACACACTCTCAAGGTTGTGATTACACTTCTCTGAGTGATTTTGGGATGATTTACAATTGAGGTTTGCACCTCTATTTATAGTAAAAATTCTATGGCGGTGGAAGGGTGTGAACGGAGATGGTGGGCGGCCGTCATCGTGTTCATCTTTGCTTCTTCTACATGGTGTTCAAAGAAGGCTACTTTGAACATCTAGAAGGTGAGCTTCTAGATTGTAGGCTGAAAACTTTCAATTCTCCCCCTCCAGCCGAATCCACGAACATTCCAGTTATGTCTCTGCATAACTCCAACTTCTCTCGAGTCACCACCTTTGTTAACATATCCGCAGGATTCTCCTTTGTATGGATCTTCACTAGTCTCAACAGTTGTCGATCAATTACCTCGCGTATCCAATGATAGCGAATATCAATATGTTTTGTACGGGAATGGTACATGGAGTTCTTGCTCAAATCTAGAGCACTCTGACTGTCACAATGTACCTTGTACTCCTTTTGCTTGATTCCAAATTCTTGGAGATAACGCTTTAACCACAACATTTCTTTTCCAGCTTCTGCGGCAGCAATATACTCTGCTTCAGTTGTGGATAATGCAACACACCTCTGTAGTCTTGACTGCCATGAAACAGCTCCCCCTGCAAAAGTGTAAATGAATCCTGAAGTAGATTTCCTACTATCAGGATCTCCGGCCATATCCGCATCTGTATAGTCTTCCAAGATTGGATCAGCTCCCCCGTAACAAAGACATAGATTCTTTGTACCTTTAAGATATCTGAGAATTCATTTTACTGCATCCCAATGCTCTTTTCCGGGGTTCGAGAGAAAATGACTCACCGTTCCCACTGCATGAGCAAAATCGGGCCTTGTACACACCATCGCATACATCAAACTTCCAACTGCTGAAGAATATGGTACTGAAGACATCTCCCCGATCTCTTCCTTGGATGAGGGACAAGAACTCTTGCTTAACTTGAAATGGTTAGCTAATGGAATGCTAACAGGTTTGGCATTGTTCATATTGAAACGTGAAAGCACTTGTTCAATATACTTCTCCTGAGATAGCCATAACCTTTTATTCTTCCTATCTCGGGTTATCTGCATTCCCAAAATCTGTTGAGCCTGTCCTAAGTCTTTCATGTCAAAAGACTTAGAGAGTTCCTTCTTCAGCTGGTTGATCTTCGTTACGTCTTTCCCTACGATCAAAATATCGTCTACATAAAGTAGAAGAGAAACGAAATCTCCTTCAGAAAACTTCTGAATGTAGACACACTCATCTGCTGCAGTTTTCTTGTACCCGTGACTCACCATGCACGAGTCAAACTTCTTGTACCACTGCCTAGGTGCCTGCTTCAAACCGTACAAACTTTTCTTCAGCTTGCATACGAGGTCATCTCCTGAAACCTCAAAACCTTCTGGCTGCTCCATGTAAATTTCTTCATGTAAATCTCCATGAAGAAAAGCTGTCTTTACATCCATCTGTTCAAGCTCCAAGTTCATACTTGCGACCAATCCAAGTATGACTCTAATTGAAGTCATCTTGACTACTGGTGAAAATATCTCGTCAAAATCAATCCCTTTCTTCTGTTGGAATCCTTTGACTACAAGTCGTGCTTTGTATTTCACCACTTTTCCACTACCATCCTTTTTCAGCTTGAACACCCATTTATTTTTCAGTGCCTTCTTCCCGCGTGGGAGTTCTACAATCTCATAAATTTGATTTTTCTGCAGAGAATCCATCTCATCCTGCATTGCGAGCAACCATTTTTCTTTATCCTTATGAGTTACTGCTTCATGAAAACTCTCCGGTTCTCCATCTTCAGTAAGTAGAAGGTACTCGGATTCTGGATATCTACTCGATGGAATCCGACCTCGTTCAGATCTACGAACTTCTGGAATATTCTGAGGAGATCCACCATCATCTTGACCTTGTGATGGTGCTGGAACGTCTGGCAGATGGGGTTGTGGCTCCCCCTGCTCAGCACCGTCATTTTCCTCATTATCTTCTACTTCTGGCATTTCTTCTTGCACTGAAAATTCATTTCTCATGAATGATTCCGTTGTTGCCTCTGGCACCTGAGCAGCAACATTTGACTTCTGAGATATTGTGGGTTTTTCAATATCTTCTATTGTCTGGCTTTCATGGAACACCACGTCCCTACTTCTGATCACCATTTTCTCCTTTGGATCCCATAATCTGTATCCAAATTCTTCATCTCCATAGCCTATGAATATGCATGGAGTGGTCCTTGCATCCAGCTTCTGCCTGAGCTCCTTGGATACATGTGCGTACGCCAAACATCCAAATACTCTTAAGTGAGAGTATGATGGATCCTTTTCAGACCAAAGTTTCTCCGGAACTTCAAAATTCAGTGGTACTGATGGAGATCGGTTGATCAAATAACAAGCGGCTTTGACTGCTTCTCCCCAGAATGGCTTTGACAGCTTAGCCATACTGAGCATGCTCCGAACACGTTCCATGATTGTTCGGTTCATTCTTTCTGCTATACCATTATGTTGAGGGGTACGTGGGACCGTCTTCTCATGTCGGATGCCATATGATCTGCAATAGGTATCGAACTGCCTGGAAGAGTATTCACCGCCGTTGTCGGATCGAAGACACTTTAACTTCTTTCCTGTCTCATGTTCTACCATGACATGGAACTGTTTGAAGTAATCGAACACCTGGTTCTTCGTCCGTAAGAAATATACCCACACCTTTCGAGAAGCATCATCGATAAACGTCAGAAAGTATCGATTGCCGCCAATTGATTCAACCTCCAAGGGACCGCAAACATCAGAGTGTACCAGACTGAGTAACTCTGATTTTCTCGTTGAAGAGGAATTAAATGAGACTCTATGATGCTTACCAAACAGACAATGATTGCAAGAATCTAGTGCAGCATCCTTGTCTACATTGATAAGCTCCTTCTTTATTATGGTAGACAACCCTTTCTCACTCATGTGACCGAGTCTCTGGTGCCATAAATTTTGTGAAGCCTCCTTTTCTGCAACATTAATACTGTCTGTGCAGATCTTCACATGAGTCTTGTACAGTGTTCCACAAATGTGTCCTCGAGCGACTATCATAGCGCCTCTTGACAATTTCCATGTGCCTCTACTGAAATGACTATCATAGCCCTGTTTATCGAGAGCTACTCCGGAAAGTAGATTTAGCCGAAGATTTAGCACATGGCGGACATCCTTCAGAGTGATTGTGCTCCCAGAACTTGTCTTTATCCTGACATCTCCAATTCCGACAATCTCAGCGGAACTAGAATTTTCCATCTTCACAACTCCAAAGTCACCAGCTTTGTATGTTGTGAAGTATTCCTTGTATGGAGTCACGTGGTAGGAAGCTGCAGTATCTACCACCCATTCTGATTCTTCTCGTGAGACATGAAGGCATGTCTCATCATGGGTTGAACAATAAGCTACATCACCAGAGATAGTCACTAATGTTTCTCCACCCTTATTCTTCGGCTGTGAACTGCTTTGACCTTGTTCCTCTTTCAATCTATAGCAGTTCTTCTTCATATGTCCCTCTAATCCACAATGATGGCATTTATATGTTGGTTTTCTGCCATCAGCTGACCTGCCCCTGCTCTTGCTTCTGCCTCTACATTTATTTTTGCTACTCATTCGCTGTCTCCCCCGATTCTTTGTGACAAAGGCATGGGTCTGATCTGTGCCCATGTCCTTTCTCCTTGCCTCTTCACTGAATAGGGCATCCTTGACCATTGACATGGTAAGTTTGCCATTCGGGGTTGAGTTGCTGAGTGTTACTACCAGCGTTTCCCAACTATCGGGAAGGGAACTAAGTAGCAGTAGCGCCTGAACTTCATCGCCAAGCGGCATCTCTACAGACGATAACTGGTTGACCAAGCTCTGGAACTCACTGGTATGCTCGGCAACTGAAGTTCCACTTTTGAGCTTCATGTTGACTAAACGCCTCATCAGCAGGGCTTTATTTCGAGCAGTCTTGGCCTGGTACATGTCCTCCAACTTTTTCCAGAGGACATATGCGTCTGTCTCTTGTGCAACATGGTGGAAGACACTATGATCAATCCATTGACGGATCTGACCAATAGTTTTTCGGTTTGATTTCTTCCACTCTTTCTCTTTGGCAGAATCAGGGTGTATACCCTTCAATTCAATAGGATCGAACAAATCCTTACAGCTGAGGAGATCTTCCATTCGAGGTTTCCACAGCGTGTAGTTTGTGGCTGTGAGCATAATCATAGCTCCGAAAGATGATGTTGACTCTTCTGTGGACATTATCACCTTACAAATAATTTTTCAACACAAACGGGGTTGAATTGTAGAAAACAGAGATCACCGTTACGTCCGGAACGGTTGAAAATGGTGGAATAGACACTTCGCGACTTAAATTCCACTTACGGGGCAAAATTATAATTTTTATAAACTTCAGGGACCAAGAATGAAATTCTGAAAATTTCAGGGACCAAATTGTAAAATTTCAGAATTGCTACAGTACCGCTACAGTACTGCTACAGTACTGCTGCAGTGACTTGCTACAGTGCCGCCATCTGCTACAGTGAAGCCATCTGCTACAGTGATCGTCTTCTCCGGCAAAAATTCCGGCACCGATCGTCTTCTCCGGCGAGATTCCGGCGAGTTGACCAAACTTTGACCGCGTTTTCTGGGCTCGTTATAACTCCGTTTAAGTCGCCGTTTTTTGCGTTGGACTCGGTTCGACGAGACGAATCCAATGGTACACTCAAAATTGAATTTTGAGAAAACTTCCGAAAACTCAAAAACTCAACCGACGTCTCTAACCTGGCTCTGATACCACTTGTTAGGAAGAGAGGATCGCCTGGACGTTGAAAGATACAAATTTGAGATAAAAACAACTCTATTACTCACAAGAATAGATTTACAGAGTATTACAAAACTCTTACAAAAAAAAAACTCTCAAAACTCACACACACTCTCAAGGTTGTGATTACACTTCTCTGAGTGATTTTGGGATGATTTACAATTGAGGTTTGCACCTCTATTTATAGTAGAAATTCTATGGCGGTGGAAGGGTGTGAACGGAGATGGTGGGCGGCCGTCATCGTGTTCATCTTTGCTTCTTCTACATGGTGTTCAAAGAAGGCTACTTTGAACATCTAGAAGGTGAGCTTCTAGATTGTAGGCTGGAAACTTTCAGCAAGGGACGTCGGATTTCAGTTTACCAAGACCGCAACAAGCTTCTTTTATCTCCGTAATCCCTACATTAAAATTAATATTAGTATAGTCTATGATTGAGTTCAAATTTTGATTAGTACGATAATTAGGTAGTTCATTAGTACCGTATGTTCGTGGATTTTGGATGAGGCCATTCATGGCACCATATATATCAAAGTATGAGTAGTTGATATCGGATGATTCTGACTTTAAGTTCTTTAGCAAACTCTTTAAGTTGTCGTTGTACTTTGTCGCCCAATAATTTGCTTCCACTTTGCATTCGTTGTTAGCCATTTGTTTCCTTTGTGCAGGGACACAACCAACCATTCCGATTCCAGTTACCGCAAATTTACGAGCTCCCATACCGTACAACCTCTACAAAATCATATACACTCATGTTGGCATAATCATGAAAAAAAAAGGTTGTATAACCTTTTTCTAAAGCATTGAACCCTTTAGAATTTTGGGTACCATTTAACCGTTGTTCTAGCAAGAACAATTTGGAGCATTTTACTCTTGTTGATAGATTCTACACAATTATTTGTAATATTAGAGGTCTCAAGTTCAAAGCTCAGTAGCAGTGTAGGGATAACCTGATTATGCCGCGTACATTTGAGTAAAAGTACCCTCCTCCACGTGGCGTTAATTGTAAAAACCTTAGTTTACCCAATTTTTTACTTAATTTACACTGCTTTCTTGTTACTAACTTTTGTTATAACCATTTGTCTCAAATGTAATTTTTTCAAAAGATACATAAAAAATTGGTTATTGGCTTTGCAATTTGGAAAACTAGTACCTTGATGAGTTGTTTAAGGATTGAAGCCATATTATCAACATACTGTTGTGGGGTATATTGCTTTGAGACTTTTGAGTTCTTATTGAAATATGCAAAAATATCATTGCTTCCAATCACAATCATAAATAGAGATTTCGCCATGTGCGTTCTTGCACCAGCTGATCCCACTTGTTGAACCATTTGTTCATGAACCATAGAATAGTAGTCTACTTGTTGTGTCAATGAAATCGATTGTTCCTGCATTATTTTAAAAACTAATCACCAGTTGTTGAGAATAACAGAAAAAGCTGTATTGTTCTTAACATGTGTGACTATATATCTTACAAAGAGTAGACAAGTTTCGTTAAAGATTCCGGCACCACCAGATGCAAAACTAACTCCTGTTGCCGGAGCTTTGCCCAACTTTCTCCATTTTGACACCAAAGATAGATACGGTGGTCCCGTTGGTAATCCCACCTTTTCAGCTGCAAAATCATACGAAACATTGTAATTGTAATTCATAATTAATTAAAAATCCAATAACATTATGATTTTCTAGTTGACAGTAGGGGAGGCTCGGAGGGGGAACAAAGTATTCGACCATTTAGAGTCCAGGATTTTCAGTAGCTCATTTTTTTTATTTATATAGACATCATCGGAGATTTGAAAAGCAAGAGAACCAGGAAAACACAACTGAAGCAACGAAGACAAAACACAATAACCCAAAACAACAATCAAAGGCTCCAGAAAAAAAGAAATTAAAGTCCACTAGCATTCTAACAACACAGAAAAGGCTTTTTTTTTTTAAATAGTTTATATTATTCGTTAGGGCCTAAGGGCATTTTTTTCACCTTAGGTACTTAAAATTCTCGGGACCAGTCCTGGTTGACAGCCTTAAGACATTTTTTTATGTAGAGGTCAACAGTTTTAAGCCAAAACTTCGTGTTTTGTATATCTGTAAAACGTACCAACAAAATCAGCTGAATTTTTCCCGTTACTGAACCGCCCGGTGGCTTTTCGAGTAGGGAAATCGATTCCATTATGTGGGAAACTAGCCTTAGCGATTGAAAGAGGGAGGCGATTATTGTTTCCAACGTCTACCAATGAGTCCCCGAACGTGTAAATACCTGGGACCGATTGACATTGGCCACCCGATACGAATATAAAAATGATGAAAACAAAAGATGCAAGGAGTTTAAGTGAAATGGAAGTAGCCATTTGTATTTTGTGGTGTTAGTAGATGATCTGAAATGAGCTGGTTGATGAATTAATGCAACAGTATTTAAAGAGCAAAAGAAGTCAACGTTTTATTCCATTACTTGATAATTATCGATATGAATGTTATTATCAATCAACTTTGTTAATTATGTGGTCAATTATTGACTGAAAAAAGAACATGGCTTACAAACTCCTAATTTTTTTTTTTTTAAATGTTTTTACTAACAAGTCAGAAGAATATCTAGTTTCTTGTTCTTTAGCAGTTTTCCTAGATATAAGTTTTATTTTTGTGGTCTATTTTCGATGCTAATTTGTTTTTGGCTTTAATTGTGTCTGCTGCAAATGACAAAATGTTTTTATACAAGTGTACCTATCGTGATCTCTTTTATGTTTTTTAAAAGCAAATACTATATTTTAAATTCTGGAATTTAAAATCATGTGAGATTTGAAATCTTTTTACATGTTTGGTTGCAGGGGCGGAACATTATAGAGACAAAAGGGGGTATCCGCTCCCGCTCCCCATCGATTTTGGAAGAAAAAAAAATTTACACTAAAAAAAAAAAATTTACGAAAATATAAGATTTTTTTTAGTGTTTACCCCCGTCGATTAGTTTCGCCCCCTCTCGAGTCGGGGTCAAGTTCCGCTACTGTTTGGTTGGTAGTTTCTCTACAAAGAACTTTAGTATGAATGACATAACCCTTATAAATATTATATACTATAAAACATTAGCGTTAGTAAAACCTATATAAAACACAATTCTTTTTATGGCACAAAACAAGAAAGTAAATAAAAATTATCATTGATTATATAAATAATGCATAGTACAGAAGAGTGCACATGATAACACACCATGCCACAAATGAAAGCATAATATGAACACTTGAGCTATACAACATTGACCAAAAACCAAGACCTAACCATTCTAAATAGGTAACCACATTAATCATTAATCATATATACTAAGAGCCCTCCCAACGATTAGGCCTTGGCCACCGCCCACCCCGCCGCCCTGCTGGGCGCCGATGGCAGCCCACCGCCCAGGCGTCCGCCCAGCATTTCGTATTCTTCATCATGCTTTTTAATTTTAAAGTTGGACGAGTAAAATGGCTAGGAGAAAAAATAAAAAAATAAAAAATACCCCCCAACAGATATAGAAAGGCTAGGTTTTTTTTTTACTCTATATATACACACTCCAATTCATTTTTAACACACGTATTCACTTATCTATTTCACTCTCTCAACCTACACTATCATTTTATCAATCTTTTTTTTTCTTTACCAAAAATATGAATCCAAATTACGATCCTGAACTAAGCGTTTTATTAACGATCACAAATACAACAAATGCTAGTGATACTCGCGCACTCGAATTACTTGAGGCATTGGATGAGTTAAGCGATGATGAAGAAGTTGTCCCCATACCAAGAGCACCTCGAAGATATTTACATATAGATCGTGAAAGCCGCGCAAGAGCTTTATATAATGATTATTTTTTCGACAATCCCATGTTTCCGGATGATTATTTTTGTAGAAGGAATCGAATGAGCAAACCTTTATTTCTTCGTATATGTCAAGGTATATTGAATTTTTCTCAAACTCCGATTCCCGAATATTTTACTTACTTTCATCAAAAACGTGATGCCGCCGGATTACTTGGTTTTAATATTGTTTAAAAAGTAACATCTGTCATACGTCAACTAGCATATGCTACTTCGGCCGATCTTTTTGATTAATATTTGCATATGGGTGAACAAACCGCATATGATTGTTTAAACAATTATTGCAAATGTGTTTTTCATTTGTACGCTACTGAATATTTGAGAAAACCAACTGCACAAGATGTGCAACGTTTGACCACTAAACATGCTCAAATACATGGTTTTCCGGGGATGTTAGGACGTCTCAATTGTATGCATTGGAGATGGAGAAATTGTCCAGCCAATTATGCTTGAAGCGGTAGCCTCGTACGATGGATGATTTTGGCACACTTATTTTGGACCTGCGGGTTCAAATAATGATATCAACGTACTTAATCAATCTGATTTGTTTACCGAGTTATTAGCTGGTGAAGCTCCACCTTTTACGTTTACGGTTAACGAGTGTACGTTTAATAAGAGTTATTATTTGGCGGATTGAATTTAGCCGGAATGGGCAACATTAGTGAAGTCGTTTAGATACCCGATAGACCCGAAACAATCAAAATTCTCAAAGTACCAAGCATCGGCAAAAAAGATATTGAACGAGAATTTGGAGTACTACAAGGTCGATGGATCATTGTTCAACATCCAGCAAGACCGTATTACACCCGCAAAATTAAAAGGATTGTGTTAACATGTATCATATTAAATAATATGATAACCGAGGACAACGGCCGTGCATTTTGTGGGCTCGAGGAGAATTATCGTCCAATTCGACGTGCACGAAGAACATTCCAAGAAAGAGTCGAGGCGCATATGCGGATGGACGCAGAATTAAGAGATGTGGGCATTCATTGACTACTACGAGATATGTTTGTAGAACACGTGTATAATCTTCCACCTCATTATCGAATTCGACATGATCCGACAAATAATCCAAACAATCAAGCCGAGGCAGAACCTTCACACATTCCCGATGACGAAGAAGAAGACGACGTTGAAGAAGAAGGCGAAGAGTAGTTTTTTTAATTTTAATGTAATTTTATTTTTCAAATTTTAATGTAATTTTTATTTTAAATTATTGTAATGTTTTTAATTTTCAATAAAAGTTTAGTTTTATTTAAATAAATACGTAGTATTGTTTAGGAAAAAATTAAAAGTAATAAAAAAAAATATGGAAGAAATGTGTAACTGTTGGAGAGTGTTTAGTCACGAGTTTAATCTTAGAAAGGAAGTGCTGATGTGGCGCTAAGGTGGCATCTAGTCTTGGAGGATTTAGACATAACCATTGAGAACATTCTAACTGTGATGAGGTTTATTTACTATTCACAAGGGCATCATTAATCATACATATTAATTGTGATGAGGTTTATTACTATTCACGAGGGCATTAACCATTAACCAATATATACTAATTGTGATGAGGTTTATTTACCGTTCACGAGGGCATAATTATTATCATATATACTAATTGTCCTGAAATTTATTACTACTCATGAGGCATAATTTTAATTTCACATTTTTAACCCTTTTTAAAGCCCATCATTATCACTTGCTCGGGTAGGGTTTAATGTATCCAAAACAAAAAACAATAGAATTTGTTAACATATACATATAATGTCAAAGAAATAACTTTATACAAAAATAAAATTTAGTGTAAGATGAAGCAGAGTAGGTACGGCCGGCGGAGAGACGGGGACGGACGGCAGAAGCCAAAGAAGTCACTGGGAACAATGGAGGTGATGCAACTGGGAGCACGGTTGGCTTTTAAGAGTAACACCCATGTTAATTGCTTGGCGTTTTTGTAATGGTGTCTAAGTGAAACGATGTAGTATAAAAAACATCATATTCTGATGATGGTTCATTTGAAATATGCAAAGTTAACCATTCTGTTGTGTCAGAATAATCAACAACCATCAGGACAAAAAAATACCTATAATTCAACAAAACTTCAAACTCACACACTAATCACCATTGAAGATTAAAGATCATTAGTACAGAACAAACCTTCAGATACAAAGCAGTTCGCGAAGCAGCCATAACCTAACATTTTATGTCTAGTCAGCTGCTACCAGATTTTCATGTAAAAATCAGTAGTCAAGAAAAAATGGCAGATATAAAGAAATGCTGCAAAATAACTTTTCAATCCATTTTCTGTTAGCAACATCAAACGTAATTTTTTACTGAAATACAACCCAAATATGTTCGTTTTCTTACATTTACACAACCAGGTCAAAAGACATATCTTTAAAAAGGTTCGACAAAATTATACAGCCCGGGTTGGTTCCTATTGCATTAAAATTATACAGCCCACGGACCTGAAACCAAAACAGAAAATGACAATTTGGTACCAAAAGTTGCCATTTTTGATAAAGAAATCAAGAGCTCGTGACTTGCCAACTAGACGACTGCAATGTTGTAGCAAGTTCATGAAGGCATACACTTGAACAGCTTTGATTCTCATCACATTGGACCTTCATATCATGTGTCATTTTTTTCATGAAAACGTCAACATCTGCACACAAACTAGAAAAGTACGGTTGAACCGTAGCCCTGTTTGATGGAGGCAGCTGTGCAAGTAAATCTTCAATGCTTTGCAACTGATAAATTTTTTTTTTTTTTTTCGAAAAGCAAAAATGAATTAACACAAGCCCGCTAAGGGGGGAAACCCGTACAATCAAACGAGACCAACTCGAACAACGAAATACGAGGAAGTTGCAGAGAAAGCAACTACTAAACTATACATTACACAAGACACGACCATGGATTCGAGATCCAACCTAGCCAATCCAATCTATGATTCTTTAAGCGAGTAGAAATCCATTCGAATGATTTGAGTTGGATTTCCATCAAACCCGACGGACCACACCAAGACGAATTAGAGAACACCTTTTGATTTCGATTCTTCCATATCAAATAACCGCACGTCCACTCCAAAGCTTGCCAAATACTTGACCAAAGCGGGGATAGAGGGCGGTTGCAATTGCCTCTAAACAATTCATTAATACTCAAGTTTGAAACCACCCCTAAGCCCCACCATTTATAAACACGAACCCAAATATCCATCGCATAACGACAAAAAATTAGCGAGTGCTCAATAGATTCCACATTGTCATCACACAAAGGGCACCTTACGGAGTCCAAGTCAATACCTCTTTTATCAAGTTCGGTACGTACCGGGATCCGCCTTTTTAATGCTCTCCATATGAAGATCGCAACTTTAGAAGGGACCAAATTATTCTTCAAAAATTCTTCATTGTTTGCATGAGACCCGAAGTTGAGAATCTTTTCATCCAAAACAAAAGCTAGCTTCTTTGTAGAAAATAAGCCGTTACCCGCTAGGTTCCATATCCACGAATCCTTGGCCTTATCCTGTTTTACATAATCGTTTAGTAGAGCCATAAGAGAGTCGAGTTCATTGATGGCCCGACCCGAAACATCTCTTTTCCACCGAAAGTTACAAACGAAACTATGATCCATCCAAGTAATCCATCCAAGTTACAAATAACCGCACGTCCACTCCAAAGCTTGCAACTGATAAATAATGTTAAGAGCTTTATCATTCTTTTTGTTGATCTGCACAAACAGATCGTTCCAAGAATTCTCGATTCTTTCCCCAATTCTCGAACCTCCTACTTTATACCTATATTATAAATTATTATTTATCCCATCACTAACACCAAAAACACCCACCACGCTTTACCGGCTTCTACACTGCGCTCAAACAGTAGGACCCACATAAGCCACTACTGTGCTACATTTTTATTTTTTTGTCTCCAACGATAAAAGAAGCAACTTTCTTAAAAGGAACAACCCTTCAATGCTACCAAAAGATGTCGAAAAATATTTTTTTTTACAAAATAGATCAACTAACTTTAACGTTAAAAGAAGCAACTTTCACAAAAGGAACAACCCTTCAATGTTAGATGTCGGAAAAAATTCTTTTTTACAAAATAGATCTACAAAAGGAAAGACTTTTTTTTTTAACTCGCATTCAAAACGGAGCTCCCGGCGCAAAGCGAGGGCTCCACAACTAGTTCGGACTAATAAAATCAACTCACAACCGTGAATTTCACAGTGGCTTTGTCACAGACGCCCCACCCACGAATTAGAGTCACGCCTTGTTACTTGAATTTGGGGAGTGGGTTTGGTGCCACATCACCACCCACGCCATAGCTTTGTTATTGTAACAAATGGTCTAAAATGCAAATTTAACCATTTTGTCTGTCACAGAATAATGAGTAACCATTTAAGACAAAAAATAACCTATAATTCAACAAAACACTGAAGTCAAAAACTAATCACCATTAAAGATCATTAGTATACATCCAACCATAATTGAACAGAACAAACCTTCAGATACAAATCAGTTCACGAAGCAGCCATAAAACGTAATATTTTACTGCAAAATTTATATACAAATCAATACTTAACGAAAAAATGGCATATATATAGAGAAATGCTGCAAAATCCATTTTCAATCCATTTACTGTTACCAACAATAAAACGTAATATTTTACTGAAATACAACCCAAATAACTTCTTTTCTTACATTCACACAACCACGTCGAACGACACACCGTTAAAAAGGTTCCACAAAAATAAACAGCCTGGGGTTGGTGTCTGTTGCATTGAATTTACAAAAGAAAAAGAACTTGGGACCTGAAATCAAAATAGAAAAAGACAATATAGCACCAAAAGTTGGCATTTTGATTATAGGTTATCACTTGAAGAATACAAAGAAATCATGACGGCTGCAATGTTGTAGCAAGTTCATGAAGGCATACACTTGAACGGCTTTGATTCTCATCACATTGGATCTTCATATCATTTGTCATATTTTTCATGAAAACGTCAACTTCTGCACACAAACTAGAAAAGTATGGTTTAACCGTAGCCCTGTTTAAAGGAGGCAGTTCTGCCAGTAAGCCTTCAATATTTTTCAACTTATAAATAATGTTAAGAGCTTTATCATTCTTTTGGTTGATCTGCACAATCAGATCTTTCCAAGAATTCTCGATTCTTTCCCCAATTTGCGGCTGATTTGGCTCCTCTAGTTGTGGGTCCCCATCTACATAAGGAGTTGCGTTGGCGTTTTCTATGGGTGCTTTTTCTCGATCTATCTGATCCTCATTGGTCTCAATATTAGCTTCCTCTTCCTCTTCCTCTAGACACAGCCATAAGTCGGTCATAAGTTCTCTTGCACGAGTGGTATTCTTTGTTGCAATAATCTCCTGCAAATTAATCGAGTTCATTGTACACAGACGTATAATTATTATTATAGAGAATGTTTGTTCTTACTTGTAAACTATTACTACAAACACACTCCATAATGAAAATGTGCCACAAGATCAAAGGATGCCAATTGAAAATGGCAGACCTTTCGATTGAAAACTAACTTCAGGGTATGACTTATTATGTTCCAAGGTTGCAAAAATAGCTACTTTTTAGGGAGAGTACTCGGTCGGGAATTTAGAGGAGTAATCGAAAACTCGGGGAGTAATCGGATTGAACTTTTTATACATTTAAATAATAAAATTCGTAATAATGTGTAGATATACAAGAAATCTAAAACTCTATTTTAATTTGTTCAAGAACTCTAAAATTCTATTTTAATTTAAACATAAACATAAACTTCATTTGTTCAAGAACTCTAAAATAAATTCTAAAATACTAAAATTTTAGAAATGAATTCTAAAATTCTATTGACATAAATTGTCTAAAATTCTCATTGACCGATGTTGACCAATTAATTACTCTCGGATCGCCCGGTTCCAGAAAGGGAATAATCGGGGAGTTATTGGCATTAATCGGGGAGTTATACAAAAGTGTTATGTTCATTGCTTGTTATACCAAAAACTGGTTTTTGAAATGTTCTATTATATTTTAAGCCCTAATATAGGAAATAATAAGATTACTTATTCCAAATAGTGACATGTACGTATATGGCTCTACAGACGCATTACTAACATTTCCCATATTAGTCATTAAATATTTTGCATCAAGTATCATCCATAGCAGACACAAATATATAAATATATACCTCGCGTGAAACCATTGTAATGTTGGCCCCTGTACAACCATCTAGTAAATAATTTTTTACTTCAGTGGATATAGTAACTTTCTTTTTTGGAAGTTCATGCTTTTCAACTTTTACAGGATAAATTGACACATTCTTTAAGTTCACAAATGGAGAAGGTTGATGCAAAATTAGTTCCACGGACGATGACAAAAGCTGCAAAATATATAATAAAACAATAACATTTCAGTGTGATCCTCATAATTATATATTGATTTCCCAATCTAATGAGCTTGTATTGTTTTATAAACTGATCAACTGAATATGAAAATGAATATGATAATACGGTTACCAAATACCTCAATAACTTCCAAGTTGAGTTTAAGAGACTTGACAGTATGTAGCTGTTCAAGCAGATACACAATTGAATCAACATGACAAATGTGCGGGTTGGAAATACATATATCCGCCTTCTCCAATAATTGGAAACCGTCTGTATTAAGCTTCAAGGAACGCCAACCTTTACAGACCAATGATCTAAGGTTGGGAGTAGAAACCACATAAAGACAATCGGACCATTTCATTATAGTGAGATTCTCGAGTTGAGGTGCAACCACATTGATTACCTTCGCATTCGAGTCTACATAATCAAGTGTGAGATTAGATAGTTGAGGATGGCAGATGGTAAAACCATTCGAACACATTGTTTTAAAATTCTTTAATGTGATATTCTTCAAGTTTGCACACTTGGAGAAAATACCAATGTCTTTCTCCGTATTGACATCAGAAAAAGTGACATTATCGAGATGCAATGTTGTTAAGGCCGGTAATTCAAAACTTGACGTCGGGTTAATGTAAACCGCATCACCAAATCTCCACATCCTCCGTGACCCATCGTATTTCGTTTTTAAACTGAGATGTTTTACGGAGCGGGAGTTAAATAGTGAAAGAGGAAATTCAAATTCGTTCTCAAACAAGCATGTCACAGTCATTTGTTGGACATTGTGAGAGACTGCATAGTTCACCAATCTTTTTACAAAAACTTGGCTAACTTTTCCACGAAATTCGAGTTTGAGAGACGACACTTCTGCCTCATTATTGCGGCCAGACAAAACATGGTTAACAAATTTGGAGAATATGGGCAACTTATCAAAATCTTTACTTGAAAAATCAAGATAAGGCATTGAAGTCCAGGTATATTTCCATCTAGATGATAAAGCACTTGTTTGCACAACACGTTTTGTGCCAATAAAAGAGAGAATTTTGTGAATCAGACCTTCCGGTAAGCTGCTTAGTCTATCAATATCATCATTCATTTTCTGTTGTTTAGAGCTAGAATCCATTTTGTCCCCCAATTTACCTATATACATATACATATAGTCATACATCTCTTGAAAAATAATTTTAAGATCTTTCGTTGTTTCTATAGCAATGTTTACAAGTATATATATTCATTATTTATCATGTTCCCTTTTTTAACTCAGAAATTAGCATTCTGATAACAATACAAGAACAAGAATATGCTTAAAAACTTTATATGTAAATTCATACAGTTATAACAACACACCCATAGATATATATACATATATGAAAAAAATCAAAATACTTAACAAAGCCTTAAAATCGAAACCCTAGAAAAATCGCTAAGAAATAAAACCTTGAAAAATAACCCTAACCTGTAAGGATCGAAGAGGCAAGATGGCAATTCAATGGATTCTGTTAGCTTGTTCTTATACTTGGCAGCAGCAACTATCAGTCGGTGATTTTGATTCGGACGTAAATAGAAGAAAAGGATTGTGGGCAGTTGAGTATTTTGTACAGTAATTATTTTCTACTGCTGCATTTGGGAGAGAAACGCTTTAGGATTGAAAGGAGTTTAATGTTTCAAAAAGTCTTTTTTTAGAAAATACTCCATAACAAAGTTTGCTGATGAAATTATACAACTAACCAAAAAAAATTAATTAAAAATGCTACATGTTAATTTTTACCGGATTTGCAACTAATTTTCAATCATGCACTCTTCTGTTCACCAAATTGAAATCAAAATCATTCGGAAGAAAAAAATAATAATATACCCTTTATTAAAAAAAAAGTGATTTTCATATTATCTTTCTGATCAATTTGCCCATTTTAATTTTGTGGCAGTTCAAAACTATAATCATAGAATGAAAATTCAATGAGTTTTTTGATGTTATGCGAGGTGTATATGAAATAGCTTATATTTTACTAGGAAGTACTATTAAATACGATACAATTTTACACAAGATATTTATTTATTTATAGAATGTATATACCTAAACCTTGCTACAACACTTATAGGCAGTGTACCTAATCGTACAGTACTGTAGTTTTTAGTAAGTCCGGTTCGTTCCACAGGGAAATCTTTTAAACAAAGCTTAACGCTATATTAATTTTATTTTATAAAAATACAAATATATATAAGTAATATTATTATTATAAAAAGGGGGTTTTACCGTTTAATGACCGGTTTGTCGATTTTAAGAACTTTAGTCGCAGTTAAAACCTAATGTAAAATATAAAAGACTTAATTTAAAGCGTAAAGTAAATAACGATAATGAAATTGCTATAAATAAAAGTGCGATAAAATAAAATTACGATAATTAAAGATTACGAAAATTAAAAGTGCAATTAAATACAATGACAATAAATAAAAATGTAATAATTAGAAGTGCAATTAAATATGAAAATAAAGGAATTATGCTTATTTAAACTTCCGTAATCATGATGTTTGACGTGTTGATTTTTAGTTTTATGCCCATGGGTTAATTGTCCTTTGTCCTGGATTATTTAATATGTCCGTCTGGTTTTTGTCCATAACAGTCCATCAGTCATAAATATAAAGTGCGAGTATCCTCGTCAAATTATCCTTATACCCGAAGTCAAATATTCCAACTAATTGGGGACTTAAACTGTAACAAGATCTTAATACTTTGTTTAATAATTACACCAGGATATCGACTGCGTGTAACCCAAGGTTTTAATACTTTGTTATCAATTATGTCAAGTGTCCTTGTACATAATTTCACCCCTGTTTTAATAATTCCATAGACTATTAATCAATTCCCGTGTCCGGTTAAATGAACGATTATTCGTACATATAAATATCCCGCCCATCGTGTCCGATCGAGTGTATGTGGTTATATATAGGTACATCCAATTGTAAATCTTTATATTAAATTTAACAAACTATCATTTAGTTAAACAAATATAAAGCCCATTAATAGCCCATAGTCTAATTTCCACAAATGTCGTTCTTTTGTCCAAACTCCAATTATGGTACAAAGCCCAATTACCCAATTTTAGTATTTAGCCCAACATCATGATTACTTCGTTTTAAATAAGCATAATAATAACTTAGCTACGAGACATTAATGTAAAAAGGTTGAACATAACTTACAATGATTAAAAATAGCGTAGCGTTACACGGACAGAATTTCGACTTACACCCTTACAATATGCGCTAACATACCCTTATTATTATAATTAAAATTAAAATTAAAATTATATATATATATATATATATATATATATATATATATATATATATATATACGTTGAGAGTTGGATGGATGGATATATATCTTTTTTTGATGCACCAAACTGCGACTTTTATACGCATGTGGGCTGGAAAAGGGCCTCATGCGATCGCATGGGCTTTGCCCTTCAAGGCCATGCGATCGCATGGCCAGCTGGGGAGGCTCAAAAGTCTTTGTTTCTTCTACCGACGGTTTATAAATAATAATATAATATATAAATAATTATAAGAATTATTTAAATGTTATATTTTATTTATGTGCATAGTTGACTTTTAATTTTTAGTCCGTTGCGTCAAGCGTTGAGAGTTGACTCTGGTCCCGGTTCCGGATTTTCGAACGTCATTGTGTACAATTTAATATCTTGTACTTTGCGTTTTGAATCTTGTACTCTTGTAATTTTGAGACGTTTCTTATCAATAATTGGAACCTCTTTGATTGTACTTTGTACTTTTGAGCTTTTTGGTCGTTTACGTCTTCAATTCGTCGAATCTGTCTTTTGTCTTCACCTTTTATTATTTAAACGAATATCACTTGTAAATAGAACAATTGCAACTAAAAGCTTGTCTTTTTGAGGGATAATGCTATGAAATATATGTTTATTTTTAGCATTATCAAATATTCTCACACTTGAGCGTTGCTTGTCCTCAAGCAATATAGTCTTGAAATACTAGAATCACCTCTTTATTCTTCACACTTTGTACATCAGTGATTTCTATACGGCGGTATAAACAATGGTAGTAACGATGTGGTTTACAGTCCCACATGACTATAAAATTTAGATCCTTTAAGGAAATTGGATCTTTATGAAAACATTTGATCTTTTGAAAATTAAATCTAGTTTTTACCCTAGATAAGTTTTCCGGAATAACCCTTCACCGGTGTTTGCAAATTCTTTTTGTGGGTTTGGTGGGTTTCAGATTTGAAAATTTTAGCTCAAAACTTGTGGTTTTGTGTCACCCACTTGCAAACCTTGTATTAGGAAAGCAACACGTCCAGTTTACTTGTTCCGTATATTACCTTTCGGTAAACTACCGTCCGGTTGTAAAGGAAAGCGTTGAATAAGCAACTGTTAAGGCAATGTCCCCTGACATGCTTTTAATTATGGTCTTATAACGTGTCGGATGCAATTACTATCCTTTGTAGGAGCAATAGTAAAGCTCACCCTTATAATTTTTCGGTCTGGCACAAGGTCCTGTCTTTGACCATGCTATGCAACCACCGTTCTTATGGTTGACACCCGATTAGGTTCAGGTGACCTAATGAATTCCAGGTGAATTCCTAGGATTTTACGTTCAATGGTAATGAACGCATTGAAAATGGATTTTCAGAAAACAAATCGGTTTGTAATTTTGATCAAAATATTTTCTCGTTCAAGCTCGAGTTTAGATATCATTGAATTCCATGAGTTTGTAATTCTCAATCTTTAAGGTCAATCTCAAGGATTGAGTAATATCAGTCTTAAAAGCTGATTTTTGATCTTTAAGGAGATTATCCTTTCTGGGGATTTGATTCATTAGTCTTATCAAGCTAATTTGCACGGCGCCCTCCCCATTTTACAAAACAGATCCTCTCATGGTTAGGATAAGTCTGACCACATGGCGACCCTGTTTGATGCTGAGGTCCGTGGATTTCCAGTCGATTTTAGAGATGACTTTTCTAGATTTTTCGTCAACCTACAGCTGGTCTGGACGATAACTTCTTGACCTAAATCAAGAAGCGCGTGTATTTTTCGGAAGACTTTACTTCCTTGTAATGATGGAATTGATTCATCGTGTAGATCAATCTATTCTTTCAAAAGTATTACAATAAATCGGGTAAAATAGTTAATTTAGTCCAAGGCAAAAGTATCTTCAGTTATTTGTAACAGAAATATGTGACATATGTTTTAAAATAACTTGGTAAATTTTCCCACACTTGGCTTTTATTTTGTTTTATTTGCCTTTTTATTGTCCTCTATTCCATTTTAAATGAATTCTAACATTTTGGTTTGTTTTTCAATTTATGTCCTTTCCAGGGTAACAATAATTTTGGTGTTAACACCTAGTTTTATCGTTCATAAATATGTATAAACATGATTTTGAATTCATTTTACAGAAAGGTTGTGTTCTTGAGCAATTTGGGGTTTTTTGATATAAACAGGGTATGGCTAATTTTTGTCATGAATTATTGCTAAATTGAGTAGTGTAACATGTTTAGGTAGTTAAATGATCCAAACATTGATCCTAAACATGATTTTTGAAGATTAAAGTGGACTTTTTAAGTCCAAAATTCATGAACTTGATTAATTTGATATATTTGCCATTTGAGACTTGTTTAATTGTTAGTAATGACTATTTTGACATGTTATTTGAGTTAAATGCTTATGAACTTTGTCTACATTTTCATATGTGCTTATTTAAAAAAGTGTAGAATTGTGAAAAAAATTGTGAAAATGTGTATATGTTTAATTTTGATTTAACATGTTATTGTGATTGTTTTAAGTTGTTATTTTGCTAACACTAATGCATATTTGGATGCACAAATTTTGTGTTTAATGTGTTTTGCAGAGAGCCGATACTGGAGGTTCAGGATCATCATCATCTAGACGACCTGCTCCAGCACCAGAACCAGAACCAGAAATGCAACACGAGCCAGAACCCGAACAAGAACCACAACAGGAACCACAACAACAGCCTGATCAACACGTACCTTATTATGATCCGGTATAGTTTGTTAATGAATTCATAGTATTTCCGATGAGGCCGGCTGAAATGTCCCGTTCTTATTGATTAAAAACGTTCCATATTAATTGATTTCGTTGCGAGGTTTTGACCTCTATATGAGACGTTTTTCAAAGACTGCATTCATTTTAAAACAAACTATAACCTTTATTTCATCAATAAAGGTTTAAAAAGCTTTACGTAGATTATCAAATAATGATAATCTAAAATATCCTATTTACACCCGACCATTACATAATGGTTTACAATACAAATATGTTACAACAAAATAAGTTTCTTGAATGCAGTTTTTACATAATATCATACAAGCATGGACTCCAAATCTCGTCCTTATTTAAGTATGCGACAGCGGAAGCTCTTAATAATCACCTGAGAATAAACATGCTTTAAACGTCAACAGAAATGTTGGTGAGTTATAGGTTTAACCTATATATATCAAATCATAATAATAGACCACAAGATTTCATATTTCAATACACATCCCATACATAGAGATAAAAATCATTCATATGGTGAACACCTGGTAACCGACATTAACAAAATGCATATATAAGAATATCCCCATCATTCCGGGACACCCTTCGGATATGATATAAATTTCGAAGTACTAAAGCATCCGGTACTTTGGATGGGGCTTGTTGGGCCCGATAGATCTATCTTTAGGATTCGCGTCAATTAGGGTATCTGTTCCCTAATTCTTAGATTACCAGACTTAATAAAAAGGGGCATATTCGATTTCGATAATTCAACCATAGAATGTAGTTTCACGTACTTGTGTCTATTTTGTAAATCATTTATAAAACCTGCATGTATTCTCATCCCAAAAATATTAGATTTTAAAAGTGGGACTATAACTCACTTTCACAGATTTTTACTTCGTCGGGAAGTAAGACTTGGCCACTGGTTGATTCACGAACCTATAACAATATATACATATATATCAAAGTATGTTCAAAATATATTTACAACACTTTTAATATATTTTGATGTTTTAAGTTTATTAAGTCAGCTGTCCTCGTTAGTAACCTACAACTAGTTGTCCACAGTTAGATGTACAGAAATAAATCGATAAATATTATCTTGAATCAATCCACGACCCAGTGTATACGTATCTCAGTATTGATCACAACTCAAACTATATATATTTTGGAATCAACCTCAACCCTGTATAGCTAACTCCAACATTCACATATAGAGTGTCTATGGTTGTTCCGAAATATATATAGATGTGTCGACATGATAGGTCGAAACATTGTATACGTGTCTATGGTATCTCAAGATTACATAATATACAATACAAGTTGATTAAGTTATGGTTGGAATAGATTTGTTACCAATTTTCACGTAGCTAAAATAAGAAAAATTATCCAATCTTGTTTTACCCATAACTTCTTCATTTTAAATCCGTTTTGAGTGAATCAAATTGCTATGGTTTCATATTGAACTCTATTTTATGAATCTAAACAGAAAAAGTATAGGTTTATAGTCAGAAAAATAAGTTACAAATCGTTTTTGTAAAGGTAGTCATTTCAGTCGAAAGAACGACGTCTAGATGACCATTTTAGAAAACATACTTCCGCTTTGAGTTTAACCATAATTTTTGGATATAGTTTCATGTTCATAATAAAAATCATTTTCACAGAATAACAACTTTTAAATCAAAGTTTATCATAGTTTTTAATTAACTAACCCAAAACAGCCCGCGGTGTTACTACGACGGCGTAAATCCGGTTTTACGGTGTTTTTCGTGTTTCCAGGTTTTAAATCATTAAGTTAGCATATCATATAGATATAGAACATGTGTTTTGTTGATTTTAAAAGTCAAGTTAGAAGGATTAACTTTTGTTTGCGAACAAGTTTAGAATTAACTAAACTATGTTCTAGTGATTACAAGTTTAAACCTTCGAATAAGATAGCTTTATATGTATGAATCGAATGATGTTATGAACATCATTACTACCTTAAGTTCCTTAGATGAACCTACTGGAAAAGAGAAAAATGGATTTAGCTTCAACGGATCCTTGGATGGCTCGAAGTTCTTGAAGCAGAATCATGACACGAAAACAAGTTCAAGTAAGATCATCACTTGAAATAAGATTGTTATAGTTATAGAAATTGAACCAAAGTTTGAATATGATTATTACCTTGTATTAGAATGATAACCTACTGTAAGAAACAAAGATTTCTTGAGGTTGGATGATCACCTTACAAGATTGGAAGTGAGCTAGCAAACTTGAAAGTATTCTTGATTTTATGTAACTAGAACTTGTAAAATATATGAAGAACACTTAGAACTTGAAGATAGAACTTGAGAGAGATCAATTAGATGAAGAAAATTGAAGAATGAAAGTGTTTGTAGGTGTTTTTGGTCGTTGGTGTATGGATTAGATATAAAGGATATGTAATTTTGTTTTCATGTAAATAAGTCATGAATGATTACTCATATTTTTGTAATTTTATGAGATATTTCATGCTAGTTGCCAAATGATGGTTCCCACATGTGTTAGGTGACTCACATGGGCTGCTAAGAGCTGATAATTGGAGTGTATATACCAATAGTACATACATCTAAAAGCTGTGTATTGTACGAGTACGAATACGGGTGCATACGAGTAGAATTGTTGATGAAACTGAACGAGGATGTAATTGTAAGCATTTTTGTTAAGTAGAAGTATTTTGATAAGTGTCTTGAAGTCTTTCAAAAGTGTATGAATACATATTAAAACACTACATGTATATACATTTTAACTGAGTCGTTAAGTCATCGTTAGTCGTTACATGTAAATGTTGTTTTGAAACCTTTAGGTTAATGATCTTGTTGAATGTTGTTAACCCATTGTTTATTATAACAAATGAGATGTTAAATTGTTATATTATCATGATATTATGATATATACTATATCTCAGTATGATGTATATACAGTTAAATGTCGTTACAACGATAATCGTTACATATATGTCTCGTTTCGAAATCATTAAGTTAGTAGTCTTATTTTTACATATGTATTTCATTGTTAATACACTTAATAATATATTTACTTATCATTTAACATAATTAACCAAGTGTATCAATATCTTAATATGATTCATATGTACCTAGTAAGACGTTGTTATAACGATAATCGTTATATATATCGTTTTCGAGTTTCTTAAATTAATAGTCTCATTTTTATGTATATAACTCATTGTTAAAATACCTAATGAGATACATACTTATAATAAAAACATGTTAACTATATATATAACCATATATATGTCATCGTATAGTTTTTACAAGTTTTAACGTTCGTGAATCACCGGTCAACTTGGGTGGTCAATTGTCTATATGAAACATATTTCAATTAATCAAGTCTTAACAAGTTTGATTGCTTAACATGTTGGAAACATTTAATCATGTAAATATCAATCTCAATTAATATATATAAACATGGAAAAGTTCGGGTCACTACAGTACCTACCCGTTAAATAAATTTCGTCCCGAAATTTTAAGCTGTTGAAGGTGTTGACGAATCTTCTGGAAATAGATGCGGGTATTTCTTCTTCATCTGATCTTCACGCTCCCAGGTGAACTCGGGTCCTCTACGAGCATTCCATCGAACCTTAACAATTGGTATCTTGTTTTGCTTAAGTCTTTTAACCTCACGATCCATTATTTCGACGGGTTCTTCGATGAATTGAAGTTTTTCGTTGATTTGGATTTCATCTAACGGAATAGTGAGATCTTCTTTAGCAAAACATTTCTTTAAATTCGAGACGTGGAAAGTGTTATGTACAGCCGCGAGTTGTTGAGGTAACTCTAGTCGGTAAGCTACTGGTCCGACACGATCAATAATCTTGAATGGTCCAATATACCTTGGATTTAATTTCTCTCGTTTACCAAATTGAACAACGCCTTTCCAAGGTGCAACTTTAAGCATGACCATCTCTCCAATTTCAAATTCTATATCTTTTCTTTTAATGTCAGCGTAGCTCTTTTGTCGACTTTGGGCGGTTTTCAACCGTTGTTGAATTTGGATGATCTTCTCGGTAGTTTCTTGTATAATCTCCGAACCCGTAATCTGTCTATCCCCCACTTCACTCCAACAAATCGGAGACCTGCACTTTCTACCATAAAGTGCTTCAAACGGCGCCATCTCAATGCTTGAATGGTAGCTGTTGTTGTAGGAAAATTCTGCTAATGGTAGATGTCGATCCCAACTGTTTCCGAAATCAATAACACATGCTCGTAGCATGTCTTCAAGCGTTTGTATCGTCCTTTCGCTCTGCCCATCAGTTTGTGGATGATAGGCAGTACTCATGTCTAGACGAGTTCCTAATGCTTGCTGTAATGTCTGCCAGAATCTTGAAATAAATCTGCCATCCCTATCAGAGATAATAGAGATTGGTATTCCATGTCTGGAGACGACTTCCTTCAAATACAGTCGTGCTAACTTCTCCATCTTGTCATCTTCTCTTATTGGCAGGAAGTGTGCTGATTTGGTGAGACGATCAACTATTACCCAAATAGTATCAAAACCACTTGCAGTCCTTGGCAATTTAGTGATGAAATCCATGGTAATGTTTTCCCATTTCCATTCTGGGATTTCGGGTTGTTGAAGTAGACCTGATGGTTTCTGATGCTCAGCTTTGACCTTAGAACACGTCAAACATTCTCCTACGTATTTAGCAACATCGGCTTTCATACCCGACCACCAAAAATGTTTCTTGAGATCCTTGTACATCTTCCCCGTTCCAGGATGTATTGAGTATCTGGTTTTATGAGCTTCTCTAAGTACCATTTCTCTCATATCTCCAAATTTTGGTACCCAAATCCTTTCAGCCCTATACCGGGTTCCGTCTTCCCGAATATTAAGATGCTTCTCCGATCCTTTGGGTATTTCATCCTTTAAATTTTCCTCTTTTAAAACTTCTTGTTGCGCCTCCTTTATTTGAGTAGTAAGGTTATTATGAATCATTATATTCATAGATTTTACTCGAATGGGTTCTCTGTCCTTCCTGCTCAAGGCATCGGCTACCACATTTGCCTTCCCTGGGTGGTAACGAATCTCAAAGTCGTAATCATTCAATAATTCAATCCACCTACGCTGCCTCATATTCAGTTGTTTCTGATTAAATATGTGTTGAAGACTTTTGTGGTCGGTATATATAATACTTTTGACCCCATATAAGTAGTGCCTCCAAGTCTTTAATGCAAAAACAACCGCGCCTAATTCCAAATCATGCGTCGTATAATTTTGTTCGTGAATCTTCAATTGTCTAGACGCATAAGCAATCACCTTCGTTCGTTGCATTAATAGACAACCGAGACCTTGCTTTGATGCGTCACAATAAATCACAAAATCATCATTCCCTTCAGGCAATGACAATATAGGTGCCGTAGTTAGCTTTTTCTTCAATAACTGAAACGCTTTCTCTTGTTCATCATTCCATTCAAATTTCTTCCCTTTATGCGTTAATGCAGTCAAGGGTTTTGCTATTCTGGAAAAGTCTTGGATGAACCTTCTGTAGTAACCAGCTAGTCCTAAAAACTGGCGTATGTGTTTCGGAGTTTTCGGGGTTTCCCACTTTTCAACAGTTTCTATCTTTGCCGGATCCACCTTAATACCTTCTTTGTTCACTATGTGACCGAGGAATTGAACTTCTTGAAACCAAAATGCACACTTTGAAAACTTAGCGTACAATTCTTCCTTCCTCAATACTTCTAACACCTTTCTCAAATGTTCACCGTGTTCTTGGTCATTCTTTGAGTAAATAAGTATGTCATCAATGAAAACAATGACAAACTTGTCAAGGTATGGTCCACACACTCGGTTCATAAGGTCCATGAACACAGCTGGTGCATTAGTTAAACCAAACGGCATGACCATAAACTCATAATGACCGTAACGTGTTCTGAAAGCAGTCTTTGGAATATCATCTTCTTTCACCCGCATTTGATGATACCCGGAACGTAAGTCAATCTTTGAATAAACAGACGAGCCTTGTAGTTGATCAAATAAGTCGTCGATTCTCAGTAGTGGGTAGCGGTTCTTGATGGTAAGTTTGTTCAACTCTCGGTAGTCGATACACAACCTGAATGTACCATCTTTCTTCTTGACAAACAAAACAGGAGCTCCCCACGGTGATGTGCTTGGTCGAATGAAACCACGCTCTAAAAGTTCTTGTAATTGGCTTTGCAGTTCTTTCATCTCACTGGGTGCGAGTCTGTAAGGAGCACGAGCTATTGGTGCAGCTCCTGGTACAAGATCTATTTGAAATTCAACGGATCGATGTGGGGGTAGTCCCGGTAATTCTTTCGGAAATACATCGGGAAATTCTTTTGCGACGGGAACATCATTGATGCTCTTTTCTTCAGTTTGTACTTTCTCGACGTGTGCTAGAACAGCATAGCAACCTTTTCTTATTAGTTTTTGTGCCTTCAAATTACTAATAAGATGTAGCTTCGTGTTGCCCTTTTCTCCGTACACCATTAAGGGTTTTCCTTTTTCTCGTATAATGCGAATTGCATTTTTGTAACAAACGATCTCTGCTTTCACTTCTTTCAACCAGTCCATACCGATTATCACATCAAAACTCCCTAACTCTACTGGTATCAAGTCAATCTTAAATGTTTCGCTAACCAGTTTAATTTCTCGATTCCGACATATATTATCTGCTGAAATTAATTTACCATTTGCTAATTCGAGTAAAAATTTACTATCCAAAGGCGTCAATGGACAACTTAATTTAGCACAAAAATCTCTACTCATATAGCTTCTATCCGCACCCGAATCAAATAAAACGTAAGCAGATTTATTGTCAATAAGAAACGTACCCGTAACAAGCTCCGGGTCTTCTTGTGCCTCTGCCGCATTAATATTGAAAACTCTTCCGCGGCCTTGTCCATTCGTGTTCTCCTGGTTCGGGCAATTTCTAATAATGTGGCCCGGTTTTCCACATTTATAACAAACTACATTGGCATAACTTGCTCCGACACTACTTGCTCCGCCATTACTCGTTCCGATACCATTTGTTCCTTTCGTTCTATTAACCCCTGGTCCGTAGACCTCACACTTCGCCGCGCTATGACCATTTCTTTTACACTTGTTGCAAAATTTGGTGCAGAACCCCGAGTGATTCTTTTCACACTTTTGGCATAGCTGCTTCTGATTGTTGTTGTTGTTGCGGTTATTATTGTTGTTGAGATGATTGTTGTAGTTGCTGTTGTTGTTGTTGTTGGGCCGTTTGTTGTAGTTGCGATTGTTGTTGCGATTGTTGGGATAATTGTTGCGATTATTGTTGTAATTGCTGTTGTTGTTGTATTGGTGATTCTTATCACCGTTTTCCTCCCACTTTCTTTTGACTTGCTTCACATTGGCCTCTTCAGCAGTCTGTTCTTTAATTCTTTCTTCAATCTGGTTCACTAGTTTGTGAGCCATTCTACATGCCTGTTGTATGGAGGCGGGCTCGTGTGAACTTATATCTTCTTGGATTCTTTCCGGTAATCCTTTCACAAACGCGTCGATCTTCTCTTCCTCATCTTCGAATGCTCCCGGACACAATAGGCACAATTCTGTGAATCGTCTTTCGTACGTGGTAATATCAAATCCTTGGGTTTGTAACCCTCTAAGTTCTGTCTTGAGCTTATTGACCTCGGTTCTGGGACGGTACTTCTCGTTCATCAAGTGCTTGAATGCTGACCACGGTAGTGCGTACGCATCGTCTTGTCCCACTTGCTCTAGATAGGTATTCCACCATGTTAACGCAGAACCTGTGAAGGTATGCGTAGCATACTTCACTTTGTCCTCTTCAGTACACTTACTTATGGCAAACACCGATTCGACCTTCTCGGTCCATCGTTTCAATCCAATCGGTCCTTCGGTTCCATCAAATTCCAAAGGTTTGCAGGCAGTGAATTCTTTGTAGGTGCATCCTACACGATTTCCTGTACTGCTAGATCCAAGGTTATTGTTGGTATGTAGCGCAGCCTGTACTGCGGCTATGTTTGAAGCTAGAAAAGTACGGAATTCCTCTTCATTCATATTCACGGTGTGTCGAGTAGTCGGTGCCATTTCCTTCAAAATAGTCAAATGGAACAAGTTAATCATACAGAATATTAAGAGTAGTTAATAGTATTTCGTAGCATAATATGAACTCATTTATAAAAGCTTTTTCTTCATATTAGCGTTTTATAAGTTTAAATTCGGGTAGTACCTACCCGTTAAGTTCATACTTAGTAGCTAATATACAATTCAACTACTACAATTCTATATGAAAAACTAATTATAATAATATTTCGCGTTCAAACTTTTATACAATATTTTACAAACTTACAATACTGCTTATTTTACATAAAGCTTGAAATATAGCACACAATAACTTTGATACAAGATAGTTGTGAAGATAATTCTAGCTAGTAATCAAGTCGTTCAGCAAAGGCAATAAAGACACGTAATTCATACGTCCAGAAACAAGTCATGCATTCTGGTTTTACTAGGACTACTTCCCATCCTTGGTCTTGTGCAACATAACCGTTATGGCCGTTTATAAGACAGCGTGTTGTAACGTCGTCAAAGGGACGAGGGTTACGTAATGTCCAACAGTCCCGTAATAATCTAAAAACCTCATTTCTTACCCCAATTACCGACTCCGTCACTTGTGGAAACGTTTTGTTTAATAGTTGTAGCCCGATGTTCTTGTTCTCACTTTGGTGAGAAGCGAACATTACTAATCCGTAAGCATAACATGCTTCTTTATGTTGCATGTTAGCCGCTTTTTCTAAATCACGAAGTCCAATATTCGGATATATTGAGTCAAAATAATTTCTTAACCCGTTGCGTAAAATAGCATTTGGGTTCCCCGCAATATATGCGTCAAAGTAAACACATCGTAACTTATGGGTTTCCCAATGTGATATCCCCCATCTTTCAAACGAAAGTCTCTTATAAACCAAGACATTCTTGGAACGTTCTTCGAAAGTCTTACAAACTGATCTCGCCTTAAATAGTTGTGCCGAAGAATTCTGGCCGACTCTAGACAAGATTTCATCAATCATGTCTCCGGGTAGGTCTCTTAAAATATTGGGTTGTCTATCCATTTTGTGTTTTTAAACTGTAAAATAGACAAGAGTTAGATTCATAAAAAAAATACTTATTAATACAAGCAATTTTTACATATATCATAAAGCATAAGAACACTATATTACATATATTACACCACACGAATACAACTATCTTATTCCGACTCGCTCGTTTCTTCTTCTTCGGTTTTGGTTCGTTTTGCCAAGTTTCTAGGGATATATGATGTTCCCCTAATACGAGCCGTCGTTGTCCACATTGGTTTAGAAAAACCTGGTGGTTTAGAGGTTCCCGGGTCATTGTTACAACTTAAGGACTTCGGGGGTTGACGATACATATAAAGTTCATCGGGGTGGGAATTAGATTTCTCTATTTTTATGCCCTTTCCCTTATTATTTTCTTTTGCCTTTTTAAATTCAGTTGGGGTAATTTCTATAACATCATCGGAATTCTCGTCGGAATCCGATTCATCGGAGAATTGGTAATCCTCCCAATATTTTGCTTCCTTGGCGGAAACACCATTGACCATAATTAACTTTGGTCGGTTGGTTGAGGATTTTATTTTACTTAACCGTTTTATTATTTCCCCCACCGGTTCTATTTCTTCATCCGGTTCCGATTCTTCTTCCGGTTCCGATTCTTCTTCCGGTTCCGACTCTTCTTCCGGTTCCTCTTCGGGAACTTGTGAATCAGTCCACAAATCATTCCAATTTACATTTGACTCTTCATTATTATTAGGTGAGTCAATGGGACTTGTTCTAGAGGTAGACATCTATCACATAATATCAAACACGTTAAGAGATTAATATATCACATAATATTCATATGTTAAAAATATATAGTTTCCAACAAAAATGTTAAGCAATCATTTTTAAAGAAAACACGGTCGAAGTCCAGACTCACTAATGCATCCTAACAAACTCGATAAGACACACTAATGCAAATTTTCTGGTTCTCTAAGACCAACGCTCGGATACCAACTGAAATGTCCCGTTCTTATTGATTAAAAACGTTCCATATTAATTGATTTCGTTGCGAGGTTTTGACCTCTATATGAGACGTTTTTCAAAGGCTGCATTCATTTTAAAACAAACCATAACCTTTATTTCATCAATAAAGGTTTAAAAAGCTTTACGTAGATTATCAAATAATGATAATCTAAAATATCATATTTACACCCGACCATTACATAATGGTTTACAATACAAATATGTTACAACAAAATAAGTTTCTTGAATGCAGTTTTTACATAATATCATACAAGCATGGACTCCAAATCTCGTCCTTATTTAAGTATGCGACAGCGGAAGCTCTTAATAATCACCTGAGAATAAACATGCTTTAAACGTCAACAGAAATGTTGGTGAGTTATAGGTTTAACCTATATATATCAAATCATAATAATAGACCACAAGATTTCATATTTCAATACACATCCCATACATAGAGATAAAAATCATTCATATGGTGAACACCTGGTAACCGACATTAACAAAATGCATATATAAGAATATCCCCATCATTCCGGGACACCCTTCGGATATGATATAAATTTCGAAGTACTAAAGCATCCGGTAATTTGGATGGGGCTTGTTGGGCCCGATAGATCTATCTTTAGGATTCGCGTCAATTAGGGTGTCTGTTCCCTAATTCTTAGATTACCAGACTTAATAAAAAGGGGCATATTCGATTTCGATAATTCAACCATAGAATGTAGTTTCACGTACTTGTGTCTATTTTGTAAATCATTTATAAAACCTGCATGTATTCTCATCCCAAAAATATTAGATTTTAAAAGTGGGACTATAACTCACTTTCACAGATTTTTACTTCGTCGGGAAGTAAGACTTGGCCACTGGTTGATTCACGAACCTATAACAATATATACATATATATCAAAGTATGTTCAAAATATATTTACAACACTTTTAATATATTTTGATGTTTTAAGTTTATTAAGTCAGCTGTCCTCGTTAGTAACCTACAACTAGTTGTCCACAGTTAGATGTACAGAAATAAATCGATAAATATTATCTTGAATCAATCCACGACCCAGTGTATACGTATCTCAGTATTGATCACAACTCAAACTATATATATTTTGGAATCAACCTCAACCCTGTATAGCTAACTCCAACATTCACATATAGAGTGTCTATGGTTGTTCCGAAATATATATAGATGTGTCGACATGATAGGTCGAAACATTGTATACGTGTCTATGGTATCTCAAGATTACATAATATACAATACAAGTTGATTAAGTTATGGTTGGAATAGATTTGTTACCAATTTTCACGTAGCTAAAATGAGAAAAATTATCCAATCTTGTTTTACCCATAACTTCTTCATTTTAAATCCGTTTTGAGTGAATCAAATTGCTATGGTTTCATATTGAACTCTATTTTATGAATATAAACAGAAAAATTATAGGTTTATAGTCGGAAAAATAAGTTACAAGTCGTTTTTGTAAAGGTAGTCATTTCAGTCGAAAGAACGACGTCTAGATGACCATTTTAGAAAACATACTTCCACTTTGAGTTTAACCATAATTTTTGGATATAGTTTCATGTTCATAATAAAAATCATTTTCTCAGAATAACAACTTTTAAATCAAAGTTTATCATAGTTTTTAATTAACTAACCCAAAACAGCCCGCGGTGTTACTACGACGGCGTAAATCGGGTTTTACGGTGTTTTTCGTGTTTCCAGGTTTTAAATCATTAAGTTAGCATATCATATAGATATAGAACATGTGTTTAGTTGATTTTAAAAGTCAAGTTAGAAGGATTAACTTTTGTTTGCGAAAAAGTTTAGAATTAACTAAACTATGTTCTAGTGATTACAAGTTTAAACCTTCGAATAAGATAGCTTTATATGTATGAATCGAATGATGTTATGAACATCATTACTACCTTAAGTTCCTTGGATGAACCTACTGGAAAAGAGAAAAATGGATTTAGCTTCAACGGATCCTTGGATGGCTCGAAGTTCTTGAAGCAGAATCATGACACGAAAACAAGTTCAAGTAAGATCATCACTTGAAATAAGATTGTTATAGTTATAGAAATTGAACCAAAGTTTGAATATGATTATTACCTTGTATTAGAATGATAACCTACTGTAAGAAACAAAGATTTCTTGAGGTTGGATGATCACCTTACAAGATTGGAAGTGAGCTAGCAAACTTGAAAGTATTCTTGATTTTATGTAACTAGAACTTGTAAAATATATGAAGAACACTTAGAACTTGAAGATAGAACTTGAGAGAGATCAATTAGATGAAGAAAATTGAAGAATGAAAGTGTTTGTAGGTGTTTTTGGTCGTTGGTGTATGGATTAGATATAAAGGATATGTAATTTTGTTTTCATGTAAATAAGTCATGAATGATTACTCATATTTTTGTAATTTTATGAGATATTTCATGCTAGTTGCCAAATGATGGTTCCCACATGTGTTAGGTGACTCACATGGGCTGCTAAGAGCTGATAATTGGAGTGTATATACCAATAGTACATACATCTAAAAGCTGTGTATTGTACGAGTACGAATACGGGTGCATACGAGTAGAATTGTTGATGAAACTGAACGAGGATGTAATTGTAAGCATTTTTGTTAAGTAGAAGTATTTTGATAAGTGTCTTGAAGTCTTTCAAAAGTGTATGAATACATATTAAAACACTACATGTATATACATTTTAACTGAGTCGTTAAGTCATCGTTAGTCGTTACATGTAAATGTTGTTTTGAAACCTTTAGGTTAATGATCTTGTTGAATGTTGTTAACCCATTGTTTATTATAACAAATGAGATGTTAAATTGTTATATTATCATGATATTATGATATATACTATATCTCAGTATGATGTATATACAGTTAAATGTCGTTACAACGATAATCGTTACATATATGTTTCGTTTCGAAATCATTAAGTTAGTAGTCTTATTTTTACATATGTATTTCATTGTTAATACACTTAATAATATATTTACTTATCATTTAACATAATTAACCAAGTGTATCAATATCTTAATATGATTCATATGTACCTAGTAAGACGTTGTTATAACGATAATCGTTATATATATCGTTTTCGAGTTTCTTAAATTAATAGTCTCATTTTTATGTATATAACTCATTGTTAAAATACCTAATGAGATACATACTTATAATAAAAACATGTTAACTATATATATAACCATATATATGTCATCGTATAGTTTTTACAAGTTTTAACGTTCGTGAATCACCGGTCAACTTGGGTGGTCAATTGTCTATATGAAACATATTTCAATTAATCAAGTCTTAACAAGTTTGATTGCTTAACATGTTGGAAACATTTAATCATGTAAATATCAATCTCAATTAATATATATAAACATGGAAAAGTTCGGGTCACTACACCGGCAGTAGAATACCCAACGATTCCTGAGCACACTTTGCATCCTAATCTGAGATTTGATAGAAGATGGAGAGATTACGAGACATATCAAAGAAACAAATTCAGATTGGTAACTAAAAATGTAGAGGTGCCAAGGGTAATCGATTGGGATCCTTTGGAAAGAGTTCAGCTAGCTAATAGAGTCAGACTGCTACTGATTCAGAGGTACGGGAACTCTTCTTTTACAGATTGGGAACATCTTTTCACCATTCGTATACCTGTATATAAGGAATGGTGTGTTGAGCTCATGAGTACTGTATCACTTGATACAAATATAGTTAGAATAGATGATAGAAGATTTCTTAGGTTTATCCTTGGCGGTAGGATGTACAGAATGTCCATGCTGGACATGGCCAGGGCCTTACAGATATATACTCCTGGTGAGTTGCTACTACCCGATTGTACAAATTTGATTCATTATGGTGAAAGGGTAGATAGCAACTTTGACGCTGACGCCATTTGGAGGCGTATGTCACATTTTGATGTTTTTACACGAGCGGGAGGACACTCCTATATACACATATTTACAGAGCCGAGCTTCGTATCATTCATAGATTTTTGGCTAACTCGATTACACAAAGAGGTAACAATAAAGAAAAAATAACCTTACATGATTTATTCTACCTAAAGTGTATTCGGGATCCTAGAAGCTTTGTCAATATCCCTTACTGTGTTGGTTTTTATTTATCTAAAATGGTAGAAGGAATGCAGGACGGGAGTATGATAGGAGGAGGTATTTTTGTTATTCTCATTGGAGAGTATTTAGGTGTTGATAGGAACCAAGGGGGTCCATTACAGCTTTGTAGAGAACATGTTGAGCCTTTAGGATTGAAAGTTTATGTGGGTGCTAAGGTATTGAAAAATAGACGCAACCAGGCAGTACCCTATGAGGGTCCTCATCCACAGGTAGAAAGGGGCTCAGACGAGGAAATGGAGGAAGCGGAAGACATTAGAGATGTCTTTCGAGATGCTATTCTTGACGTCCACGTTCGTATAGATGAGGAATCAATGACGAACGCGACAAGACATAGTATGTACGAGCAGTGGAACTCCGAGCTAGTATACGAGGATTATAGGCGACGCCAACACGATAGCTGGTTAGTTCATCAGCACCAAATCATGAGCCAGCTATCATATCAGGTACCAAATAACTACGTACCTACTCGACCTGCTCATTTTCCGCCACACAACCCCGAGATCCGACCACCCTTTAACCGGTATGACTATAACCAAGCCTATCAGGACACCTATAACCAACAATGGAACCCACCTGACGAGATGAACTGGAACCCCTATCCAGACTGATTTAGTTCCATTAAGTTATTTTTATGATTTTTATGTTCTTATCTTTTTACTTATTCATGTTTAAACTTATGTTATTGAATATATTATTGTAATTTTTATCATTTTTATTAATATTGTGTACTAATATTTCACATTTAGGATTTGAAAGTGGGATTTTAAGTCCCATTTCAAATTGCCATGCATGTTTGTATTTGTATGTATGTATATTGTCGATTGTACAAAACAGGGTAAAACAGCGCAATTTTCAAAGACTGGCATTAAGTTAAGCAAAAGCTAGTAATTTTGACGACAAAATGAAAAACAAATGTGATGTACCAACAGACGGAATGAACAAATGATGTGCACCATTTATCATTCAGCAAACAAACGCCAATATGTTTGGAAACTTTGGTAAAATTTAATCATTTTTCTACGCTAATCACCCTCAATAATTTAAATTGTTACTGATTTCTTGCAAATGAGGGCATTACAAGATCTTAAGTGTGGGAAGGTGTTAAATTCTTTCGGAATTTTAAAAAAATTTTAACTTAAAACACTTGGTTACCATTAAAAATACTAGTAAAGCAGTAGTTGTATTAGAATCTAGTGCTCTCTGATAATAAAGAACAGCCCTAGTCTTATATACTGACTACCCAATTCTAGTAAAAATTTTCAAAATTTTCAATTAAATGAATTCAAAATCATGTTTATACATATTTATGAATGCTAAAACTAGGTGTTAACACCGAAATTATTGTTACCTCGGAAAGGACATAAATTGAAAAACAAGCCAAAATGTTATAATTCATTTAAAATGGAATAGAGGACAATAAAAAGGCAAATAAAAGAAAATAAAAGCCAAGTGTGGGAAAATTTACCAAGTTATTTTAAAACATATGTCACATATTTCTGTAACAAATAACTGAAGATACTTTTGCCTTGGACTAAATTAACTGTTTTACCCGATTTATTGTAATACTTTTAAAAGAATAGATGGATCTACACGATGAATCAATTCCATCATTACAAGGAAGTAAAGTCTTCCGAAAAAGACACGCGCTTCTTGATTTAGGTCAAGAAGTTGTCGTCCAGACCAGCTGTAGGTTGACGAAAAATCTAGAAAAGTCATCTCTAAAATCGACTGGAAATCCACGGACCTCAGCATCAAACAGAGTCGCCATGTGGTCAGACTTATCCTAACCATGAGAGGATCTGTCTTGTAAAATGGGGAGGGCGCCGTGCAAATTAGCTTGATAAGACTAATGAATCAAATCCCCAGAAAGGATAATCTCCTTAAAGATCAAAAATCAGCTTTTAAGACTGATATTACTCAATCCTTGAGATTAACCTTAAAGATTGAGAATTACAAACTCATGGAATTCAATGATATCTAAACTCGAGCTTGAACGAGAAAATATTTTGATCAAAATTACAAACCGATTTGTTTTCTGAAAACCCATTTTCAATGTGTTCATTACCATTGAACGTAAAATCTTAGGAATTCACCTGGAATTCATTAGGTCACCTGAACCAAATCGGGTGTCAACCGTAAGAACGGTGGTTGCATAGCATGGTCAAAGACAGGACCTTGTGCCAGACAAAAAAATTATAAGGGTGAGCTTTACTATTGCTCCTACAAAGGATAGTAATTGCATCCGACACGTTATAAGACCATAATTAAAAGCATGTCAGGGGACATTGCCTTAACAGTTGCTTGTTCAACGCTTTCCTTTACAACCGGAGGGTAGTTTACCGAAAGGTAATATACGGAACAAGTAAACTGGACGCGTTGCTTTCCTAATACAAGGTTAGCAAGTGGGTGACACAAAACCACAAGTTTTGAGCTAAAATTTTCAAATCTGAAACCCACCAAACCCACAAAAAGAATTTGCAAACACCGGTGAAGGGTTATTCCGGAAAACTTATCTAGGGTAAAAACTAGATTTAATTTTCAAAAGATCAAATGTTTTCATAAAGATCCAATTTCCTTAAAGGATCTAAATTTTATAGTCATGTGGGACTGTAAACCACATCGTTACTACCATTGTTTATACCGCCGTATAGAAATCACTGATGTACAAAGTGTGAAGAATAAAGAGGTGATTCTAGTATTTCAAGACTATATTGCTTGAGGACAAGCAACGCTCAAGTGTGAGAATATTTGATAATGCTAAAACAAACATATATTTCATAGCATTATCCCTCAAGAAAGACAAGCTTTTAGTTGCAATTGTTCTATTTACAAGTGATATTCGTTTAAATAATAAAAGGTGAAGACAAAAGACAGATTCGACGAATTGAAGACGCAAACGACCAAAAAGCTCAAAAGTACAAAGTACAATCAAAGAGGTTCCAATTATTGATAAGAAACGTCTCAAAATTACAAGAGTACAAGATTCAAAACGCAAAGTACAAGATATTAAATTGTACACAAGGACGTTCGAAAATCCGGAACAGGGACCAGAGTCAACTCTCAACGCTCGACGCAACGGACTAAAAATTACAAGTCAACTATGCACATAAATAAAATATAATATTTAAATAATTCTTATAATTATTTATATATTATATTATTATTTATAAATCGTCGGCAGAAGAAACAAAGACTTTTAAGCCTCCCTAGCTGGCCATGCGATCGCATGGCCTTGAAGGGCAAAGCCATGCGATCGCATGAGGCCCTTTTCCAGCCCACATGCCTATAAAAGTCGCAGTTTGGTGCATCAAATATATATATATATATATATATATATATATCCATCCATCCAACTCTCAACGTATATATATATATATATATATATATATATATATATATATATATATATATATATATATATATATATATTTATAATTTTAATTTTAATTTTAATTTTAATTCTAATAATAAGGGTATGTTAGCGCATATTGTAAGGGTGTAAGTCGAAATTCTGTCCGTGTAACGCTACGCTATTTTTAATCATTGTAAGTTATGTTCAACCTTTTTACATTAATGTCTCGTAGCTAAGTTATTATTATGCTTATTTAAAACGAAGTAATCATGATGTTGGGCTAAATACTAAAATTGGGTAATTGGGCTTTGTACCATAATTGGGGTTTGGACAAAAGAACGACATTTGTGGAAATTAGACTATGGGCTATTAATGGGCTTTATATTTGTTTAACTAAATGATAGTTTGTTAAATTTAATATAAAGATTTACAATTGGATGTACCTATATATAACCACATACACTCGATCGGACACGATGGGCGGGATATTTATATGTACGAATAATCGTTCATTTAACCGGACACGGGAATTGATTAATAGTCTATGGAATTATTAAAACAGGGGTGAAATTATGTACAAGGACACTTGACATAATTGATAACAAAGTATTAAAACCTTGGGTTACACGCAGTCGATATCCTGGTGTAATTATTAAACAAAGTATTAAGATCTTGTTACAGTTTAAGTCCCCAATTAGTTGGAATATTTGACTTCGGGTATAAGGATAATTTGACGAGGATACTCGCACTTTATATTTATGACTGATGGACTGTTATGGACAAAAACCAGACGGACATATTAAATAATCCAGGACAAAGGACAATTAACCCATGGGCATAAAACTAAAAATCAACACGTCAAACATCATGATTACGGAAGTTTAAATAAGCATAATTCCTTTATTTTCATATTTAATTGCACTTCTAATTATTACATTTTTATTTATTGTCATTGTATTTAATTGCACTTTTAATTTTCGTAATCTTTAATTATCGTAATTTTATTTTATCGCACTTTTATTTATAGCAATTTCATTATCGTTATTTACTTTACGCTTTAAATTAAGTCTTTTATATTTTACATTAGGTTTTAACTGCGACTAAAGTTCTTAAAATCGACAAACCGGTCATTAAACGGTAAAACCCCCTTTTTATAATAATAATATTACTTATATATATTTGTATTTTTATAAAATAAAATTAATATAGCGTTAAGCTTTGTTTAAAAGATTTCCCTGTGGAACGAACCGGACTTACTAAAAACTACAGTACTGTACGATTAGGTACACTGCCTATAAGTGTTGTAGCAAGGTTTAGGTATATACATTCTATAAATAAATAAATATCTTGTGTAAAATTGTATCGTATTTAATAGTACTTCCTAGTAAAATATAAGCTATTTCATATACACCTCGCATAACATCAAAAACCTCATTGAATTTTCATTCTATGATTATAGTTTTGAACTGCCACAAAATTAAAATGGGCAAATTGATCAGAAAGATAATATGAAAATCACTTTTTTTTTAATAAAGGGTATATTATTATTTTTTTCTTCCGAATGATTTTGATTTCAATTTGGTGAACAGAAGAGTGCATGATTGAAAATTAGTTGCAAATCCGGTAAAAATTAACATGTAGCATTTTTAATTAATTTTTTTTGGTTAGTTGTATAATTTCATCAGCAAACTTTGTTATGGAGTATTTTCTAAAAAAAGACTTTTTGAAACATTAAACTCCTTTCAATCCTAAAGCGTTTCTCTCCCAAATGCAGCAGTAGAAAATAATTACTGTACAAAATACTCAACTGCCCACAATCCTTTTCTTCTATTTACGTCCGAATCAAAATCACCGACTGATAGTTGCTGCTGCCAAGTATAAGAACAAGCTAACAGAATCCATTGAATTGCCATCTTGCCTCTTCGATCCTTACAGGTTAGGGTTATTTTTCAAGGTTTTATTTCTTAGCGATTTTTCTAGGGTTTCGATTTTAAGGCTTTGTTAAGTATTTTGATTTTTTTCATATATGTATATATATCTATGGGTGTGTTGTTATAACTGTATGAATTTACATATAAAGTTTTTAAGCATATTCTTGTTCTTGTATTGTTATCAGAATGCTAATTTCTGAGTTAAAAAAGGGAACATGATAAATAATGAATATATATACTTGTAAACATTGCTATAGAAACAACGAAAGATCTTAAAATTATTTTTCAAGAGATGTATGACTATATGTATATGTATATAGGTAAATTGGGGGACAAAATGGATTCTAGCTCTAAACAACAGAAAATGAATGATGATATTGATAGACTAAGCAGCTTACCGGAAGGTCTGATTCACAAAATTCTCTCTTTTATTGGCACAAAACGTGTTGTGCAAACAAGTGCTTTATCATCTAGATGGAAATATACCTGGACTTCAATGCCTTATCTTGATTTTTCAAGTAAAGATTTTGATAAGTTGCCCATATTCTCCAAATTTGTTAACCATGTTTTGTCTGGCCGCAATAATGAGGCAGAAGTGTCGTCTCTCAAACTCGAATTTCGTGGAAAAGTTAGCCAAGTTTTTGTAAAAAGATTGGTGAACTATGCAGTCTCTCACAATGTCCAACAAATGACTGTGACATGCTTGTTTGAGAACGAATTTGAATTTCCTCTTTCACTATTTAACTCCCGCTCCGTAAAACATCTCAGTTTAAAAACGAAATACGATGGGTCACGGAGGATGTGGAGATTTGGTGATGCGGTTTACATTAACCCGACGTCAAGTTTTGAATTACCGGCCTTAACAACATTGCATCTCGATAATGTCACTTTTTCTGATGTCAATACGGAGAAAGACATTGGTATTTTCTCCAAGTGTGCAAACTTGAAGAATATCACATTAAAGAATTTTAAAACAATGTGTTCGAATGGTTTTACCATCTGCCATCCTCAACTATCTAATCTCACACTTGATTATGTAGACTCGAATGCGAAGGTAATCAATGTGGTTGCACCTCAACTCGAGAATCTCACTATAATGAAATGGTCCGATTGTCTTTATGTGGTTTCTACTCCCAACCTTAGATCATTGGTCTGTAAAGGTTGGCGTTCCTTGAAGCTTAATACAGACGGTTTCCAATTATTGGAGAAGGCGGATATATGTATTTCCAACCCGCACATTTGTCATGTTGATTCAATTGTGTATCTGCTTGAACAGCTACATACTGTCAAGTCTCTTAAACTCAACTTGGAAGTTATTGAGGTATTTGGTAACCGTATTATCATATTCATTTTCATATTCAGTTGATCAGTTTATAAAACAATACAAGCTCATTAGATTGGGAAATCAATATATAATTATGAGGATCACACTGAAATGTTATTGTTTTATTATATATTTTGCAGCTTTTGTCATCGTCCGTGGAACTAATTTTGCATCAACCTTCTCCATTTGTGAACTTGAAGAATGTGTCAATTTATCCTGTAAAAGTTGAAAAGCATGAACTTCCAAAAAAGAAAGTTACTATATCCACTGAAGTAAAAAATTATTTACTAGATGGTTGTACAGGGGCCAACATTACAATGGTTTCACGCGAGGTATATATGTATATATTTGTGTCTGCTATGGATGATACTTGATGCAAAATATTTAATGACTAATATGGGAAATGTTAGTAATGCGTCTGTAGAGCCATATACGTACATGTCACTATTTGGAATAAGTAATCTTATTATTTCCTATATTAGGGCTTAAAATATAATAGAACATTTCAAAAACCAGTTTTTGTTATAACAAGCAATGAACATAACACTTTTGTATAACTCCCCGATTAATGCCAATAACTCCCCGATTATTCCCTTTCTGGAACCGGGCGATCCGAGAGTAATTAATTGGTCAACATCGGTCAATGAGAATTTTAGACAATTATGTCAATAGAATTTTAGAATTCATTTATAAAATTTTAGTATTTTAGAATTTATTTTAGAGTTCTTGAACAAATGAAGTTTATGTTTATGTTTAAATTAAAATAGAATTTTAGAGTTATTGAACAAATTAAAATAGAATTTTAGATTTCTTGTATATCTACACATTATTACGAATTTTATTATTTAAATGTATAAAAAGTTCAATCCGATTACTCCCCGAGTTTTAGATTACTCCTCTAAATTCCCGACCGAGTACTCTCCCTAAAAAGTAGCTATTTTTGCAACCTTGGAACATAATAAGTCATACCCTGAAGTTACTAGGAAATACTATTAAATACGATACAATTTTACACAAGATATTTATTTATTTATAGAATGGATATACCTAAACCTTGCTACAACACTTATAGGCAGTGTACCTAATCGTACAGTAGTGTAGTTTTTAGTAAGTCCGGTTCGTTCACAGGGAAATCTTTTAAACAAAGCTTAACGTTATATTAGTTTTATTTTATAAAAATACAAATATATATAAGTAATATTATTATTATAAAAAGGGGGTTTTTACCGTTTAATGACCGGTTTGTCGATTTTAAGAACTTTAGTCGCAGTTAAAACCTAATGTAAAATATAAAAGACTTAATTTAAAGCGTAAAGTAAATAACGATAATGAATTTGCGATAAATAAAAGTGCGATAAAATAAAATTACGATAATTAAAGATTACGAAAATTAAAAGTGCAATTAAATATAATGACAATAAATAAAAATGTAATAATTAGAAGTGCAATTAAATATGAAAATAAAGGAATTATGCTTATTTAAACTTCCGTAATCATGATGTTTGACGTGTTGATTTTTAGTTTTATGCCCATGGATTAATTGTCCTTTGTCCTGGATTATTTAATATGTCCGTCTGGTTTTTGTCCATAACAGTCCATCAGTCATAAATATAAAGTGCGAGTATCCTCGTCAAATTATCCTTATACCCGAAGTCAAATATTTCAACTAATTGGGGACTTAAACTGTAACAAGATCTTAATACTTTGTTTAATAATTACACCAGGATATCGACTGCGTGTAATCCAAGGTTTTAATACTTTGTTATCAATTATGCCAAGTGTCCTTGTACATAATTTCACCCCTGTTTTAATAATTCCATTGACTATTAATCCATTCCCGTGTCCGGTTAAATGAACGATTATTCGTACATATAAATATCCCGCCCATCGTGTCCGATCGAGTGTATGTGGTTATATATAGGTACATCCAATTGTAAATCTTTATATTAAAATTAACAAACTATCATTTAGTTAAACAAATATAAAGCCCATTAATAGCCCATAGTCTAATTTCCACAAGTGTCGTTCTTTTGTCCAAACCCCAATTATGGTACAAAGCCCAATTACCCAATTTTAGTATTTAGCCCAACATCATGATTACTTCGTTTTAAATAAGCATAATAATAACTTAGCTACGAGACATTAATGTAAAAAGGTTGAACATAACTTACAATGATTAAAAATAGCGTAGCGTTACACGGACAGAATTTCGACTTACACCCTTACAATATGCGCTAACATACCCTTATTATTAGAATTAAAATTAAAATTAAAATTAAAATTAAAATTATAAATATATAAATATATATATATATATATATATATATATATATATATATATATATATATATATATATATATATATATATATATATATATATATATATATATATATACGTTGAGAGTTGGATGGATGGATATATATCTTTTTTTGATGCACCAAACTGCGACTTTTATACGCATGTGGGCTGAAAAAGGGCCTCATGCAATCGCATGGGCTTTGCCCTTCAAGGCCATGCGATCACATGGCCAGCTGGGGAGGCTCAAAAGTCTTTGTTTCTTCTGCCGACGGTTTATAAATAATAATATAATATATAAATAATTATAAGAATTATTTAAATATTATATTTTATTTATGTGCATAGTTGACTTGTAATTTTTAGTCCGTTGCGTCGAGCGTTGAGAGTTGACTCTGGTTCCGGTTCCGAATTTTCGAACGTCCTTGTGTACAATTTAATATCTTGTACTTTGCGTTTGAATCTTGTACTCTTGTAATTTTGAGACGTTTCTTATCAATAATTGGAACCTCTTTGATTGTACTTTGTACTTTTGAGCTTTTTGGTCGTTTGCGTCTTCAATTCGTCGAATCTGTCTTTTGTCTTCACCTTTTATTATTTAAACGAATATCATTTGTAAATAAAACAATTGCAACTAAAAGCTTGTCTTTCTTGAGGGATAATGCTATGAAATATATGTTTGTTTTTAGCATTATCAGTTTTGTATTTATATTTGAATGCTATCTAATAATTTTTTATCTGAAAAAAGTTATAAATTCTGAAAATATATGAAGTTCTATAGTTAAAAATAATAGTGTCCTAGACAATTGGAAGAGTACATCAATTGTTTACTTAAGAAAAACTATGAATTCTAAAAATATATAAGGTTCAATAACTAATTTAGAAGTGCCATGTTTAAGTTGAAGAGTACTTTGTAGAAAAATTCAATCTAGTAGTATCTCGTGACCTAACGAGCTATAAAGTAGAATCGCCCATGTTTTAGTTGTACAATCATACATATTTTAGTTGTACATTTGAAATAATCAACCACTTAATAATTACCCGTAACCTACAAAGAGTACTAGTACAATTTTTAACACAAATTTTTTGAAAGACATTCTTAAGGGTTGAAATTAGAATTTTCCAATAAAAAACAAAAAATAAATACTTCAGTCCCAAAAAATATTAGTCCAACATAACGTTTTCAATTAAATTATCCATTTTATCCATCTATTCTAATTGAAATAATTTAAGAGGCAAATGATCCCAAAAAATAACATAATTTACTCAATTTCACAATAAAGCTAATATCACTTTGCTCCGAATAGATAACATAAATTACTCATCTATTTTATAATTAAAAATTCAATGGCCATGAATCGCACAGACTAAAAAACTAGCACACTATACGATAAGGATCTAATAAATCCACTGTAACTAAAAATTAAAAAACCCCTTCTAATCATCATTATGTAGCTAAGATCTCTTTTTTTAAATCGATTATCAACCTCGACACTAACAACTTTCCCTATTTTCTCATACCCAACGCGATGTCTGCGTCACGTGACCCAAACTCATTATCATCTATAACCCTATTTATTAATCGACTCACAATATGTTTTGTGTTGACCGATGAAACCCACCACAACGACGTGATGGCCACGTAATTTATATATTTTCCAACGTATCTTTTGACCTCGCCTGAATCCTCGGGACGTGTCGTGAACCGTGGGTCCCAACAATAAATAAATAACCTCTAAATGCAGACATTTAAAATGAAGTATAATCGGTTCATGGATACCATAGTTTATAAAAATAGATTCACAAGTACATGTTCATAATCATATTATAATACAACATGCAAGCGTTGGTTGGCCGAGTCGACTGAATCCCATGATGTGACAATCCATGACCTTGACCACAGTGCGGAAGCGTAAACCTTAAGAACCTAAGAATACATGCTAAAAACGCCAACATAATGTTGGTGAGTTCACATGTTTATAAGAATATAGACAGTAACATGGATTACAAGATTTCAAGTTTGGAAACATTTTATTGCTCGGAGCTCCCGATATCGAACTTAACCAATAAATACATAAGTATTTGTACCCAAAAAACATAGTCACTCGTAATCCGAAGTGCTAAAGAACGAAGTCTGCGCATCCGTTTAGTTGAAACTAATCATGAATGTGGGTTGTCAGACCCAAATAGATCTATACACATTATTCGTGTTTATTAAAATGATTACCAGAATTATTAGATTATTAAAATAGATTAAAATGATTAGATTTAAGATGATTACCAGAATTATTAGATTTAAAAAAAAAAATTGAATCTAGAATAAAAAATAATGCTCATATTTTGAAAAGTACTTGAAATGTTAGCTTGGCCATTTCCAGTGTTAGTGCTATCACTAATCAAACTCATAAGTTAATTAATTTGATTAGCAGTAAAAGGAAATTTATGACTCCCATCAGTAGTCAAAGAGTTATTACTGGATACATGTTAAGAAAAAGAAGCATTGTTCCTTTTTACCCACCTAAAAGGATACCCAACCAACTCATAACACCTATCAATGGTGTGACTAACTCTGTTACATTTAGTACAAGCTCCTCTGCCAAATGTTTTATTATTATCATAAAATTTAGAAACCAAGAAAGCAGTCTGTTGAGTTTTATCAGAAACACTTGTTATAGAGTTTCTATGAGATTAATCTCTAGAAACAATAGAAAACGAGTCAAAACGTAGTCTGAACATTAGGTAAAGCTTCCCTTGTCAGAGTATTACTATTAACTGCTTGGTAACAATCATCCAGACCTATTAAAAATTGCATTAGTTTTATCAAATCATTATGTTTTATAAACTCGGAGTTCTCACAACCACATGTAGGCAATTTAACCAAAGAATCAAACTGTTTCCAAAGAGAGTTAAGTTTATGATAATAATCAGATAGTGAATCACCATTTTGAGAAATAATATTAATTTTCTTATGAAGATTATAAGTGATTGATCCATCAATTTTATCATAGGTTTCTTTCAACTCAACCCATACAATTTTAGCTAATCTAGAAAAAACTTGTCTAGAAAATAACTCTTCACTAATAGAATTCAGAATCCAAAAAAAGAACAACAAAATTACATCTGTTCCATTGTAAACCAAAACTACATCAGTCTCACTTTTGATCACGGAACCATCAATGAAACCAATTTTGTTCTTGGTTTGTAAGGCCAATAACATACTCCTACTGCAAATAACATACTCCTACCGCAAAGAATGTAGTTCTCTGCTCCCTTTAATTTAAGAGAAATAAGAGCAGTAATGCAAGTATCACTAGCATGCAAGTATAAGAGCAATGGGAGTGGGGCTTGTCACATGCCTCGTCCCCCACCTAGTCACAAGTCACCCCACTCCCCAACCAATTTTTGATGGTCCGTCCCGGCTTGGTCAGTTGCCTGGGCGACGCAACAACAGCCATCTTTTTTTTTTTTTAATCCTCACTTTCCCCACTTTTATCTATATATATATAACCCTTTTCTCAACAAAAATCCTCACTTTCCCCACTTTTATCTATATATATACAACCCTTTTCTCAACCCAAACACACTCTCAACCCTTTTTTTTTTAATCCTCACTTTCCCCACTTTTATCTATATATATACAACCTTTTTTATTTTTAGGACTTGTAATGTTTTTTTTTTTTAAATTTTAGGTTGGTAATGTTTTTATTTTTTTTAGGAATCGTAATGTTTTTATTTTATTTTTAGGAATCGAATGTTTTTACATTTTCTTAGGAAATGTAATTTTTTTTTATTTTTAATGAAAGTTATTTTTATTAATTTATGTTATATTTAAAATCATAAAAAAAAAAAAATATAAACTGACATGCCTAACTGACAGAGGTCACCACTCCCCACTTTTTCTAACTCAGCAAGTCAGGTCTAACATGCCAAGTGACCTCAGTCACCACTCCCAGTGCTCTAAAGAGTTTCCAAAATCAAGATCACTTGAGCAAACTTAGACCCATCACCAGTTTCAGTAACATGATAAACAACAAAATAATAAAGACAGAAAGTAACGAATGCAATGCAGCCCTAAAGGTAAACATGAGCAATGCTCCAGATAAACAGAATCTCAGGGATGTTGTTTCAAGTCTTACTCAGGGACCTCTCTTCTACAACTAAAACGTTATATGGTGACAAATATTAACCAAATAAAAAAGAGAGTAGGAAATAGGTTACAGAGTACGCCATGCTCTGTAGATAGTAAGAAGAAAAGAATAATAGCGGAAGAAACAAAATCTTCTCTGGAACAGCCAAGAGAAGAAACAAACCCTAACCCTAATTTATAAAATTAGGGTTTGTCGAATCAACAGAAATCGCTCAAATATATTCCACAGATCTTTACCGAACTTGAAAGACAATCACTAGATCAGAAGAATCTGATCCAAGACAAATAACAACACGAACAGAAGAAACCCTTTTTCTAAAAAAATATCATAACCAACCATCGAATTCTTCAAGATCGATATCAGAAATCACAACCATACGCTCTGATACCATGTACAAACATATAAATCTCCAATCAAAGGAGTAAAATCTTATTAACCAAACCACAAAATTATGAATTCTGATACAATCGAATCTCCGAAGAAGCAAAACCTATAATAAAAATACTTATGAAGAACTATAAGATTGATCACTAAAAAAACTGTATCAAGATGATACAAATTATAAACCCTAATTTGAGATGTAAATCGAAAGAGAGAACAAAAGAAGCAGGTGAATGAATGAATATAATTTGAGATGTAAATCGCGAGAGAGAACAAAAGAAACAGGTGAATGAATGAATGAATGAATGAATGAAAGCTGGAACCCTAAATAGCCGAATATAAGCATCATCTCCAAAAGTTAGAGAAAAGCCCTCTGAAGAATAGACCAGGAGCACCGACATCCTTTATCTTTATTACAACAACAACAACACCAAACTTTAATTATTTTTAACAAAGGAGACCAAAACATGCACACTTAAACATTTCAAGTTAGAAATGAACAAACATGAAAAGATTGAATGTTCAAGTATAAATTTAACACCTGGGTTAATAGTTACACATAGATGCAAGTGTATTTTGGGTCATGACGGTATGTGATCTTATAAGATAGAAATTTATTGGTTATGGTGATGTGTGTATTGTAAATACATGTATGGTTATAATATAATAGTATAATGAAATTAAATGAAATATAAGTATATTATTCTTTCTTAGTTATCACGCACGATTGATTTCTAATCGAAAGTTCAATACGCATGACTTTTATTTATATCGTTAATCTTTGAAGTGAATACAGTGTATATCTAAACTATTTCTAATTTAAAGGTTTGTCATTTAAAAAACTCGTGATTTTATGTGTTTTTTTACTAGTGTAAAAGTAAAATTTACAAGTAATTAAATTCATTTCTTTCGTGATAAATTATGCTTGAAGGAAACCAAATAGTTAGCAAAATGAAATTTACGATTGATTAACGATGATGTCAATGAGTGCTTTAAATTGGCTATAAAATTGACGGTAGAAAAGACACTCCTGTTGGGAGTGCTTTTAGATCTCTCATCGGTAATTTATCCATATACCTAAATAACAAATTTAAAATGAATAGTAAACTTCAAAACCTTCACAAATTCACACCAAACTTTTACCTTTTTATAATTTAACCCCACCCTACATAATAGTTAACTTTATAACTTTTACAAACTTACCCCGAACCTTTCACACTTAATAATTTAACAATAAAACTCCTAACTCTTTATAAATTGACCACATAACTTTTACTATCTAACAACTATTCATCATCATAATGACAAAGTTGAAATGAATAGTAAACTTCATAACCTTCATAAATTCACACCAAACTTTTACCTTTTTATAATTCAACCCCACCCTACATAATAGTTAACTTTATAACTTTTATAAACTTACCCCAAACCTTTCACACTTAATAATTTAACAATAAAACTCCTCACTCTTTATAAATCGACCACGTAACTTTTACTATCTAACAACTATTCATTATTATTATTATTATTATTATTATTATTATTATATTATTATTATTATTATTATTATTATTATTATTATTATTATTATTATCAAATCAATCAATAGTTTTCCACTTTATTATTGTTAACTTTTTTCTCTCATTACAAATTAACTACGTAACTCATTTTTTAATAACTGTTTTTTTTTGTTATTATATACATATATTATAAATAGTTTTTCTTATTTTATTAAATAGTTTGTATCAATCGTTGATGTACATCTCACTTTATTGATTGAGCGTTTGGTTCTTTTCTCACGACAAGACGAAAAATAAAACAAAAAATGATGAATAATTACTTTCATGCTTATTACAAATCAATCACACAACTATTTTGAGTCATTCCTCGACAAAACGTAAAATAAAACAAAAAAAAATGGTAAATAGTTACTTTCTCAATAATTAGCTATGTAAGGGTGAAGAACCGGCGCAAAGCTAGGTCGCCCAACTAGTTAAAATTAAAAAAAGTTGACCGATTAGTAGTTGCAAAATTTGATTTTTGTTTGTTCCGGTTCAAACTTAAACCAACCCTATATATACGTTGCAATATTCTGTAAACAATCCGCTCATTTCATAAAAATAAGGACTCGCTTTCTATTCTGGCTGACGTCATCAAATCAGCCCTCTATCCGTCTCCATCTCTTTCTCCGTCGGTATGTAATTGCATTCATAGTTATTTATAATTGTATAAAAATAAATTTAACCATTTATATTGCTCTATATCCTTTTATTTGGTTATGAATTTGACTAGGTGACTATAAAAGGATCTAATCTAATCTAATGGCGGATGAAAGTAAACCAAAGGTAACCCCTGCATATGTAAAAGCATTATCGGGTTCACTTGGCGGAATAATGGAAGCGTCTTGTCTCCAACCCATCGATGTGATCAAGACCCGTTTACAACTGGATCGGGTGGGTACTTACAGGGGTATAATCCACTGTGGCAGGACCACTGTTAGTACCGAAGGCGTGCGTGCTCTGTGGAAGGGTTTGACACCCTTTGGGACTCATTTAACCTTGAAATACGCACTACGGATGGGATCCAATGCTGTGTTTCAATCCGCATTTAAGGATCGTAAAACTGGTCAAATCAGCGATGGAGGGAGGTTTGTTTCTGGGTTTGGTGCAGGTGTTATTGAAGCTCTTGTTATTGTTACCCCTTTTGAGGTGACCTTCACGTTAGTCTTATTTATTTATGTATATTATTTATTAATATTAGTATTAATTTATTATATTTTATTTACTTAAATGGTATGAAATTATTCTAATACTATAAATATAACCCTTGTGCAAAATCTATTATGCACCCTGACCCCCTGAGGAACGTAAAGTAGAAGTAGAGGTTGCAAGTTGGGTGGGTGGGGAATAAGTAAAACCGAGTTATTGTTGGTATGGTATGAAATGGGTCACATGAGTTTTGGGTTGACCCTCAATCATTTTTTTGTTGTTTTTTTAACTGCAAAACAGTACTATGAAAATTATAGTCTACTGCAATAGTTTAAGAACAATTTAGGACATTGTATGCATTGAAAACCGACTTGGTGGATTTCAACTTGTTTTATGTGTTTCTTTTTAGCTACTATTTGAGGTAAATTGAGACGCATTGACCCCGTCATAAGGTTTTTAAGCTAGTACTGTATGCTTGTCTGTTATGCCTAAATAGTGCTTTTATATACTTGTACGTAGTATTTCTTATTGGAGACGTAATCTGCTAGACTTTAATACAACAGAGAAAAATATACTAATTTTGACAATAGTCCTAAAATTTTACTTAGCTTTTTGAATGTTTAACCTTGACTAAATGCAGGTGGTAAAAATAAGACTGCAACAACAAAAAGGACTGAGCCATGAGCTTTTAAAGTACAAGGGTCCAATCCATTGTGCTGGTTTAATTATCCGTGAAGAAGGCCTGCGTGGTCTTTGGGCTGGAGCTGCGCCTACCGTGATGCGTAACGGTACAAACCAGGCAGTTATGTTCACAGCCAAAAACACTTTTGACAAATTACTATGGAGAAAACGTGAAGGCGATGGGACTGTTCTCCTACCATGGCAGTCTATGATATCTGGGTTCCTGGCTGGAACTGCGGGTCCAGTATGCACTGGTCCATTTGATGTGGTCAAAACACGACTAATGGCTCAAAGTCGGTCTGGTGGTGAATTGAAGTATAAAGGCATGGTTCATGCGATCAGGACTATATATGGTGAAGAAGGGATACGTGCACTGTGGAAGGGTCTGGTTCCACGGCTAATGCGGATCCCACCTGGGCAGGCGATTATGTGGGGTGTGGCTGACCAGGTGATGGGCTTGTATGAGAACAAATACATTGATGGTTTAGCTTTACCAGCTCTCTGATTTTTATCTTTTGCTGTTCACTCTAACCATAGTTTCTTTTTGGTATGAGATTTTGGTGTAGTTCTTTTTAGAAGGTGTTTGTCTTTTTTTATTGTAGTTCCGAACATGAGTTTTTTTAATTTGGTCTTATGATAATGATGCTGATTTGGGCTTTATTGATAAACTAGTAAAATGACCCGTTAAATCACGGGTTTATTTAAACGAAATAATTTAATGAAAGATTTAGTAAACAATTTATGTATAACTGACATAAAAAAATTTATTATTGTTAAGAAATATGAAATCAAGCAAGAAAGCAGTTTTACTAAATGATTAAAGAACCAAAGCAGATATAGGTACCCATAAGGTACTTGGATTGACATGTCTTCTTGTGTTGCAATTCTTCCACCTTGATTGATAAAGTCTTCAAGCAAAAATAATCTAATATATCTAACAGTAGCCACTATTAAGTCACAAGATCAGGTCTTTCACTATATCTCGTCTCAAGAAATTAGGAGTAATCGGTTAGTTGAATTGTATCTGAAGTCAGCTTATAATATGCACCGTTAGCAGTATTGTTGTAAGTTGTATTTCTTATGCAACTCTTTATGGACCTGTGCACTTACAACAAAAACAATTAAGTGTTCATGAATGAATATCAAAAACATATATAGAAAGCCATTAAATTTATAACACACATATATATATATATATATATATATATATATATATATATATGTATCAAGGGCCAAATGCGATGATGCAACCATATCAAATACATCATGTTAAGTCATATTAGATCATACGGCCAAATGCGATGATGCAACCATGATAAACTATGATAACAATTAAATATCAATGTACTGTATAACAAAGAAATGCCATAAATAAAATTTCTGGTATGCTCATGACATGTTCTTATTTAAATAATACATGATACATTATCATAATCATTCATGATGTAAGTATGCTTTTCAAGTAACAAAAACCAAATCAACCTATTTGTATGTAGAGGGGTTCAAACTACAATATGATCAACATCTAAAGTCTAAAATAAATACGATAAGGAAATAAATATCATAGTGCTAAAATCAAATGCAAGAGTCTTTTGACATATAAAAGACCAACCCAATCATCTAACACTAAGACACCAGATCTAGCACTAAAGCTTTAAAAAAAAAATACTCATAAAAAAAAAAAAAAAAAAAAAAAAAAAAAAAAAAAAAAAATACTGAAATAGCAAAACAATTGCATTTTATAAGCTAACCCCATTTTCAATTCAAATTTGCTTATCTTCTCGAATCAAAACGTTTTTATGATTTAATCTGTGTAGGAGACATGCTGTAGTTGGTTCTATCTATATGTGATTATTCCTTTTGGTTATTTGCAACAATATGCTCAAATGGAGATAGATCTAATGACCTTATATCATATAGTGGGTATTAAAATCATCATGAACACACATTTGTAGGCAAAAAGATCAGCTTATGCTATAATCATATTGTGACGCATTCAATAAAAAAGATAATACAAGAACCTTCAACGTTGACGATGCAATGCTTAAAAGATCCTTGCCACTACCCTTACGGTGTAAGGATATTAAATACATATGGAAAACTGGTAATGAACCTAAAAAAATGCACGCCTTATTTAAAGTTGATTATGTACCTCACAAGCAGCAAATATTGAGCTGCATTTTCTTATGGTTGAAACATTATCAACATGATCAATCACCTGCAAAGATTTAATTGAAAAACAAAATTAATATTGAACTCATATGGCATAATAACTCCAACACCCATATTGGTGAAATAATTCAAATTACATACTCTTTTTTTGTCCTTTTCAAAATGTAGTAGGACTCCTGTTAATACATGTAAACCAAACACAATAACCATCATCCAAAATATGACTGTAATCGTACGGACTCTTAAAACAACCCATACACAATCGATATTAAACTAAACACTATACTAACAAAATCAGTTTTCATTCAAGCATTTCATCAAATAACTTATATGCATGAAACACCATACCCATATCAAATTATTTAAACGCAAGTAAATACAGAGTTAAAAGTAACGTTTATGTAAATAACAAAGAGAACATTATCTGCAAATCTTACCTAAATCTGTAATTATTGTTCAATTTCATCTAACTGATTTTGTGTAACTCTTCGTGGAAGAAGAAGCGGTCACCGACAGCTAAAAAAACAAAATCAATTAAAATTAGATAATCACAACTGAAACATACATAATTGCATAGTGAAAACTCTAAAAATTGCGTAGATTAAACGATATTACTTCGAAGAAGCAGCCAACTGTTCTTCAGTCACCGAAAATTCATTTCATCCCAATTAAGTTAAATAACAAAGAGAAACTTGTAGCCCACCCGACAAAATCGTCATTGACGGCGCCGTCTACTTAGGTCCCGTTACGTGGTCATAAGTCTTTAAAATGACGTTTGATCAAAATATGTCGCATTCATTTCAAATGTAAAGATGTTTCAAGTTTACAAAAGTAGTTCAACGACTATTTACATTACAACGTTTAACGTACAAATGAAACATATGCGACACGATTTAAAAGTAAGTCAAAAGATGCTCCATGTATGCATGTATATTCAACATCCAAGCAAGTATCAAAAATAGGGAGCGGAAGCATGTAACACCTATTGTTCAAGGACCTGAGAAAAACATAGAAATCTGTCAACGAAAACGTTGGTGAAATCATAGGTTTAAGTAAGTAAGTGAGTAAGTACAAATGAACCACAAGATTTATAATGTTGAAATAATAGTAAACCATTCTAAAAAAATTGTTATCACGAGCATCCAATTATCAAGGCTTAACTTTCCACGAACCCCATACACATAGTGTTAGAACCTACACTGTTTCTCGAAAAATATATTTCATTCGAATAACGGTAGCGAACCGTCCGAATGAGGGTTTGTCAAACCCATATGGCCATACAACATAAGTTCTCGCTTACACCCGGCAAGTGTAACTAATGATAATCGAATTGAGGATTTTTGTTCTAACTCGTTCATAGAATGTTTGTTTCCGTACTTGTGTTCACTTTGTAAAACGAAACGTTTATGTTTTCTCATCCCAAATGTAAGTTTAAAAGAGTAAAAGTGGGACTATGATCTCACCTTGAGTGCACGAATGTAAATGTACTTCACAAGTAAACGTGTGCAAGAAAGAATGCTAGTCTTGACCTAAACAAATAGGTTGTATCAATATCGGTAAACACGGTCGGTTAAAGTTGTTCAATTAGTCCTATGGCTCGTTACGACTCGATTAATATATAGCATGTGAATCACGTTGTCAAGTTTCATGCAAGGTACAAGTATAAAAGCATGTTAGGACGATTGCATAAGTATTTGGTTAAGTTTGAATGAAAGTCAACTTTGGTCAAGTCAAAGTCAACGAAAAAGTCAACACTTTCGGGTCGGGTCTCGGACAATTTTTCTGAGTTTTATAATCATATATGAGCATGTTAGAACAAGTTACATGTTAATCGGAGGTGCGTAGCATAGTTGGAATTAAACGAAAAATGACCAAGCAAAGCAGAATCTGGCAGTTCATTTGGACGGCGTCCAGATTGGTTGGACGGCGTCCAGATTGGCTGGACGGCGTCTAGACGTGAAGGGCTGGACGGCGTCCCAAATGTTTAGACGACGTCCAAACACCTGATCAGTTGCAGTTGCTGAATTTTCACAAGTGCACGAACCAAACTTCAAACAATCACAATTTATGATCCGCAAACAATTAGAACATGTATCTTATATCATCGGAAAGGTATTTTGACGAGGAAAACAACTAAACACATTTCATCAATCAATTAAACATTTACAACAACCAAATACGTATTAAATGTTCATTATTTATTGCATTCAAGATCATAAATGCACATTGATGATTTGGGAATTAAATGCATATATATAATATGCCGTTTCGTAGGTAATTACGCATACAATACAACTAAACACTTACCAATAACATTTCAAGGCTTTTAATGCATCAAAAATCACATTCAAGGCTACCAAACCCTAACTAACAATCAATAAATCCTTAATCATGTTAGTGAAGTTTTCTTAATCAACCTACACATCAAAATGAAGCTAGTGATGCTAGTAACACATTTAATACATGCACTTTTAACATCTAACAACATTTAAGCAACCAAATCTCAAGATCAAACATACCCATTTCAAGTTTAAGCTAGTTACATCAAAATGACAAGAACAAACATATAAATCATATATTCATGTTAGACTTGAGCCGTAGACACTAATTAACACTTTTATAAGTTAAAAACATCAAGAACAAAGAATATAGTGATTTTAGAAAGTTACCCAAACTAGATGAAATCGGTATGGAATTGAAGAGGAAGATGCAAGGATTCCAAATATGTAATTTGTTTTGATGTTTGATTGCTAACTTGAAAATGGATGATGAATCTTTGAATTGGAGTTTGAGAGAAAAAGTTGAAGTATTGAAAAAGAGGAGGAGATGAATGAATGGAAGGGATAAGGTTTGACCATTTGACCTAGTCAAAAGTTTAGTCTCTTGGCAAGTTTAGTCCCTCAAGTTTGAAGCGAGTGCGTGAATTACCTAAACGAAATATTTTAAAACGCGTATTAATGGAAGATGTTAAAATTACATAACGGACTTTAGAATAATTAAACGGAAAGTAAACGGAAAAAGACGGGATGTTATATTACCTACTCCTTAAAGAAATTTCGTCCCGAAATTTAAGTAGGCGTAGTGGTCGTTGTTTCTTCCTCGGGATCTTGCGTTTCCAAATCTACGAATAAATGAGGGTATTTCCTTTGCATTTGATCTTGTCTTTCTCAAGTAAACTCGGGTCCTCTTTTGGCGTTCCAACGGACTTTGACGATCGAAATTCGGCTCTGTTTTAGCGTTTTGACGGAGTGATCCACAATTTCAACCGGTTCTTCCACAAAATGAAGTTTGTCGTCAATAGTAAGCTCCTCGAGAGGGATGATGAGTTCGGGTTCGGCGAGACACTTCTTCAAATTTGATACATGGAAAGTAGGATGAACGGAGCTCAGTTGAGGCGGAAGATCTAAACGATATATATATATATATATATATATATATATATATATATATATATATATATATATATATATATATATATATATATATATATATATATATATATATACTCCAAGATTTTGAAAGGACCAATATACCGCGGATTTAACTTCCCGCGTTTCCCGAAACGAGTTACACCTTTCTAAGGTGCGACTTTTAACATTACGCGGTCACCGACTTGGAATTCGAGGTCATTGCGTCTAATGTCGGTATAGCTCTTTTGACGACTACGGGCCGTCCTAAGCCTATCTCGGATTTGAACGATCTTCTCGGTTGTTTCATGAATGTGTTCGGGTCCGGTGATTTGTGTGTCGCCTACTTCGGCCCAACAAAGAGGTGAACGATATTTACGACCATATAAAGCTTCGAATGGTGCGGCGTTAATACTCGCGTGATAACTATTGTTGTAAGAGAACTCGGCGAGAGGCAAGTGCTTGTCTCAAGCTTTTCCAAAATCGATAACGCAAGCTCGTAGCATGTCTTACAAGGTTTGAATTGTGCGTTGGCTTTGTCCGTCGGTTTGTGGATGGTATGCGGTGCTCATGTCTAATCGCGTTCCCAACGCTTCTTGTAAAGTACGCCAAAACCTAGAAACAAAACGGCCATCTCGGTCGAAAATAATCGATAACGGTACACCGTGACGGGCTACGATCTCTTTAATGTAAAGTTGTGCAAGTTTCTCCATTTTTTCAGTTTCCTTCATGGCTAGGAAGTGGGCGGATTTGGTGAGACGATCTACAATAACCCAAATAGTATCATAACCGCTCGCCTTTCTTGGTAGTTTTGTGATAAAATCCATCGTCATTCTCTCCCACTTCCATTGTAGGATTTCGGATTGTTGAAGTAGTCCGGATGGTCTTTGGTGTTCGGCTTTGACTTTGGAGCAAGTTAGGCACTTTCCAACATAAGTAGCAACGTCCCTTTTAATGTTCGGCCACCAATATTGTTCCTTGAGGTCGTGGTACATCTTATTGGCACCGGGGTGAATCGAATACCTTGACTTATGGGCTTCGTCTAGAATAAGGCTTCGCAAGTCCCCATAACTAGGCACCCATATTCTTCCGGCGAAATATCGGAGTCCGGTCTCCTTAACTTCGAATCGAGAGGTGAGGACGTTCAAGCGTTCGAGAGAGATGTTTTCATCCTTGAGAGCCTCGTCTTAGGCTACACGAATTTGATTATTGAGATTGGTGTGGATGGTGATGTTTAAGGCTCGAACACGAAGAGGCACCGCTCTTTCTTTTTGACTTAAGGCATCGGCTACTACGTTTGCCTTCCCGGGATGGTAACGAAGCTCACAATCGTAATCGTTCAAAATTTCAATCCACCGTTGTTGTCTCATGTTTAGTTGTTTTTGATCAAAGATGTGTTGAAGGCTTTTGTGATCGGTGAAGATAGTACTCTTGGTTCTATAAAGATAGTGTCTCCACATTTTGAGTGCAAAGACAATGGCTCCGAGTTTGAGATCACGTGTCGTGTAGTTCCGTTCATGAATTTTTAGTTGTCGAGAGGCATAAGCAATGACTTTCTTTCGTTGCATCAATACACACCCAAAACCATGTTTCGAGGCATCGCAATATACAACAAAAGTATCATTGCCTTCGGGAAGTGACAAGATAGGAGTGGTGGTTAGCTTTGTCTTCAAGATTTGAAACGCGGACTCTTGTTCGGTTGTCCAAATGAATTTCTTTCCCTTGTGAGTTAATGCGGTTAGAGTACGAGCAACCGAAGAGAAATTCTTGATGAATCTACGATAGTATCCGGCGAGACCTAAGAATTGTCGAATGTGAGTAGGAGTAGTATGGGTTTCCCATTTGCTAATGGCTTCAATTTTTGCGGGATCGACTTTAATGCCTCGGTCGCTTACGACATGACCGAGAAATTGAACTTCCTTCAACCAAAATTCACACTTGGAGAATTTAGCATAAAGTCGTTCTTGTCTCAAGAGTTCAAGCCCAAGTCGAAGGTGTTGTTCATGCTCTTCTTCGCTTTTAGAATAGACCAAGATATCATCGATGAATACAATAACAAACTTGTCGAGATACGGTTTGCACACGCGATTCATAAGATCCATGAACACCGCCGGTGCGTTAGTTAGACCAAATGGCATGACAAGGAATTCGTAACTACCATAGCGAGTCCAAAAAGCGGTTTTGGAGTCATCTTCCCCCTTAACCCTTAGTTGATGATAACCTGAGCGGAGATCGATTTTTGAATATATACAAGACCCTTGTAGTTGATCAAAGAGGTTGTAGATGTGCGGAAGAGGATATCAGTTCTTAACCGTCAATTTGTTTAGTTCACGATAGTCGATGCACATTCGTAGGGATCCATCTTTCTTCTTAACGAATAAAATCGGAGCACCCCATGGTGAATGGCTAGGTTGGATAAAACCACGGTCAAGTAGTTCTTGTATTTGACTTTGCAATTCTTGCATTTCGGATGGAGCAAGTCTATACGGTGCACGTACTACGGGTGCGGCTCCCAGAATAAGATCAATTTGGAATTCTACCAGTCGATGAGGTGGAAGGCCCGGCAATTCGTCGGGAAAAACATCAGAAAAGTCACTAACAATTGGCACATCATCGATATGCTTCTCATCGATCTCGACTTTCTTAACATGGGCTAGAATCGCGAAACAACCTTTACAAAGGTATTTTTCAACTTTAAGGCACGAGACGAGGTTGAGTCCGGTGCAACTCTTATCGCCATAGACAATCAAGGGTTCACCATTCTCGATAGGAATTTGAATCACTTTAAGATCACAAAGGATGTGAGATTTTGTTTTGGCTAACCAATCCATACCAATGATTAGATCGAAGCTCTCTAGTTCTATAGGTATCAAGTCAATTTCAAACTCTTTACCCGTTAAGTTTAACGTACACCCCCGATAAAATTTGTCGGCACTCAATAGTTTCCCTTGGCCACTTCGATGGTATAAGTAGTATCTAGTGGGAGTGGTGGAGTACTAAAAGAATGAGTCAATGTCTTGGATACAAAACTATTATCGGCACCCGAATCGAATAAGCAAGAGACATAAGAATTGTTGAGAAGAAACGTACCCGTGACTAGTTCATTGTCATCTCGGGCTTCCTCAGTGTTCATGTTGAAAGCTCGGCCGCGCGTATTGGTGTTATCTTTCTTCTTTGGGCATGCATTTCTATAATGACCCATTTGGCCACATTCGTAACAAGTGATCGTCTTTGGTGCATTGGGCCCCTTTCGAGCGACGGGGGCGGCACTTTTACAATCGTTGGCCTTATGGCCACTTCCTTGGCACCGGTGGAAAATTAGCTTGCCACACTCACCAAAGTGATGCTTGTGGCATTTGTTGCAAAGAGGTAGGTTTCCGGCATAACCCTTCTTGCCGTCGGAGGTGAAAGGCTTCTTGGCGAAGTTGTTGTTGTTGTTGTTGCTTGATTAGAGGGCTTCCCACTTTCTTTTGTTGCCACCCGATTTATCCTCGGCCTTAGGTGCCGGTACTACGATTTTGTCCACCGTTTCTATCAATTAGCGAGCCATCTTCAAAGCTTCATGTAGGTTAGCGGGTTTGGATGACATTACCCCATGTTTGATGCTCTTAGGAAGGCCATCCATGTAAAGTTCAACTCGTAGAGGCTCGGGATTTATAAGGTTTGGACACATTAGAGCTAGCTCGGCAAACCGTTGATTATAAGCGTTGAGGTCATTTCCGACCGCTTTCAAACCACTTAGCCCGCTTTCGAGCCTTCGAGTTTCTTCGTGGGAAAAGTATTCGGTGATCATCTTTTCTTTTAAATCGGGCCAAGAGAGAGCGTGGGCTTCATCGGTACCCACCGATTGTGTAACAACCCAAACCAAACCACGACAATTCCCGTTAAATTTCACAACAAAAAAAAAAAATTTCTGGTGCAGTTCATTTGCGCGGCGCGCCAGGTGGGTGCGCGGCGCGCCAAACCACCTGGACAGTCCGCTGTCCCCGGAAGTCAATTTAACGAAAATGTTTGACTAGTTCCCGACATTTTTAGCCAAAACGCTTTTAACCATAAATTCATATATATAAAACTAGCACGTTTAATTAATAAAATTAAGTTTACGAAGCGGGGCCCACATCGACCCAAATTGACCTTTAAGTATCAAAATACAATTTTTGACCATAAGACTCTTAATACAACAAAGCCGAGCATGGCGATTGGGAATACGCTACCCAATCCTAAATGATCCAAAAGTAAGTCACTAAAGTAACTATGCACGTCTTCTAGTCCTCGCGCTTACCCGAGCCACCATCCGCATGCAATCTATAAAAAGAGTCAACAACGAGAGGGTAAGCTAACGCTTAGTGAATGGTAATATACTACATACATATATATGCATAAAATGGACACGCCACATAAATAAACAAATACCGCATACCGGAGCGTCCAAGCCTAAAGGCAAGCTAATCTAAGTATACCGTACGATCACTAAGCAACAAGCTAATAATACCATCAATAAGGTAAGTTCACCAACGTCAATGTGAACAACGCCAATAACTACACCCGGAGGGTTAACTACATCACGACAATACAACATTAATCACGAATTAGCAATTCGACAATCATGCAACATATCGTGCATATACCAATAACCGCAAATCCACATTAGCTAGCAATACCAATAGCATATAGTTCATAATTAAATATGCCAATACATAATTCATACAACCATGATTAACCAATTCGAACAAGGGAAACGGTACTTACAAAACCGTTGGAGTTCATAACATCCGTTAGTGCTACTTAATCAACGCGTAGTCACTAATCCCCCGGGTGATGTCTTAAACAACGCGACTCACTCACCCTTGACCATGTGGCGTCTTAAACAACGCGACGAATCCACATACCATTCAACACGATGAGTGGTGTCTTAAACAACGCGACATCCACTCCTATTCAATGTGGTGTCTTAAACAACGCGACAAATCCACATACCATTCAACACGATGAGTAGTGTCTTAAACAACGCGACATCCACTCCTATTCAATGTGGTGTCTTAAACAACGCGACAATGCCACATGACGATCCAACAATGAGTAGTGTCTTAAACAACGCGACAATACTACTCGTTTCATAGAACGTGGTGTCTTAAACAACGCGACAATACCACATTCGTACAACACAATTAAATACATTATATACATACACGCATAATTATTCCACTCACAACCACGTGTGATAACGTACACCCAAAATGTGTACTTTGCCAAAGATAGTCAACCAAAACGCACAACCGTGCCAATTGGACCTATGCACAAGTCCATCAAATCCACCTATATGTGAAGTGAGCTCTATAGCCGAGAATCACTTCACCCGACCCGCACCCATCCTACACATACATATGCACATAGGATATTATCACTCACCTTGAAGTCTTGAAGAAAGCTTCCAAGTAATCCGCAACTCGCCAATGGAAAATACCTATTCCATTATCACAATTACAACAATACAATTAGGATGGATTTACAAACCAACCCAATTCAACACTTAGTGCAATTTCGACCCAATTGCACTTCCAAGCACAAACCGTGCCCGAACTAACCAATAATCACTAACACAAGTGAGAATGGTCCTAATAAGCCAATTAAACCCGAACTCAAGTGTCAAACACGTGTCATACCCATTTAGACACTTAAACCCTAATTTTGACCCATAATGGTCAAAATCTCATTCTCTACCAATTTGACACCAAAACACATTTAACTCGGTTTAATATTCCAACTTAATCCATTTTAAGTTCATAAACCTCATTAAGTCACCAAATGGGTCATAATCACCACCAAACCCTAATTTGACCCAAAGTCACAATTAGTCAACCAAATACCCTAAAATGGTTTCCAATACTTCCATAATCACTAATCCAAGTGATTAAACCCATACACAAAGCCTAATCAAGGCCAAACCGTCATCCAACCCAAAACCCGCCAAGTGACAAGAATAACTAGTCACCATAAACCCATTTCATCACCTAAGTGGGTTACACAACAAATTAACTCAAAACCCTAAATTGAATATCAAATTAAACAAATGAAATTTGGAGTTTGAGCTTACCAATACCACCACAACGTAGCTAGGAACGAGGAGAACAACTTTAAAAACCGAGACTTTGAACGATTTGAGCTCCTTCCTCACCAAAACCTCCAATCTCTCTCTAAACTCTTACTCTCACTCTAGGGTTTGAAGATGAGAGTGTTTGATGAGTGAAATATGATCCAAACTGATCAAAGGATCAGTTTTGATGACCCTAAACCGACCCCAAGTGAAAAGACCAAAGTACCCTTCATTTAAAGCCTTTAAAAAGGCTGAAAATTGCTTCTGGCCCATTCGGCGCGCCGCGCCACATTGTGGAGCGCCGCTCCACTCTGCAGGTCAGATTTCAGAAACTTGTTTTGGCCATAACTTTTTGACCGTAGCTCCGTTTTCGATGAATCAAATATCGTTGGAAACGTAATAAGATTTTCTTTCCAATGGTAAGGCTTTGAAACATCAACACAAACTTTATTTGGGGTTGAAAAGGTACGTACACACCTTGTACCTCAAACAACGTCCAGTTTTCCTTCGACGGTCGAGCAAGCAACACCTACATGTTGTGCACACTCCATACACACATAGTACACCTTAAATACATTATGTACAATAAATATTTGGGTCTTACAACTCTCCCCCACTTAGAATCGATCACGTCCTCGTGATCCTCGTCACTTAACCAAACGGACCACACTCCACGGTCCTCAACATAAGTCCCAATCCGACTTTCCTAAGCAATTCTTCCCGACGAATCGCCTTCCACAACTAAATCGTCATCCACGATTTTTCTCAAATCCACAATCCGAGCACTAAAACCATACTCATTCCCTCGCATCGGGAAACTCATCCCATCTCTAATCGAGATATCACTCCTCTAGCGTACCATTACCAAGTACCGTGCTAAAGCAACCAAGTCTCAACCTAAGGTCAACAACCCGAAACGATGAAGACCGAACCAAACGAATCCTTACGGATAACACCAATCACTAAACATCCCTTGTAGCGCATAATACAACCAATACGCAACTACCGTAACATCATAAGCGAACGACTAGAACCGCTAGCGTCCAATCGACTATAACAACTTAAAACCCTAGGCGTACAAAATCGACCATTGTCACGCCCGTAACGACATGTGAGCGAAATACGGCTATCGCATCAGTAATCACACAATACGGTCCTCACGATCCCACCATAGGAGTATAAAACAACTGATAGATCACTCAACACCGGATGAAGTCAGCGGACCCGAAAGTCATGCTTCACCGATATAACAATACCTCACACAACGAGTAGTGCAACATCGCGCTCCGCTACACTATAGTGAACCCTAACGGATACCGCTAACCGTCTACACTATCGAGCAAGAACCACCTATATCAAACATAGGCACAAAACAATATTTCTCTAGAAGAGAATCCGATACGCACATCCCTTAACCGAGGGATTTCACCTTGCTCGCCAAAACACGTCCATTATCTCTCGACGAGATTCACCAAACTTACCACCTCGGTGGTAATTTACAAATCCAATATCATAAGTACCAATGAGCCAAAAATTGTACTCTACCACCAATTGACCAAAACTAGTTCTCGACCAAATTTCCGGATCTAACAAAAGCATCATCCGAAATCTCACACTAAAACCTCCTCGTGCGGGAGTGCCACTCCCTCACTTGGAACTACGTTCCATATCCACAACTCGTACAACCGTACAATGCTACCAAAGGTAGACTTTACAAACAATTGGGTTCACACGACCCGTTACCATACCTTGCTCCAAACCTTGAGCACACGAAGGACTTGACCAATCCTTAAACACTTCGAACGAAAAGTGTACCACAAATATCCAAACTATACCCTCGCAATCATCCAATTTCATTAGTTTGTCAAATTCCACCTAGTCACTCATGTATCTAAGGGTTTTACTCCGGTACCCTAAGTACAATGCAACCGCAACCATAACCTAATCGGAGTCGAACACCACGCTAGTAGGTATAAAAGAGGCACCTAATGTCGCGTCATAATGACTCCATTACCAACATACATCGAGATTTCAAACACTCGATCTCAAGGGTTCCAACCACCCGACGAACCTCATGGTTCATCACTTCAACATAAAAGCGAACACGCGCTTAACAATCGAACACCAAAACCATTTCCGTGGCTTGGTAGAAACATTTCTCAAATATCAAGGAATGCTTGGTTGCACCAAGTCTTACGCCCTTCGCCCGACAATCAAACGTCACCATAGGGTATTTCCATTAGGAACGTCACCCATAACAACAATATGCACAACACAAGGCATTAACAACTCAAACTCAAACGGCATCGAACATTCCCAAGACTTGTGACCCCTCATGCCACCATTGTAACATCTAGACGCGCTAGAATTCGATATACTCGTCCGCGTACCACCCGTGTTCACACTCGGACCCTTAGTCCTCTTACTCGGAGCACCATAAGAAACAACCCTTCTATCCCTTGAAGGTTCACCCTTCTTCGATCGTGTATGCGACTCGAAACCCCTAGCCAAGTCGAATAATTCCGAAAACGATTTCGCTTAACCACGTCTAATTTTTCTTTTCAAGTCGTCATTCAAAGTCCGATAGAAATCCCCCATTAATAAACGATCACTTCCCAAATACTCCGGACAAAAACGAGCCTTCGCCATAAAGGTCGTCTTGAGAGTATTTAAATCCATAGATCCTTGTCGCAAATTTCGCAACTCATTACGCAATTCCCACAAATCGGCCGAAGTCCGGAATTCCTCGAAGAATTCCTCCTTAAATTCGTCCCACGATAAGGCCATAAACGTTTCACCACCGACAAGATCAATCTTACCATCCAACCAATCCCTCGCCCTACCCTGCAACAAACTCGTAGCGAGTCTCGTCTTTCTCTCGGGAGGGCAATCAATAGTACGAAAACACCCTTCGATGTCCGAAATCCAAGTTGTGCTCACCAAAGGATCCGACTTTCCGTCATACATCGGGGATTTAGTCCTCATGAAGCTCTTAAGATAACGCTCCATTTCACTACTACTTTGAAGTTCGGAATACCTCCTTTCCATTCTTTCTTCCAACGCACCCATTTGCTCCGCAACGGCGGCCGCAACTCTAGCGTTAAACTCCGCGTCATTCGCCTCGGTCTCGTTTCGCGTCGTCATTCAAAAGAATGCAAAACGATTAGTCCACGAACGTATAAAACCGCACGCACAACACCGTCCCATCTTGCTAAACACTCGTCGTACATCACTTGTTAGACACGATTTGTACCCGTAATAAGGTTTGCAAGTTCTTATTACGCACACACGCCGCATCGACTCGTTAGTACAACGACCGCCTCGCTCGATGATAAGAACAAACACAACCAAAATTCTACGCGATACAAACACACGCGAGAATTATTACCACAACACAAAAGCATATTAATAATATCCGCATTACTAATATATACGTTAGTCGACCTATAAACAAGGCACTAACTAAACCCATTCCGACCCGAAATCCTACAAGTCCCGCAACAATTTAAGCACACACAAAAGTCTAAGTCTAGGCACCTATCTCAAGTCACCTAAATCCCTTAGACCATGCTCTGATACCACTTGTAACAACCCAAACCAAACCACGACAATTCCCGTTAAATTTCACAACAAAAAAAAAAAATTTCTGGTGCAGTTCATTTACGCGGCGCGCCAGGTGGGTGCGCGGCGCGCCAAACCACCTGGACAGTCCGCTGTCCCCGGAAGTCAATTTAACGAAAATGTTTGACTAGTTCCCGACATTTTTAGCCAAAACGCTTTTAACCATAAATTCATATATATAAAACTAGCACGTTTAATTAATAAAATTAAGTTTACGAAGCGGGGCCCACATCGACCCAAATTGACCTTTAAGTATCAAAATACAATTTTTGACCATAAGACTCTTAATACAACAAAGCCGAGCATGGCGATTGGGAATACGCTACCCAATCCTAAATGATCCAAAAGTAAGTCACTAAAGTAACTATGCACGTCTTCTAGTCCTGGCGTTACCCGAGCCACCATCCGCATGCAATCTATAAAAAGAGTCAACAACGAGAGGGTAAGCTAACGCTTAGTGAATGGTAATATACTACATACATATATATGCATAAAATGGACACGCCACATAAATAAACAAATACCGCATACCGGAGCGTCCAAGCCTAAAGGCAAGCTAATCTAAGTATACCGTACGATCACTAAGCAACAAGCTAATAATACCATCAATAAGGTAAGTTCACCAACGTCAATGTGAACAACGCCAATAACTACACCCGGAGGGTTAACTACATCACGACAATACAACATTAATCACGAATTAGCAATTCGACAATCATGCAACATATCGTGCATATACCAATAACCGCAAATCCACATTAGCTAGCAATACCAATAGCATATAGTTCATAATTAAATATGCCAATACATAATTCATACAACCATGGTTAACCAATTCGAACAAGGGAAACGGTACTTACAAAACCGTTGGAGTTCATAACATCCGTTAGTGCTACTTAATCAACGCGTAGTCACTAATCCCCCGGGTGATGTCTTAAACAACGCGACTCACTCACCCTTGACCATGTGGCGTCTTAAACAACGCGACGAATCCACATACCATTCAACACGATGAGTGGTGTCTTAAACAACGCGACATCCACTCCTATTCAATGTGGTGTCTTAAACAACGCGACAAATCCACATACCATTCAACACGATGAGTAGTGTCTTAAACAACGCGACATCCACTCCTATTCAATGTGGTGTCTTAAACAACGCGACAATGCCACATGACGATCCAACAATGAGTAGTGTCTTAAACAACGCGACAATACTACTCGTTTCATAGAACGTGGTGTCTTAAACAACGCGACAATACCACATTCGTACAACACAATTAAATACATTATATACATACACGCATAATTATTCCACTCACAACCACGTGTGATAACGTACACCCAAAATGTGTACTTTGCCAAAGATAGTCAACCAAAACGCACAACCGTGCCAATTGGACCTATGCACAAGTCCATCAAATCCACCTATATGTGAAGTGAGCTCTATAGCCGAGAATCACTTCACCCGACCCGCACCCATCCTACACATACATATGCACATAGGATATTATCACTCACCTTGAAGTCTTGAAGAAAGCTTCCAAGTAATCCGCAACTCGCCAATGGAAAATACCTATTCCATTATCACAATTACAACAATACAATTAGGATGGATTTACAAACCAACCCAATTCAACACTTAGTGCAATTTCGACCCAATTGCACTTCCAAGCACAAACCGTGCCCGAACTAACCAATAATCACTAACACAAGTGAGAATGGTCCTAATAAGCCAATTAAACCCGAACTCAAGTGTCAAACACGTGTCATACCCATTTAGACACTTAAACCCTAATTTTGACCCATAATGGTCAAAATCTCATTCTCTACCAATTTGACACCAAAACACATTTAACTCGGTTTAATATTCCAACTTAATCCATTTTAAGTTCATAAACCTCATTAAGTCACCAAATGGGTCATAATCACCACCAAACCCTAATTTGACCCAAAGTCACAATTAGTCAACCAAATACCCTAAAATGGTTTCCAATACTTCCATAATCACTAATCCAAGTGATTAAACCCATACACAAAGCCTAATCAAGGCCAAACCGTCATCCAACCCAAAACCCGCCAAGTGACAAGAATAACTAGTCACCATAAACCCATTTCATCACCTAAGTGGGTTACACAACAAATTAACTCAAAACCCTAAATTGAATATCAAATTAAACAAATGAAATTTGGAGTTTGAGCTTACCAATACCACCACAACGTAGCTAGGAACGAGGAGAACAACTTTAAAAACCGAGACTTTGAACGATTTGAGCTCCTTCCTCACCAAAACCTCCAATCTCTCTCTAAACTCTTACTCTCACTCTAGGGTTTGAAGATGAGAGTGTTTGATGAGTGAAATATGATCCAAACTGATCAAAGGATCAGTTTTGATGACCCTAAACCGACCCCAAGTGAAAAGACCAAAGTACCCTTCATTTAAAGCCTTTAAAAAGGCTGAAAATTGCTTCTGGCCCATTCGGCGCGCCGCGCCACATTGTGGAGCGCCGCTCCACTCTGCAGGTCAGATTTCAGAAACTTGTTTTGGCCATAACTTTTTGACCGTAGCTCCGTTTTCGATGAATCAAATATCGTTGGAAACGTAATAAGATTTTCTTTCCAATGGTAAGGCTTTGAAACATCAACACAAACTTTATTTGGGGTTGAAAAGGTACGTACACACCTTGTACCTCAAACAACGTCCAGTTTTCCTTCGACGGTCGAGCAAGCAACACCTACATGTTGTGCACACTCCATACACACATAGTACACCTTAAATACATTATGTACAATAAATATTTGGGTCTTACAGATTGTACATACGTGTTCCACCACGTGAGAGCGATACCGGAAAATGTGTGGGTGGATTATTTGACCTTGTCTTGGTCCCGGCAACTGCTTATGTTAAAAACGGCTTCCGTTTGCTCAAACCATCGAGTGAGAGCAACCGGTCCTCCGGTCCCATAGAAAGTGTGAGGTTTGCACCCCATGAAAGCTTTGTAGGAGCATCCCTCGTTTGAGTTACCGGCTCTAATGTTGTTGTTGTTGTGGTTGTTGTTATTGTTGTTGTTGGATGAGTTACCGTCCATGGCCGCATCTACGGCTGTGGCTATCATTCGTTGAAGAGCTTGTTCGGGAGTTTCATTGCGTGGGACTCGGCGAGGAGGCATTGTTCCTTCAAGACACAAGAATATCGTTGATTAGTATTCTCAATAATACTAATCGTGATATGAAATAAAGATAGAAAATTTTCCATGACTCGCCCTAAATTCTTTATGTTATAATGTCGGAACGTCCATATGAGTCACCGTAATATAATCCCGGAAATTATATTACCCTAATTCATATGTGCATTCGACATTACCTCATAAAGTCAAGGTGGCGTGTCAATCAAATTAAACTATGTAAGATTAATATGAAATAAGAGTTAGATACGAATAGAAGAGTTCGAGTATAAATGCACAAGTAGTCAAGTAATTCCTACTTCAAGTCTATATGCCGGTTGTAGTCTAGACTCACTAATGTACCCTATGACTCAGGGTTGACACCAATGAACTCTAAATCCCTACAACCAACACTCTGATACCATCTGTAGCGACCCGACAAAATTGTCATTGATGGCGCCGTCTACTTCGGTCCCGTTACGTGGTCATAAGTCTTTAAAATGACATTTGACCAAAATATGTCGCATTCATTTCAAATGTAAAGATGTTTCAAGTTACAAAAGTAGCTCAACGACTAGTTACATTACAACGTCTAACGTACAAATGAAACCTATGCGACACGATTTAAAAGTAAGTCAAAAGATGCTCCATGTATGCATGTATACTCGACATCCAAGCAAGTATCAAAAATAGTGAGCGGAAGCATGTAACACCTATTATTCAAGGACCTGAGAAAAACATAGAAATCTGTCAACGAAAACGTTGGTGAAATCATAGGTTTAAGTAAGTAAGTGAGTAAGTACAAATGAACCACAAGATTTATAATGTTGAAATAATAGTAAACCATTCTAAAAAAATTGTTATCACGAGCACCCAATTATCAAGGCTTAACTTTCCATGAACCCCATACACATAGTGTTAGAACCTACACTGTTTCTCGAAAATATATTTCATCCGAATAACGGTAGCGAACCGTCCGAATGAGGGTTTGTCAAACCTATATGGCCATACAACATAAGTTCTTGCTTACACCCGGCAAGTGTAACTAATGATAATCGAATTGAGGATTTTTGTTCTAACTCGTTCGTAGAATGTTTGTTTCCGTACTTGTGTTCACTTTGTAAAATAAAACGTTTATGTTTTCTCATCCCAAATGTAAGTTTAAAAGAGTAAAAGTGGGACTATGATCTCACCTTGAGTGCACGAATGTAAATGTACTTCACAAGTAAACGTGTGCAAGAAATAATGCTAGTCTTGACCTAAACAAATAGGTTGTATCAATATCGGTAAACACGGTCGGTTAAATTTGTTCAATTAGTCCTATGGCTCGTTACGACTTGATTAATATATAGCATGTGAATCACGTTGTCAAGTTTCATGCAAGGTACAAGTATAAAAGCATGTTAGGACGATTGCATAAGTATTTGGTTAAGTTTGAATGAAAGTCAACTTTGGTAAAGCAAAGTCAACAAAAAAGTCAACACATTCGGGTCGGGTCTCGGACAATTTTTCTGAGTTTTATAATCATATATGAGCATGTTAGAACAAGTTACATGTTAATCGGAGGTGCGCAGCATAGTTGGAATTAAACGAAAAATGACCAAGCAAAGCAGAATCTGGCAGTTCATTTGGACGGTGTCCAGATTGGCTGGATGGCGTCCAGACGTGAAGGGCTGGACGGCATCCCAAATGTTTGGACGGCATCCAAACACCTGATCAGTTGTAGTTGCTGAATTTTCACAAGTGCACGAACCAAACTTCAAACAATCACAATTTATGATCCGCAAACAATTAGAACATGTATCTTATATCATCGGAAAGGTATTTTGACGAGGAAAATAACTAAACACATTTCATCAATCAATTCAACATTTACAGCAACCAAATCCGCATTAAATGTTCATCATTTATTGCATTCAAGATCATAAATGCACATTGATGATTCGAGAATTAAATGCACATATATAATATGCCGTTTCGTAGGTAATTACGCATACAATACAACTAAACACTTACCAATAACATTTCAAGGCTTTTAATGCATCAAAAATCACATTCAAGGCTACCAAACCCTAACTAAAAATCAATAAATCCTTAATCATGTTAGTGAAGTTTTCTTAATCAACCTACACATCAAAATGAAGCTAGTGATGCTAGTAACATATTTAATACATGCACTTTTAACATCTAACAACATTTAAGCAACCAAATCTCAAGATCAAACACACATATTTCAAGTTTAAGCTAGTTACATCAAAATGACAAGAACAAGCATATAAATCATATATTCATGTTAGACTTGAGCCATAGACACTAATTAACACTTTTATAAGTTAAAAACATCAAGAACAAAGAATCTAGTGATTTTAGAAAGTTACCCAAACTAGATGAAATTGGTATGGAATTCAGGGCCGTCTCGCTAATTTCGAAGGCCCTGTTCGAAACTTAAAAAGGGCCCCTATAAATGTTATTTTTTTTCAATACGTATAATATATATAATACTATGATAGCGTAATCAATAGAATTAAAAATTTTCAAAACAACCGTTGCAAAGTGTTATTCTCAAATAGTTGTCAACTCGTTATATATAAAACCGTAATCCTAACATTTTGTGTCACGAAGTAATTGGTCAACTTTTTATAGTCAATACCCCCATTATATTTTTTTGAATACATATAAACGTCAGTCTATTAAGTCTTTCTTGTTGAATGATAGACTGCAAGTAAGATATTCCGTTACGATGTACAAATAATTGAATTATTACATAGTTTTTTCAAAATTTGGGGCCCCTTAAAAATTCGGGGCCCTGTGCGGCTGCACACTTCGCACATGCACCAAAGACACCCTGATGGAATTGAAGAGGAAGATGCAAGGATTATAAATATGTAATTTGTTTTGATGTTTGTTTGCTAACTTGAAAATGGATGATGAATCTTTGAATTGGAGTTTGAGAGAAAAAGTTAAAGTATTGAAAAAGAGGAGGATATGAATGAATGGAAGAGATTAGGTTTGACCATTTGACCTAGTCAAAAGTTTGGTCTCTTGAAAAGTTTAGTCCCTCAAGTTTGAAGCGAGTGCATAAATTACCTAAACGAAATATTTTAAAACGCGTATTAACGGAAGATGTTAAAATTACATAACGGACTTTAGAATAATTAAACGGAAAGTAAACGGAATATAGACGGGATGTTACAAAACTAACCATACTTGAAAAGGTACCTTTGATAGTCTTTTCTCTTGGGCATTTTATCGAACAGTTTATATAATCTTCTGTATAAAGAAAAGCCTAAACATCGAATTAAGTGATACTGAAATCTTTTGTATAAAGAAAAGCCTAATTATAAAAATCTTAAATTAAATTACACTATAGAAACAATTAGAATCTAAACTGATGAAGGGTATAATCGACTTACGGTTCCTGCTATCAAACCGCTATCACCACCATCGGCGTCACCAAACTGCCAGTCATGGTGGCAGTGGTTTCTCCTGCGAGTACGGTTCCTGCTACCAAACCTTCAGTAATGAAGGGTATAATCGACTTACGGTTCCTGCTACCAAACCTCTGTCACCACCATCGAAGATTACAAAAATGCTGGAGGTTGAAGATTTGTGATGTTTTTCGTCGCTGGAAGATGAAGAATTGGGACGATTTTGGTCGCCAGTTGTTCAACCAAACCCTTTAAGTTAAATGGAATCGAACTAAGCATGGAGAAACCCTAGAAGTCTGTAACTTTTCACTCGTCAAACCATTTTTATTTTAAGGGCAAATGGCCCGAAAAGGTAACCTATTTTACCAAATTTGCCAATAAAGGTAATATGACTTTTCCAGATGCCCGAAAAGGATAACGTGTTTCAATTTTTGCCCGAAAAGGATTATGATTTGAAAAAGTGTGAAATTGAAGGTAATATTGTCAAATTCATTAACGATCATTAGTGAAATTTCGTTAAGTGCTCAGCTTGGGATGTAAGGGACAAATTTTCGTTAACTCCCCACCATCATTTATTTGATTTAGATTTATAAATTAAATTATAAGTCTAATATAAATTGGTGTTCACTTTATCAATTAAAACATCACATTTGAGCTCCTTCCATCTACACACTCACAGATGCAGATTTATGAGTCCAATATAAAGTGATGTTCTTGAAACTTGAATTCAAACCCCGTCCCCAAAATTGATGTTCATCATGTTCATTGTGTTCATCATGTTCAAATCTAGATTTTAAAAATTAAATCGTTGGCATTACATCGTGTTCATCGTTATAGCAAGAAACACAGACCATGGATCTTCGTTCGATTTAAAGTGGTGTCGGCAACCATAGTCGGGGTCCGATTGTCCTTTCCGTCTTCGGCGGGGATAGCATCGGCCACCGCAGATGCAGATCTAGATCTTCGTTCGATTTATATGAAATGGAGTCATCAAAATCAAGAAATCAAAAATATAAATGTTGCAATTTAAGATTTTGTTATGTACAGATATTTTGTTTTGGAGTTATTAGAAAGTTTAATTGCTATGAAAGTGACGTGATTTTGATGAAATTGCATTTGAACATAATTTTGAGTTTATCTCGATTTAGTTTCAGACTTATAATGATAAGGATTTTTTATTTAGTGTTTTACTATGATTGTGTTTAATTTTGATTTTGTTTATGTATAGTTTCACTAGCATTAATTTATTTGGGGTTCATTTTCTTTGTTTCAATATTTCAATGCTCTTGATCTACTCGATGGTGTACTTTAATTTGTTAGAAAATTGTTGATTTGGATTTAGTTAGATTTTTAATCTTGATTTATTTTGTATTAAGTTTTTAGTTGCATTTGCAGGTTTTCGAATTAAGTGTGAAATTGTGAGGATGATGTTGATCACAAACAGTAGCTTCAAGCTTTGAATATCATTTTAAGTTTTGTGAATCCTGGAACTGAATATGTAATATGATATATGTTTTAAGGAACAAAGTTGAGAAAATTTGTAAAAGAGATCGCTTAATTTTGTTATTTTTAAAAGAGATTGCACTTAACGAAATTTCACTAATGATCGTTAATGAATTTGACAATATTACCTTCAATTTCACACTTTTTCAGAACATAATCCTTTTTGGGCAAAAATTGAAACACGTTATCCTTTTCGGGCATCTAGAAAAGTCATATTATCTTCATTGGAAAATTTGATAAAATAGGTTACCTTTTCGGGCCATTTGCCCTTATTTTAATTAGTAATTAATTAGATTAATGACATCAGCTTAACGGCATAGATTTTTTTTTTGATTATTTCTTAACAAAGGAATTAGCCTAATAATGACATCATCATTATAGAATTTTAATAGAAACAATAGATAACATAACATGTGTATTGGTTTTTAGGGAACATGTATTGAGATGTCAGATGTGTAAGTGGAAAAATGGTCATTTGTGACACGGGTCGAAATACAATTATTGAGATGTCAGATTTGTAAGTGGAAAAATGGTCATTTGTGACACGGGTCGAAATACATGGGCTTGAGATGACTGACTACAAAACACTTGATCTTCAATTTTTTCTTTTCATTTTTACTGAAAAATTAATGTCTAAGTATTGCTGAAGACAAAACTGTTAACAATTAAGAATAATGTGAAAGCATATATTGACAGACTACATAACTGTGAGATTTTAGCCAATATGGGGTCTGTTTGGACGAAAGTAGCTGGAGCTGGAGCTTATGAGTAGGAGCTGGAGCAGGAGCTTATTTTTTAAGCTGGTAGCTGGAGCTTATTATTTTTTATAAATGTTTGGTAAACTAGCTGGAGCTTATTTTTCAGTTCATAAGCTCTACTTTTTTTCATAAGCTACTACAAGTAGCTTATTTTTTCAGAGCTTATGATTTTCATAAGCTCTACTTTTTTTGTCTACCAAACGAAGCTTATAACTTGGAGCTTATTAAAATCATAAGCTCAAGCTCCCATAAGCTTCCATAAGCTCCAATAAGCTACGTGTTAAAATTAGTGCAACATAATCCCTTGATTTATGGCAAATTATAATCCATTGATTTATGGGATATTATAATCCCTTGATTTATGGGATATTTCCAATTATAGATATCTTGCATTTAATATAGATATTGTATGATATCTCTTTTAAATCTAGCATTTAATGTTCTTTACCTTTTTTGTTTGTATTTAAACCAATGCATGTGATTCATAATAAAATCAATCGAATACACATTTTATTTTCAGTTGCTTGTTTCATATTTTAATTTGTTTACTAAACTTCCATTTACAATAAGTCTTTAGTTATTTTATGGTATCTAGAGATTGGTTATAATTAATCTTTGTGCAAATACTCAAAGTTACAAAACTAAATTCTTGCTATCAAAAATGAAAGTCTCAAATGTAAACAACCGTGGTATGATCAACGGTATGGAAAGACTTGTAGGCAACAACTACAAGTATTGGAAAATGTGTATGGAAGCTTATCTCTAAGGTCAAGACTTATGGGAACTTGTGGCTGGAAGTGATGCCATAATTCCCGTAGAAACTCTTGAGCAAGGCGAGTCACGAAGAAAATGGAAGATCAAGTGTGGGAAGGCTCTCTTTGCGTTGAGGACATCAATTAGCAAAGAGTTCATAGAACACGTTCGTGATCTTAACTCGCCAAAAGAGGTTTGGGATACTCTTTACCAAGAAAAATACCGCACGGTTGCAATTCTTGGAAAATGAGTTAACAATCTCAAGACAAGAAGGTATGCCAGTTTCTGAATATTTCTTACGGGTGAAAACTCTTTGTTCTGAAATTTTAGAGATTGATACAAACGAGAAAATCAGTGAATCTCGGTTGCGAAGATATTTAATTCGCGGTTTGAAGAAAGAGTACGTTCCGTTCATAATCTCTATTCAGGGGTGGGCTACTCAACCTTCGATTGAAGAATTGGAGAATTTACTCTCTAATCAAGAAGCTTTGACCAAGCAAATGGTCAAAGGATTTGAAAATGATGCGGTATTATTTTCAAAAGGAAAGAACTTCAAGAAAGGTTCTTCTAGCAAAGAAAAAGAAGAAGAGCAAACTAGTTACAAAAGTAACTATGAGAAGAAACCTCCCACATGTTACAAGTGCGAGAAGGTTGGTCACATTAAGAAATATTATCGTTCTAAAGTCACAAAAGCAAACGTGGCTTGTTCAAGTAACGATGATGATGAAGTCAAATGGGAGCAATGTTTTACCGTTGATACGGTTATTAAGAAGAATCAATGGATTATTGATTCGGGTTGCTCTCATCATGTGACCGGTGATGGAACTCTTCTTCATGACGTTAGAGATCACAATCAAAATCGAGTTGTAATCACGGCCGACAACTCAACTCATCCGGTTAAAAAGGAAGGTAATGCTATTATTGATGTTAATAATAATACTTTTATTTTGGAAGATGTTTATCTTGTTCCTGAATTGACCAAGAATCTAGTTTCGGTACCTCAAATTACCGAATCTGGAAAATATGTTCTTTTTGGTCCAACGGATGTGAAGGTCCTTGAGAATGTCAAGGAGATTGTGGGTGATGTTCTTTTCACGGGAGAAAAGAAAGGTTCTTTGTTTGTGTTGTCCGCAGGTGAGGCTTATGTGAAGAAAACAAGTCAAACCGACAACGGAGCTATTTGGCATGCTAGACTAGGCCATGTGGGATATCAAATGTTGCAAAAGATATTCTCACATAAACTAGTTGATGGAATTCCTCAATTAAAGAATGTTCGTGAGGAAGTAATATGCCAAGGATGTCAATATGGAAAGTCACACCGACTTCCATATAAGAAGTCAACAAATCAAAAACAAGGTTTGCTTGACTTGATTCATACGGACTTGATGGGGCCAAAAAAAACACCAAGTTATAGCGGTCATTGCTATGTCATGGTGTTAATTGATGACTATTCTCAGTTTACTTGGGTGAAATTTCTAAAGAAGAAAAGCGAAGCCTTATCAAAGTTCATAGAATTCAAAGAAGTGGTAGAATCAGAATTTGGGAGAAAGGTAAAAGCTCTTAGGAGTGATAATGGTAGAGAATTCATGTCAGATGATTTCTTTACTTATTGTAAAACAAATGGTATTTCTCGCCAAATGACTTTTCCGGATACTCCACAACAAAATGGGGTTTCAGAAAGAAAGATTGCTTACCTTGTTTCAATATGCTTATCTTAGTTACATGACAAGGGGTTGCCTAGGGAGCTATGGGCGGAAGCATTTCAATGTGCTTGTCATGTGTCTAATCGGTTACCATCTTGGCCAGGTACACAAAAATCATCTTTTGAGCTAGCTTATGGTGAAAAGCCTAATGTAAGCTATTTTAGGGTGTTTAGTTCTATTTGTTATGTTCATGTTCCAAAATCTAACCGAACCAAACTTGACCCAAAAGCTCAAAGGTGTATTTTTGTTGGTTATGATTCTCACAGGAAAGGTTGGAGGTGTATGGATCAAGAAACAAAGAAGTTCACCACTTCAAGAGATGTGGTATTTGATGAAGTGTCTTCTCAATTTTCTGAATCAAGCAAAAATGGTGAAGAAAATAGAGATTACAAATTTATGTTTCCTAGCTTCGACACTCAAGAAGAAAGTGAGAATGATGGTGTTTCTCAAACTTAAGAAGAGACACCTAGTGAAGAAGTACCGACTCAAGTTAGAAGGTCAACAAGAGAAAAGAGACAACCAAAACATCTAAGTGACTATGAGGTGAACACAGTCACAACTTGTTTCTTTTCAGGTGGCTTAACTGAAGAACCAACATGTTATGAAGAAGCTAAAGATTCTCCGGATTGGAGAAAAGCAATGCAAGAGGAGATTGATGCATTGGAAAAGAATGAAACTTGGGAGCTTGTCAAGAAACCGGAAGCATGTAAATCGGTTACTTGCAAATGGGTCTACCGTTTGAAGAAGAACTCGGATGGAACCATTAATAGGTTCAAGGCTCGGTTGGTGGCTCGTGGCTTTTGTCAAAGTTATGGGCTTGATTATGAGGAAACTTTTAGCCCCGTGGCTAAAATGGTAACGGTGAGAACAATAATCTCACTAGCAGCTTACAAAGGGTGGAAATTGTGGCAACTTGATGTGAAGAATGCTTTTCTATATGGAGAGCTTGATCGTGAGGTGTTCATGGAACAACCTATTGGGTTAATTTCAAATCAATTTCCAGAATATGTGTGCTGGTTAAAGAAAGCTGTGACGCCCCGTACTAAATCATCATGTACGGACCATCAACAACAGGATCATTACAAGGTTAAGTACTATATGCGTTTTCAAAACAGAGTTTACATTCATAAATAAAAGTAACGTCATAACATACGTCAATTGTTTTACAATCAAAAGTATGCTTCGCTAAGTAGAAGCATTAAATAAGTGTACGTGACCATAATGGTCGTTACATAACATAAGTTCATAAGTAAAAAGTTTGAATGCAACATAAGTAGTCATGCGATAACAACTCTAGGCAGCGGGTTCTACAGCACGACTAGTAAGATAGCGGAAGCGACTTCAAACACCTGAGAAAATACATGCTTAAAAAGGTCAACACAAAGGTTGGTGAGCTATAGTTTAAGTATAACAGTAACGTAAGTAGGCCACGAGATTTCAGTGCTACAACGAGCGTTTCAAATGTATGTAAAAGTATATGCTTAACCGTGGGCACTCGGTAACTAACTTAACGTTTATACCCCCTGAAAGTACACTTGGCAAGTGCGTATGTTTACGAAGTATTAAACACTCGTTAAATGCTAGCGCTACTAGCCCGAGTGGGGATGTCAAACCCTATGGATCCATATCTAAGATTCGCGTTCACGGTTCAAAAACCGATGATTAAACGTTACCGAGCTAAAGGGAATGTTTATGCCGTTGTATAACCCACACATATATAAGTTTAAGTACTCGTGCCTAGTATGTAAAACATAAAATCCGCATGTATTCTCAGTTCCCAAAATAAGTTAAAGTAAAAAGGGAATGCTATAACTCACAATGATTAGTAGTAATGGTAAGGTAGTAGTCGGAAAGTGGTGTGCAAGTAACGGTCCAAACGTCCTCAACCTAAGTCAAATAGCACTAAGTCAATAAGTCGTCTCAAAAGGTTTACAAGTACGTAATTAAGGTCATAAGGGTCATCATCAATCATCATTAAACAAAAGGTAACAAGTAAGACTCGTTTATGAAAGTCGTTTAAAACAAAGGCTGACTTCGGTCAGTCACCACGGCCTCTACCCTTACTGAATTAAGGTGAGACCAGTGGTCATGGCTCCGTCTATGAGTCCCTTAAGTGTGGTAAAATTTACAGAAGCAAACTCGTCTTGGTTTGACCGTGGCGACGGTCTAAGTGCGAGTAGGTCAGAAATTTCTGCACAACGTTAAAGGACATGGTAACGATCGGAGGGCCGTAAATCCTAAACCGTAACTCGGATTAAGACGAGTCCTATATGAAAAGTTATCTACTCGAAAAGTTCTATCTAAAAATCAAGGTTAGAACAGCCCAGGTCTACTGGTCTGTTCCAGAAGCAGTAGGTCAGAAACATTTGGACAGAAACAGTAAGTTTTGAAGAGTTCCGGTTGTCTCGGTGCTTGATGTTCATCACGGTTCTCATCTTTGATGCGTATAGCTTCAAGTGTACAACTCGTTGATGTGTTAACATCATCTTGACCAAGGTTTGTCCATCATAACTCAAGTGCAAGTGTTGTAAGTGTTTGATGAACCAAGGTTACATGTAAGTTTATGAACAAGTTCATGAACACTAAGAAAGATCACAACCAAGTGTTGGATCCATGATACTTGCACCAAAGTGTAAGCTCTTGTTGGTTTCATGTCCTTGTTCAAATGTGTAGTAAGCAACTAACAATAAGAAATAAAGAAAATGAATGATAAACCTAAACCAACCATGAAGGTGGTATTCTAGTAACTTACAACAAACAAGAACACAAGTAACAAAAATTAAAGATTATAAACTTTAAATCTTTTGAAACAAAATATGTAGAACATAACTAGATAGATTATGTTCTTGGATGTTCTTGATAATACAAGATATTATGAAGAATCAAAACTAAGAAGTTTGATCTTGTAACATGAAAGTAAGTAAGTAAACAACTTAGTATCTTACAAGTAATTAACTTTAAACAAGAACAAGTAACAAAAGTTTTAACAACAAAGATTGATGATGATTATGTGATGTAGAAATCAGTTTTTACCAACAAAGAAAAGAAGAAAAGAAGTTGTTACTTACAAGAAAGAAAGAAGAACTTGAGAGAAAAAGAGGGAAGAAAATTGCAAGTAATGTGTGTGTGTGTTTGAGTGGGAGATTTCAAATGAACAAGTAATGAAGGAATGATGAAGTGTGGACTCCTTTGAAGCCACAAACCCCACGTTTTTCTGCAGCAAATAAAGGGGGGAAAGGTTTGTTTTGTGGTTACATGCATGTTAAAGTCACAAAAGTTGGATAATAGAAGGGTTTACATGGGAAGGGTGCAAGTAACAAGATTCTTTACTTAGTTAACTAATCTAGTTGTTACATAATGTAATACTTACATGAAAGATGGGCCAACTAATCCAATTAAGTGTGTAGGGTGGGCTTCTAAGCCCATGTACAAAAATAAAGCCCAAGTATGTATGTAATTTACAAGTAATCCAATAAAAGTCCAATTAAAGCCCAAGTAATTAACCAACAACCTTAGTTAATTAAAATGATTAATAAACTTAATCATGAATGCAAATAATATTTAAATATATTATTCGTGAAGTTTCGTGTGTCGCAGAGACGTTCCGGGCCATAAAAGTCAAGTACGGGCAATCAAAGCAACATGTAAATGTAATAACATACATTCGTTTAATCAAGCGTATTAATAATAATAATTATTAATAAGTAACGTTGGAAAAACCAGGGTCGTTACATTACCCACCTGTTAAAGAAAATTTCGTCCCGAAATTTAAGCTGAAGTAGATGGAGGAGTCGGGAAAAGATGAGGATATTTCCGCATCATTTGATCCTCTCGTTCCCAAGTAAACTCAGGTCCTCGTTTGGCATTCCATCGTACTCGTACAATCGGAATCTTGTTGCGTTTCAAAGTTTTGATCTCACGATCCATAATCTCAACAGGTTCCTCCACAAAGTGGAGTTTGTCGTCGATAGTAAGTTCTTCCAATGGTATGATGAGTTCGGGTGCAGCAAGACACTTCTTCAAGTTTGACACATGGAAGGTAGGATGAACTGAGCTCAATTGTGCTGGAAGATCAAGACGATAAGCAACGGGTCCAACACGTTCCAAAATTTCGAAAGGACCAATGTATCGTGGGTTCAACTTTCCACGTTTTCCAAAACGGATCACACCTTTCCAAGGTGCAACCTTCAGCATTACACGATCACCAACATTAAATTCAAAGTCTTTCCGTTTAAGATCGGCATAGCTCTTTTGGCGATCACGGGCAGTCTTAAGTCTAGCTTGGATCTGAGCAATCTTCTCCGTGGTTTCGTGAACTATCTCGGGTCCGGTGATTTGTTTTTCGCCTACTTCGGCCCAACAAATAGGAGATCGGCACTTACGACCATACAATGCTTCAAAAGGTGCAGCATTAATGCTTGAGTGATAACTGTTGTTGTACGAGAATTCGGCGAGTGGCAAATGCCTTTCCCAGGCCTTTCCAAAATCAATGACACATGCACGCAGCATGTCCTCCAAGGTCTGAATCGTTCGTTCACTTTGCCCGTCAGTCTGAGGATGATAAGCAGTACTCATGTCAAGACGAGTTCCCATGGCTTCTTGCAAAGAACGCCAAAATCTGGAAGCAAAACGGGGATCACGATCGGAGATGATTGATAAAGGTACACCATGACGAGATACAACCTCTTTGATGTACAGCTGAGCAAGTCTTTCCATTGTATCAGTTTCCTTCATCGCTAGGAAGTGTGCAGATTTGGTGAGGCGGTCAACAATAACCCAAATAGTATCGCATCCGCCCACCGTCTTCGGCAGCTTAGTAATGAAATCCATTGTGATCCTTTCCCACTTCCATTGTGGGATTTCCGGCTGTTGAAGTAACCCAGAAGGTCTCTGATGCTCGGCTTTAACCTTCGAGCAAGTCAAACACTTACCAACATAAGTCGCAACGTCCTTCTTAAGATTCGGCCACCAATACTGTTCTTTAAGGTCGTGGTACATCTTACCTGCACCAGGGTGAATCGAATATCTCGATTTGTGTGCTTCATCAAGTATCAGGCTTCGTAGATCTCCATAGTAAGGTACCCAAATTCTTCCGGCATAACATCGGAGTCCAGACTCTCTAACCTCGAATCGAGAGACAAGTATGTTCAAATGCTCGTGAGATATGTTCTCCTCCTTGAGAGCCTCAACTTGGGCTACTCTGATCTGGTTGTTGAGGTTCGAATGGATGGTGATGTTCAGAGCCCTAACACGGAGAGGTGCCGTCCTCTCCTTTCGGCTTAAAGCGTCAGCTACAACATTGGCCTTGCCAGGGTGATAACGGAGTTCACAATCGTAGTCGTTGAGCGTCTCGATCCATCGACGCTGTCTCATATTCAATTGCTTCTGATCGAAGATGTGCTGGAGACTCTTGTGATCGGTGAAGATAGTGCTCTTAGTTCCATACAAATAATGTCTCCACAATTTGAGTGCAAAGACAACGGCTCCAAGTTCAAGATCATGTGTAGTGTAGTTCCGCTCGTGAATCTTCAACTGGCGGGAGGCATAGGCAATAACCTTTGATCGTTGCATCAGTACACAACCAAAACCACTCTTCGATGCATCGCAATAAACAACAAAGTCGTCACTGCCTTCAGGAAGTGATAGGATAGGTGCGGAGGTTAACTTCTTCTTCAAAGTTTGGAATGCTGATTCGTGTGTAGGTTCCCAAATGAACTTCTTACCCTTGTGGGTCAGTGCGGTCAAAGGACGCGCAATCAGAGAAAATCCTTCGATAAACCTTCGATAATAACCGGCGAGACCTAGAAATTGGCGAATATGCGTTGGAGTAGTGGGGGTCTCCCACTTGCTGATGGCTTCAATCTTGGCGGGATCAACTTTGATACCCTGGTCGCTCACAACATGACCCAAAAACTGTACTTCCTTCAACCAAAATTCGCACTTGGAGAATTTGGCGTAAAGTTGCTCTTGTCTTAAGAGTTCAAGCACAAGCCGAAGGTGTTGCTCATGTTCTTCTTCGCTCTTAGAGTAGATGAGGATATCATCTATGAAGACGATAACAAACTTATCCAAGTAAGGCTTGCAGACACGATTCATGAGATCCATGAACACGGCAGGGGCATTTGTCAAACCGAATGGCATCACGAGGAACTCATAATGACCATAACGGGTCCTGAATGCAGTTTTCATCACGTCACTTTCCTTCACCCTCAGCTGGTGATATCCGGATCGCAAATCGATCTTTGAATAAACGCTCGATCCTTGTAGTTGATCAAAAAGATCATCAATTCGTGGAAGAGGATATCGATTCTTGATAGTCAATTTGTTGAGTTCACGGTAGTCGATACACATACGGAAGGATCCATCCTTCTTCTTTACAAACAACACAGGTGCGCCCCAAGGCGAGAAGCTTGGTTGGATAAACCCTCGATCTAATAGCTCTTGTAGTTGACTCTGTAATTCTTGCATCTCGGAAGGTGCGAGTCTATAAGGTGCGCGAGCTACAGGTGCAGCTCCTGGCACTAAGTCAATCTGAAACTCTACTGCCCTCGGTGGCGGTAATCCAGGCAGTTCTTCGGGAAAGACATCGGAAAACTCGTTCACAATACGCACATCGTTCACGTTCTTCACCTCAGTTTCTACCGCTTTCACATGTGCTAGGACAGCAAAGCGTCCCTTCTTCATAATCTTTTGCGCTTTCACGCAACTAATGAGGTTCAACTTCGAGGAACATCTCTCTCCATAGATAACCAGTGGTTCGCCATCTCCTTGTGGTATGCGAAGTGCTTTATCTCCACAGATAACTTCGGCCTTTATCTTGCTCAACCAATCCATACCGACAATCGCGTCAAAACTTCCCAGTTTGATAGGTATCAAATCAATTTCGAAATCTGCACCAGCTATGTTGATAATAGCTCCACGACTAATATGGTCAACCTTTTCAAGTTTTCCATTGGCGACCTCGACAAGCATACTTTCCTTCAAAGGAACTAACGACCAATCTAACTTATCACAAAAATGTCTACACACATAGCTCCTATCGGCACCAGTATCAAATAGGACAGAAGCTAAAAGATTGTTGATCTTGAATATACCTGTCACCAAGTCGGGGTTGTCGCGAGCGTCCCTTGCATTAACATTGAAGGCTCTAGCACGTGGTGGTCCGCCATCCTTACGCTTGTTAGGACACTCATTTCTGAAATGGCCCGTCTTTCCACATTCATAACACTTCTTAGGCCCATTGTTGTTGTGGTTTGGCTTCACATTCAAAGTGGTAACCTTGCAATCCTTGCCAACATGTCCAGATCGTTGGCACTTCTCACAGATAACATTGCAATACCCAGTGTGGTGCTTGTAGCACCTATTGCATTGTGGTAAGGTTCCTTTGTAGTTCGGATTGGTGCGGTTGTTGTTGTTGGGGTTGGTGTTGTTGTTGTGCATGTTGTTGTTTTGCCTGAACCCTTCATGTCGTTTTGCCGGGTTTTGATCATAGTTCCTTCCCCTGTTGTTGTTGTGGTTGTTGTCCCATTTCCTCTTTTCACCGCTAACAGTTTCAAACTTAGCCTTCTCCGGCTCGTCAAGGATGATTTGATTCAAGAGAGTATGCGCCATGCGCATTGCTTCGGGAACACTTGGTGGCTTGGACGAGGTAACATTACCCTTGATGGACTTAGGAAGTCCCGAGAAGTATTTCTCCAAACGCTTAAATTCGGGGGTGACCATGGTTGGACACATAAGAGCCAATTCCAAAAACCTACGGTTGTAGCTGTTAAGGTCGTTCCCTACGGTTTTCAATTGCATAAATTCGATTTCCATCTTTTGAATCTCGGTTCTCGGACAGTATTCCTCGATCATAGCACATTTAAATTCTTCCCAAGGCGTAGCATACGCCTCATCAATTCCTTGCGCTTGGGCCATGGTATTCCACCATGTGAGCGCGCCATCAGACAGCGTGCAAGATGCAAATTTCGTTTTGTTAGCCTCAGAACAATTGCTAACCCTGAATACCGATTCCAACTTTTCGAACCATCTGGTGAGACCGACGGGTCCCTCAGTGCCACTGAAGTAGTGTGGCTTGCAGTTTTGAAATTCTTTGTAAGTACACCCATCTCGAACGACAGGTGGATTGACAGGCGGTGGTGGTGGAACTTGGGGTTGTCTTTCAGCTAGTGCAGCAGCGACTCGCTCGTTAATCATGTCCTCAATCTGGGCGGCGGTAGGTGTGGTTCTTCCGTTGGCCATGATGTTCTATACAAACATTTTGACTTAAGTCAAAATCCATTATGCAAATAATAATAATATAGTATATAACAACCAACATGAAAACAGCACAACACATGTTGATTAAGTAGTGCAAGCATATATAAGTACCACAAAACCATGATATGATAACGTAAATAGAACACTAGCGCACAAAGTAACAACACAAATTCCATTCATTAATGATAATAAGTTCATACATTACAATAAGTTCGTACATTACATAAGTGAAATATGAAATTACAAAAGAGATTACAATACAGAATCTAGTACAAAGTCCTACGGCGATGGTGGGTACAAGATGTCCAAAACATGAGTCATCTGCTCCTCGAGCTCAGTAACTCGAGTCTGGAGAATCTCAATCTCCCGCCTCATTTCCTCATTAGAGGAAGATGGTGGGGCAGGTGGTGCTGGCGGTGCAGGTGGAGCCGGTGGTGCTGAAGTGGATGGTCCGGCTCTGGGTGGAGACGGTAATATCAGTGGGTCGGCGGGGTACGGCACCAGCCGTTTACGAGCAGTGATCCTACGACGCCGACCATAAGCGTCAGTGACAGTACGACCAGGAATTATGCCAGCGAAGCGATACCGCTTCTTCGGTGGGGTAGAAGGTGCCTGAATCGGTCGGTCAGCGGGATCCTCCTCATCACTGGAGTCGTCAGATGAGGTGTCGTCTGAAGAAGCATCGGTGGAAGAACCGTCGTCTGAATCATGCGGTGGTGGTGCGGGTGGCTCAACATATCCGAAAGCGGCCAACATCTGTCGGTGTCGGCCTGGCGTGATCACGGCTAAGCGGCCGTCGGCAGTGCGTCGGCAAGGTGTGCGAAAGTGATTACGGAAGGGTCCTTCCCCGAACTCCGGGGGGATCTCCATGCCACCAATGCGAGCCAGTTGCCTCAGGGGTCTGGAAGAAGACGCCGGGATAGGCACACTAGAGCTAGCTCCAGAACTAGAGGCGCCGGGGTCGCCAGTGGGTGTCGGGGCCGGAATGTCAGCAGCAGCAGCAGCAGCAACAGGTGCAGCAGTGGGTGGAACAACGGGGCCTGAGCCGCTCGGGATGTCAGTAGGTGGAACGTCCGACATCTGAACAAGGAAAAATAAATTTTCCATGTCAGTATGTCATAAAGCAAGCAAATAATAGGCCAACAGTTTAAATCATGTATAACAATAAGTAGCATGGCAATATCAGTAATCGTACGAAACTAGCATGCAATCGAAAGCAAGTAATAGCATGCAGTAGTGAAATCACGTAGTAGCATACGGCATATAGCAGTAACAGTAAGCAGCAGCATGCAGTAAGTTCAGCGAAAACGAGTAATCTAACAAGTTGTAGATTAGCCCTATTAGTGAATCCTACTCGGGTCGGTCTTAGACTCACTAATGCATCCTAATTCCCTACAACCAATGCTCTGATACCAAATGTGACGCCCCGTACTAAATCATCATGTACGGACCATCAACAACAGGATCATTACAAGGTTAAGTACTATATGCGTTTTCAAAACAGAGTTTACATTCATAAATAAAAGTAACGTCATAACATACGTCAATTGTTTTACAATCAAAAGTATGCTTCGCTAAGTAGAAGCATTAAATAAGTGTACGTGACCATAATGGTCGTTACATAACATAAGTTCATAAGTAAAAAGTTTGAATGCAACATAAGTAGTCATGCGATAACAACTCTAGGCAGCGGGTTCTACAGCACGACTAGTAAGATAGCGGAAGCGACTTCAAACACCTGAGAAAATACATGCTTAAAAAGGTCAACACAAAGGTTGGTGAGCTATAGTTTAAGTATAACAGTAACGTAAGTAGGCCACGAGATTTCAGTGCTACAACGAGCGTTTCAAATGTATGTAAAAGTATATGCTTAACCGTGGGCACTCGGTAACTAACTTAACGTTTATACCCCCTGAAAGTACACTTGGCAAGTGCGTATGTTTACGAAGTATTAAACACTCGTTAAATGCTAGCGCTACTAGCCCGAGTGGGGATGTCAAACCCTATGGATCCATATCTAAGATTCGCGTTCACGGTTCAAAAACCGATGATTAAACGTTACCGAGCTAAAGGGAATGTTTATGCCGTTGTATAACCCACACATATATAAGTTTAAGTACTCGTGCCTAGTATGTAAAACATAAAATCCGCATGTATTCTCAGTTCCCAAAATAAGTTAAAGTAAAAAGGGAATGCTATAACTCACAATGATTAGTAGTAATGGTAAGGTAGTAGTCGGAAAGTGGTGTGCAAGTAACGGTCCAAACGTCCTCAACCTAAGTCAAATAGCACTAAGTCAATAAGTCGTCTCAAAAGGTTTACAAGTACGTAATTAAGGTCATAAGGGTCATCATCAATCATCATTAAACAAAAGGTAACAAGTAAGACTCGTTTATGAAAGTCGTTTAAAACAAAGGCTGACTTCGGTCAGTCACCACGGCCTCTACCCTTACTGAATTAAGGTGAGACCAGTGGTCATGGCTCCGTCTATGAGTCCCTTAAGTGTGGTAAAATTTACAGAAGCAAACTCGTCTTGGTTTGACCGTGGCGACGGTCTAAGTGCGAGTAGGTCAGAAATTTCTGCACAACGTTAAAGGACATGGTAACGATCGGAGGGCCGTAAATCCTAAACCGTAACTCGGATTAAGACGAGTCCTATATGAAAAGTTATCTACTCGAAAAGTTCTATCTAAAAATCAAGGTTAGAACAGCCCAGGTCTACTGGTCTGTTCCAGAAGCAGTAGGTCAGAAACATTTGGACAGAAACAGTAAGTTTTGAAGAGTTCCGGTTGTCTCGGTGCTTGATGTTCATCACGGTTCTCATCTTTGATGCGTATAGCTTCAAGTGTACAACTCGTTGATGTGTTAACATCATCTTGACCAAGGTTTGTCCATCATAACTCAAGTGCAAGTGTTGTAAGTGTTTGATGAACCAAGGTTACATGTAAGTTTATGAACAAGTTCATGAACACTAAGAAAGATCACAACCAAGTGTTGGATCCATGATACTTGCACCAAAGTGTAAGCTCTTGTTGGTTTCATGTCCTTGTTCAAATGTGTAGTAAGCAACTAACAATAAGAAATAAAGAAAATGAATGATAAACCTAAACCAACCATGAAGGTGGTATTCTAGTAACTTACAACAAACAAGAACACAAGTAACAAAAATTAAAGATTATAAACTTTAAATCTTTTGAAACAAAATATGTAGAACATAACTAGATAGATTATGTTCTTGGATGTTCTTGATAATACAAGATATTATGAAGAATCAAAACTAAGAAGTTTGATCTTGTAACATGAAAGTAAGTAAGTAAACAACTTAGTATCTTACAAGTAATTAACTTTAAACAAGAACAAGTAACAAAAGTTTTAACAACAAAGATTGATGATGATTATGTGATGTAGAAATCAGTTTTTACCAACAAAGAAAAGAAGAAAAGAAGTTGTTACTTACAAGAAAGAAAGAAGAACTTGAGAGAAAAAGAGGGAAGAAAATTGCAAGTAATGTGTGTGTGTGTTTGAGTGGGAGATTTCAAATGAACAAGTAATGAAGGAATGATGAAGTGTGGACTCCTTTGAAGCCACAAACCCCACGTTTTTCTGCAGCAAATAAAGGGGGGAAAGGTTTGTTTTGTGGTTACATGCATGTTAAAGTCACAAAAGTTGGATAATAGAAGGGTTTACATGGGAAGGGTGCAAGTAACAAGATTCTTTACTTAGTTAACTAATCTAGTTGTTACATAATGTAATACTTACATGAAAGATGGGCCAACTAATCCAATTAAGTGTGTAGGGTGGGCTTCTAAGCCCATGTACAAAAATAAAGCCCAAGTATGTATGTAATTTACAAGTAATCCAATAAAAGTCCAATTAAAGCCCAAGTAATTAACCAACAACCTTAGTTAATTAAAATGATTAATAAACTTAATCATGAATGCAAATAATATTTAAATATATTATTCGTGAAGTTTCGTGTGTCGCAGAGACGTTCCGGGCCATAAAAGTCAAGTACGGGCAATCAAAGCAACATGTAAATGTAATAACATACATTCGTTTAATCAAGCGTATTAATAATAATAATTATTAATAAGTAACGTTGGAAAAACCAGGGTCGTTACAAAAGCTCTTTATGGCTTGAAACAAGCTCCGAGAGCTTGGTATGGTAAGGTTGCACAATACCTTGTCTTTTGTGGTTTTAAGATTTCTGATGCGGATTCTAGTTTGTTTGTAAAGAAAGAATCAGGTTTCCATGTTTTGGTGTTATTATATGTTGATGACATGATTATCACCGAAGAAAACGAGTCAGAAATCTCTCGTTTAAGTGATGATCTTTCGGTTCGTTTTAAAATGAAGAATATGAGGGAGATTGGATGTTTTCTTAGCTTGGAAGTTGATAAATTAGAAAACGGATACTTTATCTCTCAAAGGGGTTATGCAAGAAGTCTCTTGGAAGGTTTCAACATGGGGGAGTCAAAGCCTATGACTACTCCAATGGAACCAAATCTCAAAATGAAGAAAGATCAAGGAAAAGAGCTCAAGGATGTGAAGTTGTTCCGACAAATGGTTGGAAGTTTGATCTATCTAACCATCACAAGGTCGAAAATTGCTTACTCGGTTGGCATTGTTTCACAATTTATGCAATGTCCAACTAATGTTTATCTTGATGCAGCAAAAAGGATCCTTTGTTATGTGAAAGGATCAATAGGCCACGGCTTGTGGTATAAGAAATGTGATAATGTTTTGTTAAAAGGTTTCGTGGATGCAGATTGGATGGGAGATGCAAATGATCGCCATTCAACTTTGGGTTACTGTTTTAACATGGGTTCCGCTGTTATTTCATGGTGTAGCAAGAAGCAAGATGTTGTTGCTTTGTCTAGCACGGAAGCGGAATACATAGCTGCAACAATGGCGGCTCAAGAATGTATTTGGTTAAGAAGATTGATTGGTGACATACTTGAAAAAGTAGATTATGTTGTCAAATTGAAATGTGACAACGAAAGTGCAATCAAGCTTGCTTCGAATCCCGTGTTTCCTGCCCGTACTAAGCATATAGAAATGAGATATCATTTTATTCGTGAAAAGGTTCTTAGCGGGGAGATCGAGCTAGCAAACGTAAGGACAAACGCTCAAGTAGTCGACATCTTTACTAAAGCTCTAATGAAAACCAAGTTCATGGAATTTCGAGAAGCGTTGGGGATTTTTGATCAAGACTTTGCGCTAAGGGGGAGTGTTAAAATTAGTGCAACATAATCCCTTGATTTATGAGATATTATAATCCCTTGATTTATGGGATATTATAATCCCTTGATTTATGGGATATTCCTAATTATAGATATCTTGCATTTAATATAGAGATTGTAGGATATCTCTTTTAAATCTAGCATTTAATGTTCTTTACCTTTTTTGTTTGTATTTAAACCAATGAATGTGATTCATAATAAAATCAATCGAATACACATTTTGTTTTCACTTGCTTGTTTCATATTTTAATTTGTTTACTAAACTTCCATTTACAACAAGTCTTTAGTTATTTTACTACGCGCCAAACATACAATTGATTGGAAAAACATATTACCAATATTGGATTTTATGTAAGTAATTACTACGGAGTAATAGTGTGTTTTTATATTTTAAAAATAAAAAGGTAGTTTTATATTTTTACAATTTTTAGTGAATTACTTTAATTAAATTTTTTTTTTTATTTGTAACCTTTAACTTTTTTCGTTTATGATCTTGCTGTATCCTATGAATACTCCGTATATAACAATATCAAAAACATCATACATTCAACATCTTGTTATATCATATACTTTTCATAAACATAGGGCATAAAAAGTTTATTTTACTACATTAACAACACAAATACAACCACCGAACTATTGGTTGAGTGGTAAAAAGCCTCAGTTGTTTTGGGCCTGTATCCTTGAAAAATATATGCAAGTTCAAATCCCGAGGGAGAAGTTTTCTCCAAGGTTGTGCCTCTGATATCCTTCACTCTGTGCGGGCCAAGCAGTTAACCTAAAGCATTCCGGGTACGTTTTGCGCGTTGGATGCGAGGAGTTTCTTCCTAACGGGTGCGTGAGTGGCAAATGAGACGATTCGATGCCAAAATTGCCGTTCTAAAAAAACTTACACATTATTTAATATTCGCAATATTAATAATAATCACATTTTCTCAAATACACATACACGTACATAATATCGACACTTTGTACTTTTAAGATGACTGGGGTTGGATCATGGATGGACTTTTACATAATCTTAAGCAACACTTCACACCAATTTTTGGGGTTGTTCCAGTAAAAACTTATTATTGTTTTTAGGCCAACAATATATATATATATATATATATATATATATATATATATATATATATATATATATATATATATATATATATATATATATATATATATATATATATATATGTATGTATGTATGTATGTATGTATGTATGTATGTATGTTAAATAAGCAATATTTGAGATGATCTTTATATTTTCATTGATGCTCAACAAAAGGAAATACAAGATATATATAGTCACAATTAGGACACACCAAAAGACTAGCAATAAATTATAATGCAACTCAAAAGGCTAATATAAATATGAGGCAAACCAAATGTCTCTTAACATCCCCCGCAGTTTGATCGGGAGATGAACAAACGGTCAAACTGTCATGAAATTCTTCAACTAGAGCAGACACCAAGCCCATAGAAAAAAACTTATATTTTACTTATTTGATGCGTGATAGAATGTTATTCGCGAATTTTTGCATATTGTTCCAACTATCTCCTTTTCCGTAACGATGTCGTGGCTTGCATTGCCTAAGGATTGAGCATATGTCTCCTTTTCCGTAACGATGTCGTGGCTTGCATTGCCTAAGGATGTCGTGGCTTGCATTGCCTAAGGATTGAGCATATGTCTCCTTTTCCGTAACGTCGTCGTGGCTTATTTTGCCGAATGATTGAGTAGTACTTTGATAAACAACTATGTCAACGATAACGATATCTTCAACGCCGCAAAAAAAAGGTAAACAATTTTTTTCGGGGTTTGGAACCTAGTCAAGCTAGGCGGCTCATCCCCACGCCAATTATTATTATTATTATTATTATTCATAGTGAAAAAAAAAAGTAGATGAACTTAGCCATGCTAGGAAGATATGGCTATGTGATTGCTATAAAAGGAGGTGTTTCAACCAGGATCGTACTGCTCGGATACCATGTTAAATAAGCAATATTTGAGATGATCTTTATATTTTCATTGATGCTCAACAAAAGAAAATACAAGATATATATAGTCACAACTAGGACACACCAAAAGACTAGCAATAAATTATAATGCAACTCAAAGGACTAATATAAATATGAGGCATATATAAAAGAGTTACGTGCACACATTTATATATATATATATATATATATATATATATATATATATATATATATATATATATATATATATATATATATATATATAAAAGAGTTACGTGCACACATTTGTTTCTTTATAATTTTCTATGTGGGATACACACAAATTGTTTATCATTAACAATCACTCCAATTTCTATTTAGACTCCAATTTCTAGTTAGACTTGTATGCACACATTTGTTTTTATCAGTATCGACTATTTGATTATCTCCAATAATCACACCAATTGGTCGTAAAGTCATTCCATAGTACTCTAAAACCAATTGGTCGTAGAGGGGGGGTTATATAGATTTTCGATGAGCCTTATGGAAATATAATGTTAGGTAACTCTGATCACGAAGGTAGATAATAAGGGTGATTATAAAGGTTTATGCTCCTGTTGGTAATTCCTCGAAGGTAGCAAGATTTCACTTAATTAACACTACGCCACTAATAGATATGTAAAGCATGTATGTGTGACATGCTAGTGGTTTGATTATGTAATGAGAACATGTCATTTCTAGAGTTTATTTATTTGTACAAGCGCAATACCATTTTTGAAGCTTAGCTAGTTCTCCATGCATTTTGAAAAGATTAATTAACTTTCTCAAAATGAGTTGTTAAAAAGAGAAAACAAAATTGTCCCTTTCCTTATATGTATTTGTGGGTAGCCGAGCTAGGTATAGTCTTCCTAACTTGACTTTTATTTGACCGATGTTATGAGACACTAAATTCGATGTCATTGGACATTAGCAAGTATGAATGTCTTCGTGACCAGTATGTTCGGCATTTGCTTCGTGAGTGGTTTTTTGATGAAGCGACTATTAATATGTCAAAAGTGGGGTACAGTATCAAATGAGTTCCAATATTAGTTAGTATCTTCAAGTATCTACGTATATTTTAATTTAGAACCATTGCATATAATCCTAGCGAAGTGGGGTACTTACAACGTTTGTTATGATTAAAAGAAAATCTAATTTTAATATTAATTTTATATATGGTCGTGATAGATTATTAGTTATTTACCAAAATATTAATTATTAATTTTCTTTAACGGTGGTTAGAAGTTACAGGGTGCGAACGCGATGACGTAACCCACCCACCCGATCACTTATTTGGAAGAATTATTACAGTCTTACCACCTCTCAAGAGGAAACCCCCGCAACGAATTTATACGGGCATCACGTGTGCTAAAACCCTTTCGGGTGAAACTCAAACTCATAGACGTCCGAAAACTTCGAGGCTCATGAAGTGGGCAGTTAACCACAAGGTAAATAATTTTTGGTAGCAAATGAAAGTCGAACATATGACATCCCTTATGAGAAGTCAGGTCACCATCAATTATACTAAGAAATTAAAATATTAATTATTTATTATCTAGTTGGTAAATATGTTGGTCTTTTTTTTAATTACTCACATAAATATAATTTATTTTTGACAAAAGCAAAAAACTTATATTGAAACTAGGACTTGGGTCAAAACGTGTAAGTTGGCAGGGACACGCTAACCCTGTGTGCCGTAGCACCCACCAATCCCACCCCGAAAGAGACCTGTGCCGAAAAAGTACCTCCTCCCAGTACCCACAGTGGCGGCAAGGCGATCTTTACCCCAACTAGCTAGACCCCCGAAAGCACTTCACAAATTTCCCCCCGGAGGGAGAAATAATTCCATGCGGGGCGTCCAGACTGAGAATCGAACTTGCGCCTTTCTTGGGTCAAAGCTTCCCCCACTGTGGGCCCAGGGATCAAAGGCATCGGGTACCATTGAGCTATAAGCTCGTTGGTAAACTAGGACTTTCATCAAAGGTGATGAGCCTTTTCGAAGAAGATGATATAAATATAATAAATGTAATTAAATTGACGAGTCTTTTTAATTAAGGTTTGTTGAGTTTTTATTAAGAAAAAATTGTTTAAAAATACATTGAACTTTCACTGAATTCCTATTGTATGCATCTAACTTTCAAATCTCCTATTACATGCATTCAAGTATTTTAATTTTGTTAAGTCATATCTAATCCTATCAACCATAATCCAATTCCAACCAAAACAATGAATTTAAAACCTTCCATTAATTAAAATAGAGAATCGATGTCTACTAAAAACCTTCGATTAATTAATACATATATACATGTTCATACTATGAACATACTATCACCTGAACCAAAAAATATCAATAAGACCAATTTTAACGCGGCGTCAGAGGGGTCCCGTCAGACCTGCTGGTATTGGGTGACGCCCCCTGACACCCCTAGTGGGGCATTACCGGTGACGCGAGAGGGGCGTTAGTCAAGTTTTTCACGGAGGAGTGAGGTAGCGTCAGGGACATGTGTCAGTTGCGGATTGGCTGAAAAATAAAGCCGTTGGCAAACGGCTATTTTTGTGTTTTTTTGATTTTTTTTTTTAAATTCTATATATTTTTTATCTATATAAACCCATACATTCTACACTTTTAACACACCATTTCCCTTTATTTTTCTTTCATTTCTATCAATTAAATCATACAATTTTCTCTCATAACTATCAATTATTTTTCTTTCATGGCATCGTATTTACTTAGTAACGATTCCTTTTCGGAAAACGAGCGTATTATTGCACTAATTCAACATTTAGAAGATGATGATGACGAAGTCGAATCCGAGCGTGTTCCAAGATCACGAATTTATATTCCAAGAAATCGTGAAGAAGCCGGAGAAAACTTATGGAAGGATTATTTTAGTGACACAACCGTGTTTCCGCCATATAAATTTAAAAGGCGTTTTCGTATGCGGATTGAACTATTTCTCCGAATATCGCAAGGTATTTCTAATTTCGATTCTCATGATACTCCCGAGCATTTTAGATTTTTTAGGGAACGTTTTGATGCTATCGGTCGGCCGACTTTTACAATATTTCAAAAAATGACTTCGGCTCTACGCTAATTGGCGTATGGAACTGCCGCCGATATGTTTGATGAATATTTAAAAATGAGTGAGCAAACCTCAATACTTTGTTTAGATAACTTTTGTAAATGTATTATTACATTATACAAAGAACGTTACATGAGATCTCCCAATGCATACGATGTTCAACGATTATATAGTAAACATGAAGAGAAACATGGTTTTAAGGGTATGCTCGGGAGTATTGATTGTATGCATTGGGAGTGGAAGAATTGTCCCGTTGCTTTGAAGGGACAATACACTAGGGGTGATCACAAGAAACCTACCATTATGCTTGAAGCAGTTGCTTCGTATGACTTGTGGATTTGGCATGCATTTTTTGGAATGGCGGGTTCCAACAATGATATAAATGTTTTGAATTAATCCTATGTTTTTGATAAACTTAAAAAGGGAACATCTCCACTAGCACCATTTGAGGTAAACGGTAATCAGTACACAAAAGGCTATTACCTAGCTGACGGTATATATCCTGACTGGGCTACTCTAGTTAAAGGTTTTGCGTGTCTGACAGATGATCCAAGGATTAAGTTTACTAGGTTTCATGCTAGTGCCCGAAAGGATGTAGAGAGGGCATTTGGGGTTCTTCAAGGTCGATTTCATATTTTAAGGTTAGCAGCACGCGCTATGTCGATAAACAAGATGCGGAGATTTATGGACTGTTGTATCATATTACATAATATGATTTTGGAAGATCAAGGATTTGCGTTAAGTGATTGGGAGGAAGAGTTCATTACCGAAGATATGGAGAATCGCCCAGAACGGATACCGAATAGAGGACGGGATCAAGACGTTATCATCCGAGAAATAAGAGATAGGACGGTGCACGACCAACTAACCGATGATCTAGTTGAGCATATTTGGAACCTTCCGTCCGCATTCCGCACCATGAATGGTTAAATTTTATGTAATGGTTAATTTTATGTAATGGTTAATTTTTATATGTTTTTAATTATATTGAGACGACCCGTCCTAGTCCATAAGGATGAACACAATAACATATGGTTACATTGCGAGGTATTTGACCTCTATATGATTCATTTTACAAACATTGCATTCGTTTTTAAAAGACAACCTTTCATTACATTGAAAGTTGACAAGTATGCATATCATTTCATAATATATCCAAACTATAGATGACTTAATCTGTCATTTACTTAATAATGATCTTTATTGAACTTAACGACTTGAATGCAACGTCTTTTGAAATATGTCATAAATGACTCCAAGTAATATCTTTAAAATGAGCAAAATGCACAGCGAAAGATTTCTTTCATACCTGAGAATAAACATGCTTAAAAGTGTCAACCAAGAGGTTGGTGAGTTCATTAGTTTATCGTAATCAATCATTTCCATAATTTTAATAGACCACAAGATTTTCATTTTTATATTACACATAACCTGTGTAATAAAATAGTATGCATAACCTGCGAATTAAAATTCATTCATATGGTGAACACCTGGTAACCGACATTAACAAATGCATCTAGAATATCCCCAAATATACAGGTACACTTATCTGTATATAAAATCGAAGTACTAAAGCATCCATAACCTGGATGGGGTTTGTTAGGCCCAATAGATCTATCTTTAGGATTCGCGTCAATTAGGGGGTCTGTTTCCTAATTCTTAGGCTACCAAGCTAAAAGGGTGATATCCGGTATAATAATTCAACCACAGAATGTAGTTTCAAGTACTTGTGTCTATTTCGTAAAACAGTTATAAAAGCAGCGCATGTATTCTCAGTCCCAAAATATATATTGCAAAAGCATTTAAAAAGGGAGCAAATGAAACTCATTATCCAATATTTTGTAGTAAAAATATTCACACAACTGAACTGAACAATGCAGGGTTGGCCTTGGATTCACAAACCTATATCAGTTATATATACATTAACACATATACTCGTAATCGAACGAATTTATATATTATTAGTGATATACTTGTTATTTAAATGATTTATGTATTCCATTAATAACTTACATATATTTATTTTATATATCTTACTTATTATAAAAATAATAATAGAGTTAGGTTATATGTATTAGATGTATTTTTATGTAACTAATATTTATTTAGTTAAAATAATACTAATAAATAAAAAGTCGTAATATCTTTATAATAATAATATCAGTAGTTATAATAATAATAGTAGTCAATTTAAAATTTATGATAATAATAATAATAATAAGTAAAAAGTTGTAATGTCTTTATAATGATAATAATTAAAATAATTACAATTGTAATAATCATTTTCAATAATAATAATAATAATAATAATAATAATAATAATAATAATAATAATAATAATAATAATAATAATAATGATGATGATGATGATACTAGTAATAATTTTTATGAAAATAAGATTAACAATAATAGTAATAATAAAAATGATAATAATAATACTAATAATAATAATAATAACTATAAAACTAATAATTTTACTGTTAATAATAATTATAATAATAATTTTAGTTGTAATAATAATAATATTGGTAAAAGTAATAATAATGATGATAAATAATATCTATAATACTTAATAACAATAATACTAATAATACTAATAATACTTATATCAATAATCAATAATAATAATAATAATAATAATAATAATAATAATAATAATAATAATAATAATAATAATAATAATAATAAAAATATTGATATTGAAAAATACCTTCCAAAGCTTTTCTAAAAAAAATAATGCCCCAGTCCGGGCGCGAACCCGTGACCTTTCGTTTAACTCAAAACACCCTTAACCACTGCTCCGCTTTCTATTTTCTGATTTAATTCACCCATTACATCCTTTTAACCATTACTTAACTGTTCTCTTCTTCTTCAAATCAAACAACCAGGGTAATAACATTCATAATCTAATACATCATCATCATTACTTCCATCATTAATGAATGATCATTAACATCATAATCATAATCATATATTATCATCATTATGATTAACATATACGTAATCAACAACATCATCATCATAATTATATTCACCATATCATTATCTTATCTTTCATAATAACACCACTAGTACCCTCATTATCATTTATGTCTCATACCATCGTTGTTGTAACAGAAATTGAAACAAGAAGCAGCTCGACAATTCTTGTTGTGCCATAAATAAGTATTTGGGCCTAAAATTAATCTCTGTTGGGCTTTAAAAAAATTAACGGGCTGGAAAAAGGAAGAAAAAGAATACGATGGAAGTTGAGTAGCAGGTTAGAATAAATCATGGATTTCGATTATCATAATAAATCAACACTTTCATCATTACTATCTTATTAAATCATCGTCACTGTTATATCAATTCACGTCACCATTTGAAGAAATGTGTTGTTTGTGATTAAGGTGGTGGTTTGGGTTTGTAATCGAAACAAAAGCATAACAGTATTAGCAACGATAATAGGAAGAAAATAAAACATTGGTTTTGGTGGTGATCGAACAGTAATATGAACGGTTTACAAACTCAGCCCAACAACGAGTCCAAGAATACTAACAACGAGTCCAAGAATACTAAATTGTTACATATAGGTTTTAATGGACTTAAATTCTTGTCAATGGCCCAGTCTATGATCCATATTAAATTAAAACAATTAACAGCTGTACATGGAATATGGAATCCAAGAAATACGTCCCTATCATGTCTCCTTGTTCCTTTACAACCGCCAATCACAGCAAGGGATAAAGGGAAATTGATGGTGGTAGTTTTCGATAGCTATCTGAAACAGAAACAGAATAAAGTTGCAGTAGTAGCTTGATTTTTCTTCTATCAAATCATCCCATCATCTTCTCAACAGAAACAAAGTGTACCTGAAGCATGATAGATGAAGTGATGGTGTTTGGCGACAGTTTACAACACAGAAGAGAAAGAAAGATAGATGAGAGAGAGAGAGAGAGAGAGAGAGAGAGAAGGTTCATGGTGGATGTTGGGTGAGTTCGTTAGAATTGGAGAGAAGAAAAATAATGATGGCGTCACAGAGAAAGTTGTAGATGTTCGTTAGAGTATGCTTGCAATATTCCACCGGAAAAGAAAAGAAAAAAAAATATATTAACCGGAAACATAGAAACAACCTGGGTCTATTTGGTTGAGCTTGTGTGGTTTGCAGGACGAAGGAGAAAATACTTTACACAGAAGATATCGAGTAAGTGGTGACGGTTATGGTATTTTCAACAAGAGGGGAAGAGATAGGTAGATATGTGGTGTTAAGGTGATAAAATGGGTGGTGGTGAAGAGGTGGTTGATGGAGATCAAAGCAGGAGAATAATAGTAGTCGTTAGTCGTGGATGATGGTGTTGGGTTTGATCGTGGTTGAGGGTGATGAACCAAAAGTGGTGTTCATTTCCATAGCCGATGGTGATGATGATGTGGTGGTTCTCGTGACAGGACATGAACACAAAGGTAATAATAATTCGATGGAGTTCATGGTGATAAATAATGAGGGTTGTAACTGAATTCGAAACAGAAACTGTAACAATAGAGATGTTCGCGTGGTTGTGGTAGATTAAAGGAATGGATGAAGGTGATGATCAATAGTAGAAACATAATGAACCGGTATTGGTTTATGAGGGTTTAATAGAAATGGTTGATTGGTGTTTGTCATGATAGAAACAGAAGCAGTAAAATGATTTGATATTAAATCATGAATGTATCATGCATATGCTTATATATAATCTATATTCGTTTGATTTGAAGAAAATAGTAATAGTATAGTAATTCTAATGATAATGGGATGAGTTGGAAAGGAAAACAGTAATATCAAATAGTAATACTAATCAAACGAATCAATTAGACACAGTAACTCTAATTAATAATAATTATCAACATAAACTTGTGAATTGAAAAAAATATATCTGCCGACAGTTTTCATGGACTATTATTTCGTACCCCGTTGTTAATAAGTGGCGGAAGAAAGTATTCGGAAAAATCCCATATTTTTAAATTAACTATATTTATTTATTTTGGTCATTATGGTATAAAATTGTTCATTAATTATTAAATAAAACATAAATCACTTGTCCGTGCTCGATTCAGGGTAAAATATAAAAAGTTGCCAAATTTATTATTTAGCTTCTAAATATATTTTTAATAGGCCTAAGATTCATATAACTCATTTTCAGATCACCGTTTATTTTAAAATTATATAAGTTTGAATTTAACTAGCTTAATATCAATTGGAACATCAAACGAGTATTACAAGCATTTATTATTTATTTTTAATATACTTTATTTATATATAGATATGTTTTAAATAATAATTATTATAATATCCTATTTTTATTTTATTTTACATAAATAAATTTTAATAGCATGACATATAATGTTTCGAATTATATTTCCAATTTATATATATATATATATATATATATATATATATATATATATATATATATATATACACACATATCTATTTACAATTAATCGTTCATAAATTGTCGGGAATTGTCAAAGGTCAAATGAATATATGAAACAGTTCAAAATCTTGAAACTCAATATTACAGACTTTGCTTATCGTGTCGAAACCATATAAAGATTAAGTTTAAATTTGGTCAGAAATTTCCGGCTCGTCACATATATGTAATATAATTTGTATGCATAATTAAATAAAAAAGAAAAAGAAAAAATAAAGCTGGTGGGACCTATTTGACACTGGAGGGGCGTCAGGGTTATTTTGGTGTCAAAGGGTGACACTGCCACGTCACATGCAGATTGCACTTTTTGGCCAAAAAGTGAACAATCTGCCTGTGACGTCACAGGCAGGGTTATTCATGGTCTAAGCGAAATCACGCTAGTTGCTTCTGTTTCTTTAAGATTATTATCTATATACAATAAGTTAATCTCAGTACACCATTTTATTACAGCTTGCACCATGACAATTAAAGAATAGTGATGTGAAAAAAAAAACAAGATCTGAAACTATACAGTAGTTAGTTTGAATTACCTTTTGTTAAACGTTCCATATGTAAAGCTTGTAGCAATCGAAAATTTATCATCAAGATAAGTAGCATCCACTCATTCTTAATCATTTTTTACATCAGTTCGTCACCATCAAAATAAAAGTCATCAAATGATGATCAACAATGAGTTCTTAGATCATATCCGTGTTCGTATCACTTGTTTGAGCTATTTAAACCTTCAATCGATCCAAAACACAACGAAAAATTTCCAAATCTGAGGTTCTTCATTTGGTCAACAAAAGTCAACGAAACAATTAGAATGATTATGTGGTTTTCAGATGATATAAGTGACTCTTGAGCATTTGTTACATCATTACACACATCTTTCACGAAGAATCTCTTATCTGAAAACATCTAAATCTCTAGTTTGATGTTTATTATTAATGGTTTAGGGTTGCTGCTAAAGGCATAAAAATAGGCTAAAAACTAACTCATCACAAGTGTCCTTCACATATATAAAACCCTAAAATCACAAGTGTTCTTCACTAAAGATGTTTGTACTACGCATGAATGATGAATTTAAGGTTGTTGTTAAAACTGAAAGTGTGTTTTTTAAAAGAATTGATGATTGACGCTCTGTTTTATTATGTGTTATCATGAATATTTGAGGATGAAGGGAAAAGATATATGTGAGGATGAATGGTGTAATTTTATTTTAGAAAAAAACAAATAATGCAATATTTGATAAACATGAGGGACCAATGACGTAATTTTGAAATTAAAGTGGCCTGAAGTTTACCTGTTATAACAAGTTAAATACATACAATAGTACCTTTTAAGAAGTTAGATGCATACAATAGGAGATCTGAAAGTTTGGTGCATACAATAGAAATTTGGTGAAAGTGTAATGACCCGGAAAATTTCGACTAATTTTAAATCAAACTCTCGATACGATTTAATATTTTTGACACGATAAGAAAAGTCTGTTAAGTTGAGTCTCAAAAACTTTGAACTATTTTCATGAATGCAATTACCCTTTGACTGTTCTCGACGATTCACGAACAACTATTTGTAAATAGATACACAACTATTTGTAAATATATATATATATATATATATATATATATATATATATATATATATATATATATATATATATATATTAATTCAAAATATAATTCAAAATAAAATAATATAAGATATAATAAAATTTATTATTAAAATGAATCTATATATAGATATAAAAGTTTATTGAATACATTTATTAATTAATTGTAATACTCGGTTGGCATTTCGCTAGTGTTCATATAGATCTAATACGAAATTATGGAAATTTAAAATAGAAGTTAGTCCGTAAATAGATTACAAAGATTATAGGTTTGACAGAAATATTTTTACCTTTTTAGTTTAAATTTTAGTACTCCGTACATATTATTTGGAACAGAAAATAAATAATTAACAAATATTTTTAATCAAGTTTTAAATAGTTAATGATCGAAATAAATAAATGGATTTAATTTTAAAATATGGGATTTTTCTGAATCAAATTTATCCGTAACTGTTTAGCAAAAGAGCACGATAGAACAGTCCGGGGAAAACTGTCGGTAGGAAACTCCAAAAACCCGGTGGCTATCCTATTTATGATATTTGCATTATGAGATTCCATATACTGTTTTCTTTTCTATCTACGTATTCTCTATTATATGTATATATATGTACTATCTACCTATTCTCTATTATATGTATATATATGTACAGATGAGAGATTGTTATATATAACTGATCAATCCTAGATTATCCAATTAAGGCTAATCAAGGATTGAGTGCAATGAGGGGGTATAATGGATGTCGATTATGGTTTTGGGACCTTATTGTCATATTTCGTTAAGTGCTAAACGATCAACAACCATGTCCCGGTCTTCGTAAATTACCTTAACCAACAAAGATCAAGTCTCGGGCAAATTCATGAGAGAGATCAATATGACTAGAGCAATTCTTCCAGAATCAACAACCTCAAATGAGAGGCCAAACTCCCTATTTATAGGTTTGGGACTTACGCGGAAGTAAGATGTGCGGGCACTTAGGCATTCCGCACAAGTATTGCGAGAATCTTACGCACTCTTTAATATTCTGCGTAATCCTACCGCATTCATTAAGATTTATCGCGGTTTAAGTGTCTTGTATCTTTACCTTTAAGTGGCTTTTCGCACTAAAAATATACATATACATATGTATGTATATGATCAAGTCCCCCCAGTTTATTGTGTTACATTTTTACAGAAAATGTAATACAATAAACTCTAAAAAATAAAAATTGTAGTTTGTCTTTTTATGCGAACAACTTATGCACAATGTTTATGCGCAGAGGTATTTTTTATTTTCACAACGGCTATTTTTATATTCGTTGATTTTTGTTGCGTATATAGCCGTTAGGTAAAATTGTTGTTGGAATTTATTCTCTCAATATATATAGAGTTTGATTATCATTTCAACAAACACACTTTATCTCTCACTTCTTTCTCATTCATATTAACCATTAACACGGTCTTCTCTTTATAATCTTTTATTTTGCACGAACAACCTTCTCATTCATTCATCATCATCATGAGGGTTTCAGAGATTGAAAAGAAGGACGACACAAAGCAATTTCTTGCGGAGAGTCTCAAAAGTCATGAATCAAGATCATCAAAACCTGCACAGAAATCTCGTACCGCCAGCGCAACAACTGCAACTCCAAGCAAACGACCCGCTACATCTCCTTTTTTTGGATCTGCCAAGAGGTTTACGCATTCCAGCTCGGTTATTCCTACTAAATCCGAGACTGGTAATGTTCACATTGTGCATATTATTATTTTTGCTTTAAGTGACACCAATAGTGTTCTTTTACGCTAACATATCTTTTTATTATATTTTTTCAGCAGAAATATCCATTACTCCACCACCAACAATGCAAACAAGCTCTCCACCAACATTTGATCTATCTAAGTACGAAGACATTTGGCGCACTCCCCCCAGCGCTTTAAATCCATTAAAGTGGATGGCCTTCAAGGCTATTTATGCGCATCTCCAGAAGCTACACTGGATCAACGGCAACACATGAAGCTAGCCCTCCCACATTATCTGCGCGCTGAGTTTAGCAAACTCTCTCATAGCGACGCATTCAATTGCTTTGCCCAAAATTTCTTCATGACATTTGCATCCGCATTTGATGCAATGTCTCGTCAAGAAAAATTTCTTGAATTTTTGAAAAAAGAACAAACCAAGCATGCAATCACTCAATCCCAGCTTTCTTCCACCACCGCAGAGTTACAAGCAGCAAAAAATTCCGCAGATGATTTGAAGAGACAACTGTCCGAAAAGCAATTGAAAAGGACAATCTTCAAGCAGCTCATGATACTATGAAAAATAAACTCCTTCAAACGCAAACCGACTTATCCACAGCTTTGTCCGTGATAACAACTGCGGAATCTAGCTTCGTGAAACTTCGCGAACATTTGCCTGAACTTGCGCAAAAAATTATGGATTCAGCTGATGTTTCTCAACGATTTGATACGTATGTTACTGAACTTCAACAGCTTGAGCGAGTGAAGTTTTTGCAGGAAATTAGTAAGGTGACTGTATTGCCGGAACCCATGCCGGAATATATTGAAAAGCTAATCTGTCCTCTTGAAGAGGCAGAAGAGATGGTCACGCTGGCAAGAGAAGGAATTCGCGTTATTCCTATTCCAAAACTGGAGGTCATAAGTCAAAATAAAGATGCTCCCGTCGAAGACATTATTAAATTAGACTTAACCCGTAAGGAATAGAATTTCGCAATCATAAGCACGTCTGTAAACGCATTTATTATGTTTCAATTTATTGTACTTTCCTCAGTATCATAATAAAATTTTTATTTATCAATTGCAATTGCTTTTATTTATATAGCGCTTTGAGAATATTATTCATAATTACAAGCATTGTCTTTTGCAATTTCATTGTTTATTATTGTGCACATAACAAACAATTACTTTATGTGAAACAACCTGTATGCGTGTGCTTTTCTGCACATTATGAATCTTCTAAGTCCGCCGAAACGATCCTTAGGTAAAAAAAATTTGTGCTTATTGCGAAGCATCCAAGTATGGCTAGATCTAATACGTTGGGCAAAATTTTACAAGTCTCATTCTTTTCGCATGCACTTTAAATTGCTTTTGCTAACTGTCAAGTGGTCTTTACCATCACTTATATAATTTCGAACTTGTTATTTTATTCTATGCGTTATATTTACAAATTACGCATAAATGCGCAATTGCTGCTATGAAGAAAAACTTGAAATTCATTCATCTCGCATAGTAGTACAAACTTAATTTTGCTATACATAGGCCCAAATTACTAAATTCCAAATAGAATAATGCATATTTCTTTCATTATATGTAATATCTTTTCAACAAAGTAGCATGCCACGCGTTAGGTATATTACGCCTTTCAATGTCCTGGAGTTTATAAGAGCCTGCCGCATTGATTCCTACTATTTGGTATGGACCTTCTCAATTGGGTCCCAACTTTCCAAGCTTTTCAGCACGGCTTGCTTCATTATTCCGCAAAACTTACTCTCCAACATCGAAGGCTAACGCGCGTACTTTCTTGTTGTAATACTTGGCAATTTGTTGCTTATTATTTGCCTCACGTATCGCGGCCATAAGCCTGTGTTCCTCAATGAAATTTAGATTTTCACAAATGCCATCTGCATTCGCACTTTCATCAAAATTAGCAACTCTATGCGTCTCAACAAAGACTTCCGCGGGGATCATTGCCTCTGAACCATATACCAGGATAAATTGTGTTTCACCCGTACTTTTCTTGAAAGTAGTGCGATGAGCCCATAGTACATTCGACAGTTCATCAACCTATCCATTCCGCTTTTCATTCAAACGCTTCCTAATACCACTGACAATATCGCGATTAGTGACCTCACATAGCCCATTTGCTTGTGGATGTGCAACTGATGTAAAATTTTGAATTATATTCAATTTCGCACACCAGCTTAGAAATGGATCTTTTGCAATCTGCGCCCCATTATCACTTACAAGTTCTCGCGGAATGCCAAATCTGCACACAATGTATTCCCATACAAAATTTCGCACTTGTACGCCAGTTATTGTACGTAAAGCTTTTGCTTCCACCCATTTAGTGAAATAATCAATTGCTACAATCAGAAACTTTACATTCCCTGCACCTGGTGGAAATGGTCCCACAATATCAATGGCCCATTTATAAAATGGCCATGGCGAATCAATTAGAATCATATCATGTCTTGGTTTTCTGTTCTGCGGTGCGTGCCTTTGACAACTTTTGCACCTTTTAACAATTTGTGCAACATCGCGGTATAGGGTAGGCCAAAAGTAACCCATTCGCATTATTTTCGCTGCAATAGTTTTATAACCTGAATGAAGAGCGCAGGATCCGCTATGCACTTCTTCAACAATTGTTGCAGCCTCCGCGGGTCCTACACACCGCATTAATGGTCCCAAATATGATTTGCGATATAACACATCATTTTCAATCACATACATAGGTGATCTTTCGCGTACCAATCGAGCTTCCTTTTTGTCTTCTGGTAATGCACTATTTCGCAAATAATTCACAATAAGGTCCATCCAATTTTATTTCAACTTCTTCTATAGCCGCAACAACCAAACTTCCATCAATGGACTTATTGGGAAGTTTTTCTACCCAGACCTGCTTTTGAAAGTGCGAAAATGTTAATGCAGCAAGCTTGCTTAACGCATCCGCCCTTTTGTTTTGACTTCTTGATACTTGTGATAACTCGAAAAATTCAAATTTTTCCGCGAACTCTTGCACAAGTTTTAAATACTTCCGGATAGACAACTCGTGAGCTTCAAAAGAGCCATTGAATTGATTTTCCACTAACTGCGAATCAACATATGCGCGCAACTGTGAGATATGCATTTTATGCGCCATATTTAATCCCGCAAGCAGTGATTCATATTCAGCCTCGTTATTTGTCACATCAAAATTAAAGCGTAGCGCGTATGTGTGCTCTTCTCCACTCGAACTTGTCAATACCAATCCCGCACCTGCACCTTCAATACACGATGCACCATCTGTATACAAATCCCAGATTTCATGTTGAAGTGGTTTTAATTGCGTTCTTTCATGGATAACCGCCAGTTCACCCCCGTCATTTCTGCAAGGTAATCTGCTAAAACCTGACCTTTTACCGATGTACGCGGTAAATATGATTGATAATGCTAAAAACGAACATATATTTCATAGCATTATCCCTCAAGAAAGAAAAGCTTTTAGTTGCAATTGTTCTATTTACAAGTGATATTCGTTTAAATAATAAAAGGTGAAGACAAAAGACAGATTCGACGAATTGAAGACGCAAACAACCAAAAAGCTCAAAAGTACAAAGTACAATCAAAGAGGTTCCAATTATTGATGAGAAACGTCTCAAAATTACAAGAGTACAAGACGCGAAACTCAAAGTACAAGATATTAAATTATACGCAAGGATGTTCGAAAATCCGGAACCGGGACCAGAGTCAACTCTCAACGCTCGACGCAACGGACTAAAAATTATAAGTCAACTATGCACATAAATATAATATAATATATAAATAATTCTTAAAATTATTTATATATTATATATATTTAATTAAAACCGTCGGCAGAAGAAAATAACAACATGTGAGCCTCCCCAGCTGGCCATGCGATCGCATGGCCTTGAAGAGCAAAGCTCATGCGATCACATGAGCCCCTTTTTCAGCTCACAGGCCTATAAATTTCAAGCTTTGGTGCATCATTTAACACATCGTTTTCTTCTTCATTCATACGTAAGATATATATATATATATATATATATATATATATATATATATATATATATATATATATATATATATATATATATATATATATATATTTATATTTTAATTTTAATTTTAATTTTAATTTCTAATAATAAGGGTATGTTAGCGAATGTTGTAAGGGTGTAAGTCAAAATTCTGTCCGTGTAACGCTACGCTATTTTTAATCATTGTAAGTTATGTTCAACCTTTTTAATTTAATGTCTCATAGCTAAGTTATTATTATGATTATTTAAAACAAAGTAATCATGATGTTGGGCTAATTACTAAAATTGGGTAATTGGGCTTTGTACCATAATTGGGGTTTGGACAACAGAACGACACTTGTGGAAATTAGACTATGGGCTATTAATGAGCTTTATATTTGTTTAACTAAATGATAGTTTGTTAATTTTAATATAAAGATTTACAATTGGACGTACCTATAAATAACCATATACACTCGATCGGACACGATGGGCGGGATATTTATATGTACAAATAATCGTTCATTTAACCGGACACGGGAATGGATTAATAGTCTATGGAATTATTAAAACAGGGGTGAAATTATGTACAAGGACACTTGGCATAATTGATAACAAAGTATTAAAACCTTGGATTACACGCAGTCGATATCCTGGTGTAATTATTAAACAAAGTATTAAGACCTTGTTACAGTTTAAGTCCCCAATTAGTTGAAATATTTGACTTCGGGTATAAGGATAATTTGACGAGGACACTCGCACTTTATATTTATGACTGATGGACTGTTATGGACAAAAAACCAGACGGACATATTAAATAATCCAGGACAAAGGACAATTAACCCATGGGAATAAACTAAAATCAACACGTCAAACATCATGATTACGGAAGTTTAAATAAGCATAATTCCTTTATTTTCATATTTAATTGCACTTCTAATTATCACACTTTTATTTATTGTTATTGTATTTAATTGCACTTTTAATTTTCATACTCTTTAATTATCATAATTTTATTTTATCGCACTTTTATTTATCGCAATTTCTTTATCGTTATTTACTTTACGCTTTAAATTAAGTCTTTTATTTATTTAATATTTTACATTAGGTTTTAACTGCGACTAAGTTTTAAAAATCGACAAACCGGTCATTAAACGGTAAAAACCCCCTTTTTATAATAATAATATTACTTATATATATATATATTTGTATTTTTATAAATTAAAACTAATATAGCGTTAAGCTTTGTTTAAAAGATTTCCCTGTGGAACGAACCGGACTTACTAAAAACTACACTACTGTATGATTAGGTACACTGCCTATAAGTGTTGTAGCAAGGTTTAGGTATATCCAATCTATAAATAAATAAATATCTTGTGTAAAATTGTATCGTATTTAATAGTTTTTCCTAGTAAAATATACACTATTTCATAAACGCCTCTACGCACATCAAGTATTTTTGGCGCTGCTGCCTGGGACATATCTGCTTAAACGCCAGAAGCGCAACGCTATATATTTTTTTTTAGTTTACTTTTATAAAAAAATACGCTTTTGTAAAAATACGTTTTAAAAATTCAAAAATATAAAAAGAAAAACAAAAATATAAATATTTTTAAGAGTTTGTTAAATATATAAGTTTTATAAAGTTTCTTTATTTTTATTTTTGTAAAAATATAAATTTTATTTAAATATTTTATAATTATATAAATCAGAAATTAAAACAGAAAAAAAAATAAATATAAAAACACTCGGCCCGTACTGTAGAAGCCCACTCTCTAGCCCGAAACCCTAGCCCATGCGATTGCATGGCTGGGTAACTTAGGACTCATGCGATCGCATGAGCCCTACTGACACGCCACATTTGACTGAACTCTGCAATCATTACAGAGTAATTATTATTATTATTATTTAATTTAAACCCTAATTAGGGTATTATTATTATATAATTTAGTTTTTATTATTATTTTGTATATTTAGTTTAATTAGTTTAAATAATTTATAAAATTAATAGTTTTATTAAATAAATAATATAAAAATAATATTTTTATAAAAATTGTAATTTTTACAACTTTTAGTTTATTTTTATATTTTGTTCCTTTTTATTTGTTTTAGCGTAATTTTTTTATTTTTCGTTCGTATTTAGTTTTAAGACATAGTTTTTGCCATAGTTATTTTTATTTCTAGATTTTTAGGCTTTGCCGTAAAATCCCTTAAGTGCTTTTTCTTTAGACTAAGATTTAGGTGCTTTAGAATTTTGCGAAGCTGTTTTTATATTTTAGTACCTTTTTAAGTTATTGTCGTTTTGAGATATAGAATTCCTTTTAAGCTTTAATATTTTAAGACGCAACTTTTAATTTTTAGTTTTTAGTGCCTTTTTAAGTTTCGACGCGCAACTTTCTTATTTTTATTTTTCAACGCCTATTATTTTTCAGTCTTTTATTTTTCGACGTTTTTCGACGCGCTCTTTTTCTCTCTTATTTCTCGCCATTCTAGTTTTTAGGACATAGAATTTTCTACTTCTTCTCTAAATTTCTTTAAATTACGAAAATTTATTTTAAGTGGTTAAATTGATAGACATCAAAATTTTCTGGTTCGTAGTAATAGTTGGATTTGTACGTGGACCGGGTTATTGGAGCCAAACAGTACTCAATTATATTGAGACCAAACGAATCCTGCCCCTCTGCGGCATCTTTTGGCTATTCGAAACGTGGGCAAAATCAGAAAAGTCTATTAATTGGATAACTTATATAATTTTTCTTTCTTTTTAAAAACTAATAGGATATTCAGTGAATGCACCGAGCAAAACGTTCACCACCTTTTGTACGTTCACCACCTGTAACTCGATCAAGACATCTAGCAAATATTGTCGCCGTTGATTTTTCTTTAGAATCGTCGTCCAGTCGACCAAGTACTCCAATTCAAATTTCTGATAATCCATTTTTTGAACCCGACCTCACAATTGAGAATCTGGAGAATATTCAGGGACGATTCATAGATCCTGAACCATTAATTTTTCCTCCAGAACCACTAATCATTCAAACAGAGATTGTTGAGGAACGATCCATTAAATCAGAATCCTATAGTGATTCAGATTCAACAAATTCAATCATGGAGAATCTGGAACCTCTAAGTATGGAAGACCGAATGCGAGCTAAACGCACTGGCCAAGGTCACACAATTACTCAACCTGACATAAATGCGCCAGATTATGAAATCAAAGGACAAATTCTACACATGGTGACTAATCAATGGCAATTTAGTGGTGCACCAAAGGAAGATCCAAATGAACATCTTCGTACCTTTAATAGAATCTGCACTCTATTTAAAATAAGAGAAGTGGAGGATGAACAGATATATCTCATGTTATTTCCCTGGACTTTAAAGAGAAGCCAAAGATTGGTTAGAATCGTTACCTGAAGGGGCGATTGATACATGGGACGTTTTAGTTGAAAAATTTCTCAAACAATTCTTTCCGGCATCTAAAGCCGTAAGACTTCAAGGAGAAATTGTTACGTTCACACAGAAACCAAATGAAACTCTATATGAGGCATGTACAAGATTTGGAAAGTTATTAAGAGGATGTCCGCAACATAGTTTAGACACCTGTCAAATAGTACAAATATTCTACCAAGGATGCGACATCACTACAAGGAAAGACATAGACATAGCAGCTGGTGGTTCCATTATGAAGAAAACCGAAACTGACTCTTATAAGATTATTGATATCACTGCTTCCCACTCACATGAGTGGCACCAAGAAAAAGATATCGTTAGATCATCTAAAGTAGCTAGAGCCGATTCTAGCCATGACTTAGATTCCATTTCCGCAAAGATAGATGCTGTCGAGAGACGAATGGAAAAGATGACTAAGGATATACACTCAATACGAATTAGTTGTGAGCAGTGTGGAGGATCACATTTGACAAAAGATTGTCTCAGTATTGAACTAACAATGGAACAAAGAGAGAATGTTTCATACATAAACCAAAGGCCTGGAAATAATTATTAGAATAATTATCAACCGCCAAGACCAATTTACAATCAAAACCAGAATTATAATCGAAATGTTCCATACAACAACCAACAAGGTCCTAGTAATCAACAAGTATCCAATAATACATACAACCAGCAAAGACCTAATTTTCAAAACAAACCACTACAAACTGATGATAAAAAGCCGAATTTAGAAGATATGATGACGAAGCTAGTTGAATCTCAAACACAGTTTTTCACATCTCAGAAACAAACCAATGAACAAAATGCTCAAGCATTTAGAAATCAACAAGCTTCTATTCAAAATTTGGAACAAGAAGTAAGTAACCTAGCAAGGTTGATAGGTGAAAGAAAACCGGGAAGTCTACCTAGTGATACAAATGCTAACCCCCGAAATGAAACAGCTAAAGCCATTACCACAAGAAGTGGTATTACACTTAAACCACCTGAAATACCTGTAATTTCTGATGAAACTATTCCTACTCCACAAGAACCACAACCTGAACAAAATAAGGAAAAAGAACCGGTAGTTGAAAAGGTTAATGAAGATAACACAGTTAAGGCTAAACCTTATGTTAAACCATACCAATCACCACTTTCTTACCCGAGTAAAATGAGAAAAGAGAGACTTGAAGCCGAGCAATCCAAATTCTTGGATATGTTTAAACAAATAAATGTCAATCTTCCTTTCATTGATGTGATTTCAGGAATGCCTAGATATGCTAAATTTCTGAAAGATCTAATCACGAATAGAAAGAAAATGGAAGAACTCTCAGCTGTTACTATGAATGCTAATTGTTCAGCAGTGCTGTTGAATAAGATACCAGAAAAACTATCTGATCCAGGAAGTTTCACAATTCCATGTTTTCTGGGTAGTCTTAGTTCAATAGAAGCATTGGCAGACTTAGGTTCTAGTATAAATTTAATGCCGTATTCACTATACGCTAAACTAGACCTTGGAGAATTGAAACCAACAAGAATAAGTATACAACTAGCCGATAGATCAGTAAAATATCCTAGAGGGATAATGGAAAACATGCTAGTTAAAGTTGGTACTTTAGTATTTCCAGTAGATTTTGTTATCCTGGACATGGAAGAAGATTCTCGAGTACCTCTCATATTAGGAAGACCATTCTTAAACACGGCTAAAGCAATAATAGACGTGTTCGGTAAGAAACTGACCCTAAGTATAGAGGACGAGAGTGTTACTTTTTTAGTTGATAGAGCCATGCAACAACCGCAATCTGCAGATGATACATGTTATTATATTCAAACTTTAGAATCACATGCAGAATTGTTAGAAGAATTTCCAGAATTACAAGGAACAGGAGAATGTTCTTTAGGAGAAGGAACTGAACCAATTGATGAAACTGAAATGTTAGCTACCCTAATGGTTAATAGATATGAACTAACAACAGAAGAAATTCAAATGCTAAAAGAAGAAGACAGATATCGATATAAATCATCGATAGAAGAACCACCGACATTAGAGTTAAAGCCACTTCCAAACCATTTGGAATACGCTTATTTACATGGTGAATCTGAATTACCTGTAATAATATCGTCTTCTCTTACTGAAAATGAAAAATCTCAACTTATTTCTGTGTTAAAAGCTCATAAACCAGCTATTGCATGGAAGATTCATGATATTAAAGGAATAAGTCCTTCGTATTGCACACATAAAATCCTTATGGAAGAAGGCCATAAAACTTATGTGCAACGCCAACGAAGACTAAATCCTAATATGCAAGATGTTGTTAAAAAAGAAATTATTAAACTGCTAGATGCAGGTTTAATTTATCCAATTTCTGATAGTCCATGGGTAAGCCCAGTTCAATGCGTGCCTAAGAAGGGTGGCATGACTGTTATCACAAATGAGAAAAATGAGCTTATTCCTACTAGGACTGTAACAGGATGGCGTGTATGTATTGATTATAGAAAATTAAATGACGCCACTAGAAAAGATCACTTTCCCTTACCTTTTATTGAACAAATGTTGGAAAGATTAGCCGGAAACAGTTACTATTGTTTTCTTGATGGTTTTTTCGGATATTTTTAAATTCCAATAGCACCCGAGGATCAAGAGAAAACCACATTCACGTGCCCTTATGGTACGTTTGCTTACAAACGCATGCCATTTGAACTTTGCAACGCCCCTGCAACCTTTCAAAGGTGCATGATGGCGATTTTTCACGACATGATAGAAGAATGCATGGAAGTTTTCATGGATGACTTTTCAGTCTTCGGTGATACATTTGAATCATGTTAAGTTAATCTTGAACGAATGCTTATTAGATGTGAACAATCAAATCTAGTTCTTAATTGGGAGAAATGCCATTTCATGATTAAAGAAGGCATCGTTCTTGGACATAAAATTTCAAAGGAAGGAATTGAAGTGGATAGAGCTAAAGTAGATGTAATTGCTAAACTTCCACATTCCACCAATGTTAGAGGAGTTAGGAGTTTTCTAGGGCATGCCGGTTTTTACCGACGTTTCATAAAAGATTTTTCTAAAATTGCCACTCCTATGAATAAACTCCTAGAAAAGGATGCTCCATTCATCTTTTCAGATGAATGTATCAAATCTTTTAATATTCTTAAAGAAAAACTCACTAATGCGCCGATCATGATAACACCAAATTGGAATTTACCGTTTGAACTTATGTGCGATGCAAGTGATTTTGCAATGGGAGCCGTTTTAGGACAAAAGATTGAAAAACGATTTCAACCTATTTATTATGCTAGTAAGACGTTACAAGGAGCATAAAAAAATTACACAACTACTAAAAAAGAACTCCTTGCTATTGTCTTTGCTTTTGATAAATTTCGTTCATATCTCGTTATAGCTAAAACGGTGGTCTATACCGACCATTCTGCTCTTAGATACCTATTTTCGAAAGAAGATGCCAAACTAAGATTAATCCGTTGGATCTTACTCTTACAAGAGTTCGATATTGAAATCCGAGACAAAAAGGGAGCAGAAAATCTCGCCGCTGATCATCTTTCTCGTCTTGAAAATCCTGAATTAGAAGTTCTAAATGAATCAGCCATACAAGACAACTTTCCTGATGAATATCTATTGAAGATAGATTATAATGAAATTTCATGGTTTGCAGACTATGCAAACTACTTAGTATGTGGATTCCTTGAAAAAGGATTGTCGTACCAAAAACGAAAGAAATTCTTTAGTGATATAAAACACTATTTCTGGGAAGATTCACATTTGTTTAAAAGTTGTCCCGATGGAATAATACGCCGATGTGTATTCGGAGATGAAGCTAGTAAAATCTTAAACTATTGTCACACAGGACCAACAGGAGGGCATTATGGGCCTCAGCTCACAGCAAGAAAAGTTTATGATGCTGGATTCTATTGGCCTACAATTTTCAAAGACGCACACCTTCTTTGCAAATCCTGTGATGCATGTCAAAGGGCCGGAAAAATAAGTCAACATGATGAAATGCCACAAAATGTCATTCAAGTATGTGAAGTATTTGACATTTGGGGTATTGACTTTATGGGTCCATTTCCAAAATCTCATAATAATCTATTTATTCTCGTTGCCATTGATTATGTATCTAAATGGGCGGAAGCACAAGCTCTCCCAACTAACGATGCACGAGTTGTAGTCAACTTTTTAAAACGCCTTTTTGCAAGGTTCGGAACACCGAAAGCTTTAATAAGTGACCGGGGTACTCATTTTTGTAATAATCAACTTGAGAAAGTTCTCAAAAGATATGGAGTAACTCATAAAATCTCCACTGCTTATCATCCACAAACAAGTGGACAAGTTGAAAATACCAACCGAGCTTTAAAACGTATTCTAGAGAAAACCGTAGGATCAAATCCGAAGGAATGGTCCATGAAATTGGAGGATGCACTCTGGGCTTTTAGAACAGCCTACAAAACTCCAATTGGAACCACACCTTTTAGACTCGTTTATGGAAAAGCATGTCATCTTCCAGTAGAAATTGAACACAAAGCATTTTGGGCTTTGAAGATATGTAATCTTGATTTACATGAAGCGGGACGTCTACGGTTAAGTCAATTAAACGAATTAGAAGAATTGAGACATGAAGCATACGATAATTCGTTAATCTATAAAGAAAGAACGAAGAAATGGCATGATAAAAGAATCAGAAGTTCAAAAGAATTTAAAGAAGGAGACAGAGTTCTTCTTTTCAATTCACGATTCAAGCTATTTCCTGGAAAATTGAAATCAAGATGGTCTGGACCATTCATAGTCAAAAGAGTTTTCCCGTACGGAACAGTAGAATTAATAAATTCAAATGGGATTGAATTTAAGGTTAATGGTCACAGAGTTAAACATTACATAGATAGTCCGATGGAAGTTGACAACGAAGTTAATCACAATTTCGACGCCACAGCTAACTAAGTGTGGGGAGAATCAAGTCTTTAAAGGATAATATGTATTTCTGTTAGAGTTAGATTTTCTGTTTTCATGTAGTTCTCGAAAATGGAACCCGAATGGTCTTTCCCTAGCAGACCCTAAATAACTAGTCTTCTCCCCCCATTCTGAATTTTTATTTTTTTTAGGTTTTACGAGATGAAGACTTCCTGTGAACTAAACCATGGTCTAATGCTACATGCTTTGATCACTAAACGTAATAATGACACCCTTCCAAGTGAAATCGTATCATTAATCAGAGGTATATTGGACGGAGTAAGAAAAAAATCCAGATGCGAAAATAATAAGTTACAATTTGGTAAAGGAAAATCAAAATCCGCAGCGAAAAGAAGAGCACGACACCTTGAAAGATATCACAAATGCGGAAAATGGTCACATGAAGGAAAATGCTCGACGAATCAGACATATTCCAATACCGAGTTCGTTACTTTATGCAGAGATGGACCGTTCATATGTTTAGAAGAAAAAATGTTGAATGCTCTAGGTTACGCCTATGTAGCCATAGAAAACCAATTAGTCCGACTTTCTTATGAGTGGGCTAGAGCATATCACTAAGAAATCTTTTTCATAGGTAAGTTTGTACAGTTTTCAGTTTTTATTTTTATTTTTTTATTTTTAACCTTTTGATAATAAACGCTAATTTGTTCGCTATAAAGTATTAAATTGGTATTCGATAAAATTAGGTCTTGCGACCGAAATTATTGATATCATACAAAAATTTATTACATCACTGCGAAATTTACCGTTTATTCTTAAGGTATAAATATCTTTAATCATTCAACCAAAATATTTCAAAAATTCATCATGAGTTAAATTAGGTCGTTGAACCGAAATTACTTTACCGAAAAGAGGGGCGTATATTTTTGATAATATTTGATTGATTAAAGTAGGATAAAAGACCAAAAAGATTTTTATTTTATTTTTACCATGTTTTTAAAATTAATATTAAAATAATATTGTAAAATTTTTAAATCAATAAATTGTAAATATTTGAAAAATTAATATTTATAATATAAGTTTGTATGTATAAAAACAAAAATATAATTTAAGTTTGGTGTGAATTTTTAATATGAATTTTTAATTTTATGCATTTTAAATTTAAGTTTGATGTGAATTTAAAAACAAAAATTTACTTTATTTCGCTAAGTTAAAAATATGATTCTTAAAATTCGTCGTGAGTTGAAGACTAGGTCGTTGAACCGAAATTGCTCTACCCAAGGGAGGGACGAGAACTTTTATTATCATTATTTTTAATCTTATTGAATTAAAGTATGCCAAAAACATTAAAAAACCCAAAAATCTTTACTTTTAAAACCGCGCTTAAAAATTGACAAATTTTGTCGAGGGACGGACTAGGACAACGATCCGAAACGCCCTCATCCTAAAAAGAAGCAAAATTTTAATTTTATTAATTTATGTTTTAGAAGTTATAAGGTTTTTATAAAATAAAAAAAAAAAGGCCAAAACACTGTACCCGGACCCTCATGCGATCGCATGGGGTTTACACTCCAACCTCATGCGATCGCATGAGGCTGGATTTCAGGCCAGTTTGATAAAAAGAACAGCTCGCTGTTCTGTCCACAAAACACACACACATATACGAACCTACTCCCAAATCACCTCTAAAATTCGCAATTTTTCACCGTAATTCGTCAAATTTCTCGCTCTAATCATGAAATTGTTCAGAAGCTTTTCAAAGAAGGTAAAAATTACACCCCTAAACTCTTAAATTTTCTAGTTTTTGTGATAATTACCAATATTTTACCTAATGCAATTTTGTTAATTTCTAGTGTAATTAGTGTTAAATTGTTAGTATTTTATGCATGTATAACCTAGATTGATGCTATTTAACATGATTTGAAGCCAAAAACTTCAAAATTTTTAGAAATATAGGGTTTGTGTTCTTGAGCAATTTGGGGTTTTTTGATATAAACAGGTTATGGCCGATTTTTGTCATGAATTATTGCTAAATTGAGTTGTGTAACATGTTTAGGTAGTTAAATGATCCAAACATTGATCCTAAACATGATTTTTGGAGATTAAAGTGGACTTTTTAAGTCCAAAATTCATGAACTTGATTAATTTGATATATTTGCCATTTGAGACTTGTTTAATTGTTAGTAATGACTATTTTGACATGTTATTTGAGTTAAATGCTTATGAACTTTGTCTACATTTCCATATGTGCTTATTTGAAAAAGTATAGAATTGTAAAAAATGTGAAAATGTGTATAAGTTTAATTTTGATTTAACATGTTATTGTGATTGTTTTAAAATGTTATTTTGCTAACACTAATGCATATTTGGATGCAAAATTTTGTGTTTAATGTGTTTTGTAGAAAGCCGATACTGGAGGTTCAGGATCATCATCATCTAGACGACCTGCTCCAGCACCAGAACCAGAACCAGAAATGCAATACGAGCCAGAACCTGAACAAGTACCACAACAGGAACAACAACAACAGCCTGATCAGCACGTACCTTATTATGACCCGCTACCGTTACCTAATGAATTCATAGTATTTCTACCACATCCACCTGTAGAATACCCAACAATTCCTGAACACACATTGCATCCTAATTTGAGATTCGATAGACGATGGAGAGATTACCCGGCATATCAAAGTAATAAATTTAAATTGGTAACAAAAGAGGTAGAGGTGCCGAGGGTAATTGATTGGAATCCTTTGGAAACGGTCCATCTAGCTGACCGTGTTAGACAACATTTGATTCAAAGGTATGGCAGTTCTTCTTTTACAGATTGGGAACGTCTTTTCACCATTCGTAGACCTGTATATAAGGAATGGTGTGTTGAGCTGATGAGTGCTATAGATTAAATGTAGATGTAGATAGGTTAGATGATAGAAGTTTTCTTAGATTTATCCTTGGCGGTAGGATGTACAGAATGTCCATGATGGACATGGCCAGGGCATTACAGATTTACACTCCTAGTGAATTGCTACTACCCGATTGTATGAGTTTGATTTATCGTGGTGAAAGGGTAGATAGGAACTTTGACGCGAACGCCGTTTGGAGGCGTATGTCAAACTATAATGTTTTTACACTAGGAGGAAAACACTCCTACTTACATATTAACAAAGTCGAGCTTCGTATAATTCATAGATTTTTGGCTAACTCGATTACACAGAGAGGTCACAATAAGGAGAAAATGACCTTACATGATTTATTTTACCTAAAGTGTATTCGAGACCCGAGAAGCTTTGTTAATATCCCTTATTGTGTTGGTTTTTATTTATCTAAAATGGTAGAAGGAATGCAGGACGGGAGTATAATAGGAGGAGGTATTTTTGTTACTCTCATTGGAGAGTATTTAGGTGTTGATAGGAACCAAGGGGGTCCATTACAGGTTTGTAGAGAACAGGATGAGACCATAAGATTGCGGGTTTATACGGGTGCTAAGGTATTGAAGAGTAGACGCAACCAGGCAATTCCCTATGAAGGTAATCATCCTCAGGTAGAGAGAGGCTCAGACGAGGAAATGGAGGAAGCGGAAGACATTTGGGATGTCTTTCGAGATGCTATTCTTGACGTCCACGTTCATATAGATGAGGAAGTAATGACGAGCGCGGCCAGACATAGTATGTACGAGCAGTGGAACTCCGAGCGAGTATACGAGGACTATAGGCGACGCCAACATGATAGCTGGTTAGTTCATCAGCACCAAATCATGAGCCAGCTATCATATCAGGTACCAAATAATTACGTGCCTACTCGACCTGCTTATTTTCCGCCACACAACCCCGACATCCGACCACCCTTTAACCGGTATGACTATAACCAAGCCAATCAGAACACCTATAACCAATAATGGAACCCACCTGACGAGATGAACTGGAACCCCTATCCAGACTGATTTGGTTCCATTTGTTATTTTTATGATTTTTATGTTTTTATCTTTTTACTTATGTTATTGGATATATTTATGTAATTTTTATCATTTTTATTATTATTGTGTACTAATATTTCACATTTAGGATTTGAAAGTGGGATTTTAAGTCCCATTTCAAATTGTCATACCTGTTTATATTTGTATTGTATGTATATTGTCAATTGTACAAAACAGGGTAAAACAGCACAATTTTCAAAGACTGGCATTGAGTTCAGCAAAAGCTAGTAATTTTGACGACAAGATGAAAAATAAATGTGATGTAACAACAAGATGGAATGAACAAATGATATGCACCATTTATCATTCAGCAAACAAACGCCAATATGTTTGGAAACTTTGGTAAAATTTAATTATTTTTCTACGCTAATCACCCTCAATAATTTAAATTGTTACTGATTTCTTGCAAATGAGGGCATTGCAAGATCTCAAGTGTGGGAAGGGGTTAAATTCTTTCAGATTTTAAAATTTTTAACTTAAACACTTGGTTACCATTAAAAATACTAGTAACGCAGTAGTTGTATTAGAATCTAGTGCTCTTTGATAATAAAGAACAGCCCTAGGCTTATATACTTACTACCCAATTCTAGTAAAATTTTTCAAAATTTTTAATTAAATGAACTCAAAATCATGTTTATACATATTTATGAACGATAAAACTAGGTGTTAACACCAAAATTATTGTTACCTCGGAAAGGACATAAATTGAGAAACAAACTAAAATGTTAGAATTCATTTAAAATGGAATAGAAGACAACAAAAAGGCAAATAAAAGAAAATAAAAGCCAAGTGTGGAAAAATTTACCAAGTTATTTAAAATATAAGTCACATATTTTTGTAACAAATAACTGAAGATACTTTGGTTTTGGACGATTTTAATCAGTTTTACCCGATTTACTATAATATATTTGAAAGAAACATGGATCTACACGATGAATCAATTCCATCATTAAAAGGAAGTAAAGTCTTCCGAAAAAGAAACGCGCTTCTTGATTTAGGTCATGAAGTTGTCATCCAGACCAGCTGTAGGTTGACGAAAAATCTAGAGAAGTCATCACTAAAATCAGCAGGAAATCCACGGACCTCAGCATAAAACAGGGTCGCCAAGTGGTCAGACTTATCCTAACCATGAGAGGACCTGTCTCGTAAAATGGGGAGGAGGTCGTGCAAATTAGCTGGATAAGACTAATGAATCAGATCCCCAGAAAGGATAATCTCCTTAAAGATCAAAAATCAGCTTTTAAGCCTGATATTACTCAATCCTAGAGATTGACCTTAAAGATTGAGAATTACAAGCTCATGGAATTCAATGATATCTAAACTCGAGCTTGAACGAGAAAATATTTTGATCAAAATTACAAACCGATTTATTTTCTGAAAACCTATTTTTAATGCGTTCATTACCATTGAACGTAAAATCCTAAGAATTCACCTGGAATTCATTAGGTCACCTGAACCAAACGGGTGTCAACCGTAAGAACGGTGGTTGCATAGCATGGTCAAGACAGGACCTTGTGCCAGACCGAAAAACTATAAGGGTGAGCTTTACTATTGCTCCTACCAAGGATAGTAATTGCATCCGACACGTTATAAACCATAATTAAAAGCATGTCAGGGGACATTGCCTTAACAGTTGCTTGTTCAACGCTTTCCTTTACAACTGGACGGTAGTTTACCGAAAGGTAATATACGGAGCAAGTATACTGGACGTGTTGCTTTCCCAATACAAGGTTAGCAAGTGGGTGACACAAAACCGCAAGTTTTGAACTAAAATTTTCAAATCTGAAACCCACCAAACCCACAAAAACAATTTGCAAACACCGGTGAAGGGTTATCCCGGAAAACTTATCTAGGGTAAAAGCTATATTTAATTTTCAAAAAGATCAAATGTTTTCATAAAGATCCAATTTCCCTAATGGATCTAAATTTTATAGTCATGTGGGACTGTAAACCACATCGTTACTACCATTGTTTATACCGCCGCATTGTTTATACCGCCGTATAGAAATCACTGATGTACAAAGTGTGAAGAATAAAGAAGTGATTCTAGTATATTTCAAGACTATATTGCTTGAGGACAAGCAACGCTCAAGTGTGGGAATATTTGATAATGCTAAAAACGAACATATATTTCATAGCATTATCCCTCAAGAAAGACAAGCTTTTAGTTGCAATTGTTCTATTTACAAGTGATATTCGTTTAAATAATAAAAGGTGAAGACAAAAGACAGATTCGACGAATTGAAGACGCAAACGACCAAAAAGCTCAAAAGTACAAAGTACAATCAAAGAGGTTCCAATTATTGATGAGAAACGTCTCAAAATTACAAGAGTACAAGACGCGAAACGCAAAGTACAAGATATTAAATTATACGCAAGGATGTTCGAAAATTCGGAACCGGGACCAGAGTCAACTCTTAACGCTCGACGCAACGGACTAAAAATTACAAGTCAACTATGCACATAAATATAATATAATATATAAATAATTCTTAAAATTATTTACATATTATATATATTTAATTAAAACCGTCGGCAGAAGAAAACAACAACATGTGAGCCTCCCCAGCTGGCCATGCGATCACATGGCCTTGAAGAGCAAAGCTCATGCGATCGCATGAGCTCCTTTTTCAGCTCACAGGCCTATAAATTTCAAGCTTTGGTGCATCATTTGACACATCTTTTTCTTCTTCATTCATACGTAAGATATATATATATATATATATATATATATATATATATATATATTTTAATTTTAATTTTAATTTCTAATAATAAGGGTATGTTAGCGAATGTTGTAAGGGTGTAAGTCGAAATTCTGTCCGTGTAACGCTACGCTATTTTTAATCATTATAAGTTATGTTCAACCTTTTTAATTTAATGTCTCGTAGCTAAGTTATTATTATGCTTATTTAAAACAAAGTAATCATGATGTTGGGCTAATTACTAAATTTGGGTAATTGGGCTTTGTACCATAATTGGGGTTTGGACAAAAGAACGACACTTGTGGAAATTAGACTATGGGCTATTAATGAGCTTTATATTTGTTTAACTAAATGATAGTTTGTTAATTTTAATATAAAGATTTACAATTGGACGTACCTATAAATAACCATATACACTCGATCGGACACGATGGGCGGGATATTTATATGTACGAATAATCGTTCATTTAACCGGACACGGGAATGGATTAATAGTCTATGGAATTATTAAAACAGGGGTGAAATTATGTACAAGGACACTTGGCATAATTGATAACAAAGTATTAAAACCTTGGGTTACACGCAGTCGATATCCTGGTGTAATTATTAAACAAAGTATTAAGACCTTGTTACAGTTTAAGTCCCCAATTAGTTGGAATATTTGACTTTGGGTATAAGGATAATTTAACGAGGACACTCGCACTTTATATTTATGACTGATGGACTGTTATGGACAAAAAACCAGACGAACATATTAAATAATCCAGGACAAAGGACAATTAACCCATGAGAATAAACTAAAATCAACACGTCAAACATCATGATTACGGAAGTTTAAATAAGCATAATTCATTTATTTTCATATTTAATTGCACTTCTAATTATCGCACTTTTATTTATTATTATTGTATTTAATTGCACTTTTAATTTTCGTACTCTTTAATTATCGTAATTTTATTTTATCGCACTTTTATTTATCGCAATTTCATTATCGTTATTTACTTTACGCTTTAAATTAAGTCTTTTATTTATTTAATATTTTACATTAGGTTTTAACTGCTACTAAGTTTTAAAAATCGACAAACCGGTCATTAAACGGTGAAAACCCCCTTTTTATAATAATAATATTACTTATATATATATATATTTGTATTTTTATAAATTAAAACTAATATTGCGTTAAGCTTTGTTTAAAAGATTTCCCTGTGGAACGAACCGGACTTACTAAAAACTACACTACTGTACAATTAGGTACACTGCCTATAAGTGTTGTAGCAAGGTTTAGGTATATCCATTCTATAAATAAATAAATATCTTGTGTAAAATTGTATCGTATTTAATATTTTTTCCTAGTAAAATATACACTATTTCATATACGCCTCTACGCACATCAATGATATTTCAAATGCTCCAAGCTCGATCGCCCATTTTGAGAGTCTTCCTGATTAAAACGAACGTGAATTTCTCATTTCAATTCTATTCGTGTCCCATGGATGGTGCCAATTGATCAATCCTAGATTATCCAATTAAGGCTAATCAAGGATTGAGTGCAATGAGGGGGTATAATGGATGTCGATTATGGTTTTGGGACCTTATTGTCATATTTCGTTAAGTGCTAAACGATCAACAACCATGTCCCGGTCTTCGTAAATTACCTTAACCAACAAAGATCAAGTCTCGGGAAAATTCATGAGAGAGATCAATATGGCTAGAGCAATTCCTCCAGAATCAACAACCTCAAATGAGAGGCCAAGCTCCCTATTTATAGGTTTGGGACTTACGCGGAAGTAAGATGTGCGAGCACTTAGGAATTCCGCACAAGTACTGCGAGAATCCTACGCACTCTTTAATATTCCGCGTAATCCTACCGCATTCATTAAGATTTATCGCGGTTTAAGTGTTTTGTATCTTTACCTTTAAGTGGCTTTTCGCACTAAATATATGCATATACATATGTATGTATATGATCAATAACACATACATATACATAATCAAGAGAACCCAACACCATCTTCATCTTCACCTCTTAGCTCGATCACCACACCCTGATCACCTCCGGCTGCCATAACCACCGCGAGAACCACCACCATCATTATTTCTATTATTTTTCTTTCTTTTTCCGTTATAATCATATAACCGAACACTTTAACAACCATAAACCAATAACCCATTTCCTACTTGTTGTTTCGATCACCACTCAAGCTTTACCACCATCGAACCTTCAACCATCGTGCTACCACCACTATCACACGGTTCAACCACCGGTTCTTTCACCATGAACAAGACCACCACCTACGGTTCACCCACTAAAAACGTCACCCATCACCATGCCAACCAAGAGACGCCACCACCAACCCTTTTCCCTTTTATGTTTCCATTTGAAACACAAATACCGTCACCATATCACCATATCATCGGTCACCACCACCGTATACTTATTGCTTCTGTCTTGGCATTTAAATCGATACCCACTCACACACAACAACCACCGCTGCTATACATTTTTTTCTTTTCTTTTTCTTCATTCGTGTTTTTGTTCCCTAGTCGTGATCAATCCTACACCCACTTAAAAACCACCTTCTTCCTCCTCTTTCTTCATCGTGACATCCACCTGCTGCTATAACTATCGTTAAATTCTATTTAAATTTGAAGAAAACTGTTACTGCTGCATCTTCGTTTCTTCCTGTTGCCGTTCGAAACAAACCCAACACAAACACCCACCATTGTTATACTACTATTTCTTCCTGTTCTGAACAGTAGTGAAGACAAATGATGATGATTCGCTGTAGATGGTAGCAAGATGATGACGTTTCAAATGAAGAAATAAGATGATGATGTTTACGGTTATGTTCATGAAGTTTAAGATGATGATGATACTCACTTATAATGGTGATACATGAAATGATTATGATGAAACTATGAAGATGATGATTAATTGTTTCTGTTTTCATTATTATCGAATGAAGATGAAATTGTAGCTCAATTTTGTTTCTATTGCTATTCGAACCCACACACCTCAAACCTGCAACCTGTGTTGCTGCTACCTTGCTTGATCAAACACCAAACTTGCACGAAACCATCATTCTCGCTGTTATTTTTGCTTTATCTGTTTACTGCTACAGTGATTGGTGGCTGCTACAAGATCTACGTTTCTATTTCAATTAAACCGTAAGCCAAACCCACCAAGATTAATTAGTTTTTGTTAAATGGAATTATCAAACCCACATAACCTACATGGGCTTAGTTATTTGTTTTAGGGCCACGAATTCAGTTTTTATTTTTCGTAATTGTTTATTGGGCCGAGTTAATTCAGTTGGAGTGTTGGGCCGTGATCTTCTCTGCTGTTGGGCTGAAAGAAGTTGAGACCATGCGAGTCATATAATTTAGATTGGGATAGGATTCAGAAATGAGATGGCAGAAGGATGGTTGGGCATATTGGGTATAACCGAGAGGTCAGGCATTCGAGCTTAGGCTGTGGCAATTTTTTAATTTTTTTTTTGGAAACTTATTACTTTGAGGTAGTATGACAATTATTATTATTATTATTATTATTATTATTATTATTATTATTATTATTATTATTATTATTATTATTATTATTATTATTATTATTATTATTATTATTATTATTATTATTATTATTATTATTATTATTCTTATTATTATTATTATTATTATTATTATTATAAAAATAATGCAATTTATTATTATTATTATCATTAATATTAGGATTATTATCATGTTTATAAATATAATTATCATCATTATTATTATTATTATTATTATTATTATTAATATAAGTATTATTATTAATATTATCATTATTATTATTAATATAATTATCATTATTAGTATTATTATTAAAATTATTATCATTATTATCATTAGTAGTAATTTTTTATTATTATTATAGTTATTATTATTATCGGTAGTATTATTATTATTATCATTATTACTAAAAGTATCATTATTTTTAAAATCTATTTTTTTTAAAATTAGTATTATCATGGAAATTAACATTTTTATTAAAATTATCATTTTTATTATTGATATTATCATTATTATTAAAATTATCATTTTTACAAAAATTATCATTTTGTTATCGTTAAAACTATCTTTATTATTTTCATGACTATAATCACTATCATTATCAAGTATTATTACTATTTTATTATTATAAAAAAATACAACTTTTATTTATTATTAAACATTATTTTACCAAATAAATATTAGTTACACATAAATATATTTAATGCATATAACATAACTATGTTAATATTTTTAAAGTATATATGAATTAAATATACTTAATCAATTAATAAAACCTATAAATAATTCAATATAACGATTATATCACTAATAATAATATATAAATCTATTTGTTTACCATTATATGTGTTAATTTATTTAATTGAATATAGGTTCGTGAATTCGAGGCCAACCCTGCATTGTTCAGTTCCGTCGTATGCATATTTTTACTACAAAATATCGTATCGTGAGTTCATTTGATTCCCTTTTACTCTTTATATTTTTGGGACTGAGAATACATGCGCTGTTTTTATAAATGTTTTATTCAATGCCTTTGAAATCTATATTTTTTTGGACTGAGAATACATGAGATATTTTTATAAATGTTTGACGAGATAGACACAAGCAAAACATTCCTCGAATGAATTATTATACAGACAGAAGTTCTGTTGATTATTATTGAATTAGTTGGACGTTATAATTGCCACTAATTGATGTTAATATTTTCCCCTGATTATTATAGCTTGGTAACCTAAGAATTAGGAAACGGGTATGGCCCCTAATTCACGCGAATCCTAAAGGTAGCTACCGGGTTTAACACCCCTACCCAGAATGTTCACTAGATGGAAGAGCTAGTGGGCGTGGTGTTTAGTACTTCGAGGTTTATATATTTATTACAGACTGAAAGTTCTGTTTATTTTGGGGATATTTATAATGCGCATTAAATGTTAAGGTCGGTTACCAAGCAAAGAAAGCAAAGTGAATGTTATATACCGAGAGAATGATTTTTATACACAGGTTATGTGTATGATATTTTGTACACGAGATATGTGTACGATTACTAAGATTTATGAACAATGGTTTTGTACACGAGAAAAGTGTACTGTATTTAAAAGAGATCGCATGTACATTACAGGTGGGTATAGGATTCGGGCCCATTTGTACCTTGCACATTTAAATCTTGTGGTCTATCAAAATTATGAATTTTTATTGTTTATGATAAACCTATGAACTCACCAACCTTTTGGTTGACACTTTAAAACATGTTTATTCTCAGGTATAAAAGAAATCTTCCGCTGTGCATTTGCTCATTTTAAAGAGTTACTTGGAGTCGTTCATGGCATATTTAGGACAGTACCTCGCAATGGAACCAAATGTTGAAGCGTTCATCCAGAAGGATTAGGATGGGCCTTTACAGAAAGTTCGATGTATTTTCAAACAATTTTCCCCTTTATTAACTTTAACTTTATACATAAACATTTATGTGTCTTTTTTAAATTGCGTTCTATTTTATTAACTAGAAAGATAACAAATAGGTGTTGCGGCTGTTATTTCAGGTGACGCCATGAATGTTTTCATTTGGGTAGCTCATATTATCTGATTAGGTTCGTGAAATGGCTATATAGCTTGTCCAGTGCCTGGATATTTAGCTAATATAGTGTATTTCACATTAAATTATCTGACTAAAAAAATGGTTACATAGTCTCTATTCACCACCTGATAGACTACTTCATATTACATTATCAAAATGGCTACATAACCTATCTACCACCTACATTTGTAGCTAATACTTAACTTGCGTTTTCTTTATACATAGATAGAGCGGGTGTGATGCTTATGTGGATGATTGCTAGTCTTTTTTCTTCTTTTTGCAGCATCTACCTACTTCCTTCTAACTGAATGAACAACAAATGATGGAATGTTGTATGAAAGGTATCGTATAGTGTGTCTTCATAAAACTGAAAAAAACGAATTCCGATTAGCTCAAAATGAATGATTATGGGGGTACATAAGTAATTGCAAAAACAGCTACTTTGCAAAGTGTTCTTTCATAGAGTGAGATAGTGTTAGGACTTACATGTGTATCAAGAAGAATGCAACAGCGGGCAGTGGTTATGTAATTTTGAGGTTTTTTCGCCACCAACATCGATACACAACAAAAGCTTTTGTAGCTCTGAATATATGTCCATGGTGTAGTTCAAATATTGGCACCAGCTGCTGTTATCCCATTTTGAAAAACATCAGTTGTATTATGGGTTGTCACTGAAACCATAGTTACGTATATCCCAATAATAACATATATAAAGAAAGGTAAAACGCAGCTAAGCAAATAATATATAAGTAGCATCTGAATCCTTGGCAAAACACGCTATATATGATACTAATATAGCCTTATTGACAAAATGATAGATAACAGACTAAAAAGTGTATGAGAGGTAGCATATCGGTCGTTATTCTTTACCTCTCGTGGACACCAGGCATGTCCAAATATATGTTTGCAACCAAATACTGGCTGCCAGAGGTATGGTTTTGCACCTGCATAAATGGTTTTGCACCTGTATAAATGGTTTGTTAGAAACTGAATATCAATTCAATATCAATTCAGATAGAAAGTCTTCGTTAGCTCGTAAAAAATTTGTTACTATAAGCATGTCATGTACATTTGAAAATAAATACCTGTGATGACCACCTCACTCTCTTATTTATTTGTATATCCAAATATTAACCTTTGCGCCAATATGCAACCTCTTGAATAAATATAGATCTGCTCAATGACAACATAGGCATTTATAAGTAAAGGTGTATCACTTTGCAGGCTCCAAATGCAGATATTTTAGGACAGAAAGAAATGGGTCGGGTCGAGTGAGGTCAGGTCAAGCTGTTTCTGTTCTTTTCTGAACTGCATTAAAGGTATTTAAAGTCTGGACCTGTGTTTTACGTTGGTATCTCTAATTATTCAGTAAGATGATTTAGAAGTATCCATTAAAATGCTTATGCACTTCTGATAAAAAAAAAAGAAAGGCCTTTAAACAAATCTATTTTACGTGGTAATTTCCAGCGATCGTGAAGCATAAGTTTTAGCCAAAAATAATTTGTTGCAACCTTTGGTTCACTCAATTTGGTACAGAGTATTAGATTGGTACATTCTATCTTGTATAGTGCAATCACCCAACTACAACTATTGAAAACCTTATAATACATAAGAGACTGAGTAAAATTATATGTCATGGTAACAAATTAGTGTGAAAAGTGAGAGAATGCAACCTCAATGGATGGTGATAAAGCATATGAAGGTAGTTTAGCCGTATTCAATTAACTTCAAACAAAACCTTCCAAACAGCTAAATAATGTAATTAGGTAAATATTGATGATATGTATAATGATCCGTCTCAAAAAGACACTAATAAGTAGCATCCCGGCTAGGGTTTCACCCGGCGTAGCACCCGGGGAGGACCACGTCGGACAACGGCCAGCCGGAAATGCCATATAAGAATCCAGCCCGGATAAGCACGCACGCTACCGGCATCATCTGGCCAGTAATGACAGACATCGTGAAGAAACACTTGGAGTAAATATAAAGCAAAACCTTCCCGGTTAATCAAGGCGTTCAACCGTGATAACCTAGCCAGGACAAATACACTACCGGCACTATCACAACTTCCCGGTTCAGTATTCCGACCCGGTACAAGGATACAGTCTTGGGACAAGCACGCTGTCCCGGAGAAAGTGCGTTGTCCCGGAGCAAACACTTCGTCCCAGAATGAGTATTCGATCCCGGAACAAACATACAAACTAGTTTCATGCCACGTCAGCCCATGAATCTAGGAAAGTTTGTTAGGTTCTGCTCGATTATTCCAATGAAAAGGACAGGTACCATGTCAATCCTTGGGATTAGCAAAGTTCGTTACAACCATGAAAGGGACACGTGCCATGTCACCATTCCCTTACATCACCTATAAATACATAACCAAGATCATTCAACCACCCACACTGGATGCATTAATGTTACTCTGCCCAAATTAATTACAGTAGCATTTCTCCAGTCATTAATACAACTCCGATCACCACCCTGGTCGTTATCAGAATTAATCCTCACTTTAAGATATTAACTTATTCAATTCCGATCGAATAAGGTTAATGTAATCGATTGTTTTACGCCCTTGAAATCCAGATTTCAAATCGGGGTTTGCATAATTATTGGAGTTAAAACATTCGATCCACTCTTTTTCCCAAATCAAGCACTCAAACCCGAAATCTATCTGTACTAAACGATTTTGGTTTGATTAAATGGCACCACTAAAGGTACGAACAATACATCAAAACCAGGCAATGAAACGGCAAACAAAAAAGGAACATCCGATATCATTCCACACAATTTGAACACAGAAATTTCACCAACGGTGGAACCCCCGCAACCACAGAAACAATCCATCACTGACATTAACTCCAGCGACACTTCAGATGACGAAATGAATGTTTCCAGTGGCGATGAAGATACAAGGAAGAAGTCACCAGCTGACGGGAAAAGACTAAACACGGGCATCTCCGGTTTCAAGACCGGTGGTTCGAGTGGGATCGGATCATCTCATGATGATGCTGAAATAATCACCAAGATGATCTCAGCTGACGTTGAAAAACAAGTAATCGAGAAATTGAAGACCATGTTAGGCGATATCACTAATATCGTAGGAAGGCAACAACAACAAAAATCTGATATTCTGAAAGCTAGCCCTCTGCCACACATCAGTTCAGGAGGTGAAAGAGCTGCCAAGGCCTCCTCCAATGCATGGCTCACGGAGCTCCTCGTGCAGGCTGTACCGTCAGCATACAAGCATTCTCTGTCACAACCTGCCGTCCAGGGCACTGCACTCGAGAATCTATTTGCTCTAATCACTGGCAATAAAGCAAAGCGGCCGGTTGAGATGTTTGCTACTAGTCAGAAGTTTTGTGAAAGAATCGATGGCTACATTCTGCCCAACAACATCGTCATACCGGTCACTTTGGGGGTGTACAATGGCACTAATGACCTGGATGATTTCCTACAAATCTTTGAAGGTGCCATGAAAACCCAACATTAGGGTGATGAGGTTGCATGTCATCTCTTTCTGACTGTTCTACAGTCTGCTGCTATAGAGTGGTTCGCTAAACTGCCACCAAACGGTATCACATGCTTCACAGATCTACAGGAGAAGTTTCTCAAGCAATATCAAAATCCCCGCTGGTACACGTTTACACACTTGTATGCACACGAGATACCAATGTACCGAGGGGAGTAAGTTGAAAGTTTCATCACAAGGTACATGCTGAAATGCCAAAAAATCCAGGGCTCCCTGAAACATAACAGATTTTCGGATTCATAACATTCCTAGATAAAGAAGCACACCCGTCTCTTGTTGCTGAACTTCGATGGAACATCCCGAGTACATTCGTGGATGCTGTGACAGTAGCAAGGCAGTATCAACATTCTGGGTGAGGGAGGCAAGCCGGGTACCACCGAGATGAGAAGAAGCGAGACAATGAAAGAAGAAGTGATATCACGCACCACCATGATGAAAGCCGACGCAATGACAGTCACCACAAAAAGTCAAGGAAAAAGCCATGATGGTCACATGCATGACAAAAGCAATCGAAGACCATACGATAAGGGATCTCTACTTGACAGCTTGACCAAAACCCCAAGGGAGATATTGCTAACAGAGCCGGTGAAAGCCAAATTCACTCCTTCGGAACCGCTAGAAAAACGAGACGGTTAAAAATCCGACAAATACTGTGAGTTCCACGAGGATAACGGTCATGACACCGACGAATGAAAAGCATTAATGCGAGAGATAATTGCAAAAATAAAGGCCGGTGAATTCAATCACCTGATGCAGGGCAGAAAGTTCAAAAAATCTGATCCAAACAAGACATTCAGCTGGCAGAAGGAAGACGGCAAGAAGCGTGAGAAATAAAAAGACAAGGTTGTAATTAACATGATCAGTGTTGAAAGCGATGAGCTCAACTCTTAGAGAGACGTCGCAATCACGTTCCCAAAGCTACCAGAATGCTATGCTCGGGAGGAGCCTGTGGTGATTGATGGCTTGATAGATGGCTTTAGAGTCCGAGAAATGTACACCGACACTGGGAGTGAGGTTCATGTCTTGTATGCCCATTGCCTTTCCCAACTTCTGAAATGTGTCGGTAGGAAAATGAGACAGTCCAACGCTGTTATCTCCGGGTTCACAGGCTCCACCGAAAAACCTATAATAAAACTCAAGGCAAAGGTCACGGTAGGCAACCAGCCCTATCTCCATAGTAAGGTCATTGATTTCTACATCGTCAAGTTCGTGACCGCCACGAATGTGATCTTGGGAAGAAACTTCTTTAGAAAGTTTAACGCCATAACTTCCACCGCTCACAGTTTGCTTAAATTTCCAATATGGCAAGGCGTGGCAACAGTCGAATCTACCCGACAGCCTTTCTCGGGAAAAGTTAATACTCAGGTCACAAGAAGCATCACAGAAAGGAAGATACCACACATATTGGAAGAAAAATGTGTGTCAGTTCTTAAATGGCTAAGTTACTTCTCTCTATCGACACGCTCCAACAAAAAGAGCCCGACCAATTCTTACAAGAATGAACAGGATAGTGCCGGCTGGCACTATTAACCGGGATGGGAGAAATAATTTAACAATAATGATGGAATAACTGAACACCTTCATCCGGTAGGAAAACGTTCCCGACCATAAAGTTGTGGAAGTTCCAACCAAGATGGAACACAGGCTAAGGGAAACAAAAGTGGCTAGACGCTACACTGAAATTTAGATGGATACCGTGATTGAAACTGATCACTTTAACTCATGGTTATCTTGATGTTTATGTCTTTTCCTTTTCAATAAAGAATCTATATATGTTTTTCCTTCTTAGGAATGAATAAAAGACTTTTACCGTTTATAATAACTTAGTCATTATTTTATTTACGACGATGTTCACATAATAATAACTGGCTAGCGGCAGACGGATTTCGGCATCCACATAAGTTCCACGCTAGTTATTCTTGTTAGGACCCCGAAGTTGTATAGTGTTAATGTGAAACATGCTTAAATGAAGGTTCCTTAGAAGAGGGCTATATAAGGAACCTAAGTAGCCCTAATTAGATAGCCATTGCATTGTAAACGAGTTCTAGAAGCTGTGGAATGTAAATCTTATTGATTCTCTCTCATACCGAGTCTCCTTCATACATACCGAATCTCATTCTAACTTGTCTTTTCTTCTAATCTCAACATGATCTGACCTATCATTTGGTATCAGAGCTTCCAGGGAGTGATATTACATCACTAGATTAATCCAGAGATTGAAGATTACAGAATCTGAACACTCTCGGTATATTGAATCAGATTTGGTATATTCGAATCTGATAATCTGACGTTCAGATTCTTGTGATAAGTTCAGCAAAGGTGTATTAGGTTGATTAGAAAGAGTTTCGATCATCATTACAGCTTTTGAACAACAATTATGAAGAATCAAGTTAATTTTTAGAGTTCGTGGCTAAAACTCTCGGTATTGATCAATTCCAGCTTGATTTTGTATTTTAGTAAAGGTTTGAGGTTTCAGTTGTGATCGTAAGGTGTTTAATCACATTTCTAACGGTCTAATTTCATCAATTCTTCAAGTTTTGAAGATTTGATAGACATTCGGTATCGTAACTGCCATACCGAATCTGATTTAAAGTTGTTAATTCTCATTAAGTGTTGCAGATTGTGGTGTGTTTGTGATTCTATCACATCCGGTTTGATCATACGCAGATAAATGGTGTGGTTTGAGAAAGGATTCGATTGAATTTCTAAGTTTTCATACTTAGACTCGGTATTGTCAACTTCTACAGTTGACATTCAGTATTCAATACATTCGGTATCTTTGATATTTTGTGTGATACTAACTTGTTTCCTTATGCAGCAAGGTTACCGAATCTAATTCAAAGCAATTGGATTGTGTTTGCATTCAAAATCATACAAAATTTGACTACCGAGTCAAATACCGAACCAGAGTCTCGGTATCACTTAATTCATTGGCTTTAAGTGTTCTAAGGCTTCAAATCTTGTGGTTACCAAATATTTGCCGAATCTGGGTGTGTTACTTGTGTTACTGATCAGTTTCTGATACAGAATATGGTTTACCGAATATCTACCGAATCTGCTACAGTACCGAACCACTTACCGAATCTGCTACAGTACCGAACCTGATACCGAATCTGAAATTTTTGTTAGATTATTGTGATCTTTCATCTTAGATTTGTGTAATACCGAATCTTTACCGAATCTACCTCAATTTCAAGATGTCTACACAAGATACTTTGATCATTGGATCAGATTCCCGTCCTCCAGTGTTGTTTGATGGCAAGTACACTCAGTGGCTTCAGAGTATCACTCAGTACATAGACTAAAAGGGTGAGAAAGTAAAGTACATATGGGCTTCTCTAAGAGATGGTCCAGTTGTGGATTATCATCCGGATACTGGTATGCCAAATCCAGTCTATGAACTTTCTGGTGATAAATGTGAGAGAGCTCAGGGTGACATAGAGGCAAAGAACATTGTTATGCAAGCTATCATGTATGAGTTATTTGAAAATGTTGATAGCAACATCACATCAAAAGATATATGGGATGAGATCAAATGACAGCAAGAAGGTTATGACATGTCAGATGTTACTAAACTAAATAAGGCTCTGGGATTTTATGAAGATTTCAAGCAGGACCCCGAAGAACAACTCTAGGATACCTATCGTCATTTCAATGGTGTTCTCAATGAGTTGAAAAGGTGCAAGATCATAAAAGTGAATGCTGAAGTCAACATGAAGTTCCTCAAAAAGCTCAATGATGATTGGCTTCCTTATGGAACCATTGTTCGATCTACCAAAGAGATTGATAAGTTGACTATTCTTGAGCTTGTTGGAGTTCTTATACATTACCAACCTGAAGTGTCTAAACTTCAAGAAGGAAGGAAAGAGTCATCTCCAAGTGATCCTCTTGCTCTCATTGCCAAAAAGAAGAGCAAATCATTTACAACCTCCAAAAGCTTGTATAAGAAAGTGCTTGTTGAAGAATCAACTGATTCTGAAGATTTAAATCTTTCTGATGTTGATGATTCTCACCTTGAATTTGTTAAGATGGCAGCCATGTTCACTAAAGCCTTGAACAAACACAAGTTCAAAGGCAAATCAAGAAATCAACGCAAGAACTGGTCAGAATCATTCCAAGAAGGATGATTCAATCTGTTTCAATTGTGGCAAAGCTGGTCATTACTCTCGTGAGTGCAAGATGCCTAAGAAAAAGGATGCAACTTACTACAAAAAGAAAATGTTGATGGTAAAGATTGTGGAAACAGGGGGAGAGCTGAAATCGGTTGATAATACATGGTTTAACTGGACTGATGATTCAGATTCAGAGGTGGAACATGCAAATGTTTGTAAGTTGACCAAGCTCATCAAAGCAAAGGAAGCAATGGAGAATTCTGACTCAACATCTGATGATGATGAGGTACAATCAAATGAAATCTCAACTGATTTTATTAAAATGCAAAATGACCTGATGAAGAACTTGGTCTCAATGTCAAAAGAAGTTAAAGGTTTAAAATCTGAAAACAAGGTTTTGAAAGATAAAATCAAACTAAATGAGACCAAACCTTCATCATCTAAATTACAATCGGAGTTGGAAAGATTGAAAGTCCAACTCAGCTCTACGGAAACTGAGTTGGAAGATCTCAAAAAGACAATTCATCCGATTAAAGTTGAAAGGACTGATTATCTTCTAAAATCGGAACGACTTGCAGAAAAAGTTCAATTTTTAGAAATAGATCTTTCTGATTTGAAAACTCAACATGAACCCACACTTTCAAAGCTAAATAAGAAAATTATTCAATTGGAAAACACCATAATTGAGAAGAACACTGAAATTTCTTTATTGTCAAAAGAGTCTCTTCAAATGAAAGCTCAACTTGCTCGATATGAGGAAAAACTCTATCGTACAGAGCAATCTAAAGCTATCAATGATATGGAACTTTCAAAACAAACAATTTTTATGAATAGACTAAAAATGATTCATGGTGAAAAGTGGGGGTTGGGTTATGAAGGTCCTAAGATCTTAGATAATGCTTCCAAAACGATTCCAGGATTATATCATTCTGATTACTATCAAGCTGGTTTACCATTTCATTTTGTGCATGCTTCTGATGCTGATTTTGATGATATTATTATTAATCGCAAATCTAGAAAATACCATCAAATTAGCTTAATGTATGAGAAAATCAATGCTAAAATGGGTAAATCAAATCCTGATTTCTTAAAGGAACTTGTTGAAACTGAAAAGAATATGCAACGTGAAAATTATGTGCCTAAGTGAAGACTGGTTTATATCCCTACACTCATGCTAGAGAAATATATTTTAATGCTTAAGAATGAAGTGTTTAACAAACCTAGTTCTAGCATAATTGCCATAGAGGAGGTGTTTGATGAACCAACTTTTGATGTGAAACCAATTCTACCGGCCTTACCTGCATGTTCTGATGATGTTTTCTGTGAAGACCTAGCACATGAACTAACTGTCTTCTTTGAGACAAAATCCCTAGGTCAAACTGCTTTAGATGTAAAGGTAGAACCTCGAGATGAACCAACTATTGAAAATTTGATAGACTTTGATACAACAATTGATCCTTTAAATGAATTTTACGCTAGCATACCTGCTGTACAAATTTTGAGTCGTAAGGTAGATAGACTGGAAAAGGAAAAGGTTGATTTGCAATTTAAGTGTCAATCATTAGAACAAATACTTGCTTTGTGTGATAAATTGCCTCCACTTCCTAAGAAAGAATGTACTTATGACTTTAAGGAAGGAGAAGTGATTGTTTCTGCTGAGGAATTATGTCTTCAGATTAAAAGCTTAAAACAAAAGATAATTCAACTGAAACAGGCTAACACACTTAAGCAATCATCTTCTGTTAAAACCAATGTGTCTGAATGTGTTGGTGGGATTACTAAGAAGGGAAAGGGGACAACAACATCTAAGGATGCAAAACCCATTACTATTCTTAAAAACCCTCTACGTTCTCAATTTGGTAAACGTGTTTGAAAAGTTGCACCTTCAACACAATTTGTTGTCAAGAAGGTTCATTCTCAAAATGGTTCTGTGACAATTGAAAAGATTCCTATGATTCTAATGTCAAATAAATCAAAGGAGAGTCTTTTAACCAAATCAGTCAAATCTACACACCACACAAGTCCTATACCTGATTTGAGTGAGTATGATGCAAAGGAACGTAAAATTAAATTAGAAATTTTGCAAAATCAATCATTTCATGTGTCAACTGAAAAGTTTGGACGTCTAACTAACAGAGGTATTTTCTGTGTCACAGGTCATAATCCAAATTTGACTTACAAGTCTGTATGGGTTCCTAAGTCAACGACTAAGAAAGTAGCTAATAAACCAAAGAAATCTGCTAGTCGACCTAGGAAGTCATCACATGTATTTCATTTTTCTTCTGTGAACAAAACATCTACATGGAATAAGTTGTGTGTTAAGACTTCTGATAACGATGTAAAACTTGATATTGTGTATGATGCTTCATGTAATGTGGTTTTAAATGATGCTTTATTGTCTAAATTGCATGATGTTGTACGTGATTATCTCATTGTTGATCCAAAGTTTGTTGTTGGTACTAACCGTAGAGGACCCAAGAAACTTTGGGTACCTAAACTCTAGGAAATTAACGTTTACAGGGTTTCGACATCTGTGTTTGGTATATCGATTCCGGTTGCTCTCGACACATGACGGGCGATAAATCCTTGCTTGTCAATTTCATTGACAAATTCCTAGGAACAGTTACATTTAGAAATGATGAGATTGCAGCAATAACGGGTTATGGAGATTTTGTGAAGAATGGCATAACGATCAAACGGTTCTCGTATGTTGAGGGTTTGGGGTGTAGTTTATTTAGTGTCAGCCAATTTTGTGATGGAGATCTCAAGGTTCTGTTTGAACATCGTCAATGCTCGGTGCGATCTACCGATGGAAACGATCTCCTTGTTGGTAAACGTTGTGCTTCACTTTATACAATTGACCACAGTGATGCACCATCACATGGAAAAATGTGTTTTTCTACCCGTTCCACGAAGGAAAATTCATGGTTATGGCATCACCGGATGTCACACCTGAATTACAAAGGTATTAATCGATTAGTTTCTAAAGACTTAGTTGATGGTATTCTAAGCTTTCAATATGATAAGCATCATGTGTGTCCATCATGTGCGATGGGTAAACTGAAACGGACCAATCATCTGCTTAAACAAAACCCCAGTACTTCATCATCTTTGCAACTATTGCATATGGACTTATGTGGACCCTTGAGAATTTCTAGACTCGGTGTCCGGAAACATGTGCTTGTCATTGTTGACGACTATACCCGATTTACATGGATTTTTCTTCTGAGGACTAAGTTAGAAACCCCCTCCATTATCATTGAGTTCATTAAAAAGACTCAACGCTCTTTTAACAAACATGTTAAGAGTATCCGAACTGATAATGGGACGGAATTTAAGAATGACCTGCTTGATAGTTATTTGAAATACCAAGGCATTGAACATCAGTTCTCTGCTGCACGAACCCCTCAACAGAATGGAGTAGTCAAACGATGTAATCGTACGTTGTGCGAGGCAGCTCGAAAGATACTTGTTTACTCCAAACTACCTCCAAAAATGTGGGGGGAGGCCATTTCCACTGCATGTTATACCCAAAACCGCTGCATCATTAATAAACGTTTTAATAAAACTCCTTATGAGTTACTATATGGTGAACGCCCGAATGTCAAATATTTCTGTGTCTTTGGTTGTATATAATATGTGCTTAACGATTTTGACAGCCTTGGAAAGTTTGATCCTCATGGCGATCAGGCCATATTTATCGGTTATTCTTCGAACAAAGTTGCTTATCGTGTCTATCAAAAATGTACAAAGACAATTAAGGAAAGCATTAATGTAAAGTTCGATGAATTTTTGGGAATGGCTTTTGAACAACTCGGTTCAAAACCCGATCCTAACCTGGCTACTACTTCTTTCACGCAAAATTCAATTTTCTTGAAGACGGGTGTTCCTACGGTAACAACAGAGGAACTGGATATATTGTTTGATAGTCTTTATGCTCCTCAACGGCACTCAAATGTTCAAGCCGTATCAGTTACACCATCACAGTCAACTACTGTGGAGACTCAACCAAGTCTTTTTGATGAAGTTACAACACCAACTGATTCACCTGTTGCTTCTTCATCCTCCCTCCCACCTCCTGATGATAATCTTGAACCAATTCAAGATACATCTGTTAATACAACTCCAGTTGTTTCTCCAAATACTCACATGAATCCATTAGAAAGTGTTACATCAGCACAAGCGGATCAAGGCTCAACGTCAACAACGGTTGATGTTTCAATGGATACCACTATTGTACAACCTCTTTCACATAACAACTGATGGACTAAAAGTCATCCAATTGATCTTATCATTGGTGATGCATCTGCTCCAGTCTCACCTCGAAGGGCTACTCGAAATATGTGTCTATACACTGCCTTTCTTAGTAAAATTGAACCAACAACGGTTGCTCAAGCTTTACTAGATCCGAACTGGGTGGTAGCAATGCAAGAAGAGATCAATCAGTTTGATTGTTTGAAAGTATGGCGATTAGTTCCAAGACCCACTGGTCAACGACCAATAGGGGTTAAGTGGATTTTTAAAAACAAGAAGGATTCTGATGGAATTGTGGTTCAAAACAAGGCACGTCTTGTGGCAAAGGGATATCGACAACAAGAAGGTATTGATTATGATGAAACGTTTGCTCCGGTTGCTAGGATTGAGACTATTCATCTTTTCCTTGCATTTGCTTCTCATATGAAGTTCACGGTGTTTCAAATTGATGTCAAAAATGCTTTTCTGAACGGTCATCTTCAAGAGGAAGTTTATGTTGATCAACCAGAAGGCTTTGTCGACCCATTCATCCAAACTGTGATGACCCGGAAATTTTTGATCAAATTTAAACTTTAATCTTTATATGGTTCTGACACGATAAACAAAATCTGTAATGTTGAGTCTCGAAAAGTTTGAAACTATATTCATGTAATCAATTAGCCTTTGACCATGCTCAACGATTCACGAACAAGTGTAGTAAATATATATAAATATTGATATAACTAAATAAATATAAATGAAGGTATTGATAATAATAAAATATAAATGCAAGTTAATTTTAGTTATTATATTAATATTATAAACATTATTATCAGTACTATTAATATTACTACAAATTATAAACAAAAAACTATACATTTGATTTGTTATGTTATTGTTATTATTAATATTATAATTATCAATGATAATATCATTATTATTATAACTAATAATAAAACTATAATCTTTGTTATTATGACCATTATTAGTATCATTATAAATTATAAATTTAATTATTATTAGGATTATTAAAATTATTATTAACTTGATTACTAAAATTATCATTTTATTATTGTCATTTAATCTTATTAGTATTATTATGATCTTAATACCATTAATATTATTATTTTCTCTATTAATTATTACTATTACCAGTTTTGTTACTATTAATAATATTAATGTTAAATATTAAAATTATATTATAAATAATATTATAGCTCAGGTAAAAATACTGATATAACTAACTAAACAGATATATAGATATATCATATTGATATATACAGATTTTATATATAAAAATATATAAACACAAATATAATTATAATTAAATACAGTCACATACAATGAGAAATTACACAATTACGTATTCTGTTTCCTATCACCATCAACTTTTACAAAATTCTTGATCCTCTGCTCATGATTTGTACTCAAACTGATTCATCCCAATCTCCATTCGGAGACACAAAACAAAGTGTGTCAGATATAAAAATCATAAATCGTACGATTCTGCTAGCCATCATTATCTGATTTATTTCCTTATTGTTTTCTTCTTCTTGTTTGAAGAACCATGTGCGTTCTGTTACATGTCGACCTCACGAATCAATTATAACCAATTATGATCAAAATATCTGATTCATTCCATTATGTATATCAATCACCATGATTCATAATTAAAACAAAAATAATGAGAGAGTTAAGACTTACACCATAATTCTTCTTCTGTGAACTCGACAACTCAATTAACCACCTACTACTATTTTCTTGTGTTTCCTTCGAACAACATACCACAACCACTATTCGATCACCAAGAACCCGTTTACAAAATCCTTTGTTTCTGTTTCAATTCAAGAACAAAACCAATATATAAAAACCGTCGGCCATCACTCCTATTTGGCTTCCTGTTTTCTGATTAAAACCATCACCTTTATGCCACCCTACCACTTCACCATCTTCTTTCAAAAACCAAATCTGTTGCTACCTCCTGTGCTACTGCTACGGCCGTTACTATTTTCATGATTTCTGATCAATCATACATCACCACCAATATTAATAAGCGGACGAATACTTTACATAAAGTCCCTACTATCACGACCTTTACCTTCGGTTTTGATTCATTCTCAGACTATCTGAGAACCAATTTGAAACAACCATCGATGCATCTTATTGGGTGATATATATTATGATAAAGTTAATCGAGAATATGTCAATCTAATATGTGTAAAAGGATAGATTGGTTTAATTTTTCTAAAACTACGGCCCACACCATAGTCCCCAATGCAAAAAAAAAGAAAAAAAAAGAAAAGGTTTGATAATGGAACTACAACCGACACTGTATCAATCATTTTAAACTTGTGGGGGCGATCGGTTAGTGGAGGGGCCAACATCGAATAAATTGAGGTACATGCGTATCTGCTAGTTGACTCTACTTTGCTGTTACTATTTCGCTACTTCTATCTCTATTTCGGTAAATGTTACAACGATGGGAATAATGATGATGTTATTATACCGTATATGATGATGATAGTTAAAGATATAGATAACGATGTGATGAATGGAGCAAGGATGACGAAAATGATGATCATGAAATGATTATGATTTTATGTGATGTCGGTACGAGAATGAAAAAGAAAATAGAATGATTATTATGATCGTGTTTATGATTAAGTTGAATGGCGAGATGATGATGATAATTATAGTGATGATCATAATGATTTGATGATATTAGGAATGATGATGAAGATCACTATTGATGATGATAAAGAAATAAGTGATTTTATGTTAAGATGACAATAGTATTTAAGGTTATAAGAATTAAAATTCCTTATTAAACAGAAATGAAGTGGTAGAGCAATGGTCCGGAGGTTGTTTATTAAATAGAAGGTCCTGGGTTCGAACCCAGGCCACTACAGTATTTTTTTATTTATCTAAAGAAGCTGTTGGGCTGGTATGGTTATTGGGCTGTATTCTAATTATAGTATTTTTGCTGAGACGGATGATAGGCTAAATAATTACCGGCTATGAACTATAACAGAATAGTACGAACAGCAGAATGGTTTACGGGTGTTTTGGGTTAGCGAGAGGTCGCGGGTTCAAATCTTAGCAAGGCCCTTTATTTATTTTTGGAGCCCATTCTTGTGAGGTAGTATTACTAATACTTTTATTATTATTATGATTGTTATTATTATTATTATTATTATTATTATTATTATTATTATTATTATTATTATTATTATTATTATTATTATTATTACTACTATTAGTAACACAAATACTATTATTATTATTATTATTATTATCATTTTATTATTAGTTTTATCATTATTAATAAAGTTAATTATTCATTATTACCAAAAGAATCAATATTATAAAAATAATCATTTTTAACAGATAAATATTTCGTATATAAAAAAACATACTTATTACATATATACTATAATCATATTAATATTTCATACAACTATATATCAAACCTATTAACATTTTTATATATAAATACTTACATATAACTAACTAATGATTTTTGAATATAACACTAATCATAAATATAGATATATTAATATAACTAAACGTATAGATACTAATTATTTTAAATATATTTTCAAAATAAATATATAAACATATAAATTAAGATATAATATAAATTTATGTTTTAAATAGAGATTAGTATAAATTATATATAACTACAAATAGATAAATAATATATATAAATGAAATTATGTGATTTCCGTTAAATGTTTTAATAGATATACAATTGATATAGGTTCGTGAATCCGAGGCCAACCCTATACTTGTTCAATGTCGTTATATGTATTTTTACTACAAAATACAATAGGTGAGTTCATTTGCTCCCTTTTTCTCTTTACGTTTTTGGGCTGAGAATACATGCAAATGCTTTATTAACTGTTTTACAATATTTATATGCGTGAGTTCATTTGCTCCCTTTTTCTCTTTACATTTTTGGGCTGAGAATACATGCAAATGCTTTATTAACTGTTTTACAATATTTATATGCGTGAGTTTCATTTGCTCCCTTTTTACTCTTTACATTTTTGGGACTGAGAATACATGCGCTGTTTTTTTTACAACTGCTTTATTAAATGCTTTTGAAATATATTTTGAACTGCGAATACATGAAATGCTTTTATAAATGTTTGACGAGATTAGACACAAGCAAAACATTCCTCGAATGAATTATTATGCAGACAAAAGTTCTGCGGATTATTATTGAATTATGTGGACATGATAATTGCCACCGTTGAATTATGTGGACATGATAATTGCCACCTTTGAATTATATGGACATGATAATTGCCACCATTAAATTATGTGGACATGATAATTGCCACCGATTGATATGAATGTTATGTATCGAGAGAATGATTTTATACACAGGTTATGTGTATGCTATTTTTGTGCACGAGATATGTGTACGGTTACTAAGATTTATGAAAGATGATTTCGTACACGAGAAAGGTGTACTGTATTTAAAAGATATTGCATGTACATTATAGGTGGGTATAGGATTCGGGCCCATTTGTAACATGCAGGATTTAAATCTTGTGGTCTATCAAAAATGATGAATTTTATTGTTTTATGATAAACCTATGAACTCACCAACCTTTTGGTTGACACTTGAAAGCATGTTTATTCTCAGGTATGAAAGAAACATTCCGCTGTGCATTTGCTCATTTTAAAGACATTATTTGGAGTCGATCATCGCAATGGAACCAGATGTTGGTGACTTCGTCCAGATGGATTAGGACGGGTCCTTTCACAAACCACGTCTACTACTTGGAAAAAGCTTTGTATGGTCTGAAGCAAGCACCGCGTACATGGTACGAGACCTTGACAAAGTATTTACTGGATAATGGCTTCTCTCGTGGAATGATTGATACAACACTATTCATTCGTAAAAACCACGGTCACATTCTCTTGGTTCAAATTTACATTGATGACATTATTTTTGGTTCCATGTCCCCGAACTTATGCAAAGAATTTGGTGACCTTATGGCCAACAAATTCGAAATGAGCATGCTTGACCAGCTTAATTTCTTCTTGGGGTTATAAGTAAAACAATTACCAAACGAGATTTTTATCAGTCAAACAAAGTATATCAATGATATGTTAAAACGTTTTAAAATGACTGATTTAAAACCAATGACAATCCCAATGAGGACTTTACTGGATGCTGATGCTAATGGGGAACCCTTTGACATTACGCTTTATCGAAGCATGGTTGGCTCTTTAATGTATCTGACTGCAAGTAGACCAGATATTACACTTGCTGTAACTGTCTGTGCTCACTTTCAGTCGAACCCTAAGAAATCCCACTCCAAAGCAGTTGTTAGGATTTTCCAGTACCTTAAAGGTACACCTAACCTTGGAATCTAGTATCCTCATGGATCTGATTTCAATCTCACTGCTTATACAGATGCGGATCATGGCGGTTGTCATGTTGATAGAAAAAGCACATCTGGATCAATTCAGATGTTGGGGAATAGTCTAGTTGGTTGGTCATCCAAAAAGTAGAACTGTGTGTCTTTATCAACAGCTGAGTCTGATTATATTGCTGCAGCTCACTGTTGTTCACAAGTTTTGTGGATGCAAACTCAACTTTTGAACTATGGTTTTAAGATTTCTAAGACCCCAATTTACGGTGATTCTCAAAGTGCTATAGCAATTACAAGCAACCGGTCCAGCATTCTAAGACTAAACACATAGATATTCGTTATCATTTCATTAAGGACCATGTAGAAAAAGGAGATGTAGAGTTATACTTTGTGCCTACCAAAGTGCAATTAGCTGACATGTTTACTAAACCCTTAGATGAACTTAGGCTAAAGTTCTTTATCAAAGAGATTGGCATGGTAGAGTATAGTGCTTAATTTTCCTTAGTTCTATAGGGACTTATACTTGGGATCTTGTGTTTAGGGGGAGTAAATACTTTCTAGGGGGAGCAACTGATTTCTTCTGCTTTAGATATTATCTTTCAAGGGGGAGCCTTTAGATTTAAATTAACTTCCTGGGCTTATTTTTCAATGGTTACGAAAGGGAGAGGTAACTCATTGATATCATATTTCAAGGGGGAGTTAACTCATTTTCTTGAGAATCTATCAAAATGTTGATTTACCTTCTTGTACATCACATTTTGAGGGGGAGAAAAAGGGAGAAAATGAAAAGAAAATTGATTTAAAGTGAATTCATAAAAATATTTATTTTATATCTGAAATAATTCACTAAGGCTTGTATACATCTCAGTATGCAACCCGTTTTAACAATTGATATCACTGAAGATTTGTACTTTGTATATAATTCAAAGTTTTTCTAAGTACAAATCTTGTTTTGAAAAAATTCATAAAAATCGGAAAAGATAAAATCCAAAAAGATTTGAATTTTACTGAATAAATGCTAATTTTAGCATTATACCGAATCTGACAACCAACAGTAAAGATTCGGTAAGTTCAAAATTTTCAAAAATTGTCTCAGAAATATTTTTCATTAAAAATGTGATAATCTTGAATGATTTTTGATATAAGATTTGTCAAAATTTGAAGTCAATTTGTTTAAATCTGAAAATGGACTGCATTCGGTAAATAGGCCCATTCGATAAGGCCCATGTGTTCAAAATCATTCGGTATCTATAAATAGGAGGGTCAAAGTCAAACTTTCTCTCACTTTGTATTAATTTCATACCGAATCTGACTAATCTTACCGAGTCTGCCTAATCTACCGAGTCCCGTCTTCCGTATCTTCAAATTCTTGATAATTCTTTGTTTTAATCGAATCTAAGATGCACATATTGTAGATCTGAGTTGAATATCTTGATTCTTAAGATTAAACTCATATGATTAGGATAATTAACATGAAATCTTGTCAAATCTATGTTAAATTGATTGATCTATCAATTGACCGAGTCTGATTACATGTTTAATTGAATGTTTGATGGATTCTGTATATACCGAATGTGTTTTTGCTACAGTACCGAGTCTGTTCAAATGATTAACATGTTTTTCTGATTTGATTGAGTTGTTAGTTGATTATGATTATGTTTTTGCATGATATGAGACTGAATATGCATGTATGAGTGATTTTCTGTGATTTTTGAAGATACCGAATATGTTCTTGGCATGATACCGAGTCTGTATTTTGGTACTTTGAAATAATGTGACTTTTAACTTGAAACACTTAACATGTTTTATCTAAGTCTTTGAAATGAAAACACAAGCTTATTCGAATACCGAATCTGCTTAGTTGTGTTCAAAATTGACTAAGTGTTGTTCTGATTCTTTGTGTTATATAGTTGACTTTACATGATGACTGTGTAATGTGATGAATATCATATGAATGTCATGTTTGTCAATTGCTTGTTCATATTTGGAAAAAATGGTTTTTATAACTTAGAAAATCCATAAAAATTATAAAATCTGTAAAATACAAAGGATTTCAAAGGAAATAAGAATAGAGATATGTGCTTTATGATAATATCTTGTGGTCTTCTATTTCTTATTTATACACCTAATTGGAGAACAATCACTTCATCAACTCTGAAACCAATATTCCCTGCAATTATTAGACTGCAATTCTAGAGAGGCATACGTTATGGCCTGCTCTAAGCTCTACTGCCAGTGTGGCTGTAATAGATCTAGACCTTCTGAATAGAACAATTAGGTTTGTGGAAGCTACACACCCTACTGTTGTCAATCCAGAGGGAGAACCAGCCAAATTTGAATTTGAGCTGAGAGGGATACAAGGAATGAGGAGTATCATAAAGGCTGATTTTAGGAGGATCTTTCAGCTTCCTCAATGCTCCTGCTTTCCCTGCTACTCAGCAGATGATGACCTCAATCTTCCAACTTGGATATGTTGGAGCTACAAATGTTCCACCAGCTAAGTTTCAGAAGAAATATCTACACTCTCGGTGGTATGTTATCTTCTTAATGATCAACAGATTCTTGCTGATGACAAGGAGTAGATCCGATAGCTTAACTGTGCAAATGCTGAGACTGTTCTACTCTTTCACAAGAGTGGAAACTCTAGATTATGCTGAGGGGTTCCTATATCCCTTGTGAAAGGTTTTTCTGTATCTTTATCCATGATGCTATAAATGCTTGCAGAAATACAAATATATTTTGTACTAGGTACACATGGATTACAGATGAAGAGATTTGGGGAGTTGAAGATGAATACCCTGGTGATTCCTGACAATCAATGTAACGACCCAGAAATTTCCGACTAAATTTAAACTTAATCTTATTTGATTTCGACAAGATAAGCAAAGTCTGTAATGTTGAGTCTCAAAAATTTTAAACTGTTTCATATATGCAAATACCCTTCGACTGTTCTCGATGATTCACGAACAATTAATTGTAAATAGTTATGTGCGTGTATATATATAAATAATAATTTGAAGTATTATATGTTGTTGTTATTAATTATGTAAAATAAAAATAAAAATAAAAATAGGATATTATAATGATTATTATTTAAAATATATCTATATATATAAATAAAGTATATTAAAAATAAATATTAATTAATTATAATAATTGTTTGGCATTTCGTTAGGGTTCATATAGATCTAAAACGAGTTCATAAAGGTTTAAAATAAAAGTTGGAATGTAAATCGATTACGAAGATTATAGATTTGACAAAAATATTTTTACCTTATTAGTTTAAATATTAGTACTCCGTATATATTAATTGGAACAAAAAATAAATAATTAACGAACCTTTTTGATCAGGTTTCAAACATTTAATGACCAAAATAAATAAATATATTTAATTTAAAAATTGGGGATTTTTCGGAAGACGTTTATATGTTAACTGTTTAGCAATGAATCACAATATAACATAGTCCGTGAAAACTGTCAGTAGAAGACTCCAAATCATCGGCTGCTAGCTGTGCAATTCATGGAATCTTGATTATTATTACTGTGTTTGATTACTTACTTTCTGTACCTGTCTTAATCTATCAACTTATATCTATCTTCTCATATATCTTTATCTATTCTATAATTCTATCTATGTAATCTTACATATACAATGGGGTAGAGTTATATGACCAAATCAACTCTTTCTCTATATTTAATACATGCATATACACCTTTGAACACCCAAAAATCTTCTGTCTCTATTTCTATACCATCACCACCTTCTTATTTGACACAACATCATCACCCAAAAAACCATCTGCTCCAGCTTACAAATTCGAGCACCAACACAACCCTACAACACCACCTTCCACCATGATAACCACCACCTTTGCTTTTCCATTTTTTTTTGATAAATCTAAAACTGAACACGAGCATCATCATAACATTGTTGTATTTTCTTTTTTTCTTTTGTCTAACAGAACACCCATCACCAACCCACAACTACAACCACCATTTGGGCCGCCAAGAACCACCACAACACATCTTTGGTTAACCACCATCATCTTCTACCTAGAACCACGACAAATAAACCGGCTAACGGTTTACTTATGTTTTGTTTCTATATCATGTACGTTTATGACCAACAATAATTTTGGTTATGTCATGAGTTTGTAAACACCTGAATAACCACCCTCACTTTCTCCATAAACCGCCATCTTGATCACCTTCACCGCCACACCATCGGTCACCTTTCATCGACCCACTTCAACCATAAACCCTCCATAACCGCCACCCTTCTATCTCTATACTCACCACCAAGAGTAACCATTACCGCCACCATTTATGCATTTTATTTTTCTTCTTTTTCGTAGCTTCAGAGTGACCCAAACACGAACCATCGATCATCCCCATCACCTTTCAAACCATCATTTTCATCACACCAAACACTAACCACTACTACTATCTGTTTCTATTTTCCATTTGTTTATGTTTGAGACATCAAACAAATAAACAAAAACCATCACCACCGTGATTTAGAAAACCATCACAACCGTCTCCCTCATGAGATCACCACCACCATTAACCCACCATAAACACAACAAACCATCACCACCAATTAAACCCATTTATGTACTATAGCGGTTTCTTGATGTTGCTGCACTAAATCAAAAGCCATAACTAGTTTTATGTGGTTTTGCTATCGATCAAAGGCCTGCTACTATTGTTGCAGTCCATAAACCATCAACACCGAGTATTATCACCTCTTTCTCTCAACCTCACTCTCTCTTGATTGTTTACTGTCTGTTGACTTGAGTACTATACACTTTTGCTCATTGTTTTCCGTTACAGCACGCTAAACCCAACCCAATTATGCTTATTGTTTTGCTACTTTATCCTTCTGGTTGACATTTACATCATAGATAACCCCACTTAATAAAAGTGGTGATAAAGGTATAAAGCAAATAACCCACTTATTGATTTGTGATTATTAAAGATGATGATTCATTGTTGTCGCTATGTCCTATTTCCCCGAACCCACTACAAATTGGAATGATAATCTATATTATTGTTTTAAATCTCCACATGTCATGAATTCGTTAAAAAGTTTATATATTGGACTTCTCCTTTCTGTTACGAAACCTAAACGCAAGCATGGGCCGTATATTATTAGGCCGTGTTGGTTTGTAATGCTGGGCCAAATTTTGGGATATGTTCATGCTGGGTCGAGACATTAGTCTCACTTTATTTTATTTTGGGCTGAATAGATGGGTATATGAAATGGTGAAATCAAGTTGATTACGGAAACGAAGAATAATGATGAACTATGATAGCGATATAGACAATGATATGAATCACGATGGTAATGATTATGATAATGGTTATGATTATAATTTGATTAGAATATGATGATGGGGGGTAGAGATTAATGATGATATAGTTGGTTATGATAACACGTAAGTAATTAGAAGGATAGATACGATGTTGATGTATCACTATGAACAAAATGATGATGATTATAATTAAGATTAAGATGATGATGATGTTGTTAGGATGATGATAGTGAATGGCGAGATTGATTAGATTAGTTGATATACAGTTATGAAGAATAGTAGACGATGATGATGATAAGCGAGTGGTCGTGATGATAGAAAGATGATAATGATTGTGAAGTAAAGATGATGATGATAGTAATAATGCATGGTGATGATGATGGGTAACATGTCGATATGAATATGGATGATGCATGATAAAATGAAGATGGTATGATAATAATAATGATGTCGATGATAGTATTTAATAGAAAAACAGAAACGGACGAATGGTTAAGGGAGTTATCGGGTTAGCGGGACGTCGCGGGTTCAAACCCGGACTTGGGCATTTTTTTAAGGACTAATTCTTTGAGGTAGTTTACTTATTATTATTTACTTATTATTATTATTATTATTATTATTATTATTATTATTATTATTATTATTATTATTATTATTATTGTTATTAAAATATATAGTATTATTATTAATATGACTATTAAAATTTCTATTAGAATCATCATTTTTATTAAAAGTATCATTATTATTTAAAATATTATTTTTATGTAAACTAACATTTTTATCTTATCAATATTATCTTTTCATTAAAATTATTATTATTACTAACATTACTTTTATTATTAGTATTATTATCAAAAATATTAATAGCAGTATCATTACTAAATCTAATTACTTTTAGTATTATTATTATTATTATCATAAAAAGATACAAATTTTTATTTATTATTATTGATATTATTTTAACAAATAAATAGCTATATATGAATATATTTAAAACATATCGCATAACAACATGTATATTTTCATAATAAATACTAATTATTTATCTAAAGTATATAAAATAAATATAGTTAACAAATTACCAATGGAACATACAAGTTGCTGAAATAACAATTAATAATAATATCTAAATTTGTTCGATTACAATCATACGTGTTAATATATATATAAATAATATAGGTTCGTGAATCCGAGGCCAACCATGCATTGTTCAGTTCCTTCGTATGCATATTTTTACTACAAAATATCGTATTGTGAGTTCATTTGATTCCCTTTTACTCTTTACATTTTAGGGACTGAGAATACATGCGATGTTTTTATAACTGCTTTATTAAATGCTTTTGAAATATATTTTGAACTGAGAATACATGAAATACTTTTATAAATGTTTGACGTGATAGACACAAGCAAAACATTCCTCAAATGAATTATTATGCAGACAGAAGTTCTGTGGATTATTATTGAATTAGTTGGACGTGATAATTGCCACTAATTGTTGTGAATATTTTTGCTTGGTAACCTAAGAATTAGAAATGGGTATGGCCCTAATTCACGCGAATCCTAAAGGTAGCTACCGGGTTTAACACCCCCACCCAGAATGTTCACTAGACGGAAGAGCTAGTGGGCGTGGTGTTTAGTACTTCGAAGTTTATATATTATACAGACGAGATGTTCTGTTTTGGAGATATTATTGATGCGCATTATATGTTAAGGTCGGTTACCATGTTGAGCAATGAAATCAAATTGAATGTTATGTATCGAGAGAATGATTTTTATACACCGGTTATGTGTATTATTTTTGTGCACGAGATATGTGTACGGTTATTTAAAAATCGCGAGGCAACCTACGGGGGAGAAAAGGATACGAACCTACTCTGCTAAGCATTATGAAAAATGGTTTTGTACACGAGATAGGTGTACTATATTTAAATCTTGTGGTCTATCAAAATGATGAATTTTATTGTTTATGATAAACCTATAAACTCACCAACCTTTTGGTTGACACTTTTAAAACATGTTTATTCTCAGGTCTGAGAGAAATATTCTGCTGTGCATTTGCTCATTTTAAGATATTACATGGAGTCGTTCATGGCATATAGAGGTCAGAACCTCGCAATGGGACCATCTGTTGAAGACTTCGTCCAGGTAGATTAGGACGGGTCCCTACAGGTGGTATCAGAGCGGTGGTCTTAGTGAACCAGGTCTTGCATTAGTGAGTCTGGACTTCGACCTAATAGTTATTAGGATACATTAATGAGTCTAGACTTGGACCTTGTCTGCATGCTAAAAGTTTTGTATATCATTCCTTGTCGAAAAAAAAAATAAAAAAATATATCTACTTATCATTTTCAGTCTCGACAGGTCTTATTGCAATTATTACATAGATGGTGTACAGACTAATTCATATTCCATCACATTAGACCTTGTCTGACACGTTTCCCTAATTCCCTCCGTAATCTACGGGATCTACTGTACTATATATAGATGTTCTATGTAATTAGAATATCATCCGATATCCGAAAATCATCTCATATCGAAAATCCTTTATCTAACCGTGCAAGATGAATTCTGCAACCAGTTCAAGTTCCTCGGATTTCGACAGCTATTTCGATATGGATTTCCACTCGAGCTCCGAAAGCAGTGTAACTGGAATGGATCAACTAATCAGCCATCATCAATTCTGGATGAATTGGAGATGGATTCATAGTCGACTTAATCAATGAAGACGAGAATAAGTCGATCCTTTCCACTAACCAAATTCACCTCTTGATGAAGAACCTGAAGCACTTACCAGCGAACCAGTCCGGAACACCATTTTCACTCTCATTCCAGGATATCTCGCAACGATTATATATTTTCTACAATTCTAAACCTTATTCATCTGCTTGTTCTAACCACCAATCATCCTAGAGTAATAGAAGAAGTCAACGAGCTTCGTGCTCGAGTAGTGGCTTTGGAAATTATGGTGCAAAAATTACCAGCTTCAGCAACATCACTGACATCAACAGCACCACCAGCATCAGCACCAACAGCACCAATACCACCAACAACACAAGCCTCAACATCCGCATCACAAGCCTCAACCTCAAAATCTGTACCTCAAGTATAATCTTGTTCTACATGACGTTCTACACCATTTATCATAGTTCTACATATTTGTTCTACATCGATTATATTCGTTCTAGGTATCGTTCTACATCAAAGATTCTTGTGTACAAACTGTTAATGGTGAAAATATTTTTAACGGGTAGGTAATACCCGAGGAATATTTAGATTTCACATTAACATGTTATACTGTACATTCTTCAAATCCGATTCAATAGCCATTTACTATCCTACACACAACCACACATATACATATCCGTTCACCAAAAGAACAACTATTATCATTCAAATTCAATTTCATATTCGGATTCTGACCGATCAGAATCTAAGTCAAGATTTGACAAGTGGCATAATGAAGAAAATAATGGACAAAATAAAATTTATTAGTAACCAATTAATTAATTACGTAAACTTTCTTCATCATCTTCTAATCTTAAATATTTAAAATTTTAAGATTATATATCGGACTGTTGGACTACTAACATTGGATTACTAACATTGGACAATTACAACGTATTAAAATATTGATTATAACATATGAAACTAAACATTTCTTCAAGTTGCCACTTGATTTCATCTTAAACATCCTTTGTATCTTGACGATTACAATTAACGTTTAATCATCTAAAAACATAATTCTCTTGAAACCACCTCAGATTGATAACCGATGATTCAGATATGATAGCATTAAATGCAAAGGAAACAACAAAATTGTAGATGGTCTAAATGGCCAAAAGTTTGATAATAAAGAATGGAATGTTGGGAACGCTCGATAGAAAATTTGGTACTGAAAAATGGATTGAGCTAACCATGAAGGAGACCGAGGACAAATACAAGGACCAAACCCTATATTCAAAGAATCCAGGTAATTTTGGATCCGATGGAATCCTTAGAAAATAACTTGCTCCGAAATCATGTTAAAATCTTGCGGAAAATTTTTCTTCATCAACTTTCGAACTTAGAAATTCCAAAATATCAAATTAAATATCTTCGATTTTTCTGAAGATATTTTCATAAATATTCTCGTCCGAAATTATATATCTCTTCGTGCTTTCTGTATTCCATTATATTGGAAACTTCTGTAAATCTAAGTATAAATTATGAATGAATTCTGGAGAAGTGTTAAGAATAAGAGCATGAGTTAGTATAATACATTGACACTTGGCTAACGTGATTATATTATAGTAAGTCATGCTGGAAGTTCTAATGAAACATGATGATTCACAGATCATACCATCATCATGTGACATGTTACATAACTCTTTCATTCTACTTAACCTCTGAACACATCAAGAAAACATATTCTTGATAGTTCTATCTTCTGTAATTCTGATAATTTACCAAATCAAATCGTGCTATTACGATCCTTCCTGCTTAGAACATTATGATCAATTGAAATTTCATACCTACGAGTTCTAGACCGTTATTCGCTTGACTTGAAGTCGGGAAGAGAAAACAAAAGCATGAAGCTTCAAACTATAAGGGAGAATATAAGCACGACAATAACACAGAATTACAAACCGTGTATATCAATGCGTATAACCATATAAAGACACGGGAGAATTAGAAATACTATAAGCCCAATGTATTAATAGAAGTAAATAGATTCCTCTAGTGGTAAATGGAAAAGAAGAATGACAGATACGATAGTCAGAATAAGAACAAGGATCAGAACTGGATTAAGCATTGTTACAATTTTTAGATGTATGGATGATGTGCGTAGAAGTGTATACGAAATAGTTATATTTTTATTGCGAAATACTATTAAATACGATACAGTTTTACACAAGTTATTTATTTATTTATAGAGTGGAAATACCTAAACCTTGCTACAACACTTATAGGCAGTGTACCTAACCGTACAGTAGTGTAGTTTTTAGTAAGTCTGGTTCGTCCACAGGGAACTAGCCAAGTTTAACGCTATATTTTTAAAAACTATATTTGTATAAATATATATATATAAATATAAGTAGTATTATTATTATTATAAAAGGGGGTTTTTACCGTTTAATGACCGGTTTGTCGATTTTAAAACTTTAGTCGCAGTTAAAACCTAATGTAAAATATTAATAATAAATATAACTTAATTTAAAGTGTAAAGTAAAGTGCGATAAATTAAAGTGCGATAAATTAAAGTGCGTAAATAAAATGACAATAAATAAATTTGCGATAATTAAAAAGTACGATAATTAAAAGTGCAATTAAATAAAAAGACAGTAAATAAAAGTGCGATGAAATATGAAATAAAGGAATTATGCTTATTTAAACTTCCGTAATCATGATGTTTGATGTGTTGATTTTAGTTTATTATCATGGGTTAATTGTCCTTTGTCCGGGATTATTCGATATGTCCATCTGGTTTTTGTCCATAACAGTCCATCGGTCATAAATATAAAGTGCGAGTGTCCTCGTCAAATTATCCTTATATCCGAAGTTAAATATTCCAACTAATTGGGGACTTAACCTATAATTACACCAATTTTCCTTGTATGTAATTCACCCCTGTTTTAATAAGTCCATTGACTATTAATCCATTCCCGTGTCCGGTTAAATGAACGATTATTAGTACTTATAAATATCCCGCCCATCGTGTTCGATCGAGTGTATGTGGTTATTTATAGGTACGTCTAATTGTAAATCTTTATATTAAATTAACGAACTATCATTCAATTAAACAAATATAAAGCCATTAATAGCCCATAGTCCAATTTCCACAAGTGTCGGTCTTTTGTCCAAACTCCAATTATGGTACAAAGCCCAATTACCCCGTCTTTAATATTTTAGCCCAACATCACGATTACTTCAATTTAAATAAGCATAATAATAACTTAGCTACGATACATTAATTTAAAAAGGTTGAACATAATTTACAATGATTAATAATAGCGTAGCGTTACACAGACAGAATTTCGACTTACATACTTACAACATTCGCTAACATACCCTTATTATTATTAATCTTAAATTAAAATTAAAATTAAAATTAAAATTATAATATATATATATATATATATATATATATATATATATATATATATATATATATATATATATATATATATATATATATATCTGTGAGAGAGAGAAATTGAAAATTATGTATATTATTCGGCCAGAACTCGTTCTAATTTATAGATGTGGCCAGACCTTTGCTCCCATGCGATCGCATGAAAAACCTTCTTCCTAGCCATGCGATCTCATGGCCAGCTGTGACAGCTCATATTGGATCCAAAAACGTGGGCGGCTTTGATTATTTAATATATAATATATATATATATATATATATATATATATATATATATATATATATATATATATATATATAATTATATATTATATTATATTCTTGTACTCCGTTGACTTGTAATTTTAGCTCCGTTGCGTCGTGCGTTAAGAGTTGACTCTGGTCCCGGTTCTGGATTTTCGAACGTCCTTTTGTACTATTTAATATCTTGTACTTTGCGTTTCGCGGCTCGTACTCTTGTAACTTTTAGACGTTTCTTATCAATAATTTGAACCACTTTGATTGTACTTTATAATTTTGAGCTTTTTGGTCGTTTGCGTCTTCAATTCGTCGTATCTGTCTTTTGTCTTCACCTTTTAATATTTAAACGAATATCACTTATAAATAGAACAATTGCAACTAAAAGCTTGTCTTTCTTGAGGGATAATACTATGAAATATATGTTCGTTTTTAGCATTATCAAATATTCCCACACTTGAGCGTTGCTTGTCCTCAAGCAATATAGTCTTGAAATAAAAATACTAGAATCACTTCTTTATTCTTCACACTTTGTACATTAGTGATTTCTATACGGCGGTATGAACAATGGTAGTAACATTGTGGTTTACAGTCCCACATGACTATGAAAATTTAGATCCTTTAAGAAATTAGATCTTTATGAAAACATTTGATCTTTTAAAATTTCAATCTAGCTTTTACCCTAGATAAGTTTTCCGGAATAACCCTTTACCGGTATTTGCAAAATGTTTCCGTAGGTTTTGTGGGTTTTAGATTTGAAAATTTTAGCTCAAAACTTATGGTTTTGTGTCACCCACTTGCTAACCTTGTATTAGGAAAGCAACACGTCCAGTATACTTGCTCCGTATATTACCTTTTGGTAAACTACAGTCCGGTTGTAAAGGAAAGCGTTGAACAAGCAACTGTTAAGGCAATGTCCCGTGGCATGCTTTTGATTATGGTCTATAACATGTCGGATGCAATTACTATCCTTTGTAGGAGAAATAGTAAAGATCACCCAATAATTTTTCAGTCTGGCACAAGGTCCTGTCTTTGACCATGCTATGCAACCACCGTTCTTACAGTTGATACCCGATTTGGTTCAGGTGACCTAATGAATTCTAGGTGAATTCCTAGGATTTTACGTTCAATGGTAATGAACGCATTGAAAATAGGTTTTCAGAAAACAAATTGGTTTGTAATTTTGATCAAAATATATCTTCTCGTTCAAGCTCGAGTTTAGATATCATCAAATTCTATGAGTTTGTAATTCTCAATCTTTAAAGTCAATCTCAAGGATTGAGTAATATCAGGCTTAAAAACTGATTTTTGATCTTTTAAGGAGATTATCCTTTATGGAGATCTGATTCATTGGTCTTATAAGCTAATTTGCACGGTGCCCCCCATTGTACGAGACAGAACCTCTCATGGTTAGGATAAGTTTGACCACTTGGCGACCCTGTTTGATGTTGAGGTCCGTGGATTTCCATCTGATTTTCGAGAAAACTTTTCAAGGTTTTTCGTAGACTCTACAACTGGTCTGGATGACAAATTCCTGACCTATATCAAGAAGCACGTGTCTTTTTCTCTGAAGACTTTACTTCCTTTTAATGATGGAATTGATTCATCGTGTAGATCCATCTTTCTTTCAAATATATTACAATTTTCCGGGTAAAACAGTTTAATTTTGTCCAAAACAAAAGTATCTTCAATTATTTGTACAAAAATATGTGACATATGTTTTAAATAACTTGGTAAATTTTTCCCACACTTGGCTTTTATTTTCCTTTCTTTGCCTTTTTATTTTCCTCTATTCCATTTTAAATGAATTCTAACATTTTGGGTTGTTTCTCAATTTATGTCCTTTCCGAGGTAACAATAATTTCGATGTTAACACCTATTTTTATCATCCATAGATTTGTATAAACATGATTTTGAGTTCATTTAATTGAAAATTTTGAAAAATTTTACTAGAATTGGGTAGTCAGTATATAAGACTAGGGCTGTTCTTTATTATCAGAGAGCACTAGATTCTAATACAACTACTGCGTTACTAGTATTTTTAATGGTAACCAAGTGTTTAAATTTAAAATTTTAAAAATCCGAAAGAATTTAACCTCTTCCCACACTTAAGATCTTGCAATGCCCTCATTTGCAAGAAATCAGTACAATTTAAATTATTGAGGGTGATTAGCGTAGAAAAATGATTAAATTTTACTAAAGTTTCCAAACATATTGGCATTTGTTTGTTGAATGATAAATGGCGCACATCATTTGTTCATTCCGTCTTGTTGTTACATCACATTTGTTTTTCGTTTTGTCGTCAAAATTAGTAGCTTTTGCTGAACTTAATGCCAGTCTTTGAAAGTTCGCTGTTTTACCCTGTTGTGTACAATTGAGAATATACATACATATAAATAATAACATTCATGGTAATTTGAAACGGGACTTAATATCCCACTTTCAAATCAAATATGAAATATTAGTACAACATAATAAAAATGTTAAAATTTACATAAAAGTATCACAATAATATATGTTTAAACATAAATAAATAAAAATAATAAAAAGATAAAAATCATAGAAATCACCAACGGAACTATATCAATCTGGATAGGGGTTCCAGTTCATGTCGTCGGGCGGGTTCCACGGTTGGTTATAGGTGTACTGATAGGTCTGGTTGGGGTCGTAGAGAGTAAATGGTGGTCGCATATCGGGCTGGTGTGGAGGATAGTAAGCAGGTCGGGTCGGTACGTAGTTATGTGGTACCTGAGGTGATAGCTGGCTCATGATCTGATGCTGATGATAGTGCCATCTATCATGCTGTCGTTGCCTGGAATGCTCGTACACATTCTCGGCGTGCCACTGCTCGAACTGACTATGTTTAGCCTCGTTTGTCATTTCTACCTCATCTATACGCTGGTAAACGTCAGTCATAGCCTCCCTAATGACATCCCTAATGTCATCCGGTTCCTCTATTTCCTCATCTGAACCTCTCTCTACCTGTGGATGACGACCATCATATGGTACTGCCTGATTGCGTCTGCTCTTTATTACCTTTGCACCCTGATAGACCTTCAATCCTAAAGTATCAACCTGTTCTCTACACACCATCAGTGGACCCCCATGATCCCTATCTACACCCAAATACTCTCCAATAAGAGTAACAAAAATACCTCATCCTATTATTCCCCCGTCATGTATTCCTGCCACCATTTTGGACAGATAATAACCAATACAGTAGGGGATATTAACAAAGCTTCTAGGGTTTTGAATACACTTAATTTAAAATAAATCATGTAAGGTCATCTTCTTCTTGTTTTTACCTCTTTGTGTAATCGAATTAGCTAAAAATCTATGTATAACACGAAGCTCTGCTTTGTTAATATCTAAATAGGAGTGTCTTCCTCCCAGCGTAAAAACATTATAATTTGACATACGCCTCCAGACGGCATCCGCGTCAAAATTCCTATCTACCCGCTCCTCATGATAAATCAAATTTGTACAATCGGGTAGTAGTAATTCATCAGGAGTGTAAATCTGTAAAGCCCTGGCCATGTCCAGCATGGACATCCTGTACATCCTACGGCCAAGTAAAAATCTAAGAAAACTTCTATCATCTAACCTAACTACATCCGCATTAAGTGATATAGTACACATAGGCTCAACACACCATTCCTTATATACAGGCCTACGAATGGTGAATAAACGTTCCCAATCGGGAAAAGAAGAGCTGCCATACCTTTGGATCAGATGCTGTCTAACTGAGTTAACTAGTTGGACCCTTTCCAAAGGCTCCCAATCGATTACCCTCGGCACTTATACATTTTTCGTTACCAGTTTAAATTTGTTACTTTGATATGTCAGGTAATCTCTCCAACTTCGATCAAATCTCAAATTAGGATGCAACTGTTCTTTATGAATCGTTGGGTGTTCTATTATTGGATGAATCGAAAATTGAACGTAGGTATTAAAATATTCTTGTTGCGAATCATAATATGGCACGTGTTGATCAGGTTGTTGTTGTTGTTCCCGTTGTTGCTCCGGTTCGTGATATTGCATCTCTGGTTGTGGTTCCGGAGCAGGTTGCCTAGATGATGATGATGTACCATCAGTATCGGTATATCTCTGCAAAACACATTAAACACAAAATTTGTGCATCCAAATATGCATTATTGTTAACAAAATAACAACTTGAAACAATTACAATAACATGTTCAATCAAAATTAAACTTATACACATTTTCACAATTTTAACAATTATGCACTTTTTCAAATAAGCATATATGAAAATGTTTACAAAGTTCATAAGCATTCTACTCAAATAACATGTCAAAATAATCATTACTAGCAATTAAACAAGTTTCAAATGGCATTTACATCAATTTAATCAAGTTCATGAATTTTAGACCTAAAAAGTCTACTTTAATTCTCAAAAATCATGTATAGGATCAAAGTTTGGATCGTTTAGCAACCTAAACATGTTACACTACTTAATTTAGCAATAATTCATGACAAAAATCGGCAATAACCTGTTTATATCAAAAAGCCCCAAATTGCTCAAGAACACAAACCCTAGATTTCTAAAAATTTTGAAGTTTTTGGCTTCAAATCATGTTAAATAGCATCAATCTAGGTTATACATGCATAATATACTAACCATTTAACTCTAATTATACTAGAAATTAACAAAATCAAATTAGCTAAAAATTAGCTCAAGAACACTAAAACTGAAAATTTAAAGAGTTTAGGGGTGAAATTTTTACCTTTCTTGAAAAACTTCTTAACAAATTCATGATTAAAGCGGATTATAGCAAAAGATTTGGTTGAATTTGGTTAAAAATTGGTGATTTTTGGGAGTATTTTGCGTATGTATGTGTGTGTTTTGTGTTGAAGACAGACTGCTCGTGGCCTTTTGTTCCTGACCTGTTTTTCTCCTCCATGCGACCGCATGGTAAATAAGGGTAAACCCCATGCGATCGCATGGGGTCCCTGTTTTTTTTTATTTTTTTTATTTTTTATTTTTGTAAAAACCTTTAACTAATTAAAATAAATAATTAAATTAATTTTGAAATTTTGTTTTCCTTGTTATTTAGGACGAGGTCATTTCGGATCGTTGTCCTAGTCCGTCCCTCGATAATATTTTAAAATTTTATCATTTCAAAGCGTTGTTTTAAAAGTAAAGATTTTTGGGTTTTTTTAAATGTTTTTGGCATACTTCAATTCAATAAGATTAAAATTAATGATAATAAAATTTTTCGTTCCGCCCTCGGGTTAAGAAATTTCGGTTCAACGACCTAGTTTTCAACTTACGACGAATTTTTAGATATCAAATTTTTAACTTAATGAAATAAAGTAAATTTTTGTTTTTAAATTCACACCAAACTTAAATTTAAAATGCATAAAATTAAAAATTCAAATTAATATCATTAATATTTATATATATTAAATTTACAAACTTAAAGTAAAAATATTAATTTTTTTTTAAAAAATACTTAAAAACTTAAATATATTGGTTTTAAAAATTTACATTAATAATTTAATATTTATATATTAATTTTAAAAAACAAGGTAAAAATTAAAATTAAAAATTTTTTGGTCTTTTATCCCACTTTAATTAATCAAATATTTTCAAAAATATACGCCCCTCTTTTCGGTAAAGTAATTTCGGTTCCATAACCTAGTTTTACTCTTAACGAATTTCTGAAATATTTTGGGTTGATTGATTAAAGATATTTATACCTTAAGAATAAACGGTAAATTTCGCAGTGATGTAATAAATTTTTGTATGATATCCATAATTTCGATTACGCATACCTAAATTTATTGAATACCAATTTAATACTTTATAGCGAATGATTCAGCGTTTATTATCAAAAGGTTAAAAGCAATAAATAAAAAAATAAAAACTGTACATACTTACCTGTGAGATAGAATTCTTAGAGACCTGCTTTAGCTGACTCATAGGAGAGTCATGTGATTTGGTTTTCCATAGCTATATAAGCGTAACCTCGATTCTTCAATATCTTTTCTTCTAAACATATAAACGGTCATTCTCTGCATAGAGTAATAAATTCGGTATTTGAATATGTTTGATTGTTCGAACATTTACCTTCGTGTGACTATTTTCCGCATTTATGACATCTTTCAAGGTGTCGTGCTCTTCTTTTTGTTGCGGACTTTGATTTGCCTTTACCAAAATGTATCTTATGATGATTTTTCCTGAGTTCTTTTCTTACTCCATCCATTTTGCCTCTTATGAATGATACCAATTCACTCGGAAGGGTGTCATTATTACGTTTAGTAATCATAGCATGTAGCATTAGACCATGGTTTAGTTCAAAGGAATTCTTCATCTCGTAAAACCTAAAAAAAATAAAAATTCAGAATGGAGGGAGAAGACTAGTTCTTTAGAGTCTGCTAGGAAAAGACCATTCGGATTCCATTTTTAAAAACTACATGAAAATAGAATATCTAACTCTAACAGAAATAAATATTATCCTTAAAAGACTTGATTCTCCCAACACTTAGTTAGTTGTGGTGTCGAAATTGTGATTAACTTCATTGTCAACTTCCATTGGACCATGTATGTAATGTTTAACTCTGTGACCATTAACTTTAAATTCAATCCCATTCGAATTTATTAACTCTATTGTTCCATATGGGAAAACTCTTTTGACTATGAATGGTCCAGACTATCATGATTTCAATTTTCCAGGAAATAGCTTGAATCTTGAATTGAAAAGAAGAACTCTGTCTCCTTCTTTAAATTCTTTTAAACTTCTGATTCTTTTATCATGCCATTTCTTCGTTCTTTCTTTATAGATTAACGAATTTTCGTATGCTTCATGTCTTAATTCTTCTAATTCGTTTAGTTGACTTAACCGTAGACGTCCGGCTTCATGTAAATCAAGATTACATGTCTTCAAAGCCCAAAATGCTTTGTGCTCAATTTCTACTGGAAGATGACATGCTTTTCCGTAAACGAGTTTAAAAGGTGTGGTTCCAATTGGAGTTTTGTAGGCTGTTCTAAAAGCCCAGAGTGCATCCTCCAATTTCATGGACCATTCCTTCGGATTTGATCCTACGGTTTTCTCTAGAATACGTTTTAATGCTCGGTTGGTATTTTCAACTTGTCCACTTGTTTGTGGATGATAAGCGGTTGAGATTTTGTGAGTTACTCCATATCTTTTGAGAACATTCTCAAGTTGATTATTACAAAAATGAGTACCCCGATCACTTATTAAAGCTTTCGGTGTTCCAAACCTTGTAAAAAGACATTTTAAGAAGTTGGCTACAACTCGTGCATCGTTAGTTGGGAGAGTTTGTGCTTCCGCCCATTTAGATACATAATCAATGGCAACGAGAATGTAGAGATTATTATGAGATTTTAGAAATGGACCCATAAAGTCAATACCCCAAACGTCTAATACTTCACATACTTGAATGACATTTTGTGGCATTTCATCACGTTGACTTATTTTTCCGGCCCTTTGACAAGCATCACAGGATTTGCAAAGAAGGTGTGCGTCTTTGAAAATTGTAGGCCAATAGAATCCATTATCGTAAACTTTTCTTGCTGTAAGTTGAGGCCCATAATGCCCTCCTGTTGGTCCTGTGTGACAATGGTTTAAGATTTGACTAGCTTCATCTCCGAATACACATCGGCGTATTATTCCATCGGGACAAATTTTAAACAAATGTGGATCTTCCCAGAAATAGTGTTTTATATCACTGAAGAATTTCTTTCGTTTTTGGTACGACTACCCTTTTTTCAAGGAATCCACATACTAAGTAGTTTGCATAGTCTGCAAACCATGAAATTTCATTATAATCTATCTTCAATAGATATTCATCAGGAAAGTTATCTTGTATGGCCGATTCATTTAGAACTTCTAATTCAGGATTTTCAAGACGAGAAAGATGATCAGCGGCGAGATTTTCTGCTCCCTTTTTGTCTCGGATTTCAATATCGAACTCTTGTAAGAGTAAGATCCAACGGATTAATCGTGGTTTGGCATCTTGTTTCGAAAATTGGTATCTAAGAGCAGAATGGTCGGTATAAACCACCGTTTTTTGCTAGAACGAGATATGAACGAAATTTGTTAAAAGTAAAGACAATAGCAAGGAGTTCTTTTTCAGTAGTTGTGTAATTTGTTTGTGCTCCTTGTAACATCATAATAAATAGGTTGAAATCGTTTTTCAATCCTTTGTCCTAAAACGGCTCCCATTGCAAAATCACTTGCATCGCACATGAGTTCAAATGGTAGATTCCAATTTGGCGTTATCATGATCGGCGCATTAATGAGTTTTTATTTAAGAATATTAAAAGATTTGATGCATTCATCTGAAAAGATGAATGGAGCATCCTTTTCTAGGAGTTTATTCATAGGAGTGGCAATTTTAGAAAAATCTTTTATAAAATGCCGGTAAAAATTAGCATGCCCTAGAAAACTCCTAACTCCTCTAACATTGGTGGGATGTGGAAGTTTAGCAATTACATCTACTTTAGCTCTATCCACTTCAATTCCTTCCTTTGAAATTTTATGACCAAGAACGATGCCTTCTTTAACCATGAAATGGCATTTCTCCCAATTAAGAACTAGATTTGATTGTTCGCATCTAATAAGCATTCGTTCAAGATTAACTAGACATGTTTCAAAAGTATCACCGAAGACTGAAAAGTCATCCATGAAAACTTCCATGCATTCTTCTATCATGTCGTGAAAAATCGCCATCATGCACCTTTGAAAGGTTGCAGGGGCGTTGCAAAGTCCAAATGGCATGCGTTTGTAAGCAAAAGTACCATAAGGGCACGTGAAGGTGGTTTTCTCTTGGTCCTCAGGTGCGATTGGAATTTGAAAGTATCCATAGAAACCGTCAAGAAAACAATAGTAACTATTCTCACCTAACCTTTCCAACATTTGATCAATGAAAGGTAAGGGAAAGTGATCTTTTCTGGTGGCGTCATTTAATTTTCTGTAATCAATACAAACACGCCATCCTGTTACAGTCCTAGTAGGAATAAGCTCATTTTTCTCATTTGTGATGACAGTCATGCCACCCTTCTTAGGTACGCATTGAACTGGGCTTACCCATGGACTATCAGAGTTTTGATAAATTAATCCTGCATCAAGCAGTTTAATAATTTCTTTCTTAATAACATCTTGCATATTAGTATTTAGTCTTCGTTGGCGTTGCACATACGTTTTATGACCTTCTTCCATAAGAATTTTATATGTGCAATACGAAGGACTTATGCCTTTAATATCATGAATCTTCCATGCAATAGCTGGTTTATGAGCTTTTAGCACAGAAATGAGTTGAGATTTTTCATTTTTCGTAAGAGAAGACGATATTATTACAGGTAATTCAGATTCACCATGTAAATAAGCATATTCCAAATGGTTTGGAAGTGGCTTTAACTCTAATGTCGGTGGTTCTTCTATCGATGATTTGTATCGATATCTGTCTTCCTCTTTTAGCATTTGAATTTCTTCTGTTATTGATTCATATCCATTAGCCATAAGTGTAGCTAACATATCAGCTTCATCAATTGGTTCAGTTCCTTCTCCTAAAGAACATTCTCCTGTTCCTTGTAATTCTGGAAATTCTTCTAACAATTCTGCATGTGAATCTATAGTTTGAATGTAATAACATGTATCATCTGTAGATTGCGGTTGTTGCATGGCTCTATCTATAGAAAAGGTAACACTCTCATCCTCTATACTTAGGGTCAGTTTCTTACCGAACACGTCTATTATTGCTTTAGCCCTGTTTAAGAATGGTCTTCCTAATATGAGAGGAACTCTAGAATCTTCTTCCATGTCCAGAATAACAAAATCTACTGGAAATACTAAAGTACCAACTTTAACTAGCATGTTCTCCATTATCCCTCTAGGATATTTTATTGATCGATCGGCTAGTTGTATGCTTATTCGTGTTGGTTTCAATTCTCCAAGGTCTAGTTTAGCGTAGTGAATACGGCATTAAATTTATACTAGCACCTAAGTCTGCCAATGCTTCTATTGAACTAAGACTACCCAGAAAACATGGAATTGTGAAACTTCCTGGATCTGATAATTTTTCTGGTATCTTATTCAACAGTACTGCAGAATAATTAGCATTCATAGTAACAGCCGAGAGTTCTTCCATTTTCTTTCTATTTGTGATTAGATCTTTCAAGAACTTAGCATACCTTGGCATTCTTGAAATCACATCAATGAAAGGAAGATTAAAATTTATTTGTTTAAACATATCCAAGAATTTAGATTGCTCGGCTTCAAGTCTTTCTTTTCTCATTTTAATTGGGTAAGGAAGTGGTGGTTGATATGGTTTGACATAAGGTTTAGCCTTAACTGTGTTATCTTCATTAACTTTTTCAACTACCGGTTCTGTTTCCTTATCTTGTTCAGATTGTGGTTCTTGTGGAGTAGGAATAGAGTCATCAGAAATTTCAGGTATTTCAGGTGGTTTAAGTGTAATACCACTTCTTGTGGTAATGGCTTTAGCTGTTTCATTCCGGGGGTTAGCATTTGTATCACTAGGTAGACTTCCCGGTTTTCTTTCACCTATCAACCTTGATAGGTTGCTTACTTCTTGTTCCAAATTTTGAATAGAAGCTTGTTGATTTCTAAATGCTTGAGCATTTTGTTCATTCGTTTGTTTCTGAGATGTGAAAAATTGAGTTTGAGATTCAACTAGCTTTGACATCATGTCTTCTAAATTTGGCTTTTTATCATCGGTTTGTGGTGACTTATTTTGAAAAATAGGTCTTTGCTGGTTGTAAGTATTATTGAATACTTGTTGATTGCTAGGACCTTGTTGGTTGTTGTATGGAACATTTCGATTATAATTCTGGTTTTGATTGTAGATTGGTCTTGGCGGTTGATAATTATTCTGATAATTATTTCCAGACCTTTGGTTCATGTATGAAACATTCTCTCTTTGTTCCATTGTTTGTTCAATATTGAGACAATCTTTTGTCAAATGTGGTTCTCCACACTGCTCACAACTAATTCGTATTGAGTGAATATCTTTAGTCATCTTTTCCATTCGTCTCTCAACAACATCTATCTTTGCAGACATGGAATCAAAGTCATGGCTAGAATCGGCTCTAGCCGCTTTAGATGATCTAACAATATCTTTTTCTTGATGCCACTCATGTGAGTGGGAAGCAGTGTTATCAATAATTTTATAAGCTTCAGTTGCGGTTTGCTTCATAATGGAACCACCAGCTGCTATGTCGATGTCTTTTCTTGTAGTGATGTCGCATCCTTGGTAGAATATTTGTACTATTTGATAAGTGTCTAAACCATGTTGCGGACATCCTCTTAACAACTTTCCAAATCTTGTCCACGCCTTATATAATGTTTCATTTGGCTTTTGCGCGAACGAAACAATTTCTCCTTGAAGTCTTACGGCTTTAGATGCCGGAAAGAATTGTTTAAGAAATTTTTCAACTAAAACATCCCATGTATCAATCTCCCCTTCAGGTAACGATTCTAACCAATCTTTGGCTTCTCCCTTTAAAGTCCAGGGAAATAACATGAGATATATCTGTTCATCCTCAACTTCTCTGATTTTAAATAGAGTACAGATCCTATTAAAGGTTCGAAGATGTTCATTTGGATCTTCCTTCGGCGCACTACTAAATTGGCATTGATTAGTTACCATGTGTAGGATTTGTCCTTTAATTTCATAATCTGGCGCATTAATGTCTGGTTGAGTAATTGTGTGACCTTGGCCAGTGCGTTTAGCCTCATTCGGTCTTCCATACTTAGAGGTTCCAGATTTTTCATGATTGAATTTGTTGAATCTGAATCACTAGAGGATTCTGATTTAATGGTTCCTTCCTCGACAATCTCTGGATGAGTGATTTGTGGTTCAGGAGGAATGATTAGTGGTTCGGGATCTCTGAATTGTCCCTGAATATCCTCCGGATTCTCAATTGTGAGGTCGGGTTCAAAAAATGGATTATCGGAAATTTGAATTGGAGTACTTGGTCGACTAGATGACGATTCTAAAGAAAAATCAATGACGATAATATTGGCTAGATGTCTTGATCGAGTTACAGGTGGTGAACGTATGAAAAGTCGGTGAATGTTTTGCTCGGTGCATTCACAGAATATCCTATTAGTTATAAAAGATAAAAATTATATAAGCTATCAAATTAATAGACTTTTCTGATTTTGCCCACGTTTCGAATAGCCAATAGATGCAGCAGGTAGCCAGGACCCTTTAAATCGGAAGCCCACAACTCGCCACTAACAAATCCAACTATTACTACGAACCAGAAAATTTTGGATGTCAATCAATTTAACCACTTAATATAATTTTTCGTCGAAGTTTTGAATTTTTAGAGAAGAAATAGAAAAAATTCTAAGTCCTAAAAACTAGAGCGTCGAGAAATAAGAAAGAAAAAGAGCACGTCGAAAAACGTCGAAAAATAAAAGGATGAAAAATAAGCGTCGAAAAATAATAAAATGCAGCGTCGAAACTTAAAAGTCTAAAAACTAAATATAAAAACTTACGTCTAAAGGTATTAAAGCTTAAAAGGAATTCTATATCTAAAACGGCAATAACTTAAAAAGTACTAAAATCTTAAAGCGGCGTCGCAAAATTCTAAAGCGCCTAAGTCTTAATCTAAAGAAAAATCACTTAAGGGATTTTACGGCAAAGCCTAAAAATCTAGAAATAAAAATAACTACGGAAAAATACTAATCTTAAAACTAATTACGAACGAAAAATACAAAATACGAATAAAAAGATATAAAATATAAAAATAAAACTTAAAGTTGTAAAAAATACAATTTTTATAAAAAATATTATTTTTATTTTATTTATTTTATAAAAGTATTAATTTTTATATAAATAAAACTAATAAAAACTTAAAATACAAAATTAATTAAAACTTTAAACTAATTATTATTATATAAAACCCTAATCTATATTTAATTAATTATAATTATAATTATAATTTAAACCTAACCCTAATTCGATTAAACTAGGTAACTGACATGTCTTTTCACCTCATGCTATTGCATGAGGTATTAGTTGTTTTTCTATGTGATCGCATGAACTCGGATACCAGGCCTGATTAGTTGGGCTGCTACAGTGTCGGCCCGATTACTTATTTTTTTCTGTCTATTTTTAATTTATATAGAATATTTATATAAAATAAATAAAAACTTAATTTAAAAAAAAAAACTACCTATTAGTTTTTGTAACTAAAAGAAAATACAAACTTTTTAATTTTTTATATTTTGAACAACTCCTAAAAATATATATATTTTATTTTTTTTTATATTTTTGTATTTTTAATATTTAAAATGTATTTTTACAGAAATAAATTAAAACTTATTAAAAATCTTTTTTTTATAGTGTTTCTCTTTCGGCGTTTATGCTAATCCCTGACAGCGGCGCCAAAAATACTTGATGTGCGTAGAGGTGTATACGAAATAGTTATATTTTTATTGCGAAATACTATTAAATACGATACAATTTTACACAAGTTATTTATTTATTTATAGAGTGAAAATACCTAAACCTTGCTACAACACTTATAGGCAGTGTACCTAATCGTACAGTAGTGTAGTTTTTAGTAAGTCCGGTTCGTCCACAGGGAACTAGCCAAGTTTAACGCTATATTTTTAAAAACTATATTTGTATAAATATATATATAAATATAAGTATTATTATTATTATTATTATTATTATTATTATTATTATAAAAGGGGATTTTTACCGTTTAATGACCGGTTTGTCGATTTTATAACTTTAGTCGCAGTTAAAACCTAACGTAAAATATTAAAAATAAATATAACTTAATTTAAAGCGTAAAGTAAATGATAATAATTAAAGTGCGATAAATTAAAGTGCATAAATAAAATGACAATAAATAAAATTGCGATAATTAAAAAGTACGATAATTAAAAGTGCAATTAAATAAAATGACAGTAAATAAAAGTGCGATGAAATATGAAATAAAGGAATTATGCTTATTTAAACTTCCGTAATCATGATGTTTGACGTGTTGATTTTAGTTTATTATCATGGGTTAATTGTCCTTTGTCCTGGATTATTCGATATGTCCATCTGGTTTTTGTCCATAACAGTCCATCAGTCATAAATATAAAGTGCGAGTGTCCTCATCAAATTATCCTTATATCCGAAGTCAAATATTCCAACTAATTGGGGACTTAAACTATAATTACACCAATTTTCCTTGTATGTAATTCACCCCTGTTTTAATAAGTCCATTGACTATTAATCCATTCCCGTATCCAGTTAAATGAACGATTATTAGTACTTATAAATATCCCGCCCATCGTGTCCGATTGAGTGTATGTGGTTATTTATAGGTACCTCCAATTGTAAATCTTTATATTAAATTAACGAACTATCATTCAATTAAACAAATATAAAGCCCATTAATAGCCTATAGTCCAATTTTCACAAGTGTCGGTCTTTTGTCCAAACCCCAATTATGGTACAAAGCCCAATTACCCCGTCTTTAATATTTTAGTCCAACATCAGGATTACTTCAATTTAAATAAGCATAATAATAACTTAGCTATGAGACATTAATTTAAAAAGGTTGAACATAACTTACAATGATTAATAATAGCGTAGCGTTACACGGACAGAATTTCGACTTACACACTTACAACATTCGCTAACATACCCTTATTATTATTAATCTTAAATTAAAATTAAAATTATAATATATATATATATATATATATATATATATATATATATATATATATATATATATATATATATATGTGAGAGAGAGAGATTGAAAATTATGTATATTATTCGGCCAGCTCTCGTTCCAATTTATAGATGTAGCCAGACCTTTGCTCCCATGCGATCGCATGAAAAACCTTCTTCCTGGCCATGCGATCGCATGGCCAGCTGTGACAGCTCATATTGGATCCAAAAACGTGGGCGGCTTTGATTATTTAATATATATATAATATAATATATATATATATATATATATATATATATTATATATAATTAATTATATATTATATTATATTCTTATACTCCGTTGACTTGTAATTTTAGCTCCGTTGCGTCGCGCGTTAAGAGTTGACTCTGGTCCCGGTTCTAGATTTTCGAACGTCCTTTCGTACTATTTAATATCTTGTACTTTGCGTTTCGCGGCTCGTACTCTTGTAACTTTTAGATGTTTCTTATCAATAATTTGAACCACTTTGAATGTATTTTGTACTTTTGAGCTTTTTGGTCGTTTGCATCTTCAATTCGTCGAATCTGTCTTTTGTCTTCACCTTTTAATATTTAAACGAAAATCACTTGTAAATAGAAAAATTGCAACTAAAAGCTTGTCTTTCTTGAGGGATAATGCTAATGAAATATATGTTCGTTTTTAACATTATCAATGGATTAGGAAAGAAGTATAGGAATGATGAGAATAATAAAATGGAAGAGGTCAATTTATAATGAAATTACCTGACAGAGCAATCGAGGCAGATCATCGCATTTAATTAAAGAGATCCTAATTTCCTCATTTACTGAAGAATCAGATCTTATAGATTTCCAAGATTTTCTTTTAAATCCCTTGAATTCCGGAATTCAAACGTGACTACGTCAAAAACTAAGGCGAATCCTTATTTCTTTATTCACTCTTTTGTGATAGCTTCACTTATACCTTTCGAGTAATCTAATTGTTTTATCCATATTATTCCATAGTGATAAAACTCTATCTATCAACTCATATTCGTCATGAAAACATTTTTATTATTAGTCATGACTACTACACTCAAATTTCGGGACTAAATTTCTTTAACGGGTAGGTACTGTGACAACCCGGAAATTTCTGACTAAATTTATACTTAATCTTATTTGATTTCGACACGATAAGCAAAGTCTATAATGTTGAGTCTCAAAAGTTTTGAACTGTTTCATATATACAAATACCCTTCGACTGTTCTCGATGATTCACGAACAATTAATTGTAAATAGTTATGTGTGAGTATATATATAAATAATAATTTGAAGTATTATATGTTGTTGTTATTAATTATGTAAAATAAAAATAAAAATAAAAATAGGATATTATAATGATTATTATTTAAAATATATCTATATATATATATAAATAAAGTATATTAAAAATAAATATTAATTAATTGTAATAATCGGTTGGCATTTCGTTAGGGTTTATATAGATCTAAAACGAGTTCATAAAGGTTTAAAATAAAAGTTGGAATGTAAATCGCTTACGAAGATTATAGATTTGACAAAAATATTTTTACCTTATTAGTTTAAATATTAGTACTCTGTATATATTAATTGGACCAGAAAATAAATAATTAACGAACCTTTTTGATCAGGTTTCAAACATTTAATGACCAAAATAAATAAATATATTTAATTTAAAAATTGGGGATTTTTCGGAAGACATTTAGATGTTAACTGTGACGACCCGGAAATTTCCAACCAAATTTAAACTTAATCTTTATATGGTTTCGACACAATAAGAGAAGTCTGTTAGGTTGAGTCTAAAAAATTTTGAACTGTTATCACATATGCGTATACCCTTCGACTATTCCCGACTGTTATCAAATATGTTATCACATATCACATATGTTAAACATTATATATCATAAATTATTAATTAATTTAGTAAAATAATAATAATAATATATAATAATATATAATAATTATTATTTAAAAAGTAACTATATATATATATATATATATATATATATATATATATATATATATATATATATATATATATATATATATATATATATATAAAATATATATTTTGTGATTTCGAAGTTATTTAGTAAACGAAGGTAACGCTCAATCGTCATTCGAACGATAATTTAACGAGTTAAAAATGAACTTATGTGATTTTAAAATAAACGGTGATCTGAAAGTGAGTTATATAAATTGTAGGTTTACTAAAAATATATTTAGGCACTATTTGCTGAGTTTTAAAACTTTTTATATTTTATTTAGGGTTGGGAGTGAATAATTAATGTACTTTTTATTTAATAATTAATGACTGAATTTTATACCATAATGACAAAAATAAATAAATATAATTTCTGTAAAAATATGGAATTTTTCTAACCACTTTTATTCGCCATTGAGTTACACAACGGAGTACGATACACAGTCCGTGAAAACTGTCAGTAGGATATAAACAATCAACATTCACGAATGAATTAGTAATTTGAAAAGTGACTTGCTTTCTTCTTTCTGCACATGGGATATTTGAATATATAATTATGGACAGTGTTATTGCCTTTTAACTCCTACCTATCGAATATCTTTATCTATCAATCTATCAATATTTCTTTTCTTATATATATATATATATATATATATATATATATATATATATATATATATATATATATATATATATATATACATTTACATACATATAGAGACATAAACATACATCATCTCTTCTTCTACCTCATCACCTTCGGCTCCTAATCCCGCTATCTCGTCACCTTGAGTCACCTATTGTAAACAAACAGCCAACCTCAACTACCATAAACCGCTACCTTGGAACACTCATCACCTCATCACTACCTTCATCATTTCAAACCCATTTAGAACACCATCCATGATCATTAAAACCGCCACCACTTCACCACCTCTATTCATTTTCTTCTCTTTTTCCTATCTCTGTTTAACGAACCAAAACCTCAACCCACTACTAGTGATTCTGCTTTGGAACAAGAGCAGCAAACCTGCTACTTAATTTCCTGACTTAATCCACCACAACAACCTGCTCGAGTTAGGCTGTATCTATTTCTAATTCAGGTTATGATCAACCCTTTTATTTTCGTACTTCTTACTCGAATTTGAACACCATAACCACCATCACCATCGCGATATACACTTTTTCTTTCTTTCTTTCTTTTATGACCGAACACATATCACGACCAACACACCCACTTGCATGTTACATATTGTTGCTATATTACTGTTGTTCCAAACCACAAACCACTCGAACAATCACGATCAAATATCTTGAACTGCTACGCGTTCTTCCTGTTCGGTTGTAACTCAAGGAGAGAAACCCACTTATTTTTATCTTTATGCTTGTCGACTATTGCTAGTGAATATCAATCGGACAAAACCCAAAACCATTCATAATTCTGCTATTGCTACTGTTCTGTTACGTTACTATCTGCTATTTCTAATAAACGCCAACAAACACCATTTTTTATTCACGATCACTTCTGTTTGCAGCCACTCGGACTGCCCAACATTGTACCAAGAATCAACCACCATCGAAACCACAATACTACTGTTCCTCCCGTCGATGTATTTTTTTTATCCTGCTCGTTTATAAACCAAACCATCACCTTAAATTTCTGGTTACTGTCACTGCTGTATAGCAGATATTGCTGCTATTATTTTTTATTGTCAAACCTATAACAAAGATGAAGAATTGTGAGGCATGTTGATGTATGAAATATTAAATTACATCACTTTATTGAATTACCAGTTAATTGATATGCATGTGGTGGGAAAATTCACAGTTTATGGTCGACCATTATTAAAGTAATGACCCACTTGTATAACTTGGGGATACAAATACTGCTACTCTTTTTAGTTTCATTCCCTCAACCATTTAAATCAACAAAGCCCAACAATTTTTGGAAATAACTGGCCATGTGAAATGACCCATTTAAGGGCCCAATACCGTCATCACCCAAAACTAAAACGGGAATGCTACTCGAAGTATTCTTTGTTTCTGAATTGTATTTTGTGTGGAGCAAGGAAAGGGTTGCAAGGTATGAGATAATGATCGCTATGTTGATGATGTCGTGGTGATTCTATGTTAATAACGAATTGATAATAATAATTATATAGATGATGATCGAGAAAGTTGATGACAAGCAAATGATATAATAATACATAAAATAATAATGGTAGTTTATGATTATGAAGAAGAAGAAATAGAAAGAAATACGGGATAAATAGAAATGGGTATGATAATAAACAGATAAACAGAAACGAAAGAATAGTAGGATTGTTTATGTGTTAGCGAGAGTTCTTGGGTTCGAGCCCGGAGTGTGGCAATTTTTTTATAAAAAGAAGAAGAAGACAGACATTTGTATTAGGATAAATAGATTTGGTGTATCAATTAAATTAGAAATGAGGTGACAAAGGAATGGTTAAAGGCGTTATCGGGTTAGTGAGACGTCGCGGGTTCAAATTCGAACTTGGGCATTTTTTTTAGGGCTACTCAGGTAGTATTAATGTTACCATTATTATTATTATTATTATTATTATTATTATTATTATTATTATTATTATTATTATTATTATTATTATTATTATTATTATTATTATTATTATTATTATTATTATTATTATTATTATTATTATTATTGTTATTATTACTATTATTGTTATTCTTATCAGTAGTATTTTATTATTATTATTATTATCATAAGTATTAGTATTATTATTGGTAGTATTATTATCATCATAGTTATTAATATAAATATTAGTATTATTATTATTAGTAAAATGATTATTTTTATAGTTATTATTATTAGTATTATCATTATTAAACAATATTATTAGTATTATCCTTACTTGTAATATCATTTATCATCATTACTATAATTGGTAGTAGAATTATTATTATTAAGTATTATTATTATTAATATCATTATTATTATCATTATTAGTAAAACATATTATTTTTATCATTATTATTATTAGTATTATTAATATAGAAAATAAAGATTTTCTATATAAAATTAAATATATCTAATTAAGTTATTAATGAAACATATAATTTATTAAAATAACAATTATATCACTAATAATATTTAAATTTGTTCGATTATAATTATATGTGTTAATATATATATATATATATATATATATATATATATATATATATATATATATATATATATATATATATATATATATATATATATATATATATATATATATATATAATGATATGGCTTCGTGAATCCGAGGCCAACCCTGCATTGTTCAGTATCGTCGTATGAATATTTTTACTACAAAATATTGTAGAGTGAGTTTCATTTGCTCCCCTTTTAAATGCTTTTGCAATATATATTTTTGGGACTGAGAATACATGCGCTTTTATAAATATTTTAAAAATAGACACAAGTAATTAAAACTACATTATATGGTTGAATGGATCGAAGCTGAATATGCCCCTTTTAGCCTGGTAATCTAAGAATTAGGGAACCGAGCCCCTAATTGACGCGAATCCTAAAGATAGATCTATTGGGCCCAACAAGCCCCATCCGTTGTAGCGGATGCTTTAGTACTTCGAGTTTTTATATCATGTCCGAAGGATGTCCCGGAATGATGGGGATATTCTTATATGCATCTTGTTAATGTCGGTTACCAGGTGTTCAATCCATATGAATGATTTTTATCTCTATGTATGAGATATATATTTATGAGAAATGGAAATGAAAATCTTGTGGTCTATAAAAATGATTGAAATGAATATTGATGATAAACTAATGAACTCACCAACCTTTTGGTTGACACTTGAAAGCATGTTTATTCTCAGGTATTAAAGAAATCTTCCGCTGTGCATTTTCTCATTTTAGAGATATTACTTGGAGTCATTCATGGCATATTTCAAAAGACGTTGCATTCAAGTCATTGAGTTCAATAAAGATTATTACTAAGTAAATGACAGATTAGGTCATTTATAGTTTGAATATTATGAAATGGTATGCATGCCTGTCAACTTTCGATGTAATGAAAGTTTTTCTTTTAAAAACGAATGCAACATTTGTAAAATTTATCATATAGAGGTAAATACATCGCAATGTAACCATATGTTATTGTATTCGTCCTTATGGATTAGGATGGGTCGCTTCATGTGGTATCAGAGCGGTGGTCTTAGCGAACCAGGTCTACATTAGTGTGTCTAACTGATAGTCGTTAGGATGCAATAGTGAGTCTGGACTTCGACCGTGTCTGCATGTCAAAAGTTTTGCTTATCATTTTTGTCGGAAATTACCTGCTTATCATTCTTAGTCTAGACACATCTTATTGAATTAATTGCATGAATAGTGTATAGACAAAATTCATATCTTAGCGTATCTGTTACTGTAAACTTTGTCTGACATATTTCGTAAATTCCTCCGTAATCTACGAAATCTTTTGCTCTAAATATATAGATATTCTATGTAATTAGAATACCATCCAATAGCCTGAATTCATTTCATATCGAAAAATCCTTATTCAATCATATGAAATGGAACTCTCCACTAGTTCAAGTTCCTCGGATTCCGATATGGATTTCCACTCGAGCTCCGAGAGCAGTGTAACTGGAATGGATCAGCCAATCAACCATCATCAATTTTAGATGAATTGGGGCTGAGTTGGTAGTCGACTTAATCAATGGATCGAGAAGAAGGCGATCCTTTCCACCCACCAACCTGCACTCTTGACGAAGAACCTGAAGCACTTACCAGTAAACCAGTCCAAGACACCATTTTCACTCTTATTTCCAGAATAGTTCACAACGATTACATAATATCTTCAATTCTAAACCTTATTCATCTGCTCGTCCCAACCAACAATCATTCCGGTGTGGTAGAAGAAGGCAACGAACTTCGCGCTCGAGTAATCAATTTGGAGAATATGGTGCAAAACTTACCAGCTTCAGCAACATCACCAACAACCACACCAGTACCACCAACAACCTAAGTTTCAACATCACATGCCTCAACATCACAATCTATACCTCGAACATAATCATCGTTCTACATATTGTTCTACATCATTTATCTTCGTTCTACATGGAAACTATGTAACCTCTAATGTTTTAGAGATTATGTATTCTGGTTCTAACGATAAATCAAATGAGATTAATATTATATTGACTCATTAAATCCATGATTATATCTGAAGAAGATATATATGTGTATACATTTTTATAAAGATTGTAATTAAAAATTCTTTTGTACAAACTGTTAATGGTGAAAATATTTTTAATGGGTAGGTAATACCCGAGGGATATTTAGATTTCACATTAATAAGTTACACTGTACATTCTTCAAATTCGATTCAACAAGTCATTTACTATCCTATATACAACCACAGATATACGTATTCGTTCACCAAAGAATAACCATTTTTATTCCAATCTAATTTCATATATAAGTTTCTGTCGATCAAAATCCAAGTCAAGATTTGACAAGTGGCATAATGAAGAAAATAATGAATAAACTAAAATTGATTAGTAACCAATTAATTAACTACGTAAAATTTTCTTCATCATCTTCAGAGCTTAAATATTTTAAATTCTAAGATTATATATTGAACTATTGGACTACTAACCTTGGACAATAAAAAAGTGTTAAAAGAGTAGGAAATATTAATTATAACATTTTGACTTAAAATATCATTAATAAGTTACATCTTCTACAGTTAAACATTTCTTCAAGTTTGCCACTTGATTTCATCTTAAACATCCTTTGTATCTTGACGATTACAATCAGCGTTTAATCATCTAAAAACACAATTCTCTTGAAACCATCTCGAACTGATAACCGATGCTTCAGTTATGGTAGCATTAAATGTAGAGGAAAGAGTAAAATTGTAGATGGTCTAAATGGCCAAAATTTTGATAACAAAGAATGGAATGTTGGGAACGCTCGATAGAAAATTTGGTACTGAAAAATGGATTGAGCTAATCATAAAGGAGACCAAGGACAAATACAAGGACCAAACCTTATATTCAAAGAATCCAGGTAATTTTGGATCTGATGAAATCTTTAGAGAATATCTTGCTCCGAGGTCATGTTAAAATCTTGCGGAAAATCTTTCTTCATCAACTTTCGAACTTAGAAATTCCAAAATATCATCATAAATATCTTCGATATTTCTGAATATATTTTCATAAATATTCTCGTCCGAAATTATATACCTCTTCATGCTATCGGTATTACATTATATTGGAAACTTCTGTAAAACCTAAGTATAAATTATGAATGAATTTTGGAGAAGTGTTGAGAATTAGCGCATGAGTTAGTATAATATAATGACACTTGGCCAACGTGATTATATTACAGTAAGTCATGCTGAAGTTCTAATGGAACATGATGATTCACAGATCATACCATCATCATGTGCCATGTTACATAACTCTTTCATTCTAATTAACCTCTGAACATATTAAGAAACTATATTCTTGATAGTTCTATCCTCAGTGATCCAGGTAATTTAACAAATCAAATCGTGCTATTACCTTTCCTTTCTGCTTATAATCTTAGTTATGTTCTTTCGAACTTTATACCTACGAATTCTGGACCATTATTCGCGTGACTTAAAGTCGGGAAGAGAGAACAAGAGCATGGAGCTCCGAAATATAAAAGGAAATATGAAGCCGATCACAAACACAAAAATTAAAAACCATGTATATCAATGTGGATAGCAACATAAATACACTGGAGAATGAAAAACACTATAACCCCAAGGTAATATTAGAAGTTAACAGATTTCTCCAATGGTAGATGAAAAAGGAGGAAGACAGAAGCGATTGTCAGAAAAAGGACAAGGATCAGTACTGGATTAAGCATTTTTACAATCTTTAGAAGTATGGATTAAGGAAGAAAGTATAGGAATGGTGAGAATAATAAAACGGAAGAGGCAAATTTATAATGGAAATATCCGACAGAGAAATCAAGGCAGGTGACCGCATTTAATTAAAGAGGATCCAAATTTCCTTGATTACCGAAGAATCAAATCTTATATAGATTTCGAAGATTTTCTTTAAGATTCCTAGAATTCCGGAAATCAACTGTGACTATGTCAGAAGTTAAGACGAAACTTTAATTTCTCATTTCACTCTTTTGTGATAGCTTCACTCATACGCTTCAAGTAACCGAATCGTTTTATCTATATTATTCAATAATGATAAAATTCTATTTATCAACTCATATTCGTCATGAAAACATTTTTATTGTTAGCCATGACGATCCTACTCAAATTTCGGGACGAAATTTCTTTAATGGGTAGGTACTGTGATGACTCAGAAATTTCCAACCAAATTTAAACTTAATCTTTATATGGTTTCAACACAATAAGAGAAGTCTGTTAGGTTGAGTATCAAAAATTTTGAACTGTTATCACATATGCATATACCCTTCGACTATTCCCGACGATTCACGAACCACCACTTCTAAATAGATATGCATATATTTAAATGTGTATATATATATATATATATATATATATATATATATATATATATATATATATATATATATATATATATATATATAATGTTAAACATTATATATCATAAATTATTAGAATTAATTTAGTAAAATAATAATAATAATATATAATAATTATTATTTAAAAAGTAACTATATATATATATATATATATATATATATATATATATATATATATATAAAATATATATTAAATATATATTTTATGATTTCGAAGTTATTTAGTAAACGAAGGTAACGCTCAATCGTCATTCGAACGATAATTTAACGAGTTAAAAATGAACTTATGTGATTTTAAAATAAACGATGATCCAAAAGTGAGTTATATAAATTGTAGGTTTACTAAAAATATATTTACGAACTATTTGCTGAGTTTTAAAACTTTTTATATTTTACTTGGGGTTGGGAGTGAATAATTAATGTACTTTTTATTTAATAATTAATGACTGAATTTTATACCATAATGACTAAAATAAATAAAGATAATTTCTGTAAAAATATGGAATTTTTCTGAACACTTTTATTCGCCATTGAGTTACAGAACGGAGTACGATACACAGTGTGACAATCCGAAAATTTCCAACCAAATTTAAACTTTAATCTTTATATGTTTCCGACACGATAAGCAATATTTGTTAAGTTAAATTTCAAGAATTTTAAACTATGTTCATACATTCATTCAACCTCGACCAAGTTCCAACGATTCACGAACCATTAAACGAATATGATTATATATGTATATGTGTATATATATTATAACTTGAAACGTAAACAAAATATTAGATTAAATACTTTATATGATTGTATCTGTTTCAAAATGTTTATCAATGGAATTAGAAGATAAGATCAAATGATTGAATTATCAAATATATATTGAATTATGAATACAAGTCTCTGTTGAAAGGCCCACGTTGATTTGAGAAATCTTTCCATTTTAACAATATTCAGAAAATGGTAAAGTGATTTATAAATAAGAACAAATTGTCAATCATTGAGAACTAGACAAAGGATAGTGGAAGATTGAATCTCATAAAGACTCGATTGATCTATTTAGTTTCAAACGTACAAAAACGTTTTCAGTTTAAAAAGAACTTTATTATTAAAACGTATATAACTTTTATAAATATCTAGAACCACTTTTGACAACTCATTACTTTACTAGTATGATAAAGATAACGATATTTATATTTTATTTTATTAAATATATATAACGATTTAAATTAATATTATATATATTTATACGCGTATTATACGTACATAGTTTTATACTTTTACTATACTTAAATTTTACTTTTACTTTACTTTAACTTTAATAATTCACTTTAATAATTCATACTTTAATAATTCACTTTAATAATTCATACTTTAATAATTCACTTTAATAATTCATACTTTAATAATTCACTTTAATAATTCATACTTTAATAATTCACTTTAATAATTTATACTTTAATAATTCACTTTAATAATTCAAAAATCTATTATAAATAGAATTCAATAGGTTTCATTATTTCATAGAAACTTGAAAATATTTTTCTCTAAACTCTCTCAATCGATTTACATATATATATATATTTACTCTGTATTATTTCAAGATATTATTAGTATACATAAAATATTACGACGGAGTGCTGTCCGAGTGATTTCGAAATTGTTTTTCGAGTAGGATAGGATTAAGGAAATTATGGGTTATAGCTATGGAGGTGATTGAGTATGGTTCATGGGTATGCTCGTGAGGTCAATATAGTGTTTATCATTTCTGTTGCGTCTGCGTACCTTTCCTGCAATATTGAATCTCAATATTGATACGTGAGTACTCATAATTTAACTTTTACATACTAATAGTGTATCCCTGACTAGTGCTCGAGTATTTAGGATTATGCATGCTTGTACTTTTGATATTGCCCTTAGACAGGTTAGGTTGAATCTTGAATTAGTTACACTTGCGGTTGAGATAAGGTATAAGATATGCATGTCCTTGGAAAGCTAGCGAAAAATTAAGAACTTTTCCTTTAGATATCGAATGGTTTTGATGAACGGATTAGAAGTTATAATCAATTGAATTTTCGATCTTTTTATTAAAAATGATTATTATTATCGTCATTTTTATCGTCGTTCTAAGTTTTATCTTATTATTATCATTATTATTATCTTTATCAATAAAAGGGATTTATCATTAAAAATTGTTATTTTTTTTATCATTATTATTGTTAAAGTTATGATTAGTATTATTATTATTATCCAATTATTATTATTATTATTATTATTATTATCATTATTAATATATATATCATTATTTAAAAATGGTTAATGTTATTGTTATTATTATTATTACTATATTATCATTAAGATAATTATTAGTATTATCGTTAATAATGTTATAGTAACTATCATTATTAATATTAGTGTAATTAAAACAAATATTTGTAACACCTAATTATTTTGATTACTATTATTATCATTATTATGAAAACGATATAAAAGACGATTAAAAGCTATTAAATGAAACGATTAGGAAATAATGAGTAAGAATATCATGATGAAATTAAAATATTATAAGATATTGATTTAGATAAAATTATCGTTCTTATTATTTTTATCATTACTATTATTATTAAAAATATCATTAGTATTAAAACTATCATTTTAACAAAAATTATCATTTTAATAGAAATGTCATTGTTACTATAAAATATCATTATTATTATTATTATTTTAAATAGAATTATTATTTTAAAGATAATATTAAAAATTATCTTAAATATTAAAGTTATCATAATTAGAATTATCGTTTTATCATAATGTCATCTTAGTAATTATAAATATTAATATTTTTATAATAATAATTATTATTACAAAATAATACAACTTTTACTTACTATCATTATAGATATTATTTTATCAAATAAATATGTGATACAAACATATTTTACTACGTGTAATAACTTACTTTAATAATACCTATCATATTATCTTTATGATATTAAATGAACCCTATAAATTTTATTACTTAATATATATAAAAGTATATTTTATTATATAAATTTAATATAAAATTTTATTTATTAATAAATAAATTATATTATTTACTCTAATAAATCTTTTAAAAATATTTAAAAATATAAAATGATGATATTTAAACTATATATTAATCATGTATAGATTTTTGGAAATTATTTTGAGTCAAATTTACTTTTGTTGACTTTTGCATATTAGTCTCGAGCATTAGGATTGTGGTACACTATGACTTGACCTAATTTGTTAGACAAATATTGACCAACACATAAATATATATAATTAATTTAGGTTCGTGAATCCGAGGCCAACCTTGCACTTGTTCAATGACGTTATATGTATTTTTACTACGAAATACAGTATGGTGAGTTTCATTTGCCTTTTTACCCTTTATATTTTTGGGACTGAGAATACATGCGCTTTTATAAATGTTTGACGAAATAGACACAAGTAATTGAAACTACATTCTATGGTTGAATTATCGAAATAGAATATGCCCCTTTTTATTAAAGTCTGGTAATATAAGAATTAGGGAACAGACACCCTAATTGACGCGAATCCTAAAGATAGATCTATTGGGCCTAACAAACCCCATCCAAAGTACCGGATACTTTAGTACTTCGAAATTTATATCATGTTCGAAGGAGGATCCTGGAATGATAGGAGATATTCTTATATGTATATAGTTAATGTCGGTTACCAGGTGTTTACCATATGAATGATTATTTTTGTCTCTATGCATGGGACGTATATTTATGAGAACTGAAAATGAAATTCTTGTGGTCTATTAAAATGATGGAAATAAATGATTATGATAAACTAATGAACTCACCAACCTTTTGGTTGACACTTTAAAGCATGTTTATTCTCAGGTGTTAAAGAAATCTTCTGCTGTGCATTTGCTCATTTTAAAGATATTACTTGGAGTCTTTCATAGCATATTTCGAAGAACGTTGCATTCGAGTCATTGAGTTCATCAAAGATTATTATTAAATCAATTTATAGTTGGATAGTGGATATTATGAAATGGTATGCATGCCTGTCAATTTTCGATGTAAAGAAAGTTTGACTTTTAAAAACGAATGCAATGTTTGTAAAATGTATCATATAGAGGTCAAATACCACGTAATGAAATCAACTATTGTGAATCTTTTATAATGTATATGAACGGGTCCTTTCAGTTGGTATCAGAGCTGGTATAACGCCGTCCATGTGTGGCGGGTTAGTCGTAAAGGAGGTTCTCACAGTGTTACCTGTGACGAAGCATTGGCTCTTACTCCTTGCGATCCCTTATGAGGGTTGGCAGTAGCCGAGAGGCAGGACCTAAAATCAGTATCTGAGGTACACTCAGTGGTCACCAGGCGGTTAGCTGGGAAGGCACTGGGTGGGACGGTGGTTGTCCCCACTGTATCTTCAGTTGGTATCAGAGCGGTGGTCTTAGCGAACCAGGTCTGCATTAGTGTGTCTAACTGATAAGTCGATAGGATGCATTAGTGAGTCTGGACTTCGACCGTGTCTGCATGTCAAAAGTTTTGCTTATCATTCAATGTCGAAAATTAACTACTTATCATCCTCAGGAAATTACCTGCTTATCATTTTTAGTCTAAGACACGTCTTGCTGCATTGATTGCATGAATAGTGTATAGACAAAAATTCATATCTTAACATATCTGCTAAATCATATCTTATCGTATCTGTTACTTTAAACTTTGCCTGACATATCCCGCAAAGTCCTCCGTAATCTACAAAATCTTTTGATATATATATATATATATATATATATATATATATATATATATATTCTATGTAATTAGAATACCATCCGTTAGCCAAAATCATTTCATATCAAAAAAAAAAATCCTTTATCCAATCGTACGAAATGGAATTCGTCATCAGATCAAGTCACTCAGATTCCGAAATGGAATCCCATTCAAGCTCCGAAAGCAGTGTGACCGGAATAGATCAACCAATCAGTCATCACCTATTCTGGATGAATTGGGGATGGGTTCGTAGCCTCCTCAATCATTGGAGACAAGAAGAAGGTGATCCCTTCCATCCACCACATTGCCCTACCTGAAGCACTTACCGGCGAACCTGTCCGAAACACCATTTTCTCGCTCATTTCCAGAGTATCTCGTCACGATTATATATTACATCAAATTTTAGATTTTATTTATTGGCTCGTCCGAACCGACAATCACCCCGGTGTAATAGAAGAACTCAATGAGCTTCGCGCTCGGGTAGTGGCTTTGGAGAATATGGTGCAGAGATTACAAATACCAGCAGCAGCATCAGCAGCATAACCAGTACCACCATCATCAACGCCAACAGTACCATTACCACCTCCAACCACAACCGCGCCGTAAACCTAAACTTCACAATCTATCCCACGAGCATTAACGTCATACGCACCATAGATACCAAGGAGTACCAACAACAATAACTGACGTAGTATTAATTCATAACTTCATTGGAGAAACATTCCGCGGCGATTATGTAATCTCTAAAGTCTTTGAGATTATCTAATCTAACCCTAATCATAAATCAGTTAAGCGAACCAAAATGATAGAAGGAAGAGTAGAAACCCTAACAAAAATGGTGTGTGATTAACAAGCTAAACTTGCTTTACCAACAGCATCAACAGTACCGTCAGTGTTACCAGCACGTCAGTACAGTCAACATCCGAATCAACAACACCGATAACATCACAAACTCCGTCAGTTTAAGAATCACTGTGGACATCATTACAAATCAATAACGTTTATATTGTATCAACGAGTTATGAAGAATTAACTCATTCCATCTAAAGAAATTATATGTATATTATATATATATATATATATATATATATATATATATATATATATATATATATATATATATATATATATTTTCAAATAAATCTTTCCGTGCTAAGCTATTGTGTGTGAATCTTAACTACTAGGTTAATTCATATTACAAATATGCAATAATGTATAATGTACGTCCTTCGGCCGCAACTTAACCAGCGTTAACTATAATCTCTGTCGCAATTCAACAAATTCCAATTCATAATAAATCAAGTATATATTTAATTTTACACTTTCATCATCGATGTATCCGAAACTTTTCAGATAACATCATTCGTACTTTGCGAAATTCACAAGAATTCCACGAACTGAACATCATACATCAACAAATAATGAAGTATTGATTCATAATTTCAATGTCATTAAAGAAATACTGCGTAAAAGTTATGTACTTTTTAAAGCCTTTAGGGATTATTCAATTCTAGTTTCAACCGTAAATCAAATGAGTTTAATTTAACATTAACTCATTAAATCTATGTTACATCTGAAGAAAATATACATATATATATTTTCATAAAGACTGTAATAAAATTCTTTTATACAAAATATTAATTGTGAATTTTTTTTAACGGGTAGGTAATACCCGAGAGATATATAAATTCACAATTAATATGTTACATTCTTCGAATCTGATTCATCAAATCATCCATTATACTCCCCACTTTCACAACAATATACATTCTTTTATAGAAATCAAAACAACCATACTCATTCAAAATTTAATTACATATTCTTATTTTGAAATCTCAAAATTCAACTTGAGATATGACCAAAATCATCACTTTTAGATCCTTACATCTTTCACAAGCTATATTTTGACTTCAAAACTGTGTTAGAATATCAAATGTATGTTAACGATTATAATCTGTGTTCAAACCCTTCGAAAATTTCTGAAGACACTTCGAATGATGAGCAATCGAGATGATGATCCAACCACATGTTACCCACAGTTATGTACCCGAAAAACTCTTGAAACCAAAGTAAAAGTTTAAACAACGCATCCGCGTCAGATTCTTTGGCATTTATTAGCAAAAATAACTTTGCGACTCCTATTCAAAGTAGCCAGTTTTGTCACAGCTCCAGCAAGTCAACTTTGACTTTTCAGTCAGACTAACCATATTATAACCTTGAGATATACACCATCGTTACCAGGGAACCTTTTACATTCCACCACATTATTAGCAGATGTACCAACAACTTCATTACCCTTTGACTTTAGCCTCTCCAAAAAGTCATTATAATTATTCATTGAAACCCCATCATTTACTCATTCGCATCTTGTAATGAGAATTGCCATACGAATCATTGGGAATTAGCAATCAGTATTTTAAAATCTCGCAGCATGTCTACGCCAACAGTTATATGTGTATATATAACGTTATCTTCTGGACTTAAATAGAATGTGAAGTTTCTGAAAAACATTCCGAACTACGAATTGTTTCTCCGAAAATGGAAAAAATGCTGATGAAGCAGCAAAAACTATAAACAACTTTAAACGGTAAAAGCTGGATGATAATGATGAAGTGTGCTGGCAAAGCGCATAAAAAGAGAAGTTTTGGAAATGGAAAACGGATTGAGCAAAGTAGGAAGGAGGCTGTGGACAAATTACAAAGACTGAACCTGACTTCAAAGGATCCAAATGATTCAGTACCTGCTGAAGTCATTAACGAATACCTTGCTCCTGACTCTAAACCCCTGCGGACAATATTATTCATCATCCTCTGATATTAGAAATTCTAAAATATCATCATATCTTTCATTATAAATATCCTCCATATTTCTGAAGATATTTTCTTAATTTTTCTTATTTGAAATCATTTACCTCTTCGCGCTATCTGTATTACATCATAAAAGAAACTATTTTAGTTTCTAAATTCTGAAACATTCAAGTTTAAAATAGAAATATTTTGAAGTAGTGTTGGGAACTGAAGCATGAATTAGTATAATATAATGACACTTGATCAATGTTATTATATTAGCGTAAGTCATGCTGAGTTTCTAAATGAAACGTGATGATTCACAGATCATAACATCATCATGTGCCATGTTATACAACTCTTGTATTCTATTTAACCTCTAAAATATCAAGAAAATATTTCTTGATGATTCGGCCTTTTCCAAGGTATTCTAGTAATTTGACAAGTCAAGATCGTGCCATCACAATTTCCTTCCTAGAACATTAACAATGTTCATTCCAAAATTCATATCTGTGAATTCTGGACCATTACAAGCGGTGCTTAATCGCAAGAAGAAGAAACGAAAGGACAAAACTCCGAAATAGAAATTGGGGTATAAATTGCAGCAAATAAAAGAGAGCATTAACTGTGAATGATAATGATTATAGAAGACAGAAGCAGAGACTTTGAAATATAAGGGAACATATAAAGCCCAACGACAAACCAGAAAGTATAAACCATATATATCGATGCATATAGCAATATAAAGACACGGGAAAACTAGAAACACTATAAACCCAAGAGTATAGTAGAAGTAAATAGATTCTTCCGGCGCTAGATGAAAAAGAAGAATAACCGATATGAAAGTTAGAAGTATATCGAGAATCAGAACTGGATGGAGCATATTGATGAATACTTTAAAATATGAGTTGAGGGGGAAAGAATAGAAGGTGATGAAACATGACTAGGAACTTAGAAATCAATAGATTTAACTCACACAATGGCGGAATAAGTGAATCAAACCCTCTAGTGAATAGGTTAAGTTTTTTTTGATTAATTTAGTCAAACAACAACTAAATCAAGTGTGATTAGATCAACACCTAGAGCTATTATTCACCACCTGGGTGATTTGGACTGAGAGAGAATCGGAGGAGCTCACTAGATCTGAGTATGTGTAACAAATGAGAGGCTTAACCTAAAATGAAGAACATAAGACTTTATATACCCCTGCTGTTGACTCACCCATACGATTCATTCATCACACGTACGAGTTGGCTTCATCAGCCGTACGGGTGATCACTCACTCGTGTCTTCTCATTTAGGTTGTAATTGTGACTTAGCTCAGCATCAACCGTGCATATGAGCCTGTTAGCCGTACTAGTGAGGCTTCACTCGTACGTATGACTAAGTCTAACATAGTCAAACATCTAAATCTCGTTTCTGCAGTTCCTGTAACCACATACAAACACGGATAGGATAATAACGAGCAATCATGGTGGCCTGTAAACTGTTGTACCTGCAATGGACGTGGGTAGATGTCTAGGGACTTGCATAAAATACATCAACAGAAGGTGTGAGTTATAAGGAAACGAAGGAGGTGAATTTATAAGAAAATCTCCGACAGAACAATTAAAATGGACGATCGCATTTAAAGCGGATCCTAATTCTCTTGATTACCGGAGAGTCAAATCTTATTAAGAAGATTTTCTTCAAATCCCTTGAAATCTGGGAATCAATCATATCTACGTCAAATGATAAGATGAATCTACACTTACTCATTTCACTCTTCTATGTTAGCTTCATTCGTACTCTTCATATAAATAGATTGTTTATCCAAATTATTCGCTGATGATAAAACTCTAATTTTCAGCCCGTATGCATCATGAAAACATACTTATTATCATTCACGACCTTTCCACTCAAATTTCGGGACGAAATTTATTTAACGGGTAGGTACTGTGACAACCCGGAAATTTCCAACCAAATTTAAACTTTAATCTTTATATGTTTCCGACACGATAAGCAATATTTGTTAAGTTAAATTTCAAGAATTTTAAACTATGTTCATACATTCATTCAACCTCGACCAAGTTCCAACGATTCACGAACCATTAAACGAATATGATTATATATGTATATATGTATATATATATATATTATAACTTGAAACGTAAACAAAATATTAGATTAAATACTTTATATGATTGTATCTGTTTCAAAATGTTTATCAATGGAATTAGAAGATAAGATCAAATGATTGAATTATCAGATATATTGAATTATGATTACAAGTCTCTGTTGAAAGGCCCACGTTGATTTGAGAAATCTTTCCATTTTAACAATATTCAGAAAATGGTAAAGTGATTTATAAATAAGAACAAATTGTCAATCATTGAGAACTAGACAAAGGATAGTGGAAGATTGAATCTCATAAAGACTCGATTGATCTATTTAGTTTCAAACGTACAAAAACGTTTTCAGTTTAAAAAGAACTTTATTATTAAAACGTATATAACTTTTATAAATATCTAGAACCACTTTTGACAACTCATTACTTAACTAGTATGATAAAGATAACGATATTTATATTTTATTTTATTAAATATATATAACGATTTAAATTAATATTATATATATTTATACGCGTATTATACGTACATAGTTTTATACTTTTATTATACTTAAACTTTACCTTTACTTTACTTTAACTTTAATAATTCATTTTAATAATTCATACTTTAATAATTCACTTTAATAATTCATACTTTAATAATTCACTTTAATAATTCATACTTTAATAATTCACTTTAATAATTCATACTTTAATAATTCACTTTAATAATTTATACTTTAATAATTCACTTTAATAATTTAAAAATCTATTATAAATAGAATTCAATAGGTTTCATTATTTCATTGAAACTTGAAAATATTTTTCTCTAAACTCTCTCAATCAATTTACATATATATATTTACTCCGTATTATTTCAAGATATTATTAGTATACATAAAATATTACGACGGAGTGCTGTCCGAGTGATTTCGAAATTGTTTTTCGAGTAGGATAGGATTAAGGAAATTATGGGTTATAGCTATGGAGGTGATTGAGTATGGTTCATGGGTATGCTCGTGAGGTCAATATAGTGTTTATCATTTCTGTTGCGTCTACGTACCTTTTCTGCAATATTGAATCTCAATATTGATACGTGAGTACTCATAATTTAACTTTTACATACTAATAGTGTATCCCTGACTAGTGCTCGAGTATTTAGGATTATGCATGCTTGTACTTTTGATATTGCCCTTAGACAGGTTAGGTTGAATCTTGAATTAGTTATACTTGCGGTTGAGATAAGGTATAAGATATGCATGTCCTTGGAAAGCTAGCGAAAAATTAAGAACTTTTCCTTTAGATATCGAATGGTTTCGATGAACGGATTAGAAGTTATAATCAATTGAATTTTCGATCTTTTTATTAAAAATGATTATTATTATCATCATTTTTATCGTCGTTCTAAGTTTTATCTTATTATTATCATTATTATTATCTTTATCAATAAAAGAGATTTATCATTAAAAATTGTTATTTTTTTATTATTACTATCATTATTATCGTTAATGTTATAATTAGTATTATTATTATTATCCAATTATTATTATTATTATTATTATTATTATTATTATTATTATTATTATTATTATTATTATTATTATTATTATTATTATTATTATTATTATTATTATTATTAGTATTATTATTATTATTATCATTATTAATATATATATCATTATTTAAAAATGGTTAATGTTATTGTTATTATTATTATTACTATATTATCATTAAGATAATTATTAGTATTATCGTTAATAATGTTATAGTAACTATCATTATTAATATTAGTGTAATTAAAACAAATATTTGTAACACCTAATTATTTTGATTACTATTATTATCATTATTATGAACACGATATAAAAGACGATTAAAAGCTATTAAACGAAACGATTAGGAAATAATGAGTAAGAGTATCATGATGAAATTAAAATATTATAAGATATTGATTTAGATAAAATTATCGTTCTTATTATTATTTATCATTACTATTATTATTAAAAGTATCGTTAGTATTAAAACTATCATTTTAACAAAATTTATCATTTTAATAGAAATGTCATTGTTACTATAAAATATCATTATTATTATTATTTTAAATAGAATTATTATTTTAAAGATAATATTAAAGTTATCATAATTAGAATTATCGTTTTATCATAATGTCATCTTTTTTTTTTTTTTTTTTTTTTTTTTTTTTTTTTTTTGGGTAAGCAAGGAAACCCTCCTATGAACGAACACATTGGCTCCCCCATAGAAGGTAAAACCTCGGGTAATCAAGCCCCCAGAGCGCGAGACCTGGTACCGGGTAGTAATTATAAATATTAATATTTTTATAATAATAATTATTATTACAAAATAATACAACTTTTACTTACTATCATTATAGATATTATTTTATCAAATAAATATGTGATACAAACATATTTTACTATGTGTAATAACTTACTTTAATAATACCTATCATATTATCTTTATGATATTAAATGAACCCTATAAATTTTATTACTTAATATATAAAAAGTATACTTTATTATATTAATTTAATATAAAATTTTATTTATTAATAAATAAATTATATTATTTACTCTAATAAATCTTTTAAAAATATTTAAAAATATAAAACGACGATATTTAAACTATATATTAATCATGTATAGATTTTTGGAAATTATTTTGAGTCAAATTTACTTTTGTTGACTTTTGCATATTAGTCTCGAGCATTAGGATTGTGGTACACTATGACTTGACCTAATTTGTTAGACAAATATTGACCAACACATAAATATATATAATTAATTTAGGTTCGTGAATCCGAGGCTAACCTTGCACTTGTTCAATGACGTTATATGTATTTTTACTACGAAATACAGTATGGTGAGTTTCATTTGCCTTTTTACCCTTCATATTTTTGTGACTAAGAATACATGCGCTTTTATAAATGTTTGATGAAATAGACACAAGTAATTGAAACTACATTCTATGGTTGAATTATCGAAATCGAATATGCCCCTTTTTATTAAAGTCTGGTAATCTAAGAATTAGGGAACATACACCCTAATTGACGTGAATCCTAAAGATAGATCTATTGGGCCTAACAAACCCCATCCAAAGTACCAGATGCTTTAGTACTTTGAAATTTATATCATGTCCGAAGGAGGATCCCGGAATGATAGGGGATATTCTTATATGTATATAGTTAATGTCGGTTACCAGGTATTCACCATATGAATGATTATTTTTGTCTCTATGCAAGGGACGTATATTTATGAGAACTGGAAATGAAATTCTTGTGGTCTATTAAAATGATGGAAATAAATGATTATGATAAACTAATGAACTCACCAACCTTTTGGTTGACACTTTAAAGCATGTTTATTCTCAGGTGTTAAAGAAATCTTCCGCTGTGCATTTGCTCATTTTAAAGATATTACTTGGAGTCTTTCATAGCATATTTTGAAGAACGTTGCATTCGAGTCATTGAGTTCATCAAAGATTATTATTAAATCAATTTATAGTTGGATAGTGGATATTATGAAATGGTATGCATCCCTGTCAATTTTCGATGTAAAGAAAGTTTGTCTTTTAAAAACGAATGCAATGTTTGTAAAATGTATCATATAGAGGTCAAATACCTCGTAATGAAATCAATTATTGTGAATCGTTTATAATGTATATGAACGGGTCCTTTCACACAGTCCGTGAAAACTGTCGGCAGGATATAAACAATCAACATTCACGAGTGAATTAGTAATTTGAAAAGTGACTTGCTTTCTTCTTTCTGCACATGGGATATTTGAATATATAATTATGGACAATGTTATTGCCTTTTAACTCCTACCTATCGAATATCTTTATCTATCAATCTATCAATATTTCTTTTCTTATATATATATATATATATATATATATATATATATATATATATATATATATATATATATATATATATATATATACATACATATACATTTACATACATACAGAGACATAAACATACATCTTCTCTTCTTCTACCTCATCACCTTCGGCTCCTAATCCCGCTATCTCGTCACCTTGAGTCACCTATTGTAAACAAACCGCCATCCTCAACTACCATAAACCGCTACCTTGGAACACTCATCACCTCATCACCACCTTCACCATTTCAAACCCATTTAGAACACCATCCATGATCATCAAAACCGCCACCACTTCACCACCTCTATTCATTTTCTTCTCTTTTTCCTATCTCTATTTAACGAACCAAAACCTCAACCCACTACTAGTGATTCTGCTTTGGAACAAGAGCAGAAACCTGCTACTTAATTTCGTGACTTAATCCACCACAACAACCTGCTCGAGTTAGGCTGTTTCTATTTCCAATTCAGGTTATGATCAACCCTTTTATTTTCGTACTTCTTACTCGAATTCGAACACCATAACCACCATCACCATCGCGATATACATTTTTTCTTTCTTTCTTTCTTTTATGGCCGAACACATATCACGACCAACACACCCACTTGCATGTTACATATCGTTGCTATATTACTGTTGTTCCAAACCACAAACCACTTGAACACTCACGATCAAATATCTTGAACTGCTATGCGTTCTTCCTATTCGGTTGTAACTCAAGGAGAGAAACCCACTTATTTTTATCTTTGTGCTTGTCGACTATTGCTAGTGCCTATCAATCGGACAAAACCCAAAACCCATTCATAATTCTGCTATTGCTACTATTCTGTTACGTTGCTATCTGCTATTTCTTGTAAACGCCAACAAACACCATTTTTTTTATTCACGATCACTTCTGTTTGCAGCCACTCGGACTGCCCAACATTTAACCAAGAATCAACCACCATCGAAACCACAATACTACTGTTCCTCCTGTCGATGTATTTTTTTATCCTGCTCGTTTATAAACCAAACCATCACCTTAAATTTCTGGTTACTGTCACTGCTGTATAGCAGATATTGCTGCTATTACTTTTAATTGTCAAACCTATAACAAAGATGAAGGATTGTGAGGCATGTTGATGTATGAAATATTAAATTACATCACTTTATTGAATTACCAGTCAATTGATATGCATGTGGTGGGAAAATTCACACTTTATGGTCGACCATTATTAAAGTAATAACCCACTTGTACAACTTGGGGATACCACTACTGCTACTCGTTTTAGTTTCATTCCCTCAACCATTTAAATCAACAAAGCCCAACAATTTTGGGAAATAACAGGCCATGTGAAACGACCCATTTAAGGGCCCAATACCGTCATCACCCAAAACTAAAACGGGAATTCTACTCGAAGTATTCTTTGTTTCTGAATTGTATTTTGTGTCGAGCAAGGAAAGGGTTGGAAGGTATGAGATAATGATCGCTATGTTGATGATGTCATGGTGATTCTATGTTAACAACGAATTGATAATAATAATTATATAGATGATGATCGAGAAAGTTGATGACAAGCAAACGATATAATAATACATAAAATAATAATGGTAGTTTATGATTATGAAGAAGAAGAAACAGAAAGAAATACGGGATAAATAGAAATGGGTATGATAATAAATAGATAAACAGAAACAGAAGAATAGTAAGATTGTTTATGTGTTAGCGAGAGTTCTTGGGTTCGAGCCCGGAGTGTGGCATTTTTTTTTATAAAAAGAAGAAGAAGACAGACATTTGTATTAGGATAAATAGATTTGGTGTATTAATTAAATCAGAAATGAGGTGACAAAGGAATGGTTAAAGGCGTTATAAGGTTAGTGGGATGTCGCGGTTCAAACCCGGACTTGGGCATTTTTTTAGGGCTACTCAGGTAGTATTACTGTTACCATTATTATTATTATTATTATTATTATTATTATTATTATTATTATTATTATTATTATTATTATTATTATTATTATTATTATTATTATTATTATTATTATTATTATTATTATTATTATTACTATTATTGTTATTCTTATCAGTAGTATTTTTATTATTATTATTATCATAAGTATTAGTAGTATTAGTAGTAGTATTATTATCAATATAGTTATTAATGTAAATATTAGTATTATTATTATTAGTAAAATCATTATTTTTATAGTTATTATTATTAGTATTATCATTATTAAACAATATTATTTGTATTATCCTTACTAGTAATATCATTATCATCATTACTATAATTGGTAGTAGAATTATTATTATTAAGTATTATTATTATTAATATCATTATTATTATCATTATTAGTAAAAGTATTATTTTTATCATTATTATTATTAGTATTATTAATATAGCAAATAAAGATTTTCTATATAAAAATAAATATATCTAATTAAGTTATTAATATAACATATAATTTATTAAAATAACAATTATATCACTAATAATATTTAAATTTGTTCGATTATAATTATATGTGTTAATATATATATATATATAAATGATATAGGTTCGTGAATCCGAGGCCAACCCTGCATTGTTCAGTATCGTCGTATGAATATTTTTACTACAAAATATTGTAGAGTGAGTTTCATTTGCTCCCTTTTTAAATGCTTTTGCAATATATATTTGGGACTGAGAATACATGCGCTTTTATAAATATTTGATGAAATAGACACAAGTAATTAAAACTACATTATATGGTTGAATGGATCGAAGCCGAATATGTCCCTTTTAGCCTGGTAATCTAAGAATTAGGGAACCTAGCCCCTAATTGACGTGAATCCTAATGATAGATCTATTGGGCCCAACAAACCCCATCCGTTGTAGCGGATGCTTTAGTACTTCGAGTTTTTATATCATGTCCGAAGGATGTCCCGGAATGATGGGGACATTCTTATATGCATCTTGTTAATGTCCGTTACCAGGTGTTCAATCCATATGAATGATTTTTATCTCTATGTATGAGATATATATTTATGAGAAATGGAAATGAAAATCTTGTGGTCTATAAAAATGATTGAAATGAATATTGATGATAAACTAATAAACTCACCAACCTTTTGGTTGACACTTGAAAGCATGTTTATTCTCAGGTATTAAAGAAATCTTCCGCTGTGCATTTGCTCATTTTAGGTATATTACTTGGAGTCATTCATGACATATTTCAAAAGAAGTTGCATTCAGGTCGTTGAGTTCAATAAAGATTATTACTAAGTAAATGACAGATTAGGTCAGTTATAGTTTGGATATTATGAAATAGTATGCATGCCTGTCATCTTTCGATGTAATGAAAGTTTGTCTATTAAAAACGAATGCAACGTTTGTAAAATTTATCATATAGAGGTCAAATACCTCACAATGTAACTATATGTTATTGTATTCGTCCTTATGGATTAGGACGGGTCGCTTCATTAACTGTTTAGCAATGAATCAAGATATAACATAGTCCGTGAAAACTGTTGGTAGAAGACTCCAAATCATCGACTGCTAGCTGTGCAATTCATGCAATCTTGATTATTATTACTGTGTTTGATTACTTACTTTCTGTACCTGTCTTAATCTATCAACTTCTATCTATCTTCTCATATATCTTTATCTATTCTATAATTCTATCTATGTAATTTTACATATACAACGGAGTAGAGTTATATGACCAAATCAACTCTTTCTCTATATCTAATACATGCATATACACCTTTGAACACCCAAAAATCTTCTGTCTCTATTTCTAATTCGTACCATCACCACCTTCTTATTTGACACAACATCATCACCCGAAAAACCATCTGCTCCAGCTTACTAATTTGAGCACCAACACAACCCTACAACGCCACCTTCCACCATGATAACCACCACCTTTGCTTTTCCAATTTTTTTTTTGATCAATCTAAAACCGAACACGAGCATCATTATAACTGAACACCCATCTTTGGTTAACCACCATCTTTTCTTCTTTTGTCTAACTGAACACCCATCACCAACCCACAACTACAACCACCATTTAGGCTGCCAAGAACCACCACAACACATCTTTGGTTAACCATCATCATCTTCCACCTAGAACCACGACAAACAAACCGGCTAACGGTTTACTTATGTTTTGTTTCTATTTCATGTACGTTTATGACCAACAACAATTTCGGTTATGTCATGAGTTTGTAAACACCTGAATAATCACCCTCACTTTCTCCATGAAACGCCATCTTGATCACCTTCACTGCCACACCATCGGTCAACTTTCATCGACCCACTTCAACCATAAACCCTCTACAACCGCCACCCTTCTATCTCTATACTCACCACCAAGAGTCACCATTACCGCCACCATTTATGCATTTTATTTTTCTTCTTTTTAGTTGCTTCAGAGTGACCCAAACATGAACCATCGATCATCCCCATCACCTTTTGAACCATCATTTTCATCACACCAAACACTAAACACTACTACTATCTATTTCTATTTTCCATTTGTTTATGTTCGAGACATCAAACAAACAAACAAAAACCCTCACCACTGTGATTTAGAAAACCATCACAACTATCTCCTGAAGGTATTTCGTATGCCCGAGAGACATATTAAATTAATGTGGCTAACATGTTATGATCCAAGTCGGGTCATACCCAATAACAAGCTTACCGACACCTTATACGTATTTAATCTTAACTATTGGTTCGTTAAATAAATACGCGACACTTGGATTTTAGAAAATCGGGTTTCTAAAATATTATCACTTGGGATAAATTATTTGGATAATTTATTTTTAATTATTTATAGGTTTAAATAATTATGTTGTGTTATATTTTATAAAATGGTTTATAAAATAAAAGTAACTTAACAAATGCATTATATTTATAACAAGTTTTATATAACTTATAACAAGTTTTATAAATCTTATTATATACTTAAGTAATGGGCAGTTTTTGGGATTCTAAGGACTTCACCCATGCTTATTCTTTGATGCTTTCAATAACAAAATCCCATAGGTGCATGCTAGACCATTTAACCAAGCAATATTGACTCAAAATAAGACTTGAAAGTTGAAAAACTCTCCCTTTTTCTGGCTGCTGTATCACGAACTGATTAGGGCAGAAAACAAGGGTTTTAAAGTTCATATGTAAGCTTATTCAAGTGTCTTAAATCCTAACCATACAAAGGTGGTGTTGGTGCATCAAAAGCTTGGGGTATTTTCACACTTGAGGCTTCAAGTTAGAGGTTATAATTCCATCATCTTCATCATCTTCTTGCTCATCCATTTCAGCCCTCAATTAATCTTGAGGAGGTATAATTTCACTTCCTTGTTATTATATGTAAGCATATGTTCATGACTTGATATCTACATGGGATTCAATTTAAATGGTTTAACATATAAACTTGTTTTCTTAATAATTATGCTTCCGCTTGCTATAACTCTAAATGAATTGGTTTCATGATTACATTAACATTAAGAACTTATTGATATGTTGAATTCCATCAATGGTATCTAGAGCCGAAGTCTATGAAATATGCTTCCTATATGGTCTTTAAAACCCACCAACTTTGCATTTTATTAACATGCATGAAAGTAGAATGCAAAATTGATGGATTTGAGTGGGTTAGTCATTTTGGCCGATTTCTAAAGGGGTCCAAAAGTGGTTTTGGGTTTGCCATTTGATTCATATTTGTTGACACATTGATGTTCACAATCATAGCCAAGACCTTGTGTTTGAATGGATATTTGTTTGGTTGATTTATTATTCTTTTGATATGGTTGTAATATTTATTCATTTTGGTTTGTAATATTATTTATTCAATTGGTTTGTAATAATATTATTTTGGTTATGTAATTTATTTTATATTTGGTATGTAAAATAGATTAGGTTGTAATTTCATTTTTTAGACAAAATGTATTAGGATATATTTTGTAAAAAGATGAAGATGATGAAGACTTGAAGAACACAAGAAGAAGAATTTAGATACAAGATTAAGTGGGAGATTTAAAATCTCCTACTTTGTGTTATAACCCCTTATCCGGTGGCATTTGTTTTCGGCTAAACAAATGTCTACCAAAATGGTTTGATTGTGAACATATTGTTTTGCATGCATGGTTGTTTGTTTGATTTTGGATTGTATGTTTGGTTGCTACAAGTTTATCACACAAGTTAACAACAAACAAACTAAAAATTTAATTGGTTAAATTAGACGTTATTAACAAACATGCAAAACGACAATTTAAATGGTTAAATTGAAATGGCAAAAGGACATTAATAAATGGTTATTAAGAACACTAAAAGGATTATAATAAATGGTTATTGAATTACATATATAAAATGGTTTATATCAAGTAATTGGCTAAATTACAAGACATGAAAATGGTTTTTCATAAGTACCATACACTAAATGCATGTTGGTGTACGGCATAAAAGTTTTCTTAAACTAGAAATAATGGAAACTTAAAATCCCTTCTATTAACAAGGTAAACAAGTTAAACGCCATCCTTTTGTGCAACACTTAAAAATATTAGGGAACTCATAATGGGATAAAGGTCACCTAACCGTCATGAGAAAACTAATATGATTGAGGTAAATTTCGCACACTTGTGGGATAAAGGTCACCTAACCACTTATATGTTGAATTTACACGTTAGCACAAGTAGGACGACTTGATTTGGGAATCATGAACTTAGGGTCACCGAAGCATGAGGAACAAATAGGCGTTGATGGGATAAATATGCCATGCAAAAGGATTGCATGATCCCATAACTTAGAAGTTGCAAAAGGATTGCAATTGTCATATAATGACAACCTAGCTAAATCAAATGACGGGATAAAGGTCACCTAACCGAAATTTGGTTTACCGTTGGATTCAAAAATTTAATAAATATCAATTGGATTTAAAGGGTATTGATTGTTAAATTTTGTAGATGGCCGCCAATAACAACAACAATATTCCAAACGCACCAATCAACTTTAACAACCTATCGTTGAGGTCAATCCTCGAAAAGGAAAAACTCAACCATACGAACTTCATGGATTGGTTCCGCAATCTAAGAATTGTCCTCAAATTAGAGGATAGGGCGTATGTATTGGAAGACCCCATTCCCGATCAACCGGACGAGGATGATACGGAAGGCATGGCATATTGGGAGAAATATTGCACCGATTCGGTGCAAGTTTCTTGCCTCATGCTTGGGACTATGATACCCGAACTCCAAAAGGACTTCAAGCATCAAAGTGCATATGACATGATCACACAGTTGAAGGAGATGTTCCTTCAACAAGCTCGTGTCGAGCGCTTTGAAATGGTCCGAGTGCTTCATGCATGTCGGATGGATGACTCCCAATCCGTTTCATCTTATGTCCTTAAGATGAAAAGCCTAATTGATCGAGCAAACCGTCTAAATTGCAATGTGTCGAATGAATTAGCCACAGACCTTATTCTCAACTCATTGTCAAAAAGGTTTGACACTTTTGTAATGAATTACAACATGAATGGTTGGGATAAAAGCATTGGCGAATTACATGCCATGCTTAAGACGGCAGAAGCAAGCATGGGTAAAAGGGCTTCACCCGTGTTTACGGTCAATGAAGGCGAGTCCAAAAACAATAACACTTCTAAGATGAAGGCGGCTAAGAGGAAAGGACCCGCCTACCAAGGCAAGGGCAAGGGAAAGGTAAATATGGTTACCCCAACCAACAAGAACAAAAAGCAAAAGGTTGTCGGTAAAGCTAACCCCAATGAAGATCCGTGCTTTGGTTGCGGTGAAATGGGTCACTAGAAATGCAACTGCCCAGTCTACCTAAAGGAGTTGAAAGAAAAGAGGGATGCAGGGCAAACCTCAGGTAATGTATATATGGTATATATTGAGCTTAGTATTACTTCTTCTAATACATGAGTATTAGACACAGGATGTGGAACTCATATTTGCAATTCTTTGCAGGAGTTCAAAAGAAGTGATCAAGATGCGGGAACAACAAGTCTCTTCATGGGAAACGGAGCAAGGGTGCAAGTGAAAGCTCAAGGAGACTTTGTTTTAAAGCTTCCAAGTGGTTTGGAGCTTATTTTGAAAAATATTTTGTATGCACCCGATTTATCTCGAAACATTATTTTTGTATCCCGTTTGAAACAATGTGGTTTTAATCTTAATTTCATTAATGATGATATTCATGTTTCTTTAAATAATGTGTTCTATTTCAAGGCTTCACCTTCGAATGGTATTTATGAATTGGTTCATGATGACACATCATACAATAGCTCAATGTTCAATGCAAACACCAAGAAACTCAAAAGGGATTTGAGTGATTCCTACTTATGGCATTGTCGCCTTGGTCACATAAACAAGAATCGAATGCATACACTTCAAAAGAATGGCCTTTTGAAATCAAATGAACTAGACTCGTTTAATGTATGTGAATCTTGTTTACAAGTCAAAATGACTAAAGCACCTTTCAAAGGGACCTATGAAAGGGCTAAGGACTTATTGGGATTAATACATTCATATATATGTGGACCCTTTAAGCCCATGACTAGGAAAGGTGAAAGATACTTCGTCACTTTCATTGATGACTTTAGTCATTTCAGATATGTCTACTTGTTAAGACATAAGGACGAAACTTTTGAAGCATTCAAGGAATATCAAAACAAAGTACAAAATTAACTTAATAAGACAATCAAGGTACTTCATACCGATAGAGGAGGTGAATACCTAAGCGATGCTTTCCAAGATCATCTTAAAAGATGTGGGATTATCTCGCAACTCACTCCTCCTGGAACACCCCAACTTAATGGAGTTTCTGAAAGGAGGAACCGAACCCTAATGGATATGGTTCGATCTATGATGGCTAGAAGCTCGTTACCTCTATCATTTTGGGGTTATTGTCTATGCTCTGCAGCTCGTATTCTAAATATGGCCCCAACCAAGAAAGTGGAACGAACTCCTCATGAGATGTGGTTTGGAAAACCTCCATCTCTATCATACTTAAAGGTATGAGGATGTGAAGCTTATCCTAAGCGTTACGTCCCTAATAAGTTGAATGCTCGATCCACGAAGTGTATCTTCATAGGATATCCCAAGGATGATATGGGATATTATTTCTATGATCCATCCGAGCAGAATGTATTTGTTGCTCGAAAGGCTGAATTCCTTGAAACTAAGTTCCTAATGGAAGGAAATAGTGAAAGGAAGTTAGATCTTGAAGAGGTTCAAGATCAAGTAGATGATACACAATTGGTTGACACTAGCACTCAACATGAAAATGTTGAGAGTGATCAAATAGATGATCAAAATACACAAGACGTTCACAGATCTGGTAGGATTAGTAATCCTCCTAAGAGATATGGGTTTCTCATGGATGGTTGCTATGTGGTTGATTTGGATGAACCAATAAACTACCAAGATGCTTTATCAAGGATTGATAAAGATAAATGGCAGGAAGCCATGAACATTGAGATGCAATCCATGTATGACAACCAAGTTTGAGAACTTGTTGCACAACCTACTGGCTCAAGGCTAGTTGATTGTAAATGGCTTTTCAAAGTGAAAACCGACATACATGGAAACTTGGATACATATAAAGCTAGACTTGTAGCAAAAGGTTTCACTCAAACTCAAGGGGTTGACTATGATGAAACTTTTTTGCCTATGGCAATGCTAAAGTCTATTAGGATATTACTTGCCATTGCTGCTCATTATGATTATGAAATATGGCAAATGGATGTCAAGACCGCTTTCCTAAATGGACATCTTGAGGAAGATGTGTATATGGTTCAGCCTGAAGGTTTTGTTGATCTGAAATATCCTAAAAAGGTATGCAAGTTAAGGAAGTCAATCTACGGATTGAAACAAGCATCTAGAATATGGAATCATCGTTTTAATGAGGAGGCCAAGAAATTTGGCTTCATTAAAAATGGTGATGAAGCTTGTATATACAAGAAAGCTAGTGGGAGCACAATCATATTCCTTGTACTATATGTGGATGATATATTGTTATTTGGAAATAATATTCTGGCAATGCAAGGTGTTAAAACTTAGCTAAGTAAATGCTTCTCCATTAAGGATCTTGGAGATGCACAATACGTTTTGGGGATTGGGATCTACAGGGATAGATCCAATAAACTGATAGGTTTGAATCAAAGTGCATACATTGAAAAGATCTTGAAAAGGTTCAAGATGGAGAACTCTAAGAAAGGTTTGGTACCTATTCAAAAGGGAACACTTCTCAGTTCATCCTAGTGCCCCACCACGAAAGATGAACAGGAGAGAATGAAGAAAGTCCCATATGCGTCTGCCATTGGGTCAATCATGTATGCAATGATATGCATCAGACTGGATGTGTCATGCACTCTTAGCCTGACAAGTAGATACCAGAATAACCCAGGAAACTGTCATTGGATTGCTGTCAAAAGTATATTGAAATACCTTAGGAGGACTAAGGATATGTTTTTGATATATGGGTCTGGTGAGGAGGAACTCGCTGTAAAAGGTTACTTGGATGCGAGTTTCCAAACTGATCGAGATGATTCTCGATCACAATCCGGTTATGTCTTCACGTTAAATGGAGGTGCGGTCTCTTGGAAGAGTTCAAAACAGGATGTTATTGCTTTATCCACTACAGAGTCGGAGTACATTGCCGCATCATTGGCAACTCAGGAAGCTGCATGGATGAAAAAATTCATCGACGACTTAGGAGTAGTCCCTTCCATTCAGGACCCTCTTGAGATCTTTTGTGACAACGAGGGTGCGGTTGCTCAAATCAAGGAACCTCCTGCTCACCAAAAGACCCATCACATTGAGCGAAGATTCAACTACATAAGGGATGAAGTTGAAAAGGGAAAGATATATATTCACAAAGTTCATACAGATCTTAATATAGCGGATCCACTCACGAAGCTCTTACATGGTGCAAAACATCAAGGGCATGTTAGTGCATTAGGGCTTCGATATTCTAGTGATTGGTTATGATCTGTTTGTAACGGAATGAAGTAGTTCAAACTCATTAATATAATTATGGTGTTAATTTATTAATCTTGAGTCAGGTTCCTATTTTGCATATTTTATCCACGAATAAGTAATTATTCTAAATTCCGTCGTCGATCACATTTGTGGGAGCAAATGTGAGGTTTAGACTATTATGAACTTGGATTGGTATACATTCACGGGATGAATGTGGGGCAAGGTTGCAACCAAGGTTCATAGATATTTGTGGGATACAAATATTGGAAGACCCGCCCTCAAGATTAACTAAATGGAGCCTTTGTGGTTGATCACATGTAATCTTGAGTAAAGGCGAATATCATTGTATCCTCTGACCTGAGATACATATTGGGTTCAGGTATTCACCAAGTATTATGCCCTGATTCTTTCCTTCGCTATTCTGAAATATGGTAGTTCACAAGGAGAAGCTCAGGTATAATGCAAGGTATATATCTAGAACGTATGTAGTCAAGATGGAATTTGTCCCTCTTATTCGTTGAGAGTCAGATGTCTAAGGCCTGATAAAGTTAAATCTAGAAGAGAGTGATCACTCTGTGTCTCTTGGATTTAACATGACATCTAGGATGAAAGGATATAATGAAAAGATTCACCTATTCATATTCGAGATGGGAACTCGAAAGGGATGATGTTATTGAATGGCACAAAGTCATAACATATTGGGGGTGATGGACGGTCGTTAGGTGGTATCCGTCACTTGCATTAATTTCTTATGTTTCTCGTGCAAGTGGGAGATTGAAGGTATTTCGTATGCCCGAGAGACATATTAAATTAATGTGGCTAACATGTTATGATCCAAGTTGGGTCATACCCAATAACAAGCTTACCAACACCTTATGCGTATTTAATCTTAACGATTGGTTCGTTAAATAAATACGCGACACTTGGATTTTAGAAAATCGGGTTTCTAAAATATTATCACTTGGGATAAATTATTTGGATAATTTATGTTTAATTATTTATAGGTTTAAATAATTATGTTGTGTTATATTTTATAAAATGGTTTATAAAATAAAAGTAACTTAACAAATGCATTATATTTATAACAAGTTTTATATAACTTATAACAAGTTTTATAAATCTTATTATATACTTAAGTAATGGGCAGTTTTTGGGACTCCAAGGACTTCACCCATGCTTATTCTTTGATGCTTTCAATAACACAATCACATAGGTGCATGCTAGACCATTTAACCAAGCAATATTGACTCAAAATAAGACTTGGAAGTTGAAAAACTCTCCCTTTTTCTTGCTGCTGTATCACGAACTGATTAGGGCAGAAAACAAGGGTTTTAAAGTTCATATGTAAGCTTATTCAAGTGTCTTAAATCCTAACCATACAAAGGTGGTGTTGGTGCATCAAAAGCTTGGGGTATTTTCACACTTGAGGCTTCAAGTTAGAGGTTATAATTCCATCATCTTCATCATCTTCTTGCTCATCCATTTCAGCCCTCAATTAATCTTGAGGAGGTATAATTTCACTTCCTTGTTATTATATGTAAGCATATGTTCATGACTTGATATCTACATGGGATTCAATTTAAATGGTTTAACATAAAAACTTGTTTTCTTAATAATTATATTTCCGCTTGCTATAACTCTAAATGAATTGGTTTCATGATTACATTAACATTAAGAACTTGTTGATATGTTGAATTCCATCATCTCCCTCATGAGATCACCACCACCATTAACCCACCATAAACACAACAAACCGTCACCACCAATTAAACCCATTTATGTACTATAGCGGTTTCTTGATGTTGCTGCACTAAATCAAAAGCCATAACTAGTTTTATGTTGTTTTGCTATCGATCAAAGGCCTGCTACTGTTGTTGCAGTCCACAAACCATCAACACCGAGTATTATCAACTCTCTCTCTCTCAACCTCACTCTCTCTCGATTGTTTACTGTCTGTTGATTCGAGTACTATATACTTTTGCTCATTGTTTTCTGTTACAGCACGCTAAACCCAACCCAATTATGCTTATTGTTTTGTTACTTTATCCTTCTGGTAAACATTTACATCATATATAACCCCACTTAATAAAAGTGGTGATAAAGTTATATAGCAAATAACCCACTTATTGATTTGTGATTATTAAAGATGATGATTCATTGTTGTCGCTGTGTCCTATTTCCCCGAACCCACCACAAGTTGGAATGATAATCTATATTATTGTTTTAAATCTCCACATGTCATGAATTCGTTAAAAATTTATATATTGGACTTCTCCTTTCTGTTACGAAACCTAAACGCAAGCATGGGCCGTATATTATTGGGCCATGTTGGTTTGTAATGCTAGGCTGAATTTTGGGATATGTTCATGCTGGGCCGAGACATTAGTCTCACTTTATTTTATTTTGGGTTGAATAGATGGGTATATGAAACGGTGAAATCAAGTTGATTACGGAAATGAAGAATAATGATGAACTATGATAGCGATATAGACAATGATATGAATCACGATGGTAATGATTATGATTATAATTTGATTAGAATATGATGATGGGGGGTAGAGATTAATGATGATATAGTTGGTTATGATAACACATAAGTAAGGAGAAGGATAGATACGATGTTGATGTATCACGATGAACAAAATGATGATGATTATGATTAAGATTAAGATGATGATGATGTTGTTAGGATGATGATAGTGAATGGCGAGATTGATTAGATTAGTTGATATACGGTTATGAAGAATAGTAGACGATGATGATGATAAGCGAGTGGTCGTGATGATAGAAAGATGATAATGATTGTGAAGTAAGGATGATGATGATAGTAATAATACATGGTGATGATGATAGGTAACATGTCGATATGAATATGGATGATGCATGATAAAATGATAATGGTATAATAATGATAATGATGTCGATGATAGTATTTAATAGAAAAAAAGAAATGAACGAATGGTTAAGGGAGTTATCGGGTTAGCGGGATGTCGCGGGTTCAAACCCGGACTTGGGCATTTTTTTAAGGACTATTTCTTTGAGGTAGTTTACTTATTATTATTATTATTATTATTATTATTATTATTATTATTATTATTATTATTATTATTATTATTATTATTATTATTATTATTATTATTATTATTATAATTATTATTATTATTATTATTATTATTATTATAATTATTATTATTATTATTATTATTATTATTATTATTATTATTATTAGTATCATAAGTATTAAGTATTAGCATTATTATTATTATTTTATTATAATAATAATAATAATAATAATAATTATTATTATTATTATTATTATTATTAAAATATATAGTATTATTATTAATATGACTATTAAAATTTCTATTAGAATCATCACTTTTATTAAAAGTATCATTATTATTTAAAATATTATTTTTATGAAAACTAACATTTTTATCTTATCAATATTATCTTTTCATTAAAATTATTATTATTACTAACATTACTTTTATTATTAGTATTATTATCAAAAATATTAATAGCAGTATCATTACTAAATCTAATTACTTTTAGTATTATTATTATTATTATCATAAAAAGATACAAATTTTTATTTATTATTATTGATATTATTTTAACAAATAAATAGCTATATGTGAATATATTTAAAACATATCGCATAACAACATGTATATTTTCATAATAAATACTAATTATTTATCTAAAGTATATAAAATAAATGAAATGTCCCGTTCTTATCGATTAAAAACGTTCCATATTAATTGATTTCGTTGCGAGGTTTTGACCTCTATATGAGACGTTTTTCAAAGACTGCATTCATTTTAAAACAAACCATAACCTTTATTTCATCAATAAAGGTTTAAAAAGCTTTACGTAGATTATCAAATAATGATAATCTAAAATATCCTGTTTACACACGACCATTACATAATGGTTTACAATACAAATATGTTACAACAAAATAAGTTTCTTGAATGCAGTTTTTACATAATATCATACAAGCATGGACTCCAAATCTCGTCCTTATTTAAGTATGCGACAGCGGAAGCTCTTAATAATCACCTGAGAATAAACATGCTTAAAACGTCAACAAAAATGTTGGTGAGTTATAGGTTTAACCTATATATATCAAATCATAATAATAGACCACAAGATTTCATATTTCAATACACATCCCATACATAGAGATAAAAATCATTCATATGGTGAACACCTGGTAACCGACATTAACAAGATGCATATATAAGAATATCCCCATCATTCCGGGACACCCTTCGGATATGATATAAATTTCGAAGTACTAAAGCATCCGGTACTTTGGATGGGGCTTGTTGGGCTCGATAGATCTATCTTTAGGATTCGCGTCAATTAGGGTGTCTGTTCCCTAATTCTTAGATTACCAGACTTAATAAAAAGGGGCATATTCAATTTCGATAATTCAACCATAGAATGTAGTTTCACGTACTTGTGTCTATTTTGTAAATCATTTATAAAACCTGCATGTATTCTCATCCCAAAAATATTAGATTTTAAAAGTGGGACTATAACTCACTTTCACAGATTTTTACTTTGCCGGGAAGTAAGACTTGGCCACTGGTTGATTCACGAACCTATAACAATATATATATATATATATATATCAAAGTATGTTCAAAATATATTTACAACACTTTTAATATATTTTGATGTTTTAAGTTTATTAAGTCAGCTGTCCTCGTTAGTAACCTACAATTAGTTGTCCACAGTTAGATGTACAGAAATACATCGATAAATATTATCTTGAATCAATCCACGACCCAGTGTATACGTATCTCTGTATTGATCACAACTCAAACTATATATATTTTGGAATCAACCTCAACCCTGTATAGCTAACTCCAACATTCACATATAGAGTGTCTATGGTTGTTCCGAAATATATATAGATGTGTCGACATGATAGGTCGAAACATTGTATACATGTCTATTGTATCTCAAGATTACATAATATACAATACAAGTTGATTAAGTTATGGTTGGAATAGATTTGTTACCAATTTTCACGTAGCTAAAATGAGAAAAATTATCCAATCTTGTTTTACCCATAACTTCTTCATTTTAAATCCGTTTTGAGTGAATCAAATTGCTATGGTTTCATATTGAACTCTATTTTATGAATTTAAACATAAAAGTATAGGTTTATAGGCAGAAAAATAAGTTACAAGTCATTTTTGTAAAGGTAGTCATTTCAGTCGAAAGAACGACGTCTAGATGACCATTTTAGAAAACATACTTCCACTTTGAGTTTAACCATAATTTTTGGATATAGTTTCATGTTCATAATAAAAATCATTTTCTCAGAATAACAACTTTTAAATCAAAGTTTATCATAGTTTTTAATTAACTAACCCAAAACAGCCCGCGGTGTTACTACGACGGCGTAAATCCGGTTTTACGGTGTTTTTCGTGTTTCCAGGTTTTAAATCATTAAGTTAGCATATCATATAGATATAGAACATGTATTTAGTTGATTTTAAAAGTCAAGTTAGAAGGATTAACTTTTGTTTGCGAACAAGTTTAGAATTAACTAAACTATGTTCTAGTGATTACAAGTTTAAACCTTCGAATAAGATAGCTTTATATGTATGAATCGAATGATGCTATGAACATCATTACTACCTTAAGTTCCTTGGATAAACCTACTGGAAAAGAGAAAAATGGATCTAGCTTCAATGGATCCTTGGATGGCTCGAAGTTCTTGAAGCAAAATCATGACACGAAAACAAGTTCAAGTAAGATCATCACTTGAAATAAGATTATTATAGTTATAGAAATTGAACCAAAGTTTGAATATGATTATTACCTTGTATTAGAATGATAACCTACTGTAAGAAACAAAGATTTCTTGAGGTTGGATGATCACCTTACAAGATTGGAAGTGAGCTAGCAAACTTGAAAGTATTCTTGATTTTATGTAACTAGAACTTGTAGAATTTATGAAGAACACTTAGAACTTGAAGATAGAACTTGAGAGAGATCAATTAGATGAAGAAAATTGAAGAATGAAAGTGTTTTTAGGTGTTTTTGGTCGTTGGTGTATGGATTAGATATAAAGGATATGTAATTTTGTTTTCTTGTAAATACGTCATTTGTTCCTTTCGTTCTGTTAACCCCTAGTCCGTAGACCTCACACTTCACCGCGCTATGACCATTTCTTTTACACTTGTTTCAAAATTTGGTGCAGAACCCCGAGTGATACTTTTCACACCTTTGGCATAGCTGCTTCTGATTGTTGTTGTTGTTGTGGTTATTATTGTTGTTGGGATGATTGTTGTAGTTGCTGTTGTTGTTGTTGTTGTTGTTGTTGGGCCGTTTGTTGTAGTTGCGATTGATGTTGCGATTGTTGGAATAGTTGTTGCGATTATTGTTGTAATTGCTGTTGTTGTTGTTGTATTGGTGATTCTTATCACCGTTTTCCTCCCACTTTCTTTTGACTTGCTTCACATTGGCCTCTTCAGCAGTCTGTTCTTTAATTCTTTCTTCAATCTGGTTCACTAGTTTGTGAGCCATTCTACATGCCTGTTGTATGGAGGCGGGCTCGTGTGAACTTATATCTTCTTGGATTCTTTCCGGTAATCCTTTCACAAACGCGTCGATCTTCTCTTCCTCATCTTCGAATGCTCCCGGACACAATAGGCACAATTCTGTGAATCGTCTTTCGTACGTGGTAATATCAAATCCTTGGGTTCGTAACCCTCTAAGTTCTGTCTTGAGCTTATTGACCTCGGTTCTGGGACGGTACTTCTCGTTCATCAAGTGCTTGAATGCTGACCACGGTAGTGCGTAAGCATCATCTTGTCCCACTTGCTCTAGATAGGTATTCCACCATGTTAACGCAGAACCTGTGAAGGTATGCGTAGCGTACTTCACTTTGTCCTCTTCAGTACACTTACTTATGGCAAACACCGATTCGACCTTCTCGGTCCACCGTTTCAATCCGATCGGTCCTTCGGTTCCATCAAATTCCAAAGGTTTGCAGGTAGTGAATTCTTTGTAGGTGCATCCTACACGATTTCCTGTACTGCCAGATCCAAGGTTATTGTTGGTATGTAGCGCAGCCTGTACTGCGGCTATGTTTGAAGTTAGAAAAGTACGAAATTCCTCTTCATTCATATTCACGGTGTGTCGAGTAGTTGGTGCCATTTCCTTCAAAATAGTCAAATGGAACAAGTTAATCATACAGAATATTAAGAGTAGTTAATAGTATTTCATAGCATAATATGAACTCATTTATAAAAGCTTTTTCTTCATATTAGCTTTTTATAAGTTTAAATTCGGGTAGTACCTACCCGTTAAGTTCATACTTAGTAGCTAATATACAATTCAACTACTACAATTATATATGAAAAACTGATTATAATAATATTTCGCGTTCAAACTTTTACACAATATTTTACAAACTTACAATACCGCTTATTTTACATATAGAATGAAATATAGCACACAATAAATTTGATACAAGATGGTTGTGAAGATAATTCTAGCTAGTACACAAGTCGTTCAGCAAAGGCAATAAAGACACGTAATTCATACGTCCAGAAACAAGTCATGCATTCTGGTTTTACTAGGATTACTTCCCATCCTTGGTCTTGTGGAACATAACCGTTATGGCCGTTGATAAAACAGCGTGTTGTAACGTCGTCAAAGGGACGAGGGTTACGTAATGTCCAACAGTCCCGTAACAATCTAAAAACCTCATTTCTTACCCCAATTACCGACTCCGTCACTTGTGGGAACGTTTTGTTTAATAGTTGTAGCCCGATGTTCTTGTTCTCACTTTGGTGAGAAGCGAACATTACTAATCCGTAAGCATAACATGCTTCTTTATGTTGCATGTTAGCCGCTTTTTCTAAATCACGAAGTCCTATATTCGGATATACTGAGTCAAAATAATTTCTTAACCCGTTGCGTAAAATAGCATTTGGGTTCCCCGCAATATATGCGTCAAAGTAAACACATCGTAACTTATGGATTTCCCAATGTGATATCCCCCATCTTTCGAACGAAAGCCTTTTATAAACCAAGGCATTCTTGGAACGTTCTTCGAATGTCTTACAAACTGATCTCGCCTTAAATAGTTGTGCCGAAGAATTCTGACCGACTCTAGACAAGATTTCATCAATCATGTCTCCGGGTAGGTCTCTTAAAATATTGGGTTGTCTATCCATTTTGTGTTTTTATACTGTAAAATAGACAAGAGTTAGATTCATAAAAAAAAATACTTATTAATACAAGCAATTTTTACATATATCATAAAGCATAAGCACACTATATTACATATATTACACCACACGAATACAACTATCTTATTCCGACTCGCTTGTTTCTTCTTCTTCGGTTTTGGATCATTTTGCCAAGTTTCTAGGGATATATGATGTTCCCCTAATACGAGCCGTCGTTGTCCACATTGGTTTAGAAAAACCTGGTGGTTTAGAGGTTCCTGGGTCATTGTTACAACTTAAGGACTTCGGGGGTTGACGATACATATAAAGTTCATCGGGGTTGGAATTAGATTTCTCTATTTTTATGCCCTTTCCCTTATTATTTTCTTTTGCCTTTTTAAATTCAGTTGAGGTAATTTCTATAACATCATCGGAATTCTCGTCGGAATCCGATTCATCGGAGAATTGGTAATCCTCCCAATATTTTGCTTCCTTGGCGGAAACACCATTGACCATAATTAACCTTGGTCAGTTGGTTGAGGATTTTCTTTTACTTAACCATTTTATTATTTCCCCCACCGGTTCTATTTCTTCATCCGGTTCCGATTCTTCTTCCGGTTCCGATTCTTCTTCCGGTTCCGACTCTTCTTCCGGTTCCTCTTCGGGAACTTGTGAATCAGTCCACGAATCATTCCAATTTACATTTGACTCTTCATTATTATTAGGTGAGTCAATGGGACTTGTTCTAGAGGTAGACATCTATCACATAATATCAAACGCGTTAAGAGATTAATATATCACATAATATTCACATGTTAAAAATATATAGTTTCCAACAAAATTTGTTAAGCAATCATTTTTCAAGTAAACACGGTCGAAGTCCAGACTCACTAATGCATCCTAACAAACTCGATAAGACACACTAATGCAAAATTCTGGTTCTCTAAGACCAACGCTCGGATACCAACTGAAATGTCCCGTTCTTATTGATTAAAAACGTTCCATATTAATTGATTTCGTTGCGAGGTTTTGACCTCTATATGAGACGTTTTTCAAAGACTGCATTCATTTTAAAACAAACCATAACCTTTATTTCATCAATAAAGGTTTAAAAAGCTTTACGTAGATTATCAAATAATGATAATCTAAAATATCCTGTTTACACACGACCATTACATAATGGTTTACAATACAAATATGTTACAACAAAATAAGTTTCTTGAATGCAGTTTTTACACAATATCATACAAGCATGGACTCCAAATCTCGTCCTTATTTAAGTATGCGACAGCGGAAGCTCTTAATAATCACCTGAGAATAAACATGCTTAAAACGTCAACAAAAATGTTGGTGAGTTATAGGTTTAACCTATATATATCAAATCATAATAATAGACCACAAGATTTCATATTTCAATACACATCCCATACATAGAGATAAAAATCATTCATATGGTGAACACCTGGTAACCGACATTAACAAGATGCATATATAAGAATATCCCCATCATTCCGGGACACCCTTCGGATATGATATAAATTTCGAAGTACTAAAGCATCCGGTACTTTGGATGGGGCTTGTTGGGCCCGATAGATCTATCTTTAGGATTCGCGTCAATTAGGGTGTCTGTTCCCTAATTCTTAGATTACCAGACTTAATAAAAAGGGGCATATTCGATTTCGATAATTCAACCATAGAATGTAGTTTCACGTACTTGTGTCTATTTTGTAAATCATTTATAAAACCTGCATGTATTCTCATCCCAAAAATATTAGATTTTAAAAGTGGGACTATAACTCACTTTCACAGATTTTTACTTCGTCGGGAAGTAAGACTTGGCCACTGGTTGATTCACGAACCTATAACAATATATACATATATATCAAAGTATGTTCAAAATATATTTACAACACTTTTAATATATTTTGATGTTTTAAGTTTATTAAGTCAGCTGTCCTCGTTAGTAACCTACAACTAGTTGTCCATAGTTAGATGTACAGAAATAAATCGATAAATATTATCTTGAATCAATCCACGACCCAGTGTATACGTATCTTAGTATTGATCACAACTCAAACTATATATATTTTGGAATCAACCTCAACCCTGTATAGCTAACTCCAACATTCACATATAGAGTGTCTATGGTTGTTCCGAAATATATATAGATGTGTCGACATGATAGGACGAAACATTGTATACGTGTCTATGGTATCTCAAGATTACATAATATACAATACAAGTTGATTAAGTTATGGTTGGAATAGATTTGTTACCAATTTTCACGTAGCTAAAATGAGAAAAATTATCCAATCTTGTTTTACCCATAACTTCTTCATTTTAAATCCGTTTTGAGTGAATCAAATTGCTATGGTTTCATATTGAACTCTATTTTATGAATCTAAACAGAAAAGTATAGGTTTATAGTCGGAAAAATAAGTTACAAGTCATTTTTGTAAAGGTAGTCATTTCAGTCGAAAGAACGACGTCTAGATGACCATTTTAGAAAACATACTTCCACTTTGAGTTTAACCATAATTTTTGGATATAGTTTCATGTTCATAATAAAAATTATTTTCTCAGAATAACAACTTTTAAATCAAAGTTTATCATAGTTTTTAATTAACTAACCCAAAACAGCCCGCGGTGTTACTACGACGGCGTAAATCCGGTTTTACGGTGTTTTTCGTGTTTCCAGGTTTTAAATCATTAAGTTAGCATATCATATAGATATAGAACATGTGTTTAGTTGATTTTAAAAGTCAAGTTAGAAGGATTAACGTTTGTTTGCGAACAAGTTTAGAATTAACTAAACTATGTTCTAGTGATTACAAGTTTAAACCTTCGAATAAGATAGCTTTATATGTATGAATCGAATGATGTTATGAACATCATTACTACCTTAAGTTCCTTGGATAAACCTACTGGAAAAGAGAAAAATGGATCTAGCTTCAATGGATCCTTGGATGGCTCGAAGTTCTTGAAGCAAAATCATGACAAGAAAACAAGTTCAAGTAAGATCATCACTTGAAATAAGATTGTTATAGTTATAGAAATTGAACCAAAGTTTGAATATGATTATTATCTTGTATTAGAATGATAACCTACTGTAAGAAACAAAGATTTCTTGAGGTTGGATGATCACCTTACAAGATTGGAAGTGAGCTAGCAAACTTGAAAGTATTCTTGATTTTATGTAACTAGAACTTGTAGAATTTATGAAGAACACTTAGAACTTGAAGATAGAACTTGAGAGAGATCAATTAGATGAAGAAAATTGAAGAATGAAAGTGTTTGTAGGAGTTTTTAGTCGTTGGTGTATGGATTAGATATAAAGGATATGTAATTTTGTTTTCTTGTAAATAAGTCATGAATGATTACTCATATTTTTGTAATTTTATGAGATATTTCATGCTAGTTGCCAAATGATGGTTCCCACATGTGTTAGGTGACTCACATGGGCTGCTAAGAGCTGATCATTGGAGTGTATATACCAATAGTACATACATCTAAAAGCTGTGTATTGTACGAGTACGAATACGGGTGCATACGAGTAGAATTGTGAATGAAACTGAACGAGGATGTAATTGTAAGCATTTTTGTTAAGTAGAAGTATTTTGATAAGTGTATTGAAGTCTTCCAAAAGTGTATAAATACATATTAAAACACTACATGTATATACATTTTAACTGAGTCGTTAAGTCATCGTTAGTCGTTACATGTAAGTGTTGTTTTGAAACCTTTAGGTTAACGATCTTGTTAAATGTTGTTAACCCAATGTTTATAATATCAAATGAGATTTTAAATTATTATATTATCATGATATTATCATGTATGAATATCTCTTAATATGATATATATACATTAAATGTCGTTACAACGATAATCGTTACATATATGTCTCGTTTCAAAATCATTAAGTTAGTAGTCTTGTTTTTACATATGTAGTTCATTGTTAATATACTTAATGATATGTTTACTTATCATAATATCATGTTAACTATATATATAACCATATATATGTCATCATATAGTTTTTACAAGTTTTAACGTTCGTGAATCACCGGTCAACTTGGGTGGTCAATTGTCTATATGAAACCTATTTCAATTAATCAAGTCTTAACAAGTTTGATTGCTTAACATGTTGGAAACATTTAATCATGTAAATATCAATCTCAATTAATATATATAAACATGGAAAAGTTCGGGTCACTACAATAAATATAGTTAATATAATTACCAATGGAACATACAAGTAGCTGAAATAACAATTAGTAATAATATCTAAATTTGTTCGATTACAATCATATGTATTAATATATATATAAATGATATAGGTTCATGAATCTGAGGCCAACCATGCATTGTTCAGTTCCGTCGTATGCATATTTTTACTACAAAATATCGTATTGTGAGTTCATTTGATTCCCTTTTACTCTTTACATTTTTGGGACTGAGAATACATGCGTTATTTTTATAACTGCTGTTGTTTTTATAACTGCTTTATTAAATGCTTTTGAAATATATTTTGAACTGAGAATACATGAAATGCTTTTATAAATGTTTGACGAGATAGACACAAGCAAAACAATCCTCGAATGAATTATTATGCAGACAGAAGTTCTGTGGATTATTATTGAATTAGTTGGACGTGATAATTGCCACTAATTGTTGTGAATATTTTCCCCTGATTATTATTGCTTGGTAACCTAAGAATTAGAAACGGGTATGGCCCTAATTCACGCGAATCCTAAAGGTAGCTACCGGGTTTAACACCCCCACCCAGAATATTCACTAGACGGAAGAGCTAGTGGGCGTGGTGTGTAGTACTTCGACGTTTATATATTATACAGACGAGATGTTCTGTTTTGGGGATATTATTGATGCGCATTATATGTTAAGGTCGATTACCATGTTGAGCAATGAAATCAAATTGAATGTTATGTATCGAGAGAATGATTTTTATACACAGGTTATGTGTATTATTTTTGTGCACGAGATACGTGTACAGTTATTTAAAAATCGCGAGGCAACCTACGGGGGAGAAAAGGATACGAACCTACTCTGCTAAGCATTATGAAAAATGGTTTTGTACACGAGATAGAGGTACTGTATTTTAATCTTGTGGTCTATCAAAATGATGAATTTTATTGTTTATGATAAACCTTTGAACTCACCAATATTTTGGTTGACACTTTTAAAACATGTTTATTCTCAGGTCTGAGAGAAATCTTCCGCTGTGCATTTGCTCATTTTAAAGATATTACATGGAGTCGTTCATGGCATATAGAGTTCAGAACCTCGCAATGGGACCATCTGTTGAAGACTTTGTCCAGGTGGATTAGGACGGGTCCCTACAATCAATTCACTGCACCGATTCCAAATTGGCTAGTGGGGCTAGTTGCACCCCAAGAAGCTCGAATGCGTTCATATTTCGAGGCTGTAGGAATACCTCTTCCGAACCTGGTACAACAAGTACAAGTTGAACCCGCCGCGGTTCCAGCCCCAGAGGTTGTAGAGGAACCAGTAGTACAACTACCCGGGCCAGCTAATCCTCCACTTAGGGTAAACCTCAAGCGTTCTAGGGTAGCACACCAAGCTCAACCCGTGAGGATCAGGGAACCTAGTTCACCTAGGATTGAACTAACCCTTTCCACAACACCTGAGGCAAGCAGTGACACCGATTCATCAGCAACTGAATCATCTCTTGAACATTCTTCAAAGAGAACACGATATATGCCTGATGAGATGATTCAGACTCCGCCAACCCAATGAGTAACTGGATTTAGGACTACGACTCCCATCGTACACCAAACAGTCACTCCAACCATTAGTGATACGGACCAAGACCTAGAGCCTATTAGGTCACCCTCACCCATTTCTGTATCACTTCCAACAATAACAGTAAGCCCTACACTAAATGAAGCGCAAGCTTCGGTAGGCAAGAGAGCTAAACGCACGGATGGTAAAAAGACCAATCAGCCCATCCAATCTAAACAGGACTTAACAATAAATCCTACCTAGCAAGAAGCTTCGGCATCTAAGGAAGTAAAGTCTTCCTCTGCAGTAAAGTCTGCATTGAGTCAATCGATTGAGGAAACTCAATCATTGAAGTCCAGAACGGCCGAAGGGGAGCCGAAAAATCTTGAAAAGGCATCCTGCGTATCGGCTGGAAATCCTCCTGTGCCTCAACGTACAATAGGGTCTCGAGGTCCGGCTTATCTTGATGAGGGAGATCTGCCGCGTCCCATGGAAACGAGTCAACATGACAATCCTTCGGGATATTTATCAGACTTCCAGCAGACTGATCCCTTAGTTCAATAAATTGATCCATTGGTTCAAACCACTTCTCTTATAGATTCCGAATCTCAGGATCTGGAGGAAGAGTCTTTAACTAAAAGAGATGTGCCACCTCATGTATGTCAGTGATTTCAGGATTCAGAGATAGAAATATCTCTGCGAGAGCTAAATTGACGGGTAATTCTGCTACATTGTCAGAGTCCCATGAGACTAAAGTCATGGAGGCGGATGCTTCGAAAGAAACTTCGCCGGTGACAACTCCGGTTGTTACCCAACCTCCATCAGAAGGGGATATCACGAATATGACTAGTAGTATGTACAACTCTACATATAAGAATAATACCGCATGCATATCCTTACCTGCCCTTACGGTAAATCAAACACTTCCACCGACATCGCCTTCAATAGTTGCTGCTGATGCTGATGTTGTTCATGGTTACACTGTTGTTTCACTAACTGGGTCACCTTCTCGGATTTCAAACAGATATGGATTCAGATATCTCTCTGACAATAAGGTGGAGGAGCTATATCTTGCTGAGTTTGCTAAACAAACTGATCTTGATGAAGTTCGCGAGACTATGATGCTTTGTCTTGAGCAAGCAAGAATAGTATATCCTTTATCTCCATTTAAGTCACCTGGACCAATTCACATGCCTGATCATGACGATTTCGATCCCGATAATCTTCATGAGGGGGAGAATAGACAAGGTGGTTATCGGTCCAGTGGTTTTCAAAGATCAACTCATGAAGCTGGTTCGTCTAGTCAACATAAGGATCACGATGTTGTTGAAATATCTGATTCTGAAAGTGATGAAATTGAGGAAATTCAATGTGAGTTTTCTAGATGAATCGGAGACTCAGAGAGAGGGTGACTCAGGGATGCTAATGATTATGGATTCAGCTTAACAATCAAAGAATAAGTCAGCTCCAGAGGACAATCAGAATTTCGATAATATTGAAAATATTTTGAAGGGGTCGTCTAGTGTCACCAATGAATTCAATGAACATCAATATGTCAACTTGACATCTCCAACCGATGAATTTGGGATACACTTTGAGAAGGAGATTTTCTCAAACGGCAAAGAAGATACTACGACTCCTCCTGATCTTAATGTTCCATTTCAAATTGCAGAGATTGTTCTTGAGCGTGATGCTGATTTTCAACTTAGTGAGGATAGAGAAGATGATTCTTCATTCACCATTCATAGAACAACAAGCTTATAGAATCTATGATAATTCTGATCTCGTCCTTTCTGCATCAGTGAGTGTTCTGGGTGCATGGAAATATCATAAGAATCTGGAATATCTCAAAGCTTATCTGAGTGTTCGCTACAAATTCAAATTGAAGAATGAAGAAAAACTTCAAGAACAACGAAATTCAAAGATCAAAAGAATTAATAAGGTTGTGATGATTAACAAGGATGGAGTGAAGATGCCAGTGTTTCAAGTAACATGAATGGATGATGAGGATTATCAGTTCTCAGAAGCGGATTTTGATAAACTGAAGATGGATGACGTTATTTTCCTCTACAATTACTTGATAGACTTAAATGAATCTGCAACAACTTATCATGCTACTGCAATGAAGGCAGTCTACAGATTTATTCTTGACTTAATGAGATGGATGTCTGTTCACGACTTTCAGATGGGGTTAGAATCTGGACACAAAAATCTCTGAATCAAACCGCCAAATCAAGTGATTGAAGAGCTAAGATATATGTCCTTATTTGAAGTAAGTGACTATCCATATAGGTTTGCATTTATCAATTCTCACTATACAAAGGTCTTCATCAGAGTCTCAGATTTCAGAAGATACTCAGACGGAACGTTGATGTATGACTTCAAATACTTAAGATGGAGACTGATCAATAACTACTATTCAACTGAAGATAACGAGATTGTCAAATACATTCTCACGAGATTGAAGAGTTGTCACAAAACAAGAGTGAACATACGAAGATATGAGAATCTCAAAGGATTCAAATCCAAAGGTCACTTCAGAGGAACAAAGTTCCTTTAGATGTTTTAAATAGGATTATATTGTAAAGTTCACATTTAACACTAAGGGGGAGATTGTTAGGACCCCGAAGTTGTATAGTGTTAATGTGAAACATGTTAAAATGAAGGTTCCTTAGAAGAGGGCTATATAAGGAACCTAAGTAGTCCTAATTAGATAGCCATTGCATTGTAAACGAGTTCTAGATGCTGTGAAATGTAAATCTTATTGATTCTCTCTCATATCGAGTCTCCTTCATACATATCGAATCTCATTCTAACTTGTCTTTTCTTCTAATCTCAACATGATCTGACCTATCAATTTTGTACCCCTTTAAGAGGTGATTGTCTAGCCCTCGTCGGTACAAGTTTATACTGATAAACGGCCAATGAGTAGATGGCATAAACACGCGTGACTGCACGGTGTACACGCCAAAACTAATACAAATGTAGTCTAGACCTACATATGAAGATACGAACTAGTTCGATTGAAGAAAATTCGTCACAAAACACCTGAAATTAAAATTTAACTAGTTACATACGGTTCAATTACAAGTTTCATTAAAAAATACACAACAGCGTGCAGTACAACAAACTAAAATTTAAAATCTAAGAGTTGCTGCACGGTTGTACCTTCGTTGGCACAAAGATCCTCAAAACTGCCAAAACGGATCTCCGCCAAGGCCTATTGAGCAGCCTGGAGCTCCTGTACGGTATCCGGATTCACCTTCCCGGCAATATCCGGGTGTAAGGAGACGGTCCCACCGGTGTGATGCTTTTGCATCAACCTTACAGCATGAGTAAAATTGACTGTCCAAAAACTATTCAGATAAGCCTCAAAAGGCGACTTCACAGTAGAGGAATTGATGGCCTTCTTCAAAATAGAAGGCAGGGCACCCTGCAACCGCAGACACTCCACCACGGCCGCATCTTTCATAAGGACGGCAGAAGACGCCTCCTTCTCCTTCTCCTCCTTCTCAGCAGCTACCCGGGCAAGCTCTTCCTTGGTAGCCTTCAGCTGACTCTCCAGGCCGTCAATAGTTTCCCGGGCCTTCGCCAGTCGGGCAAGCTCATCCTGGGCAGCTTGCCGGGACATCACCACCTACTCTTCCCAGTCAAAACTGTCTAGCAGAAGGTTATTAAGTGCCATGAGTGCCCGGGCTCGAACAACCTTAGCATCATCCATGTGGAGGGCAGAAACCGCCTGGTGAAAGGATGCAGAGGACCCCTTCTCCAAAGCACTTTTGTAGCCATGATAATCAATATCCAGCTAAGTGAAAGCACGGACAAGATCATCGCCTAAAGAGACATTGAAGCGAATATCATAAAAATTTCCAGGGTAAACTGGTCACCCTCTCCACAACCCAAATCAATGGGCTCCGTCTCAGTTGTCCCGGCACCGATAGAAGGCTCGGCAGCAGCTGCAAAATTAAGAAAGTCAAGCATGAGACAAATCACAATAACAAGTAAGACTGGCTTGTCGGAACAAGGCGATTACCTTTGGCCTTTTTCATTCATAGCTGAGGAAGATCATGAATCCTTCTCTTCACAATCGTGTGCCCCTCTGGCACATTCGGCGCAGGGACAAGCAAGTCGGTCCCGTCACCGGCATTTTGTTTCAGGTCTTGTGGAATGATATCTGGCTCGCCTCCTGGGTTAACCGGGACACTCTCAACATGGATCTCTTCCAGATCGCCGAAAGCCATGATAGTAGCAAATCCATCACTGTTGCATAAACATAAACAAGGTTAGTATACGAATGATAAACTATGCGACGTAACAGTTGGCTAGGATCAGTCTTCACCTGATCCATTAAAACGAATGACGGGTTTAGTATTCGGATTCAGCCATTGGTGACTGACTCCTCCCAACACAAGCATGGCCTCAGGGTATGGCCGCTGGGGAAACTTGAACTCTTGGATGGCCAATATGCATGCCTTCTCGACAGCGTTTAAACTTGGGATCTTATTGGCTCCCTTCTTCACGTTGACTGCCCATTCGCAACGCTCAACAAACCTCGGCGGCAGTCCCTTGCTATATAAAAAAAAGAATGACTCTCGCCACTCTTTTAAAGAGGTATCCATGTCGCCGGTAAAATTGAACAACGCTCTCCGTTTGATGGAAAACCATCCAATCTCAGACCTTGAGATGGAGAAACAAAATCGGAACATGCGAGCGCTAGGAAGTATATGATAATGATTAAGGTACATCTTCCACATTACCAATTTTTGGTACGCATGGGGATGTACCTGGGCAGGCGCTATTCCGTAATGTGTAAAGAATTGATACATAAACTCAGAATAGGGCAACCGAAAATTGCCCACAGTGATAGTTGCACCATACATGGCGACCATGTTCGTCGGAGGCTTGTAGGCTCGCTGGACGGCGTCAGGCATCCTCAAAGTATGACGGGTCAAAAATGGATACTTACGTACCAATTCGTCGAGGTATTGGTCACACACCCGACTCATAATATCGCTAACGTCTACAGAAGGCCTAGATGATGATTCAGGAGCGTCTAAGCTAGTAGAAGTGGAAGACTGATCCTCCATATAAACGAAAATACAATAGTACAAAGTAATAAAAAGAAGGAAGCAGAAAAGGTACCTTCTTTCGTGAAAAACTGTTGGTTTTTTGAAGAAAAAACGTTTAAGGTATGAAGGCTGTAAAAGTGAAAATATTGGAAAAAGGAAGCTATTTATAGGTTTCAAGGAAATTGATCCAACGGCTTAGATCAAAGGATGGATCAACAAAAGTAATGATTAAAATTACAAAAAGAAGTTCCTCGAACGCCGTTCTAAAAATTCGAAAAATGGAAAAAACACAAAAAGGGGGCGTATTTGCAGAAACTGTCTTTTTGCACTGACAAGCATTAAACGCACATCCAATCGGAAGCATGGCTTCGTTTTAAAGTTTTACAACGGTAACCGTTCTGGCTACCATCATCAAACTGGGTGGGACTTGATGATACGTATAATGATCCGTCTAAAAAAGACACTAATAAGTGGGATCCCGGCTAGGGTTTCACCCGGCGTAACACCCGGGGAGGACCACGTCGGCCAGCGGCCAGCTGAGAATGCCATATAAGAATCCAGCCCGGATAAGCATGCACGCTACTGGCATCATCTGGCCGGTCATGAAAGACACCGTGAAGAAACACTTAGAGTAAATACAAAGCAAAACCTTCCCGGTTAATCAAGGCGTTCACCCGTGATAACCTAGCCGGGACAAATACACTACCGCAACTATCACAACTTCCCGGTTCAGTATTCTGACCCGGTACAAGGATACCGTCCTGGGACAAGCACGCTGTCTCGGAGAAAGTGCGTTGTCCCAGAGCAAACACTTCATCCCGGAACGAGTATTCGATCCCGGAACAAACATACAAACAAGTTACACGCCACGTCAGCCCATGAATCCATGAAAGTTTTTTAGGATCTGCTCGATTATTCTCATGAAAAGGACAGGTGCCACGTCAATCCTTGGGATTAGCAAAGTTCGTTACAACCATGAAAGGGACACGTGCCACATCACCATTCCCTCACATCACCTATACATACATAACCAAGATCATTCAACCACCAACACTGGATGCATTAATGTTACTATGCCCAAATTAATTACAGTAGCATTTCTCCACTCGTTACTACAACTCCGATCACCACCCTGGTCGTTATCAGAATTAATCCTCATTTTAAGATATTAACTTATTCGATTCCGATCGAATAAGGTTAATTTAATCGATTGTTTTACGCCCTTGAAATCCAGATTTCAAATCGGGTTTTGCACAATTATTGGAGTTAAAACATTCGATCCACTCTTTTTTCCAAATCAAGCACTCAAACCCGAAATCTATCTATACTAAACGATTTTGTTTTGATCAAATATCAAAAACAATATCGTTAAAAGATTAAAAAATATTCAAATAGGAAAGAAACCTGTAGGCGTTTGCAATTTCTTTGTCCTTCGAGTTGGAAAGTTTTTAACATAACACATAGTAGGATGTTAAAACCTTTATCATATCAGCTAAAAAACCTAAACGACATGAATACGTCAATATGGTTAATCTGATACAATAAAATTATCGTTAAACTTACAAAAGGAGAATCGAGAAAACAAACCTTCAGGCTGCAACAATACATCTGAATCAAACGATACATTTTCTCGTGGAACGAAACATACAAAAACAATATGATTGAGAGGTATAAAAACTGCCGCTTAAACTTACAATAACAAAGAATAAAGTGATTCAAAATACATGATAGACGATACATTCAGTCGTGAGCATAACGATAATGAACTTGCTGAGCTGAATAAGACTCTCTACTACTTGAACCACTCGGGAAGACTCACCAGCTTATTCACCTGCAGGCCTACATAAAAATTGAGACAACATAAATAACATAGATAAGCTGTAAAACTGATGACCTCTCTTACTGTTATTAATTTTTAATGCGTCCTGCAAATCATGGATTAGTCAATAACAATGACAATAGCAGTACCCAAAAAAAATGAATAAGGAGAAAAAAAGGAAGAAATGAGGCTCAGATCCGTGTTTAAATCAAGCAAGAGAATATGGATCGTCATGGCTGCAATCTATAGATTGCACCGCCAAAATACGAACTCATTTTTTCTCATTGCTCGACCAACTCTCACATATTTATCATCATAGCCTATTTTATTGAACCTTCTTGAGTTGTCTTTAACAAAAGACGCCGTCAGTAATAAAATTTCAACTAAACAACGGTGCTGAGAATCATGGTAAAGCTTATGTTTTTTTTCCTACAATCATTTAGCAACAAAAAGAGCTACCACATTCTAAGATGGCAACCATATTCCGTGTAGTAGCCGGTATTTCCAAAGACATCATCATAAGTACAATATTTGCATCAGAAACATGTAATCGAACACCATTGCTGCAACTAATATGTTGCCTTGCCATGAGGTGACCGAAGGCACACATATTTCACCATCATAGATTTAGCAAGCTGTGAAAACGCAACAAAAATAAAATATCAGCAAAAAAATTACTGCTACTCCCAAGTTAGTATTGTCATTCCCATTCCCATAATAATTAATACAAAGATGGATGAAGTTTGTAGCTGTTCTGGTATTATACCATGAAGTTACTTTACTATTACATTGAAGGTAATTGTTGAAAACAAATTAAACTTATCAATCACTAACTCAAAATTATGAACTAAGAATATATAATACATAATTAGGATCAAAGATGAAATGTCCCGTTCTTATTGATTAAAAACGTTCCATATTAATTGATTTCGTTGCGAGGTTTTGAACTCTATATGAGACGTTTTTCAAAGACTGCATTCATTTTAAAACAAACCATAACCTTTATTTCATCAATAAAGGTTTAAAAAGCTTTACGTAGATTATCAAATAATGATAATCTAAAATATCCTGTTTACACACGACCATTACATAATGGTTTACAATACAAATATGTTACAACAAAATAAGTTTCTTGAATGCAGTTTTTACACAATATCATACAAGCATGGACTCCAAATCTCGTCCTTATTTAAGTATGCGACAGCGGAAGCTCTTAATAATCACCTGAGAATAAACATGCTTAAAACGTCAACAAAAATGTTGGTGAGTTATAGGTTTAACCTATATATATCAAATCACAATAATAGACCACAAGATTTCATATTTCAATACACATCCCATACATAGAGATAAAAATCATTCATATGGTGAACATCTGGTAACCGACATTAACAAGATGCATATATAAGAATATCCCCATCATTCCGGCACACCCTTCAGATATGATATAAATTTCGAAGTACTAAAGCATCCGGTACTTTGGATGGGGTTTGTTAGGCCCAATAGATCTATCTTTAGGATTCGCGTCAATTAGGGTGTCTGTTCCCTAATTCTTAGATTACCAGACTTAATAAAAAGGGGCATATTCGATTTCGATAATTCAACTATAGAATGTAGTTTCATGTACTTGTGTCTATTTTGTAAATCATTTATAAAACCTGCATGTATTCTCATCCCAAAAATATTAGATTTTAAAAGTGGGACTATAACTCACTTTCACATATTTTTACTTCGTCGGGAAGTAAGACTTGGCCACTGGTTGATTCACGAACCTATAACAATATATACATATATATTAAAGTATGTTCAAAATATATTTACAACACTTTTAATATATTTTGATGTTTTAAGTTTATTAAGTCAGCTGTCCTCGTTAGTAACCTACAACTAGTTGTCCACAGTTAGATGTACAGAAATAAATCAATAAATATTATCTTGAATCAATCCACGACCCAGTGTATACGTATCTCAGTATTGATCACAACTCAAACTATATATATTTTGGAATCAACCTCAACCCTGTATAGCTAACTCCAATATTTACATATAGAGTGTCTATGGTTGTTCCGAAATATATATAGATGTGTCGACATGATAGGCCGAAACATTGTATACGTGTCTATGGTATCTCAAGATTACATAATATACAATACAAGTTGATTAAGTTATGGTTGGAATAGATTTGTTACCAATTTTCACGTAGCTAAAATGAGAAAAATTATCCAATCTTGTTTTACCCATAGCTTCTTCATTTTAAATCCGTTTTGAGTGAATCAAATTGCTATGGTTTCATATTGAACTCTATTTTATGAATCTAAACAGAAAAAGTATAGGTTTATAGTCGGAAAAATAAGTTACAAGTCGTTTTTGTAAAGGTAGTCATTTCAGTCGAAAGAACGACGTCTAGATGACCATTTTAGAAAACATACTTCCACTTTGAGTTTAACCATAATTTTTGGATATAGTTTCATGTTCATAATAACAATCATTTTATCAGAATAACAACTTTTAAATCAAATTTTATCATAGTTTTTAATTAACTAACCCAAAACAGCCCGCGATGTTACTACGACGGCGTAAATCCGGTTTTACGGTGTTTTTCGTGTTTCCAGGTTTTAAATCATTAAGTTAGCATATAATATAGATATAGAACATGTGTTTAGTTGTTTTTAAAAGTCAAGTTAGAAGGATTAACTTTTGTTTGCGAACAAGTTTAGAATTAACTAAACTATGTTCTAGTGATTACAAGTTTAAACCTTCGAATAAGATAGCTTTATATGTATGAATCGAATGATGTTATGAACATCATTACTACCTTAAGTTCCTTGGATAAACCTACTGGAAAAGAAAAAAATGGATCTAGCTTCAACGGATCCTTGGTTGGCTCGAAGTTCTTGAAGCAGAATCATGACACGAAAACAAGTTCAAGTAAGATCATCACTTGAAATAAGATTGTTAGAGTTATAGAAATTGAACCAAAGTTTGAATATGATTATTACCTTGTATTAGAATGATAACCTACTGTAAGAAACAAAGATTTCTTGAGGTTGGATGATCACCTTACAAGATTGGAAGTGAATTAGCAAACTTGAAAGTATTCTTGATTTTATGTAACTAGAACTTGTAGAATATATGAAGAACACTTAGAAATTGAAGATAGAACTTGAGAGAGATCAATTAGATGAAGAAAATTGAAGAATGAAAGTGTTTGTAGGTGTTTTTGGTCGTTAATGTATGGATTAGATATAAAGGATATGTAATTTTGTTTTCATGTAAATAAGTCATGAATGATTACTCATATTTTTATAATTTTATGAGATATTTCATGCTAGTTGCCAAATGATGGTTCCCACATGTGTTAGGTGACTCACATGGGCTGATAAGAGCTGATCATTGGAGTGTATATACCAATAGTACATACATCTAAAAGCTGTGTATTGTACGAGTACGAATACGGGTGCATACGAGTAGAATTGTTGATGAAACTGAACGAGGATGTAATTGTAAGCATTTTTGTTAAGTAGAAGTATTTTGATAAGTGTATTGAAGTCTTTCAAAAGTGTATAAATACATATTAAAACACTACATGTATATACATTTTAACTGAGTCGTTAAGTCATCGTTAGTCGTTACATGTAAGTGTTGTTTTGAAGCCTTTAGGTTAACGATCTTGTTAAATGTTGTTAACCCAATGTTTATAATATCAAATGAGATTTTAAATTATTATATTATCATGATATTATCATGTATGAATATCTCTTAATATGATATATATACATTAAATGTCTTTACAACGATAATCGTTACATATATGTCTCGTTTAAAAATCATTAAGTTAGTAGTCTTGTTTTTACATATGTAGTTCATTGTTAATATACTTAATGATATGTTTACTTATCATAGTATCATGTTAACTATATATATATATCCATATATATGTCATCATATAGTTTTTACAAGTTTTAACGTTCGTGAATCACCGGTCAACTTGGGTGGTCAATTGTCTATATGAAACATATTTCAATTAATCAAGTCTTAACAAGTTTGATTGCTTAACATGTTGGAAACATTTAATCATGTAAATATCAATCTCAATTAATATATATAAACATGGAAAAGTTCGGGTCACTATAAAAGAAACATAAAGAATAAGCAAATTAACCTTATTAGTAGCGTCTTGATAGAAGATGACATGTTCTTGGTCTTTCTAGATATGCCAAAAAGTGAATAATTTTGCATCAGAGAACTATTATTTTCATTCAGTTAGCCCTAATTAGGCAATCAACAATCCTCCAAATACTTGATTTCGTAATTACACCATCAAAAACACAAATAATTAATTAAGTCCAAAAAAATAAACCCCTAATTTTATTACCAACGAATTAAAACCGAAAACTTCAAACAACTCACAACGTTAATTAAGCAGCGCCTTTTGAAAATTTAAACAACACATCATAAAAATAAAAATAACAAACTAACAGGAAACCCTATCTTTTCAAACACATGGAACCTTAATCTCGAACCTTGATACAGCTGATTAAAAATGAAGAATCACATGATTCCATCAATCGAAACCTTATAAATTCCAAGAAAATGGAACCCTAACCTATCAACCTGACCAATCACTTCAAACTGCAACAATCGTTCATCCACGTTCATGTACACAAATTCAATACGGATTCATTGTTGATGGTGGCGTGGCGTAATAGGCGAGGATAAACCATACAATCAAAACTATTTGGGGTGTTTGAGTTTTGATGAGAGAGAAAGAAGGTGGGTAAAGAGAGACGATGAATGTGTTAGTGAGCAGGGTAATATGTTGGTGCGTAAGGAAGAGAAGGTACTGGAAGAAAATGTTAAAATCAGAGAGAAGAAGATTATATGACTTAGAAAATTAGGTCAAGATATTTGGTTGTGAGTAATTGTATGTTAGTGTCGTATTTGTTAATGCAAACGACCATAATTTGAGTGGTTAATTGTATATAAGGATAATTATATGAATTTTATAATGACTGTTCAAAGAGAAAATGAGAGAAAAAAATCAATTTAATTGGTTATATTAATATTAATATATGTCTTGTGATTGTGGGAAATTTACTTTATAAGATTTGCGTGAATATTAGCATGACGAGATCTAAAAAATGAGAGTGACAAGCAGGGGTGAGCATAGGACGATTGAGGGTGGTTAGGGATGAATATTGGCATCATAATAAAAACTTCGATTATTAAAAATTTAACCGTTATATTCGGTTAATCATTTACGAGAAAAATAAATCATCAATTTTTTTTTCAACACGTTACAAATAACCATTTAAATATTAAGAGTATGATATTATTAATCTCTTCTGGATATATTGACAAACAATCATTAACTATTGCGCACCTAGATGAGAATTTAATAAAAGGATTCAAATGCAAGAAACATTTTCTCAACTCCTCATCATCGACAATATTAAAATATTAAAAAATTGAATATATTACATAGATAGTTTTTCATATACTCGGCGTGTTTTAATATCTTACATTTCTCTTATAACTAAAATCAAACTAGATCTTTTACGTTACTATTAAAACGAAATTTTTTTGTTGTTGTTTTATATGATTTCTATACAAAAGTTCAACCTTATATTGTCAAATTTGTAATCTTGAAGGGTGTAATTGTAGTTATATACAATAATATAGAAACACGAATAAAAACTTATTAAGGGAGTGGTGCGATTAAATCAAAAGTTTTCGTTATATTCATAATTGAACTGCAAACTTTGGTTAACCTAAAATCGTTAACCAATGTTTGGTTTGGTTAAATTTCGGATTTCATGGTTAATACAGTATGATTTGATTAATTTCGTCATATATTTGGGAAAAGAGAAAATTAAATAAGGTAGCCAGAACGAAAACCCGCAAGATATTAAGTTAGCAGCGTTTGAGCATTATAAACATATTTTTGAAGAAACTGATGACTTGAGACCTTCCTTAGACAACCTGAGTTACCCTTCGATCAGTATGTCAGAAGCTGAAGCACTAGAATGCCCATTCTCAGAAGCTGAAATACGTGATGCCATAAACGAGTGCGGGAGCACAAAGGCTCCCGGGCCCAACGGCTTTAATTTGCGCTTCTTCAAAAAGTTTTGGGACATCATTAAGGACGATCTTATCGAAGCAATCACTTGGTTTTGGCAAAGTGGAGAGATCTCGAGGGGCTGTAATGCCTCATTTGTAACGCTTGTTCCAAAAAAACCGAATCCGGCGGGCTTAAACGATTATAGGCCAATAAGCCTCATTGGTAGCTACTACAAGATTATCGCGAAAATTCTTTCTAATCGCTTACGGAAAGTACTTTCATCACTCGTTGGTTTAGAACAAAGTGCATTCCTCAAGAGAAGATTCATTTTAGACAGGGCATTGATTGCTAATGAAACCATCGATTTTCTCAAATCCTCTTGTAATGGTGGTTTAATCTTTAAATTCGATTTTGAAAAGGCTTTTGATAGCCTTAATTGGTGTTTTCTCTTAGAAGTTATGAAGTCTATGGGGTTCGGGGTTAAATGGCGTACGTGGATTGCATCTTGTCTCAAATCCGCCTCTATCTCAATATTGGTCAACGGCTCACCTACAAACGAGTTCAATCTAGGTAGAGGTGTAAGGCAGGGCGACCCACTATCCCCTTTTCTTTTTATTCTTGCGGCTGAGGGTCTAAATATTCTCACAAAAGTAGCTCTAGAAAAAGGCTTGTTTAAAGGCGTTGAAGTTGGTAATGATAAAGTTTTGGTTTCGCACCTCCAGTATGCGGACGATACCATCTTCTTTGGTGAATGGAGTCGTTCGAATGCTCTCAATCTTCGAAATCTTCTCAAATGCTTTGAACTTGCATCGGGACTTAAAGTCAACTTTTAAAAAAGTTGTTTGTTCGGTATTGGTGTTGTTGACTCGGAACTAACCACAATTGCAAATCACATGGGTTGTCAGGTTGGTAAACTGCCATTCACTTATCTAGGGTTACCTATTGGGCTAAAGATGAATAAATTGAAAGATTGGGATCCGGTTATCGAGAAATTCAACAAACGGCTATCGGGTTGGAAAATGAGATCCTTGTCTATTAGTGGTCGATTAGTTCTTCTTAAATCGGTCCTCTCTAGTCTTCCGTTGTACTTTTTCTCACTCTTTCATGCTCCACCGTGTGTGATTAAAAAATTAGAGAGTGTGAGAAGATCTTTCTTTTGGGGGGGTTCGGGTTCGGGCTCAAAAATTTCTTGGGTAAAGTGGGAACAAGTCATTAACACTTTCAGGAATGGGGGGCTAAACATTGGTTCTCTTAGAAGCAAAAATTTAGCCTTGCTCGGAAAGTGGTGGTGGAGGTTTAAAACCGAAACCAACGCTCTCTGGGTAAAGGTAATTCGCAGTTTGTATGGTCATTGTGGTGGTTTGATGTCGGAGAGTTATTCTAACTCTTCGTCATCAAGCGTGTGGAAAAAAATTATATCTACAGGTTCATCTATTGAAGACATGGGAGTCCCCTTCAAGAGCTCATTCGTGAAGTCTATTGGTGATGGTGACTCGGTCTCCTTTTGGCATGATCATTGGATCGGTACAGATAAACTTTGCATTCTCTATCCAAGGTTATACAGGCTTGAAGCTGTTAAAGAAGCATCCATCAAAGACCGAATCTCTTGTTCAGGCGTTGTGAAAACATTTAATTAGGAATGGTTTCGTGAAGTGTCAGGCCGTAGTAATGGCGAGCTGAGCAGCTTGTGCTCACTGATCTCGGCCTTTTCATTCAGCAGCCATTCAAGGCCGGATTCGTGGGAGTGGCGGCTTGCTCAGAATGGTATACTAACGGTTAAAAAATTGTCTTCTTTAATCGATGAGAAGGTACTAGGTGGGTTTACATCCATTCAAGGAACACTCAAGAACAACCTCGTGCCTAAAAAGATCGAGATCTTCATGTGGAGTGCTCTCAAAAAAGGCTTCCCGTAAAGGTCGAGCTTGATAAGAGAGGTATTGATTTAAACGATGTTCTTTGCCCGTTGTGTTGTGATGTAATCGAATCCGTAGACCATTCTCTTATCCTATGTAAGCACGTGTTCGATATTTGGGAACGGGTATTTAAATGGTGGAACTTGGGAATCTTTCCAAGCACCACTATCGATGATTTCTCAAATCTTCCCGGTTCGATTCTCGCCTCCTCTTCGACCTTTGGTAAAAAATTATGGCAAGCGGTGAGTTGGATTTGTTTGTATTTGCTTTGGAAAAACCGTAACAAAAAGGTATTTCAAGGAAAATGTTGGAACGCCCCCTTGGCGTTAAACGAGATTCAAGCAAAAACATTTGAGTGGATCACTTCGAGATCAAAAGGAAGGAAGTTCGATTGGTTGACGTGGATTTCTAATCCTAGCTTGTATCTAAATATGTCGTGATGAATTGTAATGTTTAGATCGGGCTTGTTATGCCTTGTAGCCTTTGTTTGTATAGCTTGTTGTTAACATGGTGATGTTCTCTTTACATCCCATTAATTCTTCTCGGGTGGGTGATTCGTGCTTGTAAGAATCACCCTTTGTGTACGTTCATTTGTTTTAATAATATTTGCCTTTCCAAAAAAAAAAAAATAATCAAAATAAATAAATTAAATGAAATAACCTTTTATTAAGTTAGCTATTTGAATTAATTAAAGTTCATATTCTATATCTGAATAGAAAAGATTGATTTTTTGTTTTAGTTCTCACAGTTTTAAGTTTAGTTCCTATTGACCCAAGTACCCAACCCTATATATATGTATTAAAATTAAAATTAATATTATATCAAACTCATTTTTTGTTAATAAAATTTTTTGTTTATTATTTGTGATATTTCTAGAACTTTTGTGCATATGTTTTATTACTCATATTTGAGGGACTGCAAATGAAAAGTGTTGAATGCTAGAGGGCATATAAGATTGTTTAATTGAAGGGATTAGATAGCTATTGGATTAGAAGAAGAAGTGTTGGGATACTAAAGCATTGATGGACTATTGATTAAATAAGTCAAAGTTGTAAAATGTTGGCGTATACATTCTAACATCCAATTAGGGTTTCATTTTAATTAACCATTATGTCCCATTCTCTATATGTGATTTGTTTCCAGTTCAAAACCCTAATTCTTCTTCATATTAATTTATGTGAGAGATCAGATCATTGAATTAATGATTCCTTAGTTTGTAAAACATTTTTTGAAGAATTTGTATAAAGTTTGTCACGAGTTTAAGTGTCAAAATATTTTTCTAGTTTAGAATCTTGATTGTTATTCTGAGATTGGTTGATATACTCAAAGTATTCTTATTATTGTTGAAATTATTGAGGTTTTCTATCATGGTATCAGAGTGAACGATCTGATTGTTCATTGATTATTGGTTAGATATTTTTGGAGATTAAAATTACCGATATAATTTTTCATTGATTATTGGTTAGAAAATTTTGGGGATTAAAATTAGGGTTCATATTTCCGAGTTTGTATTTTTTTTTAAATTAATTAAGATCTTCTTGATTACGTTATCTTCCAGTGTTTTGTGCTTCATTGTGGGAGAGTGTTGAGATATTCTTCATCTGAGTTGTTGGAAATCCTAATTTTATTAAATTAAGATTAGGGTTTTCTGACTTTTTCTTTCAGTTGCTACTACTCTTCTTTTCATATTTTACACTTGCTTAAAGTACACATGCATGTTTTATGCGATCTTGACTATATATATAAAAGAATTTTAGAAATAGGAGGTTATGTATATTATTTGTGGAAGAGAGGATTGATGATTTAGATGTTTGATTGATCTTGAAAGCTTTGTTTATTGCTTATTGAATTGCTTGATTACAAATGAGGAGTGAAACCCTCTATTTATACTACACAATGGAACACTCTAGAACACTTCATCAACTAATATCTAGATATTTCCTAAATATTTTCTAGACTTAGATATTTTTACATGATTATTCTACACACATTGACTAATACACATTACATGAAGTTTCTAGATATTGGACTACAATCTTGATCCATATACTTGTATACTTGCAAGCCCATATCCAAAACAAATAGCCCAAATCAAGTTTAGTTTCCAACAGCCCCCCTTAAACTTGATTTAGTTACTCCGAGCATATTTCGTAGTCTCTGAAACGTCTCGTGTTTTAGAGGCTTTGTGAAAATATCAGCAACTTGGTCAAAGGACTTCGTGTATTTTATATGAACCTCTTTATTTGTAACACACTCCCTGATGAAATGGTATTTCATATCGATGTGCTTGCTTCGATCATGGAAGACTGGATTCTTTGCTAGAGCAATCGCAGACTTGTTATCCACACATATCTCCGTAGCTTCCTTTTGGAAAAACTTAAGCTCATTTAGTAACTTCCTGAACCATATTGCATGACAGGTGCACGATGTTGCTGCTACAAACTCGGCATCACACGTTGACAAAGTCACTATGGGTTACTTCTTCGAACTCCATGTGAACGCCGTATCTCCCATATAGAACACGAAACCCCTCGTACTCTTACGATCATCTTTGCCTCCAGCCCAATCACTATCACTGTATCCAACTAGCTTGAAATGATTAGAAGGTGAATAAAACAGACCATAGTCAGCCGTACCTCTGATGTAGCGAAGTATCCTCTTAGCTGCCTTCAAGTGATTTATTGTAGGTGCTTCCATGTATCGACTTACTAGTCCAACTCCGTAGAGAACATCTGGCCTCGTGCAGGTTAGGTACCTCAGACTTTCAACCAAACTCTTGTATTGTGTTGGGTCCACCAAGTATCCTTCATCATCTTTTGACAATTTGAGATTGCAATCCACCGGTGTGTTCATTGACTTGCAGTCATTCATCTTAAACTTATTGAGCACCTCATTCGCATAACCTTCTTGGGATATGAATATTCCTTATTTCTTTTGTTTTATCTCGATCCCAAGATAGTAAGCCATAAGTCCAATGTCGGTCATCTCGAACTCCTGAACCATTACTTTTTTGTACTCTTCAAACATTTTGGGATTACTACCAGTGAATATCAAGTCATCCACGTATAGGCACACAATCATAACATCTCCATCATTGCTAACTTTGGTGTAGAGGGCATGCTCATGGGGGCATTTCGTAAAGTCATTCTGGTGGAAATACTTGTCTATCCTGCTATTCCATGCCCGGGGCGCTTGCTTCAACCCGTATAAGGCCTTTTTCAATTTTAGCACCTTATTCTCTTGGCCTTTCACGATGTATCCCAAAGGTTGTTCTATATAGACTTCTTCTTCTAAGTGGCCATTAAGGAACGCGGATTTGACATCCATTTGATAAATCTTCCAATTATGTTGAGCCGCAAGTGAGATTATCAATCTTATAGTTTCTAGATGAGCGACGGGAGCAAATACCTCGTCATAGTCTATGCCGGCTCGTTGACTATATCCCTTCGCCACCAACCTTGCCTTATATCTTTCAACTTCACCTTTGGAATTCTTCTTGGCCTTTTACACCCATTTTACACCAATAGCCTTATGTCCCTTTGGTAGTGTGGCAAGATCCCACGTTTTATTCTTCTCAATTTCTTGAATCTCTTCGTCCATAGCACGTTTCCACTTTTGGATTTTTGTTGCGTCTTCATAACTTATTGGCTCACAATCGGCAAGAAGGCAGAACAGTGATAGATCCTCCATAGGCTGGGTTACCTCGTACAACTCCCTAATGCTCCTTGTGTGATGTTGTAGCCTACTTGATTCTCCTCCTGATGTTGGTGTCACTTCATTAGATGTAGTGGTTGGAGTACGTGGAGAGTGCGGAGATGGTGTACTAGAAGGTTCTTGAACTTCTAGATATTCTTCGTTCCTTGCCGTACTTTCGAATGGATAAGGGAGAAAGTCGTAGTTCTCCTCTTCGGGAACATTCCAATCCCATGTTGCTTCTTCATCGAACACCACATCTCGACTTGAGATTACTTTATCGGTCTTCGAATTGTATAACTTGTAACCCTTCGAACTTGAGTCATAGCCCACGAATATGAGTTTCTCACTTTTATCATCGAGCTTCGTCCTCTTCTGATCTGGTACATGAGCATATGCCACACTTCCGAACACTCAAAGGTGTAAGATGCCGGGCTTCCTTCCACTCCAAGATTCAATGGGCGTTTTGTTTTTGAAGCTTCTAGTGGGCGAGCGATTTGCTAGATAGATCGTACAGTCCACTGCCTCAGCCCAAAAATCCTTAGGCATCCTTTTGCTCTTTAACATACTCCGGGCCATATCAAGAATGGCCCTATTTTTTCTTTTCGCAACACCATTTTATTGAGGTGAATACGGAAGAGTTAGAGGACGTCGTAACCCATCGTAAAATTCCTTGAATTCCTTGGATGTGAACTCTCCTCCACGATCGGATCTCATCGCCTTTATGGTGAGACCACTTTGATTTTTGATAAACGCTTTAAACTTCTTGAACATTCCAAAAACTTCCGACTTCTCTTTTAGAAAATAGACCCATGTCTTTCGACTAAAATCATCAATGAATAGAAGAATATATCTATTTTTACCGAAAGACGGTGGACTGATGGGTCTACATACATCCGTGTGAATAAGTTGTAGAGGTTTCTTCGCTCTATTGGAAGTCTCTATTGGAAAACTGTTTCGGAAGTGCTTTCCTAGAAGGCATCCCTCACAAATTTGATCCGGATGATTAATTGGAGGCAAACCCTTCACCATTCCTTTACTTGATTAAGCCTCCAAAATTTAGGTGCCCGTATCTCATGTGCCAAAGCCAAGAATTATCTTTGAAACATTCTTTTAAACATCTTGGAATGTCATGTTGAATATTTAGCAGAAACATCCTATTCGTTGACATTGGCACTTTAGCAATCAAACCTCCTTTTTGGTTTCTTAAAGAAAGAGTACGATTTATCATGTGAATATCATAGCCTTTCTCTAAGAGTTGTCCAATACTCAGTATATTCGTCTTCATATTGGGCACATAATACACGTTAGTGATAAATTGATGCCTTCTTTTTTTTAAGCGGATGAGGATCTTACCTTTGCCTTTAACCAGGACTTTAGAGGAATCTCCGAAGGTGATATTTCCACTTATTACCTCGTGTAACTCCACAAACATGTTTTTGTTACCGTACATATGGTTGCTTGCACCCGTGTCGAGATACCACAAATTTGATTCTCCGTTATCTTCACCTTTGCATGCTAGTAACAAAGCGTTTTCCACGGATTCGGTATCTTCTTGTACTAAATTTGCTCTTTCTTGCACGTAATTGTTTGACTTCTCGCATTCCGAAGCATAGTGGCCAAATTTATGACAATTATAGCATTTGGTTTGAGAATTGTCATACCTTGGCCTTCTACTTGTGTAGCCTCTCCCGCGACTTCTTGTCGGGTGAAAATTTTGACTTCTTTCTTCATTTCTGTAAGAACTATAACCTCCATGTTTGGTATATCCTTGCCCTCGTCCTTGACCACGTACTTGACCACGACCTTGTTGACTCGTTTGATGAGTCTTTTCACTGCTCTCTTCCTTGAAAGAGAGTTTTGCTTGTAAAGCTTGCTCCAAAGGCTCCTTATCTTGCTTATTGAACCTCTCTTCATGGGCTTGTAGTGAAGCCATGAGTTCATCGATAGTCATTGATTCTAGATCTTTAGATTATTCGATAGCTACCACTATATAGTCGAATTTTGAATCTAATGATCTAAGAATCTTCTCAATGACTCTTACATCACTTAGAGTTTCACCATTCCTTTTTAATTGATTGACAACCGCCATGACTCTTGTAAAATAATCAGAAATTGATTCTAAGTCTTTCTTATTTAAGGATTCGAACTCACCTCGTAGTGTTTGTAGTCGAACCTTTTTCACCTTATTAACTCCCTTAAAAGAATTCTCCAAGATCTCCCATGCTTTCAAGGCGGTGATTGCACTTGCAATTTTCTCAAAAACTCCATCATCTACACTTTGTTGGATGATGGAAAGAGCCTTTTGATCGTTGGTCTTCAATAGTTTTTTCTCCTTGCTGAGAGGACCTTTTTCTGCAGGTTCCTCATAGCCTTCCTCCACAATCTCCCATAAGTCTTGTCCACCTAGGAAGGTCTTCATTTGGATGCTCCATCGATCATAATTATCCTTTGTGAGGCGAGGAAACGTGATGACATTGTTGGCCATCATCTTGTCGAACCAAGCTCTTGATACCAATTTGTTAGAAATAGGAGGTTATGTATATTATTTGTGGAAGAGAGGATTGATGATTTAGATGTTTGATTGATCTTGAAAGCTTTGTTTATTGCTTATTAAATTGCTTTATTACAAATGAGGAGTGAAACCCTCTATTTATACTACACAATGGAACACTCTAGAACACTTCATCAACTAATATCTAGATATTTCCTAAGTATTTTCTAGACTTAGATATTTTTACATGATTATTCTACACACATTGACTACTACACATTACATGAAGTTTCTAGATATTGAACTACAATCTTGATCCATATACTTGTATACTTGCAAGCCCATATCCAAAACAAATAGCCCAAATCAAGTTTAGTTTCCAACAAAGAAGGGATACATATACTATGGAAGGGTCTGGTTCCACAGCTAATGCGGATCCCACCTGGGTAGGAGATTATGTGGGGTGTGGCTGACCAGGTGATGGGCTTATATGAGAAGAAATTCATTGATGGTTTACTTTTACCGGCTTGGTGATTTTATATTTTGTTGTTCACTCTAACCATAGTTTCTTTTTGGTATGACATTTTGGTGTAGTTGTCTTTTCAAATACGAGATTTTGACATGTTTTATTGTGATTTGAAATGTAGGTTTTTATTATACGCTCTTACAGTGATACTAATTTGAATTTTAATGTTAATGGGATGTGCTTATATTTTTTTCGATCAGGAACATTGATTTTCATTGTTAGAAAACAGGGTTTTTGGATAATTATGGATTGATTCTTAAATCGTGTAATCACTATCTCAATTAAGTATTTTTGATCCCACAAACCTCGGGTATCGTGAAATTCTAATTGGGATAAGACAAGAACGAGATTTGAGTCTAGACAAGAAGATTTAAATACAAAGTGTATGAGTGAATGTGCATTTTCTGTTTGTTCGTCGTAAAAGCAAGGTTACATTAGTCTCATATATATAGGAATAGGAAGTAAAAGGGTACGATGAAAAGACACAACATTTTAGTGAAACAATGCAACCTTTCAACGAAAAGGTGCTTTGTTCACACTTTTTGAAAAATATACCAATCATCTTGAAATGATGTAACCATTCATGGTTACCTTTTCATCAAAAGATGCATTTTCCAAGACATTAGCGAATTAACCCGAACAAACGTGTACTTCTCACTCTCCAAATTCGTAATTGAATATAATTCAATAACCCTTTACTAAATCCCAATTATCCAGAATGATTGTTGATAACACTTAAATCACCAACATACATGGTCTTGAGTTAACTGACTACACACACTTTATCTTCAATCTTTTCTTTTCATTATTACTCAATAACTAATGTGTCAAATATATTTATAGAATGCATATCTTTTGTTAGTAATGATTAAGGCCATATAAGAAAGCGTGAAATCCAAGTTACACCTTATCATAGCAAACTCGGAGCTGTGACGACCCGGAAATTTCCGACCAAATTTAAACTTAATCTTTATATGATTTTTAAACGATAAGCAAAGTCTGTAATGTTGAGTCTCAAAAATTTTGAACTATTTCATATATGCAATTACTCTTCGACTGTTCTCGACGATTCAAGAACAACTATTTGTAAATATATATGTGTGTATATATATACATAATTATTGGAAGTATAATTTAAAATATTGTTGTTAGGAAATATGATATTATAATAGTTATTTAAAAACATATCTGTATATAAATAAAAGTATATTAAAAATAAATATTAAATAATTATAATACTCGTTTGATGTTCGATTGATATTAAAGCAAGTTAAATTCAAACTTATATAATTTTAAAATAAACGGTGATTCGAAAATGAGTTCTATAAATTTTAGGCTTACTAAGAATATATTTAAGATCTAGTTATTTAATTTCAGCAGTTTTTATATTTTACCCAGGAGTGAGAGGGACAGTTGATGTAATTTTTACTTAATAATTTTTGATCGAATTTTATACCATAATGACTAAAATAAATAAATATAGTTAATTTAAAAATATGAGATTTTTCTGAACACTTTTATCCGCCACTGATTTCGCACGATACACAGTCCGTGAAAACTGTCGGTAGATTAAAAACAAAACTTTGAAAATTAACTATTCCTAGTGCACGTTTACGTTTATGAATCACATAATATTTATTATTATTATATTATTAATATTAATATTATACTCGATTAGCCACTCGTGAATATGAACTAATCAATCAGTTTGAATTTCTTTACCATCTATTATATATACAAATAATGAATACCCACTTGTCCATTATTTCTTTCTTTCTGTTTTACATCATTTTCCATCTATCTCATTCCTATTCTATAAATATATGTAGACATATGCTTACACTAGAATGCAACTTGTAAACCCACTTCCTTTTCCCTCTGTATTGAATGAGCTCTCCATCACCACCCACTTCATGTATTATATCATTTCATTATATTATTAATCATATTATTAATATTATATCATTGCATTCTGTTCCTACATTTTTTTTTTCATTTAACCCACTGCTTCTTTTTAAATGAACAAGTTGAATAGCTCTTTTCTTTGAGCAACTATCGACACCCATGTAAACCACCCAACAAATCACTTAATTGTTACCATCATCCAAACCGCTACTACGTAAGTTTTCTGTTGATTTTGAACTACCATCGAACCACCATCACTATCTTTAGGACAACTACCAACACAAACCATCGTGAATCCCCATCACCATCATTTTATGTTCCTGTTCCAAGATTGAAACCATTCTTGTTTGTGATGATATACGAAACCCACTTTCCACAAACAACTAGATTCGATTACCTTGTAGCTGCACTTCTGTTTGCTATTATTAATCGATAACACCATGACCATGTTAAACCACAACTTCACCACCCTCGGTCACCACCACTCTCACTACCACACCATCATTTTCTGTTTTCTACAACCATCGACAACATGAAACCCAAAACAAAACCCGATTGCTACACTACTGCTATTTCTTTGTTATTACTTATGTTTCTATTTATTCTTGATCGATGAACACTAACCAAGCTGGAGGTTGCAGCTGTTATTTACTCGAGTCTAATCAAAACGAAACCTATTTCACCATTTACTCATTAAACGAAACCGTTCTGGTTAACCATCTTCATCAAGTCACCGTCTCTTTGCTTCGAAACCGTGACTGTTCTTGTTCTCCTTTTCGGGTTGCAACTAAAAACACCACATCATCTTCACCATCGTATACCCAAACACCACCATCATGAAACCCATTGATGATGATGATGATGAATAGTGACGATGACAGTTTACAGCTCGAACCAAACACCAATCAACCGATGAGTGTGTCTTCGGCTTATGTTTCTACTATAACATAATAAACGATGATGATAATTAAAAGTTAAAGATGAGGATGATATGATATTGATGAATCGAAGAAGCCAGGAACCATGCATCGTGAGAATTTTTCTTTTATCCTAGCATATCGTTTTCTGTTTACATACGAACTTCAAACACCACCGTGAAATCAATAAGAAACCGCGATGAAAGTATTATTATCATTCTTATTATTAAAAAAAAGTATTAAAAATATCATTTTTTAATAAGAATGCCTTATTTATTAAAACTATCATTAGTATTATTAATATTATTAAAACTATTATTTTTATCATTATTATTATTATTATTATTATTATTATTATTATTATTATTATTATTATTACTTTATAAATATTTTCTATATAAGAGTATATTTATTATAACTACCATAATATTACTTATATATATTAAAATTATTTATATAAAGATTTATATATAACAAATTTTTGATTTTTAATATAATATTAATCATATACATATATATATATAAAACTATATAAATATTAATTATTTTAAATATATATACAAATTAAATATATAAGATATATAATCTAAGATATAATATATAAATTGTTTGATTACCAATATATGTTTTATATATATATATATATATATATATATATATATATATATATATATATATAACTGTTATAGGTTCGTGAATCCAAGGCCAACCTTGCATTGTTCAGTTCCGTCGTATGCATATTTTTACTACGAAATATCGTATTGTGAGTTTCATTTGCTCCTTTTTTAAATGCTTTTGCAATATATATTTTTGGGACTGAGAATACATGCGCCGCTTTTATAAATATTTTACGAAATAGACACAAGTAATTGAAACTACATTCTATGGTTGAATTATCGAACCGAATATCGCCCTTTTAGCTTGGTAGCCTAAGAATTAGGGAATAGACACCCTAATTGACGCGAATCCTAAAGGTAGATCTACGGGTACTAACTCCCCCCATACAGGAAAATGGTATGCTTTAGTACTTCAAGTTTATATTATACAGATGGATTTCTGTTTTGGGGATATTCTATGTGCATGATGTTAATGTCGGTTATTAGGTGTTCAATCCATAGGAATAATTATTTTTGTCTCTATGCATGGGACGTATATTTATGAGAAATGGAAATAAAAATCTTGTGGTCTATTAAAATGATGAAAATGATTGTTTATGATAAATTAATGAACTCACCAACCTTTTGGTCGACACTTTAAAGCATGTTTATTCTCAGGTATGAAAGAAATCTTCCGCTGTGCATTTGCTCATTTTAGAGATATTACTTGGAGTCATTCATGACATATTTCAAAAGACGTTGCATTCGAGTCGTTGAATTCATCAAGATTATTATTAAGTCAATTATAGTTGGATATATATTATGAAATGGTATGCATACCGTCAACTTTCGATGTGATGAAAGTTTGCTTTTAAAAATGAATGCAATGTTTGTAAAATGTATCATATAGAGGTCAAGTACCTCGCGATGTAACCAAATGTAATGTATTCGTCCAGATGAATTAGGACGGGTCATTTCAGCAGCAAGCACAAATAATATACAATAAAAATATAATTTGAGAATCATGAAAACGCGAATATAATGTGGTGATACTACAAATTTTAAGTTCATTTATTCAAATTTTCAACAATCATCCCGTTAGGCCCCAGGGGACCGATAATATGATGAGTGTTGTGATTTGATAAACAACTAGTCCGGATACGGCCCGCGCGATGCGGCGGGTGCTTTCGGCCTGTGTATTCATATTTAACGTAGCGTTGTGTATTTACAGAAGGGAAAATGACTCATGTCTTAAGCGCCGTTTTAGATGTCGTTGTCTTGAGAATTTTTTAAAAAGTGTCCATTTCGAACGTAGTTAGTTTCGTTTTGTTCATAAAAATTTCTCGGGTGTAACGGTGCTGTCGGAAAAATTTAACTTGCGGCGAACAGAAAGATACGGGCTGTCGTTATGTTTAAGTGTTTTTTTAAAAAGTGACCGTTTCGCGTATAGTTAGTCCCGCTGGGTTCGTGAGACTTTTTCGAGTTGAACGGTGGTATCGGAAAATTTTAACTCGCACCGAGCGAGAAGATAGAGCTTGTTATAAATGCGGAGGGAAATAGTTTCTTTTATTTTAATAAAGTTTTATGTTTACAATTTCTACCCCGGAAAATTGTAAACTTGAGGGGATAATATGTAAGTTGAGCCGAATTTGAGGGGCCGCTTCAACCGGAATAAATTGAAACTACACATTTTGTAATGAGGTTTAGTATATAAGAGTTAGTTAATTAATAATTAATAATTAATAATTAATTTCCCATGAAACTAACAGTCCAATTTACTACTTTAATAACTAATAAATTAATAAACTTATTTGAAACTATGCCTTAAAAGGCATTTTCAAATGATTCAGACAGTTCTCCGCGCTGGTGGAGCAGGGAGCTCACATGAAAGATTGGGGCAATTTGGAGTTCAAAGATTTAGCCGATCAACTACATCTATTATGCGTGTCTCTATTGAATTGATTTTTGATTAATTCTATCTGAAAGTACGCACAACAATGAATATATACTACATGAGTACAATGGTAATAAGATATACGGATGTGGTTACGGCATAAGACCAGAATTTAAGTGGTAACCCGGCTTGTTGTAGCAATGAAAGAGCCATGGTAATAATAATTCCATGTCTCCGTTCTGCAAAACCTGATGTGTGAGGCGGATTTGTGTAGTGAGAAATACCATGTGAGCTTAAAAATATTGCTAAGCCAACATACTCACCACCATTATCCGGGAACAAGGCCGTAAGTGGCTGCTGACATTGCTTCTCAACTAGTTGCTTAAAGTGTGGGAAAATAGTAGCTACGTATGAATTCCTTCGTAAAGAATAGAGCTATATGTACTTTGTAAAATGGTTGATAAATGTGACGCAGGACCGAAAGTTATCATGAGAAAGTTCTGTTCGACCCTAAATATCCGAGAATACAAATTTCAATGGACGAGTACTAGTAATAGATGATTCACCAAATATTAATTTATGCTTTTATTACATGAACAAGAAGGACAAATCGTACTAACAGTAGGTACTAAACTAGGCGACAACTACTTTGCCTTTCTTAATAAAATAAAAGATAGTACTTGAGAAGAAGGGTGGCCTAATCGATTATGCCACACGTTATTTAAAACCTCTGAATGCAATTGAGGTAGTCTAGGCTGGTGCAAGCAACATAAATCGTTATGGCTTGGTCCCCGAAGTAGAGGTGCCCCGTGTTTCGATTGATAAAATGATTGTATGAAAGAATGTGATCGATTGAAATATTGATTGTTTGATTGATATTATAATCTGAATTGTTTTGCTTACAATTTACAAGAGATATATACACTGATAATGTAACAGCTAATTCCTAAATGGGTAGGCTCAAAAATTAAATGTCTCGTTCATATTGATTATAAACGTTCCATATTAATTGATTTCGTTGCGAGATTTTGACCTCTATATGAGACGTTTTTCAAAGACTGCATTCGATTTTAGAACAAACCATAACCTTTAAAATATTACGACGATTATCAAATAATGATAATCTAAAATATAGCATTTTTCACACGACCATTACATAATGGTTTACAATAATATTACACATCAACATAAGTCTTCGAATGCAGTTTTTAAACAATATTATACAAGCATGGACTCCAAATCTTGTCCTTAATTTAGTATGCAACAGCGGAAGCTCTTAATAATCACCTGAGAATAAACATGCTTAAAACGTCAACAAAATTGTTGGTGAGTTATAGGTTTAACCTACATATTATCAAATCATAATAATAGACCACAAGATTTCATTTTTATAACACATCTCATATCAGGCATTTCGCAAACTGCATAGAGATAAAAATCATTCATATGTTGAACACCTGGTAACCGACCTTAACAAGATGCATATAGAATATCCCCATCATTCCGGGACTCTCATCGGATATGATAAATCGAAGTACTAAAGCATCCGTAACTCGGATGAGGCTTGTTAGGCCAAATAGATCTATCTTTAGGATTCGCGTCAATTAGGGGCCATTTCCCTAATTCTTAGGCTACCAAGCTAAAAAGGGGTATATTTGGTTCGATAATCCAACATAGAAAGTATTTTCGATTACTTGTGTCTATTTTGTAAAACATTTATAGAATCGCAAGTATTCTCATCCCAAAAAATATATATATATATATATATTTTAAAAGTGGGGACTATAACTCACTTTCACAGATTTTTACTTCGTCGGGAAGTAAGACTTGGCCACTGGTCGATTCACGAACCTATAACAAATATGTACATATATATATCAAAGTATGTTCAAAATATATTTACAACATTTTTAATACGTTTTAATGTTTTAAGTTTATTAAGTCAGCTGTCCTCGTTAGTAACCTACAACTAGTTGTTCATAGTTAGATGTACAGAAATAAATCGATATATATTATCTTGGATCAATCCACGACCCAGTGTATACACGTCTCAGGCTAGATCACAACTCAAAGTATATATATTTTTGGAATCAACCTCAACCCTGTATAGCTAACTCCAACATTACTTCATATAGAGTGTCTATGGTTGTTCCAAATAATATATATACATGGGTCGATATGATATGTCAAAACATTTGCATACGTGTCTATGGTATCCCAAGATTACATAATATATTAGAATACATGTAATACAATATAAGTTAGCTAGGATATGATTAATATAGATTTGTTACCAATTTTCACGTAGCTACAACAAGAAAAAATTATCCAATCTTGTTTTACCCATAACTTCTTCGTTTTAAATCCGTTTTGAGTGTTTCAAGTTGCTATGGTTTCATATTGAACTTAAGTTTATGAATCTAAACAGAAAAAGTATAAGTTTATAGTCGGAAATATAGGTTACAAGTCGTTTTTATAAAGGTAGTCATTTCAGTCGAAAGAACGACGTCTAGATGACCATTTTGGAAAACATACTTCTACTTTGAGTTTAACCATGATTTTTGGATATACTTTCATGTTAATAAGAAAAATTATTTTCCCAGAAGAACAACTTTTAAATCAAAGTTTATCATAGTTTTTAATTAACTAACCCAAAACAACCCGCAGTGTTACTACGACGGTGTATATCCGGTTTTACGGTGTTTTTCATGTTTCCCGGTTTTAAATCATTAAGTTAGCATATCATATAGATATAGAACATGTGTTTAGTTAATTTTAAAAGTCAAGTTAGAAGGATTATGTAGCGACCCAACCAAATCATGTTTGACGGCGCCGACTACTTCGGTCCCGTTGCGTGGTCATAAGTCTTTATTATGACGTTTGACCAAAATATGTCGCATTCATTTCATAAGTAAAGGGATGTTTCAAGTTTACACATGTAGTTCAAAAGATTAGTTACAATACAAAGTTTAACGTACGAATGAAACCTATGCGACACAATTTAAAATAGTCAAAAGACGCTCCAACTATGCATGCATACTCGACATCCAAGCAAGTATCAAAAAGAGTGCGGAAGCATGTATCAAGTAGCTTTCAAGGACCTGAGAAAACATATAGAAAACTGTCAACGAAAACGTTGGTGAAATCATAGGTGTTTTAGTAAACGTTGCATTTGAACCACAAGATTTAATATAATATGATTATCAAAATCATTTGCATTCCAAAGTTGTTATTTGTTTCGCGGGCACCCAATTATCAAACTTAACTGTTTTGCACCCTTTGCGTAGTGTTAGAACATACACTAGACCCGAAAATATATTTCATCCGCTAACGATAGCGAACCGTCTGAATGAGGCTCGTCAAGCCCATGTGATCACATAATATAAGTTCACGTTTACACCCTGCAAGTGTAACTAATGATAATTGAATTGAGGATTTTCGTTCAAACCCGTACGTGGAATGTTCGTTTTCGTACTTGTGTTCAATGTATAAAAGTATGATACGTATATGTTTCTCATCCCATAGTTTAAAGCATAAAAGTTGTTTGAAAGATGGGACTATGATCTCACCTTGAGTGCACGTATGAAAAGTACTTCACAAAGTAACGTGTGCGAAAGATAGTACTAGTCTTGACCTAAACAAATAGGTCGTATCAATAACGGTAAACACGATAGGTCAAAGATGTTCAATTAGTCCTATGGCTCGTTACGACTCGATTATGTAGCATGTGAAATCAAATTGTCAAGTTTCATGCAAGATACAAGTATAGAAACAAGTTAGGAAGGTTGCATAATCATTTGGTTAAGTTTGACAAAAAGTCAAACTTTGGTCGGTCAAAGTCAACGAAAAAGTCAATGTAGTGACCCGAACTTTTCCATGTTTATATATATTAATTGAGATTGATATTTACATGATTAAATGTTTCCAACATGTTAAGCAATCAAACTTGTTAAGACTTGATTAATTGAAATATGTTTCATATAGACAATTAACCACCCAAGTTGACCGGCGATTCACGAACGTTAAAACTTGTAAAAACGACATGACGATATATATATGGATATACATATGGTTAACATGAGATTATGATAAGTAAGTATCTCCATAAGTATATTAACAATGAGTTATATACATATAAACAAGACTACTAACTTAAGGATTTCGAAACGAGACATATATGTAACGATTATCGTTGTAACGACATTTAAATGTATATATATCATATTAAGATATATTAATATATCATAATATCATGATAATATAATAATTTAACATCTCATTAGATATAATAAACAATGGGTTAACAACATTAATTGAGATCGTTAACTTAAAGGTTTCAAAACAACACTTACATGTAACGACTAACGATGACTTAACGACTCAGTTAAAATGTATATACATGTAGTGTATTTAGATGTATTAAAATACTTTTGGAAGACTTCAAGACATATATCAAAACACTCATACTTAACGAAAATGGTTACAGTTACTTTTCCATTCTTTTCTTTCATCAAGAATTCTAGTCGTATTCTTACCCGTATTATACACAGCTTCAAAACGTACTTACTATGAGTATATACCAATAGGAACTAGCATGGGATTCCACTCTTGATTATGTCATGTATGACTAATCAATTTTAACTTCTACCATGAGCTAGTCAACTAACTAGAACTCCTTTTAACCCCACTCACCACTCACCAATTACCACTCATCATTCACTCCATTTCACTTCCAATTCTCTTTCTAATTCTCTCTCAACACACACACACACTATTATGAACGTATTTTTCCAGTAGTTAATCATCATCTTCATCAAAAATCACTTCAAGAATCAAGCTATAATCATCATAGGAAGAACACTTCAAGAACACTTCAAAAATCCCTTCAAGTTTACTAATTTACTTCCAAGCTTTCTAATCCATTCCAAGTAATTATCTAAGATCAAGAAACCTTTGTTATATATAGTAGGTTATCTTTCTTATTCAAGGTAATATTCATATTCAAACTTTGATTCAATTTCTATAACTATAAACTATCTTAATTCGAGTAAAAATCTTACTTGAACTTGTTTTTGTGTCATGATCCTACTTCAAGAACTTTCAAGCCATCCAAGATCCTTTGAAGCTAGATCATTTCTTGTCACTTCCAGTAGGTTTACCTACTAAACTTGAGGTAGTAATGATGTTCATAACATCATTCGATTCATATGTATAAAACTATCTTATTCGAAGGTTTAAACTCGTAATCACTAGAACATAGTTTAGTTAATTCTAAACTTGTTCGCAAACAAAAGTTAATCCTTCTAACTTGACTTTTAAAATTAACTACACACATGTTCTATATCTATATGATATGCTAACTTAATGATTTAAAACCTGGAAACACGAAAAACACCGTAAAACCGAATTTATGCCGTCGTAGTAACACCGCGGGCTGTTTTGGGTTAGTTAACTAAAAACTATGATAAACTTTGATTTAAAAGTTGTCATTCTGAGAAAATGATTTTTATTATGAACATGAAACTATATCCAAAAATTATGGTTAAACTCAAAGTGGAAGTATGTTTTCTAAAATGGTCATCTAGACGTCGTTCTTTCGACTGAAATGACTACCTTTACAAAAATGACTTGTAACTTATTTTTCCGACTATAAACCTATACTTTTCTGTTTAGATTCATAAAATAGAGTTCAATATGAAACCATAGCAATTTGATTCACTCAAAACGGATTTAAAATGAAGAAGTTATGGGTAAAACAAGATTGGATAATTTTTCTCATTTTAGCTACGTGAAAATTGGTAACAAATCTATTCCAACCATAACTTAATCAACTTGTATTGTATATTATGTAATCTTGAGATACCATAGACACGTATACAATGTTTCGACCTATCATGTCGACACATCTATATATATTTCGGAACAACCATAGACACTCTATATGTGAATGTTGGAGTTAGCTATACAGGGTTGAGGTTGATTCCAAAATATATATAGTTTGAGTTGTGATCAATACTGAGATACGTATACATTGGGTCGTGGATTGATTCAAGATAATATTTATCGATTTATTTCTGTACATCTAACTGTGGACAACTAGTTGTAGGTTACTAACGAGGACAGCTGACTTAATAAACTTAAAACATCAAAATATATTAAAAGTGTTGTAAATATATTTTAAACATACTTTGATATATATATATATATATATATATATATATATATATATATATATATATATATATATATATATATATATATATATATATATATATATATATATTGTTATAGGTTCGTGAATCAACCAGTGGCCAAGTCTTACTTCCCGACGAAGTAAAAATCTGTGAAAGTGAGTTATAGTCCCACTTTTAAAATCTAATATTTTTGGGATGAGAATACATGCAGGTTTTATAAATGATTTACAAAATAGACACAAGTACGTGAAACTACATTCTATGGTTGAATTATCGAAATCGAATATGCCCCTCTTTATTAAGTCTGGTAATCTAAGAATTAGGGAACAGACACCCTAATTGACGCGAATCCTAAAGATAGATCTATTGGGCCTAACAAACCCCATCCAAAATACCGGATGCTTTAGTACTTCGAAATTTATATCATATCCGAAGGGTGTCCTGGAATGATGGGGATATTCTTATATATATGCATCTTGTTAATGTCGGTTACCAGGTGTTCACCATATGAATGATTTTTATCTCTATGTATGGGATGTGTATTGAAATATGAAATCTTGTGGTCTATTGTTACGATTTAATATATATAGGTTAAACCTATAACTCACCAACATTTTTGTTGACGTTTAAAGCATGTTTATTCTCAGGTGAATACTAAGAGCTTCCGATGTTGCATACTAAAATAAGGACAAGATTTGGAGTCCATGTTTGTATGATATTGTGTAAAAACTGCATTCAAGAAACTGATTTCGATGTAACATATTTGTATTGTAAACCATTATGTAATGTTCGTGAGTAAACAGGATATTTTAGATTATCATTATTTGATAATGTACGTAAAGCTTTTTAAACCTTTATTTATGAAATAAAGGTTATGGTTTGTTTTATAAATGAATGCAGTCTTTGAAAAACGTCTCATATAGAGGTCAAAACCTCGCAACGAAATCAATTAATATGGAACGTTTTTAATCAATAAGAACGGGACATTTCAGTTGGTATCCGAGCGTTGGTCTTAGAGAACCAGAATTTTGCATTAGTGTGTCTTATCGAGTTTGTTAGGATGCATTAGTGAGTCTGGACTTCGACCGTGTTTACTTGAAAAATGATTGCTTAACAAATTTTGTTGGAAACTATATATTTTTAACATGTGAATATTATGTGATATATTAATCTCTTAACGCGTTTGATATTATGTGATAGATGTCTACCTCTAGAACAAGTCCCATTGACTCACCTAATAATAATGAAGAGTCAAATGTAAATTGGAATGATTCGTGGACTGATTCACAAGTTCCCGAAGAGGAACCGGAAGAAGAGTCGGAACCAGAAGAAGAATCGGAACCGGAAGAAGAATCGGAACCGGATGAAGAAATAGAACCGGTGGGGGAAATAATAAAACGGTTAAGTAAAAGAAAATCCTCAACCAACCGACCAAGGTTAATTATGGTCAATGGTGTTTCCGCTAAGGAAGCAAAATATTGGGAGGATTACCAATTCTCCGATGAATCGGATTCTGACGAGAATTCCGATGATGTTATAGAAATTACCCCAACTGAATTTAAAAAGGCAAAAGAAAATAATAAGGGAAATGGCATAAAAATAGAGAAATCTAATTCCAACCCCGATGAACTTTATATGTATCGTCAACCCCCGAAGTCCTTAAGTTGTAACAATGACCCGGGAACCTCTAAACCACCAGGTTTTTCTAAACCAATGTGGAAAACGACGGCTCGTATTAGGGGAACATCATATATCCCTAAAAACTTGGCAAAACGAACCAAAACCGAAGAAGAAGAAACAAGCGAGTCGGAATAAGATAGTTGTATTCGTGTGGTGTAATATATGTAATATAGTGTGCTTATGCTTTATGATATATGTAAAAATTGCTTGTATTAATAAGTATTTTTTTTATGAATCTAACTCTTGTCTATTTTACAGTATAAAAACACAAAATGGATAGACAACCCAATATTTTAAGAGACCTACCCGGAGACATGATTGATGAAATCTTGTCTAGAGTCGGTCAGAATTCTTCGGCACAACTATTTAAGGCGAGATCAGTTTGTAAGACATTCGAAGAACGTTCCAAGAATGCCTTGGTTTATAAAAGGCTTTCGTTCGAAAGATGGGGGATATCACATTGGGAAATCCATAAGTTACGATGTGTTTACTTTGATGCATATATTGCGGGGAACCCAAATGCTATTTTACGCAATGGGTTAAGAAATTATTTTGACTCAATATATCCGAATATTGGACTTCGTGATTTAGAAAAAGCGGCTAACATGCAACATAAAGAAGCATGTTATGCTTACGGATTAGTAATGTTCGCTTCTCACCAAAGTGAGAACAAGAACATCGGCCTACAACTATTAAACAAAACGTTCCCACAAGTGATGGATTCGGTAATTCGGGTAAGAAATGAGGTTTTTAGATTGTTACGGGACTGTTGGACATTACGTAACCCTCGTCCCTTTGACGACGTTACAACACGCTGTCTTATCAATGGCCATAACGGTTATGTTCCACAAGACCAAGGATGGGAAGTAGTCCTAGTAAAACCAGAATGCATGACTTGTTTTTGGACGTATGAATTACGTGTCTTTATTGCCTTTGCTGAACGACTTGTGTACTAGCTAGAATTATCTTCACAACTATCTTGTATCAAAGTTATTGTGTGCTATATTTCATGCTTTATGTAAAATAAGCGGTATTGTAAGTTTGTAAAATATTATATAAAAGTTTGAACGCGAAATATTATTATAATTAGTTTTTCATATAGAATTGTAGTAGTTGAATTGTATATTAGCTACTAAGTATGAACTTAACGGGTAGGTACTACCCGAATTTAAACTTATAAAAAGCTAATATGAAGAAAAAGCTTTTATAAATGAGTTCATATTATGCTACGAAATACTATTAACTACTCTTAATATTCTGTATGATTAACTTGTTCCATTTGACTATTTTGAAGGAAATGGCACCGACTACTCGACACACCGTGAATATGAATGAAGAGGAATTCCGTACTTTTCTAGCTTCAAACATAGCCGCAGTACAGGCTGCGCTACATACCAACAATAACCTTGGATCTAGCAGTACAGGAAATCGTGTAGGATGCACCTACAAAGAATTCACTGCCTGCAAACCTTTGGAATTTGATGGAACCGAAGGACCGATCGGATTGAAACGGTGGACCGAGAAGGTCGAATAGGTGTTTGCCATAAGTAAGTGTACTGAAGAGGACAAAGTAAAGTACGCTACGCATACCTTCACAGGTTCTGCGTTAACATGGTGGAATTCCTATCTAGAGCAAGTGGGACAAGACGATGCGTACGCACTACCGTGGTCAGCATTCAAGCACTTGATGAATGAGAAGTACCGTCCCAGAACCGAGGTCAATAAGCTCAAGACAGAACTTAGAGGGTTACGAACCCAAGGATTTGATATTACCACGTACGAAAGACGATTCACAGAATTGTGCCTATTGTGTCCGGGAGCATTCGAAGATGAGGAAGAGAAGATCGACGCGTTTGTGAAAGGATTACCGGAAAGAATCCAAGAAGATATAAGTTCACACGAGCCCGCCTCCATACAACAGGCATGTAGAATGGCTCACAAACTAGTGAACCAGATTGAAGAAAGAATTAAAGAACAGACTGCTGAAGAGGCCAATGTGAAGCAAGTCAAAAGAAAGTGGGAGGAAAACGGTGATAAGAATCACCAATACAACAACAACAGCAATTACAACAATAATCGCAACAATTATCCCAACAATCGCAACATCAATCGCAACTACAACAAACGGCCCAACAACAACAACAACAACAACAACAACAGCAACTACAATAATCATCCCAACAACAATAATAACCGCAACAACAACAACAATCATAAGCAGCTATGCCAAAGGTGTGAAAAGTATCACTCGGGGTTCTGCACCAAATTTTGCAACAAGTGTAAAAGAAACGGTCATAGCGCAGCTAAGTGTGAGGTCTACGGACCAGGGGTTAATAATACGAAAGGAACAAATGGTGTCGGAACGAGTAATGGCGGAGCAAGTAGTGTCAGAGCAAGTTATGCCAATGTAGTTTGTTATAAATGTGGAAAACCGGGCCACATTATTAGAAATTGCCCGAACCAGGAGAACACGAATGGACAAGGCCGCGGAAGAGTTTTCAATATTAATGCGGCAGAGGCACAGGAAGACCCGGAGCTTGTTACGGGTACGTTTCTTATTGACAATAAATCTGCTTACGTTTTATTTGATTCGGGTGCGGATAGAAGCTATATGAGTAGAGATTTTTGTGCTAAATTAAGTTGTCCATTGACGCCTTTGGATAGTAAATTTTTACTCGAATTAGCAAATGGTAAATTAATTTCAGCAGATAATATATGTCGGAATCGAGAAATTAAACTGGTTAGCGAAACATTTAAGATTGACTTGATACCAGTAGAGTTAGGGAGTTTTGATGTGATAATCGGTATGGACTGGTTGAAAGAAGTGAAAGCAGAGATCGTTTGTTACAAAAATGCAATTCGCATTATACGAGAAAAAGGAAAACCCTTAATGGTGTACGGAGAAAAGGGCAACACGAAGCTACATCTTATTAGTAATTTGAAGGCACAAAAACTAATAAGAAAAGGTTGCTATGCTGTTCTAGCACACGTCGAGAAAGTACAAACTGAAGAAAAGAGCATCAATGATGTTCCCGTCGCAAAAGAATTTCCCGATGTATTTCCAAAAGAATTACCGGGATTACCCCCACATCGATCCGTTGAATTTCAAATAGATCTTGTACCAGGAGCTGCACCAATAGCTCGTGCTCCTTACAGACTCGCACCCAGCGATATGAAAGAACTGCAAAGCCAATTACAAGAACTTTTAGAGCATGGTTTCATTCGACCAAGCACATCACCGTGGGGAGCTCCTGTTTTGTTTGTCAAGAAGAAAGATGGTACATTCAGGTTGTGTATCGACTACCGAGAGTTGAACAAACTTACCATCAAGAACCGCTACCCACTACCGAGAATCGACGACTTATTTGATCAACTACAAGGCTCGTCTGTTTATTCAAAGATTGACTTACGTTCCGGGTATCATCAAATGCGGGTGAAAGAAGATGATATTCCAAAGACTACTTTCAGAACACGTTACGGTCATTACGAGTTTATGGTCATGCCATTTGGTTTAACTAATGCACCAGCTGTGTTCATGGACCTTATGAACCGAGTGTGTGGACCATACCTTGACAAGTTTGTCATTGTTTTTATTGATGACATACTTATTTACTCAAAGAATGACCAAGAACACGGTGAACATTTGAGAAAGGTGTTAGAAGTATTGAGGAAGGAAGAATTGTACGCTAAATTTTCAAAGTGTGCATTTTGGTTGGAAGAAGTTCAATTCCTCGGTCACATAGTGAACAAAAAAGGTATTAAGGTGGATCCGGCAAAGATAGAAACTGTTGAAAAGTGGGAAACCCCGAAAACTCCGAAACACATACACTAGTTTTTAGGACTAGCTGGTTACTACAGAAGGTTCATCCAAGACTTTTCCAGAATAGCAAAACCCTTGACTGCATTAACGCATAAAGGGAAGAAATTTGAATGGAAGGATGAACAAGAGAAAGCGTTTCAGTTATTGAAGAAAAAGCTAACTACGGCACCTATATTGTCATTGCCTGAAGGGAATGATGATTTTGTGATTTATTGTGACGCATCAAAGCAAGGTCTCGGTTTTGTATTAATGCAACGAACGAAGGTGATTGCTTATGCATCTAGACAATTGAAGATTCACGAGCAAAATTATACGACGCATGATTTGGAATTAGGCGCGGTTGTTTTTGCATTAAAGACTTGGAGGCACTACTTATATGGGGTCAAAAGTATTATATATACCGACCACAAAAGTCTTCAACACATATTTAATCAGAAACAACTGAATATGAGGCAGCGTAGGTGGATTGAATTGTTGAATGATTACGACTTTGAGATTCGTTACCACCCGGGAAAGGCAAATGTGGTAGCCGATGCCTTGAGCAGGAAGGACAGAGAACCCATTCGAGTAAAATCTATGAATATAATGATTCATAATAACCTTACTACTCAAATAAAGGAGGCGCAACAAGGAGTTTTAAAAGAAGGAAATTTAAAGGATGAAATACCCAAAGGATCGGAGCAGCACCTTAATATTCGGGAAGACGGAATCCGGTATAGGGCTGAAAGGATTTGGGTACCAAAATTTAGAGATATGAGAGAAATGGTACTTAGAGAAGCTCATAAAACCAGATACTCAATACATCCTGGAACGGGGAAGATGTACAAGGATCTCAAGAAACATTTTTGGTGGCCGGGTATGAAAGCCGATGTTGCTAAATACGTAGGAGAATGTTTGACGTGTTCTAAGGTCAAAGCTGAGCATCAGAAACCATCAGGTCTACTTCAACAACCCGAAATCCCAGAATGGAAATGGGAAAACATTACCATGGATTTCATCACTAAATTGCCAAGGACTGCAAGTGGTTTTGATACTATTTGGGTAATAGTTGATCGTCTCACCAAATCAGCACACTTCCTGCCAATAAGAGAAGATGATAAGATGGAGAAGTTAGCATGACTGTATTTGAAGGAAGTCGTCTCCAGACATGGAATACCAATCTCTATTATCTCTGATAGGGATGGCAGATTTATTTCAAGATTCTGGCAGACATTACAGCAAGCATTAGGAACTCGTCTAGACATGAGTACTGCCTATCATCCACAAACTGATGGGCAGAGCGAAAGGACGATACAAACACTTGAAGACATGCTACGAGCATGTGTTATTGATTTCGAAAACAGTTGGGATCGACATCTACCGTTAGCAGAATTTTCCTACAACAACAGCTACCATTCAAGCATTGAGATGGCACCGTTTGAAGCACTTTATGGTAGAAAGTGCAGGTCTCCTATTTGTTGGAGTGAAGTGGGGGATAGACAGATTACGGGTCCAGAGATTATACAAGAAACTACCGAGAAGATCATCCAAATTCAACAACGGTTGAAAACCGCCCAAAGTCGACCAAAGAGCTACGCTGACATTAAAAGAAAAGATATAGAATTTGAAATTGGAGAGATGGTCATGCTTAAAGTTGCACCTTGGAAAGGCGTTGTTCGATTTGGTAAACGAGGGAAATTAAATCCAAGGTATATTGGACCATTCAAGATTATTGATCGTGTCGGACCAGTAGCTTACCGACTTGAGTTACCTCAACAACTCGCGGCTGTACATAACACTTTCCACGTCTCGAATTTGAAGAAATGTTTTGCTAAATAAGATCTCACTATTCCGTTAGATGAAATCCAAATCAACGAAAAATTCCAATTCATCGAAGAACCCGTCGAAATAATGGATCGTGAGGTTAAAAGACTTAAGCAAAACAAGATACCAATTGTTAAGGTTCGATGGAATGCTCCTAGAGGACCCGAGTTCACCTGGGAGCATGAAGATCAGATGAAGAAGAAATACCCACATCTATTTCCAGAAGATTCGTCAACACCTTCAACAGCTTAAAATTTCGGGACGAAATTTATTTAACGGGTAGGTACTGTAGTGACCTGAACTTTTCCATGTTTATATATATTAATTGAGATTGATATTTACATGATTAAATGTTTCCAACATGTTAAGCAATCAAACTTGTTAAGACTTGATTAATTGAAATATGTTTCATATAGACAATTAACCACCCAAGTTGACCGGCGATTCACGAACGTTAAAACTTGTAAAAACAACATGACGATATATATATATGGATATACATATGGTTAACATGAGATTATGATAAGTAAGTATCTCCATAAGTATATTAACAATGAGTTATATACATATAAACAAGACTACTAACTTAAGGATTTCGAAACGAGACATATATGTAACGATTATCGTTGTAACGACATTTAAATGTATATATATCATATTAAGATATATTAACATATCATAATATCATGATAATATAATAATTTAACATCTCATTATATATACTAAATAATGGGTTAATTGAGATCGTTAACTTAAAGGTTTCAAAACAACACTTACATGTAACGACTAACGATGACTTAACGACTCAGTTAAAATGTATATACATGTAGTGTATTTAGATGTATTAAAATACTTTTGGAAGACTTCAAGACATATATCAAAACACTCATACTTAACGAAAATGGTTACAGTTACTTTTCCATTCTTTTCTTTCATCAAGAATTCTAGTCGTATTCTTACTCGTATTATACACAGCTTCAAAACGTACTTACTATGAGTATATACCAATAGGAACTAGCATGGGATTCCACTCTTGATTATGTCATGTATGACTAATCAATTTTAACTTCTACCATGAGCTAGTCAACTAACTAGAACTCCTTTTAACCCCACTCACCAATTACCACTCATCATTCACTCCATTTCACTTCCAATTCTCTTTCTAATTCTCTCTCAACACACACACACACACACACTATTATGAACGTATTTTTCCAGTAGTTAATCATCATCTTCATCAAAAATCACTTCAAGAATCAAGCTATAATCATCATAGGAAGAACACTTCAAGAACACTTCAAAAATCCATTCAAGTTTACTAATTTACTTCCAAGCTTTCTAATCCATTCCAAGTAATCATCTAATATCAAGAAACCTTTGTTATATATAGTAGGTTATCTTTCTTATTCAAGGTAATATTCATATTCAAACTTTGATTCAATTTCTATAACTATAAACTATCTTAATTCGAGTAAAAATCTTACTTGAACTTGTTTTTGTGTCATGATCCTACTTCAAGAACTTTCAAGCCATCCAAGATCCTTTGAAGCTAGATCATTTCTTGTCACTTCCAGTAGGTTTACCTACTAAACTTGAGGTAGTAATAATGTTCATAACATCATTCGATTCATATATATAAAACTATCTTATTCGAAGGTTTAAACTCGTAATCACTAGAACATAGTTTAGTTAATTCTAAACTTGTTCGCAAACAAAAGTTAATCCTTCTAACTTGACTTTTAAAATTAACTACACACATGTTCTATATCTATATGATATGCTAACTTAATGATTTAAAACCTGGAAACACGAAAAACACCGTAAAACCGGATTTACGCCGTCGTAGTAACACCGCGGGCTGTTTTGGGTTAGTTAATTAAAAACTATGATAAACTTTGATTTAAAAGTTGTTATTCTGAGAAAATTATTTTTATTATGAACATGAAACTATATCCAAAAATTATGGTTAAACTCAAAGTGGAAGTATGTTTTCTAAAATGGTCATCTAGACGTCGTTCTTTCGACTGAAATGACTACCTTTACAAAAACGACTTGTAACTTATTTTTCCGACTATAAACCTATACTTTTATGTTTAGATTCATAAAATAGAGTTCAATATGAAACCATAGCAATTTGATTCACTCAAAACGGATTTAAAATGAAAAGGTTATGGGTAAAACAAGATTGGATAATTTTTCTCATTTTAGCTTCGTGAAAATTGGTAACAAATCTATTCCAACCATAACTTAATCAACTTGTATTGTATATTATGTAATCTTGAGATACCATAGACACGTATACAATGTTTCGACCTATCATATCGACACATCTATATATATTTCGGAACAACCATAGACACTCTATATGTGAATGTTGGAGTTAGCTATACAGGGTTGAGGTTGATTCCAAAATATATATAGTTTGAGTTGTGATCAATACTGAGATACGTATACACTGGGTCGTGGATTGATTCAAGATAATATTTATTGATTTATTTCTGTACATCTAACTGTGGACAACTAGTTGTAGGTTACTAACGAGGACAGCTGACTTAATAAACTTAAAACATCAAAATATATTAAAAGTGTTGTAAATATATTTTAAACATACTTTGATATATATATATATATATATTGTTATAGGTTCGTGAATCAACCAGTGGCCAAGTCTTACTTCCCAACGAAGTAAAAATCTGTGAAAGTGAGTTATAGTCCCACTTTTAAAATCTAATATTTTTGGGATGAGAATACATGCAGGTTTTATAAATGATTTACAAAATAGACACAAGTACGTGAAACTACATTCTATGGTTGAATTATCGAAATCGAATATGCCCCTCTTTATTAATTCTGGTAATCTAAGAATTAAGGAACAGACACCCTAATCGACGCGAATCCTAAAGATAGATCTATTGGGCCTAACAAACCCCATCCAAAGTACCGGATGCTTTAGTACTTCGAAATTTATATCATATCCGAAGGGTGTCCCGGAATGATGGGGATATTCTTATATATATGCATCTTGTTAATGTCGGTTAGCAGGTGTTCACCATATGAATGATTTTTATCTCTATGTATGGGATGTGTATTGAAATATGAAATCTTGTGGTCTATTGTTACGATTTGATATATATAGGTTAAACCTATAACTCACCAACATTTTTGTTGACGTTTAAAGTATGTTTATTCTCAGGTGAATACTAAGAGCTTCCGCTGTTGCATACTAAAATAAAGACAAGATTTGAAGTCCATGTTTGTATGATATTGTGTAAAAACTGCATTCAAGAAACTGATTTCGATATAACATATTTGTATTGTAAACCATTATGTAATGGTCGTGAGTAAACAGGATATTTTAGATTATCATTATTTGATAATCTACGTAAAGCTTTTTAAACCTTTATTTATGAAATAAAGGTTATGGTTTGTTTTAAAAATGAATGCGGTCTTTGAAAAGCGTCTCATATAGAGGTCAAAACCTCGCAACGAAATCAATTAATATGGAACGTTTTTAATCAATAAGAACGGGACATTTCAGTCAACACGTTCGGGTCGGGTCCCGAACTATTTTTCTGAGGTTTTTAATCATACATGAGCATGTTAGAACAAGTTACATGTGAATCGGAGGTGCGTAGTATAGCAAACATTATTCAAAAATCGACAAAGTTGGACAGACCACTTTGGCGCGCCGCGCGGGTATATGGCGCGCCGCGCCATTACCTGTGCAGAGAATTCTGGCAGTTTTTAAGTTTTATGCACGAACCTAACTTCAACCAATCACCATTTATGACCCGCAAACAACCAAAGCATGTATCTTATATCATCGGAAAGGTATTTTGACAAGGAAAACAACTAAACACATTTCATCCATCACATTTACTTTTACAACAACCAAAATCACATTCAAAGCTCCTCATTAAATGCACTCAAGTTCATAAATGAAATTCGATGATTCGGCAACCAATTTACATGAATGATATGCCGTTTCGAAGGTGATCAAGCATACAATATAACCTAACACTTACAACTAACATTTCATGTCATTCAAAGCATCAAAAGTTCATTTCAAGTTCATCAAACCCTAACCCAAATCCACCAAAACCAATAATCAAGTTTATGAAGTTTTCTAAAACAACCTACACATCAAATTGAAGCTAGTGCTACTAGTAACACATTTAATACTTGCACTTTACCATAACAACAACATTTAAGCAACCAAATTACCAAATCAAACACACCAAAGTTCATATTCAAGCTAGTTACTTCAAATAACGAAATCGAGCATATAAATCATATAATCATGTTAGACTTGAGCCATAGACACTAATTAACAACTTTATAAGTTAAAAATATCAAGAACACAAAATCTAGTGATTTTAGAATGTTACCCAAACTTGATGAAATCGGTATGGAATCGAAGAGGAAGATGAGAGGATTCCGAATATGCAATTTGTTTAGATGGATGCTTGCTCGATTTGATTTAGATGATGATTCTTGAAATTGGAGAGTTGAGAGAAAATATGGAAGTAGAAGAAGAAAAGGGAAATGAAAAAGAAAAGATGGGGGTGGGGGTGGACTAGTCAAAGGCTAGTCACCTCTTTGGCATTTTGGCGAAACTAGTCCCTCAAGTTCGTTTGCGGGTGCGTGAAATACCTAGACGAGATATTTTTAAAACACGTATTAACCGGAGATGTTATAAACATATAACGGGATTTAAATAGTTAAACGGAAAAGTAAACGGAAAAAAGGCGGGATGTTACATTACCTACTCCTTAAAAGAAATTTCGTCCCGAAATTTAAGTAGGCGTAGTAGTCGTTGTTTCTTCCTCGGGATCTTGCGTTTCCGGAGCCGGGAATAATTGAGGGTATTTCTTTTGCATTTGATCTTGCCTTTCCCAAGTAAACTCGGGTCCCCTTTTGGCGTTCCAACGGACTTTAACAATCGGAATTCGGCTTTGTCTCAATGTCTTAACGGAGGTGTCCACAATTTCAACCGGTTCCTCCACAAAATGAAGTTTGTCATCAATAGTAAGTTCCTCGAGAGGGATGACAATATCGGGTTCGGCAAGACATTTTTTCAAGTTAGATACATGGAAGGTAGGATGAACGGAGTTCAATTGAGGCAGAAGATCTAAACGATAAGCAACGGTTCCAATACGCTCCAAGATTTCGAAAGGACCAATATACCGCGGATTTAGCTTCCCGCGTTTCCCAAAAAAGATTACACCCTTCCAAGGTGCGACTTTTAACATGACGCGGTCACCAACTTGAAATTCAAGGTCGTTGCGTCTTTTGTCGGTATAGCACTTTTGACGACTCCGGGCCGTCCGAAGCCTATCTCGATTTGAACGATCTTCTCGGTGGTTTCGTGAATGAGTTCGGGTTCGGTGATTTGTACGTCGCCTACTTCGGCCCAACAAAGAGGAAAACGGCATTTTCGGCCATATAATGCTTCGAATGGGGCGGCTTTTATACTCGCGTGATAACTATTGTTGTAAGAGAACTCGGCGAGAGGTAAGTGCTTGTCCCAAGCTTTTCCAAAATCAACCACGCAAGCTCGTAACATGTCCTCTAAGGTTTGAATTGTACGTTTGCTTTGTCCATCGGTTTGAGGATGATATGCGGTGCTCATGTCTAAATGCGTTCCCAACGCTTCTTGCAAGGTACGCCAAAATCTAGAAACAAAACGGCCATCTCGGTCGGAGATAATCGATAAAGGTACACCGTGTCGGGCTACGATCTCCTGGATATAAAGTCGTGCAAGTTTCTCCATTTTGTCGGTCTCCTTCATGGCGAGAAAGTGTGCGGATTTGGTGAGACGGTCAACAATAACCCAAATGGTATCATAACCGCCCGTCGTTTTTGGTAGTTTGGTGATAAAATCCATTGTTATTCTTTCCCACTTCCATTGCGGGATTTCGGGTTGTTGAAGTAATTCGGACGGTCTTTGGTGTTCGGCTTTGACTTTGGAACATGTCAAACACTTGGAAACATAAGTAGCTACGTCCCTTTTGATGTTCGGCCACCAATATAGTTGTTTAAGGTCGTGGTACATCTTATTGGCACCGGGGTGAATCGAGTATCGCGACTTATGGGCTTCATCTAAAATAAGGCTTCGTAGGTCCCCATAACTAGGCACCCAAATCCTTCCGGTGAAATATCAGAGTCCGGTCTCTCTAATTTCGAATCGAGAGACGAGAATGTTCAAGAGCTCGTGTGAAACGTTTTCATCCTTGAGAGCCTCATCTTGGGCTACCCGAATTTGACTATTAAGGTTGGTGTGGATGGTGATGTTTAAGGCTCGGACACGAAGAGGCACCGCTCTTTCTTTTCGACTTAAGGCATCGGCTACTACATTTGCCTTCCCGGGATGGTAATGAAGCTCGCAATCGTAATCGTTTAAGGTTTCAATCCACCTTCGTTGTCTCATGTTTAGTTGCTTTTGGTCGAAGATGTGTTGGAGACTTTTGTGATCGGTAAAGATAGTACTCTTGGTTCCATAAAGATAGTGTCTCCACATTTTGAGTGCAAAGACAACGGCTTCGAGTTCGAGATCATGTGTCGTGTAGTTTCGTTCATGAATTTTGAGTTGTCGAGAAGCATAAAAAATGACTTTCGTTCGTTGCATCAACACACACCTAAAACCATGTTTCGAGGTGTCGCAATACACAACAAAATCGTCATTGCCTTCGGGAAGTGACAAGATAGGAGCGGTGGTTAGCTTTGTTTTCAAGATTTGAAATGCGGATTCTTGTTCGGTCGCCCAATTGAATTTCTTTCCCATGTGAGTTAAAGCGGTTAAAGGACGGGCAACCAAAGAGAAATCCTTGATGAATCTACGGTAGTATCTGGCGAGACCCAAGAATTGACGAATGTGAGTAGGAGTAGTGGGAGTCTCCCATTTACTAATGGCTTCGATTTTCATTGGATCGACTTTAATACCTTGGTCACTTACAACATGACCAAGAAATTGAACTTCCTTCAACCAAAATTCACACTTGGAGAATTTGGCATAGAGTCGTTCTTGTCTTAAAAGTTCAAGCACGAGCCGGAGGTGTTCCTCGTGTTCTTCTTCGCTTTTAGAATAAACCAAAATATCATCGATGAACACGATAACGAATTTGTCAAGATACGGTTTGCACACGCGGTTCATAAGATCCGTGAACACCGCCGGTGCGTTAGTGAGACCAAATGGCATTACAAGAAATTCATAACTACCATAACGAGTTCGGAAAGCGGTTTTGGAGACATCTTCCCCCTTAACCCTTAATTGATGATAACCCGAGCGGAGATCGATTTTTGAATATACACAAGACCCTTGTAGTTGATCAAAGAGGTCATCGATGCGAGGAAGAGGTTATCTGATTTTAACCGTCAATTTATTTAGTTCACGATAATCAATGCACATTCGTAGGGATCCGTCTTTCTTTTTAACAAACAAAATCGGAGCACCCCAAGGTGAATGACTAGGTTGGATAAAACCACGATCAAGTAGTTCTTGGATTTGACTTTGCAATTCTTGCATTTCGGATGGAGCGAGTCTATAAGGTGCACGTGCTACGGGTGCGGCCCCCGGAATAAGGTCGATTTGGAATTCAACCGTTCGATGAGGTGGAAGACCCGGCAATTCGTCGGGAAATACATCAGAATAGTCACTAACAATTGGCACATCATCGATGTGCTTCTCATCGGACTCGACTTTCTTAACATGAGCAAGGATCGCAAAACAACCCTTACGGAGTAGTTTTCTAACTTTAATACACGAAACGAGGTTGAGTCCGGTGCAACTCTTATCGCCATAGACGATCAAAGGTTCACCATTCTAGATAGGGATTCGGATTGCGTTAAGATCACAAAGGATGTGAGATTTTGTTTTGGCTAGCCAATTCATACCGATTAATACATAGAAGCTTCCTAGTTCCATGGGTATCAAGTCAATTTCAAACTCATTACCCAAAATGTTTAACGTACACCCCCGGTAATATGTGTCAGCACTCAATAGTTTTCCGTTGGCCACTTCAATGGTATAAGTGGTATCTAGTGGGAGTGGTGGAGTATTAAAAGAATGAGTCAAAGTCTTGGATACAAAACTCTTATCGGCACCCGAATCGAATAAACAAGTAACATAAGTGTTGTTGAGGAGAAACGTACCCGTGACTAATTCATTGTCATCTCGGGCTTCCTCGGTGTTGATGTTGAAAGCTCGGTCGCGTGTGTTGGGGTTGGCTTTCTTCTTCGGACATGCATTTCTAAAATGTCCCGTTTGGCCACATTCATAACAAGTACCCAGTTTTGGTGCATTGGGCACCTTTTGAGCGACGGGGGCGGCACTTCTACAATCGTTGACCACATGACCACCCCTTTGGCACCGGTGGCAAAATAGATTGCTACATTCACCATAGTGGTGCTTGTGGCATTTGTTGCAAAAGGGTTTATTTCCGCCATAACTTTTCTTGGCGTCGGAGGTGTAAGGCTTCTTAGCAAAGTTGTTGTTGCTTGATTGGGAGGGTTCCCACTTTCTTTTGTTGCCGCCCAATTTATCCTCGGCCTTAGGTGCCGGAACTACAATTTCGTCAACCGTTTCGATCAATTGGCGGGCCATGTTCAATGCTTGTTGTAGGTTAGCGGGTTTGGATGACATCACCCCTTGTTTGATGCTCTTTGAAAGACCATACATATAAAGTTCGACCCTTTGAGATTCGGGGTTCACGAGGTTGGGAGACATCAAGGATAGTTCGGCGAATCATTGATTATAGGCCTTGAGATCGTTTCCGACTGCCTCTAAGGTTCTTAGCTCTTGTTCGAGCTTTCGGGTTTCTTCGCGAGGGAAATATTCGATGACCATCTTTTCCCTTAAATCGGCCCAAGAGAGGGCGTGAGCTTCATCGGTACCCACCGATTGTACATAAGTATTCCACCATGTAAGAGCGACACCGGCGAAGGTGTGAGTGGAGTATTTGACCTTGTCTTGGTCCCGACAACCGCTTATGCTAAAGATGGCCTCCGTTTGTTCGAACCATCGAGTAAGAGTAACCGGTCCCCCAATTCCATCAAAAGTGTGAGGTTTGCACCCCATGAAGGATTTGTAGGTGCACCCTTCGTTTGAGTTACCGGCTCCATTGTTGTTGTTGTTGTGGTTGTTGTTATTGTTGGAGGAGTGATCGGCCATGTCCGCTTCCACGGCGGTGGCTATCATTCGTTGTAGAGCTTGTTCGGGAGTCTCATGGCATGGCACACGACGAGGAGGCATTGTTCCTTCAAAACACAAGAATACCATTGATTAGTATTCTTAATAATACTAACCATGATATGGAATAAGGATAGAGAAAAAATTTCCTTGACTCGCCTTAAATTCTTTATGTCATAATGTTGGAATGTTCATATGAGTCACCGTAATATAATCCCGAAAATTATATTACCCTAATTCATATGTGCATTCGACACTAATTCATATAGTCAAGTGGCGCGTCAATTAAATTAAGTAACGTGAGATTAAGGTTGAATAAGAATTTGATGTGATAGACGAGTTCGAGTATAATGCACAAGTAGTCAAGTAATTCCTACTTCAAGTCTATATGCCGGTTGTAGTCTAGACTCACTAATGTACCCTATGACTCGGGGTTGACACCAATGAACTCTAAATCCCTACAACCAATGCTCTGATACCATCTGTAGCGACCCGACCAAATCATGTTTGACGGCGCCGACTACTTCGGTCCCGTTGCGTGGTCATAAGTCTTTATTATGACGTTTGACCAAAATATGTCGCATTCATTTCATAAGTAAAGGGATGTTTCAAGTTTACACATGTAGTTCAAAAGATTAGTTACAATACAAAGTTTAACGTACGAATGAAACCTATGCGACACAATTTAAAATAGTCAAAAGACGCTCCAACTATGCATGCATACTCGACATCCAAGCAAGTATAAAAAAGAGTGCAGAAGCATGTATCAAGTAGCTTTCAAGGACCTGAGAAAACATATAGAAAACTGTCAACGAAAATGTTGGTGAAATCATACGTGTTTTAGTAAACGTTGCATTTGAACCACAAGATTTAATATAATATGATTATCAAAATCATTTGCATTCCAAAGTTGTTATTTGTTTCGCGGGCACCCAATTATCAAACTTAACTGTTTTGCACCCTTTGCGTAGTGTTAGAACATACACTAGACCCGAAAATATATTTCATCCGCTAACGGTAGCGAACTGTCCGAATGAGGCTCGTCAAGCCCATGTGATCACATAATATAAGTTCACGTTTACACCCTGCAAGTGTAACTAATGATAATTGAATTGAGGATTTTCGTTCAAACCCGTACGTGGAATGTTCGTTTTCGTACTTGTGTTCAATGTATAAAAGTATGATACGTATATGTTTCTCATCCCATAGTTTAAAGCATAAAAGTTGTTTAAAAGATGGGACTATGATCTCACCTTGAGTGCACGTATGAAAAGTACTTCACAAAGTAACGTGTGCGAAGGATAGTGCTAGTCTTGACCTAAACAAATAGGTCGTATCAATAACGGTAAACACGATAGGTCAAAGATGTTCAATTAGTCCTATGGCTCGTTACGACTCGATTATGTAGCATGTGAAATCAAATTGTCAAGTTTCATGCAAGATACAAGTATAGAAACAAGTTAGGAAGGTTGCATAATCATTTGGTTAAGTTTGACAAAAAGTCAAACTTTGGTCGGTCAAAGTCAACGAAAAAGTCAACACATTCGGGTCGGGTCCGAACTATTTTTCTGAGGTTTTTAATCATATATGAGCATGTTAGAACAAGTTACATGTGAATCGGAGGTACGTAGCATAGCAAACATTATTCGAAAATCGACAAAGTTGGACAGACCACTTTGGCGCGCCGCGCGGGTATATGGCGCGCCGCGCCATTACCTGTGCAGAGAATTCTGGCAGTTTTTAAGTTTTATGCACGAACCTAACTTCAACCAATCACCATATATGGCCCGCAAACAACCAAAGCATGTATCTTATATCATCGGAAAGGTATTTTGACAAGGAAAACAACTAAACACATTTCATCCATCACATTTACTTTTACAACAACCAAAATCACATTCAAAGCTCCTCATTAAATGCACTCAAGTTCATAAATGAAATTCGATGATTCGGCAACCAATTTACATGAATGATATGCCGTTTCGAAGGTGATCAAGCATACAATATAACCTAACACTTACAACTAACATTTCATGTCATTCAAAGCATCAAAAGTTCATTTCAAGTTCATCAAACCCTAACCCAAATCCACCAAAGCCAATAATCAAGTTTATGAAGTTTTCTAAAACAACCTACACATCAAATTGAAGCTAGTGCTACTAGTAACACATTTAATACTTGCACTTTACCATAACAACAACATTTAAGCAACCAAATTACCAAATCAAACACACCAAAGTTCATATTCAAGCTAGTTACTTCAAATAACGAAATCGAGCATATAAATCATATAATCATGTTAGACTTGAGCCATAGACACTAATTAACAACTTTATAAGTTAAAAACATCAAGAACACAAAATCTAGTGATTTTAGAAAGTTACCCAAACTTGATGAAATCGGTATGGAATCGAAGAGGAAGATGAGAGGATTCCGAATATGCAATTTGTTTAGATGGATGCTTGCTCGATTTGATTTAGATGATGATTCTTGAAATTGGAGAGTTGAGAGAAAATATGGAAGTAGAAGAAGAAAAGGGAAATGAAAAAGAAAAGATGGGGGTGGGGGTTGACTAGTCAAAGGCTAGTCACCTCTTTGGCATTTTGGCGAAACTAGTCCCTCAAGTTCGTTTGCGGGTGCGTGAAATACCTAGACGAGATATTTTTAAAACACGTATTAACCGGAGATGTTATAAACATATAACGGGATTTAAATAGTTAAACGGAAAAGTAAACGGAAAAAAGGCGGGATGTTACAGATTAACTTTTGTTTGTGAACAAGTTTAGAATTAACTAAACTATGTTCTAGTGATTTCAAGTTTAAATCTTCGAATAAGGTAGTTTTATATATATGAATCGAATGATGTTATGAATATCATTACTACCTAAAGTTTAGTAGGTAAACCTACTGGAAGTTACAAGAAATGATCTAGATTCAAAGGATCTTGGATGGCTTGAAAGTTCTTGAAGCAGAATCATGACACGAAAACAAGTTCAAGTAAGATTATCACTCGAATTAAGATAGTTATAGTTATAGGAATTGAATCAAAGTTTGTATATGAGTATTACCTTGATTTAAAATGATATCTTACTGTAAAAAACAAGGATTTCTTGAGGTTGGATGATCACTTTACAAGATTGGAAGTGAGCCAGTAAACTTGGAAGAATTCTTGATTTTATGGAAACATTTAACAAGATCGTTAACCTAAAGGTTTCAAAACAACATTTACATGTAACGACTAACGATGACTTAACGACTCAGTTAAAATGTATATACATGTAGTGTTTTAATATGTATTCATACACTTTTGGAAGACTTCAAGACACTTATAAAAATACTTCTACTTAACAAAAAATGCTTACAATTACATCCTCGTTCAGTTTCATCAACAATTCTACTCGTATGCACCCGTATTCGTACTCGTACAATACACAGCTTTTAGATGTATGTACTATTTATATATACACTCCAATGATCATCTCTTAGCAGCCCATGTGAGTCACCTAACACATGTGGGAACCATCATTCGGCAACTAGCATGAAATATCTCATAAAATTACAAAAATATTAGTAATCATTCATGACTTATTTACATGTAAACAAAATTACACATCCTTTATATCTAATCCATATACCAACGACCAAAAACACCTACAAACACTTTCATTCTTCAATTTTCTTCATCTAAGTGATCTCTCTCAGTTTCTATCTTCATGTTCTAAGTGTTCTTCATAAATTCTACAAGTTCTAACCCCCGAATTCCATTATCATCATATTATGATATATTAATATATCTTAGTATGATATATATACAGTTAAATGTTGTTACAACGATAATCGTTACATATATGCCTCGTTTCGAAATTCTTAAGTTAGTAGTCTTGTTTTACATATGTAGTTCATTGTTAACACACTTAATGATATACTTAATTATCATTTTATCATGTTAAACATAGTGTATCAATATCTTAATTTGATTCATATGTATTTAGTAAGACGTTGTTATAACGATAATCGTTATATATAACGCTTAGAGTTTCTTTATTCAATAAACTCATTTTTATGTATATCACTCATTGTTAATATACTTAGTGAGATACTTACTTATCATAATCTCATGTTAACCCTATATATATCCATATATATATAGCATCATGTAGTTTTTACAAATTTTTAACGTTCGTGAATCGCCGGTCAACTTGGGTGGTCAATTGTCTATATGAAGCACATTTCAAATAATCAAGTCTTAACAAGTTTGATTGCTTAACATATTGAAAACATTTAATCATGTAAATATACCAATTTCATTTAATATATATAAACATGGAAAAGTTTGTGTCACTACAAAAAATACTTTTGGAACCCTCATTACAAAAGAGGAAAGGCTGTAGCCAAGAGTATGCTTGACCCATTAAACTTGGCATCTGGTACACCCTTGTTGCTTTCATCCAAAAAGGGAAATGATGAACTTATAATCTGATCCCAAGAATTCAAATAACCTAAAAAGGTTATTTGACTTAGTTACCTTTTTCTGCTACATTCTAACACTCCCCCTCAAGTTGAATAGTGGGATCTCCAATATTCAACTTGCCGAACTTCACTAAAAAGCCTTCCATTGACAGATTTGGTGAGAATGTCAGCTAGTTGGTCTTCTGATCTTATATATGGTAAATAAATTATTTCTGCATCCAACTTTTCTCTGATAAAGTGTCTATCCACTTCAACATGTTTTGTTCAATCATGTTGAACTGGATTTTCTGAGATGGCGATTGCTGCTTCATTATTGCAGAGGATTCGAATAGCTTCTTTTGGAGGGAATCCTATTTCTGTCAAGAGTTTTTGAATCCATAAAGCTTCCACCACTCCTTTTGCGATTCCTCTAAATTCTGATTCAGCACGTGACAGAGGAACGACCTTTTGTTTCTTACTTTTCCACGCAACTAAGTTTCCTCCAACTATTATGAAGAAACCTGAAGTTGATCGTCTATCTCCTTTTTCTCCCCCCACCTTGCATCCGTATAAATTTGTGCTTCAATGTGCCCATTCTTTTTAAATACAACTCCATTGCCTGCTGTTTTCTTTAAATATCTGATGATCCTCATTACAGCTTCCATATGGTGAACCTGTGGTTGATGCATAAACTGGCTCACAACTCTAACTGCATGTGCTATATCTGGCCAAGTGTGAGCAAGATAAATGAGTTTTCCCACCATCCTTTGGTATTGCCCTTTGTCAGCAAGATCAGCTTCGTCTTCCATATATAACTTTTGGTTTGGAATCATTAGAGTATCAGCTGGTTTGCAATCAATCATACATGTTTCTGCAAGAAAATCAAGAACATACTTCTTTTGACAGATAAATATTCCATGTTGGGATCGTAATACCTCAATCCCCAAAAATACTTAACTCTGCCTAAATCTTTCATTTCAAATTCTTTAAATAAGTTTGTTTTTAAGTTAGAAATTTCCTCTTTATCATTCCCTGTTATTATCATATCATCAACATAAATGATTATGCATGTAATTAAATTTCCTTTTCGTTTAAAAAAGAGAGTATGATCCGAGTTGCTTTGTTTAAAATCATATTTTTTCATAAATAGTGTAAATCTCCCAAACCAAGCCCGTGGCGATTGTTTTAGCCCATATAAAGCCTTTTTAAGTCGACAAACTTTCATGTTTTTAAAGTTGTCGGTGATTCCAGGTGGTGCTTCCATATAGACTTCCTCTTTTAATTCGCCATGGAGAAAAGCATTCTTCACATCAAATTGATGAAGTGGCCAATCTTCATTTGTGGCAATAGAAAAGAGAACTCTAATGGTATCAATCTTTGCAACTGGTGAGAAGGTTTCGGAGTAATCAATCACGTATGTCTGAGTGTACCATTTTGCAACCAGTCGAGCTTTGTATCTTTCAATGGTTCCATCTGGTTTATATTTTATCGTAAAACCCATCCACATCCCACTGGTTTCTTTCCTTGAGGTATGACACATTTTTCCCAAGTGTCATTATCATTTAAAGCTTCCATTTCAACTTCCATTGTTTTTTTCCAGTTTTTTGATTTTAACGCTTGTTCAACAGAAGTTGGAATATTTTCAGAGTAAATAGCGGAATTAAATTTTTGAGCTTCTTTTGACAGATTTTCTTGTGCTATATTAGTCATAGGATATCTAGATCTTTGCGCTTCTTTTTCTGGAGAATATCGTTTTGGTAGGACACCTCTATTAGCTCTTTGAGGTAGGATATATCATTGGGTGGTTTCATCAGAATTTGAGTCACGTTGTTCCTCTTGAGTTTTATGCTCATTGTTCGAGGAGATTTCAGTGGTCTCATGATTTGGTGGGATGGGTTCTGTAGACTCGGGGTTTAGTATTGGTTCGGGGTCTATTGGCACATGGTTTGGTATTGGCTCAGGGTTTGGTATTGGTTCGGGGTCTACTAGTTCAGGGTTTGGTATTGGTTCGGGATCTTGTGTTTGAGGTGGTACCCATGTCATGCAATTAAGAGTGTCATTACCCTCGTTCTCCCTCTCACTCGTGAGTTGGGTATTTTTGTAAAAATATTCAGTTTCAACAAAATCACAGTTCATTGTAGTAAAAACATGATGTCTTTTGGGACTGTAACACCGATATCCTTTTTGGTTTATTCCATAGCCAACCATGACACATTTTTCCGCACATGGATCTAGTTTGGTACACTCATGTTTTAGAATATGGACGAAGACCGAGCACCCAAATATTCGAGATTCAATGCTAAATGAAGTCGGAAGGGTATGGAATTGGGAAAACGTATCTTTAGGGGTTTTTGTGCCCAAAACCTTAGTAGGTAACCGGCTGATAAGATAGGTAGCGGAAGCAAGAGCTTCGAGCCAAAAACTTTTCGGAGCCTTGGATTCAATTAATAAAGCTCTTGTCATTTCTATAAGTAGTCGATTCTTACGTTCGGCAACGCCATTTTGCTCGGGGGTATGAGCACACGAGGTTTGATGAATAATCCCATTATTTTCGCCAAAAGATTTCATTGATGAGTTTACAAACTCACCCCCATTATCGGATCTTAACATTTGTATGTTTTTATTAAATTGGGTTTGAACCATTTTATATGGGTTTCTACTCTATCTGATTTAGGGTTAAGGCTAGAATAGATAATCTCTAAACTTTAGAAATTACATAATCGCCGTAGAATGTTTCTCCGATGAAGTTATGAATCCATACTTCATCGTGTGTCGTTGCTGGTACTTCTTGGTACCTATGGTGCGTATGATGTTGATATCCGAGGTACAAATTGTGATGTTGAGGCGTGTGATGCAGATGTGGTTGTTGGTGGTGGTAATGATCCTGTTGGTGTGGATGATGGTGGTACCGGTTATGCTGCGGGTGTTGCTGCTGGTGTTCGTAACCCTTGCACCATATTCTCCAAAGCCACTACCCGAGCACGAAGCTCGTTGACTTCTTCTATTATACCGGGATGATTGGTGGTTCGGACGATCGGATAAATAAGATTTATAATATGGGATATCAAATAATCATGATGAGATACTCTGGAAATGAGAGAGAAAATAGTATTACGAATAGGTTCGCCGGTAAGTGCTTCAGGTTCTTCGCCAAGAGTTGAATGTAGTGGATGGAAGGGATCACCTTCTTCTTGTCTCCAATGATTAAGTAGGCTACGAACCCATCCCCAATTCATCCAGAATAGGTGATGGCTGATTGGTTGATCCATTCCAGTTATACTTTCTTCAGAGTTCAGGTGAATATCCATATCGGAATAGCTGTCAGAGTTTAAGGAATTTGAACTAGATACGGGATCCATCTTGTATAATTAGGGAGATAATTTTTTTATATGAATTAGATTATAGAATTTAGTTTGGTATTCTTCAATACATAATTTACATATGTATATATAATACCAAATTCCATAAATCACGGAGAAATTTTCGGAAGATGTCAGGAAAAGTTTACAGTAACAGATACGCTAAGATATGAATTTTGTCTATACACTATTCATGCAATCAATGGAGTAAAACGTGTCTAGACTAGGAATGATAAGCAGGTAATTTCCGAAAAAAAATGAAAAGCAAAACTTTTGACATGCAGACACGGTCGAAGTCCAGACTTACTAATGCATCCTAACAACTATCAGTTAGACACACTCATGTAAGACCTGGTTCGCTAGGACCAACGCTCTGATACCAACTGTGACGATTGCTCCAAATCCATATGGACGAACACATCATTCATCGATTTCATTGTGAGGTATTTGACCTCTATATGATACGTTTTATAAACATTGCATTCTTTTGAAAAGGAACACCATAAATGAATATTTAAATCAAAGGTTTTCGACAGCTGATGATTTCTACATATAGACAATCACCGTAAATAATAGTTTACAATAGTACTTCCGTTGGCAATGCAGTCAAAATAAGATACATGGTGATGATTTGGTGAATGCAACGTTTCCTTGAAAAATATGCCATGTAAGACTCCATGCACATAGCTTGTCTAACATATAAGCAAACAGCGGAAGACTTCTAGGGAACCTGAGAATAAACATGCTAACAAGTGTCAACACAAAGGTTGGTGAGTTCATAGTTTTAATATTTCGTATAATCTGTATATAAAGGTGGATCACAAGATTTCGGTTGTTTCATCCAGAAACGTTTATCAAAATATTCTACGAAATTGAGCACCCTGGTAAATAAACTTAACGTATATATAATTTGTACCCTTTGTATAATCATCTTAAAAATGCACGCAAACCAACGTGTACGCTTCTCAAATAGCATACGTCCGTTAAAAGGCTAGTGCTCTAGCTCGGACGGGGATGTCAAGCCCTATGGATCCATATACTACTATTCGCGCCCACCAGTCCATATCCTATGTACTGGCAGCTACTAGTTACCAAAGCTAAGGGATTTTCGGTTTAACTCAGTGTAGAATTTAGTATGTACTTGTGTCTTATTGCGTTTAAAATAAATTGCATGTATTCTCAGCCCAAAAATGTAAAGGGTAAAAGGGATCATATGAAACTCACCTTAGCAGCATATAAAGTCGTTCACCAAAATGTGATCGAAACTCAGATTACCAAATAACCGTAGATCTCAACCTAGAGAACATATGTTGGTCAATAAATGTCTATCAAGCTAGGTCAGGTCATAGTGTATCACGATCCTAATGCTCGATATTGTCATACAAAAGTTATCCAATGTTGTTACAAAAAGTCAATTTTAACAATAGTTCAACAAACGAGACGTACCTTATATAAGGATTCATTTACTCGGCTGGTAACATTTAAAAATCCATTTTATCAATCTTGTAAACAGGTTGTTTAAATCTTAATTGCAGATTCAAAAGCAATTTCAATTATCGTCAATCATAATTCAGTTGATCATATCTTTTAATTCGTTCATCGAAACTATTCGATATCTAAATGAAAAGTCACTGATTTTTCGCCAGCTTTCCAAAAACATGCAAATTATATACTTTTTACCAGTAATATATGTATTTAATTCGTGATTCATTATAAACTGTTTAGCGACGAAATTTAGCATACAAGCATGTATAAATATATATACTCGAGCACTAGACGTGGATACACAATTAATATATAAAAGATAAAATATGAGTGCTTACGTATCAATATTGAGATTCAATATTGTAGGAAAGTACGTAGACGCAACAGAGATGATAAACACTAGTTTGACTCACGAGCAAAACCCTCGAACAATACCCATAACCTCCTTAGTAATAACCCATATTTTCCTTAGCTCTATCCCGCTTGAAAACCCATTTTGAAAGTAACACGCTCATGACCTCGTCGTAGTATTTTATGTATAATACTAATTAATAATAATACTACTAATAATATTAAGATTAATAATAATAATAATAATAATAATAATAATAATAATAATAATAATAATAATAATAATAATAATAATAATAACAATAATAATTATAATAATAATTAAATAACATAAATACGGAGTAATATATGATCAGAAGAGGAAATGTGCCACAAATGAACCAAAACGTCGAAATTTATAGACTTTGGCTTGTCCCCCTTAGCCATGCGATCGCATGGAAGTTGTGAGGGGAAACCATGCGATCACATGGTCCCTTTTTACAGGTCACATTCGTTCGTTTTTATCTTCGTCGACATATTTAAATATTACGTAAATTCGAATATTAAAATTTTAAAAAGTCATATTTATTAAATACTTCAGGGGTATTCTATGTAACTTATAATTAATAATTTCTATCATGTCATTTTCATGTGAATAGTAAATGAATTAATTTAAATTCAACTATTTAAGCTACACGTTGTACGTTGTGCTTTACAAATTGTACATTATTAATTTAACTTCGTTTCTTAAAAAAAATTACAAAAATTATATCATAAAAATAAAATGACTTAATACGTAAAATTTTTAATTTGAAATAGCATCGTTTAATAGTAAATTTTTAATCATTTCGTATATAAATATTATTCGCATGATTCCTTATATATCGAAAACTCTTATATTTATTAAAATATGTATATAATACATGTTATGACGTTCGTGAATCGTTGGACAAACAGGGTGGTCAACCGTTATATATAAAAAAATCATTTTTAAAAGTTTTAAAACTTGTCAAAATTCATTGCTTATCATGTAGAAAATATTAAATCATATAGAGAATTGGTTTAAATAAGTTGAAATTTTTCGGGTCATCACAGTACCTCCCCGTTAAAGAAATTTCGTCCCGAAATTTGAGTGAGGTCGTCATGGTTAACAATAAAAAAAAATTTATGACGAATATGAGTTGATAAATAGAATTTCTATCACCGTTGAATAATATGGATAAAACAATCCAATTACTCGAAGCGTATGAGGGAAGTTATCGTAAAAGAGTGAAATGGAGAATAGAGATGCGTCTTATCTCTTGACGTAGTAACGATTGATTTCTGAAATTTAAAGAATAGAAAATCTTCATAATCTAAATAAGATTTGATTCTTCGATAATTGCGAAAATTAAGATTTCCTTTGATTAAATGCGTAATCTGCCTCGATTGCTATGTCTGATATTTCGCTATAAATTAACCACTTCCGTTTCATTATTTTCACCACTCCTACATCTTCTTCCTTATTTCATACTTCCAAAAGATTGTGAAATGCTTAATCCAGTTCTGATTCTTGATATACTCCTAACTTTTATATCTGTCATTCTTCTTTTTCATCTACCACCAGAGGAAGTTATTTTCTTCTACCATTACCTTGGGGTTATAGTGTTTTTCATTCTCCCGTGTCTTTATATTGCTATACGCATTGATATACACGGTTTGTAATTTCGAGGTTGTTATCGGGCTTTATATTCTCCATTATATTTCGGAGCTTCATGCTTTCGTTTTCTCTTCCTGACCTTAAGTCAAGTGAATAATGGTCCAGAATTCGTAGGTATGGAGTTTTGAATGAACATAGTTAATGTTCTGAGAAGGTAATGGTAATGGCACTATCTTGATTTGTCAAATTACCAGAATATCCGAAAAAGACCGAATCATCAAGAAATATATTTTCTTGATATATTTAGAGATTATATAGAATGAAAGAGTTATGTAACATGGTTCATAATGAGGGTGGGATCTGTGAACCTTTATCACGTTTCATTAGAAACTCGGCATGACTTACTGTAATAGAATCACGTTGATCAAGTGTCATTATATTATATTAACTCATGCTTCAGCTCCCAACACCACTTCAAAAATATTCATATTTTAAACTCGAAGGTTTCAAAATTTAGAAACTAAAATAGTTTCTTTTATGATATTACACAGATATCGCAAGGAGAAAATTGATTTTCGATAAGAATGACTATGGAATTATCTCCAGAAATATGGAGGATATTTATAATGAAAGATACGATGATATCTTAGAATTTCTAATATCAGAGGATGATGAAGAATATTGTCCGCAAGGGTTTAGATTCGGAGGCAAGGTATTCATTAATGGCTTCAGCAGATATTGAATCATTTGGATTCTTTGAAGGCAGGTTTATTCTTTGTGATTTATCCACAGCCTCCTTCATACTTTGCTCAATCCGTTTTCCAGTTCCAAACCTTCTACTTTGCATAGTTTTGAAGTCAAAGTATAGCTTTGAAAGATGTAGAGATCTAAGAATGATGTCACCGGTTGAGAGTTATGGCTTGGATTCTGATCCGTCGATATCAGAATATGTGATTGAATTTGTATGAAATGATTGTGTATCATTGTGAAGATAGTGAGTATAGTTAATGATTTTTGAATCAAAATTGAAGAATGTACAGTGTAACATATTAATTGTGAACTTAAATATTTCTCGAGTAGTACCTACCCGTTAAAGATTTCACAATTAATACTTTGTACAAAAGAATTTTTATTACCGTCTTTATAAAAATATATGTATGTATATTTTCTTCAGATGTAATACAGATTTGATGAGTTAATATCATATTAAGCTCATTTGATTTTTGAATTGAATGAATAATCTCTAAAACATTAAGGATTACATAATCTTCGCGGAGTATTTCACTAATGAAATCAATACTTCATTATTTATTCTTATTCTTCGGTGAAGGATGTTGATGCTCGTGGAATTCTTATGAACTTCATAAGATAAAAATGATGTTTTCTAGAAAGTTTCGAGTACATCGAAGATAAAAGTGTAAAATCAAACATGTAATTGATTAATATACTAAGTTCATTATGAAATAGAATTCATTGAGTTGAAACAGATATTTGTAGTTAACGATGGTTAAGTTGTTAACGAAGGATGTACATCATAGCATATTAGTAATATGAATTAACCGAGTAGTATCTACCCCTTAAAATTCACACGTAATAGCTTAGTACGAAAAGATTCATGATGGTTTTAAAATTTATATATATAAGATATACATATAAATTCTTTAGATGAATTGAGTTATTACTTCATAACTCATTGATACAATATACTCGTTGTTGACTCGTAATGATGTCCACGGTGCTTTCTTGAACTGACAGAGCTTGTGATGTTAGAGGTGCTGCTGATTCTGACGATGTTGATAGCACTGACTGTGCTGGTGAGGCTAAGGGTACTATTGATGTTGTTGGTAAAACAAGTCTAACTTGTATCTTACACCATTCGGATAAGGGTTTCTACTCTATCTGATTTAGGGTTAAGGCTAGAATAAATAATCTCTAAACTTTAGAAATTACATAATCGCCGTAGAATGTTTCTCCGATGAAGTTATGAATCCATACTTCATCGTTTGTCGTTGCTGGTACTTCTTGGAACCTATGGTGCGTATGATGTTGATATCCGAGGTACAAATTGTGATGTTGAGGCGTGTGATGCAGATATGGTAGTTGGTGGTGGTAATGATTATGTTGGTGTGGATGATGGTGGTACCGGTTATGCTGCGGGTGCTGCTGCTGGTGTTCGTAACCCTTGCACCATATTCTCCAAAGCCACTACCCGAGCAGGAAGCTCGTTGACTTCTTCTATTATACCGGGATGATTAGTGGTTTGGACGATCGGATAAATAAGATTTATAATATGGGATAGTATATAATCATGATGAGATACTCTGGAAATGAGAGAGAAAATAGTATTACGAATAGGTTCGCCGGTAAGTGCTTCAGGTTCTTCGCCAAGAGGTGAATGTGGTGGATGGAAGGGATCACCTTCTTCTTGTCTCCAATGATTAAGTAGGCTACAAACTCATCCCCAATTCATCCAGAATAGGTGATGGCTGATTGGTTGATCCATTCCGGTTATACTTTCTTCAGAGTTCAGGTGAATATCCATATCGGAATAGCTGTCAGAGTTTAAGGAATTTGAACTAGATACGGGATCCATCTTGTATAATTAGGGAGATAATTTTTTTTATATGAATTAGATTATAGAATTTAGTTTGGTATTCTTCAATACATAATTTACATATGTATATATAATACCAAATTCCATAAATCACGGAGAAATTTTCGGAATATGTCAGGAAAAGTTTACAGTAACAGATACGCTAAGATATGAATTTTGTCTATACACTATTCATGCAATCAATGCAGTAAAACGTGTCTAGACTAGGAATGATAAGCAGGTAATTTCCGACAAAAAATGAAAAGCAAAACTTTTGACATGCAGACACGGTCGAAGTCCAGACTTACTAATGCATCCTAACAACTATCAGTTAGACACACTCATGCAAGACCTGGTTCGCTAGGACCAACGCTCTGATACCAACTGTGACGATCGCTCTAAATCCATATGGACGAACACGTCATTCATCGATTTCATTGCGAGGTATTTGACCTCTATATGATACGTTTTGTAAACATTGCATTCTTTTGAAAAGGCACACCATAAATGAATATTTAAATCAAAGGTTTTCGACAGCTGATGATTTCTACATATAGACAATCACCGTAAATAATAGTTTACAATAGTACTTCCGTTGGCAATGCAGTCAAAATAAGATACATGGTGATGATTTGGTGAATGCAACGTTTCCTTGAAAAATATGCCATGTACGACTCCATGCACATAGCTTGTCTAACATATAAGCAAATAGCGGAAGACTTCTAGGGAACCTGAGAATAAACATGCTAACAAGTGTCAACACAAAGGTTGGTGAGTTCATAGTTTTAATATTTCGTATAATCTGTATATAAAAGGTGGATCACAAGATTTCAGTTGTTTCATCCAGAAACGTTTATCAAAATATTCTACGAAATTGAGCACCCTGGTAAATAAACTTAACGTATATATAATTTGTACCCTTTGTATAATCATCTTAAAAATACACGCAAACCAACGTGTACTCTTCTCAAATAGCATACGTCCGTTAAAAGGCTAGTACTCTAGCTCGGACGAGGATATCAAGCCCTATGGATCCATATACTACTATTCGCGCCCATCAGTCCATATCCTATGTACTGGCAGCTACTAGTTACCAAAGCTAAGGGATTTTCGGTTTAACTCAGTGTAGAATTTAGTATGTACTTGTGTCTTATTGCGTTTAAAATAAATTGCATGTATTCTCAGCCCAAAAATGTAAAGGGTAAAAGGGATCATATGAAACTCACCTTAGCAGCATATAAAGTCATTCACCAAAATGTGATCGAAACTCGGATTACCAAATAACCGTAGATCTCAACCTAGAGAACATATGTTGGTCAATAAATGTCTATCAAGCTAGGTCAGGTCATAGTGTATCACAATCCTAATACTCGATATCGTCATACAAAAGTTATCCAATGTTGTTTCAAAAAGTCAATTTTAACAATAGTTCAACAAACGAGACGTACCTTATATAAGGATTCATTTACTCGGCTGGTAACATTTAAAAATCCATTTTATCAATCTTGTAAACAGGTTGTTTAAATCTTAATTGCAGATTCAAAAGCAATTTCAATTATCGGCAATCATAATTCAGTTGATCATATCTTTTAATTCGTTCATCGAAACTATTCGATATCTAAATGAAAAGTCATTGATTTTTCGCCAGCTTTCCAAAAACATGCATATTATATACTTTTTACCAGTAATATATGTATTTAATTCATGATTCATTATAAACTGTTTAGCGATGAAATTTAGCATACAAGCATGCATAAATATATATACTCGAGCACTGAACAAGGATACACAATTAATATATAAAAGATAAAATATGAGTGCTTACGTATCAATATTGAGATTCAATATTGTAGTAAAGTACGTAGACGCAACAGAGATGATAAACACTAGTTTGACTCACGAGCAAAACCCTCGAACAATACCCATAACCTCTTTAGTAATAACCCATATTTTCCTTAGCTCTATCCCGCTTGAAAACCCATTTTGAAAGTAACACGCTTATGACCTCGTCGTAGTATTTTATGTATAATACTAATTAATAATAATACTACTAATAATATTAAGATTAATAATAATATTAATCTTAATAATAATAATAATAATAATAATAATAATAATAATAATAATAATAATAATAATAATAATAATAATAATAATAATAATAATAATAATAATAATAACAATAATAATTATAATAATAATTAAATAACATAAATACGGAGTAATATATGATCAGAAGAGGAAATGTGCCACAAATGAACCAAAACGTCGAAATTTATAGACTTTGGCCGGTCCCCCTTAGCCATGCGATCGCATGGAATTTGTGAGGGGAAACCATGCGATCGCATGGTCCCTTTTTACAGGTCACATTTGTTTGATTTTATCTTCGTCGACATATTTAAATATTACGTAAATTCGAATATTAAAATTTTAAAAAGTCGTATTTATTAAATACTTCAGGGGTATTCTATGTAACTTATAATTAATAATTTCTATCATGTCGTTTTCATGTGAATAGTAAATGAATTAATTTAAATTCAACTATTTAAGCTACACGTTGTACGTTGTGCTTTACAAATTATACATTATTAATTTAACTTCGTTTCTTAAAAAAAATTACAAAAATTATATCATAAAAATAAAATGACTTAATACATAAAATTTTTAATTTGAAATAGCATCGTTTAATAGTAAATTTTTAATCATTTCGTATATAAATATTATTCGCATGATTCCGTATATATCGAAAACTCTTATATTTATTAAAATATGTATATAATATATGTTATGACGTTCGTGAATCGTTGGACAAACAGGGTGGTCAACCGTTATATATAAAAAAATCATTTTTAAAAGTTTTAAAACTTGTCAAAATTCATTGTTTATCATGTCGAAAATATTAAATCATATAGAGAATTGGTTTAAATAAGTGAAATTTTCCGGGTCATCACAGACGACCTGGAAAATTTCGACTTATTTTGAATCACATCTATATATGATTTCATATTTTTGACACGATAAGCAAAGTCTGTAATGTTGGGTCTTAAAAAATTTTGAACTGCTTTCATACCCTTCGACTATTCCCGACAATTCACGAACATGTGTTTGTAAATAAATATATATGTATGTATGTGTGTATGTGTGTGTATATATATATATATATATATATATATATATATATATATACAAAAATATGAATAATAGTATATATAATAAATTGAAATAATAAAATACAATTTAGTCATTAAAATTAGATATGTAAAATAATATACAAAATAATTAAGTTATTATTAAAATAAATCTATATATATAAATATATGATTTCTATACGTAATCATTATATTATGTATATTGTAATTTATAAATATTATATGTAGAAATTCATAATATTTCATGATACGCAAAATAATTATATATTAATATTAGATTGTTATATTAATATTATTATTATTACTTTCATTATTATTATTTATATTAATATTAATATCAAGTAATATTAATATTACTATTTTTAATATATAATATATAGATATACAATTTGATACATTTAATTTGTTATGTTATTATTATTATTATCATTAATAATATCAATGTTATTATAATTAGTATTATTATCAGTAATAATATTATTATTATTATTCTTATCATTATTAACATAATTATTAAAAAATTATCATTTTTAATTAAAATTATTATTATCATTATAATTTTTATTTTTATCCTTATTCTTATTATTATTTTGATATTATTATTATTATTATTATTATTATTATTATTATTATTATTATTATTATTATTATTTTTATTATTATGAATAATATTAAAAGTATTATTATTATTATTAATATATTTGCATTTATATTTATTAATATCAAATATAATAGATAAATAATTACGCGAATCTGTTAGCATCACTTTCAATCTTTATAAAATTTTGTTTCTGTCTGCAATCCGTTACCTGTCGATTTCAATCACGATACCAAACAAAAATTCGCGTATTATATATTGGCTTATGTAATTAAGAAGGAATTAAAAAAAACAGATAAATACAAAATATGTTTCCTTTCGTTATCTGCTTTTATTTTTTTTCTTTCCTGATTGAAGATTCTTGTCGACAACATCTTCTTATAAAAATCGATCAATTCATGTTGTTTAGGCAGTCACTCGAATTTATTTTCCACTATCAATATCACATATAACAACCATTAGCAGTTTATATCAGATAAATTAAATAAAAACAAATCTTAAAAACAGCTCGATACCTCTGTACGCTATCTTTTTATCAAAAGCTAGAATTCCAAACAATTTTTCAAAAACTAAAAATGCAGTTGTGTTAGGAACCCTCTGTTCAATCTATCTGTAAGTTTTCACGCTTCAATTCCTTCGATTGATTTCAAATTTCAAAGTCAAAGTTAATTTTCAAAAAGTCAAACTGAGTGTTCATCGAGAAATTTGGATTCGTTGTGATGCTTCAAGTTCAATTGATGATTCCAATAGTTTCTAGGAGTGATTTAGAAACTATTTCATGTAGGAATCGAAGGCTAAAACAGTCTAAATTATTGAATCAAGTTTTAAGTTTTTATTTTTTTCTTCGCGTACATAACTGCTGCTGCAGTTCTTTTTAAACTTTTTCTTCTTTTCTGGTAAATAAAAATCCATACAACCTAAAATGTTTCTATTTAAATTACAAGTTTTTAATAATTAAAATGTTGTTATAATGATTCTGGTCGATTTGATATGGTGAAGAAGAAGAAGAAATAGAGAGACATATAGATATAGAATATATTTTAAATCAGGGTAAATATAACATATATGAATGAGGTAGAGGACTGGTTTGATTGGTTGTCGGGTTAGCGAGAGGTCTCGGGTTCGAGTCAGGGCTGCGGCAGTTTATTTTTTTGAGCTTTTCCATTTAAAGGTATTATTATTATTATTATTATTATTATTATTATTATTATTATTATTATTATTATTATTATTATTATTATTATTATTGTTATTATTATTAATATAAGTATTATTTTTATCATTAATATTAATTAAAATTATCATTTTATTAAAATTAACATTTTTAGTAAAATTATCATTTTTATCATTATTATTAATATTATTGTTATTATCATAATTAGTATTATTATTAATCATTATTAAGTATTAGGTATTATTATCAATATTATTGTTATTATTATAAAAATAAGTAAATTATTGTTATTACTATTATTAATATTATTATATTATTATCAAGATTTTTATATATTATTATCATTTATCTTTACTATCAATACTATTATTTATTATTGTTATTATTATTAGTATTATTATTATTATAAAAATATTACAACTTTCTATTATTAATAATATTTTACCAAATAACGTATTAGTTATATAAAAACATATTTTTATATAATCATATATACAAATATTAATTTTAATACATTATATAATATTTTAAGAATTAATATATAATATTTATAATAAATGACATATTATATATATATATATATATATATATATATATATATATATATATATATATATATATATATATATATATATATATATGTATATATATATATTCTAATTAAAATACTTTATTAAGAATCTGATATATAAATACTAAACGATGTAAAATAATTATAATTAATCTATTTAGTTATATAACTACAACACTTATATATAAAAATATTATATAATTAATGGAAGAAATTATGTGATTATATGTTTTAATAGATATACAATTGATATAGGTTCGTGAATCCGAAGCCAACCCTGCATTGTTCAGTTCAGTCGTATGCATATTTTTACCACAAAATATCGTATCGTGAGTTTCATTTGATCATTTTTTATTAAATGCTTTTGCAATATATATTTTGGGCTGGGAATACATGAAATGCTTTTATAAATATTTGACGATATAGACACAAGCAAAACATTCCTCGAATGAATTATTATACAGACGAGAAGTTCTGTAGGTTATAATACCGAATATTTTCCCTGATTATTATAGCTTGGTAACCTAAGAATTAGAGAACGACACCCTAATGGACGCGAATCCTAAAGATAGATCTATTGGGCCTAACAAACCCCATCCAGGTTATGGATGCTTTAGTACTTCGAGGATATTATTATACAGGAGGTACCTGTTTAAACAGACGAGAGGTTCTGTATTTATCATACTGATTGCTTTATACCTGTATGTTTTGGGGATATTCTTTATGCGCATTATATGTTAAGGTCGGTTACCAAGCAAGGTTTTATATATAGAGAATGATTTTTATACACAGGTAATGTGTATGATATTTTGTACACGAGATATGTGTACGGTTATTAAGAATTTATGAAAAATTATTTCGTACACGAGATAGGTGTACTGTATTTAAACCTTGTGGTCTATCAAAATTACTGAATTTTATTGTTTATGATAAACTTATGAACTCACCAACCTTTTGGTTGACACTTTTAAACATGTTTATTCTCAGGTATTAAAGAAATCTTTCGCTGTGCATTTACTCATTTTAAAAGACGTTACATGGAGTCGTTCATGCATATTTCAAAAGACGTTGCATTCAAGTCGTTTGAGTTCAAAAAGACTGTTATGACAGAATAGTCATTCATATTATGGGAAACATATATCATTTGTATTGAAAGGTTATATTTTGAAATGAGTTTGTCTTTTAAAAGAATGCAATGTTTGTAAAACGTATCATATAGAGGTCAGTACCTCACAATGGGACCAGATGTTGATGACTTCGTCCAGGTGGATTAGGACGGGCCATCACAGTTGGTATCAGAGCGGTGGTCTTAGCGAACTAGCTCTTGCATTAGTGTGTCTAACTGATAGTTGTTAAGATGCATTAGTGAGTCTGGACTTCGACCGTGTCTGCATGTCAAAAGTTTTGCTTATCATTTCTTGTCGAAAATTACCTACTTATCATTCTTAAGTCTAGACACGTCTTACTGCATTTATTGCAAAGATAGTGTATAGATAAATTCATATCTTAGCGTATCTGTTACTGCAAACTTTGCCTGACAGTTTCCAAAAGTTCCTCCGTGATCTACGGGATCTTCTGTACAATATATAGGTATTTTATGTAATTGGAATATCATCTGATATCCGAAAAATCATTTCATATCGAAAATCCTTTATCCGACCATACAAGATGGATCCTGCAACCAGTTCAAATTCCTCGAATTCCGACAGTTATTCCGATGTGGATACCCACCTGAGCTCCGAAAGCAGTGCAAACGAAATGGATCAACCAATTAGTCATCTTCAATTATGGATGAATTGGGGATGGGTTTGTAGTCGACTTGATTAATGGAGATGAGAAGAAGGTGATCCCTTCCACCCACCAACCTGCACCATTGGCAGAGAACCTGAAGCACTTACCGGCGAACCAGTTCGAAACACCATCTTCACCCTCATTTCCAGAGTATCTCGCCACGACTATATAATATTTCATATTCTAGACTTTATTCATCCGCTTGTTTCAACCGCCAATCATCCCGGAGTAATGGAAGAAGTAAACGAGTTTCGCGCCCGAGTAGTGGCTTTGGAGAATATGGTGCAAAACTTACAAACACCAGCAACATCGCTGGCATCAACAGTACCACCAACAACAACACTAACATCACACGCCTCAACGTCACAATCCGAACCTCGAGCATAATCTTCGTTCTACATATCGTTCTATGTCATTTATCCTCATTCGACACGGCGATTATGTAATCTTTAAGGTTTTAGAGATTATGTATTCTAGTTTAATGGTAAATCAAATGAGATTAATATCATATTGACTCATTAAATCCATGATTACATCTGAAGGAAATATATATGTAAGTATATTTTCATAAAGATTGTAATTAAAAAAATTACTTTTGTACAAACTATTAAATGTGGAAATATTTTAACGGGTAGGTACTGCTCGAGAAATATTTAGAATTCACATTAATACATTACACTGTAATCCTTCAATTCTGATTCAACAGTCATCAACTATCCTACTCAAATTCACAGATATACGTATCCGTTCACCGAAGAACAACTATTTTTATTCAAATTCAATTTCATTTTCAGATTTTAACAGATCAGAATCCAAGTCAAGATTTAACAGGTGGTATAATGAAGAAATTATGAACAAAATAAAATTTGATAGAAACAGACTAATTAACTATATGAAATTTTATTAAGAATCCACGCTAACAATATCCTAGCTAACTGTTCCTATATCCGTTATGACTATTTCCTTATTACATTTTATTTATTGTCATTTTAATTATCGCAATTTTAATACTCGCAATTTTATTTATCGTCATTTAAATACTGTTATTTATTTTACGCACTTTAAATATCATCATTTAAATACCGTCACAATTTACTAGTCTTGGTTAATCCCGAGACAATATAATATAATCTTGATTAATTACGACAATAGCTATACAATACGTCAGATAAATCGTAAGACACATGTACATAATACATCGAGATTAATTCGAAGACAATAGTTGTGCAATGGGTCGTGATTGAGTCTTAGGCAATACGTATACAATACGTTTTGATTAATTCTAACATTATATGTTAGACTATTGTATATTGAACTATTGGACTATTGGACTATTGGACTATATTTGGACTACTAATATTGGCCTACTAACATTGGACAATTAAAAGGTATTAAAATATTGATTATAACATATGAAACTAAACATTTCTTTAAGTTGCCACTTGATTTCATCTTAAACATCATATGTATCTTGACGATTACAATTTGCGTTCAAACCCTTCGAAATTCTCGAGGATATTATTATACAGGAGGTACCTGTTTAAACAGACGAGAGGTTCTGTATTTATCATACTGATTGCTTTATGCCTGTATGTTTTGGGGATATTCTTTATGCGCATTATATGTTAAGGTCGGTTACCAAGCAAGGTTTTATATATAGAGAATGATTTTTATACACAGGTTATGTGTATGATATTTTGTACACAAGATATGTGTACGGTTATTAAGAATTTATGAAAAATTATTTCGTACACGAGATATGTTTACTGTATTTAAACCTTGTGGTCTATCAAAATTACTGAATTTTATTGTTTATGATAAACTTATGAACTCACCAACCTTTTGATTGACACTTTTAAACATGTTTATTCTCAGGTATTAAAGAAATCTTCCGCTGTGCATTTACTCTTTTTAAAGACGTTACATGGAGTCGTTCATGCATATTTCAAAAGACGTTGCATTCAAGTCGTTTGAGTTAAAAAAGACTGTTATGACAGATTAGTCATTTATATTAAGGGAAACATATATCATTTGTATTGAAAGGTTATATTTTGAAATGAGTTTGTCTTTTAAAAGAATGCAATGTTTGTAAAACGTATCATATAGAGTTCAGTACCTCGCAATGGGACCAGATGTTGATGACTTCGTCCAGGTGGATTAGGATGGACCATCACATGTAGGACCCCACATATCAGAATGGATTAAAGCAAAAGGAATTTCTTTCCTAGTGTTACTAGGTTTAAACGTATTTTGTTGACTTTTAGCCAAAATACAAGTTTCGCAATTTAACGTAACATTGGATGGAAAAAGACTTAGAAATAAAGAGTGTAAGTATCCGGCAGATGGGTGACCTAACCTCCTATGCCATAACCAAGCTTCCCTCGTAGGTGTTCCGTGAGCAAGCATCATGGTACCTGTGACGACCCGGGAATTTCCGACTAAATTTAAACTTAATCTTGATATGATTTCGATACGATAAGCAAAGTATGTAATGTTGAGTATAGAAAATTTTGAAACAATGTTCATATATTCAATTGACTTTCGACTGTTTCCGATGATTCACGAACCATTGCTTGTAAATATGTGGATATATATAAATATGTATATATATAAATATATGTATAATATATATAATAACATGAACATTAATAAACTATTATATACATTTATTGTTATAAATAAATATCTACAATAAAATACATTGTAATAAAAACTATTATTTTATATGTATATATATTTTAATCATTTAATATATATTTATGTGAATAGTAAATTTTGTTATTTAAAACTGTTTATATATATACATAGTGTATATTAAATATATTTAATTTTGAGCTTAAATGGTAAATGTCTGTAACTTTCGGTTGACGTTTAATTATTTTAAAATAGATCTAATATATATATAAGAAGTTCTAAAATAAATGTTGTTTCAAAATTTGATTAAAAAGACAATAGTTTTGATAAATATTTTTTTTACCATTTCAATCTAAGTTTTTGTACTCCGTACATATAAATTGGAACAGAAAATAAATATTTTTCGAACCTTTTTGATCAGGTTTCAAACAGGTAATGTGTGAAATAATTAAATATGTTTAATCAAAAAAATTGGGATTTTTAGGAACACTTTTATATGTTAACTGTTTAGCAATGGACACAATATAATACTCCGTGAATTAGATATTATTATTAAAGAAACCATTATTTTTTATCATTAATAATATTATTATCATTTTTTATGATTTTTGTATCATTATTACTTATTATTATTATGGATATAATGATGATGATTATGATTATTATTATTATTATTATTATTATTATTATTATTATTATTATTATTATTATTATTATTAATATATTTATTAATTATTAATATTAATCTAAAAAAAAAAAAGTCAAGAACTAGTACCATTCCGTTACCCATTTCAATCCAACTTTTTCAAATTTTGTTTTCTGTCTGTAATCTGTTAGATGTCCATTTCACAACTCAATTAGGATCAATGCAATCACTCTATAAAAGAATTATTCTGCAATTCATTAAGTAAAACATAAAAAATTACAAAATAAGCTCGACACTCTGTACATTCATCTTTTTCACCATATTTTGATTTCGAATGAATTTCCAAAATGTAATAATGCAGTCTTGTTAGGAATCGTCTATCTAAACTATCTGTAAGTTTTCAATCTTCAATTCTTTCTATCAATTTCTAATTTGAGAGTCAAAGTTTTGGTTTTCAAAGTCAACTAAGTGTTCTTGAATTAAATTCGAGTTTGTTTTGATATCTCCAGTTAATTTGATGATCCATAAAGTTTATAGGAATGATTTGCAACACAATTCATGTTGTAATCATAACCTATAACACTCTTAATCTAAAAATCAATTTTTGAGTTCTTGAGTTCTTCACAATAATATACACTAACGTAAATTCGAAACAAATTTCAAAAACTAAAAATGCAGAGTTGTTAGGAATCATTTACTTAAACTTCCTGCAAAATCTCAAGTTCCAATTCTTAATAACGAATTCGAATTTGTGAGTCAAAGTTAAATTGTCAAAAGTCAACTGTTTTGTTCTTGGAGAAATTAGAGCTTGTTTTGATGTTTTAAGTTCAATTGACGATTTCAATAGTTTTTAGGAATGATTTGAAACATGTTTCATGTTGTAAAGATTGTCCAAAACGAACTCAAAATTGAAAACAAAATTTTTTTTTTCTAGCTACTACCAAGCAGTAGGATTTTTTTTTTTGTTTTTTTTCTCATTTTTTTATATCATGAACACATTTTTATTTTTTGTTTCATGTTTGTTTAGAAGTCCTAAAACCATTTTGATGATTGACTATTAAGAATGAAGTTGTTTGATTCTTTAGATTTTGGTGAAGAAGATGAAGTGGGTTGAAACATGTAATAGATAAGTATTTGGGTTTGTATTATAAATCAGGAAAACTGAAATGGAGGAATGGTTAAGGGTGTTGATGAGTGAGCGAGAGGTCTCGGGTTCGAGCCCGGCTTGGTGCAATCTTTTTAAAACTGACTCCTAAGGTAGTTTTATACTTTTAAAAATTATTATTATTATTAATGTTATTATTATTATTATCCTTAGTCAGGTATTTCAACAATTATTAATTTTGCAAAACAAAAGATATATATGTAAATATATTATTACATAAAATATACTAATATTATATAAAATTATGTTTCAACTAATATTATTCATATAACATTAATTAAATATCAAATAAGTATCATAATATATTATAAGAATAATTAATACATAACAAATATATAAACTTAATTGATTTATACTATAATGTGTTAATACTTGATATAGGTTCGTGAATCCGAGGCCAACCATGCATTGTTCAATGTCGTCATATGTATTTTTACTACAAAATACAGTATTGTGAGTTTCATTTACCTTTTTAAACTTTATATTTTTTGGGCTGAAAATACATGCGCAACTTTTATAACTGTTTTACGAAATAGACACAAGTAATCAAAATTACGTTCTATGGTTGAATGATCGAAACTGAATATGCCCCTTTTTATTAAGTCTGGTAATCTAAGAATTACAGACACCCTAATTGACGCGAACTCTAAAGATAGATCTATCGGGCCCAACAAGCCCCATCCAAAGTACCGGATGCTTTAGTACTTCGAAATTTATATCATGTTCGAAGGAGGATCCCGAAATGATGGGGATATTCTAATATGTATATTGTGAATGTCGGTTACCAGGTGTTCAATCCATATGAATGATATTTTTGTTTCTATGCATGGGACGTATGTTTATGAGAAATAGAAATATGAAATCTTGTGCTCTATTAAAATTATGGAATGATTATTTATGTTAAACTAATGAACTCACCAACCTTTTGGTTGACACTTTAAAGCATGTTTATTCTCAGGTACGAAAGAAATCTTCCGCTGTGTATTTGCTCATTTTATAGATATTACTTGGAGTCATTCATGGCATATTTCAAAAGATGTTGCATTCGAGTCGTCGAGTTCATCAAGATTATTATCAAGTCAATTATAGTTGGATATATTATGAAATGGTATGCAAGTCTGTCAACTTTCGATGAAATGAAAGTTTGTCTTTTCAAAAACGAATGCAATGTTTGTAAAATGTATCATATAGAGGTCAAGTACCTCGCGATGTAATCAACTGTTGTGAATCGTTTATAATCGATATGGACTTCGTCCGGATGGATTAGGACGGGGTGTTAAAGTTGGTATCAGAGCGGTGGTCTTAGCGAACCAGGTCTGCATTAGTGTGACTAACTGATAAGTCGTTAGGATGCATTAGTGAGTCTGGACTTCGACCGTGTCTGCATGTCAAAAGTTTTGCTTATCATTTCGTGTCAAAAATTACCTGCTTATCATTCTCAGAGAATCACTTGCTTATCATTCTTAGTCTAGACACGTTTTACTGCATTGACTGCATGAATAGAATATAGACAAAATTCATATCTTAGCGTATCTGCTACTTCATATCTTAGCATATCTGTTACTGTAACTTTGCCTGACAACTTTCGTAGATTCCTTCGTAACTTATGGGATTTTAGTATTATATATATATATGTAAATTATGTATGCAGGGTACTAATCTACATCCTATAATCTACTTCTTATCAAAAATCCTTCATCTGATCGTACGAGATGAATCCCTCAACCAGTTCGAATTCCTCGGATTTCGACAACTATTCCGATATGGAGTTTCACCTAAGCTCCGAAAGCAGTGTTACCAGAATGAATCAACTAATTCATCTGATGAGTTCGTAGTCTATTAAATCAATGAAGACGCGCAGAAGGCAATCCCTTCCACCAACCGAATTCACCTCTTGACAATGAACCTGAAGCGGTTACCGGCGTACATGTTCGAGACACCATTTTCAGTCTCATTTCCAGGGTAACTCGACAATATTATACTATATCCACAATTCTGAACCTTATTCATCTGCTCGTTCCGACCGACAATCATCCTGGAGTAATAAGTCAACGAACTTCGCGCTCGAATAATCAATTAGGAGAATATGGTGCAAAATGTACCAGCTTCAGCAACATCACCGGCACCAACAGTACCATCAGTAACAGCACCAGTACCATCAACAATCCATGCTTCAATATCACTATCTTTACTTCGAGTATGATCTTCGTTCTACGTATCGCTCTACCTCATTTATCTTCGTCGACATGGCGAATATGTAATCTCTAAAGTTTTAGAGATTATTTATTCTAGTTCCAACCGAAAACTAAATGAGTTTAATATTATATTAACTCATTAAATCCATGATTACATCTGAAGAAAATATATATGTATATATGTTTTCATAAATATTGTAATTAAAAAAAATTCTTTTGTACAAACTGTTAATGGTGAAAATATTTTAACGGGTAGGTAATACCCGAGGAATAATTAGATTTCACATTAATAAGTTACATTATACGTTCTTCGAATCTGATACAACAGTCATTTACTATCCTACTTACATCCACCGATATACAAATCCGTTCACCACGAAATTTTCATTTTCATTCAATTTCATATTTGGATTTTGATCTATCAGAATTCGACAAGTGGCATAATGAAGAAAACATTAAACAAAATAAAATTTGTTAGAAACAAACAAATTAACTATGAGAAATTCTGTTAAGAATCCACGCTAACAAAATCCTAGCTAACTGTTCCTAGCTAACTGATTACATTTTATTTATCGCAATTTATTTATCGCAATTTAAATTCTCGCAATTTTATTTATCGTCATTTAATTTCTGTTATTTACTTTACGCACTTTATTTATCATCATTTAATTTCTGTTATTTATTTTTACGCACTTTAAATATCGGGACACGTATACAAGGTTTTGACATATCATATCGACCCATCTATATATATTATTTGGAATAACCATAGACACTCTATATGCAGTAATGCGGGAATTAGCTATACAGGGTTGAGGTTGATTCTATAAAAATATATATACTTTGAGTTGTGATCGAGTCTGAGACGTATACGGGTCACGACACGTATTAATTAATTCAAATATTATATAGTAAACTATATATGAATTATTATTTGTACACTGCTGATGTTATGCGAGGTGTATACAAAATAGTTTATATTTTACTAGGAAAAACTATTAAATACGATACAATTTTACACAAGATATTTATTTATTTATAGAATGGATATACTTAAACCTTGCTACAACACTTATAGGCAGTGTACCTAATCGTACAGTAGTGTAGTTTTTAGTAAGTCCGGTTCGTTCCACAGGGAAATCTTTAAACAAAGCTCAACGCTATATTAGTTTACTTTTATTAAAAATACAAATATATATATAAGTAATATTATTATAAAGGGGGGTTTTTACCGTTTAATGACCGGTTTGTCGATTTTAAAACTTTAGTCGCAGTTAAAACCTAATGTAAAATATTAAATAAATAAATACAAGACTTAAATTAAAGCGTAAAGTAAATAACGATAATGAAATTGCGAATAATAAAAGTGCGATAAAATAAAATTGCGATAATTAAAAAGTACGATAATTAAAAGTGCGATAACAATAAATAAAAATGCGATAATTAGAAGTGCAATTAAATATAAAATAAAGGAAATTAAATATGAAATAAAAGAATTATGCTTATTTAAACTTCCGTAATCATGATGTTCGACGTGTTGATTTTAGTTTTATGCCCATGGGTTAATTGTCCTTTGTCCTGGATTATTTAATATGTCCGTCTGGTTTTTGTCCATAACAGTCCATCAGTCATAAATATAAATTGCAAGTGTCCTTGTCAAATTATTATTATACCCGAAGTTAAATATTCCAACTAATTGGGGATTCGAATTGTAACAAGGTTTTAATACTTTGTTTAATGAATACACCAGGTTATCGACTGCGTGTAAACCAAGGTTTTACTACTTTGTTAACAATTACACCAATTACCCTTGAATGTAATTTCACCCCTGTTTTAATTATTCTAGTGGCTATTAATCCATTCCCGTGTCCGGTTAAATGAACGATTATTCGTACATATAATTACCCCGCCCATCGTGTCTGATTGAGTGTATATGGTAATTATAGGGACGCCCAATTGTAAATCTTTATATTAACATTAACAAACTTTCATTTAGTTAAACAAATATAAAGCCCATTAATAGCCCATAGTCTAGTTTCCACAAGTGTCGTTCTTTTGTCCAAACCCCAATTATGGTACAAAGCCCAATTACTCAATTTTAGTAATTAGCCCAACATCATGATTACTTCGTTTTAAATAAGCATAATAATAACTTAGCTACGAGACATTAATATAAAAAGGTTGAACATAACTTACAATAATTAAAAATAGCGTAGCGTTACACGGACAGAATTTCGACTTACACCCTTACAACATTCGCTAACATACCCTTATTATTAGGATTTAAAATTAAAATTAAAATTAAAATATAAATTATATATATATATTACGTATATATTGAGAGAGAGATAGAAATAGAATATGAAATTTTGATCAGAATTCGGTTTGCTTTATAGCCAGAGTTGATTTTTGGGGCTCCGCGACTCGCGGCAAAATCCCCTTCAAACTCTGCGAGTCGCGGAGGTTAATTTTACAGCTCAGTCCTTGGAGTTTTCTCTGCCGACGGTTTTTAATATATATATATAATATATATATAATTAATATAATTAATTATATATTATATTATATTTATATACATAGTTAACTTGTAATTTTTAGTCCGTTGCGTCGAGCGTTAAGAGTTGACTCTGGTCCCGGTTCCGGATTTTCGAACGTCCTCGCGTATAATTTAATACTTGTACTTTGCGTTTTGAATCTTGTACTCTTGTGATTTCGAGACGTTTCTTATCAATAATTGGAACCTTTTTTATTGTCTTTTGTACTTTTGAGCTTTTTGGTCGTTTGCGTCTTCAATTCGTCGAATCTGTCTTTTGTCTTCACCTTTTATTATTTAAACGAATATCACTTGTAAATAGAACAATTGCAACTAAAAGCTTGTCTTTCTTGAGGAATAATGCTATGAAATATATGTTCGTTTTTAGCATTATCAACTGCTAACTGTGGACAATCAACATTGGACAATTAAAATGAATTAAAATATTGATTATAACATATGAAACTAAACATTTCTTCAAGTTTGCCACTTAGTCTCATCTTAAACCTCATTTGTATCTTGACAATTACAGTCTGCGTTCAAACCTTTCATGATTCTTGAAAACACCTCAATCGAGAGGATGAACCAACCACACTTCATCTACGGAAGAAAAGATTTATGCATATAGTTATGCACTTAAGAAACTCTCGGCAATTGAGTAAAAGTTTAACACGTAGCCGCGTCAGATCCTTTGGCATTTATTAGCAAAAATAACTTTGCGATCCCTTTTCAAAGTAGCCAATTTTGTCACAGCTCCAGCAGGTCAACTTCGACTTTTCATTCGAAGTAACCTTACTATAAATCCTGATATATACAATTACCCTTTTGATACCGGAGAATTCTTTTATATTCCACCATATTACCAGCAGACGTACCAGCAACCTTGTTGCTTCTTGGCTTAAATCTCTCTGACAAATCATTATATTTATTCATTGAAACCCTATCATATACTCATCCGCATCTTGTAACGAGAACTGCCATACCAATTACCGGGAATCAGCAATCAGTACTTTGAAAACTCATAGCATATCTACATCAACAGTTATATGTATGACATTTATCTCTTAGAAATATGATCTCTCATTCTGAAATTCTGAAAAGCACTCAGTCACAAATCAATACTCTGAATGTTGAAAAAAAGCTGAATGAAGCAGCAGAAACCATAGACAACCATAAACGCCCTTAATCATCGGAAGTTTGATGATAAAGAATAGTATGTTGGAAAAGCTCAGAAAAGTTAGAACTGGAAAACTGATTGAGCAAACTACGAAGGAGTCTTTGAACAAATCACAAGAACTAAGCTTGTACATTAAGAATCCTGATGATTCTGTTTCAGATGAAATCTTTAGCGAATACCTTGCTTCTGACTCCAAACTCTTGCGGATAAATTTTCTTCACCACCCTTCGATATTAGAAATTCCAAGATATCATCGTATCTTTCATTATAAATATCCTCTATATTTCTGAAGATATTTTCATAACTATTCAAATCTGAAATCATTAATCTCTTCGTGCTATCAGTGTTATATCATATAGAAACTGTTAGTTTCTATATTCTGTAAACTTTTGAGCTTAAAATATGAATGTTATTGAAGTAATGTTCGGAACCGAAGCATGAGTTAGTATAATATAATGACACTTGATCAACGTGATTATATTACAATAAGTCATGCTGAGTTTCTAAATGGAACATGATGATTCACAGATCATAACATCATCATGTGCCATGTTACACGACTCTTACATTCTGTCTAATCTATAAACATATTAAGAACATATTTTTCTTGATAGTCCTATCTTTCCTTGAATTCTGGTAATTTAACAAATCAAATTGTGCTATTACCGTTTCTTTCTTAGGACACTAACAATGTTCATTCTGAAACTTATATCTGCAAATTTTGGACCATTACCAGAGATGCACAATCGCAAGAAGAAGAAGAAACGAAGGGACAAAGCTCCGAAATATAAATTGGAGTATAAATCGCAGCAAATAAGGGGGGAAGTATTAACTGTGGATGACAGTGATTATAGGAGACAGGAATAGGGACATTGAAATATAAGGAAAAATATAAAGCCCAACAACAACACCGAAATTACAAACTGTGGATATCAGTGCGTATAGCAATATAAAGACACGGGAGGATTATAAATACAATAATCCCTAGAGCATAGTAGAAATAAACAGATTCATTCTGTGGAAGTTAGAAAAGGAGAATGATTGTTACGACAGTCAAGATAAGGACAAGGATTAGAATTGGATTAAGCATTTTCACAATCTTCTGGATTTGGGAATTGAGTATAGAAGTGGTGAAAACTAATGGAACAAAAAAGGTAAATTTATAATGGAAATATCAGATGTAGTAATCGGGACAAATCGTCGCATTTAATTATAGAGATCTTAATTTCCTTATTCGCCAAATAATCAAATCTTTTAGATTTCGAAGATTTTCTTTATATCCCTTGAATTCCGGAATTTAATCAAGACGACGTCAAAAGTTAAGACAAACTTTATTTTCTAAATTCAACCCTGACTCTGTCAAAAGTTAAGATGAATCTTTACTTTCCTATTTCACTATTTGGTGATAGCTTCATTCGTGCTCTTCGAATAATTGAATTATTTTATCTGTATTATGCAATAATGATAAAACTCTATTTATCAGCTCATATTCATCAGGAAAACATATTTATCGTTAGCCATGACGACCTCACTCAAATTTCGGGATGAAATTTCTTTAACGGGTAGGTACTGTGACGACCCGAGAATTTCCGACTAAATTTAAACTTAATCTTGATATGATTTCGATATGATAAGCAAAGTATGTAATGTTGAGTCTAGAAAATTTTGAAACAATGTTCATATATTCAATTGACTTTCGACTGTTTCCGATGATTCACGAACCATTGCTTGTAAATATGTGGATATATATAAATATGTGTATATATAAATATATGTATAATATATATAATAACATGAACATTAATAAACTATTATATACATTTATTGTTATAAATAAATATGTACAATAAAATACATTGTAATAAAAACTATTATTTTATATGTATATATATTTTAATCATTTAATATATATTTATGTGAATAGTAAATTTTGTTATTTAAAACTGTTTATATATATACATAGTGTATATTAAATATATTTAATTTTGAGCTTAAATGGTAAATGTCTGTAACTTTCGGTTGACGTTTAATTATTTTAAAATAGATCTAATATATATATAAGAAGTTCTAAAATAAATGTTGTTTCAAAATTTGATTAAAAAGACAATAGTTTTGATAAATATTTTTTTTACCATTTCAATCTAAGTTTTTGTACTCCGTACATATAAATTGGAACAGAAAATAAATATTTTTCGAACCTTTTTGATCAGGTTTCAAACAGGTAATGTGTGAAATAATTAAATATGTTTAATCAAAAAAATTGGGATTTTTAGGAACACTTTTATATGTTAACTGTTTAGCAATGGACACAATATAATACTCCGTGAATTAGATATTATTATTAAAGAAACCATTATTTTTTTTTATCATTAATAATATTATTATCATTTTTTATGATTTTTGTATCATTATTACTTATTATTATTATGGATATAATGATGATGATGATGATGATGATGATTATTATTATTATTATTATTATTATTATTATTATTATTATTATTATTATTATTATTATTATTATTATTATTATTATTATTATTATTAATATATTTATTAATTATTAATATTAATCTATAAAAAAATCAAGAACTAGTACCATTCCGTTACCCATTTCAATCCAACTTTTTCAAATTTTGTTTTCTGTCTGTAATCTGTTAGATGTCCATTTCACAACTCAATTAGGATCAATGCAATCACTCTATAAAAGAATTATTCTGCAATTCATTAAGTAAAACATAAAAAATTACAAAATAAGCTCGACACTCTGTACATTCATCTTTTTCACCATATTTTGATTTCGAATGAATTTCCAAAATGTAATAATGCAGTCTTGTTAGGAATCGTCTATCTAAACTATCTGTAAGTTTTCAATCTTCAATTCTTTCTATCAATTTCTAATTTGAGAGTCAAAGTTTTGGTTTTCAAAGTCAACTAAGTGTTCTTGAATCAAATTCAAGTTTGTTTTGATATCTCCAGTTAATTTGATGATCCATAAAGTTTATAGGAATGATTTGCAACACAATTCATGTTGTAATCATAACCTATAACACTCTTAATGTAAAAATCAATTTTTAAGTTCTTGAGTTCTTCACAGTAATATACACTAACGTAAATTCGAAACAAATTTCAAAAACTAAAAATGCAGAGTTGTTAGGAATCATTTACTTAAACTTTCTGCAAAATCTCAAGTTCCAATTCTTAATAACGAATTCGAATTTGCGAGTCAAAGTTAAATTGTCAAAAGTCAACTGTTTTGTTCTTGGAGAAATTAGAGCTTGTTTTGATGTTTTAAGTTCAATTGACGATTTCAATATTTTTTAGGAATGATTTGAAACATGTTTCATGTTGTTAAGATTGTCCAAAACGAACTCAAAATTGAAAACAAAAATTTTTTTTTCCTAGCTACTAACAAGCAGTAGGATTTTTTTTTGTTTTTTTTTCTCATTTTTTTTATATCATGAACACATTTTTATTTTTTGTTTCATGTTTGTTTAGAAGTCCTAAAACCATTTTGATGATTGACTATTAAGAATGAAGTTGTTTGATTGTTTAGATTTTGGTGAAGAAGATGAAGTGGGTTGAAACATGTAATAGATAAGTATTTGGGTTTGTATTATAAATCAGTAAAACTGAAATGGAGGAATGGTTAAGGGTGTTGATGAGTGAGCGAGAGGTCTCGGGTTCGAGCCCGGCTTGGTGCAATCTTTTTAAAACTGACTCCTAAGGTAGTTTTATACTTTTAAAAATTATTATTATTATTAATGTTATTATTATTATCCTTAGTCAGGTATTTCTACAATTATTAATTTTGCAAAACAAAAGATATATATGTAAATATATTATTACATAAAATATACTAATATTATATAAAATTATGTTTCAACTAATATTATTGATATAACATTAATTAAATATCAAATAAGTATTATAATATATTATAAGAATAATTAATACATAACAAATATATAAACTTAATTGATTTATACTATAATGTGTTAATACTTGATATAGGTTCGTAAATCCGAGGCCAACCATGCATTGTTCAATGTCGTCATATGTCTTTTTACTACAAAATACAGTATTGTGAGTTTCATTTACCTTTTTACCCTTTATATTTTTGGGCTGAGAATACATGCGCAACTTTTATAACTGTTTTACGAAATAGACACAAGTAATCAAAATTACGTTCTATGGTTGAATGATCGAAACTGAATATGCCCCTTTTTATTAAGTCTGGTAATCTAAGAATTAAGGAACAGACAACCTAATTGACGCGAACTCTAAAGATAGATCTATCGGGCCCAACAAGCCCCATCCAAAGTACCGGATGCTTTAGTACTTCGAAATTTATATCATATCCGAAGGAGGATCCCGGAATTATGGGGATATTCTAATATGTATATTGTGAATGTCGGTTACCAGGTGTTCAATCCATATGAATGATATTTTTGTCTCTATGCATGGGACGTATGTTTATGAGAAATAGAAATATGAAATCTTGTGGTCTATTAAAATTATGGAATGATTATTTATATTAAACTAATGAACTCACCAACCTTTTGGTTGACACTTTAAAGCATGTTTATTCTCAGGTACGAAAGAAATCTTCCGCTGTGTATTTGCTCATTTTATAGATATTACTTGGAGTCATTCATGGCATATTTCAAAAGATGTTGCATTCGAGTCGTCGAGTTCATCAAGATTATTACCAAGTCAATTATAGTTGGATATATTATGAAATGGTATGCAAGCCCGTCAACTTTCGATGAAATGAAAGTTTGTCTTTTCAAAAACGAATGCAATATTTGTAAAATGTATCATATAGAGGTCAAGTACCTCACGATGTAATCAACTGTTGTGAATCGTTTATAATCGATATGGACTTCGTCCGGTTGGATTAGGATGGGGCGTTAAAGTACCTTGTTGGGTTACTTCGTTCACATAGTACAACCCACCCCGTTTGGTACCACGTCCAATAATCACCCCAGTCCTAATATCTTGAAGGATACAAAAGGTAGGGTGTAATAAGACAGCAATTTAGTTCCTTTGTAACTTGGCTAACGGACAACAATTTATGGGACAGGGTTGGAATATATAAGCAATTAGATAATTTCATAGTCGGAGTAATTTCAATTTTTCCACCTCCTTCAACTTGTACAACACCGCCATTGGCCGTTTGAATTTTACTAACCCGAGGTTTAGATTGAGCATAAAAATCGGTTTTTTCAAAACTCATGGTGTGGGTAGCACCACAATCAAAAATACATTCATTATTCTTAACGTTATTTGAAACGATATTGGCTTTTCCGACAAAACATAAATTATTTTTCAAATTTTTATTTTCAAAATTTTGGACCTCAAAAAGGTTAGACTTTTAGGCCTGCTTCTTTTTATTACCAAACTCTTGTTCAGGCCCATCATTAGAATTAGTATTGTTAAATGATTTATTTATCCGGCCTACACTTGTGGGTTTATCACACTTTGGCCCAAACACTCGAATACTTTAATTCTTTAAGACCAGCCCACTTCCCTTTTAAAGATACCCGTGATTTTTGTTTCCAGTCTCCCAGGTTACAGATACGCGTGATACCCCTAGCATGCGTATTCATTGGGTTCTGTATTCCACCCTTCTCGTTCCCACACACCTCGTTACCCCCAATTTGCTTATCATCTTTAATTCTTTTTTCTTTATCAATCGTTGATAAGGTTGATTGAAAGAAAGGTTTTAAACCTTTCATTGTTCCGATAATTTGAGATGATTGAGAAGCTTTTGATCGATTGTGTGACAACCCGAAAATTTCCAACCAAATTTAAACTTTAATCTTTATATGTTTCCGACACGATAAGCAATATTTGTTAAGTTAAATTTTAAGAATTTTAAACTATGTTCATACATTCATTCAACCTCGACCAAGTTCCAACGATTCACGAACCATTAAACGAATATGATTATATATGTATATGTGTATATATATTATAACTTGAAACGTAAACAAAATATTAGATTAAATACTTTATATGATTGTATCTGTTTCAAAATATTTATCAATGGAATTAGGAGATAAGATCAAATGATTGAATTATCAGATATATTGAATTATGATTACAAGTCTCTGTTGAAAGGCCCACGTTGATTTGAGAAATCTTTCCATTTTAACAATATTCAGAAAATGGTAAAGTGATTTATAAATAAGAACAAATTGTCAATCATTGAGAACTAGACAAAGGATAGTGGAAGATTGAATCTCATAAAGACTCGATTGATCTATTTAGTTTCAAACGTACAAAAACGTTTTCAGTTTATAAATATCTAGAACCACTTTTGACAACTCATTACTTAACTAGTATGATAAAGATAACGATATTTATATTTTATTTTATTAAATATATATAACGATTTAAATTAATATTATATATATTTATACGCGTATTATACGTACATAGTTTTATACTTTTACTATATTTAAACTTTACCTTTACTTTATTTTTACTTTACTTTAACTTTAATAATTCACTTTAATAATTCACACTTTAATAATTCATACTTTAATAATTCACTTTAATAATTCATACTTTAATAATTCACTTTAATAATTCATACTTTAATAACTCATTTTAATAATTCAAAAATCTATTATAAATAGAATTCAATAGGTTTCATTATTTCATAGAAACTTGAAAATATTTTTCTCTAAACTCTCTCAATCGATTTACATATATATATTTACTCCGTATTATTTCAAGATATTATTAGTATACATAAAATATTAAGACGGAGTGCTATCCGAGTGATTTCGAAATTGTTTTTCGAGTAGGATAGGATTAAGGAAATTATGGGTTATAGCTATGGAGGTGATTGAGTATGGTTCATGGGCATGCTCGTGAGGTCAATATAGTGTTTATCATTTCCGTTGCGTCTACGTACCTTTCCTGCAATATTGAATCTCAATATTGATACGTGAGTACTCATAATTTAACTTTTACATACTAATAGTGTATCCCTGACTAGTACTCGAGTATTTAGGATTATGCATGCTTGTACTTTTGATATTGCCCTTAGATATGTTAGGTTGAATCTTGAATTAGTTACACTTGCGGTTGAAATAAGGTATAAGATATGCATGTCCTTGGAAAACTAGCGAAAAATTAAGAACTTTTCCTTTAGATATCGAATGGTTTCGATGAACGGATTAGAAGTTATAATCAATTGAATTTTCGATATTTTTATTAAAAATGATTATTATTATTATCGGCGTTTTTATCGTCGTTCTAGTTTTATCTTATTATTATCATTATTATTATCTTTATCAATAAAAGGGATTTATCATTAAAAATTATTATTATTTTTTTATTATTACTATCGTTATTATCGTTAAAGTTATAATTAGTATTATTATTATTATTATCCAATTATTATTATTATTATTATTAGTATTATTATTATTATCATCATTATTAATATATATATATCATTATTTAAAAATGGTTATTGTTATTGTTATTATTATTATTACTATATTATCATTAAGATAATTATTAGTATTATCGTTAATAATGTTATAGTAACTATCATTATTAATATTAGTGTAATTAAAACAAATATTTGTAACACCTAATTATTTTGATTACTATTATTATCATTATTATGAACACGATATAAAAGATGATTAAAAGCTATTAAACGAAACGATTAGGAAATAACGAGTAAGAGTATCATGATGAAATTAAAATATTATAAGATATTGATTTAGATAAAATTATCGTTCTTATTATTTTTATCATTACTATTATTATTAAAAGTATCGTTAGTATTAAAACTATCATTTTAACAAAAATTATCATTTTAATAGAAATATCATTGTTACTATAAAATATTATTATTATTATTATTTTAAATAGAATTATTATATTAAAGATAATATTAAAAATTATCGTAAATATTAAAGTTATCATAATTAGAATTATCGTTTTATCATAATGTCATCTTAGTAATTATAAATATTGATATTTTTATAATAATTATTATTATTACAAAATAATACAACTTTTACTTACTATCATTATAGATATTATTTTATCAAATAAATATGTGATACAAACATATTTTACTACGTGTAATAACTTACTTTAATAATACCTATCATATTATCTTTCTGATATTAAATGAACCCTATAAATTTTATTACTTAATATATATAAAAGTATATTTTATTATATAAATTTAATATAAAATTTTATTTATTAATACATAAATTATATTATTTACTCTAATAAATCTTTTAAAAATATTTAAAAATATAAAACGACGATATTTAAACTATATATTAATCATGTATATATTTTTGGAAATTATTTTGAGTCAAATTTAATTTTGTTGACTTTTGCATATTAGTCTCGAGCATTAGGATTGTGGTACACTATGACTTGACCTAATTTGTTAGACAAATATTGACCAACACATAAATATATATAATTAATTTAGGTTCGTGAATCCGAGGCCAACCTTGTACTTGTTCAATGACGTTATATGTATTTTTACTACGAAATACAGTATGGTGAGTTTCATTTGCCTTTTTACCCTTTATATTTTTGGGACTGAGAATACATGCGCTTTTATAAATGTTTGACGAAATAGACACAAGTAATTGAAACTACATTCTATGGTTGAATTATCGAAATCGAATATGCCCCTTTTTATTAAAGTCTGGTAATCTAAGAATTAGGGAACAGACACCCTAATTGACGCGAATCCTAAAAATAGATCTATTGGGCCTAACAAACCCATCCAAAGTACCAGATACTTTAGTACTTTGAAATTTATATCATGTTCGAAGGAGAATTCCGGAATGATAGGGGATATTCTTATATGTATCTAGTTAATATCGGTTACCAGGTGTTCACCATATGAATGATTATTTTTGTCTCTATGCATGGGACGTATATTTATGAGAACTGGAAATGAAATTCTTGTGGTCTATTAAAATGATGGAAATAAATGATTATGATAAACTAATGAACTCACCAACCTTTTGATTGACACTTTAAAGCATGTTTATTCTCAGGTGTTAAAGAAATCTTCCGCTGTGCATTTGCTCATTTTAAAGATATTACTTGGAGTCTTTCATAGCATATTTTGAATAATGTTGCATTCGAGTTATTGAGTTCATCAAAGATTATTGTTAAATCAATTTATAGTTGGATAGTGGATATTATGAAATGGTATGCATGCCTGTCAATTTTCGATGTAAAGAAAGTTTGTCTTTTAAAAACGAATGCAATGTTTGTAAAATGTATCATATAGAGGTCAAATACCTCGCAATGTAATCAACTATTGTGAATCGTTTATAATGTATATGAACGGGTCCTTTCAGTTGGTATCAGAGCGGTGATCTTAGCGAACCAGGTCTGCATTAGTGTGTCTAACTGATAAGTCGATAGGATGCATTAGTGAGTCTGGACTTCGACCGTGTCTGCATGTCAAAAGTTTTGCTTATCATTTTGTGTCGAAAATTAACTACTTATCATCCTCAGAAAATTACCTGCTTATCGTTTTTAGTCTAAGACACGTCTTGCTGCATTGATTGCATGAATAGTGTATAGACAAAAATTCATATCTTAGCATATCTGCTAAATCATATCTTATCGTATCTGTTACTTTAAACTTTGCCTAACATATCCCGCAAAGTCCTCCGTAATCTACGAAATCTTTTGATCTATATATATATATATATATATATATATATATATATATATATATATATATATATATATATATATATATATTCTATGTAATTAGAATACCATCCGTTAGCCAAAATCATTTCATATCGGAAAAAAAAATCCTTTATCCAATCGTACGAAATGGAATTCGTCATCAGTTCAAGTCACTCAGATTCCGAAATGGAATCCCATTCAAGCTCCGAAAGCAGTGTGACCGGAATAGATCAACCAATCAGTCATCACCTATTCTGGATGAATTGGGGATGGGTTCGTAGCCTCCTCAATCATTGGAGACAAGAAGAAGGTGATCCCTTCCATCCACCACATTGCCCTCTTGACGAAGAACCTGAAGCACTTACCGGCGAACCTGTCCGAAACACCATTTTTTCGCTCATTTCTAGAGTATCTCGTCATGATTATATATTACATCAAATTTTAGATTTTATTTATCTGCTCGTCCGAACCGACAATCACCCCGGTGTAATAGAAGAAGTCAACGAGCTTCGCGCTCGGGTAGTGGCTTTGGAGAATATGGTGTAGAGATTACAAATACCAGCAGCAGCATCAGTAGCATAACCAGTATTACCATCATCAACGCCAACAGTACCATTACCACCTCCAACCACAACCGCGTCGTAAACCTCAACTTCACAATCTGTCCCACGAGCATCAACGTCATACGCACCATAGATACCAAGGAGTACCAACAACAATAACTGACGAAGTATTAATTCATAACTTCATTGGAGAAATATTCCGCGGCGAATATGTAATCTCTAAAGTCTTAGAGATTATCTAATCTAGCCCTAACCATAAATCAGTTAAGCGAACCAAAATGATAGAAGGAAGAGTAGAAACTCTGAAAAAAATGGTGTGTGATTAACAAGCTAAACTTGCTTTACCAACAGCATCAACAGTACCGTCAGCGTTACTAGCATCGTCAGTACAGTCAACATCCGAATCAACAACACCAATAACATCACAAACTCCGTCATTTTAAAAATCACTGTGGACATCATTACGAATCAATAACGTGTATATTGTATCAACGAGTTATGAAGAATTAACTCATTCCCTCTGAAGAAATTATATGTATATTATATATATATATATATATATATATATATATATATATATATATATATATATATATATATATATATATATATATATATATATATATATATATTTTGAAATAAATCTTTCTGTGCTAAGCTATTGTGTGTGAATCTTAACTACTCGGTTAATTCATATTACAAATATGCAATAATGTACGTCCTTCGGCCGCAACTTAACCAGCGTTAACTACAATCTCGTCGCAATTCAACAAATTCCAATTCATAATAAATCAAGTATATATTTGATTTTACACTTTCATCATCGATGTACCCGAAAATTTTCAGATAACATCATTCGTACTTTGCAAAATTTACAAGAATTCCACGAACCGAACATCATACATCAACAAATAACGAAGTATTGATTCATAATTTCAATGTCATTAAAGAAATACTGCGTAAAAGTTATGTGCTTTTTAAAGCCCTTAGGGATTATTCAATTCTAGTTTCAACCGTAAATCAAATGAGTTTAATTTAACATTAACTCATTAAATCTATGTTACATCTGAAGAAAATATACATATATATATTTTCATAAAGACTGTAATAAAATTCTTTTGTACAAAATATTAATTGTGAAATTTTTTTTAACGGGTAGGTAATACCCGAGAGATATATAAATTCAAAATTAATATGTTACATTTTTTAATCTGATTCAGCAAATCATGCATTATACTCCCAACTTTCACAACAATATACATTCTTTTATAGAAATCAAAACAACCATACTCATTTAAAATTTAATTACATATTCTGATTTTGAAATCTCAAAATTCAACTTGAGATATGACCAAAATCATCACTCTTAGATCCTTACATCTTTCACAAGCTATATTTTAACTTCAAAACTGTGTTAGAACATCAAATGTATGTTAACGATTACAATCTGTGTTCAAACCCTTCGAAAATTTTTGAAGACACTTTGAATGATGAGCAATCGAGATGATGATCCAACCACATGTTACCCACAGTTATGTACCCGAAAAACTCTTGAAACCAAAGTAAAAGTTTAAACAACGTATTCGCGTCAGATTCTTTGGCATTTATTAGCAAAAATAACTTTGCGACTCCTATTCAAAGTAGCCTGTTTTGTCACATCGCCATCAAGTCAACTTCGACTTTTCAGTCAGACTAACCTTATTATAACCTTGAGATATACACCATCATTACCAGGGAACCTTTTACATTCCACCACATTATTAGCAGATGTACCAACAACTTCATTACCCTTTGACTTTAGCCTCTCCAAAAATTCATTATAATTATTCATTGAAACCCCATCATTTACTCATTCGCATCTTGTAATGAGAATTGCCATACGAATCATTGGGAATTAGCAATCAGTATTTTGAAATCTCGCAGCATGTCTACGCCAACAGTTATATGTGTATATATAACGTCTATCTTCTGGACTTAATTTGAATGTGAAGTTTCTGAAAAACACTCCGAACTACGAATTGGTTCTCCGAAAATGGAAAAAATGCTGATGAAGCAGCAAAAACTATAAACGACTTTAAACGGTAAAAGCTGAATGATAATGATGAAGTGTTCTGGCAAAGCGCAGAAAAAGAGAAGTTTTGGAACTGGAAAACAGATTGAGCAAAGTAGGAAGGAGGCTGTGGACAAATTACAAAGACTGAACCTGACTTCAAAGGATCCAAATGATTCAGTACCTGCTGAAGTCATTAACGAATACCATGCTCCTGACTCTAAACCCCTGCGGACAATATTCTTCATCATCCTCTGATATTAGAAATTTTAAAATATCATCATATCTTTCATTATAAATATCCTCCATATTTCTGAAGATATTTTCTTAATTTTTCTTATTTGAAATCATTTACCTCTTCGCGCTATCTGTATTACATCATAAAAGAAACTATTTTATTTTCTAAATTTTGAAACATTCAAGTTTAAAATAGGAATATTTTGAAGTAGTGTTGGGAACTGAAGCATGAATTAGTATAATATAATGACACTTGATCAATGTGATTATATTACAGTAAGTCATGCTGAGTTTCTAAATAGAACGTGATGATTCACAGATCATAACATCATCATGTGCCATGTTATACGACTCTTGTATTCTATTTAACCTCTAAAATATCAAGAAAATATTTCTTGATGATTCGGCCTTTTCCAAGGTATTCTAGTAATTTGACAAGTCAAGATCGTGCCATCACAATTTCCTTCCTAGAACATTAACAATGTTCATTCCGAAATTCATATCTGTGAATTCTAGACCATTACAAGCGGTGCTTAATCGCAAGAAGAAGAAACGAAAGGACAAAACTACGAAATAGAAATTGGGGTATAAATTGAAGCAAATAAAAGAGAGCATTAACTGTGAATGATAATGATTATAGAAGACAGAAGCAGAGACTTTGAAATATAAGGGAACATATAAAGCCCAACGACAAACCAGAAATTATAAACCATATATATCGATGCATATAGCAATATAAAGACACGGGAGAACTAGAAACACTATAAACCCAAGAGTATAGTAGAAGTAAATAGATTCTTCTGGCGGTAGATGAAAAAGAAGAATGACCGATATGAAAGTTAGAAGTATATCGAGAATCAGAACTGGATGGAGCATATTGATGAATACTTTAAAATATGAGTTGAGGGGGAAAGAATAAAAGGTGATGAAACATGACTAGGAACTTAGAAATCAACAGATTTAACTCACACAATGACGGAATAAGTGAATCAAACCCTCTAGTGAATAGGTTAAGTGTTTTTTTTGGTTAATTTAGTCAAAACACAACTAAATCAAGTGTGATTAGATCAACACCTAGAGCTATTATTCACCACTTGGGTGATTTGGACTGAGAGAGAATCGGAGGAGCTCACTAGATCTGAGTGTGTGTAACAAATGAGAGGCTTAACCTAAAATGAAGAACATAAGACTTTATATACCCCTGCTGTTGACTCACCCATACGATTCATTCATCACACGTACGAGTTGGCTTCATCAGCCGTACGGGTGATCATTCACTCATGTCTTCTCATTTAGGTTGTAATTGTGACTTAGCTCAGCATCAACCGTGCGTATGAGCCTGTCAGCCGTACTAGTGAGGCTTCACTCGTACGTCTGACTAAGTCTAAGATAGTTAAACATCTAAATCTCGTTCCTGCAGTTCCTGTAACCACATACAAACACGGATAGGATAATAACGAGCAATCATGGTGGCCTGTAAACTGTTGTACCTGCAATGGACGTGGGTAGATGTCTAGGGACTTGCATAAAATGCATCAACAGAAGGTGTGAGTTGTAAGGAAATGAAGGAGGTGAATTTATAAGAAAATCTCCGACAGAACAATTAAAATGGACGATCGCATTTAAAGCGGATCCTAATTCCCTTGATTACCGGAGAGTCAAATCTTATTAAGAAGATTTTCTTCAAATCCCTTGAAATATGGGAATCAATCATATCTACGTCAAATGATAAGATGAATCTACACTTACTCATTTCACTCTTCTATGTTAGCTTCATTCGTACTCTTCATATAAATGGATTGTTTATCCAAATTATTCGCTGATGATAAAACTCTAATTTTCAGCCCGTATGCATCATGAAAACATACTTATTATCATTCACGACCTTTCCACTCAAATTTCGGGACAAAATTTCTTTAACGGGTAGGTACTGTGACAACCCAGAAATTTCCAACCAAATTTAAACTTTAATCTTTATATGTTTCCAAGCAATATTTGTTAAGTTAAATTTTAAGAATTTTAAACTATGTTCATACATTCATTCAACCTCGACCAAGTTCCAACGATTCACGAACCATTAAACGAATATGATTATATATGTATATGTGTATATATATTATAACTTGAAACGTAAACAAAATATTAGATTAAATACTTTATATGATTGTATCTGTTTCAAAATATTTATCAATGGAATTAGAAGATAAGATCAAATGATTGAATTATCAGATATATTGAATTATGATTACAAGTCTCTGTTGAAAGGCCCACGTTGATTTGAGAAATCTTTCCATTTTAACAATATTCAGAAAATGGTAAAGTGATTTATAAATAAGAACAAATTGTCAATCATTGAGAACTAGACAAAAGATAGTGGAAGATTGAATCTCATAAAGACTCGATTGATCTATTTAGTTTCAAACGTACAAAAACATTTTCAGTTTAAAAAGAACTTTATTATTAAAACGTATATAACTTTTATAAATATCTAGAACCACTTTTGACAACTCATTACTTAACTAGTATGATAAAGATAACGATATTTATATTTTATTTTATTAAATATATATAACGATTTAAATTAATATTATATATATTTATACGCGTATTATATGTACATAGTTTTATACTTTTACTATACTTAAACTTTACCTTTACTTTATTTTTACTTTACTTTAACTTTAATAATTCACTTTAATAATTCATACTTTAATAATTCACTTTAATAATTCATACTTTAATAATTCACTTTAATAATTCATACTTTAATAATTCACTTTAATAATTCAAAAATCTATTATAAATAGAATTCAATAGGTTTCATTATTTCATAGAAACTTGAAAATATTTTTCTCTAAACTATCTCAATCGATTTACATATATATATTTACTCCGTATTATTTCAAGATATTATTAGTATACATAAAATATTATGACGGAGTACTGTCCGAGTGATTTCGAAATTATTTTTCGAGTAGGATAGGATTAAGGAAATTATGGGTTATAGCTATGGAGGTGATTGAGTATGGTTCATGGGTATGCTCGTGAGGTCAATATAGTGTTTACCATTTCCGTTGCGTCTACGTACCTTTCCTGCAATATTGAATCTCAATATTGATACGTGAGTACTCATAATTTAACTTTTACATACTAATAGTGTATCCCTGACTAGTGCTCGAGTATTTAGGATTATGCATGCTTGTACTTTTGATATTGCCCTTAGACAGGTTAGGTTGAATCTTGAATTAGTTACACTTGCGGTTGAGATAAGGTATAAGATATGCATGTCCTTGGAAAGCTAGCGAAAAATTAAGAACTTTTCCTTTAGATATCAAATGGTTTCGATGAACGGATTAGAAGTTATAATCAATTGAATTTTCGATATTTTTATTAAAAATGATTATTATTATCGTAGTTTTTATCGTCGTTCTATTTTTATCTTATTATTATCATTATTATTATCTTTATCAATAAAAGGGATTTATCATTAATAATTGTTATTTTTTTATTATTACTATCGTTATTATCGTTAAAGTTATAATTAGTATTATTATTATTATCCAATTATTATTATTATTATTATTATTATTATTATTATTATCATTATTAATATATATATATCATTATTTAAAAATGGTTATTGTTATTGTTATTATTATTATTATTATTACTATATTATCATTAAGATAATTATTAGTATTATCGTTAATAATGTTATAGTAACTATCATTATATAGTAACTATCATTATTAATATTAGTGTAATTAAAACAAATATTTGTAACACCTAATTATTTTGATTACTATTATTATCATTATTATGAACACGATATAAAAGATGATTAAAAGCTATTAAACGAAACGATTAGGAAATAATGAGTAAGAGTATCATGATGAAATTAAAATATTATAAGATATTGATTTAGATAAAATTATCGTTCTTATTATTTTTATCATTACTATTATTATTAAAAGTATCGTTAGTATTAAAACTATCATTTTAACAAAAATTATCATTTTAATAGAAATGTCATTGTTACTATAAAATATTATTATTATTATTATTTTAAATAGAATTATTATTTTAAAGATAATATTAAAAATTATCGTAAATATTAAAGTTATCATAATTAGAATTATCGTTTTATTATAATGTCATCTTAGTAATTATAAATATTGATATTATTAAAATAATAATTATTATTAAAAAATAATACAACTTTTACTTACTATCATTATAGATATTATTTTATCAAATAAATATGTGATACAAACATATTTTACTACGTGTAATAACTTACTTTAATAATACCTATCATATTATCTTTATGATATTAAATTAACCCTATAAATTTTATTACTTAATATATATAAAAGTATATTTTATTATATAAATTTAATATAAAATTTTATTTATTAATACATAAATTATATTATTTACTCTAATAAATCTTTTAAAAATATTTAAAAATATAAAACGATGATATTTAAACTATATATTAATCATGTATATATTTTTGGAAATTATTTTGAGTCAAATTTAATTTTGTTGACTTTTGCATATTAGTCTCGAGCATTAGGATTGTGGTACACTATGACTTGACCTAATTTGTTAGACAAATATTAACCAACAAATAAATATATATAATTAATTTAGGTTCGTGAATCCGAGGCCAACCTTGCACTTATTCAATGACGTTATATGTATTTTTACTACGAAATACAGTATGGTGAGCTTCATTTGCCTTTTTACCGTTTATATTTTTGGGACTGAGAATACATGCGCTTTTATAAATGTTTGACGAAATAGACACAAGTAATTGAAACTACATTCTATGGTTGAATTATCGAAATCGAATATGCCCCTTTTTATTAAAGTCTGGTAATCTAAGAATTAGGGAACAGACACCCTAATTGACGCGAATCCTAAAGATATATCTATTGGGCCTAACAAACCCCATCCAAAGTACCGGATGCTTTAGTACTTCAAAATTTATATCATGTCCGAAGGAGGATCCCGGAATGATAGGGGATATTCTTATATGTATCTAGTTAATGTCGGTTACCAGGTGTTCACCATATGAATGATTATTTTTGTCTCTATGCATGGGACGTATATTTATGAGAACTGGAAATGAAATTCTTGTGGTCTATTAAAATGATGGAAATAAATGATTATGATAAACTAATGAACTCACCAACCTTTTGGTTGACACTTTAAAGCATGTTTATTCTCAGGTGTTAAAGAAATCTTCCGCTGTGCATTTGCTCATTTTAAAGATATTACTTGGAGTCTTTCATAGCATATTTCGAAGAACGTTGCATTCGAGTTATTGAGTTCATCAAAGATTATTGTTAAATCAATTTATAGTTGGGTAGTGGATATTATAAAATGGTATGCATGCCTGTCAATTTTCGATGTAAAGAAAGTTTGTCTTTTAAAAACGAATGCAATGTTTGTAAAATGTATCATATAGAGGTCAAATACCTCGCAATGTAATCAACTATTGTGAATCGTTTATAATGTATATGAACGGGTCCTTTCAGATTGGGGTTTTCACTTTTAAAGTCGGTCGATTGAGGTGTCGTTGATCGAAGATAGGGGTTTAAATCTTCTTCTTCAATTGTTTGTAAGTAATAGAACCGATTAGGGTTCTTAACTTCTATAGGTTTGCGGTGATTAGGGTTTACCCTAATCACCTTGACAGGCTGTTTTGATGCAAAATTAGGGTTCGAAGGTTTTACCTTCACTCATTTGTTCGATATATGAGGTGATTTAAGGTTTGGGTTACCTCTTGTAGTTTTCTGAGATGTCCTTGAGTTGTGACCGTATGGTTGCCGCCGGTGACTCTATGGTTGACTCCGGTGACTTCGTGGCTGCTGCCGGTTACCTCTGCCATCACAACTTCGCCAAATTTCTGTTTGTGCCACCAATTGGGATACCCAAGTAGCTTGAAACAGTTTATTATCGTGTGTTCTTGCATTCCGCAATAAACACAACTCAGCGGTTGTGGTGGTCGATGGTGGTTTGTGGTGACTGCTTTTGATACAATACAAGTAGATGTTTGACATAAAGCATCAAGGTAAGATATTTTGCTACCGTCCTTTCCTGACATGGCAGCTTGATTTTGATGATGAAATCTAAAAAAACGGTTGTATTGATCTCTTTGATCTACACTGTTAGCTCTGATACCATGTTTCTATTGATAAAATGATTGTATGAAAGAATATGATCGATTGAAATATTGATTGTTTGATTGATATTATAATCTGAATTGGTTTGCTTACAATTTACAAGAGAAATATACACTGATAATGTAACAGCTAATTCCTAAATGGGTAGGCTCCAAAAATACTTTTGGAACCCTCGTTACAAAAGAGGAAAGGCTGTAGCCATGAGTATGCTTGACCCGTTAAACTTGGCATCTAGTAGACCCTTGTTGCTTTCATCCAAAAAGGGAAATGATGAACTTATAATCTGATCCCAAGAAGACAAATAACCTAAAAAGGTTATTTGACTTAGTTGACTTTTTATGCTACATTCTAACACCCCGTGTTCAAGTCCTTCACCAGAGAATAAGAAAGAAAAAATTCCAATGAAACTGTCAGTACGACAAAATCATGCATCCCATATAAGGTTCTTGCGAGAGTAGGGACACATAATATCATCAAGTTTATAAACACGATTTTTAGTTTTAAGAACTGTTTTTCCGAGATGGGTTATTGGTAAACCTGAACCGTCACCAAGAATTATCTCTTCAGGTCCTCCGTATTCTAAGAAGATGACAAGGGATGTCGAGGTGTGATGCCCCTGTGTCGAGTATCCAGTAAGGAGACGACGAGGGATGAGTAGTGGTGAAATGAGCAACTGGGTTAATGTCGTTTTCTTTTTGGAAACGAGCAAGGCTGCGACACTCTTTTGTACAGTGCCCGTTTCTTCTACAAAAATTACACTATGAATCTTTGTTGAAGGTAGAAGAAGTACCAGCAGCGTTGAAATTGAGGTGGATTTGAGGTTTGTTGATTCGAGTTACGATACCTGTTGAACTGCTGCTGTTCATCACGTGCATTTGGACCCTTGTAAAATGATTGTGCGAGAGCTACGTTGAGTGTAGTTTGCAGTAGGAATTACATCCAGGGCAGACTTGATGATTCGCATTTGTTGCAGTTCATAATCGACTAGTTTGTCGTGCAACTCGTCGAACGAAATGGACTTATCTCTCGCATGTACAGCAGCACTAATCTCCTTGAAGTCATTTCCAAGACGATGGAGAATATGGAGTACAAGATTGTCATCATTGAGGGAAATAATACGAGTCCGTGACTTGTTCGGGTAAAGAACACTGAGTCGTTCCTACGCCGCTTTGGATGTAGAAACTAATGAAATATGAGTCTGAATGCTCGCGGAACAACTGCTGAGTATGGAACTTAGAATTTATGTGGTCCTGTCAAAACCATTTGGTGTAGCCGGGATTTGGCTTAACATCGTGAACTTTCGGGGGGTGCTTCAATGGAGCCATCGAAAAAACCCAGGATATCGTAGCCAATGAGAGTAGAGAATAGTTGTCTTAACCATATGGTGAAATTCATGTGTGTGAGTTTGGTAGGGAGATGAGTTGGTGCCTGAAGTTATACTATTTCAGTGGAATCATGCTAAAAGGGCAATCATGCTAACACTAAACTTCAAACTAAAAACGCATACAATTCAAATCCCTTAAACCAAAACTATAAATGTAAAGAAATTTTTCAAGAGTAGAACTAAATTTCACTCGATAAGGTTTTAGTTTACTCGGAAATTGTCAACAAAACTAGGCAAAGTCAATACCCGAACCTATGATTATAGCCATTGTTGATGACACCATACGCCAAAGGATTGTTTTAGGTTCGTTCTTGACTTGTTTCATTATATTCAAATGATACGTGACGTCCGCTTATCCTCCTTCATCTCGTCTCGTGGAATCGATCATGCTACAAAATACATAAAATAGTTAGGGAAACAAGTAAGTTAATATTAAAAAAGTCCCAGATTACCACTGTAAATAAGTACACCATGTGACACTATTTAAATTCTTACTAATACTTGTGTGTACTAAAAGTACATGTTTTAGCCTTGGTTTTTATACCCCTCCAGGTCTGTTTTATCCACCACTGGGTGGCCCACCATTCAGTTATAACAAAAACTAGCGCCACACAGATTTGATCACGCAATCCCTAAGGAGGCTAAGTGGCTAAGAGGCCCTGTAGTAATATTTTTACTTTTACTTGAGTAGTAAAAGGTCTGCAGGTACTTTCGGTTGCAGACTTGTCTTATTTGTTAACTAATCCTTTACGGACATTCGGTGAAACAAAGTTTGATAATAGCGATAGCGGCTTACGATATAGAACGGCGACAACTTGGTTAAGGATTATTAGGAGCAACAGCGGCTTTGATCCTTTCAATGGTGCACTTGATAAGACTATTGATGGTTGCAATGGAGCCAGGTGATAGTTTTGTTGTAGGAACTGAATCAACCAGAATCTGAAATCCAACAGTCAGTAACGATCCACCACCATTTCCATCAGGAAGTATAGCAAAACCAGATGGTAGTAACGCAACATAATCAGGATCACCACCACCAAACACCACGTTTATCGCTGCAACATCTACTGGAGCGTAAATTACATATGAACCCGTTGGGTCATTTGAACACTCCTGAAGTATTAACATGTTTCCTTGGCTCGAATTCCCACTCTATAATATAAAATAAGATGTGTAAAAGATCAAAATTCATGTACAATATACGTACAAGTCAGACGCTGCAATGTTTTAAGTATTTTTTTTTTTTTTTCTAAAAAAAGTTAATCTTACATTGACACGTAGAAGCGAGACGCAGTTTCCTGGATCACGGCCATTAGCAATATGCATCATCTCTTGAACTAGTCCACCTGACGAAATAATGTCCCACTATATATATGTATAGCATAATATCAATGAAAGATTAGCGAACATTAAAGAATAAATAAATAAATAAATAATATACATTTGTGATGCTTTGTAAATTGAAAACTAAATATAAAAAGTACCTCGCTCCTTGAGTTTTCATTGCGAAGAAAGTCAAAAACTTGTTTTCGTGGGACCGGGATCCAAAATGATTTAGCAGCACTTAGGATTATACCAGGAGGCCTTCCTGGATCATCAACGCTCTTTCTAGTCATGAAACGAACATCATCTGCACCACTAGCAGATAACGTCGTCCAACTATGTGTTGTTGAAGCTCCAACACCGCTATAAAAACTCAAAACCATTCTCTCCGAAAGCTTTAACATACTCTTTCTACCATCAAGATTTGTTATAACTGTTGAAATAGATATAAATGTCGTTACTTATTGTAAAAGAAAACAAAAAAACCCAACCCATTAGCCCCCCTTGCAAGGTTTACAATCCGACCCATTACCCAACTCTCTCGACCCATCCAATTAGCTACATCTAAATTTCTAACAAATACAGGTATTTATTACCTCCAACATCGCGAGCAGTAATATTATTTGCCATTGTGCTTGCAAGCCTTTCACACTGTCTCTTTAACTTTTCTACCCATCGTTTTGCCCCAAACCCTAAACCAGAGTTTACTAGTGACCAGTATATATCATGAACCGATGATCCATCATCAATTTCAACATGTTCAACCCATGTTACCTAGAAGAAGCGAAATATTTACTAGTTAATATAGAATTTTCAAATCTTTATGTTTTTTTCTAACGACAGCCCCAAGGGCTGTTAGTGATGTCATAAAGACGCTTACAAGTGTTGTACATAGTGGGTAACTATTAGTTATAGGGTGGCGGTTATTCAAATGTACAACAACAAGAATTTTAAGCGTGTAACGACAACCCTAAAATTTGTCATTAGAATAAGAAAATCCCATAAACAAAAACATCATGATTAGCTTATATTAATATATTAATATATATAAGCTGATGATGATGAATAAACTCTAGAAGTTGAACCAAGATCGAGTTTCACCTTTGAGTACCCATTGGGAAGTTCCTTAATTAAACAACCTGATGGCCTTCTTCGAGGCGCTGACATCATCATCGTAGGACGTAAACTGTCCAACGATACATCGACCACGGCCCACGCCCCATCAGCATGCTGTTTACAGTACCTAACGAAATAGTACTCTCGGGTTGGGACAAATGGTGAAGGAACCTGATACTCAGCTGTCATCTGTACAGTACAAACCCATTATATGCTCAAGATTATTTAACGAAAGTATTTTTTGCTAATTTTTTTGAAAAATAGAATTTCGATACATTTGTGAGCATGAATGTTTTTTTTTTATCCTTACCACTTGCAGAGCCCCATGGTAGTTTCCAGCTACTCCAGTTGAAATCACTTCTATAGTCATTGCTTTTGAAACAATGCCAGAAAACACATTTGACCATTGACTCTGCAATTTTTTTTAATACATTTTAGTCTTAATAATTTTTCACAATTTCAAATTAATCAACATTTAAACACACACACACACACACAAAAAAAATTGTTTTCCAATACCACATTCATGAATATCTCGACAAGATTTTTATGATTGATGATGACAACAGCATATTCTCTAGAAGCTTCCGCTCTCAATCCCAATTGTTTTGGTCCAATGCCTCTAGAAAACGTTTGCGAGTAATATTGTTCATTCAAGATCTCAGATGAGTTATCAGGGTTTTGAACCCACAAAGGCTCACCAGACTGAGCCATCCTAACCAGTTCTTCCATGGCTGCAACCGCTACTTCAATTATAACCGGCTTGTCTGTCTCACTAGAACCTGAAGCTGATACCATTGCAGGTTGCGTTCCATTGTGGTACGTTAACAATGGCTTGCTATCAATCTGTGTTGAATGCACAAGAAATATATATTTAATTTCATTATCAGCTTACAACTAACAAGATCGTAAGAAGATTATGTTTCGTTATCGTCCTAATCTAGAGAACATGCATAATAAAATAGTTACATTTTGCAACAATCTTTCATACCTCTGAATCATTCTTTCATAATTATCTGCATAGTACTAATAGTTGAAAAAATATTAGTACATTTAATTAGGTGTACTCGGTCGAAATTTTGGAAGGAGTAATTGGCAATCCGGGGAAGCGATTCATGGTATTGGAATTTTTATACATTTAAATAATAAATTTGAAACTTATATGTATAAATATAGAAGAAAACCATTAACATAAACTTTAACATAATTATCTAAAAACATAATCGTTCATTTCTTCAAAAACTCTAAAATTCTAGTCTAAATTCATATTGACCAATTTTGACCCATTATTTGACGTTGACCGATTAATGAAACAAATTCTCCTAAATTGGTTCAGTATGTTCTTAAAAATGAGCAATTGCGTTTTTTTACAACGGTGCATACAACAGATACAACTTTACAATACAACTACTTAATAAAAGAACTGAAAAATAATAAACATATAATTATATAATATTAAACATACCGATTGGTTTACTTGTTCATGTAGGTGAACACTTTCAATACTGAGTCGTTGTTCGTCAAACGATATCTCTCCAATGGCTGCAGGACCACCGGACACACCATTATCAACAAAGCCAGAGTCCACATTCAAAAGGATAGCCCTATTAGACGCCGCTAACGATTCGAATTCGAACCCTCCATCAAACACCCGATCGACTGATCGAAATTCGTTAACCTCCTCAACCCACACCTTTACCACTTGTGAGCTCGAATCATCTTCAATTAAACCGTCAACGAAACCCTTGACTGAACCTGCCTCAGTCGTCTCAATCATCACCAACATAAAACCCACTTGTTTAAGCTCAGTTGACGCTTTCGACACACAAATGACGTCACCAAAGCATGAAGCTATATTCTCAATACTAACCGAAGACGCGTATACAGGTGGAATACCGGTTATCTTGATCCAAGTGGCCCTTGAAAACTTGCGAGTTCTATCAGCAAAACGACATATTTTAACAAACACGCCCATTTCATGAGAAGGTGTATCCAGTAGGTGTTGAAAATTTTGAAGATCGGGACATTGAAGAACGCAACCATGGTTGCCCCAACGGGAACAATTAACCACCATAACCTTTCGGGTTTTAAGAAATGGCCAGAGTAAATCATACGAAAATTTAGAGCGGACAATTAACAAAACAGTAAAAGCAGTTCGCTCGGAGATGAAGTTGTTGGGAACGAGTGAAGCCCGATGACGAACAACGCCCTTACCTGCTCTGTGTCTCAGAAACCGGTGTCCAGACATTGTGAGAAGAACGAACCAGGGATTTGATGTAACATCCCGCGTTTTTCCGTTAAATTTATTTTTAACACCGTCTTTTTCTTTTAAATAATACCTTTCGTTATTTAAATTCGTAGTTTCCGTTGACTAACGTTCATAATAATTCCGTCATTTAATTATAACATCTCTCGTTAACTTGCGTTTTAAAAATATTCGATCGGTTAAATCCCGCACCCGCTTTGAAACTCGAGGGACCGGAGTTGCCAAATGGGCAAACTAGTTGACTAGGTCAACTAGTCAACCCATTTCATCCATTCCATCATCTCCCTCATCCCTTTTCTCTCCATCTCAAGAACACACACACACAAACCCATTCCATTCATTCATCATCTAAATTCAATCTTGGAAGCTCACAACAAATCCGATTACATATTTGGAATCCTCTCTTCATCCTCTACAATTTGATACCAACTTCATCTCGTTTGGGTAACATTTCTAAAACTCTAGATTTCTCTAAATTCGTGTTTTTGATTTGAAATGGTGTTAGTTAGTGTCTATGGCTCGAGTCTAACATGAATATATGTTTGGTTTGCTCGATTTGTTGTTTTTGGAGTAACTAGCATGAACTTGAAATGGGTGTGCTTAATCCTTGATTTTGGATGAGTTAATGTTGTTAGATTGTTAAAGTGCATGTTTTAATTGTGTTACTAGTATCACTAGCTTCATTTTGATGTGTAGGTTGATTTGTAAAACTTCAAAAACATGATTAATGATTTTGTGATTCTTGACTAGGGTTTGATGGTTCTTGACATGAATTTTTGGATGCTTGAATGCCATGGAATGTTAATTGTTAGTGTTTAGTTGTAATGTATGCTCCATTACCTTCAGAACGGCATATCATATGTGTGAATTGGTTTCCTGAAACTCAAATTGCATTTGATGAACTTGAAACCTTGAAATGAACGTTTAATGATCACTTGATGAGTTTTCGGCTATTGTAAATGATGTTGTCGTTTGATGATAAGTGCTTAGTTGTGTTCCTTGTCAAAAGAGCTTTCTAACGGTATAAGATACGTCTTCTAGTTGTTTACGGTTTGCGTTTTATGGTTGTTTGAAGTTTTGACCAAGACTTGAACCTTGAAACTGACCAGGTGCCAGACCACGTGTTATGTCGCGGCGCGACACCTCTGGCCGCGGCGCGGCATATGCCGTGGTCAGATTCTGACCTACTTTGTCAAATTTCGAAAAAAATGTTTGCTATGCTACGCACCTCCGATTAACATGTAACTTGGCCAACATGCTCATATATGACTTCTAAGCTTAGAAAAATAGTTCGGGACCCGACCCGAACGTGTTGACTTTTCGTTGACTTTGACCAAGTTTGACTTTTTGTCAAACTTAACCAAATACTTATGCAACCTTTCTAACATGATTATTTACTAGTATCTTGCATGAAACTTGACAATTTGATTCACATGCTAATATAATCGAGTCGTAACGAGCCATAGGACTAATTGAACATCTTTGACCGTTTGTGTTTACCGTTATTGATATAACCTATATGTTTAGGTCAAGACTAGCTTTGTCTTTGCACGCGTCTACTTGTTGAAGTACTTTATTAACTCTTGCACTCAAGGTGAGATCATAGTCCCAATTTTACTCTTTTTGAACTTATATTGGGATGAGAAAACATAAACGATTATTTTGAACTAAGTGAACACAAGAACGGGAAAACAAACATTCTACATACGAGTTTAGAACAAAAATCCTCAATTCGATTATCATTAGTTACACTTGCCGGGTGTAAGCGAGAACTTATGTTATATGGCCATATGGGTTGACAACCCTCATCTTTGACGGTTCGCTACCGTCTACGGATGAAATATATTTTCGAGAATCAGTGTTTGTTCTAGCACTAAGTGATGGGGTATACAATGGAAGGAATGTTAAGCTTTGATAATTGGGTGCTCGTGAAACAAACTTTTGGAATGTATTACTATTATTTCATTGATGCAAATCTTGTGGTTCACTTGTACTTACTTACTTAAACCTATGATTTCACCAACGTTTTCGTTGACAGATTTCTATGTTTTTCTCAGGTCTTGCACGATATGTGAAACATGCTTCCGCTTACTATTTGATACTTGCATCCGATGTCGAGTATACATGCATTTCATGGAGCGTCTTTTGACTTTACTTTAGACCGTGTCGCCTAGACTTCAATCGTACTTATAACGTTGTAACTTAACTTTTGGTTGAACAATTCTTGTAAACTTTGAAACAATCTTTATTTTGAAATGAAGGCGACATATTTTGGTCAAACGTTATCTTAAAGACTTATAATCAGGTAATGGGACCCACGTAGTCGACGCCGTCACTTGACGATTTGTCGGGGTCGCTACAAGTGGTATCAGAGCCTTGGTTGTAGGGATTTAGAGTTCATTTGTGTCCACCCCGAGTCATAGGGTACATAGGTGAATCTAGACTACAACCGGCATATAGACTGAAGTAGGAATTATTTGACTAATTGTGCATTTATACTCGAACTCTTCTATCATATCTAACTCGTATTCGATCTTGATCTTACGTTGATAAATTTTGTTGATGCGCCACCTTGACTTTATGAAGTAATGTTAAATGCACATGAGAATCAGGGTAATATAATTTCCGGGATTATATTACGGTGATTCACATGGACGTTCCGACATTATGACATAGAGAATTTAAGGCGAGTCAAGGAAAATTTTCTCTCTATCCTTATTCCATGCCACGGTTAGTATTGTTGAAAATACTAACCAACGATATTCTTGTCTCATGAAGGAACAATGGCTCACCAAGGTCAACACAATACTCCTCTCGAAACTCTTGAACAAGCACTTCAACGAATGATAACCACCGCCGTGGGTACGGCCGTGGCCGATCACTTTTCTAACAACAACAATCATGGAGCCGGTAATTCAAGCGAAGGTTGCTCCTACAAGAACTTCATGAAGTACAACCCTCCCACTTTCGATGGAACCGGAGGACCGGTTACTCTCACCCGATGGTTTGAACAAATAGAGACCGTTTTTAACACAAGCGGCTGTCGAGACCAAGATAAGGTCAAGTTTTCCACCCTCACTTTCACCGGCATTGCTCTCTCGTGGTGGAACAAGTACGTACAATCAGTGGGTATCGATGAAGCCCTTACACTCTCTTGGGCCGAATTAAGAGAAAGAATGATCACCGAATACTTCCCGCGCGACGAGACTCGAAGGCTCGAGCAAGGGCTAAGGAATTTGAAAACGGTCGGGAATGACCTCGGAGCTTATAATCAACGTTTTACCGAACTAGTCTCAATGTGTCCGAATCTCATGGCTCCCGAATCACTAAGAGTCGAACTTTACATGGATGGCCTCCCTAAGAGCATTCAACACGGGGTAATGGCATCCCAACCCACTAACCTACAAGAGGCTTTAGCAAAGGCCCACCAAACTTTAGAAACGGTAACTGAAATGGAAGCACCGGCACCAATGATCGAGAACCAATCGAGCGGCAATAAAAGAACATGGGAAGCCTCTCAATCAAGCAACCACAACAATAACAACAACCCCGCCAAGAAGCCTTTCGCCTCCAACGACAAGAAAGGCTATACCGGAAAACTACCTTTTTGTAACGAATGCCACAAGCATCACTTTGAAGGATGTGGCAGGTTTCGCCACCGGCGCCAAGGACCCGTCGCTCGAAAGATGCCCAACGCACACAGAACGGGTGCTTGCTTCGAATGTGGCCAACCGGGTCATTTTAGGAATGTGTGCCCAAATAAGAAAATCAACCCCAACGTACGCCATTGAACTTTCAACATCGACACCTAGGATGCCCGAGACGACGATGGACTAGTCACGGGTACGTTCCTTCACAACAAACCATATATTTCATACTTATTCGATTCGGTTACCGCTAGACGTATTACAACCGAGGCTTTGACTTGTACTCTTTACATTCCACCTTTTTCCCCTAGATACTACTTAGGCAATTTAAGCGACCAATGGATAAATATTGTGAGCCTATAAATTTTATTGGAGGATATACGTTAAGGATTTTGACTTGATACCTATAGAAATAGGGAGCTCGAAACCTATTTGTTAAGGAGAAATTTTTCCCCTACAATTATGTATAGAATATTGTGAACTAAGTAATTTTCGGTTGGAAACCGATACCCTCTTCCTCGTATCCACAATTGGGGGTTAAGGGAGACGAGTTTTCCGAACTCGCAACGTTAGTTGTAAATCTCTCTTAGTACCATTCGATTTATTTAGGACTCTGTCCGTATTCATGAACCTCCTAAACCACGTATGCAAACTTATCTAGACAAATCTGTTATCGTATTTATAGATGACATCTTAACTCATTCAAGTAAAGAAGGAAAACGAACAACATCACCATCTTAGTCTCGAACTTTTGAGAAAAGAGCAACTCTATACCAAATTCTCCGAGTGAGAATTTCTGTTGAACGAAGTCCAATTTTCTAGACCATGATGTTAAAGGTCAAGGCATTACAATCAATCTCGAAATCAAGCCACATGTAATCAGGAAACTCTCCCAACTCAGACTTGTATTCGTAAAATCTTAAATCTCGTCTATTTTTACCGAAGATTCATTTCTGACTTTTCTCGTGTTACACGACTTTTAAACTCGTTAACTCACTAAGGAAAACTTTAAACCTCTTCATGTCTGAGCCTTGAACGTGATTCTTCACACCAACCTTCCTAGCTAAATTCGTATAGCACTAGATGGAACTCAAACATGGAAATATTTCTACTTGAACGCCGAAAGGCATACTCTCTCGTCTAAAAAAAAAAAAAAAAAAAAAAAAAAAAAAAAAAAAAAAAAAAATCAACATAACTAAAATTCGTTATTTTACACGAAGAATTCGAATACTAAATTGTGGATCCGATCAAACTTCTCGTCATCACGTACCACACTACATACCTCTGTTATTTCACCGTCACCGTCTGATATTACTGGAATTTAAGATAACACACAACCCAACGATACTTCACTCTTCTTTGACTTAACGCCCTTGTGAATTCTGATAATCGGCCAACTATTATTCAACCCCGAACTATACAACTACGTGTACTACCTCGTTTCTCTTTCAGACTTCAACTTTTGACAACTAGAGGCACGTTATGGCAACCTCGAGATGTAAACTCATCCTATTCTAAGTCCTCATTTCACTTCTATATTTATCGCTCGCACTCCCGTATAAGGAAACTTTTTGTAAAATTTTTCATTGGATAGAGAAGCTCCTCATATTACATTAGTATTCGCCACGAGGGTGAATAGTCCTAACGAACATTTTTTTTCTCGAACCCTAACTAACTTGTTCAAACGTATCTTAAGAGATTCTTTTCCAACACGGTGTATCTTTGTCAATTATTCTGTATCGAAATACTCGTTTCACTTCTAGTTTTACAAGAAACCTTGGGAACCTGCTTAGACATGAGTACCGCGTACCACCCACAAACTGACGAACCGAGCAAACGAACGATTTACGTCTTGGAAAGACATCTCACAAACTCGTATTGTCACCTTTAGTAGATCACTCTTACAACAGTAGTTACCACTCGTGTGTTCACGCGCACTTTTCGAAACCTTATATGACCGCTAATGTCATACCCCTGTTCATTTAACCAAAGCATCAACCACCGAAATCTGAACTCCATCAAGAAACAACAATTGAGATCGTTCAAGTCCGAGAAGGGCTCGAGACAACCCATTGTTGCCAGAAGAGTTATACCAAACTTAGAGGAGAACCTCACAAATCCCAGTGTGTAACCGCGTAATATTGAGAACCCGCACCTTGGAAGGGTGTAATCCGTTTCGGGAATCAGGGAAAGTTAAACCCGCGACATGTTAACCCTTTTGAAACCTTGGGGCGTATTGGAACCGCTCCCTACCGTTTAGAACTTCCGACTCAATTAAGTTTCCGTTTACCCTACATTTCGTGCAACAAACTTAGAAACGTGTCCTGCGGAACAGGAACGTGCAATCCTGCTGGATACATCAACTATCGATGACAAACTTCTCTTCATAGGAAAACCAGTTGAAACTGGGGATCGTAAAAACCGAACCTTAATGCAACGTAAAACCCTGACTATCCAAATTCATGAGAACCCTCAAGAACGTACTTTCACTTATTCATAGCATTGACAACGTAAAGTCTCGAGTAAGAGATATCGACTACTACTTCCAACTAAATTTCGGGACGAAATTTCTTTTGAGTTGTGGATAATGTAACATCCCGCGTTTTTCCGTTAAATTTATTTTTAACACCGTCTTTTTCTTTTAAATAATACCTTTCGTTATTTAAATTCGTAGTTTCCGTTGACTAACGTTCATAATAATTCCGTCATTTAATTATAACATCTCTCGTTAACTTGCGTTTTAAAAATATTCGATCGGTTAAATCCCGCACCCGCTTTGAAACTCGAGGGACCGGAGTTGCCAAATGGGCAAACTAGTTGACTAGGTCAACTAGTCAACCCATTTCATCCATTCCATCATCTCCCTCATCCCTTTTCTCTCCATCTCAAGAACACACACACACAAACCCATTCCATTCATTCATCATCTAAATTCAATCTTGGAAGCTCACAACAAATCCGATTACATATTTGGAATCCTCTCTTCATCCTCTACAATTTGATACCAACTTCATCTCGTTTGGGTAACATTTCTAAAACTCTAGATTTCTCTAAATTCGTGTTTTTGATTTGAAATGGTGTTAGTTAGTGTCTATGGCTCGAGTCTAACATGAATATATGTTTGGTTTGCTCGATTTGTTGTTTTTGGAGTAACTAGCATGAACTTGAAATGGGTGTGCTTAATCCTTGATTTTGGATGAGTTAATGTTGTTAGATTGTTAAAGTGCATGTTTTAATTGTGTTACTAGTATCACTAGCTTCATTTTGATGTGTAGGTTGATTTGTAAAACTTCAAAAACATGATTAATGATTTTGTGATTCTTGACTAGGGTTTGATGGTTCTTGACATGAATTTTTGGATGCTTGAATGCCATGGAATGTTAATTGTTAGTGTTTAGTTGTAATGTATGCTCCATTACCTTCAGAACGGCATATCATATGTGTGAATTGGTTTCCCGAAACTCAAATTGCATTTGATGAACTTGAAACCTTGAAATGAACGTTTAATGATCACTTGATGAGTTTTCGGCTATTGTAAATGATGTTGTCGTTTGATGATAAGTGCTTAGTTGTGTTCCTTGTCAAAAGAGCTTTCTAACGGTATAAGATACGTCTTCTAGTTGTTTACGGTTTGCGTTTTATGGTTGTTTGAAGTTTTGACCAAGACTTGAACCTTGAAACTGACCAGGTGCCAGACCACGTGTTATGTCGCGGCGCGACACCTCTGGCCGCGGCGCGGCATATGCCGTGGTCAGATTCTGACCTACTTTGTCAAATTTCGAAAAAATGTTTGCTATGCTACGCACCTCCGATTAACATGTAACTTGGCCAACATGCTCATATATGACTTCTAAGCTTAGAAAAATAGTTCGGGACCCGACCCGAACGTGTTGACTTTTCGTTGACTTTGACCAAGTTTGACTTTTTGTCAAACTTAACCAAATACTTATGCAACCTTTCTAACATGATTATTTACTAGTATCTTGCATGAAACTTGACAATTTGATTCACATGCTAATATAATCGAGTCGTAACGAGCCATAGGACTAATTGAACATCTTTGACCGTTTGTGTTTACCGTTATTGATATAACCTATATGTTTAGGTCAAGACTAGCTTTGTCTTTGCACGCGTCTACTTGTTGAAGTACTTTATTAACTCTTGCACTCAAGGTGAGATCATAGTCCCACTTTTACTCTTTTTGAACTTATATTGGGATGAGAAAACATAAACGATTCTTTTGAACTAAGTGAACACAAGAACGGGAAAACAAACATTCTACATACGAGTTTAGAACAAAAATCCTCAATTCGATTATCATTAGTTACACTTGCCGGGTGTAAGCGAGAACTTATGTTATATGGCCATATGGGTTGACAACCCTCATCTTTGACGGTTCGCTACCGTCTACGGATGAAATATATTTTCGAGAATCAGTGTTTGTTCTAGCACTAAGTGATGGGGTATACAATGGAAGGAATGTTAAGCTTTGATAATTGGGTGCTCGTGAAACAAACTTTTGGAATGTATTACTATTATTTCATTGATGCAAATCTTGTGGTTCACTTGTACTTACTTACTTAAACCTATGATTTCACCAACGTTTTCGTTGACAGATTTCTATGTTTTTCTCAGGTCTTGCACGATATGTGAAACATGCTTCCGCTTACTATTTGATACTTGCATCCGATGTCGAGTATACATGCATTTCATGGAGCGTCTTTTGACTTTACTTTAGACCGTGTCGCCTAGACTTCAATCGTACTTATAACGTTGTAACTTAACTTTTGGTTGAACAATTCTTGTAAACTTTGAAACAATCTTTATTTTGAAATGAAGGCGACATATTTTGGTCAAACGTTATCTTAAAGACTTATAATCAGGTAATGGGACCCACGTAGCCGACGCCGTCACTTGACGATTTGTCGGGGTCGCTACATTTGAACGGGAGAGGCGAATTTTGGGAAATGGGGTTGTATTTTGAAGTATAAATAGGGTTGGTCAGAGAGAAGTCGTCTTTATTAATGTGTAATTAAGGGGTCAATAATTACATTACATTTACATTTACATCAAAAATTAGAAAGTCCTGTACAATGGTTCAACCAAAAACAAAAACCCAACCCATTCCTCACCCAAACCCAATTTTCAAACCATCATATCCTAATTCTATACCACTAAAACACCAATTTCAGTCATCTCAGCAAAGTCCGAATCAGTTTCAATCATCTCAACAATTCCCAAATCACAAACCAAACACAAATCACGCTTTCAATTCAAAATCCACTCTATTCTTGGGTGGGTTATCAAGATTCACAAACCTAGAAACCATTAATCACTTGTTTGGTAGTTTTGGGGTAATCGAAGGAATTGCATGGAAACAGAATCGTAATTTCGCCTTTGTAAAATTCCAATCGTTAAATCAAGCAATCAAAGCTATGAGCATGATGAATGGCAGGGTCATCAACGGTCGGATCATGTTTATTGGTTTTGCTAAAAAGGAATTGAACACTACAATTATCCCAAAAGCTGATGTTTTTCCGTCTGCGAAGGTTGTTGGGCAGTCGATTAATTCGTTTAGTTCTAACCCTTCGAAACCGGTGATTAATTTGACTGTCAATGAAGAAATCACCAACCGTCTTCACCTGACTGCACTAATCGTTGATAAGGTTCCAATAAAAGCCTTGAAACTGTTTGAATGGCTGAAAAGCAGATCTATCTCCATCGTTTCAGTCTCAACATGGGGCTCCTATGGATACATTGTTTGTTGTAAGGACATGGACAGCTTTAGAAGAATGACGAGGGGTCCATCTCCACCTGATTTGGAATTCATTGAAGTGATTCCAATGTGCAATTATCAAAACAAGTTTGCTAGAATAGTAAAGCTTGCCATAAAAGGTATTCCTTTTAACTGTTGTTCCTCCAACTGTGCCATTGAGGCCGCAAGTGTGTTTGGTAGGGTTATACACATCGACTCAATGACGCATAAACTTCAACAAGCTGAAACTCTACACGCCATTATCGTATCTGATGACCCGGAACCTATTAATCAGAGTGTTCAGGCTAAAATTGATAATATTGAGTTTGGTAAAGTTTGGGTTGATGAGGTTTTTGAAGACGAGTTAATGGAAACGGTGAGTGAGGTCATAATTAACGAGTACAACCTGTTAATTGAGGATAAAGATAACAGTTCTAAGGATCAAAAATCCGGTAGTCATGTTGTTATTCCGGTGCCTGAGAGCCATGAGGTTTTTCCGGCAACTGTGATAGAGCCGTTAGGGGCAGATGGTCAATTGGAGGAGGGTGAGATAAAAGATACCAACTTTAATTTGAATTTCCTTACCCCTAAAAAGCCTACTGTTTCTAACGTAGAAACCAATGAAAAAGTTATCCACAATTCATTGGAAAAGGTTTCAAAAGCAGTCAAAATTCAAATTGGTAAGTGAAATGCCCCGTTCTTATTGATTAAAAACGTTCCATATTAATTGATTTCGTTGCGAGGTTTTGACCTCTATATGAGACGTTTTTCAAAGACTGCATTCATTTTTAAAACAAACCATAACCTTTATTTCATAGATAAAGGTTTTAAAAAGCTTTACGTAGATTATCAAATAATGATAATCTAAAATATCCTGTTTACACACGACCATTACATAATGGTTTACAATACAAATATGTTACAACAAAATAAGTTTCTTGAATGCGGTTTTTACACAATATCATACAAGCATGGACTCCAAATCTCGTCCTTATTTAAGTATGCGACAGCGGAAGCTCTTAATAATCACCTGAGAATAAACATGCTTAAAACGTCAACAAAAATGTTGGTGAGTTATAGGTTTAACCTATATATATCAAATCATAATAATAGACCACAAGATTTCATATTTCAATACACATCCCATCATTTGGTTTAACCTATATAAGAATATCCCCATCATTCCGGGACACCCTTCGGATATGATATAAATTTCGAAGTACTAAAGCATCCGGTACTTTGGATGGGGTTTGTTAGGCCCAATAGATCTATCTTTAGTATTCGCGTCAATTAGGGTGTCTGTTCCCTAATTCTTAGATTACCAGACTTTAATAAAAAGGGGCATATTCGATTTCGATAATTCAATCATAGAATGTAGTTTCACGTACTTGTGTCTATTTTGTAAATCATTTATAAAACCTGCATGTATTCTCATCCCAAAAATATTAGATTTTAAAAGTGGGACTATAACTCACTTTCACAGATTTTTACTTCGTCGGGAAGTAAGACTTGGCCACTGGTTGATTCACGAACCTATAACAATATATACATATATATCAAAGTATGTTCAAAATATATTTACAACACTTTTAATATATTTTGATGTTTTAAGTTTATTAAGTCAGCTGTCCTCGTTAGTAACCTACAACTAGTTGTCCACAGTTAGATGTACAGAAATAAATCGATAAATATTATCTTGAATCAATCCACGACCCAGTGTATACGTATCTCAGTATTGATCACAACTCAAACTATATATATTTTGGAATCAACCTCAACCCTGTATAGCTAACTCCAACATTCACATATAGAGTGTCTATGGTTGTTCCGAAATATATATAGATGTGTCGATATGATAGGTCGAAACATTGTATACGTGTCTATGGTATCTCAAGATTACATAATATACAATACAAGTTGATTAAGTTATGGTTGGAATAGATTTGTTACCAATTTTCACGTAGCTAAAATGAGAAAAATTATCCAATCTTGTTTTACCCATAACTTCTTCATTTTAAATCCGTTTTGAGTGAATCAAATTGCTATGGTTTCATATTGAACTCTATTTTATGAATCTAAACAGAAAAAGTATAGGTTTATAGTCAGAAAAATAAGTTACAAGTCGTTTTTGTAAAGGTAGTCATTTCAGTCGAAAGAACGACGTCTAGATGACCATTTTAGAAAACATACTTCCACTTTGAGTTTAACCATAATTTTTGGATATAGTTTCATGTTCATAATAAAAATCATTTTCTCAGAATAACAACTTTTAAATTAAAGTTTATCATAGTTTTGAATTAACTAACCCAAAACAGCCCGCGGTGTTACTACGACGGCGTAAATCCGGTTTTACGGTGTTTTTCGTGTTTCCAGGTTTTAAATCATTAAGTTAGCATATCATATAGATATAGAACATGTGTTTAGTTGATTTTAAAAGTCAAGTTAGAAGGATTAACTTTTGTTTGCGAACAAGTTTAGAATTAACTAAACTATGTTCTAGTGATTACAAGTTTAAACCTTCGAATAAGATAGCTTTATATGTATGAATTGAATGATGTTATGAACATAATTACTACCTTAAGTTCCTTGGATAAACCTACTGGAAAATAGAAAAATGGATCTAGCTTCAACGGATCCTTGGATGGCTCGAAGTTCTTGAAGCAGAATCATGACACGAAAACAAGTTCAAGTAAGATCATCACTTGAAATAAGATTGTTATAGTTATAGAAATTGAATCAAAGTTTGAATATGATTATTACCTTGTATTAGAATGATAACCTACTATAAGAAACAAAGATTTCTTGAGGTTGGATGATCACCTTACAATATTGGAAGTGAGCTAGCAAACTTGAAAGTATTCTTGATTTTATGTAACTAGAACTTGTAGAATTTATGAAGAACACTTAGAACTTGAAGATAGAACTTGAGAGAGATCAATTAGATGAAGAAAATTGAAGAATGAAAGTGTTTGTAGGTGTTTTTGGTCGTTGATATATGGATTAGATATAAAGGATATGTAATTTTGTTTTCATGTAAATAAGTCATGAATGATTACTCATATTTTTGTAATTTTATGAGATATTTCATGCTAGTTGCTAAATGATGGTTCCCACATGTGTTAGGTGACTCACATGGACTGCTAAGAGCTGATCATTGGAGTGTATATACCAATAGTACATACATCTAAAAGCTGTGTATTGTACGAGTACGAATACGGGTGCATACGAGTAGAATTGTTGATGAAACTGAACGAGGATGTAATTGTAAGCATTTTTGTTAAGTAGAAGTATTTTTATAAGTGTATTGAAGTCTTTCAAAAGTTTATAAATCCATATTAAAACACTACATGTATATATATTTTAACTGAGTCGTTAAGTCATCGTTAGTCGTTACATGTAAGTGTTGTTTTGAAACCTTTAGGTTAACGATCTTGTTAAATGTTGTTAACCCAATGTTTATAATATCAAATGAGATTTTAAATTATTATATTATCATGATATTATCATGTATGAATATCTCTTAATATGATATATATACATTAAATGTCTTTACAACGATAATCGTTACATATATGTCTCGTTTAAAAATCATTAAGTTAGTAGTCTTGTTTTTACATATGTAGTTCATTGTTAATATACTTAATGATATGTTTACTTATCATAGTATCATGTTAAATATATATATATATATATATATATATATATATCCATATATATGTCATCATATAGTTTTTACAAGTTTTAACGTTCGTGAATCACCGGGCAACTTGGGTGGTCAATTGTCTATATGAAACATATTTCAATTAATCAAGTCTTAACAAGTTTAATTGCTTAACATGTTGGAAACATTTAATCATATAAATATCAATCTCAATTAATATATATAAACATGGAAAAGTTCGGGTCACTACAGTACCTACCAGTTAAATAAATTTCGTCCCGAAATTTTAAGCTGTTGAAGGTGTTGACGAATCTTCTGGAAATAGATGCGGGTATTTCTTCTTCATCTGATCTTCACGCTCCCAGGTGAACTCGGGTCCTCTACGAGCATTCCATCGAACCTTAACAATTGGTATCTTGATTTGCTTAAGTCTTTTAACCTCACGATCCATTATTTCGACGGGTTCTTCGATGAATTGGAGTTTTTCGTTGATTTGGATTTCATCTAACGGAATAGTGAGATCTTCTTTAGCAAAACATTTCTTCAAATTCGAGACGTGGAAAGTGTTATGTACAGCCGCGAGTTGTTGAGGTAACTCAAGTCGGTAAGCTACTGGTCCGACACGATCAATAATCTTGAATGGTCCAATATACCTTGGATTTAATTTCCCTCGTTTACCAAATCGAACAACGCCTTTCCAAGGTGCAACTTTAAGCATGACCATCTCTCCAATTTCAAATTCTATATCTTTTCTTTTAATGTCTGCGTAGCTCTTTTGTCGACTTTGGGCGGTTTTCAACCGTTGTTGAATTTGGATGATCTTCTCGGTAGTTTCTTGTATAATCTCCGGACCCGTAATCTGTCTATCCCCCACTTCACTCCAACAAATCGGAGACCTGCACTTTCTACCATAAAGTGCTTCAAACGGCGCCATCTCAATGCTTGAATGGTAGCTGTTGTTGTAGGAAAATTCTGCTAACGGTAGATGTTGTAACAACCCAACCCGTTAACCAACCAAAAACGCGGAAATAAAAAAAAAATTAAAACTGATCTGGAGGGTGCGCGGCGCGCACCACTGCCTGTGCGCGGCGCGCACAAGGCCTGAGACAGTTCTGATCAAAATGTCCATTTTTCGCGAAAAGATCTTCGACTTCCCGACACTTTTAGACCAAACGCTTTTCACAACAATTTATATTAGTTAAAACTAACACGTTCCAATAATAAAATGAGTTTTACGAGACCGGGCCCACATCGGCCGTTATACGACTTTCGTACAAAATATAAGTTTCGACCACATGATTTTTAACACAAAATAAAGACCGAGCATGGCGATTGGGGATACGCTACCCAATCCTAATCAATCCAAAAGCAAGATATTCTAAAGCAACTATGCAAGTCCTCTAATCCTCGCGCTTACCCGAGCCACCATCCGCATGCAATCTATAAAAAGAGTCAACAACGAGAGGGTAAGCTAATGCTTAGTGAATGATAATATACTACATACATATATATGTATAAAATGAATACGCCACATAAATATCAAATACCGCATACCGAACAACCAAGCATAAAGGCAAGCTAGTCTAGGCGTACCGTACAAACACTAAGCACGAGCTAAGATACAACAACAAAAATATAAGTTCACCAACGACGATGTGAACCACGCCAAATAGCTACACCCGGAGGGTTAGCTACAACACAACAATACATTAATATATAACAATATAAACGAACAAGGTTAACACCTTAACCCAATACCGAGAACCAAATACCACAATGAAGATTGGCCGAACTACACGAGCCTTAGTAATCCGAAACCACACGAGATTACTATCTTCACAACATCGAGGTTGGCCGAACTACACGAGCCTTAGTAATCCGAAACCACACGAGATTACTACCTCAATAAGATGACCGAACTACACGAGTCACCATGAATCCGAACTACACGAGATTCATATTGATAAGATGACCGAACTACACGCGTCATCGTGAATTCGAACTACACGCGATTCACTTCTCCAACTCAAACCCACGGTCACGGGATTATAAAATCCACCACATCGGGGTTATCCACAACCACATCACAATACATGTGATAACGTACACACAAGTGTACACCTTTCCAAAAGGAGGTCAACCACACAACCGTGCCAATTGGACTCATACCAAAGTCCATCGAATCCACCTATATGTGAAGTGAGCTCTATAACCGAGAACCACTTCACCCGACCCGCACCCATCCTACACATACATATGCACATAGGATATTAACACTCACCTTGTCGCCTTGATGAATGCTTCCAAGTAAACCGCAACTCGCCAATGGAAAGTACCTATTCCATTATCACAAATTCAACAACACACTTGGATTGGATTTACAAACCAACCCAATTTGACACTTAGTACAAATTCGACCCAAATGCACTTCCAAGTACAAACCGCGCCCAAAATTAACCAATAATCACTAACACAAGTGAGAATGGTCCTAACACGCCAATTAAACCCGAACACAAGTGTTAAACACTTACAAATCTCCAAATTGCCCATAAACCCTAATTTTGACCCAAAGTCAAAACTAGTCAACCAAATAACCCTAAATGGGTTTCAATACTTCCATAATCACTAACTTAAGTGATTAAACCCAATTTCAAGTCCTAATCATGGCCAATTAGTTCACCAACCCAAAATCCACCAACAATAACAACAAACCCGATTACTAGCATCACTAAACTCACTCCAAGAGTTTAAATGGGTTTCTCATCAATTTAAGTTCAAACCCTAACTTGATTATCAAAATCAAACAATGAAATTCGGAGTTAGAACTTACCACAACCACCAAAACGTAGCTAGGAACGAGGTGAACAACTTTAAAACCCGAGACTTTGATCAATTCAAGCTCCTTCTTCTCCAAAACCCCAAATCTCTCTCTAGAAATCTCCCTCTCTCTCTAGAATGATTTGAGAGTGTTAATGGATGTGAAATGTGATCCAAAATTGAATCTAACCAGCTGATATGGCTTCACATCCGGCCTCAAGTGAAAAGACCAAAAAGCCCCTCATTAAACCCAAAATAGAAAAAACAGAATTCTGTCGCTGGGCTCGTGCGCGGCACGCACCCATGGGTGTGCGCGGCGCGCACCCATGTCTGGGCAGAATCTGAGCTTTGTTTAATTACACAATGCTTCCTGCACCTTATGTAGCATAATTACACTTCCGTATAATAAATATTAGGGTCTTACAACTCTCCCCCACTTAGAATCGATCACGTCCTCGTGATCCTCTTCACTTAACCAAACGGACCACACTCCACGGTCCTCAAACATAAGTCCCAACCGACCTTCCTAGGTAATTCTTCCCAATGAATCGCCTTTAAAAACTAAATCGTCACCCGCGATTTATCAAATCCACCAATCCGAGCACTAAAACCATGCTCGTTCCCCAATATCGGGAGAATTCAACCAATCTCGTGCCGAGATATCAATCCCTCAGCGTACCCTTACCGAGTAAAACGCTAAAAGCAACCAAGTCTCAACCTAAGGTCAACAGCCCGAAACGATGAAGACCGAACCAAACGAATCCTTACAGATAACACCAATCACTAAACATCCCTTGTAGTGCGCAATACGACCAATACGCAACTACCGTAACATCATAACAAACGGTTAAAACCGATAGCGCCCAAAACGATCATGGCAACACTAGATCCCAAGGTGTACAAAATCGACTATCGTCACACCCGTAACAACATGTGAGCGAAACACGGATATCGCATCACTAAATCATACAACATGGTCCTCACGACCCCACCATCGGTGTATAAACAACCGATAGTTCCCACAACATGGTCCTTACGACCCCACCATTGGTGTATAAAACAACTAATAGATCAAACATCCCGGTCCTTACGACCCCACCATCGGTGTATAAAACAACCGACGGATCACGCAACACACGAAGGCTGGCCAAAAACACACGCGCCTTAGTGAATCCGAACTACACGCGACTCACTACCTTCACTACAACAACAATCGGGAATGGCCGAACTACACGCGCCATAGTGAATCCAAACTACACGAGAGTCACTATCCCAGAGGAATGACTGAACTACACGAGTCATTTGTGAATCCGAACTACACGAGACTCACTCCTCAATACAATGACCGAAACCACACGAGTCATTTGTGAATCCGAACTACACGAGATTCACTTCCACAACATCGAGGTTGGCCAAACTACACGAGCCTTAGTAATCCGAAACCACACGAGATTACTACCTCAATAAGATGACCGAACTACACGAGTCACCATGAATCCGAACTACACGAGATTCATTCCGATAAGATGACCGAACTACACGTGTCATCGTGAATCCGAAAACACACGCGATCCACAACCATGATGAAGTCAGCGGACCCGAAGATCATGCTTCACTAATCTCAACACCGGATGAAGTATCATGCTTCACCGATATAACACCACGCTCATGATGAAGTCAGCGGACCCCGAAAGTCATGCTCCACCAATCACGTACTCCCATGATGAAGTCAGCGGACCCTAAAGATCATGCTTCATCAATCAACCATACCATAATGAAGTCAGCGGACCCCGAAAGTCATGCTTCATTAATCACAATCCCATGATGAAGTCAGCGGACTCCGAAAGTCATGCTTCATCAATCAACAATCCCACGATGAAGTCAGCGGACCCCGAAGGTCATGCTTCATCTATCACATACGCACTTTCGGCCTCAATCACCGAGTCGTGCAACATCGCGCTCTGCTACACTACAGTGAACCCTAGCGGACCACTAACCATCCATAATCGAGCAAGAACCACCTATACCAAACATAGGTACCTAACAATAATTCTCCAAAAGAGAACCCGACACACACCTCCCTTAACCGAAGGATTTCACCTTGCTCGCCAAACACGTCCATTATCTCCCAACGAGATTCACCAACTTACCACCTCGGTGATAATTTACAAATCCAATATCATAAGTACAAGTTAACTGAAATTGCACTCTACTACAAATCGATCCAAATTAGGTCTCGACCAAATTTCCGGATCTACCAAAAACATCATCCGAAATTTCACACTAAAACTTCCTCGTGCGGAAGTGTAACTCCCCCACTTGGAACCACGTTCCAATATCACAACTTGTACACCCGTACAATGCTACCAAGGTAGACTTTACCAACAATTGGGTATACACGACCCATCACCACATCTTGCTCCAACCTTGAGCACACGATGGATTTCAAACCATCCTTAAACACTTCGTACAAAAAGTGTACTACGATTTCACAAACCATACCCTCGCAATCATCCAATTGCTTTAGTTTGTCAAATTTCACCTAGTCACTCATGTACCTAAGGGTTTCTCCAGGTACCCTAAGTACAATGTAACCACAACCTAATCGGAGTTGAACACCACGCTAGTAGGTATAAAAGAGGCACCTAATGTCACATCATAAAGACTCCATTACCAACACACATCGAGATTTAAAACACTCGATCTCAAGGGTTCCAACCAACCGACGAACCTCATGATTCATCACTTCATCATAAAAGCGAACACGCGCTTAACAACCAAACACCAAAACCATTTCCGTGGCTTGGTAGAAACGTTTCCCAAATACTAAGGAATGCTTGGTTGCACCAAGTCTTACGCCCTTTGCCCGTCAATCAAACATCAACATATGGTACTTCCTTTAGGAACGTCACCCACAACAATAACATGTACAACAAAAGGCATACTACACAAACTCAAATGGCACTTAATAAATAATCAAAAGACATATTTATTAAATTGAAACGTACCTTAACGTCTCCTTGCCGCACCCGTCCCCGCTAACTTGGGACATTCCGACTTACGATGTCCTTCTTTTTGGCAATTGAAGCACACCATACCATCACCCTTTGGTACCGAACATTTCCAAGACTTGTGACCCCTCACGCCACAATTGTAACATCTAGCCGCACTAGAATCCGACATACCCTTTCGCGTACCACCCGTGCTCACACTCGGACCCTTAGCCCTCTTACTCGAAGCACCATACGAAACGACCCTTCGCTCACTTGAAGGTTCACCCTTTTTCGATCGTGAATACGACTCGAAACCTCTAGCCAAGTCGAATAATTCCGAAAACGATTTCGCTTGACCCCGACTAATTTTACTTTTCAAGTCATCATTCAAGGTCCGATAGAAATCCCCCATCAACAAACGATCATTCCCCAAATACCCCGGACAAAAATGAGCCTTCGCCATAAAGGTCGTCTTGAGAGTACTCAAATCCATAGATCCTTGTCGCAAATTTCGCAACTCATTACGCAATTCCCACAAATCGGCCGAAGTCCGGAACTCCTCGAAGAATTCCTCCTTAAAGTCGTCCCACGATAAAGCCATAAACGTCTCGCCACCGACAAGATCAATCTTACCATCCAACCAATCCCTTGCCCAACCCCGCAACAAACTCGTAGCGAGTCTCGTCTTTCTCTCGGGAGGGCAATCAATAGTACGAAAACACCCTTCGACGTCCGAAATCCAAGTTGTGCTTACCAAAGGATCCGGATTTCCGTCGTACATCGGGGGTTTAGTCCTCATGAAGCTCTTAAGACAACGCTCCATTTCGCTACTACTTTGAAGTTCGGAATACTTCCTATCCATTTCTTCTCGAAACGCACTCATTTGCTCCGCAACGGCGGCCGCAACTCTAGCGTTAAACTCCAAATCGTTCATCTCGATCCCACTTCCCGTCGCCATTCTAAGGAATGCAAAGCGATTAGATCACGAACGTATAAAACCACACACACAACACCGGCCCATCTTGCTAAACACTCGTCGTACATCACTTGTTAGACACGATTTGCACCCGTAATAAGGTTTGCAAGTCCTTATTACGCACACACGCCGCATCAACTCGTTAGTACAACAACCGCCTCGTTCGATGATATAAACAAACACAAACAGAATTCTACGCGATATAAACCCACGCGAGAATTACACCACAACACAAATAATATATTAATAATATCCGCATTACTAATATAAACGTTAGTCCACCTACAATCAAGGCACTAACTATCACTCATTCTGACCCGTAATCCTACAAGTCCCGCAACAAATTAAGCACACACAAAAGTCTAAGTCTAGGCACCTATCTCAAGTCACCTAAATCCCTTAGACCATGCTCTGATACCACTTGTAACAACCCAATCCGTTAACCAACCAAAAATGCGGAAATAAAAAAAAAATTTAAAAATGATCTGGAGGGTGCGCGGCGCGCACCACTGCCTGAGACAGTTCTGATCAAAATGTCCATTTTTCGCGAAAAGATCTTCGACTTCCCGACACTTTTAGACCAAACGCTTTTCACAACAATTTATATTAGTTAAAACTAACACGTTCCAATAATAAAATGAGTTTTACGAGACCGGGCCCACATCGGCCGTTATACGACTTTCGTACAAAATACAAGTTTCGACCACATGATTTTTAACACAAAATAAAGACCGAGCATGGCGATTGGGGATACGCTACCCAATCCTAATCAATCCAAAAGCAAGATCTTCTAAAGCAACTATGCAAGTCCTCTAATCCTCGCGCTTACCCGAGCCACCATCCGCATGCAATCTATAAAAAGAGTCAACAACGAGAGGGTAAGCTAACGCTTAGTGAATGATAATATACTACATACATATATATGTATAAAATGAATACGCCACACAAATATCAAATACCGCATACCGAACAACCAAGCATAAAGGCAAGCTAGTCTAGGCGTACCGTACAAACACTAAGCACGAGCTAAGATACAACAACAAAAATATAAGTTCACCAACGACGATGTGAACCACGCCAAATAGCTACACCCGGAGGGTTAGCTACAACACAACAATACATTAATATATAACAATATAAACGAACAAGGTTAACACCTTAACCCAATACCGAGAACCAAATACCACAATGAAGATTGGCCGAACTACACGAGCCTTAGTAATCCGAAACCACACGAGATTACTATCTTCACAACATCGAGGTTGGCCGAACTACACGAGCCTTAGTAATCCGAAACCACACGAGATTACTACCTCAATAAGATGACCAAACTACACGAGTCACCATGAATCCGAACTACACGAGATTCATTTTGATAAGATGACCGAACTACACGCGTCATCGTGAATCCGAACTACACGCGATTCACTTCTCCAACTCAAACCCACGGTCACGGGATTATAAAATCCACCACATCGGGGTTATCCACAACCACATCACAATACATGTGATAACGTACACACAAGTGTACACCTTTCCAAAAGGAGGTCAACCAAAACGCACAATCGTGCCAATTAGACTCATACCAAAGTCCATCGAATCCACCTATATGTGAAGTGAGCTCTATAACCGAGAACCACTTCACCCGACCCGCACCCATCCTACACATACATATGCACATAGGATATTAACACTCACCTTGTCGCCTTGATGAATGCTTTCAAGTAAACCGCAACTCGCCAATGGAAAGTACCTATTCCATTATCACAAATTCAACAACACACTTAGATTGGATTTACAAACCAACCCAATTTGACACTTAGTACAAATTCGACCCAAATGCACTTCCAAGTACAAACCGCGCCCAAAATTAACCAATAATCACTAACACAAGTGAGAATGGTCCTAACACGCCAATTAAACCCGAACACAAGTGTTAAACACTTACAAATCTCCAAATTGCCCATAAACCCTAATTTTGACCCAAAGTCAAAACTAGTCAACCAAATAACCCTAAATGGGCTTCAATACTTCCATAATCACTAACTTAAGTGATTAAACCCAATTTCAAGTCCTAATCATGGCCAATTAGTTCACCAACCCAAAATCCACCAACAATAACAACAAACCCGATTACTAGCATCACTAAACTCACTCTAAGAGTTTAAATGGGTTTCTCATCAATTTAAGTTCAAACCCTAACTTGATTATCAAAATCAAACAATGAAATTCGGAGTTAGAACTTACCACAACCACCAAAACGTAGCTAGGAACGAGGTGAACAACTTTAAAACCCGAGACTTTGATCAATTCAAGCTCCTTCTTCTCCAAAACCCCAAATCTCTCTCTAGAAATCTCCCTCTCTCTCTAGAATGATTTGAGAGTGTTAATGGATGTGAAATGTGATCTAAAATTGAATCTAACCAGCTGATATGGCTTCACATCTGGCCTCAAGTTAAAAGAGCAAAAAGCCCCTCATTAAACCCAAAATAGAAAAAACAGAATTCTGTCGCTGAGCTCGTGCGCGGCGCGCACCCATGTCTGGGCAGAATCTGAGCTTTGTTTAATTACACAATGCTTCCTGCACTTTATGTAGCATAATTACACTTCCGTATAATAAATATTAGGGTCTTACAGATGTCGATCCCAACTGTTTCCGAAATCAATAACACATGCTCGTAGCATGTCTTCAAGCGTTTGTATCGTCCTTTCGCTCTGCCCATCAGTTTGTGGATGATAGGCAGTACTCATGTCTAGACGAGTTCCTAATGCTTGCTGTAATGTCTGCCAGAATCTTGAAATAAATCTGCCATCCCTATCAGAGATAATAGACATTGGTATTCCATGTCTGGAGACGACTTCCTTCAAATACAGTCGTGCTAACTTCTCCATCTTGTCATCTTCTCTTATTGGAAGGAAGTGTGCTGATTTGGTGAGACGATCAACTATTACCCAAATAGTATCAAAACCACTTGCAGTCCTTGGCAATTTAGTGATGAAATCCATGGTAATGTTTTCCCATTTCCATTCCGGGATTTCGGGTTGTTGAAGTAGACCTGATGGTTTCTGATGCTCAACTTTGACCTTAGAACACGTCAAACATTCTCCTAGGTATTTAGCAATATCGGCTTTCATACCCGGCCACCAAAAATGTTTCTTGAGATCCTTGTACATCTTCCCCGTTCCAGGATGTATTGAGTATCTGGTTTTATGAGCTTCTCTAAGTACCATTTCTCTCATATCTCCAAATTTTGGTACCCAAATATTAAGATGCTTCTCCGATCCTTTGGGTATTTCATCCTTTATTAAGATGCTTCTCCGATCCTTTGGGTATTTCATCCTTTAAATTTCCCTCTTTTAAAACTCCTTGTTGTGCCTCCTTTATTTGAGTAGTATGGTTATTATGAATCATTATATTCATAGATTTTACTCGAATGGGTTCTCTGTCCTTCCTGCTCAAGGCATCGGCTACCACATTTGCCTTCCCCGGGTGGTAACGAATCTCAAAGTCGTAATCATTCAATAATTCAATCCACCTACGCTGCCTCATATTCAGTTGTTTCTGATTAAATATGTGTTGAAGACTTTTGTGGTCGGTATATATAATACTTTTGACCCCATATAAGTAGTGCCTCCAAGTCTTTAATGCAAAAACAACCGCGCTTAATTCCAAATCATGCGTCGTATAATTTTGTTCGTGAATCTTCAATTGTCTAGACGCATAAGCAATCACCTTCGTTCATTGCATTAATACACAACCGATACCTTGCTTTGATGCGTCACAATAAATCACAAAATCATCATTCCCTTCAGGCAATGACAATATAGGTGCCGCAGTTAGCTTTTTCTTCAATAACTGAAACGCTTTCTCTTGTTCATCATTCCATTCAAATTTCTTCCCTTTATGTGTTAATGCAGTCAAGGGTTTTGCTATTCTGGAAAAGTCTTGGATGAACCTTCTGTAGTAACCAGCTAGTCCTAAAAACAAGCGTATGTGTTTCGGAGTTTTCGGGGTTTCCCACTTTTCAACAGTTTCTATCTTTGCCGGATCCACCTTAATACCTTCTTTGTTCACTATGTGACCGAGGAATTGAACTTCTTCCAACCAAAATTCACACTTTGAAAACTTAGCGTACAATTCTTCCTTCCTCAATACATCTAACACCTTTCTCAAATGTTCACCGTGTTCTTGGTCATTCTTTGAGTAAATAAGTATGTCATCAATGAAAACAATGACAAACTTGTCAAGGTATGGTCCACACACTCGGTTCATAAGGTCCATGAACACAGCTGGTGCATTAGTTAAACCAAACGGCATGACCATAAACTCGTAATGACCGTAACGTGTTCTGAAAGCAGTCTTTGGAATATCATCTTCTTTCACCCGCATTTGATGATACCCGGAACGTAAGTCAATCTTTGAATAAACAGACGAGCCTTGTAGTTGATCAAATAAGTCGTCGATTCTTGGTAGTGGGTAGCGGTTCTTGATGGTAAGTTTGTTCAACTCTCGGTAGTCGATACACAACCTGAATGTACCATCTTTCTTCTTGACAAACAAAACAGGAGCTCCCCACGGTGATGTGCTTGGTCGAATGAAACCACGCTCTAAAAGTTCTTGTAATTAGCTTTGCAGTTCTTTCATCTCGCTGGGTGTGAGTCTGTAAGGAGCACGAGCTATTGGTGCAGCTCCTGGTACAAGATCTATTTGAAATTCAACGGATCGATGTGGGGGTAATCCCGGTAATTCTTTCGAAAATACATCGGGAAATTCTTTTGCAATGGGAACATCATTGATGCTCTTTTCTTCAGTTTGTACTTTCTCGATGTGTGCTAGAACAGCATAGCAACCTTTTCTTATTAGTTTTTGTGCCTTCAAATTACTAATAAGATGTAGCTTCGTGTTGCCCTTTTTTCCGTACACCATTAAGGGTTTTCCTTTTTCTCGTATAATGCGAATTGCATTTTTATAACAAACGATCTCTGCTTTCACTTCTTTCAACCAGTCCATACCGATTATCACATCAAAACTCCCTAACTCTACTGGTATCAAATCAATCTTAAATGTTTCGCTAACCAGTTTAATTTCTCGATTCCGACATATATTATCTGCTGAAATTAATTTACCATTTGCTAATTCGTGTAAAAATTTACTATCCAAAGGCGTCAATGGACAACTTAATTTAGCACAAAAATCTCTACTCATATAGCTTCTATCCGCACCCGAATCAAATAAAACGTAAGCAGATTTATTGTCAATAAGAAACGTACCCGTAACAAGCTCCGGGTCTTCCTGTGCCTCTGCCGCATTAATATTGAAAACTCTTTCGCGGCCTTGTCCATTCGTGTTCTCCTGGTTCGGGCAATTTCTAATAATGTGGCCCGGTTTTCCACATTTATAACAAACTACATTGGCATAACTTGCTCCGACACTACTTGCTCCGCCATTACTCGTTCCGACACCATTTGTTCCTTTCGTTCTATTAAGCCCTGGTCCGTAGACCTCACACTTCGCTGCGCTATGACCATTTCTTTTACACTTGTTGCAAAATTTGGTGCAGAACCCCAAGTGATACTTTTCACACCTTTGGCATAGCTGCTTCTAATTGTTGTTATTGTTGCGGTTATTATTATTATTGGGATGATTGTTGTAGTTGTTGTTGTTGTTGTTGTTGTTGTTATTGTTGTTGGGCCGTTTGTTGTAGTTGCGATTGATGTTGCGATTGTTGGGATAATTGTTGCGATTATTGTTGTAATTGCTGTTGTTGTTGTTGTATTGGTGATTCTTATCACCGTTTTCCTCCCACTTTCTTTTGACTTGCTTCACATTGGCCTATTCAGCAGTCTGTTCTTTAATTCTTTCTTCAATCTGGTTCACTAGTTTGTGAGCCATTCTACATGCCTGTTGTATGGAGGCGGGCTCGTGTGAACTTATATCTTCTTGGATTCTTTCCGGTAATCCTTTCACAAACGCGTCGATCTTCTCTTCCTCATCTTCGAATGCTCCCAGACACAATAGGCACAATTCTGTGAATCGTCTTTCGTACGTGGTAATATCAAATCCTTGGGTTCGTAACCCTCTAAGTTCTGTCTTGAGCTTATTGACCTCGGTTCTGGGACGGTACTTCTCGTTCATCAAGTGCTTGAATGCTGACCACGGTAGTGCGTACGCATCGTCTTGTCCCACTTGCTCTAGATAGGTATTCCACCATGTTAACTCAGAACCTGTGAAGGTATGCGTAGCATACTTCACTTTGTCCTCTTCAGTACACTTACTTATGGCAAACACCGATTCGACCTTCTCGGTCCACCGTTTCAATCCGATCGGTCCTTCGGTTCCATCAAATTCCAAAGGTTTGCAGGCAGTGAATTCCTTGTAGGTGCATCCTACACGATTTCCTGTACTGCTAGATCCAAGGTTATTGTTGGTATGTAGCGCAGCCTGTACTGCGGCTATGTTTGAAGCTAGAAAAGTACGGAATTCCTCTTCATTCATATTCACGGTGTGTCGAGTAGTCGGTGCCATTTCCTTCAAAATAGTCAAATGGAACAAGTTAATCATACAGAATATTAAGAGTAGTTAATAGTATTTCGTAGCATAATATGAACTCATTTATAAAAGCTTTTTCTTCATATTAGCGTTTTATAAGTTTAAATTCGGGTAGTACCTACCCGTTAAGTTCATACTTAGTAGCTAATATACAATTCAACTACTACAATTCTATATGAAAAACTGATTATAATAATATTTCGCGTTCAAACTTTTACACAATATTTTACAAACTTACAATACCGCTTATTTTACATATAGCATGAAATATAGCACACAATAAATTTGATACAAGATGGTTGTGAAGATAATTCTAGCTAGTACACAAGTCATTCAGCAAAGGCAATAAAGACACGTAATTCATACGTCCAGAAACAAGTCATGCATTCTGGTTTTACTAGGATTACTTCCCATCCTTGGTCTTGTGGAACATAACCGTTATGGCCGTTGATAAGACAGCGTGTTGTAACGTCGTCAAAGGGACGAGGGTTACGTAATGTCCAACAGTCCCGTAACAATCTAAAAACCTCATTTCTTACCCCAATTACCGACTCCGTCACTTGTGGGAACGTTTTGTTTAATAGTTGTAGCCCGATGTTCTTGTTCTCACTTTGGTGAGAAGCAAACATTACTAATCCGTAAGCATAACATGCTTCTTTATGTTGCATGTTAGCCGCTTTTTCTAAATCACGAAGTCCAATATTCGGATATATTGAGTCAAAATAATTTCTTAACCCATTGCGTAAAATAGCATTTGGGTTCCCCACAATATATGCGTCAAAGTAAACACATCGTAACTTATGGATTTCCCAATGTGATATCCCCCATCTTTCGAACGAAAGCCTTTTATAAACCAAGGCATTCTTGGAACGTTCTTCGAATATCTTACAAACTGATCTCGCCTTAAATAGTTGTGCCGAAGAATTCTGACCGACTCTAGACAAGATTTCATCAATCATGTCTCCGGGTAGGTCTCTTAAAATATTGGGTTGTCTATCCATTTTGTGTTTTTATACTGTAAAATAGACAAGAGTTAGATTCATAAAAAAAATACTTATTAATACAAGCAATTTTTACATATATCATAAAGCATAAGCACACTATATTACATATATTACACCACACGAATACAACTATCTTATTCCGACTCGCTTGTTTCTTCTTCTTCAGTTTTGGTTCGTTTTGCCTAGTTTCTAGAGATATATGATGTTCCCCTAATACGAGCCGTCGTTTTCCACATTGGTTTAGAAAAACCTGGTGGTTTAGAGGTTCCCGGGTCATTGTTACAACTTAAGGACTTCGGGGGTTGACGATACATATAAAGTTCATCGGGGTTGGAATTAGATTTTTCTATTTTTATGCCCTTTCCCTTATTATTTTCTTTTTCCTTTTTAAATTCAGTTGGGGTAATTTCTATAACATCATCGGAATTCTCGTCGGAATCCGATTCATCGGAGAATTGGTAATCCTCCCAATATTTTGCTTCCTTGGCGGAAACACCATTGACCATAATTAACCTTGGTCGGTTGGTTGAGGATTTTCTTTTACTTAACCGTTTTATTATTTCCCCCACCGGTTCTATTTCTTCATCCAGTTCCGATTCTTCTTCCGGTTCCGATTCTTGTTCCGGTTCCGACTCTTCTTCTGGTTCCTCTTCGGGAACTTGTGAATCAGTCCACGAATCATTCCAATTTACATTTGACTCTTCATTATTATTAGGTGAGTCAATGGGACTTGTTCTAGAGGTAGACATCTATCACATAATATCAAACGCTTTAAGAGATTAATATATCACATAATATTCACATGTTAAAAATATATAGTTTCCAACAAAATTTGTTAAGCAATCATTTTTCAAGTAAACACGGTCGAAGTCCAGACTCACTAATGCATCCTAACAAACTCGATAAGACACACTAATGCAAAATTCTGGTTCTCTAAGACCAACGCTCGGATACCAACTGAAATGTCCCATTCTTATTGATTAAAAACGTTCCATATTACTTGATTTCGTTGCGAGGTTTTGACCTCTATATGAGACGTTTTTCAAAGACTGCATTCATTTTTAAAATAAACCATAACCTTTATTTCATAGATAAAGGTTTTAAAAAGCTTTACGTAGATTATCAAATAATGATAATCTAAAATATCCTGTTTACACACGACCATTACATAATCGTTTACAATACAAATATGTTACAACAAAATAAGTTTCTTGAATGCAGTTTTTACACAATATCATACAAGCATGGACTCCAAATCTTGTCCTTATTTAAGTATGCGACAGCGAAAGCTCTTAATAATCACCTGAGAATAAACATGCTTAAAACGTCAACAAAAATGTTGGTGAGTTATAGGTTTAACCTATATATATCAAATCATAATAATAGACCACAAGATTTCATATTTCAATACACATCCCATACATAGAGATAAAAATCATTCATATGGTGAACACCTGGTAACCGACATTAACAAGATGCATATATAAGAATATCCCCATCATTCCGGGACACCCTTCGGATATGATATAAATTTCGAAGTACTAAAGCATCCGGTACTTTGGATGGGGTTTGTTAGGTCCAATAGATCTATCTTTAGTATTCGCGTCAATTAGGGTGTCTGTTCCCTAATTCTTAGATTACCAGACTTTAATAAAAAGGGGCATATTCGATTTCGATAATTCAACCATAGAATGTAGTTTCACGTACTTGTGTCTATTTTGTAAATCATTTATAAAACCTGCATGTATTCTCATCCCAAAAATATTAGATTTTAAAAGTGGGACTATAACTCACTTTCACAGATTTTTACTTCGTCGGGAAGTAAGACTTGGCCACTGGTAGATTCACGAACCTATAACAATATATACATATATATCAAAGTATGTTCAAAATATATTTACAACACTTTTAATATATTTTGATGTTTTAAGTTTATTAAGTCAGCTGTCCTAGTTAGTAACTGATAATGCTAAAAACGAACATATATTTCATAGCATTATTCCTCAAGAAAGACAAGCATTTAGTTGAAATTGTTATATTTAAAAGTGATATTCGTTTAAATAATAAAAGGTGAAGACAAAAGACAGATTCGACGAATTGAAGACGCAAACGACCAAAAAGCTCAAAAGTACAAAAGACAATCAAAAAGGTTCCAATTATTGATAAGAAACGTCTCGAAATTACAAGAGTACAAGCTTCAAAACGCAAAGTACAAGATATTAAATTGTACGCAAGGACGTTCGAAAATCCGGAACCGGGACCAGAGTCAACTCTCAACGCTCGACGCAACGGACTAAAAATTACAAGTCAACTATGCACATAAATATAATATAATATTTAAATAATTCTTATAATTATTTATATATTATAATAAATAATAAAAACCGTCGGCAAGAAAGACTCCAAACTGATATGAGCTGTAATTTCAAACTCCGCGACTCGCGGAGTTTGAAGGCAAAAATGCCGCGAGTCGCGGAGCCCCTAAAGTCGAAAATCCCTATAAAAGCAACCGAATTCTGATCGCAAATCATTATCTTTTTCTTCTTCTCTTATAATACTACGTAAAAATTTATATTTATTTTAATTTTAATTTTAATTATAATTCTAATAATAAGGGTATGTTAGCAAATGTTGTAAGGGTGTAAGTCGAAATTCTGTCCGTGTAACGCTACGCTATTTTTAATCATTGTAAGTTATGTTCAACCTTTTTATATTAATGTCTCGTAGCTAAGTTATTATTATGCTTATTTAATCCGAAGTAATCATGATGTTGGGCTAATTACTAAAATTGGGTAATTGGGCTTTGTACCATAATTGGGGTTTGGACAAAAGAACGACACTTGTGGAAATTAGACTATGGGCTATTAATGGGTTTTATATTAACTAAACAATACCTTGTTAATTTAATATACAAACTTATAATTCGACGTATTTATATATAACCACATACGCTTGACTGGGTACGGTGGGCGGGATATCTATAAATACCAATAATTATTCATTTTACCGGATACGGAACTGAATTAATAGTTAATAAACTTGTTGAAACAGGGGTGAATTACATTCAAGGGTAATTGGTGTAATTGTTAACAAAGTAGTAAAACCTTGGTTTACACGCAGTCGATAACCTGGTGTATTCATTAAACAAAGTATTAAAACCTTGTTACAATTCGAATCCCCAATTAGTTGGAATATTTGACTTCGGGAATAAGAATAATTTGACGAAGGCTTTCGCTCTTTATATTTATGACTGATGGACTATTATGGACAAATCCGTATGGACATATTAAATAATCCAGGACAAAGGACAATTAACCCATGGGCATAAAACTAAAATAAACACGTCAAACATCATGATTACTGAAGTTTAAATAAGCATAATTCTTTTATTTCATATTTAATTTCCTTTATTTTATATTTAATTGCACTTCTAATTATCGCACTTTTATTTATTGTTATTTAATCGCACTTTTAATTATCGTACTTTTTAATTATCGCAATTTTATTTTATCGCACTTTTATTTATTGCAATTTCATTATCGTTATTTATTTTACGCTTTAAATTAAGTCTTTTATTTATTTAATATTTTACATTAGGTTTTAACTGCGACTAAAGTTTTAAAATCGACAAACCGGTCATTAAACGGTAAAAACCCCCCTTTATTATAATAATATTACTTATATATATATTTGTATTTTTATAAAAAGTAAACTAATATAGCGTTAAGCTTTGTTTAAAAAGATTCCCTGTGGAACGAACCGGACTTACTAAAAACTACACTACTGTACGATTAGGTACACTGCCTATAAGTGTTGTAGCAAGGTTTAAGTATATCCGTTCTCTAAATAAATAAATATCTTGTGTAAAATTGTATCGTATTTAATAGTATTTCCTGCACAAATTTAATAACTATTTTATATACCCCTCGCGAAACATCAAGTATTTTTGGCGCCGCTGCCGGGGAACTCTTAAACGCCGGAAGCGCAACGCTAATATTAAAAAAAAAAAAAAAATTTACTTTTATTAAAATTCGTTTTTATAAAAATACGTTTTAAATATTTGAAAATATAAAAAGAAAAATTTATATATTTTTAAAATTTTGTTAAATATTTAAGTTTTAGAAAGTTTCTTTATTTTTATTTTATAAAAATATAAGTTTTATTTAAGTATTTTTAAAACATAAAAAAAAAAACCGAAAAAAAAATATATATATAATTCTAGTTTTAAGATTTTTATTTATAAAATTATAAAATATTTCTATTTTAGTTTTTAGATATAAGTTTTTATTATATAAATACTTTTATTAAAACAGAAAATTAAAAACAGAAATTAAAAATATAAAAAAAATAAATAAAAATGCGTCGAATATTAAACCTGTCAGTTGAATTTTTGAGCCCCGCGACTCGCGGGGTTTGATGCATTAAATACCGCAACTCGCGGAGGTATTCTGACACGTGACAGAAGCCCTAATCAGGCATTAATTACGGAGTATTTATTAATTATTATTATTATAAAACCCTAATTATCAATTATTATTAAAATTAAGTTTTATTTAATTTGTTTTTATTTAGTTTAATTAAATTGTAAAATTAATATTTTTAATAAATAAATAATATAAAAATAATATTTTTATAAAAATTGTACTTTTTACAACTTTTTGTATATTTTTATATTTTGTCCCTTTTTAATTGTTTTAGCGTAATATTTGTATTTTTAGCTCATATTTAGTTTTAAACTTAGTTTTTTGCCATAGTTATTTTTACTTCTAGATTTTTAGGATTTGCCGTAAAATCCCTTAAGTGCTTTTTCTTTAGACTAAGATTTAAGTGCTTTAGAATTTTGCGACGTCTTTTTAAGTTTTAGTTTCTTTTTAAGTTATTTCCATTTGGGATATAGTTTTTCCTATAAGCTTTAATATTTTTAGACACCTTTTACTATGTATCAATTATCATTCCAATTAGTAATCTCAATTTGCGATTATAATTTTAAGTTAGTTGTAGTAATAAGGTTAGGTTAGTCAAGTATTTTTAAGTTTTTATAAGTTTCTTTTATTTTTCCGTCACCTTTTATTTTTCAACCATTTTTCTTTTTCGACCTTTTCCGACGAGCTCTTTTTCTTTCTTATTTCTCGCTATTCTAGTTTTTAGGACATAGATTTTTATTCTACTTCTTATCTAATTTTCTTAAAATTACGAAAATTTATTTTAAGTGGTTAAATTGATAGACATAAAAATTTTCTGGTTCGTAGTAATAGTTGGATTTGTACGTGGACCGGGTTATTGGAGCCAAACAGTCCTCAATTATATTGAGACCAAACGAATCCTGCCCCTCTGCTGCATCTTTTGGCTATTCGAAACGTGGGCAAAATCAGAAAAGTCTATTGATTGAATAACTTATTATAATTTTTCTTTCCTTTTAAAAACTAATAGGATATTCAGTGAATGCACCGAGCAAGACGTTCACCACCTTTTGTACGTTCACCACCTGTAACTAGATCAAGACATTTAGCAAATATTACTGCCGTTGATTTTTCTTTAGAATCGTCATCCAGTCGACCAAGTACTTCAGTTCAAATTTCCGATAATCCATTTTTTGAACCCGACCTCACAATTGAGAATCCGGAGAATATTCAGGAACGGTTCGTAGATCCTGAACCACTAAACTTTCCTCCGGAACCACCAATCATTCAAACAGAGATTGTTGAGGAATGAACCATTAAATCAGAATCATCTAGTGATACCGATTCAACAAATTCAATTATGGAGAATCTGGAACCTTTAAGTATGGAAGACCGAATGAGAGCTAAACGCACTGGCCAAGGTCACGCAATTACTCATCCAGACATTAATGCGCCAGATTATGAAATCAAAGGACAAATTCTACACATGGTGACTAATCAATGCCAATTTAGTGGTGCGCCGAAGGAAGATCCAAATGAACATCTACGTACCTTTAATAGGATCTGCACACTATTTAAAATCCGAGAAGTGGAGGATGAACAGATATATCTCATGTTATTTCCCTGGACTTTAAAGGGAGAAGCCAAAGATTAGTTGGAATCGTTACCTGAAGGGGCGATTGATACATGGGACGTTTTAGTTAAAAAATTTCTTAAACAATTCTTTCCTGCATCTAAAGCCGTAAGACTTCAAGCAGAAATTGTTACGTTTACACAGAAACCAAATGAAACTCTATATGAGGGATGGACAAGATATGGAAAGTTATTAAGAGGATGTCCGCAACATGGTTTAGACACCTGTCAAATAGTACAAATATTCTACCAAGGATGCGACATCACTACAAGAAAAGACATAGATATAGCAGCTGGTGGTTCTATTATGAAGAAAACCGAAACTGATGCTTACAAAATTATTGATAACACTGCTTCCCACTCACATGAGTGGCACCAAGAAAAAGATATCGTTAGATCATCTAAAGCAGCTAGAGCCGATTCTAGCCATGACTTAGATTTCATTTCAGCAAAGATAGATGCTGTGGAGAGACGAATGGAAAAGATGACTAAAGATATTCACTCAATACGAATTAGTTGTGAGCAGTGTGGAGGACCACATTTGACAAAAGATTGTCTCAGTATTGAATTAACAATGGAACAAAGAGAGAATATTTCATACATAAACCAAAGGCCTGGAAATAATTATCAGAATAATTATCAACCGCCAAGACCGATTTACAATCAAAACCAGAATTATAACCGAAATATTCCATACAACAACCAACAAGGTCCTAGCAATCAACAAGTATCCAATAATACTTACAATCAGCAAAGACCTAATTTTCAAAACAAGCCACCACAACAAACCGATGATAAAAAGCCGAATTTAGAAGATATGATGACGAAGCTAGTTGAAACTCAAACGCAGTTTTTCACATCTCAGAAACAAACAAATGAACAAAATGCTCAAGCATTTAGAAATCAACAAGCTTCTATTCAAAATCTAGAACAAGAAGTGAGTAACCTAGCAAGGTTAATAGGTGAAAGAAAACCGGGAAGTCTACCTAGTGATACAAATGCTAACCCCCGGAATGAAACAGCTAAAGCTATTACCACAAGAAGTGGTACAACACTTAAACCACCGAAAATACCTGTAACTTCTGATGAAACTATTCCTACTCCACAAGAACTACAACCTGATCAAGATAAGGAAAAAGAACCGGTAGTTGAAAAGGTTAATGAAGATAACACAGTTAAGGCTAAACCTTATGTTAAACCATACCAACCACCACTTCCTTACCCGAGTAAAATGAAGAAAGAGAAACTTGAAGCCGAGCAATCCAAATTCTTGGATATGTTTAAACAGATAAATGTAAATCTTCCTTTCATTGATGTGATTTCAGGAATGCCTAGATATGCTAAATTCTTGAAAGATCTAATTTCAAATAGAAAGAAAATGGAAGAACTCTCGGCTGTTACTATGAATGCTAATTGTTCAGCAGTGCTGTTGAATAAGATACCAGAAAAACTATCTGATCCAGGAAGTTTCACAATTCCATGTTTTCTGGGTAGTCTTAGTTCAATAGAAGCATTGGCAGACTTAGGTGCTAGTATAAATCTAATGCCGTATTCACTATACGCTAAACTAGACCTTGGAGAATTGAAACCAACCAGAATAAGCATACAACTAGCCGATAGATCAATAAAATATCCTAGAGGGATAATGGAGAACATGCTAGTTAAAGTTGGTACTTTAGTATTTCCAGTAGATTTTGTTGTTCTGGATATGGAAGAAGATTCTCAAGTTCCTCTCATATTAGGAAGACCATTCTTAAACACGGCTAAAGCAATGATAGACGTGTTCGGTAAGAAATTGACCATAAGTATAGAGGATGAGAGTGTTACCTTTTCAGTTGATAGAGCAATGCAACAACCGCAATCTGCAGATGATACATGTTATTATATTCAAACTATAGATGCACATGCAGAATTATTAGAAGAATTTCCAGAATTACAAGGAACAGGAGAATGTTCTTTAGGAGAAGGTAATGAACCAATTGATGAAGCTGAAATGTTAGCTACACTTATAGCTAATGGATATGAACCAACAACAGAAGAAATTCAAATGCTAAAAGAAGAAGACAGATATCGATACAAATCATCGATAGAAGAACCTCCGAAATTAGAGTTAAAGCCACTTCCAAACCATTTGGAATACGCTTATTTACATGGTGAATCTGAATTACCTGTAATAATATCGTCTTCTCTTACTGAAAATGAGAAATCACAACTCATTTCTGTGTTGAAAGCTCATAAACCAGCCATTGCATGGAAGATTCATGATATTAAAGGAATAAGTCCTTCGTATTGCACACATAAAATCCTTATGGAAGAAGGTCATAAAACGTATGTGCAACGCCAACGAAGACTAAATCCTAATATGCAAGATGTAGTTAAGAAAGAGATTATTAAACTGCTAGATGCAGGTTTGATATATCCAATTTCTGATAGTCCATGGGTAAGCCCAGTTCAATGCGTGCCTAAGAAGGGTGGCATGACTGTCATTACAAATGAGAAAAATGAGCTTATTCCTACTAGGACTGTAACAGGATGGCGTGTGTGTATTGATTATAGAAAATTAAATGACGCCACCAGAAAAGATCACTTTCCCTTACCTTTCATAGATCAAATGTTGGAAAGATTAGCCGGAAATAGTTACTATTGTTTTCTAGATGGATTTTCCGGATATTTTCAAATTCCAATAGCACCCGAGGACCAAGAGAAAACCACATTCACATGCCCTTATGGTACTTTTGCTTACAAACGCATGCCATTTGGACTTTGCAACGCCCCTGCAACCTTTCAAAGGTGTATGATGGCGATTTTTCATGACATGATAGAAGAATGCATGGAAGTTTTCATGGATGACTTTTCAGTCTTCGGTGATACATTTGAATCATGTCTAGTTAATCTGGAACGAATGCTTCTTAGATGCGAACAATCAAATCTAGTACTTAATTGGGAGAAATGCCATTTCATGGTTAAAGAAGGCATCGTTCTTGGACATAAAATTTCAAAAGAAGGAATTGAAGTGGATAGAGCTAAAGTAGATGTAATTGCTAAACTTCCACATCCCACCAATGTTAGAGGAGTTAGGAGTTTTCTAGAGCATGCCGGTTTTTACCGACGTTTCATAAAAGATTTTTCTAAAATTGCCACTCCTATGAATAAACTCCTAGAAAAGGATGCTCCATTCATCTTTTCAGATGAGTGTATCAAATCTTTTAACATTCTTAAAGAAAAACTCACTAATGTGCCGATCATGATAACACCAAATTGGAATCTACCATTTGAACTAATGTGCGATGCAAGTGATTTTGCAATGGGAGCCGTTTTAGGACAAAGGATTGAAAAACGATTTCAACCTATATATTATGCTAGTAAGACGTTACAAGGAGCACAAACGAACTATACAACTACTGAAAAAGAACTCCTTGCTATTGTCTTTGCTTTTGACAAATTTCGATCATATCTCGTTCTAGCAAAAACGGTGGTCTATACCGACCATTCTGCTCTTAGATACCTATTTTCAAAACAAGATGCTAAACCAAGATTAATCCGTTGGATCTTACTCTTACAAGAGTTTGATATTGAAATCTGAGATAAAAGAGGAGCAGAAAATCTCGCCGCTGATCATCTTTCTCGTCTTGAAAATCCCGAATTAGAAGTTCTAAATGAATCAGCCATACAAGACAACTTTCCTGATGAATATCTATTGAAGATAGATTATAAAGAAATCCCATGGTTTGCAGACTATGCAAATTATTTAGTATGTGGATTCCTTGAAAAAGGATTATTGTACCAAAGACGAAAGAAATTCTTCAGTGATATAAAACACTATTTCTGGGAAGATCCACATCTGTTTAAAAGTTGTCCCGATGGAATAATACGCCGATGTGTATTTGGAGATGAAGCTAGTAAAATATTAAACCATTGTCACACAGGACCAACAGGAGGGCATTATGGGCCTCAACTAACAGCAAGAAAAGTTTATGATGCTGGATTCTATTGGCCTACAATTTACAAAGACGCACACCTTCTTTGCAAATCCTGTGATGCTTGTCAAAGGGCCGGAAAAATAAGTCAACGTGATGAAATGCCACAAAATGTCATCCAAGTATGTGAAGTATTTGACATTTGGGGTATTGACTTTATGGGTCCATTTCCAAAATCTCATAATAATCTATATATACTCGTAGCCATTGATTATGTATCTAAATGGGCGGAAGCACAAGCTCTCCCAACTAACGATGCACGAGTTGTAGTCAACTTTTTAAAACGTCTTTTTGCAAGGTTTGGAACACCAAAAGCTTTAATAAGTGATCGGGGTACTCATTTCTGTAATAATCAACTTGAGAAAGTTCTTAAAAGATATGGAGTAACTCATAAAATCTCCACCGCATATCATCCACAAACAAGTGGACAAGTTGAAAATACCAACCGAGCTTTAAAACGTATTCTAGAGAAAATCGTAGGATCAAATCCGAAGGAATGGTCCATTAAATTGGAGGATGCACTCTGGGCTTTTAGAACAGCCTACAAAACTCCAATTGGAACCACACCTTTTAGACTTGTTTATGGAAAAGCATGTCATCTTCCAGTAGAAATTGAACACAAAGCATTTTGGGCTTTGAAGACATGTAATCTTGATTTACATGAAGCCGGACGTCTACGATTAAGTCAACTAAACGAATTAGAAGAATTAAGACATGAAGCATACGATAATTCGTTAATCTATAAAGAAAGAACGAAGAAATGGCATGATAAAAGAATCAGAAGTTCAAAAGAATTTAAAGAAGGAGACAAAGTCCTTCTTTTCAATTCACGATTCAAGCTATTTCCTGGAAAATTGAAATCAAGATGGTCTGGACCATTCATAGTCAAAAGAGTTTTCCCATACGGAACGATAGAATTGATAAATTCAAATGGGATTGAATTTAAAGTTAATGGTCACAGAGTTAAACATTACATACATGGTCCGATGGAAGTTGACAATGAAGTTAATCATAATTTCACCACCCAAGAAAACCTTCAAAATGAAAACATAAATATGTTATCAACAACATATGAAAAATCAAAACTGGAATATAGGGAGGATTCAAATTTGAGTGATGAAGAAGAATTCCTATACAAACCTCCCATTCCAAGAAACGAAGAAAAATGTGAACAATAAATTCAAATAGAAATGAAAGAACCAAGGAAAGAACACCCGAAAAAGGTTTACAAACCAACTCGACTTACTAAAGCAGGAGACCCGGGTGAATTTATCATTTCTTACTTACTTAATGATGGTGCTGTATATAATGGACTCGCAGATTTAGGAGCAAGTGTAAATATTATGCCTCTTTCCTTATACAAAAGATTAGGCATGGGTAAATTAAAACCAACCAAAATAGGTGTTCAATCATTTGACCAAACCATTAAACACCCGGTTGGAATAGCAGATAATTTACTTGTTAACGTGGGAAGTTTGACCTTTGTTGCAAACTTCATAGTGATTAATATGGAGGAAAACCATGATATTCCTCTAATTCTAGTTCGCCCATTTTTAGCAACCACCGAGGCATTCATTGATGTAAGAGAAGGTAGAATAACACTTAGGAATGGTGATACATCGATCACCTTTGTGAACCGAAAAGTTAGATCTCCACAAACCAAAACTGTTAGACCAATAAAAATGCATAAGTGTGGGGAAGATGAAGAAACACTTAATGATGATCCAATCACAAAGAATGCCGTTGATGATACAAAATTAGATGAATCCATTTTTAACAGTTCAACGAAGAAACTTTATAAACGGATTCACGATGCTAAGATTAACGGAAACTTTAAGTTATATAACCGATTAATATCCAATTTATCGTCAAAAGAAAAGGCAATGTTAGTTGAATTTGTGAAAGTTACGGAGGAAATCAACAAATGGATTGAAGTAAAAGTCAAAGATATACAAGTTGTTAATGATTCAATTGAAAATAATGTTAATCACAATTTCGATACCACATCCAACTAAGTGTGGGGAGAATCAAGGGGTTTATGTATTTCTGTTAGAGTTAGATTGTCTGTTTTAGTGTAGTTCTCGAAAATGAAACCCAAATGGTCTTTCCCTAGCAGACCCTAAAGAACTAGTCTTCTCCCCCCATTCTGAATTTTTATTTTTTTTTAGGTTTTTAGGAAATGAAGACTGCCTGTGAATTAAACCATGGTCTAATGCTACACGCTTTGATCACTAAACGTAATAATGACATACTACCGAGTGAATTAGTATCAGTAATCAGAGAAAGAATGGACGGAGTTAGAAAAGAATCCAGATGCGAAGATAATAAGTTACAATTTGGTAAAGGAAAATCAAAATCCGCAGCGAAAAGAAGAGCACGACACCTAGAAAGATGTCACAAATGCGGAAAATGGTCACATGGAGGTAAATGTTCAAATAATCAAACCTATTCAAACACCGAATTTGTTACTTTATGCAGAGACTGACTGTTCATATGTTTAGAAGAAAAGACACTGAATGCTCGAGGTTACGCCTATGTAGCTATGGAAAACCAATTAAACCGACTATCTTATGAATGGGATAGATCATATAACTAAGAAATCTATTTCACAGGTATGTCTGTACAGTTTTTATTTTTATTTTTATTTTTAACCTTTTGATAATAAACGCTAATTTGTTCGCTAAAAAGTATTAAATTGGTATTGAATAAAATTAGGTTTGGCGACCGAAATTATTGATATCATTCAAAAATTTATTACATCACAGCGAAATTTAACGTTTATTCTTAAGGTATAAATATCTTTAATCAATCAACTCAAAATATTTCAAAAATTCGTCATGAGTTAAATTAGGTCTTGGAACCGAAATTACTTTACCGAAAAGAGGGGCGCATATTCTTGATAATATTTGATTGATAAAAGTGGGATAAAAAGCCAAAAAGATTTTTAATTTTATTTTTACCTTGTTTTTTAAAATTAATATTTAAATTTTAAATTAATATTGTAAACTTTGTAAAAACAATATATGTAAAATTGTAAATATTTGAATTTTTTAATTAAATTTGGTGTGAATTTTTAATTTTTAAAAAATATGAATTTTTAATTTTATGCATTTCAAATTTTAAGTTTGGTGTGAATTTTTAATATTAATTTTGAATTTTATATTTAAGTTGTGTGAATTTAAAAATAAAAATTTACTTTATCTCATTAAGTTAAAAATATGATTTTTAAAATTCGTCGTAAGTTGAAGACTAGGTCTTTGAACCGAAATTGCTTTACCCAAGGAAGGGACGAGAACTTTTAATATCATTATTTTTAATCTTATTAATTTAAAGTATGCCAAAAACATTAAAAAAAACCAAAAATCTTAGCTTTTAAAACAATCGCTACAAAAAGACAAATTTTAAAATTTTGTCGAGGGATGGACTAGGACATCGATCCGAAACGACCTCGTCCTAAATAACAAGGGAAACAAAATTTTAAAATTAAGTACTTAATTGTTTCATAAGTTAATGATTATATATAAAAAAAAAAAATAGCAAACTCCGCAACTCGCGGAGTTTGGAGGTTTAATCCCCGCGAGTCGCGGGAGGACCAATTTACAGAAAAAAAATATAACGCAAGAACTGATCAGTCCAACCCCCAACTCAAAAACACAGCGAAAAACACTCCGAAAATACACCCAAAAACACCCCCAAAATCACAATTTTTAACCGTTAATCACCAAATCTTTTACTAAAATCATGTTGAGAAGGATGCTATCTAGGAATTACTCAAGAAAAACGGTAAATTTCTACACCTAAACACCATTTAATTCGAAATTAGTGTTCTTGAGCCATTTTTTCCCCAATTTGATTTTGATGCTTTTTAGTGTAATTATGCTTAAATTGTGTATGTATTATGCTTGTATAACCTAGATTGATGCTGTTTAACATGATTAGAAGCCTTAAACTTCAAATTTTGAGTAATCTAGGGTTTGTGTTCTTGAGCAAATTTAGGGCTTTTTGATATAAACAGGTTATGGCCGATTTTTGTCATGAATTGTTGCTAAATTGAGTAGTGTAACATGTCTAGGTAGTTAAATGATCCAAACTTTGAGCCTAAACATGATTTTGAGAATTAAAGTGGACTTTTTCAAGTCTAAAATTCATGAACTTGATTTTTGAAAGATAATGCCATTTGAGACTTGTTTAATTGCTAGTAATGATTATTTTGACATGTTGTTTGAGTTGAATGCTTATGAACTTGGCGAACATTTTCATATATGCTTATTTGAAAAAGTGTAGATTTGATAAAAATGTGAAAATAAGCTTAAGTTTAATATAAATTGATAATGTCATTGTAATTATTTTGATTGATGATTTTGCTGACACTAATGCATATTTGGATGCACAAAAATTGTGTTTGATGTGTTTTGCAGACTGAAAGGGGTGAATCTTCATCCCAAGCCCGTAATGCTCCTGCTGAGAATGCGGAACAACAGGAGGTGGATAACTACTACAAGCAGGATATACCTCATCCAGTCATGACCTTTTCTGATATGCACTTGGAAGAGTTGCACCCGAACCTGAGATTTGACAGACTTTGGATAGATTATCCAAAATATCAAAGGGGTTTGCATACTCTTCATTCTAAGGTTATTGAGGTACCGAGGGTCATAGAATGGGGACCCTTAGAAGCTGTAGAATTGGCCGGGCCAATTAGGGAATTACTTGTACAGAGGTATGGTAATTCTACTTTTAATGACTGGGTACATTTATTCACCATGCGTAGACCTGTATATAAAGTATGGTGTGAAGAATTGTTATGTAGTATAGAGTTGAATGATCGGGTAGCTAGTTTAACCGATCGTTCTTTTATTAGATTTTTGTTAGGCGGTTCGATGCGCCACATGTCTTTACTGGGCATGGCTCAGGCTTTACGTATATATACGCCTGAGGAGTTAGCATCTGCTGATTGTAGAGGGTTGATACTAAACGGTAGAAAGATAGATGAAAATTTTGATACACACGGTGTGTGGAGTCAAATGACAAGCCATCACCGTTTCAAAGGGGGAAATTACTCTTATTTGGATATAGATAGAGCCGAATTAAGAGTGATTCATAGGTTTTTAGCTAATTCGATTACACAAAGGGGTAAGAACAAGGAAAAAGTAAATGAACAGGATTTGTTTTACCATATGTGTATTCGAGACCCACAAAGCGCTGTAAGTATACCATATTGTGTGGGTTATTATTTATCAGCTATGGTTCGGGGGATGCGACCGCATAGCATAATAGGAGGTGGTATTTTTATTACTTTGATTGGTGAATATCTCGGTGTGGATATAAGTCGGGGGGGGGATTATTAGTAGAAGAACCGGAACCCCGCGATACTATAGGTTTAAATGTATACCATGGTGCGAAAGTTTTGAAGAGGCGAAATAACGCCGCAGTACAATACCATGGTAGACATCCACAGGTGGAGAGAAACCAACATCAAGGTAATGTAGGAGGGGGGAATGAGATGCAAGAAATGCAAAGGTTTATAGCTTCTCAGGAATACGAAAATGCTAGACAGAGAGCATTTGAAGATTGGCAAGTTCATCAGAACCAAATCATAGCTCATTGCCAACATATAGGTAGAAACTATATTCCTACACCGAAACCCATCTTCCCTCCCTGGTCTATAGAGATGCAGCCACCATATCCTACGTATAACCCTGCCGAAGCATTCTATAGCACCTATGGTTATGCCTGGAACCCCTATTGGTACCAGTATCATCCCTATTATAATTTTTTTTTTTTTGTAATTTGTAATTATTGATACGTTTAATACTTTTGTTAATATTGTAATCATTTTATAATTATCTAACTTTTATTCTTAGATTTTAATAATTTTTGAATGTGGGGTAATATACCAAACTTCAAAAATATGTATATATGTTTGCAGTTTATCTTATGTACACAACAGGGTAAAACAACGCATTTTCAAAGACTGGCATTAAGTTCAGCAAAAGCAACTAATTTTGACGACAAGATGCAAAATATATGTGAAATAACAACAAGACGGAATGAACAAATGATGTGCACCATTTATCATTCAGCAAACAAACGCCAATATATTTGGAAACTTTGGTAAAAATTTAATCATTTTCACACTAATCACCCTCAATAATTTAAATTGTTACTGATTTCTTGCAAATGAGGGCATTGCAAGATCTTAAGTGTGGGAAGGGGTTAAATTCTTTCAGATTTTAAAATTTTTTACTTTATACACTTGGTTACCATTAAAAATACTAGTAAAGCAGTAGTTGTATTAGAATCTAGTGCTCTCTGATAATAAAGAACAGCCCTGGTCTTATATACTGACTACCCAATTCTAGTAAAATTTTTCAAAATTTTCAATTAAATGAACTCAAAATCATGTTTATACATATTTATGAACGATAAAACTAGGTTTTAACACCGAAATTATTGTTACCTCGGAAAGGACATAAATTGAGAAACAAACCTAAATGTTAAAATTCATTTAAAATGGAATAGAGGACGATAAAAAGGAAAATAAAAGCCAAGTGTGGGAAAATTTACCAAGTTATCTTAAACATATGTCACATATATCTGTAACAAATAACTGAAAATACTTTTGTTTTGGACTAAACTAAACTGTTTTACCCGATGAAAGAAAAGAAGAGATGGATCTACACGATGAATCAATTCCATCATTAAAAGGAAGTAAAGTCTTCCGAAAAAGAAACGCGCTTCTTGATTTAGGTCATGAAGTTGTCGTCCAGGCCAGCTGTAGGTTGACGAAAAATCCAGAAAAGTCATCACTAAAATCAGCAGGAAATCCACGGACCTCAGCATTAAACAGGGTCGCCAAGTGGTCAGATTTATCCTAATCATGAGAAGGATTTATCTCGTACAATGGGGGGGCACCATGCAAATTAGCTGGATAAGACTAATGAATCAGATCCCCAGAAAGGATAATCTCCTTAAAAGATCAAAAATCAGCTTTTAAGCCTGATATTACTCAATCCTTGAGATTGACCTTAAAGATTGAGAATTACAAACTCATGGAATTCAATGATATCTAAACTCGAGCTTGAACGAGAAAATATTTTGATCAAAATTACAAACCGATTTGTTTTCTGAAAACCCTATTTTCAATGCGTTCATTACCATTGAACGTAAAATCCTAGGAATTCACCTGGAATTCATTAGGTCACCTGAACTAAATCGGGTGTCAACCGTAAGAACGGTGGTTGCATAGTGGTCAAAGACAGGACCTTGTGCCATACCGAAAAATCATAAGGGTGAGCTTTACTATTGCTCCTACCAAGGATAGTAATTGCATCCGACACGTTATAGACCATAATTAAAAGCATGTCAGGGGACATTGCCTTAACAGTTGCTTGTTCAATGCTTTCCTTTACAACCGGACGGTAGTTTACCGAAAGGTAATATACGGGACAAGTAAACTGAACGTGTTGCTTTCCAAATACAAGGTTAGCAAGTGGGTGACACAAAACCATAAGTTTTGAGCTAAAATTTTCAAATCTGAAACCCACCAAACCCACAAAAATATTTTGCAAACACCGGTAAAGGGTTATCCCGGAAAACTTATCTAGGGTAAAAACTAGATTTAATCTTCAAAAGATCAAATGTTTTCATAAAGATCCAATTTCCTTAATGGATCTAAATTTTTATAGTCATGTGGGACTGTAAACCATATCGTTACTACCATTGTTCATACCACCGTATAGAAATCACTGATGTACAAAGTGTGAAGAATAAAGAAGTGATTCTAGTATTTCAAGACGATATTGCTTGAGGACAAGCAACGCTCAAGTGTGGGAATATTTGATAATGCTAAAAATGAACATATATTTCATAGCATTATTCCTCAAGAAAGACAAGCTTTTAGTTGAAATTGTTATATTTAAAAGTGATATTCGTTTAAATAATAAAAGGTGAAGACAAAAGACAGATTCGACGAATTGAAGACGCAAACGACCAAAAAGCTCAAAAGTACAAAAGACAATCAAAAAGGTTCCAATTATTGATAAGAAACGTCTCGAAATTACAAGAGTACAAGATTCAAAACGCAAAGTACAAGATATTAAATTGTACGCAAGGACGTTCGAAAATCCGGAATCGGGACCAGAGTCAACTCTCAACGCTCGACGCAACGGACTAAAAATTACAAGTCAACTATGCACATAAATATAATATAATATTTAAATAATTCTTATAATTATTTATATATTATAATAAATAATAAAAACCGTCGGCAAGAAAGACTCCAAACTGATATGAGCTGTAATTTCAAACTCCGCGACTCGCGGAGTTTGAAGGCAAAAATGCCGCGAGTCGCGGAGCCCCTAAAGTCGAAAATCCCTATAAAAGCAACCGAATTCTGATCACAAATCATCATCTTTTTCTTCTTCTCTTATAATACTACGTAAAAATTTATATTTATTTTAATTTTAATTTTAATTATAATTCTAATAATAAGGGTATGTTAGCAAATGTTGTAAGGGTGTAAGTCGAAATTCTGTCCGTGTAACGCTACGCTATTTTTAATCATTGTAAGTTATGTTCAACCTTTTTATATTAATGTCTCGTAGCTAAGTTATTATTATGCTTATTTAATCCGAAGTAATCATGATGTTGGGCTAATTACTAAAATTGGGTAATTGGGCTTTGTACCATAATTGGGGTTTGGACAAAAGAACGACACTTGTGGAAATTAGACTATGGGCTATTAATGGGTTTTATATTAACTAAACAATACCTTGTTAATTTAATATACAAACTTATAATTCGACGTATTTATATATAACCACATACGCTTGACTGGGTACGGTGGGCGGGATATCTATAAATACCAATAATTATTCATTTTACCGGATACGGAACTGGATTAATAGTTAATAAACTTGTTGAAACAGGGGTGAATTACATTCAAGGGTAATTGGTGTAATTGTTAACAAAGTAGTAAAACCTTGGTTTACACGCAGTCGATAACCTGGTGTATTCATTAAACAAAGTATTAAAACCTTGTTACAATTCGAATCCCCAATTAGTTGGAATATTTGACTTCGGGAATAAGAATAATTTGACGAAGGCTTTCGCTCTTTATATTTATGACTGATGGACTATTATGGACAAATCCGTATGGACATATTAAATAATCCAGGACAAAGGACAATTAACCCATGGGCATAAAACTAAAATCAACACGTCAAACATCATGATTACTGAAGTTTAAATAAGCATAATTCTTTTATTTCATATTTAATTTCCTTTATTTTATATTTAATTGCACTTCTAATTATCGCACTTTTATTTATTATTATTTAATCGCACTTTTAATTATCGTACTTTTTAATTATCGCAATTTTATTTTATCGCACTTTTATTTATTGCAATTTCATTATCGTTATTTATTTTACGCTTTAAATTAAGTCTTTTATTTATTTAATATTTTACATTAGGTTTTAACTGCGACTAAAGTTTTAAAATCGACAAACCGGTCATTAAACGGTAAAAACCCCCCTTTATTATGATAATATTACTTATATATATATTTGTATTTTTATAAAAAGTAAACTAATATAGCGTTAAGCTTTGTTTAAAAAGATTCCCTGTGGAACGAACCGGACTTACTAAAAACTACACTACTGTACGATTAGGTACACTGCCTATAAGTGTTGTAGCAAGGTTTAAGTATATCCGTTCTCTAAATAAATAAATATCTTGTGTAAAATTGTATCGTATTTAATAGTATTTCCTGCAAAAATTTAATAACTATTTTATATACCCCTCGCGAAACATCAGTAACCTACAACTAGTTATCCACAGTTAGATGTACAGAAATAAATCGATAAATATTATCTTGAATCAATCCACGACCCAGTGTATACGTATCTCAGTATTGATCACAACTCAAACTATATATATTTTGGAATCAACCTCAACCCTGTATAGCTAACTCCAACATTCACATATAGAGTGTCTATGGTTGTTCCGAAATATATATAGATGTGTCGCCATGATAGGTCGAAACATTGTATACGTGTCTATGGTATCTCAAGATTACATAATATACAATACAAGTTGATTAAGTTATGGTTGGAATAGATTTGTTACCAATTTTCACGTAGCTAAAATGAGAAAAATTATCCAATCTTGTTTTACCCATAACTTCTTCATTTTAAATCCGTTTTGAGTGAATCAAATTGCTATGGTTTCATATTGAACTCTATTTTATGATGGTTCCCACATGTGTTAGGTGACTCACATGGGCTGCTAAGAGCTGATCATTGGAGTGTATATACCAATAGTACATACATCTAAAAGCTGTGTATTGTACGAGTACGAATACGGGTGCATACGAGTAGAATTGTTGATGAAACTGAACGAGGATGTAATTGTAAGCATTTTTGTTAAGTAGAAGTATTTTGATAAGTGTATTGAAGTCTTTCAAAAGTGTATAAATAAATATTAAAATACTACATGTATATACATTTTAACTGAGTCGTTAAGTCATCGTTAGTCGTTACATGTAAGTGTTGTTTTGAAACCTTTAGGTTAACGATCTTGTTAAATGTTGTTAACCCAATGTTTATAATATCAAATGAGATTTTAAATTATTATATTATCATGATATTATCATGTATGAATATCTCTTAATATGATATATATACATTAAATGTCTTTACAACGATAATCGTTACATATATGTCTCGTTTAAAAATCATTAAGTTAGTAGTCTTGTTTTTACATATGTAGTTCATTGTTAATATACTTAATGATATGTTTACTTATCATAGTATCATGTTAACTATATATATATATCCATATATATGTCATCATATAGTTTTTACAAGTTTTAACGTTCGTGAATCACCGGTCAACTTGGGTGGTCAATTGTCTATATGAAACATATTTCAATTAATCAAGTCTTAACAAGTTTGATTGCTTAACATGTTGGAAACATTTAATCATATAAATATCAATCTCAATTAATATATATAAACATGGAAAAGTTCGGGTCACTACAGTAAGTTGGAACAAATTAGAAAAGCAGAGGAAGAGATCAAGTTGTCCCTTTTCAAAACAAAGGGTATGGGCCTACATGATGACAAGGTGGCCAATGACAAGTCCTTTTCAGTACCCAACTCCCCTTTACAACGTGGCACTTTTACTTTAAATTTGAATGACTATCCTACCCTTTCCTCCAATTCACCTAACAACTCTAACCTTTCTAATTCACTCAAACAATTCCCATCTGATAATGATCTATCTTTTTTTTCCAAGTTAAAAGCTCCTAGTCCTAATACAAGTGATCAGTGCTTGAACCTTGGGTGCAAAGAATCCTGTGAAAAGATTAAAGCGAGGTGTGTCGATCCTAGTCTTGCCAAGGCAGTCAAGGAGGTTAAGGTTTCTATCCCTAATTGTGATGTTATACAGGAAACAAACCAAGGGGTTGATTTAATCTCTAATTTATCTAATGTGTTTGATACGGAGAGCGAAATTAATCATGTGGTTGGGGATGTGGCTGATTTGAAACAAAACAAGCATAACCGAAACCTTTTTGGAGGAAAAAAACTTTCCTTTAAAGAGGAATTGGCCAATTTTGGAATTATAATGCAAAAAATGGCCGATGAAGAAACTCCACCGACTAAACCATGAGGATTGCCTCATGGAATACCCGCGGCCTTGGTAACAAGTCAAGAGGTCGTATGGCGGGTTCGTTAGTCAATCGTTTCCAAATTCAATTTCTAGCTATACAAGAGACTATGGTCAAGGTGGTCTCATAACCAACTTTAAATGAAATATGGAGACATTTTGCATTTGATTCAATGCAAAAGGAAGCTAATGGGAGGTCGGGTGGTCTCCTTTCGATTTGGAGATTAGATTTTTTCTCATTAATTCAAGGGTGGTCACAAAAACATTGGATTGCAACCGTCTTGAGAGCTTCAAGGTTTTGGAAGTTAATCGGGCCCGCGACGATTTGGGCAATTTGGTTAGCTCGCAATGACTTCTTTTTCAATGGGAAATTCATGTGTCGTTCGGTCTTGGCGCATAACATAAAACTCAAGACCTTTCTTTGGGTGACTAATCTCAAGCTTTGCAATGGGTTTCATTCTTATATTTAGATGCACAACCCGTCTTTATTATGCTTTTAGTCTATTAATGTTGTTTTTTCTTTCAATTTGGCCGACTACATTCCGCCATTGTATTGCACTTATCTTCATCGTTTTGATGAGGATCTTTCAATTTATAATATGAATCTTTTCGCCCTTAAAAAAAAAAATTACATCAAAAATTATAGGAGTAATCCCAAATACGGAGTATTAATTACCTCTTCCGATGAAAACTAATGAGTATAAAGTTTTCATTATTTAAACACAAAATAATTATTTTATTATTATTATTATTGTTTATTAATTATTAATTGCACATTAAATAAGAATATTTTTTCACCTTTTTCAGTATGTTTTCTTACACTTGTCTTATTGATTTTTTTCTCTCTCCATACCAATGACCACTCTGGTACCTTCAACCACCACATCTGCCTATCCTGTTCCAATTTCCGTTTCCTCTCCTAACCCCAATGCTCCCCAAAATACCTTTAATTTAATCCCTAATATTAAGTCCGGTAACACTTATGCTGAAGCTTTGGTCGGCAAAACTTCACCGGAACAAAGTTACAAGAATGCAGGTGGCTCTTCAAACCATACTGATCAAGGTCAACAAAGTTATGGAGAGAAAGGGAATCATCATCGACAGGGGTCAGAGAAGCTTATTTCCACAATCTACGTTGGTAATTTAAATAGAAAATCAAACCCCATGGTGATAAGCAATGCGTTTCGAAGATTTGGATGGATTCTTAACATTGCTTGGAGAGAGGGACGAAATTATGCTTTCGTCAGGTATGAGACAAGGGAACAAGCTGAGAAGGCTGTGAAATATATGAATGGAAGAATTTTATTGTACAATAAGGTGAAGGTTGGTTTTACAAAGATTGAAAAAGAGGCCACTTGGAACAAGGAGGAATCAAAAAAGGATCAACAGAAGCAGAATTTTGCTTTCAAAAAAAGCAATTTTCATCTTAAAAATGAGCATGATGGTAGCTTGGTGTCGTTACAACTTAATGAAGAATTAAAGGTTGCTATGGATCGAATTGTTATGATTGTTGACAAGGTTGAATTCTCTATTAAGAAGTTGGCTAATTGGTTAATTTCTAGAGATGTAAAGGTTGAAAGATGCTCTCTTTGGGGCATGTATGGGTGATTAGTTACTTGTGCTGATGAAAATAGCTTTAATAATGCTTGCCATGGTATTAAACTGAATGATTCTTGTGAAGAGTTCTTGAAGATTTATCCGATTTCAAAAAGAAAAGGCATGTTCTCTAGACCTACTTGGGTGGAAATAAGAGGTATCTCGGTTGAGTATGGATGTATGGAAAGTGTTTTAACTTTGGTTCTGAAGATGAGTGAAGTGCTTTTTTATTCGAAAGCTTCATATAATTTAATTCAAGCACAATCATTGTTCGTTTTTATGGAAGTTAATAAAGTTAAGCAGATTGATGTCATTATTACGGCTGAGTTAATTTGTGACGACCCGGGAATTTCCGACTAAATTTAAACTTAATCTTTATATTATCTCGACACGATAAGCAAAGTCTATAATGTTGAATCTCAAAAATTTTGGAAATTATATTAATTTAATCAATTAACTTTTGACTATTCCCGACGATTCACGAACAATGGTTTGTATATATATATATATATATATATATATATATATATATATATATATATATATATATATATATATATATATATATATATATATAAGTATATATAATAAAATAGAATAATAAAATACAATTTGATCATTAAGATTACGTATGCAAAATAATATACAAAATAATAAAATGAATATTAAAATAAAAACTATATATATATATATATATATGATTTTTATAAATAATTATTATGATATGTATATATATATATATATATATATATATATATATATATATATATATATATATATATATCAAAGGTATAGATATTAAATGTTACTATATATGTATATAATAATACATAAATAATAATATGTAATATTAATAGATTAAACATACTAACAAGTTAAGAATATAATTGTTCTATTATTACTTTCATTATTATTATTAAAATCTTTATTATTAATTATAATATATAATACCAGTTATAAATTGAAATATGTAATTTGTTACATCTTTATTATTACTAGTATTATTATTAGATAATATTATTACCATTAATATTAAGAATCATTATCAGTATAGTTATTATTAATAATATTATCATAATATTATCATTATTCTTAACAATTATTATTTTTATTATCCATACCACTAAATATTATTAATAATAATAGGATTATTATGATTATTATTTTATAACATTGTAGTATTATTATTATTAATGTATTTATATTTATCAATTATTAATAATATTACATATTATATAAAATCAAAAGTCAGAGTTTGTTAGCTATCACTATCCTCTTTTCCAATTCTCTGATTATGTATCCTGATTGAGATTATGTCTATACCTTTATCACAAGAATACAATTTCAATTGAATTCGGTTATCAATCTTATCCATTTTTTTTATTATTTTTGATTCTGTCCTTGTGAATGAATCGTGGTAAACCAATTTAGCTACAAACAAAAGGTTAAACGAATTTTACAGCTGTATTAAGCTCACCTACACTCTATATAATTCCTTACTTACTGCAATTTAAGGAATTAAAAACAGAAAATGTAGAAAACAAGTCGATACCTCTGTTTCCTTCCATTTTTCTAAAATCTTCGAATTCAAAAATAAACTTAAAATGTAATAATGCCATCGTATTAGGAATCTCCTACTCAAAGTATCTGCAAAACTTCATAACCTAATTCCTTCTATAGAAAACGAATTCAAGAGTCAAAGTTTCGTTCTAAAAAAGTCAAACGATGCGTTCATGATGAAATTCAAACTTGTTTTAGTGTTTTGATTTAAATTGATGATGTGGATAGTTTATGAGGAAGATTTTCAACCTCTTTCATGTAGGAACTTTAATCTGAAACGTCCTCAAATTCGATTTCAAGAATTTTTTGTTTTTAAAAACCGTAAACTGCACAGGTAGTTTTTTTTTTCTACGTTTGCTTTTGATTCAATCAGTCACATAAAAAGTTCCGTTTCCAATACTAGTTAAATCAAACATATAAATGAGAAGCAAGGATATATCAATTCATGGGTTGTTTGATTTCAAAGAAGAAGAAAAAGATGACAGAAATATACGGGATAAATATTAACTAGTTCTGTGTTATTTCGAAAAACGGGTAACAACCCAACTGGTTAAGCGTGTTGAGATTATTCGAGGGGTCTCGAGTTCGATCCCTGCCAGGGTCACTATTTTTTTTAAGGCCGAATTTTTATGAGGTAGTCTTTCTTCTTTTATTATTATTATTATTATTATTATTATTATTATTATTATTATTATTATTATTATTATTATTATTATTATTATTATTATTATTATTATTATTATTATTATTGTTATTATTGTTGTTGTTATTATTATTAGTATTGTTAATATTATGGTTGATATACTTATGTAATATAGTAATAACTACTAATATTATCATAGTTATAAGTATTAAAGTTATTATTATTATTATTATTATTATAAGTGTGACTAATTACTAACGTCATTACTATTATTTTTATAATTTTAGTATTAATATCCTTATTATGATTACGATTATTATTATTATGAACCTAATAAAAATTAATTACCATATTTATTAATATTAAAACTAGTATCATTATAAATATTAGAATTATCATTATAAACATAAGTATTATTAATAATATCATTAGTAGTAATAAAATGGTTAAAATTATTATTATTATTATTAAGTATTAAGTATTATTATCAAAATTATTAATACCCTCATTACTATTTTTTTTTCATTTTATTAAAAACTACTATAATTATCATTATTATAAGATTTAGTATTAAAACTATCATTAACAGTAAAGATTAATATTTTTATAGTTATTATTATACCATTACATTTACCCCTAAGATTAATAACATTATTATTTTTATTAGTAATAATAAGTATTAACATTTTTACCATTACAAATATTAATTTAAGTATTATTATAATTACTAGCTTCAACAAACAAAAAATATACATATAAAAATATATTTAACATACATAACTTAACTATATTAATGCTTTTTATATACAAAAAGAATACACTTAATGAAATAATGAAAAATATATATAAGTTAATAATATAAAAGTTAAATCACTAATAATAATAATAATAATAATAATAATATATTTGTTCGATTACGATTATATGTTTTAATATATATAATTGATATAGGTTCGTGAATCCGAGGTCAACCCTGCATTTGTTCAGTTGTTCAATATAGTCATATGTATTTTTACTACAAAATACATTAGGTGAGTTTCATTTACCTTTTTACCCTTTATATTTTTGGACTGAGAATACATGCGCAATTTTTATAAATGTTTTACGAAATAGACACAAGTAATCGAAACTGCATTATATGGTTGAATGATCGAAGCCGAATATGCCCATTTTGCTTGGTAGCCTAAGAATTAGTAAACCGATCTACTAATTGACGCGAATCCTAAAGATAGATCTATGGGCCCGACGAACCCCATCCAAAGTACCGGATGCTTTAGTACTTCGATGTTGATTTATATCATGTCCGAAGGATTTCCCGGAATGATAGGGAATATTCTTATATGCATCTTGTTAATGTCGGTTACCAGGTGTTCAATCCATATGAATGATTTTTGTCTCTATGCATGGGACGTATATTTATGAGAACTGAAAATGAAATTCTTGTGGTCTATTAAAATGATAAAAATGAATGATTATAATAAACTAATGAACTCACCAACCTTTTGGTTGACACTTTAAAGCATGTTTATTCTCAGGTATGAAAGAAATCTTCTGCTGTGCATTTGCTCATTTTAGAGATATTACTTGGAGTCATTCATGACATATTTCAAAAGACGTTGTATTCGAGTCACTGAGTTCATCAAGATTATTATCAAGTTATTCATAGTTGGATATATTAGGAATTGGTATGCATGCCGTCAACTTTTGATGTAATAAAAGTTTGTCTTTTAAAAACGAATGCAATGTTTGTAAAATGTATCATATAGAGGTCAAGTACCTCGCGATGTAACCAAATGTAATGTATTCGTCCGGATGGATTAGGACGGGTCGTTAGAGTTGGTATCAGAGCGGTGGTCTTAGCGAACCAGGTCTGCATTAGTGTGTCCAACTGATAAGTCGTTAGGATGCATTAGTAAGTCTGAACTTCGACCGTGTCTGCATGTCAAAAGTTTTACTTATCATTTCGTGTCGAAAATTACCTGCTTATCATTCTTAGAGAATCACTTGCTTATCATTCTTAGTCTAGACATGATTTACTGCATTGACTGCATGAATAGTGTATAGACAAAATTCATATCTTAGCGTATCTGCTACTTCATATCTTAGCGTATCTGTTACTGTAACTTTGCCTGACATATTCCGTAGATTCCTCCGTAACTTATGGGATTTTAGTATCATATATGCATATGTAAATTATTTATTGCAGGGTACTAATCTACATCCTATAATCTATTTCTTATCGAAAATCCTTCATCTGATTGTACGAGATGAATCCCTCAACCAGTTCGAGTCCCTCAGATTTTGATAGCTATTCCGATAGTTATTCCGACAGCTATTCCGATATGGAGTTTCACTTAAGCTCCGAAAGTAATGTCACCAGAATGAATCAATCAATCAGTCATCTCCAATTCATCTGATGGGTTCGTAGTCGACTTAATCAATGGAGACGCGAAGAAGGCGATCCTTTTCACCAACCGAATTTACCTCTTAGCGAAGAACCTGAAGCACTTACTGGCGTACCTATCCGAAACACCATTTTCAGCCTCATTTCCAGGGTATCTCGTCACGATTATATTCTATCTAAGATTCTAAACCTTATTCATCCGTTCGTTTTGACCGACAATCATCCTGGAGTAATGGAAGGAGTCAACGAACTTCGCGCTCGAGTAATCAATTTGGAGAATATGGTGCAAAACTTACCAGCTTCAGCAACATCACCGGCACTAATAGTACCATCAGTAACAACACCAGTACCATCAACAATCCATGTCTCAACATCTCATTCTGTACCTCGAGTATAATCATCGTTCTACGTATCGTTCCACATCAGTTATCTTCGTTCTACATGACGATTATATAATTTCTAATGTTTTAGAGATTATGTATTCTGGTTCTAACGGTAAATCAAATGAGTTTAATGTTATATTAACTCATTAAATCCTTGATTACATCTGAAGAAAATATATATGTATATATGTTTTCATAAAGATTGTAATTAAAAATTCTTTTGTACAAACTGTTAATGGTGAAAACATTTTAACGGGTAGGTAATACCCGAGAAATATTTAAATTTCACATTAATAAGTTACACAGTACATTCTTCCAATTTGATTCAACAGTCATTTACTATCCTACTTACATCTACAGATATACGTATCCATTTACCGCAGAATAACCATTTTCATTCAATTTCATATTTGGTTTTGACCTATCAGAATTCAACAGTCATTTGTTAGAAACAAAAAAATTAACTATGAGAAATTTTGTTAAGAATCCACGCTAACGAAATCCTAGCTAACTGTTCCTAGCTAACTGTTAATTCCGTATTACATTTTACTTATCGTAATTTATTTATCGCAATTTAATTATCGCAATTTAATTATCGCAATTTATTTTATCGCAATTTTAATTCTCGCATATTTATCGTCATTTAATTTCTGTTATTTATTTTACGCACTTTATTTATCGTCATTTAAATATTGTTATTTACGCATTTAAATATCGGGACACGTATACAAGGTTTTGACATATCATATCGACACATCTATATATATTATTTGGAATCACCATATACACTCTATATGCAGTAATGCAGGAGTTAGCTATACAGGGTTGAGGTTGATTCTACAATAATATATATAGTTTGAGTTGTGATCGAGTCTGAGATATCTACACGGGTCACGATACGTATTAATAAATTTGAATAATATATATTAAATTATATATGAATTATTGGACTGATAACTGTGGACTATCGACTGTGGACTAATGACATTGGACAATTAAAATGAATTAAAATATTGATTATAATATATGAAACTAAATAATTCTTCAAGTTTGCCACTTGATTTCATCTTAAACCTCATTTGTATCTTGACGATTACAATCTGCGATTCAAACCTTTCATGGGTCTTGAAAACATCTCAAGCAAGAGAATGAACCAACCGCACTTCATCTACTGAAGGAAAGATTTATGCATATAGCTATGCACCTGAAAAACTCTCGGGAACTGATTAAATGTTTAACACGTAGCTGTGCTAACTCCTTTAGCGTTATTATTACCGAAAACAACTTTTTAATTTCTTTCCAAATTAGCCAAATTTGTCACAGCTTCAATAAGTCAACTTCGACTTTTCACTCGAAATAACCTTATTATAACTTTGATATTTATGCGTGCTCTTTTGTTGTTACCGGGAAACCTTTTATATCCCACCATATTATCAGTAGACGTACCAGCAACCTCGTTGCTCCTTGGTTTAAATCCCTCCGACAAATCACTATATTTATTTATTGAAGTCTCATCATGTACTTATCCGCATCTTGTAACAAGAATTGCCATACCAATTATCGGGAATCAGCAAATCTGTATTGTGAGTCTCGCAACGTTGTCACATCAACAGTTATATGTATCCATATAACATTTATCTCTTAGAATTATGATCTTCCATTCTGAAATTCTGAAAAGCACTCAGTCTACAAATCAATACTCTGAATGTTGAAAAAGCTGAATGAAGCAACAGAAACCGTAGACAACCGAAAACGACCTTATTCATCAGAAGTTTGATGATAAGGAATAGTATGTTGGAAAAGTTCAGAAAAGTTGGAACTGGAAAATGGATTGAGCTAACCACTAAGGAGACTAAGGACAAATACAAGGACCACACCCTATATTCAAAGAATCCAGGTAATTCTGGATCCGTTGAAATCTTTAGAGAATATCTTGCTCCTAAGTCATGTTAAAATCTTGCGGAAAATTTTTCTTCATCAACCTTCGAACTTGGAAGTTTCAAAATATCATCATAAATATCTTCGATATTTTTGAGGATATTTTCATAAATATTCTTGTCCGAGATCATATACCTCTTCGTGCTTCCTGTGTTTCATTATATTGGAAACTTCTGTAAAATCTAAGTTTAATTTATGAATGAATTCTGGAGAAATGTAAAGAAATTGATGCATGAATTAGTATAATATAATGACACTTGATCAACGTGATTATATTACAGTAAGTCATGCTGAGTTTCTAATGGAACGTGATGATTCACAGATCATAACGTCATCATGTGCCATGTTACATAACTCTTTCATTCTGCTTAACTTCTGAACATATCAAGAAAGTATATTCTTGATAGTTCTATTTTCAGTGATTTTGGTAATTTGACAAATCAAATCGTGCTAATACATTTTTTTCCTCTTATTTAGAACATGATGTTTATTCGAAATTCCATATTTACAAATTCTGGACCGTTACTCGCTTTATTAGAGGTCGGTAGGATAATAAAAAGGCAAAGAGCTCCAAATTATAAGAGAAAATATAATGCTCAATAGCAACACAGAGGTTACAAACCGTGGATATTAATACGAATAACAATATAAAGACACGGTATAATTAAGAATAGTATCACCCCAAGGCAACAGTATAAGTAAAAAGATTTTTCTGGTGGAAGATTGAAAAGAAGGATGACAGAAATGATAATTAAGAAAATATCAAGGATTAGAAATGGACAAAGCATTTTCACAATCTTTTGTATGTATGAACTAAGAAAGAAAATAAAGGAATGGTGAGAATAATGGAACGGAGGAGCTTAATTTATAATGAAAATAACAGACAGAGTAATCGAGGTAGATCACCGTATTTAATTATAGAGATCTTAATCTCCTTATTCGCCGAAGAATCAAATCTCTCAGATTTCGAAGATTTTCTTTAAATCCCTTGAATTCCGGAATTCAATTGCGACTACGTCAAAAGTTATGGAAAATCTCCATTTCTTCATCTCGATCTTTTGTGATAGCTTCATTCATACGCTTCGAATAATCGAATCATTTTATCCATATTACTCAATGATGATAAAATTTTATTTATCAACTCATATTCATCATGAAAACATTTTTACTGTTAACCATGACCACCACACTCAAATTTCGGGACGAAATTTCTTTAACGGGTAGGTACTGTGATGACCCGGGAATTTTCGACTAAATTTAAACTTAATCTTTATATTATCTCGACACGATAAGCAAAGCCTATAATGTTGAATCTCAAAAATTTTGGAAATTATATTCATGTAATCAATTAACTTTTGACTATTCCCGACGATTCACGAACAATGGCTTGTAAATAAACGTATATATATATAAATATAAGTATATATAATAAAATAGAATAATAAAATACAATTTGATCATTAAGATTACGTATGCAAAATAATATACAAAATAATAAAATGAATATTAAAATAAAAACTATATATATAATATATATATATATATATATATATATATATATATATATATATATATATATATATATATAATTATTATGATATGTATATATATATCAAAGGTATAGATATTAAATGTTACTATATATGTATATAATAATACATAAATAATAATATGTAATATTAATAGATTAAACATACTAACAAGTTAAGAATATAATTGTTCTATTATTACTTTCATTATTATTATTAAAATCTGTATTATTAATTATAATATATAATACCAGTTATAAATTGAAATATGTAATTTGTTACATCTTTATTATTACTAGTATTATTATTAGATAATATTATTACCATTAATATTAAGAATCATTATCAGTATAGTTATTATTAATAATATTATCATAATATTATCATTATTCTTAACAATTATTATTTTTATTATCCATACCACTAAATATTATTAATAATAATAGGATTATTATGATTATTATTTGATAACATTGTAGTATTATTATTATTAATGTATTTATATTTATCAATTATTAATAATATTACATATTATATAAAATCAAAAGTCAGAGTTTGTTAGCTATCACTATCCTCTTTTCCAATTCTTTGATTCTGTATCCTGATTGAGATTATGTCTATACCTTTATCACAAGAATACAATTTCAATTGAATTCGGTTATCAATCTTATCCATTTTTTTTTATTATTTTTGATTCTGTCCTTGTGAATGAATCGTGGTAAACCAATTTAGCTACAAACAAAAGGTTAAACGAATTTTACAGCTGTATTAAGCTCACCTACACTCTATATAATTCCTTACTTACTGCAATTTAAGGAATTAAAAACAGAAAATGTAGAAAACAAGTCGATACCTCTGTTTCCTTCCATTTTTCTAAAATCTTCGAATTCGAAAATAAACTCAAAATGTAATAATGCCATCGTGTTAGGAATCTCCTACTCAAAGTATCTGCAAAACTTCATAACCCAATTCCTTCTATAGAAAACGAATTTAAGAGTCAAAGTTTCGTTCTAAAAAAGTCAAACGATGCGTTCATGATGAAATTCAAACTTGTTTTAGTGTTTTGATTTAAACTGATGATGCAGATAGTTTATGAGGAAGATTTTCAACCTCTTTCATGTAGGAACTTTAATCTGAAACGTCCTCAAATTCGATTTCAAGAATTTATTTATTTTTTCAAAACCGTAAACTGCACAGGTAGTTTTTTTTTTACGTTTGCTTTTGATTCAATCAGTCACATAAAAAGTTCCGTTTCCAATACTAGTTAAATCAAACATATAAATGAGAAGCAAGGATACATCGATTCATGGGTTGTTTGATTTCAAAGAAGAAGAAAAAGATGACAGAAATATACGGGATAAATATTAACTAGTTCTGTGTTATTTCGGAAAATGGGCAACAGCCCAACTGGTTAAGCGTGTTGAGATTATTCGACGGGTCTCGAGTTCGATCCCTGCCAGGGTCACTATTTTTTTTAAGGCCAAATTTTTATGAGGTAGTCTTTTTTCTTTTATTATTATTATTATTATTATTAATATTATTATTATTATTATTATTATTATTATTATTATTATTATTATTATTTTTATTATTATTATTATTATTATTATTATTATTATTATTATTATTATTATTATTATTATTATTGTTGTTGTTGTTGTTGTTGTTGTTGTTGTTGTTGTTGTTGTTGTTGTTGTTGTTGTTGTTGTTGTTGTTGTTGTTGTTGTTGTTGTTGTTGTTGTTGTTGTTGTTGTTGTTGTTGTTGTTATTATTAGTATTGTTAATATTATGGTTGATATACTTATGTAATATAGTTATAACTACTAATATTATCATAGTTATAAGTATTAAAGTTATTATTATTATTATTATTATTATTATTATTATAAGTGTGACTAATTACTAACGTCATTACTATTATTTTTATAATTTTAGTATTAATATCCTTATTATGATTACGATTATTATTATTATGAACCTAATAAAAATTAATTACCATATTGATTAATATTAAAACTAGTATCATTATAAATATTAGAATTATCATTATAAACATAAGTATTATTAATAATATCATTAGTAGTAATAAAATGGTTAAAATTATTATTATTATTATTAAGTATTAAGTATTATTATCAAAATGATTAATACCCTCATTACTAAATTTTTTTTTTCATTTTATTAAAAACAACTATAATTATCATTATTATAAGATTTAGTATTAAAACTATCATTAACAGTAAAGATTAATATTTTTATAGTTATTATTATACCATTACATTTACCCCTAAGATTAATAACATTATTATTTTTATTAGTAATAATAAGTATTAACATTTTTACCATTACAAATATTAATTTAAGTATTATTATAATTACTAGTTTCAACAAACAAAAAATATACATATAAAAATATATTTAACATACATAACTTAACTATATTAATGCTTTTATATACAAAAAGGATACACTTAATGAAATAATGAAAAATATATATAAGTTAATAATATAAAAGTTAAATCACTAATAATAATAATATATATTTGTTCGATTACGATTATATGTTTTAATATATATAATTGATATAGGTTCGTGAATCCGAGGCCAACCATGCATTTGTTCAGTTGTTCAATATAGTCATATGTATTTTTACTACAAAATACATTAGGTGAGTTTCATTTACCTTTTTACCCTTTATATTTTTGGGCTGAGAATACATGCGCAATTTTTATAAATGTTTTACGAAATAGACACAAGTAATCGAAACTGCATTATATGGTTGAATGATCGAAGCCGAATATGCCCCTTTTGCTTGGTAGCCTAAGAATTAGTAAACTGATCTACTAATTGACGCGAATCCTAAAGATAGATCTATGGGCCCGACGAACCCCATCCAAAGTACCGGATGCTTCAATACTTCGATGTTGTTTTATATCATGTCCGAAGGATTTCCCGGAATGATAGGGATATGCAACTTGTTAATGTCGGTTACCAGGTGTTCAATCCATATGAATGATTTTTGTCTCTATGCATGGGACGTATATTTATGAGAACTGGAAATGAAATTCTTGTGGTCTATTAAAATGATGAAAATGAATGATTATAATAAACTAATGAACTCACCAACCTTTTGGTTGACACTTTAAAGCATGTTTATTCTCAGGTATGAAAGAAATCTTCCGCTGTGCATTTGCTCATTTTAGAGATATTACTTGGAGTCATTCATGACATATTTCAAAAGACGTTGTATTCGAGTCATTGAGTTCATTAAGATTATTATCAAGTCATTCATAGTTGGATATATTAGGAATTGGTATTCATGCCGTCAACTTTTGATGTAATAAAAGTTTGTGTTTTAAAAACGAATGCAATGTTTGTAAAATGTATCATATAGAGGTCAAGTACCTCGCGATGTAACCAAATGTAATGTATTCGTCCGGATGGATTAGGACGGGTCGTTCGATAATTAACAAAGAAAGGGTCAAGCTATGGATTCATGAAGTGGATAAAGATTTTGATCCTCAAGAGCATATTGAAGATGATGGTAATGACAGTTTTATAAAAGGGGTCAATCAAAGGATAAATGCAAAGAAAGAAGATAAGGAAGATCATATTAATGTGGAAGATAATAATATCCCTGTTGTACCGGAAAATCATTCACCTGAAACTCCATTACCAACAGTAACAAAGTGTAGTACTCTGGTGAAACAAAGTGGGGTCCATCAAACAGGGACTGTTAATATCCTTAGTCCATTGGTTTTTTGTAATACACCCAATTCAAATTCAAACTTGAATTAGGATGTTTATGAAAAATATAAAGGCAATGTATTGAAATCAAAAGCAGATATTGAACAAACAAAAGAGAGTGTGCAGAAGTCTTATAAAGAGAAAAGGTAAAAGTTGACAAGGTCAACCTTGATAGTGCTTTTAAAGTAACTGTTCCTGACAATAAAGTGTGTACGCCTGTAGACTTAAAAAATGAAAGTGGTTCGGCTGGCTACCCTAAAGTAGACAACTTTAGTGCAGGGCCAATTGAAACAACCATCCTAATCCTTCCGGACGAAGTCCATATCGATTATAAATGATTCATAACAGTTGATTATATCGCGAGGTACTTGACCTCTATATGATACATTTTTACAAACATTGCATTCGTTTTTGAAAAGACAATCTTTCATTACATCGAAAGTTGACGGCATGCATACCATCTCATAATATATCCAACTATAATTAACTTAATAATAATCTTGATGAACTCAATGACTCGAATGCAACGTCTTTTGAAATATGTCATGAACGACTCCAAGTAATGTCTCTAAAATGAGCAAATGCACAGCGAAAGATTTCTTTCATACCTGAGAATAAACATGCTTTCAAGTGTTAACCAAAAGGTTGGTGAGTTTATAGGTTTAATTTCTATATAATAATCATAATATTTAATAAGCCACAAGATTTCATTTAATTAAATGTGCAGGATCATTACAACTGCAAAAATCATTCATACGATGAATCGCCTGGTAACCGACCTTAACATAGAGCGCTTAAGATATCTGGCATCATACATTCCACTATTCAAATGTATGACAAGAATCCTTCGAAGTACTAAAGCATTTCAACTATTCGAAAATGGGGGTGGTTGGTGCCCGTAGATCTACCTTTAGGATTCGTGTCAATTAGTGTTTTCACTAATTCTTAGGTTACCAAGCATAATAATAATAAGTACAGATATTCGGTATAACAAGACAATCGTAGAATGTAGTTTTATGAACTTGTGATTATTTTGTAAAACATTTATAAAAACAGTGCATGTATTCTCAGTCCCAAAAATGTAAAGAGTAAAAGGGAGCAAATGAAACTCACCATACTGTATTTTGTAGTAAAAATACATATAACGATATTGAACAAAAGTAGGGTTAGCCTCGGATTCACGAACCTATATCATTTGTATGTATATATATTAAAACGTATACTTGTAATCGAACAAATATATATATATTATTATTAGTGATATAATTTTTATATCCATAACTTATATATTTTATTATTATATTAAACTCATTCATTTTATATGTTTTAAATAAATAAAAATATTAACATTATTAAGTTATGTGTATAATATATATATATATATATATATATATATATATATATATATATATATATATATATATATATATATATATATATATATATATATATATATATTATATAAGTTATCTTTGTTTGTGAAAAGTAGTAAAATAATATTAATAATAATAAAAATAATAATAATGATAATACTTAATATTTTTAATAAAGATAATTATGTTAAAAATTCTGTTAATGATAATAATAATGATATTAATAATAATAACTGTAAAGAAAATAATTTTTCTATTAACGATAATTATGATAATGATTTCGATACTTATATAGTAATAATGATAATAGTAATAATAATACACAATGATAATAATATTAGCAATAATAATGTTAATACTATTTATAATTACTATAGTTACAACAATAACTATAATTGATAATTAACAATGATAATAGTTATAAGATTAGCAATAATAACATTAATAACAATAACGATACATATATTAGTAATAATATTAGTATTAATAATTATAATGATAACAACATTTATGATACTTATAACACTAGTTATAATACTAATTATAGTACATATTCTAACAATATTAATGATTATAATGATAATAATAATAATTGTATTTATAATACTAATAACATTAATAATAATCATAATAATTACTAATAATAATAATAATATATATATATATATATATATATATATATATATATATATATATATATATATATATATATATATATATATATATATATATATATATGTGTGTGTATACCCTTTTGAAAGCTTTCCTAAAAAAATTGTCCACGACGGGGCTTGAACCAGCGACCTCCTGAATACCTGCAAGTCTCCTTAACCATCTAACCATTTCAATTTATTCGGAATATTATGAATCCTATTTTTATTTAATGTGTTGTTTCTGTTTTCTCTTCTTCTACATCATCAACTCACTCAAATCGATCAAAGTTTAAACAATTGAAACAATCAAGGACAAAATAGCTTATTTTCTTTATTTGAAACAGAAGTAATCAGTTTAAATGGATTAAATCAAAAAAAAAAAAATACCTGCTGTATTCGTAAAAAAAAAAAATATGAAGAACACATATTTGATTTCGAATTCTAACACGTTTTAAGTTGTAATTTCAACATGAATTATATTCCAAATCTTTATTAGAAACTTTCTGATTCCTCAATTTGTTCCAAGACATCATCTTGAATTCGAATTTCATCAAGAATGAAAATATTTGACTTTTAATCCTAAACTTTGACTCCAAAATTCGTAGTTGATAGAAAGAATTGAAACCAGAAATTTTGCAGAAAGATCTTTTAAAATATCCCTAACAAAATGGCATTAACACATTTTTGAAACAATTCGAATTCGAAGTTTTAAAAAAATGGAACAAACAGAGGTAGCGAGCTGTAAAATAATTAAAATAAATAAATCTGTTTTTCCCATTTGTTGTTTGCAGTAGACGAATTATAAGATGTAATTGAATGATTGATAATGGAAGTCGAATGATCCATCTCTTAACAAGAATCGATCGATTTATAGAAGATAAGAAGAGCCGACATGTATTCACGGGTAACCAGGAAAAAAAAGGAAAATAAATAATAGATGAAATCTGATTTGCTTTCATCAGATAGATAGTGATGTATATAATTCAGATGTAATACGCGTATGTATATGTCTTTTTTTTATATGTAATTTATATATAATATTAATAATAATACAATCAAAATACTAATAATAAGAATAAACCAATAATAATGTTTCTAATCAAAATAATATTAGTACTAGTAACAATAACAATAATAATTATATTAATTACTAAACTCATATTTGCAATAATGATAATAATAATAGTAATAACAATATTAGTAACAAATGATAGTTTTTATAATAATACATATGATAATGAATAATTAATAAAAAAGGATAATGATAATTAATCATAAAAATGATAATACTAATCCTATTAGTTATAATAATATTAATATTATTAATGATAATAATACTATTAATAACAATACTTGTACATCTCAAGTTTCATATATTATATATTTTACTAATACAGATATTAATATTAATATTAACATTTATAATGAAGGTTAGGTTAATAGTATAACTTCTACATTTTTATCATACACCTAATAATAAATATGTACAGAAATTATATGTTATATTTATAGATTAATAACAACTTAATTATTTATGTCTTATTATCTCTAATTATTATATATACTCACACCTATATATATATATATATATATATATATATATATATATATATATATATATATATATATATATATATATATATATATATACAAACAATGGTTCGTGAATCGTCGGGAATAGTCAAAGGTCAAATGTTTTCCATACAAACATTTCATAAATTTTGAGACTCACATTTTAGACTTTGCTTATCATGTCGGAATCAAATAAAGATTAAGTTTAAAATTGATCGGAAATTTCCGGGTCGTCACAGTACCTACCCGTTAAAGAAATTTCGTCCCGAAATTTGAGTATGGTCATCATGGTTAACAATAAAAATGTTTTCATGATGCATACGAGATGAAAATGGGAGTTTTATCATCCTTGAGTAATATGGAATAAATAATTCGGTTATGTGAAGCGTACAATTGAAGCTATCACCAAATAGTGAAATGAGGTAGGCAAATTTCATCATAACTTTTGACTAGTCATGGTTGAATTCCGGAATTCAAGGAATTCAAAAGAAACTCTTGGAAATCTATAAGATCTGATTCTTCGAGATTTAAGGAAATTAGGATCTCTTTAATTATATGCGATGATCTGTCTCATTTACTCTGTCTGATATTCCCATTATAAATTAAATTCTTCCGTTCCATTATTCTCACCATTCCTATACTTTCTTTCTTAGTTCATACATCTAAAAGATTGTGAAATATCTAATCCAGTCCTAATCTTTGTCCCTATCCTTATTATCACAACAATCATTCTCATTTTCCAACTTCCACCAGAGGAATCTGTTTTCTTCTACTTCGTCCTTGGGGTTATAGTGTTTTTAATTCTCCCGTGTCTTTATGTTGCAATAAATCTTGATATACACGATTTTGTAATTTCCGTGTTGTTATCGGGATTTATATTTTCTCTTATATTTTGAAGCTCTATGCTTTTGTTTTCTCTTCCCAATTTCAAGTCAAACGAATAATGGTCCAGAATTTGTAGCTATAGAGTTTCGAATGAATATAATGTTTTAAGCAGGAAGGAACATGATAGCACGATTTGATTTTCAAATTTATCAACATCACGGAAGGTAGAACCATCAAGAATACATTTTCTTGATATGTTTAGGAGTTAAGTAGAATGAAAGAGCTATGTACATGGCACATGATGACGTTATGGTCTGTGAATCATCATGTTTCATTAGAAACTCAGCATGACTTACTGTAATATAATCACGTTGATCAAGTGTCATTATATTATACTAACTCATGCATCAGTTCCCAACACTACTTCAAAAATATTCATAATTTAAACTCGAAAGTTTACAGAATATAGAAACTAACAGTTTCTATATGATGTAACACTGATAGCACGAAGCGATTAATGATTTCAGATAAGAATAGTTATGAAAATATCTTCAGAAATATGGAGGATATTTATAATGAAAGATACGATGATATCTTGGAATTTCTAATATCGAAGGATGGTGAAGAAAATTTTGTCCGCAAGAGTTTGGAGTCAGAAGCAAGATATTCGCTAAATATTTCATCAGAAATAGAATCATCAGGATTCTTAATGTACAAATTTAGTCCTTGTGACTTGTTTAGAGACTCCTTCGTAGTTTGCTCAATCAGTTTTTTTTTTCAGTTTCAAACTTTTTCTGAGCTTTGCCAACATACATTTCTTTATCATCAACTTTTGGCTGTTGAGGTCGTTTACAGTTTTTGTTGCTTCATTCAACTTTTCAAAATTCAGAGTATTAATTCGCAGAATGGGTGTTTTCAGAATTTCAGAATGGAAGATCATAGTTCTAAGAGATAAATATTATATGGATACATATAACTGTTAATATGGAAACGTTGCGAGACTCACAATACAGATTTGCTGATTCCCGGTAATTGGTATGGCAATTCTTATTACAAGATGCGGATGAGTATATGATAGGGTTTTAATGAACAAATATAAGGGTTCTTCGGAGAGACTTAAGCCAATGAGTAATGAAGTTGTTGGTAAGTTTACTGCTAATGTGGTGGGATATAAACGGTTCTTCGATAACGATGATGAAAGGGCAATCGTATGCATCAAGGTTATAATAAGACTAGTGTGACTGAAAAGTCGAAGTTGACTTGTTGGAGCTGTGACAAAATTAGCTACTTTGGAGAGGTGTTGTAAAGTTATTTTCGATAATAACACGCCAATGGATCACGGTTTTTGTGTTAAACTTCTACTTAAGTTCTGGGAGCTTTCCAGGTGCATGTTTGTATGCATCAATCTTTGCTCCCGTAGATGAAGTGAAGTTGGTTCATCCTCTCGGTTGATGTGTTTTCAAGAATCATGAAAGGTTTGAACGCAGATTGTAATCGTCAAGATACAAATGAGGTTTAAGATGAAATCAAGTGGCAAACTTGAAGAATTGTTTAGTTTCATATGTTATAATCAATATTTTAATTCATTTTAATTGTCCATTGTTATTAGTCCACAGTCGATAGTCCACAGTTAACAGTCCAATAATTCATATATAATTTAATATATAATATTCGAATTAATTAATACGTATCGTGACCCGTGTACATATCTCAGACTCGATCACAACTCAAACTATATATATTATTGTAGAATCAACATCAACCCTGTATAGCTAACTCCAGCATTACTGCATATAGAGTGTCTATGGTTATTCTAAATAATATATATAGATGCGTCGATATGATATGTCAAAACCTTGTATACGTGTCCCGATATTTAAAGTGCGTAAAATAAATAACAGAAATTAAATGACGATAAATTAAATTGCGAGAATTAAAATTGCGAGAATAAATTGCGATAAATAAATTGCAATAAATAAATGTATTATGGAATTAACAGTTAGCTAGGAATAGTTAGATGGAAACAGTTAGCGTGGATTCTTAACAAAATTTTCCTCATAGTTAATTTGTTTGTTTCTAACAAATTTTATTTTGTTCAATGTTTTCTTCATTATGCCACTTGTTGGATTCTGATAAGTCAAAATCCAAATATGAAATTGAATGAAAATGGTTATTCTGTGGTGAATGGATTTGTATATCGGTGGATGTAAGTAGGATAGTAAACGACTGTTGAATCAGCTTCGAAGAACGTACAGTGTAACTTATTAATGTGAAATCTGAATATTCCTCGGGTATTACCTACCCGTTAAAATATTTTCACAATTAACACTTTGTACGAAAGAATTTTTAATTACAATCTTTATGAAAATATATATACATATATATTTTCTTCAGATGTAATCATAGATTTAATGAGTCAATATGATATTAAACTCATTTGATTTACCGTTAGAACAAGAATATATATAATCTCTAAAACATTAGAGATTACATAATCGCTATGTTGAACGAAGATAAATGATGTAGAACGTCATGTAGAACGATGATTATACTCGAAGTACAGAATGAGATGTTGAGACATGTGATGTTGCTGATGGTGGTACTGTTTATACTGCTGGTGCTGTTGATGCTGTCAGTACTGTTGATGGTGACGGTGCTTGTGGTGCTTGTGATGATTGCAAGTTATGCACCATATTCTCTAAAGCCACCACTCTAGCAAGAAGCTCGTTAACTTCTTCTATTACACCGGGTGATTGTCGGTTCGGACGAGCAGATGAATAAGATCTAGAATTTAGTTTAGTATATAATCATGACGAGATACTCTGGAAATGAGAGAGAAAATGGTGTTTCGGACAGGTTCACCGGTAAGTGCTTCAGGTTCTTCGCCAAGAGGGCAATTTGGTGGATGAAAGGGATTGCCTTCTTCTTGTCTCCAATGACTAAGTAGGCTACGAACCCAGCCCCAATTCATCCAGAATAGATGATGGCTGATTGGTTGGTCCATTCCGGTTACACTTTCTTCGGAGCTTGAGTCGAAATCCATATCGGAATAGCTGTCGAAATCTAAGGAATTTGAACTAGTTGCGAGTTTCATCTTGTACGATTAGATAAAGGATTTTCGATATGAAATTATTTTTGGATATCGGACGATATTCTTATTACATAGAATACCTAAATATAGTACAGAAGATCCCGTAGATTACTAAGGAAATTAAGGAAACGTGTCAGATAAAGTCTAATGTGATGGGATATGAATTTGTCTGTACATCATCTATGCAATAATTGCAATAAGACGTGTCGAGACTGAATATGATAAGTAGATATTTTTTAACAAATGGTGTTAAGCAAAAACTTTTAACATGCAGACCAGGTTTAAGTCCAGACTTATTAATATAACCTAACAACTACTAGGCCGAAGTCCAGACTCATTAATGCATCCTAACAACTACTAATTAGACACACTAATGCAAGACCTGGTTCGCTACGACCACCGCTCTGATACCAACTGAAACGACCCGTCCTAATCCTTCCGAACAAAGTCCATATCGATTATAAATGATTCACAACAGTTGATTACATCGCGAGATACTTGACCTCTATATGATACATTTTTACAAACATTGCATTCGTTTTTGAAAAGACAATCTTTCATTACATCGAAAGTTGACGGCATACATACCATCTCATAATATATCCAACTATAATTGACTTAATAATAATCTTGATGAACTCAATGACTCGAATGCAACGTCTTTTGAAATATGTCATGAACGACTCCAAGTAATGTCTCTAAAATGAGCAAATGCACAGCGGAATATTTCTTTCATACCTGGGAATAAACATGCTTTCAAGTGTCAATCAAAAGGTTGGTGAGTTCATAGGTTTAATTTCTATATAATAATCATAATATTTAATAAGCCACAAGATTTCATTTAATTAAATGTGCAGGATCATTACAACTGCAAAAATCATTCATACGATGAATCGCCTGGTAACCGACCTTAACATAGAGCGCTTAAGATATCTGGCATCATACATTCCACTATTCAAATGTATGACAAGAACCCTTCGAAGTACTAAAGCATTTCCACTATTCGAAAATGGGGGTGGTTGGTGCCCGTAGATCTACCTTTAGGATTCGCGTCAATTAGTGTTTTTCACTAATTCTTAGGTTACCAAGCATAATAATAATAAGTACAGATATCCGGTATAACAAGATAATCGTAGAATGTAGTTTCATGAACTTGTGCTTATTTTGTAAAACATTTATAAAAACAGTGCATGTATTCTCAGTCCCAAAAATGTAAAGAGTAAAAGGGAGCAAATGAAACTCACCATACTGTATTTTGTAGTAAAAATACATATAACGATATTGAACAAATGTAGGGTTGGCCTTGGATTCACGAACCTATATCATTTGTATGTATATATATTAAAACGTATACTTGTAATCGAACAAATATATATATTATTATTAGTGATGTAATTTTTATATCCATAACTTATATATTTTATTATTATATTAAACTCATTCATTTTATATGTTTTAAATAAATAAAAATATTAACATTGTTAAGTTATGTGTATAAAAGATATATATATATATATTTTTTTTATATAAGTGATCTTTGTTTGTTAAAAGCAGTAAAATAATATTAATAATAATAAAAATAATAATAATGATAATACTTAATATTTTTAATAAATATAATTATGTTAAAAATTCTGTTAATGATAATAATAATGATATTAATAATAATAACTGTAAAGAAAATAATTTTTCTATTAACGATAATTATGATAATGATTTCGATACTTATATAGTAATAATGATAATAGTAATAATAATACACAATGATAATAATATTAGCAATAATAATGTTAATACTATTTATAATTACTATAGTTACAACAATAACAATAATTGATAATTAACAATGATAATAATTATAAGATTAGCAATAATAACATTAATAATAATAATAATAATAATAATAATAATAATAATAATAATAATAATAATAATAATAATAATAATAATAATAATAATAATAACGATACATATATTAGTAATAATATTAGTATTAATAATTATAATGATAACAACATTTATGATATTTATAACACTAGTTATAATACTAATTATAGTACATATTCTAACAATATTAATGATTATAATGATAACAATAATAATTGTATTTATAATACTAATAACATTAATAATAATCATAATAATTACTAATAATATATATATATATATATATATATATATATATATATATATATATATATATATATATATATATATATATATATATATATATATATATATATATATATATATATATATATATATATATATATATATATATATATAAATGTGTATACCCTTTTGAAAGCTTTTACGGCAAAGCCTAAAAATTCTAGAAGTAAAAATAAATGACAAAAATTAAAGTGCGTAAAATAAATTGCGATAAATAAAATAAAATGACAGAAAATAAAAGTGCGATGAAAAATACAATAAAACAATTATTCTTTTTCTTCTTCTTCTTTCCAGAGGTATCACAATCTTTATTACCTATCACTTGCTCATACTCAACTCCTTTTCTTGGAAACGGGATGGGTGGTTTGTATGGTGCCACCACTGGCTTTACATACTCGGGTGGTGGTGGTGTAACTTCTTCATTGTTACTCTCATCTAAAACCTTCCCATCTTCTGGTGCTGGTTTTTCAGAATTCGTTGAAACCATATTAACATTCTCATTCCGAGGATTTACTTCAGTATTACTCGGTAGCTTTCCTTGTTCCCTCTCACTTATCATGCTAGCAAGAGTACCTACGTGTTTTTCTAGATTCAAAATGGAAGCTTGTTGAGTTCTTAATGACTGATCAAACCTCTCGTTCGTTTGGGTTTGAGTTTCAATAAATTGTGTTTGAGATTCAACTAGCTTAAATACCACTTCTTCCAGATTTGACTTTTTCTCTTCGGTTTGTTGTGGTGGTTTATACAAGCCAGGTCTTTGTTGATTGAAAGTGTTGTTTTGAGTTGGTTGGTTATTCGGACCTTGTTGGTTATACGAGTTATTGTCGGGTCCTTTTGGATTGTAAAGAATGTTTTGATTTCGATTGAAGTTTGGCCTTGGCGGTTGATAATTATTTTGATAATTATTTCCAGGCCTTTGGTTCATATAGGAAACATTCTCTCGTTGTTCCATCGTTGGTTCAATGTGACAATCTTTCGTTAAGTGTGGTCCACCGCATTGCTCACAACTGATTCGTATTGCGTGAATATCTTTATTCATCTTTTCCATTCGTCTTTCGAAAGCATCTATTTTTGCTGAAACGGAATCAAAGTCAGGGCTAGAATCGGCTCTAGCCGCTTTAGATGATCGAAAGATATCTTTTTCTTGGTGCCACTCATGCGAGTGGGAGGCTGTGTTATCAATAATTTTGTAAGCTTCAGTTGCGGTTTTCTTCATGATGGAACCACCAGCGGTTATGTCGATGTCTTTTCGTGTGGCGATGTCTACGCCTTTATAGAAGATTTGTACTATTTGAAAAGTATCTAATCCGTGTTGAGGACATCCTCTCAACATCCTTCCGAATCTTGTCCACGCCTCATATAATGTTTCATTTGGATTTTGCGCGAACGTAACAATTTCTCCTTGAAGTCTCACGGCTTTAGATGCCGGAAAGAATCTTTTAAGAAATTTCTCAACTAAAACATCCCATGTGTCAATCGCCCCTTCAGGTAACGATTCTAACCAATCTTTGGCTTCTCCCTTTAAAGTCCAGGGAAACAACATGAGATAGATCTGTTCATCCTCCACTTCTCGGATTTTGAATAGTGTACAAATTCTTTTAAACGTACGAAGGTGTTCGTTTGGGTCTTCATTCGGCGTACCACTATATTGGCACTGATTAGTTACCATGTGTAGAATTTGTCCTTTAATTTCATAATCTGGAGCATTAACTTCTGGTTTAATAATGGCATGACCTTGGCCCGTGCGTGTAGCTCTCATTCGGTCTTCCATACTTAGAGGTTCTAGATTTTCCATGATTGGAAGTGTTGTATCTGAATCACTAGAGGTTTCTGATTTAATGGTTTCTTCCTCAACAATCTCTGTTTGAATGATTGGTGGTTCCGGAGGAATAATTAATGGATCAGGGTCTCGGAATTGTCCTTGAATATCTTCCGGGTTCTTAGTTGTGAAATCGGGTTCAAAAGATGGATTATCGGAAATATGAGTTGGAGTACTTGGATTACTTGATGATGATTCTAAAGAAAAATCAACGGCGGCAATATTCGCTAGATGTCTTGATCGAGTTATAGGTGGTGAACGTATGAAAGGTGGTGAACGTCTTGCTCGGTGCATTCACTGAATATCCTATTAGTTTTTAAAAAGGAAAGAAAAATTATATAAGTTATCCAATCAATAGACTTTTCTGATTTTGCCCACGTTTCGAATAGCCAAAAGATGCAGCAGAGGGGCAGGATTCGTTTGGTCTCAATATAATTGAGTACTGTTTGGCTCCAATAACCCGGTCCACGTACAAATCCAACTATTACTACGAACCAGAAAATTTTGATGTCTATTAATTTAACCACTTAAAATAAATTTTCGTAATTTTAAGAAATTTAGAGAAGAAGTAGAAAAAAAATTCTAAGTCCTAAAAACTAGAATGGCGAGAAATAAGAAAGAAATAGATTGCGCGTCGAAAAATGTCGAAAAATAAAAGGTCGAAAAATAGGCGTCGAAAAATAAAAATAAGAAAGTAGTGCGAAATACGGCGTCGTAAAATTCTAAAGCACCTAAAACTTAGTCTAAGGAATAAGCACTTAAGGGATTTTACGGCAAAGCCTAAAAATTCTAGAAGTAAAAATAACTATGGCAAAACTAAACTTAATACTAAAAGTTGCGACTATAGTCTAAAAATCTAAAGGTAATAAAACTAAAAAAAAACATTTTTTTTTTTATAGACAAAATTTTAAAAATATATATATATTTTTTTTTTTTTTATAATTTTTTTTTTTTTTTTTTTTCTTTACGTTTTTTTTTTTTTTTTTACGTTTTTGGTTTTTTTTTTTTTTTTTTTTTACGTTTTTTTTTTTTTTTTTTTTTTTTTACGTTTTTTTTTTTTTTTTTTTTTTAAATTTTTTTTTAAAAAAAAAAAACGATTTTTTTTTTTTTTTTTTTTACAAAATTTTTTTTTTTAAAACGATTTTTTTTTTCTTTTAAAAAAAAACGATTTTTTTTTTTTTTTTTTTTTTTACACAAATTTTTTTTTTTTTTTTTTTTTTTTTTTTTTTTTTTTTTTTTTTTTTTTTTAAAAAAACGATTTTTTTTTTTTTTTTTTAAAAAACGATTTTTTTTTTTTTTACAAATTAATACTTTTTTTATAATTATAATTTTTTTTTTAAAATTTTTTTTTTTTTTAATTCATTTACTATTCATGAATAGTAAATGAAAATAAATTAATTAATTTACTATTCACATGAAAGCGACATGATAGCAATTATTAATTATAAGTTACATAATATACCCCTGAAGTATTTAATAAATACGACTTTTTTTTTTAAAATTTACGTAAAGATTCTTAAATATTTTTATATTATTATATTCTATTTCAATATTATTATATTATTATATTTTATTTCAATATTATTATAATTAAAAATATAGCGTTTTAGCGCTCCCCGGCAGCGGCGCCAAAAACTTGATGATGTAGCGTGAGGGTACGAAATAGTATTATTTTTACTAGGAAATACTACAAAATATGACACAAGTTTTACACAAATTATTTATTTATCGAGTGGATATACCTAAACCTTGCTACAACACTTATAGGCAGTGTACCTAATCGTAGAGTAGTGTAGTTTTTAGTAAGTCCGGTTCGTTCCACAGGGAGCTGGTGAAGTTAACGCTATATTATTAAGTTTATTTGTAAAAATATATATATAAATAAGTAGTAGTATTATTATAAAATGGGGGTTTTACCGTTTAATGACCGGTTTGTCGATTTTAAGCGTAAAAATAAATGACAAAAATTAAAGTGCGTAAAATAAATTGCGATAAATAAAATAAAATGACAGAAAATAAAAGTGCGATGAAAAATACAATAAAACAATTATGCTTATTTAAACTTCCGTAACCATGATGTTTGACGTGTTGATTTTAATTTATTACCATGGGTTAATTGTCCTTTGTCCTGGTTTATTTGATACGTCTATCTGGTTTTTGTCCATAATAGTTCATCGGTCATAAATATAAAGTGCGAGTATCCTCGTCAAATTACCCTTATACCCGAAGTCAAATATTCCAACTGATTAAGGATTTAAACTGTGACGCAGTTATCACTTCTGTCAACAATTACACCAGTTATCACTGTATGTAATCCACCCCTGTTTTAATTAGTTTATGAATATTAATTCATCCACTTGATCAGAATGAATAATCAATTACCCAACCCAATTGATTAATTAAATGATTATAACAGATTCCATATGAACATCACTAAATAGGACAACCATAATCATTATTAATTATTAGGTTAATTAATTTGAAGATAGGTTCGACAGACTCCAATGAGTTGTCACTCAATTAGACAATACCCCCCATCTATTAATAGCCCATAGTTCAATTTCCACAAGTGTCGTTCTTTTGTTCAAACCCCAATTATGGTACAAAGCCCAATAACCCCGTCTTAATATTTTAGCCCAACATCACGATTACTTCGGCTCAAATAAGCATAATAATAACTTAGCTACAAGACATTAATGTAAAAAGGTTGAACATAACTTACAATGATTAAAAATAGCGTAGCGTTACACGGACAGAATTTCGACTTACACACTCAAACGATCTCTATCATAAATCTTATTATTATCATAATTTAAACTTAAAATTAAGATTATTGTTATATCTTATTACATTAACATTATGATAGAGATATAGAATATAGATATTGATAATTGATATTGATAATTGATCGAAGAAAAAAAAAAGATCGAAAAGTGTTCTCCTTCTCATCGTTACAATCGTTCCTTTTATAGGCTAAATTGTAAATTGAATTTTCATTTACGACCCCTGAACTATGCTCAATTAACAACTTTTTATTATTTAATATTATTCTTATTATGATTTATTTAAATATTATATTTTATTCTTGTGCATAGTTGACTCGTAATTTTTACACCGTTGCGTCGAGCGTTGAGAGTTGGTTCATGTCCTGGTTCCGGATTTTCGAACGCCCTTTCGTACAATTTTATATCTTGTACTTTGCGTTTTATAACTTGTACTCTTGTCATTTTTAGACGTTCTTCATCAATAAATTGAACCTTTTGAATTGTATCTTGTACATTTGAGCTTTTTGGACGTTTTGGTCTTTCAAATCTTCGTTTTTGTCTTTAAATCTTCATTTTCGAGCGATTTGCGTCTTTCGTCTTTGCACTTATTTATTTAACTATTACAACTAAAAATAAGGAAATTACATTTAAAAACTTTACATATTGGAACGATATTGCTACTAAATATATGTTCATTTGGAACACTATCAATACCCTTTTGAAAGCTTTCCTAAAAAAATTGCCCACGACGGGGCTTGAACCAACGACCTCCTGAATACCTGCAAGTCTCCTTAACCATCTAACCATTTCAATTTATTCGGAATATTATGAATCCTATTTTTATTTAATGTGTTGTTTCTGTTTTCTCTTCTTCTACATCATCAACTCACTCAAATCGATCAAAGCTTAAACAATTGAAACAATCAAGGACAAAATAGCTTATTTTCTTTATTTGAAACAGAAGTAATCAGTTTAAATGGATTAAATCAAAAAAAAAAAATACCTGCTGTATTCGTAAAAAAAAAATATGAAGAACACATATTTGATTTCGAATTCTAACACGTTTTAAGTTGTAATTTCAACATGAATTATATTCCAAATCTTTATTAGAAACTTTCTGATTCCTCAATTTGTTCCAATACATCATCTTGAATTCGAATTTCATCAAGAACGAAAATATTTGACTTTTAATCCTAAACTTTGACTCCAAAATTCGTAGTTGATAGAAAGAATTGAAACCAGAAATTTTGCAGAAAGATCTTTTAAAATATCCCTAACAAAATGGCATTAACACATTTTTGAAACAATTCGAATTCGAAGTTTTAAAAAAATGGAACAAACAGAGGTAGCGAGCTGTAAAATAATTAAAATAAATAAATCTGTTTTTCCCATTTGTTGTTTGCAGTAGACGAATTATAAGATGTAATTGAATGATTGATAATGGAAGTCGAATGATCCATCTCTTAACAAGAATCGATCGATTTATAGAAGATAAGAAGAGCCGACATGTATTCACGGGTAACCAGGAAAAAAAAGGAAAATAAATAATAGATGAAATCTGATTTGCTTTCATCAGATAGATAGTGATGTATATAATTCAGATGTAATACGCGTATGTATATGTCTTTTTTTATATGTAATTTATATATAATATTAATAATAATACAATCAAAATACTAATAATAAGAATAAACCAATAATAATGTTTCTAATCAAAATAATATTAGTACTAGTAACAATAACAATAATAATTATATTAATTACTAAACTCATATTTGCAATAATGATAATAATAATAGTAATAACAATATTAGTAACAAATGATAGTTTTTATAATAATACATATGATAATGAATAATTAATAAAAAAGGATAATGATAATTAATCATAAAAATGATAATACTAATCCTATTAGTTATAATAATATTAATATTATTAATGATAATAATAATATTAATAACAATACTTGTACATCTCAAGTTTCATATATTATATATTTTACTAATACAGATATTAATATTAATATTAACATTTATAATGAAGGTTAGGTTAATAGTATAACTTCTATATTTTTATCATACACCTAATAATAAATATGTACAGAAATTATATGTTATATTTATAGATTAATAACAACTTAATTATTTATGTCTTATTATCTCTAATTATTATATATACTCACACCTATATATATATATATATATATATATATATATACAAACAATGGTTCGTGAATCGTCGGAAATAGTCAAAGGTCAAATGTTTTCCATACAAACATTTCATAAATTTTGAGACTCACATTTTAGACTTTGCTTATCATGTCGGAATCAAATAAAGATTAAGTTTAAAATTGATCAGAAATTTCCGGGTCGTCACAGTACCTACCCGTTAAAGAAATTTCGTCCCGAAATTTGAGTATGGTCATCATGGTTAACAATAAAAATGTTTTCATGATGCATACGAGATGAAAATGGGAGTTTTATCATCCTTGAGTAATATGGAATAAATAATTCGGTTATGTGAAGCGTACAATTGAAGCTATCACCAAATAGTGAAATGAGGTAGGCAAATTTCATCATAACTTTTGACTAGTCATGGTTGAATTCCGGAATTCAAGGAATTCAAAAGAAACTCTTGGAAATCTATAAGATCTGATTCTTCGAGATTTAAGGAAATTAGGATCTCTTTAATTATATGCGATGATCTGTCTCATTTACTCTGTCTGATATTCCCATTATAAATTAAATTCTTCCGTTCCATTATTCTCACCATTCCTATACTTTCTTTCTTAGTTCATACATCTAAAAGATTGTGAAATATCTAATCCAGTCCTAATCTTTGTCCCTATCCTTATTATCACAACAATCATTCTCATTTTCCAACTTCCACCGGAGGAATCTGTTTTCTTCTACTTCGTCCTTGGGGTTATAGTGTTTTTAATTCTCCCGTGTCTTTATGTTGCAATAAATCTTGATATACACGATTTTGTAATTTCCGTGTTGTTATCGGGATTTATATTTTCTCTTATATTTTGAAGCTCTATGCTTTTGTTTTCTCTTCCCAATTTCAAGTCAAACGAATAATGGTCCAGAATTTGTAGCTATAGAGTTTCGAATGAATATAATGTTTTAAGCAGGAAGGAACATGATAGCACGATTTGATTTTCAAATTTATCAACATCACGGAAGGTAGAACCATCAAGAATACATTTTCTTGATATGTTTAGGAGTTAAGTAGAATGAAAGAGCTATGTACATGGCACATGATGACGTTATGGTCTGTGAATCATCATGTTTCATTAGAAACTCAGCATGACTTACTGTAATATAATCACGTTGATCAAGTGTCATTATATTATACTAACTCATGCATCAGTTCCCAACACTACTTCAAAAATATTCATAATTTAAACTCGAAAGTTTACAGAATATAGAAACTAACAGTTTCTATATGATGTAACACTGATAGCACGAAGCGATTAATGATTTCAGATAAGAATAGTTATGAAAATATCTTCAGAAATATGGAGGATATTTATAATGAAAGATACGATGATATCTTGGAATTTCTAATATCGAAGGATGGTGAAGAAAATTTTGTCCGCAAGAGTTTGGAGTCAGAAGCAAGATATTCGCTAAAGATTTCATCAGAAATAGAATCATCAGGATTCTTAATGTACAAATTTAGTCCTTGTAACTTGTTTAGAGACTCCTTCGTAGTTTGCTCAATCAGTTTTTTTTTTCAGTTTCAAACTTTTTCTGAGCTTTGCCAACATACATTTCTTTATCATCAACTTTTGGCTGTTGAGGTCGTTTACAGTTTTTGTTGCTTCATTCAACTTTTCAAAATTCAGAGTATTAATTCGCAGAATGGGTGTTTTCAGAATTTCAGAATGGAAGATCATAGTTCTAAGAGATAAATATTATATGGATACATATAACTGTTAATATGGAAACGTTGCGAGACTCACAATACAGATTTGCTGATTCCCGGTAATTGGTATGGCAATTCTTATTACAAGATGCGGATGAGTATATGATAGGGTTTTAATGAACAAATATAAGGGTTCTTCGGAGAGACTTAAGCCAATGAGTAATGAAGTTGTTGGTAAGTTTACTGCTAATGTGGTGGGATATAAATGGTTCTTCGATAACGATGATGAAAGGGCAATCGTATGCATCAAGGTTATAATAAGACTAGTGTGACTGAAAAGTCGAAGTTGACTTGTTGGAGCTGTGACAAAATTAGCTACTTTGGAGAGGTGTTGTAAAGTTATTTTCGATAATAACACGCCAATGGATCACGGTTTTTGTGTTAAACTTCTACTTAAGTTCTGGGAGCTTTCCAGGTGCATGTTTGTATGCATCAATCTTTGCTCCCGTAGATGAAGTGAAGTTGGTTCATCCTCTCGGTTGATGTGTTTTCAAGAATCATGAAAGGTTTGAACGCAGATTGTAATCGTCAAGATACAAATGAGGTTTAAGATGAAATCAAGTGGCAAACTTGAAGAATTGTTTAGTTTCATATGTTATAATCAATATTTTAATTCATTTTAATTGTCCATTGTTATTAGTCCACAGTCGATAGTCCACAGTTAACAGTCCAATAATTCATATATAATTTAATATATAATATTCGAATTAATTAATACGTATCGTGACCCGTGTACATATCTCAGACTCGATCACAACTCAAACTATATATATTATTGTAGAATCAACATCAACCCTGTATAGCTAACTCCAGCATTACTGCATATAGAGTGTCTATGGTTATTCCAAATAAGATATATAGATGCGTCGATATGATATGTCAAAACCTTGTATACGTGTCCCGATATTTAAAGTGCGTAAAATAAATAACAGAAATTAAATGATGATAAATTAAATTGCGAGAATTAAAATTGCGAGAATAAATTGCGATAAATAAATTGCGATAAATAAATGTATTATGGAATTAACAGTTAGCTAGGAATAGTTAGATGGAAACAGTTAGCGTGGATTCTTAACAAAATTTTCCTCATAGTTAATTTGTTTGTTTCTAACAAATTTTATTTTGTTCAATGTTTTCTTCATTATGCCACTTGTTGGATTCTGATAAGTCAAAATCCAAATATAAAATTGAATGAAAATGGTTATTCTGTGGTGAATGGATTTGTATATCGGTGGATGTAAGTAGGATAGTAAACGACTGTTGAATCAGCTTCGAAGAATGTACAGTGTAACTTATTAATGTGAAATCTGAATATTCCTCGGGTATTACCTACCCGTTAAAATATTTTCACAATTAACACTTTGTACGAAAGAATTTTTAATTACAATCTTTATGAAAATATATATACATATATATTTTCTTCAGATGTAATCATAGATTTAATGAGTCAATATGATATTAAACTCATTTGATTTACCGTTAGAACAAGAATATATATAATCTCTAAAACATTAGAGATTACATAATCGCTATGTTGAACGAAGATAAATGATGTAGAACGTCATGTAGAACGATGATTATACTCGAAGTACAGAATGAGATGTTGAGACATGTGATGTTGCTGATGGTGGTACTGTTTATACTGCTGGTGCTGTTGATGCTGTCAGTACTGTTGATGGTGACGGTGCTTGTGGTGCTTGTGATGATTGCAAGTTATGCACCATATTCTCTAAAGCCACCACTCTAGCAAGAAGCTCGTTAACTTCTTCTATTACACCGGGTGATTGTCGGTTCGGACGAGCAGATGAATAAGATCTAGAATTTGGTTTAGTATATAATCATGACGAGATACTCTGGAAATGAGAGAGAAAATGGTGTTTCGGACAGGTTCACCGGTAAGTGCTTCAGGTTCTTCGCCAAGAGGGCAATTTGGTAGATGAAAGGGATCGCCTTCTTCTTGTCTCCAATGACTAAGTAGGCTACGAACCCAGCCCCAATTCATCCAGAATAGATGATGGCTGATTGGTTGGTCCATTCCGGTTACACTTTCTTCGGAGCTTGAGTCGAAATCCATATCGGAATAGCTGTCGAAATCTAAGGAATTTGAACTAGTTGCGAGTTTCGTCTTGTACGATTAGATAAAGGATTTTCGATATGAAATTATTTTTGGATATCGGACGATATTCTTATTACATAGAATACCTAAATATAGTACAGAAGATCCCGTAGATTACTGAGGAAATTAAGGAAACGTGTCAGATAAAGTCTAATGTGATGGGATATGAATTTGTCTGTACATCATCTATGCAATAATTGCAATAAGACGTGTCGATACTGAATATGATAAGTAGATATTTTTTGACAAATGGTGGTAAGCAAAAACTTTTAACATGCAGACCAGGTTTAAGTCCAGACTTATTAATATAACCTAACAACTACTAGGCCGAAGTCCAGACTCATTAATGCATCCTAACAACTACTAATTAGACACACTAATGCAAGACCTGGTTCGCTACGACCACCGCTCTGATACCAACTGAAACGACCCGTCCTAATCCTTCCAAACAAAGTCCATATCGATTATAAATGATTCACAACAGTTGATTACATCGCGAGGTACTTGACCTCTATATGATACATTTTTACAAACATTGCATTCGTTTTTGAAAAGACAATCTTTCATTACATCGAAAGTTGACGGCATGCATACCATCTCATAATATATCCAACTATAATTGACTTAATAATAATCTTGATGAACTCAATGACTCGAATGCAACGTCTTTTGAAATATGTCATGAACGACTCCAAGTAATGTCTCTAAAATGAGCAAATGCACAGCGGAATATTTCTTTCATACCTGGGAATAAACATGCTTTCAAGTGTCAATCAAAAGGTTGGTGAGTTCATAGGTTTAATTTCTATATAATAATCATAATATTTAATAAGCCACAAGATTTCATTTAATTAAATGTGCAGGATCATTACAACTGCAAAAATCATTCATACGATGAATCGCCTGGTAACCGACCTTAACATAGAGCGCTTAAGATATCTGGAATCATACATTCCACTATTCAAATGTATGACAAGAACCCTTCGAAGTACTAAAGCATTTCCACTATTCGAAAATGGGGGTGGTTGGTGCCCGTAGATCTACCTTTAGGATTCGCGTCAATTAGTGTTTTTCACTAATTCTTAGGTTACCAAGCATAATAATAATAATAAGTACAGATATCCGGTATAACAAGATAATCGTAGAATGTAGTTTCATGAACTTGTGCTTATTTTGTAAAACATTTATAAAAACAGTGCATGTATTCTCAGTCCCAAAAATGTAAAGAGTAAAAGGGAGCAAATGAAACTCACCATACTGTATTTTGTAGTAAAAATACATATAACGATATTGAACAAATGTAGGGTTGGCCTCGGATTCACGAACCTATATCATTTGTATGTATATATATTAAAACGTATACTTGTAATCGAACAAATATATATATTATTATTAGTGATGTAATTTTTATATCCATAACTTATATATTTTATTATTATATTAAACTCATTCATTTTATATGTTTTAAATAAATAAAAATATTAACATTGTTAAGTTATGTGTATAAAAGATATATATATATATTTTTTTTATATAAGTGATCTTTGTTTGTTAAAAGCAGTAAAATAATATTAATAATAATAAAAATAATAATAATGATAATACTTAATATTTTTAATAAATATAATTATGTTAAAAATTCTGTTAATGATAATAATAATGATATTAATAATAATAACTGTAAAGAAAATAATTTTTCTATTAACGATAATTATGATAATGATTTCGATACTTATATAGTAATAATGATAATAGTAATAATAATACACAATGATAATAATATTAGCAATAATAATGTTAATACTATTTATAATTACTATAGTTACAACAATAACAATAATTGATAATTAACAATGATAATAATTATAAGATTAGCAATAATAACATTAATAATAATAATAATAATAATAATAATAATAATAATAATAATAATAATAATAATAATAATAATAATAATAATAATAACGATACATATATTAGTAATAATATTAGTATTAATAATTATAATGATAACAACATTTATGATATTTATAACACTAGTTATAATACTAATTATAGTACATATTCTAACAATATTAATGATTATAATGATAACAATAATAATTGTATTTATAATACTAATAACATTAATAATAATCATAATAATTACTAATAATATATATATATATATATATATATATATATATATATATATATATATATATATATATATATATATATATATATATATATATATATATAATGTGTATACCCTTTTGAAAGCTTTCCTAAAAAAATTGCCCACGACGGGGCTTGAACCAGCGACCTCCTGAATACCTGCAAGTCTCCTTAACCATCTAACCATTTCAATTTATTCTGAATATTATGAATCCTATTTTTATTTAATGTGTTGTTTCTGTTTTCTCTTCTTCTACATCATCAACTCACTCAAATCGATCAAAGCTTAAACAATTGAAACAATCAAGGACAAAATAGCTTATTTTCTTTATTTGAAACAGAAGTAATCAGTTTAAATGGATTAAATCAAAAAAAAAAAATACCTGCTGTATTCGTAAAAAAAAAATATGAAGAACACATATTTGATTTCGAATTCTAACACGTTTTAAGTTGTAATTTCAACATGAATTATATTCCAAATCTTTATTAGAAACTTTCTGATTCCTCAATTTGTTCCAAGACATCATCTTGAATTCGAATTTCATCAAGAACGAAAATATTTGACTTTTAATCCTAAACTTTGACTCCAAAATTCGTAGTTGATAGAAAGAATTGAAACCAGAAATTTTGCAGAAAGATCTTTTAAAATATCCCTAACAAAATGGCATTAACACATTTTTGAAACAATTCGAATTCGAAGTTTTAAAAAAATGGAACAAACAGAGGTAGCGAGCTGTAAAATAATTAAAATAAATAAATCTGTTTTTCCCATTTGTTGTTTGCAGTAGACGAATTATAAGATGTAATTGAATGATTGATAATGGAAGTCGAATGATCCATCTCTTAACATGAACCGATTGATTTATAGAAGATAAGAAGAGCCGACATGTATTCACGGGTAACCAGGAAAAAAAAGGAAAATAAATAATAGATGAAATCTGATTTGCTTTCATCAGATAGATAGTGATGTATATAATTCAGATGTAATACGCGTATGTATATGTCTTTTTTTTATATATGTAATTTATATATAATATTAATAATAATATAATCAAAATGCTAATAATAAGAATAAACCAATAATAATGTTTCTAATCAAAATAATATTAGTACTAGTAACAATAACAATAATAATTATATTAATTACTAAACTCATATTTGCAATAATGATAATAATAATATTAATAACAATATTAGTAACAAATGATAGTTTTTATAATAATACATATGATAATGAATAATTAATAAAAAGGGATAATGATAATTAATCATAAAAATGATAATACTAATCCTATTAGTTATAATAATATTAATATTATTAATGATAATAATAATATTAATAACAATACTTGTACATCTCAAGTTTCATATATTATATATTTTACTAATACAGATATTAATATTAATATTAACATTTATAATGAAGGTTAGGTTAATAGTATAACTTCTACATTTTTATCATACACCTAATAATAAATATGTACAGAAATTATATGTTATATTTATAGATTAATAACAACTTAATTATTTATGTCTTATTATCTCTAATTATTATATATACTCACACCTATATATATATATATATATATATATATATATATATATATATATATATATATATATATATATACACACACAAACAATGGTTCGTGAATCGTCGGGAATAGTCAAAGGTCAAATGTTTTCCATACAAACATTTCATAAATTTTGAGACTCACATTTTAGACTTTGCTTATCATGTTGGAATCAAATAAAGATTAAGTTTAAAATTGATCGGATATTTTCGGGTCATCACACCCATTAAGGGGAGCATTGGGCCTGATTGTAAAAAGCCAATAACAGTTTTAAAAAACAAAACAATATAAAGCCTGAAGTGGAGAGACCTGTCGATTATGTTTTCTTCCATTCAGCTCGTTTTTATCACGAAAAATTAGATACACATCAATGTCCCACCGTTGATTGCAGATCATATTGTGCTTATTCAAAAAATAAAGCACAAAAATCTAAAGTTCTAGCAGGCAAGGGTTCAGTTTTAAAGACACATAGAAGTCCTTCCAAAGATAATAAGAAGAAAAAAGAAAAGGTCAGGGATCTTTACGAAGATGTAGAGGCTGGAGAGTTATTGATTTCAGATGAAGAGGATAATGCGCAGCTTGATGATTCTGATGATGAGTGCACACCCAAACCAATTAAGGTTTATGGTAAGCTCCTAAATTCTAAGGCTACAATAAGTTATAAGGAAGAAAAAGAGGGGTTTGGGAATTTTCTTGAAGGGATGTTCGATAGTTGTGAACGTCCCAACAAGAAAAAACAATGAAAATTGCTACATGAAACACTAGGGGGTTAGGTAATAAGAGTAAAGGTAGACATGTTTTTAATTTGATTTCTAAGTTTCAAGTGCAATTTATTGCTATTCAAGAAATAATGGTTGAGAACGTCTCCCCTAGTGTTCTTAAAGAAGTATAGAAGGGTATGTCTTTTGGTGGTTTGCAAGTTTCCTCGTGTGGTAGGTCGGGTGGTATTGATAATGCTAAAAAGGAACATATATTTAGTATCAATATCCTTCCAATATGTAAAGCTTTTAGTTGCAATTGTTCTATTTTTATGTAATATTCGTTTAAATAAATAAGTGCAAAGACAAAAGAAGAAAACGACGATTTGAAGACGCAAATAACCAAAAAGCTCAAATGTACAAGATATAATTTAAGTGGTTCAATTTATTGATGAGAAACGTCTCAAAATTACAAGAGTACGAGCCGCAAAACGCAAAGTACAAGATATTAAATTATACGAAAGGACGTTCGAAAAACCAGAACCGGGACCTGAGCCAACTATCAACGCGCGACAAAACGGAGCTAAAATTACAAGTCAACTATGCACAAGAATATAATATAATATTTAAATAATTATATAAATTATTTATATATTATATATTATATTAAATAACGTCGACAAACTAGCAAACAAAAAATATGTGAGCTGGATCTGACGGCCATGCGATCGCATGGGAAATAGGCATAAAACTCATGCGAGTGCATGAGCCCATGCGAGTGCATGAGATTTGCACTAAAATCTCATGCGACCGCATGAGTTACTGTAGCAGGCCACATTCTTTAAATACAACGAATTCTGGACGAAGTTTTTACACAAATATCAATCTTTTTCTTTCTCTTTACATGTAAAATATATATTTATAATTATAATTTTAATTTTAATTTAAGTTAATAATAATAAGGTTATTGTAAGAATGTTTTACGGGTTTTAAGTCAAAATTCTATCCGTGCAACGCTACGCGATTAATCACCACTGTAAGCTATGTTCTTCCTTTTTAAATTAATATCTCGTAACTAAGTTATTATTATGCTTATTTGAGCCAAAGTAATCGTGATGTTGGGCTAAAATATTAAGACGGGGTTATTAGATTTTGTACCATAATTAAGGTTTGGACAAAAGACCGACACTTGTGGACATTGGACTATGACTATTAATAGATAGGGGGTACTGTCTAATTGAGCGACAACTCATTGGAACCTGTCAAACCTATCTTCAAATTAGTTAATCTAATAATTATTAAAATGATTATGTATGTCTTATTTAGTGACGTTTATACGACATCTTTTACGATCATTCAATTAATTATTCGGGTTGGGTAATTGAATATTCATTCTGATTAAGTGGGTAAATTAATATTCATATCTCATTAAAATAGGAGTGGATTACATACAAGGATAATTGGTGTAATTGTTAACAAAGTATTAAAACCTTGGATTACGTGCAGTCGATAACCTGGTGCAATTATTAACAAAGTATTAAAACCTTGTTACAGTTCGAATCCATAATTAGTTGGAATATTTGACTTCGGGAATAAGGTTAATTTGACGAGCATTTTATAATTATGATCGGTGGACTATTATGGACAAAAACCAAATAGGTATCAAATAATCCAGGACAAAGGACAATTAACCCGGGTAATAAATTAAAATCAACACGTCGAACATCATGATTACGGAAGTTTAAATAAGCATAATACTTTTAGTTCATATTTCATCGAACCTTTATTTACTGTCATTTTAATTACTGCAATTTACTTTATCGCAATTTAAATTCTGTCATTTATATTATCGCCATTTATCTTTATGCTTAAAATATAAAATCGACAAACCGGTCATTAAACGGTAAAAACCCCCTTTTATAATAATAATACTATATATAATTATATATATTTTGTATAAATATAGTTGTTAAAAATATAGCGTTAAACTCAGCCGTCTCCCTGTTGAACGAACCGGACTTACTAAAAACTACACTACTATACGATTAGGTACACTGCCTATAAGTGTTATAGCAAGGTTTAGGTATATCCACTCTATAAATGTCACGACCCGAAAAATTTCGACAAATTTTAAACGAAACTCTCGATACGATTTAATATTCTTGACACGGTAAGAGAAATCTGTTAGGTTGAGTCTCAAAAATTTTAAAAAGTGTTTCATATATTCAATTGACCTTCGACTGATCTCAACGATTCACGAACCATTAATTGTAAATAGATATGTGTGTATGGATATATATATATATATATATATATATATATATATATATATATATATAAATAATTGGAAATATAAAATAAAATATTATATAAAGTAATTGTTAGAATTAACAATGTAAAATAAAATAATATATAAAACACATGTAAATGAAGTTTGAGATTTTTTTTAAGAACACTTTTATATTTCAACTATTTAGCAATGGACACGAAATAATATTAATGAGTGTCGGTAATAAAATGCCAAGGTTTATGGCTGCAAATTGATTCTAACACGTTTATTATTATTATATATTATTAATATTATTATCATATTATATCTATTTCTATTTCAAATTAGTACCCGTGAATTGAAGTAAAGAAGGTTAATACTATTTTAAATTGATTGATAACTGAAGTACTATTTTAAATTGATTGACAATTGTATCGTTATGTTTCCACTATCTGTATTATTATACTACACGTTGAGCTGTAAACATATTTTAAATTGATGTGAATCATAAACTGTTTACTATGTAATATTATATATACATCTATATATGCAATCAAAGACTCACACCAAACCATCTATTACTCTCTTCTTTGCTAACTATGATCAACACTACCACTCTCGCAATATCTCTTTATAACTCACTCTATACACCATAAACCCACCACCATATCACCATGGAAATGACCACCATCACTACCATTTCAGTTTTTCTGTTTTCATTACCATAACCAAACCACCAACTTCGAACCCCATATTCCAACACCACCACAAACCGTAACACCTTTAATTCACTAGTGTGCTTCCTTTCCAAACAACCATCACCCTCACCACCTTCACACCAAGTGAACTTGTTTTTCTCACAAAACCATCACCCAAGAACTCCACTTCACGATCACTAAATCCCTTCTCTCTCTCACTTCTCTCTCTCTTCTATTCTTAACCGAGAACCACACAACAAGAACCATCGACCACTATTGTTTCCTAACTATATATATATATATATACATATATATATATATATATATATATATATATATATATATATATATATATATATATATATATATATATATACGAACCTAAAACATCACCTCCGGACCCGTTATTTACTTTTATCTCCAAGTATGACGTGAATTGAGAACATACAAATTATAATTTGAACCTTTAAACGTTTTCTAAATGGGGCCGAGGCATTTCTGATAACCGTCTGCTTGGAATCGGGCTTCATTCAAGCCATATAATTCATTCAGTTGGGTTGAGAAAGTTAATTGGTGATTGGGCCTGAAAAATTGTTGTTGTGTCACGATATGTGATCTATTAGTTGGGCCGTATAAATCGATGATGATTCTAATGATATAAGAATATTAATGACGATGGTGATCATATAAGTTCTATGATGTACGTAAATGATGCCATTAGTGATAAAGTTAAGAGACGTGAGATAATGATATTGATGCTCGGTAAGATGATATTGATGATAATTTAATGGTATTGTCAAATGAACTTAGGATGATAATAATGAGTAACGGTTTTAAGCGACGATGTTAAGCTTATAATTTTATGTGATCATGTTGGTAATAGATATTGATGAACGATGGCGATAAAGATGTTAATGATGGCGATGTTATAAATGAAAGGATGGTGATCACAAAATTATTATGATGATGATAGATTAGGGTAACGATGATAAAAATGGAATGAGGATAGAGATGATTATGATTTAGATGAGATGATGATGTTTCAAAACAGAAAGACTAAGTTAAAAGATATAAAAATCTTAATAATAACTGAAAAGCATGATAGCTTGGATCATTAGGTGTGTTGTTGGGTATTGAGCGAGAGATCGTGGGTTCGAGCCTGGTCAGGGACAATTCTTTTAGACAAAGCTTTAAGGGTATACACAATTGCTTTTATTTCTGTAATATTATTTTAAGTATTTTTATTATTATTATTATTATCATTATTATTGTCACTAGTTTAGTATTAAAAATATTACTTTAATAAATAAAGGACATTTATGTAAAAAATATATTTTATATATATATATATATATATATATATATATATATATATATATATATATATATATATATATATATATATATATTACATCTATATTAATATTAAATACTATTTTGCTTTAATAAAATGTAATTATAAATAAGTTACAAATAATATTTAAATATATTTTAAATTGAATCATAAATATAAATAGTAAATCTTAAAACATAACAAAATATATATAAATTTGTTTGATTACGATTATATGTATTAATATACATAAATGATATAGGATCGTGAATCTGAGGCCAACCTTACACTTATTCAATGTCGTCATATGTATTTTTACTACAAAATACAGTATGGTGAGTTTCATTTGCTCCCTTTTTAATTGCTTTTGCAATATATATTTTTGGGCTGAGAATACATGCGCTGCTTTTACAAATGTTTACGAAATAGACATAAGTACTTAAAAATATATTCTACGTTGAGTTGTACCACTGGCACACTTCCCTGTAGCTTGGTAACTACTATTTACATGGGTATTGTAAATGCGAATCCTGTTGATAGATCTATCGGGCCTGACAACCCCAACCGGACTGGACGACCAGTATTCAACGGTTGCACAGTACTTCGTTTCGGTGACTACACTTGGTACGGTGTAGTGAGATTTCATTATAAAGGGAATATGCGACGTTGATTAAATGTTAAGTATGGTTACCAAGTGCTCAGCCACTTAGAATATTTCTATTAAAATGTTTATGAATATGAAATCTTGTGGTCTATAAATATATTGAAATGATTATTACGATAAACCTATGAACTCACCAACCTTTTGGTTGACACTTTTAAGCATGTTTATTCTCAGGTACGAATTAATTCTTCCGCTGTGCATTTGCTCATTTTAAAGATATTACTTGGAGTCCTTCATGGCATATTTAGGACAGCACCTCGCAATGGGACCAGATGTTGATGACTTCGTCCAGGTGGATAAGGACGGGTCCTCACAGGTGGTATCAGAGTGTTGGTCTTAGCGAACCAGGTCTTGCATTAGTATGTCTAACTAATAGTTGTTAGGATGCATTAGCGAGTCTGGACTTCGACCTTAGCTGCATATTATAAGTATTGTTTATCATTCCTAGTGGAAAAATTACCTGCTTATTATTCCTAAGTCTAGACACGACTTCCTGCACTTATTTGATAAATAGTGTATAGATAAATTCATATTTTAGCGTATCTGTTACTGTAGACTTTATCTGACACGTTTCCTTATTTTCTTCGTAATCTACGGAATCTTCTGTACTATGTATATGTATTCTATATAATTAGAATATCATCCGATATCCGAAAATCATTTCATATCGAAAAATCCCTTATTCAATCGTACGCAATGGAACTCACCATTAGATCAAGTCCCACGGATTCCGATATGGAGTCCCACTCCAGCTCCGAAAGCAGCGTCACCAGAATGAATCAACCAATCATCCATCCCCAATTCATCTGATGGGTTTGTAGTCGACTTAACCAATGGAGACAAGAAGAATGCGATCCTTTTCACCCACCAACCTGCACCCTTGGCGAAGAACCTGAAACACTTACCGGCGAACCTGTTCGAAACACCATTTTCACCCTCATTTCCCGAATATCTCGCCACGATTATATTCTATCTAAAATTCTAAACCTTATTAATCCGCTCGTTCCAACCATCAACCATCCCGCGGTAATGGAAGAAGTTAACGAACTTCGCGCTCGAGAAATCAATTTGGAGAATATGGTGCAAAATTTACCAGCTTCAGCAACGTCACCGGCACCAACAGTACCACCAACAACCCAAGTTTCAACATCACTTGCCCCAATATCTCATTCTGTACCTCGAATATAATCATCGTACTACGTACCGTTCTATCTATTTTATCTTCTTTTGACATGGCAAATATGTAATCTCTAATGTTTAGAGATTATATATATTCTTGTTCTAACAGTAAATCAAATGAGATTAATATCATATTAACTCATTAAATCCATGATTACATCTGAAGAAAATATATATGTATATATGTTTTCATAAAGATTGTAATTAAAAATTCTTTTGTACAAACTGTTAATGGTGAAAATATTTTAACGGGTAAGTAATACCCGAGGAATATTTAGATTTCACATTAATAAGTTACACTGTACATTCTTTCAATCTGATTTAACAGTCATTTACTATCCTACTTACATCCACAGATATACGAATTCGTTCACCACAAAATAATCATTTTCATTCAATTTTATATTTGGATTTTGACCTATCAGAATTCAACAAGTGGCATAATGAAGAAAACATTGGACAAAATAAAATTTGTTAGAAACAAACAAATTAACTACGATGAATTTGTTAAGAATCCACGCTGACAAAATCCTAGCTAACTGTTCCCAGCTAACTGTTAATTCCGTATTACATTTTATTTATCGCAATTTAATTTATCGTTGTTTAATTTCTGTATTTATTTTACGCACTTCAAATAACGGGACACGTATACAAGGTTTCGACATATCATATTGACCCATCTATATATCTATCTTGGAACAACCATAGACACTCTATATGCAAATGACAGAGTTAGCTATACAGGGTTGAGGTTGATTCCAATATATATATATAGTTTGAGTTGTGATCAATACTGAGACCGGTACACGGGTCACGATACGTATTAATTAATTCGAATATTATATATAAAACTATATATGAATTATTGGACTGTTAACTGTGGACTATCGACTGTGGACTAATAATATTGGACAATTAAAATGAATTAAAATATTGATTATAACATATGAAACTAAACAATTCTTCAAGTTTGCCACTTGATTTCATTTTAAACTTCATTTGTATCTTAGCGATTACAATCTGCATTCAAACCTTTCATGATTCTTGAAAACACCTCAAACGAGAGGATAAACCAACCACACCTCTTCTACGAAAGGAAAGATTGATGCATATAGTTATGCACCTGAAAAACACTCAAAACCTGAGTAAACGTTTAACACGTAGCTGTGCTAATTCCTTTAGTATTACCCAAAATAACTTTGCAATTCCTTTCCAAATTAGCCAATTTTGTCACAGCTCCAGCAAGTTGATTTCGACTTTTCGTTCAAAACAACCTTATTATAACCTCGGAATATATATGTGCTTATTTATTGTTACCAGAGAACCTTTTATATTCTACCATATTACCATCAGCGTTTAATCATCTAAAAACACAATTCTCCTGAAACCACCTCGGTTTGATAACCGATGATCCAGATCCGATAACTTTGAAAATACTGATGAAGCAGCATGTTGTAGATGGTCTTAATGGCCAAAAGTTGATAATAAAGAATGGAGTGTTGAACACTCAATAGAAAATTGGTACTGGAAAGCGAATTATGCAAAACTATGAAGGAGACTGTAGACAAATCATCAGGACCAAACTTGTACTTAATAAATTCAGATGATTCTGAATCCGACGAAATCTTTAGAAAATATCTTGCTCCGAAGTCATGTTAAAATCTTGCCAAGAATTTTTCTTCATTAACCTTTGATCTTAGAAATTCTAAAATATCGTCATAAATATCTTCGATATTTCTGAAGATATATTCATATTTATTCTTGTCCGAAATTATCTATCTCTTCGTGCTATCCGTGTTACGTCATAAAGGAAACTATTTTAGTTTCTAAATTTCTTTAAAATTTGAGTTTGAATTATGAATGATTTCCTAGAGAAGTCTTGGGAATTGAAGCATGAGTTAGTATAATATAATGACGTCAGGCCAACGTAATTATATTACAGTAAGTCATGCTAAATTTTTAATGGAACGTGATGATGGTACACAGACCTTACCCTCATCATGTACTATGTTACACGACTCTTTCATTCTACTTAATTTCTAAGCATATCACGGAAATATTTCCTAGATATTTCTGTTCTTCCGTAATTCCAACAAATTGATAATAAATCGTTGCTATTTCATTTTCTTCCTGAATAGAAGATTTCCTTAACTTCCATGAATTCCGGAAATCCACCATGATTACGTTAAAAGTTAAATCTCTATCTCAATCTTTTGTGATAGTTTCATTTATACTCTTCGCGTAATCGAATTTTTTTATCTATATTACTCAATAAAGATAAAACTCTATTTATCAACTCATATTCGTCATAAAAACAATTTTATTATTAGCCATGACGACCTCACTCAAATTTCGGGACGAAATTTATTTAACGGGTAGGTATTGTCACGACCCGGAAAATTTCGACAAATTTTAAACGAAACTCTCGATACGATTTAATATTCTTGACACGGTAAGAGAAATCTGTTAAGTTGAGTCTCAAAAATTTTAAAAAGTGTTTCATATATTCAATTGACCTTCGACTGCTCTCAACGATTCACGAACCATTAATTGTAAATAGATATGTGTGTATGGATATATATAGATATATATATATATATATATATATATATATATATATATATATATATATATAAATAATTGGAAATATAAAATAAAATATTATATAAAGTAATTGTTAGAATTAACAATGTAAAATAAAATAATATATAAAACACATGTAAATGAAGTTTGAGAATTTTTGTAAGAACACTTTTATATTTCAACTATTTAGCAATGGACACGAAATAATATTAATGAGTGTCGGTAATAAAATGCCAAGGTTTATGGCTGCAAATCGATTCTAACACGTTTATTTTTATTATATATTATTAATATTATTATCATATTATATCTATTTCTATTTCAAATTAGTACCCGTGAATTGAAGTAAAGAAGGTTAATACTATTTTAAATTGATTGATAACTTAAGTACTATTTTAAATTGATTGCAATTGAATCGTTATGTTTCCACTATCTGTATTATTATACGACACGTTGAGCTGTAAACATATTTTAAATTGATGTGAATCATAAACTGTTTACTATGTAATATTATATATACATCTATATATGCAATCAAAGACTCACACCAAACCATCTATTACTCTCTTCTTTGCTAACTATGATCAACACTACCACTCTCGCAATATCTCTTTATAACTCACTCTATACACCATAAACCCACCACCATATCACCATGGAAACGACCACGATCACTACCATTTCAGTTTTTCTATTTTCATTACCATAACCAAACCACCAACTTCGAACCCCATATTCCAACACCACCACAAACCGTAACACCTTTAATTCACTAGCGTGCTTCCTTTCCAAACAACCATCACCCTCACCACCTTCACACCAAATTAACTTGTTTTTCTCACAAAACCATCACCCAAGAACTCCACTTCACGATCACTAAATCCCTTCTCTCTCTCACTTCTCTCTCTCTTCTATTCTTAACCGAGAACCACACAACAAGAACCATCGACCACTATCGTTTCCTAACTATATATATATATATATATATATATATATATATATATATATATATATATATATATATATATATATATATATATATATACGAACCTAAAACATCACCTCCGGACCAACCACAACACCGGAAACCACTCTGCAATCATCCTATCTACCACCCTAGAACCACCATATCGGTTTCGATTTCGATCAAGAACCCATCAATCTTCTTCATTCACACCCGCCACCACCTCTTCAACCGTGAACACACCACAACCGTCACCACTTATATTTTTCTGTTTTGGGCAGTTATGAAACAAACACAAACCACAACCAAATTTCCGTTCCTATTTTGCAATATAAACAACCAAACAATCAACAACCTTATTCATACGGTGGTTCCTGCTACTCCTTCGGTTACAGCGACAATCCTCTTCACCCTTGGATCACCTTCAAAACCCATTTAAGACGCTAACTGTTACACCCATCTTTCTGATTCTAAAGCAATTTAAACGAAGAGATGACAATTATGGTAAAGGTGATGGTTAAATGTTTACTTATTATCCGTTGTTTTCAAGAAGACACACACACCAAACTAGTTTCCACTTTGTGTCTGATATTCTTTCAGTCCCAACAAATACCATCAACATTTATATATTTTACTACAACGTGTATAAATGCTTGTCAATAAACGAATAAATTACTAATAGGATGATAATGGAATTATAATGCTGGGTTCCACCATTTGATAATTGATACACTTTTGGTTGAGAATGGAAACAAGATGTGGACGTATTCTATTTTATTTTAGCTACGGGACCCGTTATTTACTTTTATCTCCAAGTATGACGTGAATTGAGAACATACAAATTATAATTTGAACCTTTAAACGTTTTCTAAATGGGGCTGAGGCATTTATGATAACCGCCTGCTTGGAATCGGGCTTCTTTCAAGCCATATAATTCATTCAGTTGGGCTGAGAAAGTTAATTGGTGATTGGGCCTGAAAAATTGCTGTTGGGTCACGATATGTGATCTATTAGTTGGGCCGTATAAATCGATGATGATTCTAATGATATAAGAATATTAATGACGATGGTGATCATATAAGTTCTATGATGTACGTAAATGATGCCATTAGTGATAAAGTTAAGAGACGTGAGATAATGATATTGATGCTCGGTAAGATGATATTGATGATAATTTAATGGTATTGTCAAATGAACTTAGGATGATAATAATGAGTAACGGGTTTAAGCGACGATGTTAAGCTTATAATTTTATGTGATCATGTTGGTAATAGATATTGATGAACGATGGTGATAAAGATGTTAATGATGGCGATGTTGTAAATGAAAGGATGGTGATCACAAAATTATTATGATGATGATAGATTAGGGTAACGATGATAAAAATGGAATGAGGATAGAGATGATTATGATTTAGATGAGATGATGATGTTTCAAAACAGAAAGACTAAGTTAAAAGATATAAAAATCTTAATAATAACTGAAAAGCATGATAGCTTGGATCATTAGGTGTGTTGTTGGGTATTGAGCGAGAGGTCGTGGGTTCGAGCCTGGTCAGGGACAATTCTTTTAGACAAAGCTTTAAGGGTATACACAATTGCTTTTATTTTTGTATTATTATTTTAAGTATTTTTATTATTATTATTATCATTATTATTGTCACTAGTTTAGTATTAAAAATATTACTTTAATAAATAATGGACATTTATGTAAAATATATATATATATATATATATATATATATATATATATATATATATATATATATATATTACATCTATATTAATATTAAATACTATTTTGCTTTAATAAAATGTAATTATAAATAAGTTACAAATAATATTTAAATATATTTTAAATTGAATCATAAATATAAATAGTAAATCTTAAAACATAACAAAATATATATAAATTTGTTTGATTACGATTATATGTATTAATATACATAAATGATATAGGATCGTGAATCTGAGGCCAACCTTACACTTATTCAATGTCGTCATATGTATTTTTACTACAAAATACAGTATGGTGAGTTTCATTTGCTCCCTTTTTAATTGCTTTTGCAATATATATTTTTGGGCTAAGAATACATGCGTTGCTTTTATAAATGTTTAGGAAATAGACACAAGTACTTAAAAATATATTCTACATTGAGTTGTACCACTGACATACTTCCCTGTAGCTTGGTAACTACTATTTACATGGGTATTGTAAAGGCGAATCCTGTTGATAGATCTATCGGGCCTGACAACCCCAACCGGACTGGACGAACAGTATTCAACGGTTGCACAGTACTTCGTTTCGGTGACTACACTTGGTACGGTGTAGTGAGATTTCATAATAAAGGGAATATGCGACGTTGATTAAATGTTAAGTATGGTTACCAAGTGCTCAGCCACTTAGAATATTTCTATTAAAATGTTTATGAATATGAAATCTTATGGTCTATAAATATATTGAAATGATTATTACGATAAACATATGAACTCACCAACCTTTTGGTTGACACTTTTAAGCATGTTTATTCTCAGGTACGAATTAAGTCTTCCGCTGTGCATTTGCTCATTTTAAAGATATTACTTGGAGTCCTTCATGGCATATTTAGGACAGCACCTCGCAATGAGATCAGATGTTGATGACTTCGTCCAGGTGGATAAGGACGGGTCCTCACAATAAATAAATAAATAATCTGTGTAAAATTGTATCGTATTTAATAATATTTCGCAATAAAAATATAACTATTTCGTATACACCTCTGCACACATCAATTATTTTTGGCGCCACTGTCGGGGACTCGGAGAAACGCTATATTTTTACGCTATATTTTAGTAAAACTATATTTTTGTAAAAATATATTATTTCTTATTTCATATAAATATTTTGTATTTATAATAAGTGTTAAAAATAATAAAAAGAAAAAAATATATATAAAAATATAAATATTTTTAAGATTTCGTTTAAAATATATTAAATTAAAAAGTATTTTTATTTTATTTTTAGTTTTTTTAAATATAAGTTTGTTTTTACTATTTTGTAAAATTAAAATTTGAAAAAAATTATATAATTAAAACGAACTGGGCCGAACACTGTAGCAGCCCAACTTATGGCCTAGATCCACAGTCCATGCGACCGCATGGCCTCATAACAGAAGACTCATGCGATCGCATGAGCCTGTCTGACAGGTCTGATCACAGAGCTGGTACGGTTTAGGGTTTAAATTATTTATTATTATTATTATTATTAAACCCTAATTAGGGTTAATTATTATATTAATTAGTTTTAGTTTTATTTATTTTGTATTTTTAAGTTATAATTAGTTTTATTAATATATAAATTAATATTTTTATAAAATAATAATATAAAAATAATATTTTTATAATTTTATCAATTTTTGTCTCTTTTTATAAATTGTATATTTTTAATCTTTTAATTCGTAAATTGTATATTTTTCATTCGTAATTAGTTTTAAGACTAGTATTTTGCCGTAGTTATTTTTATTTCTAGATTTTTAGTCTTTGCCGTAAAATTTCTTAAGTGCTTTTTCTTTAGATTAAGATTTAGGCGCTTTAGCATTTTGCGACGCCGTTCATATATTTTAGTGCCTTTTAAGTTATTAACGTTTTGGATATAGATTTCCTTTTAAGCTTTAATACCTTTTGGCGCAACTTTTTAGATTTAGTTTTTAAAATTTTAATTTTCGACGTTTTTCTTTCTCGATTTTTATTTTTCGGCGTTTTTCGACGCACTCTTTTTCTTTCTTATTTCTCGACGCTCTAGTTTTTAGGACATAGATTTTTATCTATAAAATTTCAAAACGAAAAATTATTTTAAGCGGTTAAATCGATAGACATCTAAAATTTTCTGGTTCGTAGTAATAGTTGGATTTGTTAGTGGCGAGTTGTGGTCTTCCGATTTAAAGGGTCCTGGCTACCTGCTGCATCTATTGGCTATTTGAAACGTGGGCAAAATCAGAAAAGTCTATTAATTTGATAACTTATATAATTTTTATCCTTTATAACTAATAGGATATTCAGTGAATGCACCGAGCAAAACGTTCACCGCCTTTCATACGTTCACTACCTGTAACTCGATCAAGACATCTAGCCAATATTGTCGCCGTTGATTTTTCTTTAGAATCGTCATCTAGTAAACCAAGTACTCAAATTGAAATTTCCGATAATCTATTTTTTGAACCCGACCTCACAATTGAGAATCCGGAGGATATTCAGGGACAATTCAGAGATCCTGAACCATTAATCTTTCCTCCAGAATCACCAATCATTCAAACAGAGATTGTCGAGGAACAAACCATTAAATCAGAATCCTCTAGTAATTCAGATTCAAAAATTCAATCATGGAAAATCTGGAACCTCTAAGTATGGAAGACCGAATGAGAGCTAAACGCATGGGCCAAGGTCAAGCTATTATTAAGCCAGATATTAATGCGACAGATTATGAAATCAAAGGACAAATCCTACACATGGTAACTAATCAATGCCAATATAGTGGTACGCCAAAAGAAGATCCGAACGAACATCTTCGTACCTTTAATAGGATATGTACTCTATTTAAAATCAGAGAAGTGGAGGATGAACAGATATATCTCATGTTATTTCCCTGGACTTTAAAGGGAGAAGCCAAAGATTGGTTAGAATCGTTACCTGAAGGGGCGATTGACACATGGGATGTCTTAGTTGAAAATTTTCTTAAACAATTCTTTCCGGCATCTAAAGCCGTGAGACTTCAAGGAGAAATTGTTACGTTCACACAAAAGCCAAATGAAACTCTATATGAAGCGTGGACAAGATTTGGAAAGTTGTTGAGAGGATGTCCTCGGCACGGTTTAGATACTTATCAAATAGTACAAATATTCTACCAAGGCATCGACATTGCTACACGAAAAGACATCGACATAGCAGCTGGTGGTTCTATTATGAAGAAAACCGCAACCGAAGCTTACAAAATTATTGATAACATAGCCTCCCACTCACATGAGTGGCACCAAGAAAAAGATATCTTTCGTTCATCTAAAGCGGCTAGAGCTGATTCTAGCCATGACTTTGATTCCGTTTCCGCAAAAATAGATGCTTTCGAGAGACGAATGGAAAAGATGACTAAAGATATTCACGCAATACGAATCAGTTGTGAGCAATGCGGTGGACCACACTTAATGAAAGATTGTCACATTGAGCAAACCATGGAACAACGAGAGAATGTTTCCTACATGAACCAAAGGCCGGGAAATAATTATCAAAATAATTATCAACCGCCAAGGCCAAATTTCAATTGAAATCAAAACATTCTTTAAAATCCAAATGGACCCAATAATAACTCGTACAACCAACAAGGTCTGAATAACCAACCAACTCAAAACAACACTTTCAATCAACAAAGACCTAGCTTGTATAAACCACCACAACAAACCGAAGGGAAAAAGTCAAATCTGTAAGAAATGGTAGCAAAGCTAATGGAATCTAAACACAATTTATTACATCTCAAACCCAAACAAATGAAAGGTTTGATCAGTCATTAAGAACTCAACAAGCTTCCATTTTGAATCTAGAAAAACACGTAGGTACTCTTGCTAGCATGATGAGTGAGAGGGAACAAGAAAAGCTACCGAGTAATACTGAAGTAAATCCTCGAAATGAGAATGTTAATATGGTGTCAACAAATTCTGAAAAACCAGCTTCAGAAGATGGGAAGGTTTTCGATGTGAGTAACAATGAAGAAGTTACACCACCACCACCACCCGAGTATGTAAAGCCAGTGGTGGCACCATACAAACCACCCATCCCATTTCCAAGAAAAGGAGTTGAGTATGAGCAAGTGATAGGTAATAAAGTTTGTGATACCTTTGGAAAGAAGAAGAAGAAGAAGAATAAGAAAGTACAAGAAACGAAAACCGTAAAGATAAACCCGGAGAAGACAGTTCCACCAAAACCTCCACCCAGGTTGGGTGATCCGGGTGAATTTATTGTTCCTTGTCTACTTAGTGATTGTGTCATGTATGATGCACTAGCAGACTTAGGTGCAAGTGTGAGTGTTATGCCTCTTTCATTATATAAGATATTGGGAGTAGGTGAGTTAAGTCCAACGAAAATGAGTGTCCGACTCTTTGATCAAACCATTAGGCACTCAGTTAGAATTGCTGACAACCTACCCGTTCAAGTGGGTAATTTAACCTTTTTTAGTCGAATTTATTGTCATTGACATAGAAGAGGACCCAAACATTCCTCTAATTTTAGGTCGACCATTCTTAGCGTCCACCGGGGCGTTATTTGATGTAAGAGAGGGCAGAATGACACTTAGTAATGATGAAAAATCAATCACCTTTGTGAGTCAAAAGTCTAAATCTCCACCAACCAAAACCGTTGAACCAACAAAAATGATTGGTAAGAACCATGTTGTTTTACCAACTCCAACAGTAGTGCTTAACAATAATAAAATGCCTAAGTGTGGGGAAGATGAAGCAACACCTAATGATGACCTGATAACAAAGAACCCCGTTGTTGATACGAAATTAAATGACCCCGTTATTAATAGTTCAATGAAGAAACTTATTAAACGGATTCGCGATGCTAGAATTAAGGGAAACTTTAAGTTATGTAACCGGTTAGTATCCAATCTATCACTTAAAGAAAATGCGAAACTAGTTGAATTTGTGGATATTACACAGGATTCCGACCAATGGCTTAAAGCAAAAGTCACAGATATGCAAGTTGATTATGGTCCAAGAGAAATTGACAATGAAGTTAATCACAAATTCGACACCACAGCTACCTAAGTGTGGGGAGATTCAAATGTTCTAAGAAATAATGCTGTCTAGGGTTAGTTGTTCTGTTCTCGTGTAGTTTCGAGAATGGAATTCGATTGGTCTTTTCTACTAGCAGACACTAAAGAACTAGTTTTCTCCCCCCATTCTGAATTTTTGTTTTGTAAGTTTTGTATTAAATTAATACGTTTTTTTTTTTAAATTTAAGTTTTGTGTGAATTTAAAAACAAAATTTACTTTATTTCATTAAATTTAAAAAATGATTTCTAAAATTCATCGTAAGTTGAAGACTAGGTCATGGAACCGAAATTGCTTTACCCGAGGGCGGGACGAAAAATTTTGTTATCATTATTTTTAATTTTATTGATCTAAAGTATACCAAAAAATATTAAAAAACTCAAAAATCTTTGCTTTTAAAACAATCGCTTTAATGACAAATTTTAAATTTTGTCGAGGGACGGACAAGGTAAACAAACCGAAACTACCTAAAATAAAAGGAAACAAAATTTTAAAAAATTATTCATTTAAATTGTTTTAATAAATAAAGATTTTATAAAAAATATATATATAATAAAAATATTATGTATGTTTGTAGTTTATCTTATGTACAAAACATGGTAAAACAACGCACTTTCAAAGATTAAGTTCAGCAAAAGCTACTAATTTTGACGATAAGACGCAAAACATATGTGAAATTACAACAAAAGAAATGAACGATGAGGTGCACCATCTATCATTCGACGAGTTTAGAAATTTCAAACTGGGTATTTTTAATCACTTTTCTACACTAATCACCCTCATGAATTTATAATTATAGTCCGATTTCATGCAAATGAGGGCATTGCAAGATCTCAAGTGTGGGGAAGGGTTATAAATTCTCTCGGGTTTACACTTAGTTTAATTGCCAAAATTTGTGAAAATTTGAAAAATTTTCAACTAAATGAATTCAAAATCATGTTTATACATATTTATGAACGATAAAACTAGGTTATAATACCGAAATTATTGTTACCTCGGAGAGAACATAAATGGAGAAACAACCCAAAACGTTAGAATTCATTTAAAATGGAATAGAGGAGAATAAAAAGGCAAAGAAAAAAATAAATAAAAGCTAAGTGTGGGAAGAATTTACCAAGTTATTTAAAACACATATCACATATGTTTGTACAAGATTATTACAGGTGCTTTTGTTTTGGACGATTTTAATCAGTTTTACCTAATTTACTGTAATATATTTGAAAGAAATATGGATCTACACGATGAATCAATTCCATCATTAAAAGGAAGTAAAGTCTTCCGAAAAAGACACGCGCTTCTTGACAAATGTTAGGAAGTTGTTGTGACGACCCAGAAATTTCCGACTAAATTTAAACTTTATCTTTATATTATTCTGACACGATAAGCAATGTTTGTTAAGTTAAATCTCAAGGATTTTAAACTATGTTTATACATTCATTTAAACCTCGACCAAATTCCAATGATTCACGAACCATTAAATGAACATATATGAATATGTATGTATATGTGTATATATTATAAATTGAAAATGTCAAAAAAGTATTTAAACGTATAATGCTTTACATGAACGTATTTGTTTCAATATGATTATCGACGAAATTAAAAAAAAAATATTAAATGCTTGAATTATCAGAAACATTGAATTATGATTACAAGTCTCTGTTGAGAGGTCCACTATGATTGAGAAAATATATTCCTTTTAACGATACTCGGAATAATTTGTAAAGCTATTTATAAATAAAAACAAAAAGTATCATTTACGAAAGTTAGACAAAAGTTAGTGGAGAATTGGTTTCCATAATATTCTATTAATCTATTTTCAAACGTACAAAAACGTTTTCAGTTTAAAAAGAACTTTATTATTAAAATATATATAACTTTTATAAATATCTAGAATCACTTTTGACAACTCATTACTTAACCAGTATAATAAATATAATGATATTTATATTTTATTTCATTAAATATATATAATGATTTAAATTAATATTATATATATTTATACGCGTATTATACATACATAGTTTTTATACTTTTACTATACTTTAACTTTACATTTACTATACTTTTACTTTACTTTTACTTTAATAATTCACTTTAATAATTCATACTTTAATAATTCACTTTAATAATTCATACTTTAATAATTCACTTTAATAATTCAAACTTTAATAATTCACTTTAATAATTCATACTTTAATAATTCACTTTAATAATTCATACTTTAATAATTCACTTTAATAATTCATACTTTAATAATTCACTTTAATAATTCAAAAATCTATTATAAATAGAATTCAATAGGTTTCATTATTTCATAGAAACTTGAAAATATATTTCTCTAAACTCTCTCAATCGATTTACATATATATATATATATATATATATATATATATATATATATATATATATATATATATATATATATATATATATATATATATATATATATATATATATATATATATATATATATATATATATATATATATATTTGCTCTGTATTATTTCAAGATATTATTAGTATACATAAAATATTACGACGGAGTGATGTCCGAGTGATTTCAAAATAGTTTTTTGAATGAGTCGAAGCTAAGGAAATTATGGGTTATAGCTATGGAGGTGATGGGTATGGTTCATGGGTATGCTCGTGAGGTCAATCTAGTGTTTATCATCTCCGTTGCGTCTACGTACTTTCCTGCAATATTAAATCTCAATATTGATACGTTCGTGAATCTGAGGCCAACCTTGCACTTGTTAAATGACGTTATATGTATTTTTACTACGAAATACAGTATGGTGAGTTTCATTTGCTCCCTTTTATATATATTTTTGGGACTGAGAATACATGCGCTGTTTTATAAATGTTTTACGAAATAGACACAAGTACTAAAACTAATTCTACGTGGGTTTAAACCAGAAATATACCCTTAGCTTGGTAACATTAAACTACTTGTCTATGTACGGTAGGCGCGAATCCTAAAGATAGATCTATTGGGCCTGACAAACCCCATCCTGACTATGGGATGCTTTAGTACTTCGAGGTTATTTTAAACACACCTGATCTGGTGTACTTCAGAGGGTAAAACATGAACGTTAAGGCTTGTTACCGGGTGCCTACAACTTATAGAATACTTTTATACACTTGTGAGTGTACATATATTTATAAACGGAAATCTTGTGGTCTATTAATATATTGAAATGATTGTTATGATAAACCTATGAACTCACCAACCTTTTGGTTGACACTTTAAAGCATGTTTATTCTCAGGTATTAAAGAAATCTTCCGCTGTGCATTAGCTCATTTTAAGGATATTACTTGGAGTCATTCATGGCATATTTTGAAAGACGTTGCATTCGAGTCATTGAGTTCATCAAGATTATTTTTAAGTCAATTATAGTTGGATGTATTATGAAATGCTATGCATGCCGTCAACTTTCGTTGTAAAGAAAGTTTGTCTTTTAAAAACGAATGTAATGTTTGTAAAATGTATCATATAGAGGTCAAATACCTCGCGATGTAATCAACTATTATGAATCGTTTATAATGTATATGAACGGGTCATTTCAGTTGGTATCAGAGCGGTGGTCTTAGCAAACCAGGTCTGCATTAGTGTGTCTAACTGATAGTCGTTAGGATGCATTAGTGAGTCTGGACTTCGACCGTGTCTGCATGTCAAAAGTTTTGCTCATCATTCTTGTCAGAAATTACTTGCTTATCATTCTTAGTCTAGACACATCTTATTGCATTGATTGCATGAATAGTGTATAGACAAAATTCATATCTTAGCGTATCTGCTAATTCATATCTTAACGTATCTGTTACTGTAAATTTTGCCTGACATATTCCGTAAATTCCTCCGTAATCTACGAAATCTTTTGCGCTATATATAGATATTCTATGTAATTAGAATACCACCCGATAGCCGAAAAATCATTTCATATCGAAAAATCCTTTATTCAATCGAACGAAATGGAATTCGTCATTAGTTCAAGTCCCTCGAATTCTGATATGGAATCCCACTCAAGCTCCGAAAGCAGTGTGACCGGAATGGATCAACCAATTAGCTATCATCTATTCTGGATGAATTGGGGATAGGTTCGTAGCCTCCTCAATAATTGGAGACAAGAAGAAGATGATCCCTTCCATCCACCACATTGCCCTCTTGGCGATGAACCTGAAGCACTTACCGGCGAACCGGTCTGAAACACCATTTGCTCTCTCATTTTCAGAGTATCTCGTCATGATTATATACTACATCAAATTCTAGATTTTATTTATCCGCTCGTCCGAACCGACAATCACCCCGGTGTAACAGAAGAAGTCAACGCGCTTCGCGCTCGAGTAGTGGCTTTAGAGAATATGGTGCAAGGGTTACAAACACCAATAAATAACGAAGTATTAATTCATAATTTCAATTTTATTTAATAAATACTCCGTAGAAGTTATGTAATTTCTAAAGTCTTTAGGGATTATTCAGTTCTAGTTTCAACCGTAAATCAAATGAGTTTAATTTAATAGTAACTCATTAAATCTATGTTACATCTGAAGAAAATATGCACATATATATTTTCATAAAGACTGTAATAAAATTCTGTTGGACAAAATATTAATTGTGAAAAAAAAAATTTAACGGGTAGGTAATACCCGAGAGATATATAAATTCACAATTAATATGTTACATTTTTCGAATCTGATTAAGCAAATCATCAACTATACTCCCAAAATCTCACAACAATATACATTCTTGTATAGTAATCAAAACAACCATTCTCACCCAAATTTGATTACGCATTCTGATTTTGACAAATCAAAATCCAAGTCATGATTTAACAGAAGACATCACTCTTAGATTCCTACATCTTTCAAAGCTATACTTTGACTTCAAAAATGTGTTAGAACATCATATGTATATTAACGATTACAAACTGTGTTCAAACTCTTCGAAGTTTTCGAAGACACTTCAAACAATGAACAATCGAGATGATGATCCAACCACATATTACCCACATTTATGTACCAAAAAAGCTCTCGAAGCCAAAGTTATAGTTCAACGCGTATCCGTGTCAGACCCTTTGGCATTTATTAGCTAAAATGACTTTTCAATTCTTTTTCAAAGTAGACAGTTTTGTCACAGCTCCAGCAAGTCAACTTCGACTTTTCAGTCGGACTAGTCTTATTATAACCTCGATAGATACGTTGCCCTTTCGCCAACGTTACCGGGGAATCGTTTATATTCACCACATTAGCAATAAAATTACCAACAACTTCACTGATCTTTGACTTTCCAAAAAAAAAAATCATTATAATTATCGAAACCCTATCATATATTTATTCGTACCTTATAACAAGAATTGCCATACCAATTATTGAGAATCAGCAATCAGTATTTTGAAACCTCGCAGCATGTCTACATCAACAATTACATATACACACAACGTCTACCTCCAAGACTTACATTCTTTGAATGAGAAATTTCTGAAAAACACCCTAAACTGCGAACCAGTTCTCAAAATTTTGAAAAATGCTGATGAAGCAACAAAAACTGTAAACGACCTTAACAGTAAAAAGTTGGATTATAAAGGATAGTATATTGGCAAAGCTCAAAAAAGAGAAGCTTTAGAACTGGAAAACGGATTGAGCAAAGTATGAAGGAGGCTGTGGACAAATCATAAAGGTTGAACCTGCCTTCAAAGGATCCAAATGATTCATTACTTGATGAAGTCATTAACGAATACCTTGCTCCTAACTCTAAACCCCTACGGACAATATCCTTCATCATCCTCTGATATTAGACATTCTAAGATATCATCGTATCTTTCATTATAAATATCATCTATACTTCTGAAGATATTTTTATAATTATTCTTATCTGAAATCATTTACCTCTTCGCGCTATTTGTATTATATCATAAAGGAAACTATTTTAGTTTCTAAATTCTGAAACATTCGAGTTTAAAATAGGAATATTCTTGAAGAAGTGTTGGGAGCTGAAGCATGAGTTAGTATAATATAATGACACTTGATCAACGTGATTATATTACAGTAATTCATGCTGAGTTTCTAAATGGAACATGATGATTCATAGATCATAACGTCATCATGTGCTATGTTACACGACTCTTGTATTCTATTTAATCTCTAAAAATATCAAGAATATATTTTCTTGATGATTCGGTCTTTTCAGGGTATTTTGGTAAATTAACAAATCAAGATCGTGTCATTACAATTTCCTTCCTAGAACATTAACAATGTTCATTCCGAAATTTATATCTGCGAATTTTGGACCATTACAAGCGGTGCTTAATCGCAAGAAGAAGAAACGAAAGGACAAAGCTCCGAACTAGAAATGGGAGTATAAATCATAGCAAATAGAAGAGAGCATTAACTGTGGATGAAAATGATTATAGAAGAAGCAAGGACTTTGAAATATAAGGGAAGATATAAAACCCAACAACAACCCAGAAATCACAAACCGTATATATCAATGCATATAGCAATATAAAGACACGGGAGAACTAAAAACACTATAAAACCAAGAGTATAGTAGAAGTAAATAGATTCTTCCAGAGGCAGATGAAAAAGAAGAATGACAGATATGAAAGTGAGGAGTATATCGAGAATCAGTACTGGATGAAGCATATTGACAAATACTTTAAAATATGAGTTGAGGGAGAAAGAATAGAAGGTGCGAGTTGTAAGGAAACGAAGGAGGTGGATTTATAGTGAAATACCCGACAGAGAAATCAAGATGGATTATCGTATTAATTCGAAGAGAATCATAATCTCCTTAATCACCGAAGCATCAAATCCAACATAGATTACAAAGATTTTCTTTAAATTCGGAGATCAATTGTGATGACGTCAAAAGATATGACGAATCACTATAATCTTATTTCCTTCATTTACAATAACTTCCCTCATACGCTTCGAGTAATCGAATTATTTTATCCATACTTCTTAGACATGATAAAACTTTATAATCGTCATAATAACATTCTCATTGTTAGTCATGACGACCTCTATCAAATTTCGGGGACGAAATTTCTTTAACAGGTAGGTACTGTGACGACCCAGAAATTTCCGACTAAATTTAAACTTTATCTTTATATTATTCTGACACGATAAGCAATGTTTGTTAAGTTAAATCTCAAGGATTTTAAACTATGTTTATACATTCATTTAAACCTCGACCAAATTCCAATGATTCACGAACCATTAAATGAACATATATGAATATGTATGTATATGTGTATATATTATAAATTGAAAATGTCAAAAAAGTATTTAAACGTATAATGCTTTACATGAACGTATTTGTTTCAATATGATTATCGACGAAATTAAAAAAATATATATTAAATGCTTGAATTATCAGAAACATTGAATTATGATTACAAGTCTCTGTTGAGAGGTCCACTATGATTGAGAAAATCTATTCCTTTTAACGATACTCGGAATAATTTGTAAAGCTATTTATAAATAAAAATAAAAAGTGTCATTTACGAAAGTTAGACAAAAGTTAGTGGAGAATTGGTTTCCATAATATTCTATTAATCTATTTTCAAACGTACAAAAACGTTTTCAGTTTAAAAAGAACTTTATTATTAAAATATATATAACTTTTATAAATATCTAGAATCACTTTTGACAACTCATTACTTAACCAGTATAATAAATATAATGATATTTATATTTTATTTCATTAAATATATATAATGATTTAAATTAATATTATATATATTTATACGCGTATTATACATACATAGTTTTTATACTTTTACTATACTTTAACTTTACATTTACTATACTTTTACTTTACTTTAACTTTAATAATTCACTTTAATAATTCATACTTTAATAATTCACTTTAATAATTCATACTTTAATAATTCACTTTAATAATTCATACTTTAATAATTCACTTTAATAATTCATACTTTAATAATTCACTTTAATAATTCATACTTTAATAATTCACTTTAATAATTCATACTTTAATAATTCACTTTAATAATTCAAAAATCTATTATAAATAGAATTCAATAGGTTTCATTATTTCATAGAAACTTGAAAATATATTTCTCTAAACTCTCTCAATCGATTTATATATATATATATATATATATATATATATATATATATATATATATATATATATATATTTGCTCTGTATTATTTCAAGATATTATTAGTATACATAAAATATTACGACGGAGTGATGTCCGAGTGATTTCAAAATAGTTTTTTGAATGAGTCGAAGCTAAGGAAATTATGGGTTATAGCTATGGAGGTGATGGGTATGGTTCATGGGTATGCTCGTGAGGTCAATCTAGTGTTTATCATCTCCGTTGCGTCTACGTACTTTCCTGCAATATTAAATCTCAATATTGATACGTTCGTGAATCTGAGGCCAACCTTGCACTTGTTAAATGACGTTATATGTATTTTTACTACGAAATACAGTATGGTGAGTGTCATTTGCTCCCTTTTATATATATTTTTGGGACTGAGAATACATGCGCTGTTTTATAAATGTTTTACGAAATAGACACAAGTACTAAAACTAATTCTACGTGGGTTTAAACCAGAAATATACCCTTAGCTTGGTAACATTAAACTACTTGTCTATGTACGATAGGCGCGAATCCTAAAGATAGATCTATTGGGCCTGACAAACCCCATCCTGACAATGGGATGCTTTAGTACTTCGAGGTTATTTTAAACACACCTGATCTGGTGTACTTCGGAGGGTAAAACATGAACGTTAAGGCTTGTTACCGGGTGCCTACAACTTATAGAATACTTTTATACACTTGCGAGTGTACATATATTTATAAACGGAAATCTTGTGGTCTATTAATATATTGAAATGATTGTTATGATAAACCTATGAACTCACCAACCTTTTGGTTGACACTTTAAAGCATGTTTATTCTCAGGTATTAAAGAAATCTTCCGCTGTGCATTAGCTCATTTTAAGGATATTACTTGGAGTCATTCATGGCATATTTTGAAAGACGTTGCATTCGAGTCATTGAGTTCATCAAGATTATTTTTAAGTCAATTATAGTTGGATGTATTATGAAATGGTATGCATGCCGTCAACTTTCGTTGTAAAGAAAGTTTGTCTTTTAAAAACGAATGTAATGTTTGTAAAATGTATCATATAGAGGTCAAATACCTCGCGATGTAATCAACTATTATGAATCGTTTATAATGTATATGAACGGGTCATTTCAGTTGTCGTCCAGACCAGCTTTAGGTTGACGAAAAATCTAGAAAAGTCATCTCTAAAATCAGCAGGAAATCCACGGACCTCAGCATCAAACAGGGTTGCCAAGTGGTCAGACTTATCCTAACCATGAGAGGATCTGTCTCGTAAAATGGGGAGGGCGCCGTGTAAATTATCTTGATAAGACTAATGAATCAGACCCCCAGAAAGGATAATCTCATTAAAGATTAAAAATCAGCTTTTAAGCCTGATATTACTCAATCCTTGAGATTGACCTTAAAGATTGAGAATTCAAACTCATGGAATTCAATGATATCTAAACTCGAGCTTGAACGAGAAAATATTTTGATCAAAATTAAAACCGATTTGTTTTCTGAAAACCCATTTTCAATGCGTTCATTACCATTGAACGTAAAATCCTGAGAATTCACTGAAATTCATTAGGTCACCTGAACCAATTCGGGTGTCAACCGTAAGAACGGTGGTTGCATAGCATGGTCGAAGACAGGACCTTGTGCCAGACCGAAAAATTATAGGGTGATCTTTACTATTGCTCCTACAAAGGATAGTAATTGCATCCGACACGTTTTAGACCATGAACAAAAGCATGTCACGAGACATTGCCTTAACAGTTGCTTGTTCAACGCTTTCCTTTACAACCGGACGGTAGTTTACCGAAAGGTAATATACGGAGCAAGTATATTGGATGTGCTGCTTTCCCAATACAAGTTAGCAAGTGAGTGACACAAAACCATAAGTTTTGAGCTAAAATTTTCAAATCTGAAACCCACAAAACCCACAAAAATATTTTGCGAACATCAGCGAAGGGTTATTCTGGAAAACTTATCTAGGGTAAAAGCTAGAATGAATTTTTAAAAGATCAAATGTTTTCATAAAGATCCAATTTCCTCAAAGGATCTAAATTTTCATAGTCATGTGGGACTGTAAACCACATCGTTACTATCATTATTCATACCGCCGTATCAAAATCACTGATGTATAAAGTGTGAAAATAAAAAAGTGATTCGAGTGAAGTTTGATTTAATTTCAAATTCTGTATTACTTGAGGACAAGCAACGTTCAAGTCTGGGGATATTTGATAATGCTAAAAAGGAACATATATTTAGCATCAATATCCTTCCAATATGTAAAGCTTTTAGTTGCAATTGTTCTATTTTTATGTAATATTCGTTTAAATAAATAAGTGCGAAGACAAAAGAAGAAAACGACGATTTGAAGACGCAAATAACCAAAAAGCTCAAATGTACAAGATATAATTCAAGTGGTTCAATTTATTGATGAGAAACATCTCAAAATTACAAGAGTACGAGCCGCAAAACGCAAAGTACAAGATATTAAATTATACGAAAGGACGTTCGAAAAACCGGAACCGGGCCCTGAGCCAACTATCAACGCGCGGCGCAACGGAGCTAAAATTACAAGTCAACTATGCACAAGAATATAATATAATATTTAAATAATTATATAAATTATTTATATATTATATATTATATTAAATAACGTCGACAAACTAGCAAACAAAAAATATGTGAGCTGGATCTGACGGCCATGCGATCGCATGGTAAATAGGCATAAAACTCATGCGAGTGCATGAGCCCATGCGAGTGCATGAGATTTGCACTAAAATCTCATGTGACCGCATGAGTTACTGTAGCAGGCCACATTCTTTAAATACAACGAATTCTGGACGAAGTTTTTACACAAATATCAATCTTTTTCTTTCTCTTTACATGTAAAATATATATTTATAATTATAATTTTAATTTTAATTTAAGTTAATAATAATAAGGTTATTGTAAGAATGTTTTACGGGTTTTAAGTTGAAATTCTGTCCGTGCAACGCTACGCGATTAATCACCACTGTAAGCTATGTGCTTCCTTTTTAAATTAATATCTCGTAAATAAGTTATTATTATGCTTATTTGAGCCAAAGTAATCGTGATGTTGGGCTAAAATATTAAGACGGGGTTATTAGATTTTGTACCATAATTAAAGTTTGGACAAAAGACCGACACTTGTGGACATTGGACTATGACTATTAATAGATAGGGGGTATTGTCTAATTGAGTGACATCTCATTGGAACCTGTCAAACCTATCTTCAAATTAGTTAATCTAATAATTATTAAAATGATTATGTATGTCCTATTTAGTGACGTTTATATGACATCTTTTACGATCATTTAATTAACTATTCGTGTTGGGTAATTGATTATTCATTCTGATCAAGTGGGTAAATTAATATTCATATCTCATTAAAACAGGAGTGGATTACATACAAGGATAATTGGTGTAATTGTTAACAAAGTATTAAAACCTTGGATTACGCGCAGTCGATAACCTGGTGCAATTATTAACAAAGTATTAAAACCTTGTTACAGTTCGAATCCATAATTAGTTGGAATATTTGACTTCGGGAATAAGGTTAATTTGACGAGCATTTTATAATTATGACCGATGGACTATTATGGACAAAAACCAAATAGGTATCAAATAATCCAGGACAAAGGACAATTAACCCGGGTAATAAATTAAAATCAACACGTCGAACATCATGATTACGGAAGTTTCAATAAGCATAATACTTTTATTTCATATTTCATCGAACCTTTATTTACTGTCATTTTAATTACTGCAATTTACTTTATCGCAATTTAAATTCTGTCATTTATATTATCGTCATTTATCTTTATGCTTAAAATATAAAATCGACAAACCGGTCATTAAACGGTAAAAACCCCCTTTTATAATAATAATACTATATATAATTATATATATTTTGTATAAATATAATTGTTAAAAATATAGCGTTAAACTCAGCCGTCTCCCTGTGGAACGAACCGGACTTACTAAAAACTACACTACTATACGATTAGGTACACTGCCTATAAGTGTTGTAGCAAGGTTTAAGTATATCCACTCTATAAATAAATAAATAATCTGTGTAAAATTGTATCGTATTTAATAATATTTCGCAATAAAAATATAACTATTTCGTATACACCTCTGCACACATCAGGTATGATTTCGTGTTGGAGGGAGGAATTCTTCACTCTCAAAAGTTATTTTCAATGTCAATATTTTAGTGACCCGTCCTAATCCATCTGGACGAAGTCTTCAACAGTTGGTCCCATTGCGAGGTTCTGACCTCTATATGCCATGAACGACTCCATGTAATATGAGCAAATGCACAGCGGAAGATTTCTTTCATACCTGAGAATAAACATGCTTTAAAGTGTCAACCAAAAGGTTGGTGAGTTCATAAGTTTATCATAAAACAATAAAATTCATCATTTTGATAGACCACAAGATTTAAATGCTGCATGGTACAAATGGGCCCGAATCCTACACCCACCTGTAATGTACATGCGATATCTTTTAAATACAGTACACCTTTCTCGTGTACGCAATCCATTTTTCATAAATCTTAGTAACCGTACACATATCTCGTGCACAAAAACTAATACACATAACCTGTGTATAAAAATCATTCTCTCGATACATAACATTCACATCAATTGGTGGCAATTATCATATCTACATAATTCAATGGTGGCAATTATCATGTCCACATAATTCAACTGTGGCAATTATCATGTCCACATAATTCAACGGTGACAATTATCATGTCCACATAATTCAATGGTGGCAATTATCATGTCCACATAATTCAATGGTGGCAATTATCATGTTCACATAATTTATTCGAGGAATGTTTTGCTTGTGTCTATCTCGTCAAACATTTATAAAAGTATTTAATGTATTCGCAGTTCAAAAATATATTTCAAAAGCATTTAATAAAGCAGTTGTAAAAACAGCGCATGTATTCTCAGTCCCAAAAATGTAAAGAGTAAAAGGGAATCAAATGAACTCACAATACGATATTTTGTAGTAAAAATATGCATACGACAGAACTGAACAATGCAGGGTTGGCCTCGGATTCACGAACCTATATCATTTATATATATATTAACACATATAATTGTAATCGTACAAATTTATATATATATATATATATATATATATATATATATATATATATATATATATATATATATATATATATATATATATATAAATTTATTAGTTATATCATCTTTATATTAATAACCTATATGTTTCATATATTCTTTTTATATATTTAAAGTAAAAATTATTATCTTTGTTATGTTATATGTATTAAATATATTTTTGTATATATATATATATATATATATATATATATATATATATATATATATATATATATATATATATCGTTTATTTGTTAAAATTATAATAATATTAAAATAATATTAGTAATGGTAAAATAATAATAATGATAATAAAGTTAGAAATGATAGTTAATGATAAAAATGATAACTTAAATAAAAATGATACATTTAATAAGAAAATGTTAATTTTAATAATAATGAATACTAATAATAATAAATATAAAAATATTGATTTTACTAATAATAATAATGATACTAATATTTATATTTTTAATATTTGTAATAACATAATAATAATAATAAAAATTACTAATAACAATAATAATAATAATAATAATAATAATAATAATAATAATAATAATAATAATAATAATAATAATAATAATAATAATAATAATAATAATAAGTAATAATAATAACAATACTAAATAATAAATAAACTACCTCAAAAAAGTAGCCCTTTAAAAAAAATGCCCAAGTCCTGGTTTGAACCCGCGATGTCTCGTGTGACGACCAGCAAATTTCTGACCAAATTTAAACTTAATCTTTATATGTTTCCGACACGATAAGCAAAGTCTGTAATGTTGAAGTCTCAAAAATTTTGAACCGTGTTCATGTATTCAATTACCCTTTGACTGTTCGCAACGATTCACGAACAACTATTTGTAAATAGATACATATTTATTTAAAAATATAAATGTATATATTAATTCGAAGTATAATTTGAAATATTATATTATTAAAATTAATTTTGTAAAATAAAATGAAATATGATATTATAATAATTATTATTTAAAAACATTTCTATATACAAATAAAAGTATATTAATTATAATTATTAAATAATAGTAATACTCGTTTGTCGATTCGTTAGTATTTAAATAAGTGATTCAAACTTATGTAATTTTAAAATAAACGAAAGCTCATTAATAGACTACGTAAACTTCATACTAGTTGAAAATACATTTACTATCTTATTTTGAATTTTAATTAATTTGTATATTTTAGTTGAGATTGAGCTCGAATGACAGGTCAATTTTTATGATCGATATGAAATGAGTTTAAACTCGAATTTATAAGGAGTTGAAAGTAAACGTTGGTCCATAATTAAGTTTTATCAACCTTAAGTTTGTTAAAAATATAATTAAATACTCTGAGTTAAGTCTAGTGCTCCGTACATATTAATTGGAACAGAAAATAAATAATTAGCGAACTTTTTTAATCAGGTTTCAATCATTTAATGATCAGAATAAATAAATGGACTTAATTTAAAAATTTGGGATTTTTAGGAACACTTTTATATTTTAACTGTTTAGCAATGGACACGATTTAATATCCAAGTGAACTGTCGGTACACTTAATCATTTGATGGCTAGCTGCTTCACTGTGTAAATTGGTTTCATATGATTGATTTCAAATAATTAATATTATATTTTTAGATAAAGAATTCTTATATTTATTCTTATATCTATACATAGACACTTACATATGAATAAGTTGAACCATAAAACCATCTCCATTCACCACCACCGGAGCACCATGAACAACCATCTTGCAACCATTGTCGACCACCACTAGACAACCATCATCATGTACCTATCAACACAAATCGATCAACTCTACTTTCATCCCTTCGTTTATATTTCTTTTTGTTGGTTTGTATCATAAAACAACCACCACCACCTGCTATATTGTCCTATGTTACTTGAACCACCACCTTGATCACCTCAACCGTCCATCATCACCACCCTAACCGATTGCCACCACCCTCAATCACCACCTTACACCCATCACCTTTCTTAATGAAACCCACCACCACCATCGTCAATCTTCAACACCCATGATCACCAAATCATCACCTGAACCACCATGACACCGCTTGCAGCTACTTTAACTATTTCTATCTCAATATTTTCTGTTTTAATTGTTTCCTAGATGAATCGAAACCCAATAAACTGTTACCTACGTATCTGTTGCATTCGATAAAACTAGCTACTACTTCTATCTAATTGTTTTGTTAAATCCCTACTGCTACTACTGTAACGGTGTGATTCTGTTCGCCACCAAACCGTGTCACTGCTCAAAACTACTAAGCTTGCGTTTTTTTTCTGTTGCAAAACCGATGAACAAAGTAACCGTCAAATAAATATCTGCAACAGCTCAGTTAGGTTCCTGTTTCTATTTACTATAATGAACCAATTAACGGCCACTACCTTCATTTATACTTTGTTGCTGCTTGTTTCTTTTCTCTCACAACCCAGGTTCAAAACGAACTCAACCTTTTAAATGTAATTGGACTTGTGATTAATCGGGCTTATAAAACTGCAGTTGGGCCAAAAGAAATTGGGCCAGATTATGGGGATGGTGGTGACATATTTAGATGATGTATAGTCAATTTAAAATGACCGAGCTTATTCTTATTTTTATTAAATAACCGTGATGTTATGATAATAGTATTAGGATGATATTCGAGGATCATAATGATAAAAATCGCGAGTTAAGATGATCACGAAGTCACGATGATGATATCGTGGATGATAATGATAATATCCTGATGTTATGATGATAGCAATCATGATGATGGTAACGAACTGTCCGGGTTGTTATTTGGGTTTTAAGAAGAAGAAAAAAAGAAATAGGAAAAAAAATAATACGGGTTATATTTAAAATGGGTGAGTTTGATTCCAGAAAAATAGAAATGGTCGGATGGTTAGAGAGGGTGTCTGGCTAGCGAGAGGTCTTGGGTTCGAGCCTGGGCTCGGGCATTTTTTTTCTTGAAAAAGAAGAAGAAGGATACAGAAGTAAAGGTTAAAAACAATTCAAGTTGGGTGTTATTTCAGAGTTAAAACACATAACATAATGGTTAAGGATGTTATCGGATTAGCGGGACGTCACGGGTTCAAACCTGGACTTGGGCATTTTTCGGTAAGGGCTACTTCTTTGAGGTAGTTTACTTATTACTCATTATTATTATTATTATTATTATTATTATTATTATTATTATTATTATTATTATTATTATTATTATTATTATTATTATTATTATTATTATTATTATTGTTATTATTAATTATTATTGTTATTAGGTTATTACTAATATTAAAAATACAATTATTAGTATCATTCATACAATTAATATTATTATCATTATGGTTAGTATTAGTAATATTATTATTATTATTATTATTATTATTATTACAACTATATTATTATCATTATTATCATTAGTAATAAAATTATTATTTTATAGTTATTATTATCATTTTCATTAAAATTATTATTATTTTCATCATTATTATTATTTTTATCAAGACTATTATTACTTTAGTATTATTTTAACAAACGAATGATATCTATATAAAAATATATTACAAGAAAACTAATAATACATACTAATATGTTTTAATATATTAACTAATATATTAGTATTCATATTGATATAACATAAATTATATATCATATATATATATATATATATTATGACAAATTATAAGCAATAATGTAATTAAATATATATAAAGATATTAAACTTAACACATTATAAAATATAAATAAATTTAGTAGATTAAATATGGTATGTGTTAATATATATATACTTGATATAGGTTCGTGAATCCGAGGCCAACCTTGCATTGTTCAGTTCCGTCGTATGCATATTTTTACTACAAAATATCGTATAGTGAGTTTCATTTGCTCCCTTTTTAAATGCTTTTGCAATATATATTTTTGGGACTGAGAATACATGCGCTGTTTTATAAATGTTTAACTAAATAGGCACAAGTACTTAAAACTACATTCTATGTCTGGATTATTAAACCGAATATGCCTTTTTTAGTCTAGAATTAGGGAATAGACACCCTAATTGACGCGAATCCTAAAGATAGATCTATTGGGCCCAACAAGCCCCATCCAAAGTACCGGATGCTTTAGTACTTTGAATTTATCATGTCCGAAGGGAGTCCCGGAATGATGGGGATATTCTATATGCATCTTGTTAAGGTCAGTTACCAGGTGTTTACCATATGAATGATTTTTGTCTCTATGCATGGGACGTATATTTATGAGAACTGGAAATGAAATTCTTGTGGACTATTAAAATGATGAAAATGATCGATTATGATAAACTAATGAACTCACCAACCTTTTGGTTGACACTTTAAAGCATGTTTATTCTCAGGTATTAAAGAAATCTTCTGCTGTGCATTTGCTCATTTTAAAGATAATACTTGGAGTCTTTCATGGCATGTTTCGAAGAACGTTGCATTCGAGTCATTGAGTTCATCAAAGATTATTATTAAGTCAATTTATAGTTGGATAGTGGATATTATGAAATGGTATGCATGCTTGTCAATTTTCGATGTAAAGAAAGTTTGTCTTTTAAAAATGAATTCAATGTTTTTAAAATGTATCATATAGAGGTCAAATACCTCGCGATGTAATCAACTATTGTGAATCGTTTATAATGTATATGAATGGGTCCTTTCAGTTGGTATCAGAGTGGTGGTCTTAGCGAACCAGGTCTTGCATTAGTGTATCTAACTGATAGTTGTTTAGATGCATTAGTGGGTCTGGACTTCGACCGTGTCTGCATGTCAAAAGTTTTGCTTATCATTTCGTGTCAAAAATTATCTGCTTATCATCCTTAGGAAATTACCTGCGTATCATTCTTAGTCTAGACACATCTTACTGCATTGATTACATGAATAGTGTATAGATAAAATTCATATCTTATCGTATCTGCTAATTCATATCTTAGCGTATCTGTTATTGTAAACTTTGCCTGACATATTCCGTAAACTCCTCCGTAATCTATGAAATCTATTGTCATATATATATATATATATATATATATATATATATATATATATATATATATATATATATATATATATATATATATATATATATATATATATATATTCTATGTAATTAGAATACCATCCAATTGCCAAAAATTATTTCCAATCGAAAAATCCTTTACTTAATCGTACGAAATGGAACTCGTCACTAGTTCAAGTTCTTCGGAACCCGACAGCTATTCCGACATGGATGTTCACCTAAGCTCCGGAAGCAGCATCACCAGAATAAATCAACCAAACAGCCATCCCCAATTCATCTGATGAGTTCGTAGTCTACTTAATCATTGGAGACGCGAAGAAGGTGATCCCTTCCACCAACCGAATTCACCTCTTGGTAAAGAACCTGAAGCACTTATCGGCGAGCCTATCCAAAACACCATTTTTAGCCTCATTTCTCGAGTAGATCGACACGATTATATTCTATCCACAATTCTAAACCTTATTCATCCGCTCATTCTGACCGACAATCATCCTAGAATAATAGAAGAAGTCAACGAACTTCACGCTCGAGTAATCAATTTGGAGAATATGGTGCAAAATTTACCAGTTTCAGCAACATCATCGGCACCAATAGAACCACCAACATCAACACCAGTACCACCAACAACCCAAGTTTCAACATCACATGCCCCAACATCTCATTCTATACCTCGATTATAATCATCGTTCTACATGACGTTTTACATCATTTATCTTCGTTCGACATGATGATTATGTAATCTCTAGTGTTTTAGAGATTATATATTCTTGTTCTAACGGTAAATCAAATGAGATTAATATTATATCAACTCATTAAATCCATGATTACATCTGAAGAAAATATATATGTATATATGTTTTCATAAAGATTGTAATTAAAAAAAATTTTGTACAAACGGTTAATGGTGAAAATATTTTAACGGGTAGGTAATACCCGAGGAATATTTAGATTTCACTTTAATAAGTTACACTGTACATTCTTTGAATCTGATTCAACAGTCATTTACTATCCTACTTACATCCACCGATATAAGTATTCGTTCACCACATAATAACCATTTTCATTCAATTTCATATTTGGATTTTGACTTATCAGAATCCAACAAGTGGCATAATGAAGAAAACATTTGACAAAATAAAATTTGTTAGAAACAAACAAATTAACTATGAGAAATTCTGTTAAGAATCCACGCTAACAAAATCCTAGCTAACTGTTCCTAGCTAACTGTTAATTCCTTATTACATTTATTTATCGCAATTTAATTATCACAATTTATTTATCGCAATTTAAATTCTCGCAATTTTATTTATTGTCATTTAATTTCTGTTATTTATTTTACGCACTTTAAATATCGGGACACGTATACAAGGTTTTGACATATCATATCGACGCATCTATATATATTATTTGGAATAACCATAGACACTCTATATGCAGTAATGTTTGAGTTAGCTATACAGGGTTGAGGTTGATTCTATAATAATATATATACTTTGAGTTGTGATCGAGTCTGATACATGTACACGGGTCGCGATACGTATTAATTAATTCGAATATTATATATTAAAGTATCTATGAATTATTGGACTGTTAACTGTGGACTATCGACTGTGGACTAATAATATTGGACAATTAAAATGAATTAAAATATTGATTATAACATATGAAACTAAACATTTCTTCAAGTTTGCCCTTGATTTCATCTTAAACCTCATTTGTATCTTAACGATTACAATTTGCGTTCAAACCTTTCATGATTCTTGAAAACACCTCAATCGAGAGAATGAACCAATCGCGCTTCATCTACGGAAGAAGAGATTGATGCATATAGTTATGCACCTGAAAACACTCGGAACCTGTGTAAACTTTTAACACGTGTCTGTTCTAGCTCATTTGGCATTGTTATTACCGAAAATAACATTTCAACTCTTTTTCAAATTAGCCAATTTTGTCATAGCTTCAGCAAATCAACTTCGACTTCCATTCGAATTAGCCTTATTATAACCTCGATATATAAGTTTGCCTGTTGTCATCGTTACCGGGGAACCGTTTATATCCCACCACATTAGCAGTAAACTTACCAGCAACTTCATTACTCACTGGCTTAAGTCTCTTTGAAAAACCATTATATTCATCGAAACCCTATCATATACTCATCTGTATCTTGTAACGAGAATTGCCATACCAATTACCAGGAATCAGCAATCAGTATTTTGAAATCTCGCAGCATGTCTACATCAACAGTTATATGTATACATATAATCTTTATCTCTTAGAATTATGACCTTTCATTCTGAAATTCTGAAAAGCACCCAGTCTACAAATCAATACTTCAAATTCTAAAAAAAAAAAGCTGAATACAGCAGCAAAAACTGTACACAACTTTAACGGTCAGAAGTTTGATGATAAAGAATAGTATGTTGGCAAAGCTCAGAAGAGTTGAAACTGGAAAACCGGATTGAGCAAACCATGAAGGAGACTATGGATAAATCACAAAGACTAAACCTGCCTTCAAAGAATCCAAATGATTCAGTATCTGCTGAAGTCATTAATGAATGCCTTACTCCAGAAATCTACACTTTTACGAACAAATCTTCATCATCATCCATCGATATTAGAAATCCGAAGATATCATCGTATCTGTTATTATAAATATCCTCGATATTTCTGAAGATATTTTCATAACTAATCTTATCTGAAATCATTTATCTCTTTGCGCTATCAGTGTTACATCATATAAGAAACTATTAGTTTCTATATTCTGTAAACTTTCGAGTTTAAACAATGAATGTTTTTAAAGTAGTGTTAGGAACTGATGCATGAGTTAGTATAATATAATGACACTTGATCTGTGACGACCCGGGAATTTCTGACCAAATTTAAACTTTAATCTTTATATGATTCCGACACGATAAGCAAAGTCTATTAAACCGAGTCTCAAAATGTTGGAACTATTTTTCATGAATACATTTGACCTTTGACTATTCTCGACGATTCACGAACAACTATTTATTAATATATATATATATATATATATATATATATATATATATATATATATATATATATATATATATATATATATATATATATATATATATATATATATATATAAACTTGATATACTATTTGAAATAATATATGATTAATTGTTGAAAATAAATATGTACATATATATAAATGAAAATATATGTAATAATATGAAATTATAAAATATAATTTAAACATTAGAATTAAAAATAAGGTACAAAATAATTATGTGTAATCTAAAATGGGTTTATATATAAATATATATAAATCTATACATAATTATTATTACATATTTATTGAAATATACATATATATAAGAGATATAAATATTATGAGATTGAAACTTTTAATATATACTTCTATTATGAAATAATATAATATAGTAAATAGATATATAATGATTATATATATAACCTTATTAATGTATTCATATTCACATGATGTAACTAATATGAAAACACAGTTACCTAATATTATATATAGAATGTGTAAATATTAAATATTCCGTATATGTTATTATGATACTATATATGATCTCTATTAAATACATATATAGAATATATAAATATTAACTGTTCAGTAAAATGTCATCATGTAACATAATATTACATAAATGGTATTATATTAAATTACAAGTTTAAATATAATTAATATATTAAAATTATTACTACTTTCATTATTATTATTAATATCAGATTTGATATATATAATATGCTATACTATTATTATTATTAGTATTATTGATAAAATTATCATATTATTATTTTTATTATCATCAATATTAAGATTTCTAAAAATTCTCATTTTATTACTATTAATATTATTATTATTATTATTAATTATTATAAACATTATTAAAATTAATATTAATATATTATTTAATTATCTATATTAATGGGATATGATCTATTAAATAGAAAAATTAGTACGATTGTTATACATCACAATCAACTTATATTTTCTTGTCTCTAAAATTGATACAAAATCAAATATAACCACTGATATAAACAAATCCAGTATCTATCGTACTTTATATCTTTTTATTTATATATTTTTTTTTGTTTTTGTCTAATTGATTTTATCGACCAATTTGTTCACTATTATACAAATTCAATCGAATCTTGATACAACACTCAATTAACCACTTAATATATAAACATCCTTGCTGCTGTAATTCAAATTAAAGCAGATTTAAAAAAAATATACACACATTACAGTTCGTCCCCTGTTCGTTTGGAATTTTTTTTTACAACTCAATTTTAATTTAAATTTTCAAATTGTAAAAATGTAGAGTTGTTTGAAATCTTCAACTCAATCTATCTACAAAGATTGAAATCCCAATTTTTCTTATCGAAGTCTAATTATCGAGTCAAAGTTTAGTTCCAAAAAGTCAAACTTTGTGTTCATCATGAAATTCGTAAACATGTTGAAGTTTTTGGATCAATTGAAGGTTTATAAAGTTTCTATAAGTTACTAGCTACCTAATCATGTTGAAATCGTGACTTAAAACCGTCTAAAAATCAAAATCAGGTTCGGAGTTCATACATACTATTTACGACTGTGATTCTTAAAAAAATTTCTTTTTCTATTATAATGGAATTAATCATCCATTGTAATTCATTTTATAAACCTTAAATCAAACAATTAGACTAGCTTTTATGGTCTTCGAATTACTTCTGGACGTTTTGAAAATTTCCCTTTTGAAGAAGATGAATCGAACGAATTAAGAAACTGGGTATATTGTTTCTGGGTCGTATTTAATCAGAAATGAAAGGATTGGAAGGATGGTCAAGGGTGTTGTGTGTTATCGTGAGGTCGTGGGTTCGAGCCCGGTTTGGAACGTTTTATTTTTAGAAGAACCTTTGAGGTAGTTATTAATTTTTAAAAATTATTATTATTACTATTATTATTATTATTGTTAATATTAATTTTATCATTGTTGTTATTGATATTATAATTTATATTTGCTTGGATTATCATTATTTGTTAGTATTATTAATATGCATAATGAAACTTAGGGTTATTTTTATGATTAGCATTATTAATTAATGTTATTATTACAAGAATTATAACTATATTTATGAATGTCATTAGTAATGTATGTATTATTATTATTAATATGTTTAGAATTACTATTATTATCATTAATATGAAAACAATAAAATTTATTATTATTTTCTTTAGTTAGTATCATTTTATAATTATAGTATTATTATTATCATTATTAATAATATCATTACTATTATTAGTATTATCATTATTAATAAAGTTATTTTTATTAGTAACTCATTAATGTTAAAAAATATCATTTTTAATAAATAAATAATTTTGTATATAAAATGTTTTTAGTACATATACTATAACTATATTAATATTTTATATAACTATATACATTAACATTATCTAGATAAATAATTACAGGTAACAAACTATTGATTTTCAAACATAATAATAATAATAATGTATATATACATACATGTATATATATGGATATATATATTAATATAACTAAATGAATAGATATTGATCATTTTAAAATATATATATATATATATATACAAAATAAATATATATATAACGTATAATTTAAGATATAATATGAGTATATGTTTTTAAATGGAACTTAAAATAAATCCTATATAACTACAAATATACATATAAATAATATATAGTAATAAATAAAATTAGGTGATTTCCATTATATGTTTTAATATATATATATATATATATATATATATATATATATATATATATATATATATATATATATATATATATATACAAATGATATAGGTTCGTGAATCCAAGGCCAACCCTGCATTATTCAGTTGTTCAATATACTCATATGTATTTTTACTACAAAATACACTATGGTGAGTTTCATTTGCCTTTTTATCCTTTATATTTTTGGGCTGCGAATACATGCGAAATTTTTTATAAATGTTTTACGAAATAGACACAAGTAATCGAAACTACATTATATGGTTGAATGATCGAAGCTGAATATGCCCCTTTTTACTTGGTAACCTAAGAATTAGTAAACCAGTCTACTAATTGACGCGAATCCTAAAGTTAGATCTATTGGGCCTAACGAACCCCATCCGTTGGAGTGGATGCTTTAGTACTTCGATGTTGTTTTATCATGTCCGAAGGATTTCCCGGAATGATAGGGGATATTCTTATATGCATCTTGTTAATGTCGATTACCAGGTGTTCAATCCATATGAATGATTTTTATCTCTATGCATGGGAGTATATTTATGAGAACTGAAAATGAAATTATTGTGTTCTATTAAAATGATGATCGATTATGATAAACTAATGAACTCACCAACCTTTTGGTTGACACTTGAAAGCATGTTTATTCTCAGGTATGAAAGAAATCTTCCACTGTGCATTTGCTCATATTAGAGATATTACTTGGAGTCATTCATGACATATTTCAAAAGACGTTGCATTCGAGTCATCGAGTTCATCAAGATTATTATTAAGTCAATTATAGTTGGAGGTATTATGAAATAGTATGATTGCCGTCAACTTTCGATGTAAAGAAAGTTTGTCTTTTAAAAATGAATGCAATGTTTGTAAAATGTATCATATAGAGGTCAATTACCTCGCGATGTAATCAACTATTGTGAATCGTTTATATTGTATATGAACGGGGAATTTCAGTTGGTATCAGAGCGATGGTCTTAGCGAACTAGGTCTTGCATTAGTGTGTCTAGCTGATAGTTGTTTAGATGCATTAATGAGTCTGGACTTCGACCGTGTCTGCATGTCAAAAGTTTTGCTTATCATTTAGTGTCAAAAAATTATTTGCTTATCATCCTTAAAGTCTAGACACGTCTTACTGCCTCTATTGCATAGATAGTGTATAGATAAATTCATATCTTAGCGTATCTGTTATTGTTACCTTTACCTGACAGCTTCCGTAGATTCCTCCGTAACTTATGGGATTTTAGTATTATATATGCATATGTAAATTATGTATTGCATGGTACTAATCTACATCCTATAATCTATTTCTTATCGAAAATACTTGATCTGATCGTACGAGATGAATCCCTCAACCAGTTCGAGTCCCTCAGATTTCGATAGCTATTCCGATAGTTATTCCGACAGCTATTCAGATATGGATTTCCACTCGAGCTCCGAAAGCAGTGTAACCGGAATGAATCAACCAATTAGCCATCATCTATTCTGGATGAATTAGAGATGGGTTCGTAGTCGACTTAATCAATGGAGATGCAAAGAAGGCGATCCTTTCCACCAACCAAATTACCCTCTTGACAATGAACCTGAAGCACTTACCGGCGAACCTGTTCGAGAAACCATTTTCTCTCTCATTTCCAGAGTATCTCGTCACAATTATATTCTATCCACAATTCTAAACCTTATTCATCCACTCTTTCCGACCGACAATCATCCCGAAGTAATACAAGAAGTCAGCGAACTTCGTGCTCGAGTAATAGCTTTGGAGAATATGGTGCAAACTTACCAGCTTTATCAACATCACCGACATCAACATGACCACCAGAAATAGCACTGTCACCATCAACAATATCAACAGTACCATCACCACCACCAATATCAACATACGCATCACACGTCTCGACATCACAATTTACACCTCGAACATCAACATCATACGTACCATAGATACCAAGGAGTACCAACAACAATGAACGATGAAGTATTGATCCATAATTTCATTGAAGAAATATTCTGTGAAGAAGAAAGATTCTGTGAAGAATATGTGGTTTCCAGAAGTTTTAAAGATTACTTATTCTAGCTCAAACCGAAAAGCAAATGAGATTAATATCATATTAACTCATTAAATCCATGATTGCATCTGAAGAAAATATATATGCAAGTATATTTTCATAAAGATGGTAATTAAAAATTCTTTTTTACAAACTGTTAATGGTGAAAATATTTTAACGGGTAGGTAATACCCGAGGAATATTTAGATTTCACATTAATAAGTTACATTGTACATTCTTTCAATCTGATTCAACAATCATTTACTATCCTACTTACATTTACAGATATACGTATTCGTTCACCGCAGAATAACCATTTTCATTCAATTTCATATTTGGATTTTGACCTATTAGAATCCAACAAGTGGCATAATGAAGAAAACATTGGACAAAATAAAATTTGTTAGAAACAAACAAATTAATTATGAGAAAAATTTTGTTAAGAATCCACGCTAACAAAATCCTAGCTAACTGTTCCTAGCTAACCGTTACTTCCTTATTACATTTAATTATCGCAATTTTAATTCTCGCAATTTTATTTATCATCATTTAATTTCTGTTATTTATTTTACGCACTTTATTTATCGTCATTTAAATACTGTTATTTACGCATTTAAATATCGGGACACGTATACAAGGTTTTGACATATCATATCGATGCATATATATATATATATATATATATATATATATATATATATATATATATATATATATATTTATATATATATATATATATATATATATATATATATATATATTATTTGGAATAACCATAGACACTCTATATGCAGTAATGCTGGAGTTAGCTATACAGGGTTGAGGTTGATTCTACAATAATATATATACTTTGAGTTGTGATCGAGTCTGAGACGTATACGGGTCACGATACGTATTAATTAATTCAAATATTATATATTAAACTATATATGAATTATTGGACTATTAACTGTGGACTATCGACTGTGGACTAATAACGTTGGACAATTAAAATGAATTAAAATGTTGATTATAACATATGAAACTAAACATTTCTTCAAGTTTTCCACTTTATTTCATCTTAAACCTCAATTGTATCTTGACAATTACAATCTGCGTTCAAACCTTTCATGATTCTTGAAAACACCTCAATCGAGAGGATGAACCAACCGCACTTCATCTATGGAAGGAAAGATTGATGCATATAGTTATGCACCTGAAAAACTCTCAGAAACTGAGTAAACGTTTAACACGTAGCTGTGCTAATTCCTTTAGTGTTATTATTACCCAAAATAACTTTGCAGTTCTTCTTCAAAATAGCCAATTTTGTCACAGCTCCAGCAAGACAACTTCAACTTTGTATTCAAAATAACCTTATTATAACCTTGATATATATGCGTACTCATTTATTGTTACCAGAGAACCTTTTATATTCCAACATACTACCATCAGCGTTTAATCATCTAAAAATACAATTCTCCTGAAAACACCTCGGATTGATAACCGACGATTCAGATATGGCTGCATTAAATGCAGACGAAACAGTAAAATTGTAGATGGCCTAAATGGCCAAGAGTTTGATGATAAAGTATGGAGTGTTGGGAACGCTCGATAGAAAATTTAGTACTGAAAAACAGATTCAGCTAATCATGAAGGAGACTAAGGACAAATACAAGGACCAAATTCTATATTCAAAGAATCCAGGTCACGCTGGATCCAATGAAGTCTTCAACGAATATCTTGCTCCGTATTCATGTTAAAATTTTGCGGAAAAATTTTCTTCATCAACCTTCGAACTTAGAAATTGCAAAATATCATTATAAATATCTTTGATATTTCTGAGGATATTTTCATAAATATTCTTGTCCAAAATTATCTACCTCTTCGTGTTTTCTGTATTTCATTATCATGGAAACTTCTGTAAAATCTAACTATAAATTAGGAATGAAATTCTAGAGAAGTGTAGGGAATTGAAGCATGAGTTAGTCTAATATAATGGCGCTTGGCCAACGTGATTATATTACAGTAAGTCATGCTTAGTTTCTAATGAGACGTGATGATTCACAGATCATACCATCATCATGTGCCATGTTACATAACTCTTTCATTCTAACTTAACCTCCGAACATATCAAGAAAAAATATATTCTTGATAGTTCTATTCTCTGTAATTCTGGTAATTTACCAAATCAAATCGTGCTATTACGTTCCTTCTTGCTTAGAACGTTATAATCATTCGAAACTCGATATCTACGAAATTCTGGACCATTATTTGCTTGACTTAAAGTCGGGAAGAGAAAACGTGAGCATGGAGCTCCAAAATATAAGAGAAAATATAGAGCCCAACAACAACAACACCGAAATCACAAACCGTTTATATCAATGTGTATAGCAACATAAATACACGGAAGAATGAAAAAAAACATTATAACCCCAAGGTAATCGTGGAAGTAAACAGATTCCTCCGGTGGTAGATGGAAAAGGAGGAAGATAGAAGCGATTGTCAGAAGAAGGACAAGGATCAGTACTGAGTTAAGCATTTTTTATAATCTTTAGAAGTATGAACTAGGAAAGAAAGTATATGAATGGTGAAAATAATGGAATGGAAAAAGTTTAATTTATAATGGAAATATCAGACAGAGTAATCGAAGCAGATCATCGTATTCAATTATAGAGATCTTAATTTTCTTATTCACCGAAGAATCAAATCTTTCAGATTACGAAGATTTTCTTTAAACCCCTTGAATTCTGGAAAAATCAACCATGACTACGTCACTGGTTAAGACAAACTTGCATTTACTCCTTTCAATCTTTTGTGATAGTTTCACTCATACGCTTCGATTAATCGAATCGTTTTATCCAAATTATTCAATGGTGATAAAACTCTATTTATCAACTCATATTCGTCATGAAAACATTTTTATTGTTAGCCATGACCATCCCAATCAAATTTCAGGACGAAATTTCTTTAACGGGTAGGTACTGTGACGACACGGGAATTTCCGACCAAATTTAAACTTTAATCTTTATATGATTCTGAGACGATAAGCAAAGTCTATTAAACCGAGTCTCAAAATGTTGGAACTATTTTTCATGAATGCATTTGACCATTGACTATTCCCGACGATTCACGAACAACTATTTATTAATAGATATATATATATATATATATATATATATATATATATATATATAAATATTTCAACTTGATATACTATTTGAAATAATATATAATTAATTGTTGAAAATAAATATGTACATATATATAAATGAAAATATATGCAATAATATGAAATTATAAAATATAATTTAAATATTAGAAGTAAAAATAAGGTACAAAATAATTATGTGTAATCTAAAATGGGTTTATATATAAATATATATAAATCTATACATAATTATAATTACATATATATTGAAATATACATATATATAAGAGATATAAATATTATGAGATTGAAACTTTTAATATATATTTCTATTATGAAATAATATAATATAGTAAATAGATATATAATGATTATATATATATCCTTATTAATGTATTCATATTCACATGATGTAACTAATATGCAAACAGAGTTACCTAATATTATATATAGAATGTGTAAATATTAAATATTCAGTATATGTTATTATGACACTATATATGATCTCTATTAAATACATATATAGAATATGTAAATATTAACTGTTCAGTAAAATGTCATCATATAACATAATATTACATAAATGGTATTATATTAAATTACAAGTTTAAATATAATTAATATATTAACATTATTACTACTTTCATTATTATTATAATATCAGATTTGATATATATAATATGCTATACTATTATTATTAGTATTATTGATAAAATTATCATATTATCAAATTATTATTTTTATTATCATCAATATTAAGATTTCTAAAAATTCTCATTTTTTTATTACTCTTAACATTATTATTATTATTATTATTAATTATTATAAACATTATTAGAATTAATATTAATATATTATTTAATTATCTATATTAATGGGATATGATCTATTAAATAGAAAAATTAGTACGATTGTTATACATCACAATCAACTTATATTTTCTTGTCTCTAAAATTGATACAAAATCGAATATAACCACTGATATAAACAAATCCAGTATCTATCGTACTCTATATCTTTTTATTTATATATATATATTTTTTTTGTCTGATTGATTTTATCGACCAATTTGTTCACTATTATACAAATTCAATCGAATCTTGATACAATATATAAACATCCTTGGTGCTGTAATTCAGATTAGAGCAGATATAAAAAAAAAATATACACACATTACAGTTCGTCCCCTGTTCGTTTGGTATTTTTTTTTTACAACTCAATTTTAATTTAAATTTTCAAATTGTAAAAATGTAGAGTTGTTTGAAATCTTCAACTCAATCTATCTGCAAAGATTGAAATCTCAATTTTTCTTATCGAAGTCTAATTATCGAGTCAAAGTTTAGTTCTAAAAAGTTAAACTTTGTGTTCATCATGAAATTCGTAAACATGTTGAAGTTTTTGGATCAATTGAAGGTTTATAAAGTTTCTATAAGTTACTAGCTACCTAATTCGTGTTGAAATCGTGACTTAAAACCGTCTAAAAATCAAAATCAGGTTCGGAGTTCATACATACTATCTGCGACTGTGATTCTTAAAAAATTTTATTTTTCTATTATAATGGAATTAATCATCCATTGTAATTCATTTTATAAACCTTAAATCAAACAATTAGACTAGCTTTTATGGTCTTCGAATTACTCCTGGACGTTTTGAAAATTTCCCTTTTGAAGAAGATGAATCGAACGAATTAAGAAACTGGGTATATTGTTTATGGGTCGTATTTAATCAGAAATGAAAGGATTAGAAGGATGGTCAAGGGTGTTGTGTGCTAGCGTGAGGTCGTGGGTTCGAGCCCGGTTTGGAACGTTTTATTTTTAAAAGAACCTTTGAGGTAGTTATTAATTTTTAAAAATTATTATTATTACTATTATTATTATTGTTAATATTAATTTTATCATTGTTGTTATTGATATTATAATTTATATTTGCTTGGATTATCATTATTTGTTAGTATTATTAATATGCATAATGAAACTTAGGGTTATTATTATGATTAGCATTATTAATTAATGTTATTATTACAAGAATTATAACTATATTTATGAATGTCATTAGTAATATATGTATTATTATTATTATTAATATGTTTAGAATTACTATTATTATCATTAATATGAAAACAATAAAATTTATTATTATTTTCTTTAGTTAGTATCATTTTATAATTATAGTATTATTATTATCATTATTAATAATATCATTACTATTATTAGTATTATCATTATTAATAAAGTTATTTTTATTAGTAACTCATTAATGTTAAAAAATATCATTTTTAATAAATAAATAATTTTGTATATAAAATGTATTTAGTACATATACTATAACTATATTAATATTTTATATAACTATATACATTAACATTATCTAGATAAATAATTACAGGTAACAAACTATTGATTTTCAAACATAATAATAATAATGTATATATACATACATGTATATATATGGATATATATATATTAATATAACTAAATGAATAGATATTGATCATTTTAAAATATATATATACACAAAATAAATATATATAACGTATAATTTAAGATATAATATGAGACATATTTAGATGATGTATAGTCAATTTAAAATGACCGAGCTTATTCCTATTTTTATTAAATAACCGTGATGTTATGATAATAGTATTAGGATGATATTCGAGGATCATAATGATAAAAATCGCGAGTTAAGATGATCACGAAGTCACGATGATGATATCGTGGATGATAATGATAATATCCTGATGTTATGATGATAGCAATCATGATGATGGTAACGAACTGTCCGGGTTGTTATTTGGGTTTTAAGAAGAAAAAAAAAAGAAATAGGAAACAAAATAATACGGGTTATATTTAAAATGGGTGAGTTTGATTCCAGAAAAATAGAAATGGTCAGATGGTTAGAGAGGGTGTCTGGCTAGCGAGAGGTCTTGGGTTCGAGCCTGGGATCGGGCATTTTTTTCTTGAAAAAGAAGAAGAAGGATACAGAAGTAAAGGTTAAAAACAATTCAAGTTGGGTGTTATTTCAGAGTTAAAACACATAACGTAATGGTTAAGAATGTTATCGGATTAGCGGGACATCACGGGTTCAAACCAGGACTTGGGCATTTTTTTAAGGGCTACTTCTTTGAGGTAGTTTACTTATTATTATTATTATTATTATTATTATTATTATTATTATTATTATTATTATTATTATTATTATTATTATTATTATTATTATTATTGTTGTTGTTGTTATTATTAATTATTATTGTTATTAGGTTATAACTAATATTAAAAATACAATTATTAGTATCATTCATACAATTAATATTATTATCATTATGGTTAGTATTAGTAATATTATTAATATTATTATTATTACAACTATATTATTATCATTATTATCATTAGTAATAAAATTATTATTTTATAGTTATTATTATTTTCATTTTCATTAAAATTATTATTATTTTCATCATTATTATTATTTTTATCAAGACTATTATTACTTTAGTATTATTTTAACAAACAAATGATATCTATATAAAAATATATTACAAGAAAACTAATAATACATACTAATATGTTTTAATATATTAACTAATATATTAGTATTCATATTGATATAACATAAATTATATATCATATATATATTATGACAAATTATAAGCAATAATGTAATTAAATATATATAAAGATATTAAACTTAACTCATTATAAAATATAAATAAATTTAGTTGATTAAATATGATATGTGTTAATATATATACTTGATATAGGTTCGTGAATCCGAGGCCAACCTTGTATTGTTCAGTTCCGTCGTATGCATATTTTTACTACAAAATATCGTATAGTGAGTTTCATTTGCTCCCTTTTTAAATGCTTTTGCAATATATATTTTTGGGACTGAGAATACATGCGCTGTTTTATAAATGTTTGACGAAATAGACACAAGTACTTAAAACTACATTCTATGGCTGGATTATTAAACCGAATATGCTCTTTTTTAGTCTGGTAATCTAAGAATTAGGGAACAGACACCCTAATTGACGCGAATCCTAAAGATAGATCTATTGGGCCCAACAAGCCCCATCCAAAGTACCGGATGCTTTAGTACTTAGAATTTACATTGTCCGAAGGGAGTCCCGGAATGATGGGGATATTCTATATGCATCTTGTTAAGGTCAGTTACCAGGTGTTCACCATATGAATGATTTTTGTCTCTATGCATGGGACGTATATTTATGAGAACTGGAAATGAAATTCTCGTGGTCTATTAAAATGATGAAAATGATCGATTATGATAAACTAATGAACTCACCAACCTTTTGGTTGACACTTTAAAGCATGTTTATTCTCAGGTATTAAAGAAATCTTCCGCTGTGCATTTGCTCATTTTAAAGATAATACTTGGAGTCTTTCATGGCATGTTTCGAAAAACGTTGCATTCGAGTCATTGAGTTCATCAAAGATTATTATTAAGTCAATTTATAGTTGGATAGTGGATATTATGAAATGGTATGCATGCCTGTCAATTTTCGATGTAAAGAAAGTTTGTCTTTTAAAAACGAATGCAATGTTTGTAAAATGTATCATATAGAGGTCAAATACCTCGCAATGTAATCAGCTATTGTGAATCATTTATAATGTATATGAATGGGTCCTTTTAGTTGGTATCAGAGCGGTTGTCTTAGCGAACCAGGTCTTGCATTAGTGTGTTTAACTGATAGTTGTTTAGATGCATTAGTGGGTCTGGACTTCGAGCGTGTCTGCATGTCAAAATTTTTGCTTATCATTTCGTGTCAAATATTACCTGCTTATCATCCTTAGGAAATTACCTGCTTATCATTCTTAGTCTAGACACATCTTACTGCATTGATTGCATGAATAGTGTATAGATAAAATTCATATCTTATCGTATCTGCTATGTAATTAGAATACCATCCAATAGCCGAAAATCATTTCCTATCGAAAAATCCTTTACTTAATCGTACGAAATGGAACTCGTCACTAGTTCAAGTTCTTCGGAACCCGACAGCTATTCCGACATGGATGTTCACCTAAGCTCCGGAAGCAGTATCACCAGAATGAATCAACCAATCAGCCATCCTCAATTCATCTGATGAGTTCGTAGTCTACTTAATCATTGGAGATGCGAAGAAGGCGATCCCTTCCACCAACCGAATTCACCTCTTGGTGAAGAACCTGAAGCACTTACCGGCGAGCCTATCCGAAACACCATTTTCAGCCTCATTTCTCGAGTAGCTCGACACGATTATATTCTATCCATAATTCTAAACCTTATTCATCCGCTCGTTCTGACCGACAATCATCCCGGAATAATAGAAGAAGTCAATGAACTTCACGCTCGAGTAATCAATTTAGAGAATATGGTGCAAAATTTACCAGTTTCAGCAACATCATCAGTACCAACAGAACCACCAACATCAACACCAGTACCACAAACAACCCAAGTTTCAACATCACATGCCCCAACATCTCATTCTATACCTCGAGTATAATCATCGTTCTACATGACGTTTTACATCATTTATCTTCGATCTACATGATGATTATGTAATCTCTAGTGTTTTAGAGATTATATATTCTTGTTCTAACGGTAAATCAAATGAGATTATTATTATATCAACTCATTAAATTCATGATTACATCTGAAGAAAATATATATGTATATATGTTTTCATAAAGATTGTAATTAAAAATTCTTTTGTACAAACGTTAATGGTGAAAATATTTTAACGAGTAGGTAATACCCGAGGAATATTTAGATTTCACTTTAATAAGTTACACTGTACATTCTTTGAATCTGATTCAACAGTCATTTACTATCCTACTTATATCCACCAATATACGTATCCGTTCATCACAGAATAACCATTTTCATTCAATTTCATATTTGGATTTTGACTTATCAGAATCCAACAAGTGGCATAATGAAAAAAATATTTGACAAAATAAAATTTGTTAGAAACAAACAAATTAACTATGAGAAATTCTGTTAAGAATCCACGCTAACAAAATCCTAGCTAACTGTTCATAGCTAACTGTTAATTCCTTATTACATTTATTTATCGCAATTTAATTATCGCAATTTATTTATCGCAATTTAAATTCTCGTAATTTTATTTATTGTCATTTAATTTCTGTTATTTATTTTACGCACTTTAAATATCGGGACACGTATACAAGGTTTTGACATATCATATCGACGCATCTATATATATGTGACGACCCGGAAATTTCCGACCAAATTTAAACTTTAATCTTTATATTATTCTGACACGATAAGCAAAGTTTGTTAAGTTAAATCTCAAGAATTTTAAACTGTGTTCATACATTCATTATAACCTCGACCAAATTCCGACGATTCACGAACCGTTATATATAAATAGATATGTATATGTATATATATATTATAACTTAAGAATATTAATAAAGTATTAAACGTATAATACTTTACACGAACGTATTTGTTTCAATATGATTTTCGACGAAATTAAAAAAATATATATATTAAATGATTGAATTATCAGAAACATTGAATTATGATTACAAGTCTCTGTTGAGAGGTCCACTATAATTTGAGAAAATCTATTCCTCTTAACGATATTCAGAATAATTTGTAAAGCTATTTATAAATAAAAACAAAAAGTGTCATTTACGAAAGTTAGACAAAAATTAGTGGAGAATTGGTTTCCATAATATTCTATTAATCTATTTTCAAACGTACAAAGACGTTTTCAGTTTAAAAAGAACTTTATTATTAAAATGTATATAACTTTTATAAATATCTAGAATCACTTTTGACAACTAATTACTTAACCAGTATAATAAATATAACGATATTTATATTTTATTTTATTAAATATATATAACGATTTAAATTAATATTATATATATTTATACGCGTATTATACATACATAGTTTTTATACTTTTACTATACTTTAACTTTACCTTTACTTTACTTTTACTTTACTTTAACTTTAATAATTCACTTTAATAATTCACACTTTAATAATTCACTTTAATAATTCACACTTTAATAATTCACTTTAATAATTCATACTTTAATAATTCACTTTAATAATTCATACTTTAATAATTCACTTTAATAATTCATACTTTAATAATTCACTTTAATAATTCATACTTTAATAATTCACTTTAATAATTCAAAAATCTATTATAAATAGAATTCAATAGGTTTCATTATTTCATAGAAACTTGAAAATATATTTCTCTAAACTCTCTCAATCGATTTATATATATATATATATATATATATATATATATATATATATATATATATATACATATATATATATATATATATATATATATATATATATATATATATATATATATATATATATATTTGCTCTGTATTATTTCAAGATATTATTAGTATACATAAAATATTACGACGGAGTACTGTCCGAGTGATTTCAAAATAGTTTTTTTTGAATGAGTCGAAGCTAAGGAAATTATGGGTTATAGCTATGGAGGTGATGGGTATGGTTCATGGGTATGCTCGTGAGGTCAATCTAGTGTTTATCATCTCCATTGCGTCTACGTACTTTCCTGCAATATTGAATCTCAATATTGATACGTTCGTGAATCCGAGGTCAACCTTGCACTTGTTAAATGACGTTATATGTATTTTTACTACGAAATACAGTATTGTGAGTTTCATTTGCTCCCTTTTTAATTGCTTTTGCAATATATATTTTTAGGCTGAGAATATATGCGCTGTTTTATAAATGTTTTACGAAATAGGCACAAGTACTAAAACTAATTCTACGTGGGTTTAAACCAGAAATATACCCTTAGCTTGGTAACATTAAACTATTTGTCTATGTACGGTAGGCGTGAATCCTAAAGATAGATCTATTGGGCCTGACAAACCCCATCCTGACTATGGGATGCTTTAGTACTTCGAGGTTATTTTAAACACACCTGATCTGGTGTACTTCAGAGGGTAAAACATGAACGTTAAGGCTTGTTACCGGGTGCCTACAACTTATAGAATACTTTTATACACTTGCGAGTGTACATATATTTATAAACGGAAATCTTGTGGTCTATTAATATATTGAAATGATTGTTATGATAAACCTATGAACTCACCAACCTTTTAGTTGACACTTTAAAGCATGTTTATTCTCAGGTATTAAAGAAATCTTCCGCTGTGCATTAGCTCATTTTAAGGATATTACTTGGAGTCATTCATGGCATATTTTGAAAGACGTTGCATTCGAGTCATTGAGTTCATCAAGATTATTATTAAGCCAATTATAGTTGGATGTATTATTAAATGGTGTGCATGCCGTCAACTTTCGTTGTAAAGAAAGTTTGTCTTTTAAAAACGAATGCAATGTTTGTAAAATGTATCATATAGAGGTCAAATAACTCGCGATGTAATCAACTATTGCGAATCGTTTATAATGTATATGAACGGGTCCTTACAGTTGGTATCAGAGCGATGGTCTTAGCGAACCAGGTCTGCATTAGTGTGTCTAACTGATAGTCGTTAGGATGCATTAGTGAGTCTGGACTTCGACCGTGTCTGCATGTCAAAAGTTTTGCTCATCATTTTTGTCGAAAATTACTTGCTTATCATTCTTAGTCTAGACACATCTTATTGCATTGATTGCATGAATAGTGTATAGACAAAATTCATATCTTAGTGTATCTGCTAATTCATATCTTAGCGTATCTGTTACTGTAAACTTTGCCTGACATATTCCGTAAATTCCTCCGTAATCTACGAAACCTTTTGCTCTATATAATTAGAATACCACCCGATAGCCGGAAAATCATTTCATATCGAAAAATTCTTTATTCAATCGTACGAAATGGAATTCGTCATTAGTTCAAGTCCCTCGGATTCCGAAATGGAATCCCACTCAAGTTCCGAAAGCAGTGTGACCGGAATGGATCAACCAATTAGTCATCATCTATTCTGGATGAATTGGGAATGGATTCGTAGCCTCCTTAATCATTATAGACAAGAAGAAGGTGATCCCTTCCATCCACCACATTGCCCTCTTGGCGAAGAACCTGAAGCACTTACCGGCGAACCTATCCGAAACACCATTTTCTCTCTTATTTCTAGAGTATCTCGTCACGATTACATACGACACCAAATTCTAGATTTTATTTATCCGATCATCCGAACCGATAATCACCCCGGTGTAATAGAAGAAGTTAACGAGCTTCGCACTCGGGTAGTGGCTTTAGAGAATATAGTGCAAAGGTTACAAACACCAGCAGCAGCACCAGCAGCATAAACAGTACCACCATCAGCAACACCAACAGTACCATCACCACCACCAACAACAACATCCACATCCCACACTACAACATCACAATCTGTATCTCAAACATCAACGTCATACGCCCTGTAAATATCCAGGAATATCAACAACAACAAACGATGAAGTATTAATTCATAAACTTCATTGAAGAGATATCTCTGCGGCGGTTATGTAATCTCCAAAATCTTAGAGATTATTTAATTCTGACCGTAAATCAGATGAGTGAACGGAGATGGTAGAGTAGAAACTTTTATCGAAAATGGTGTACGATTTACAAGCTAGAATTGTTTTACCAACAGCATCAACAGGACCGTAGCATCATCAACACAGTCAGTGCCGTCAGTATCGTCAGAATCAACAGCACCTGTAACATCACAAACTCTGTCAGTTCAAGAATCATTGTGGACATCATTACGAATCAACAACAAATATATTGTATCAACGAGTTATGAAGTATTAACTCATTTTCAATCAAAAGATTTATATGTATATTTTATATGTATAAATTTTTAAACCATAATAAATCTTCCTGTACTAAGCTATTATGTGTGAATCTTAACTACTCAGTTAATTCATATTACAAATATGCAATGATGTACGTCCTTCGTCCGCAACTTAACCATCGTTAATTACAATCTCTGTCTCAATTCAATAAAAATCCAATTCATAATAAATCAAGTGTATTATTCGAATATATGTTTGATTTTACACTTTCATCATCGATGTACTCGAAACTTTTCAAATAACATCATTCGTACCTTGCGAAGTTCACAAGAATTTCATGAAAATCAACAAATAACAAAGTAATGATTCATAGTTTCAATATTATTGAAGAAATACTTATGCAATTTATAATGTTTTAGGGATTACTCAATTCTAGTTCCAACCATAAAACAAATGAGTTTAATTTAATATTAACTCATTAAATCTATATTACAGCTAAAGAAAATATACACATATATTTTCATAAAGACTGTAATAAACTTCTTTTGTACAAAATATTAATTGTGAAAATTTTTTTAACGGGTAGGTAATACCCGAGAGATATATAAATTCACAATTAATATATTACATTTTTCGAAACTGATTCAGCAATCATCAACTATACTCCCTACTTTCACAACAATATCCATTCTTTCATATAAATCAAAACAATCATACTCATTCAAATTCAATTACATATTCTGATTTTGAAATCGCATAATTCAATTCAAAATATAACCAGTATCATCACTCTTAGATTCCTATATCTTTCAAAGCTATACTTTGACTTCAAAACTGTGTTAGAACATCATATGTATTAACGATTACAATATGTGCTCAAACCTTTCGAAATTCCTGAAGACACTTCAACTAAGGAACAATCGAGATGATGATCCAACCACATGTTACCCATAGTTATACACCTGGAAAAAAAACCCAAGTCATAGTTCGACACGTATCCGTGTTAGACCCTTTGGCATTTACTAGCTAAAATAACTTTTCAATTCCGTTTCAAAATAGACAGTTTTGTCACAGCTCCAACAAGTCAACTTCGACTTCTCAATCAAAACAGTCTTATTATAACCTCGATAGATACGTTGCCCTTTCGCCAACATTACCGGGGAATCGTTTATATTCACCACATTAGCAATAAACTTACCAACAACTTCACTGATCTTTGACTTTCCAAAAAAAAAATCATTATAATTATCGAAACCCTATCATATACTCATTCGTACCTTATAACAAGAATTGCCATACCAATTATTGAGAATCAGCAATCAGTATTTTGAAACCTTGCAACATGTCTACATTAACAATTACATATACACACAACGTCTACCTCCAAGACTTACATTCTTTGAATGAGAAATTTCTGAAAAATACCCTAAACTGCGAACCAGTTCTCGAAATTTTGAAAAATGCTGATGAAGCAGCAAAAACTGTAAACGACCTTAACAGTAAAAAGTTGGATGATAAAGGATAGTATATTGGCAAAGCTCAGAAAAAGAGAAGCTTTGGAACTGGAAAACGGATTGAGCAAAGTATGAAGGAGGCTGTGGACAAATCACAAAGGCTGAACCTGCTTTTAAAGAATCCAAATGATTCAGTACTTGCTGAAGTCATTAACGAATACCTTGCTCCTGACTCTAAACCCCTGCGGACAATATCCTTCATCATCCTCTGATATTAGACATTCTAAGATATCATCGTATCTTTCATTATAAATATCATCCATACTTCTGAAGATATTTTTATAATTATTCTTATCTGAAATCATTTACCTCTTCGCGCTATCTGTATTATATCATAAAAGAAACTATTTTAGTTTCTAAATTCTGAAACATTCGAGTTTAAAATAGGAATATTCTTGAAGAAGTGTTGGGAGCTGAAGCATGAGTTAGTATAATATAATGACACTTGATCAACGTGATTATATTACAGTAATTCATGTTGAGTTTCTAAATGGAACATGATGATTCACAGATCATAACGTCATCATGTGCTATGTTACACGACTCTTGTATTCTCTTTGATCTCTAAATATCAAGAAAATATTTCTTGATGATTCGGCCTTTTTCGAGATATTCTGGTAATTTGACAAGTCAAGATCGTGCCATTACAATTTCCTTCCTAGAACATTAACAATGTTCATTCTGAAATTTATATCTGCGAATTCTGGACCATTACAAGCGGTGCTAAATCGCAAGAAGAAGAAACGAAAGGACAAAGCTCCGAACTAGAAATGGGAGTATAAATCATAGCAAATAGAAGAGAGCATTAACTGTGGATGACAATGATTATAGAAGAAGCAAGGACTTTGAAATATAAGGGAAGATATAAAACCCAACAACAACCCAGAAATCACAAACCGTATATATCAATGCATATAGCAATATAAAGACACGGGAGAACTAAAAACACTATAAAACCAAGAGTATAGTATAAGTAAATAGATTCTTCCGAAGGCAGATGAAAAAGAAGAGCGACAGATATGAAAGTGAGGAGTATATCAAGAATCAGCACTGGATGAAGCATATTGACAAATACTTTAAAATATGAGTTGAGAAGGTGTGAGTTGTAAGAAAACAAATGAGGTGGATTTATAGTGAAATATCCGACAGAGAAATCAAAATGGATTATCGCATTAATTCGAAGAGGATCATAATTTCCTTAATCGCCGAATAATCAAATCCAATATAGATTACAAAGATATTTTTTTCGGAGATCAATCGTGATGACGTCAAAAGATACGACGAATCACTATTATCTTATTTCATTCATTTACGATAACTTCACTCAACGCTTCGAGTAATCGAATTATTTTATCCATTCTTCTTGAACATGATAAAACTCTATAATCGTTATAATAACATTCTCATTGTTAGTCATGACGACCTCTATCAAATTTCGGGGACGAAATTTCTTTACGGGGTAGATACTGTGATGACCCGGAAATTTCCGACCAAATTTAAACTTTAATCTTTATATTATTCTGACACGATAAGCAAAGTTTGTTAAGTTAAATCTCAAGAATTTTAAACTGTGTTCATACATTCATTATAACCTCGACCAAATTCCGACGATTCACGAACCGTTATATATAAATAGATATGTATATGTATATATATATTATAACTTAATAATATTAATAAAGTATTAAACGTATAATACTTTACACGAACGTATTTGTTTCAATATGATTTTCGATGAAATTAAAAAAAAAATATATTAAATGATTGAATTATCAGAAACATTGAATTATGATTACAAGTCTCTGTTGAGAGGTCCACTATGATTTGAGAAAATCTATTCCTCTTAACGATATTCAGAATAATTTGTAAAGCTATTTATAAATAAAAACAAAAAGTGTCATTTACGAAAGTTAGACAAAAGTTAGTGGAGAATTGGTTTCCATAATATTCTATTAATCTATTTTCAAACGTACAAAGACGTTTTCAGTTTAAAAAGAACTTTATTATTAAAACGTATATAACTTTTATAAATATCTAGAATCACTTTTGACAACTCATTACTTAACCAGTATAATAAATATAACGATATTTATATTTTATTTCATTAAATATATATAACGATTTAAATTAATATTATATATATTTATACGCGTATTATACATACATAGTTTTTATACTTTTACTATACTTTAACTTTACCTTTACTTTACTTTTACTTTACTTTAACTTTAATAATTCACTTTAATAATTCATACTTTAATAATTCACTTTAATAATTCACTTTAATAATTCATACTTTAATAATTCACTTTGATAATTCATACTTTAATAATTCACTTTAATAATTCATACTTTAATAATTCACTTTAATAATTCATAATTTAATAATTCACTTTAATAATTCATACTTTAATAATTCACTTTAATAATTCATACTTTAATAATTCACTTTAATAATTCAAAAATCTATTATAAATAGAATTCAATAGGTTTCATTATTTCATAGAAACTTGAAAATATATTTCTCTAAACTCTCTCAATCGATTTATATATATATATATATATATATATATATATATATATATATATATATATATATATATATATATATATATATATATATTGCTCTGTATTATTTCAAGATATTATTAGTATACATAAAATATTACGACGGAGTACTGTCCGAGTGATTTCAAAATAGTTTTTTTTGAATGAGTCGAAGCTAAGGAAATTATGGGTTATAGCTATGGAGGTGATGGGTATGGTTCATGGGTATGCTCGTGAGGTCAATCTAGTGTTTATCATCTCCATTGCGTCTACGTACTTTCCTGCAATATTGAATCTCAATATTGATACGTTCGTGAATCCGAGGTCAACCTTGCACTTGTTAAATGACGTTATATGTATTTTTACTACGAAATACAGTATTGTGAGTTTCATTTGCTCCCTTTTTAATTGCTTTTGCAATATATATTTTTGGACTGAGAATACATGCGCTGTTTTATAAATGTTTTACGAAATAGGCACAAGTACTAAAACTAATTCTACGTGGGTTTAAACCAGAAATATACCCTTAGCTTGGTAACATTAAACTACTTGTCTATGTACGGTAGGCGCGAATCCTAAAGATATATCTATTGGGCCTGACAAACCTCATCCTGACTATGGGATGCTTTAGTACTTCAAGGTTATTTTAAACACACCTGATCTGGTGTACTTCAGAGTGTAAAACATGAACGTTAAGGCTTGTTACCGGGTGCCTACAACTTATAGAATACTTTTATACACTTGCGAGTGTACATATATTTATAAACGGAAATCTTGTGGTCTATTAATATATTGAAATAATTGTTATGATAAACCTATGAACTCACCAACCTTTTAGTTGACACTTTAAAGCATGTTTATTCTCAGGTATTAAAGAAATCTTCCGCTGTACATTAGCTCATTTTAAGGATATTATTACTTGGAGTCATTCATGGCATATTTTGAAAGACGTTGCATTCGAGTCATTGAGTTCATCAAGATTATTATTAAGCCAATTATAGTTGGATGTATTATTAAATGGTGTGCATGTCGTCAACTTTCGTTGTAAAGAAAGTTTGTCTTTTAAAAACGAATGCAATGTTTGTAAAATGTATCATATAGAGGTCAAATACCTTGCGATGTAATCAACTATTGTGAATCGTTTATAATGTATATGAACGGGTCCTTACAGTTGGTATCAGAGCGATGGTCTTAGCGAACCAGGTCTGCATTAGTGTGTCTAACTGATAGTCGTTAGGATGCATTTGTGAGTCTAGACTTCGACCGTGTCTGCATGTCAAAAGTTTTGCTCATCATTTTTGTCGGAAATTACCTGCTTATCATTCTTAGTCTAGACACATCTTATTGCATTGATTGCATGAATAGTGTATAGACAAAATTCATATCTTAGTGTATCTGCTAATTCATATCTTAGCGTATCTGTTACTGTAAACTTTACCTGACATATTCCGTAAATTCCTCCGTAATCTACGAAACCTTTTGCTCTATATAATTAGAATACCACCCGATAGCCGAAAAATCATTTCATATCGAAAAATTCTTTATTCAATCGTATGAAATGGAATTCATCATTAGTTCAAGTCCCTCGGATTCCGAAATGGAATCCCACTCAAGTTCCGAAAGCAGTGTGACCGGAATGGATCAACCAATTAGTCATCATCTATTCTGGATGAATTGGGAATGGGTTCGTAGCCTCCTTAATCATTGGAGACAAGAAGAAGGTGATCCCTTCCATCCACCACATTGCCCTCTTGGCGAAGAACCTGAAGCACTTACCGGCGAACCTATCCGAAACACCATTTTCTCTCTTATTTCTAGAGTATCTCGTCACGATTACATACGACACCAAATTCTAGATTTTATTTATCCAATCATCTGAACCGACAATCACCCTGGTGTAATAGAAGAAGTTAACGAGCTTCGCGCTCGGGTAGTGGCTTTGGAGAATATAGTGCAAAGGTTACAAACACAGCAGCAGCACCAGCAGCATAAACAGTACCACCATCAGCAATACCAACAGTACCATCACCACCACCAACAACAACATCCACATCCCACACTACAACATCACAATCTGTATCTCAAACATCAACGTCATACGCCCTGTAAATATCCAGGAATATCAACAACAACAAACGATGAAGTATTAATTCATAAACTTCATTGAAGAGATATCTCTGCGGCAGTTATGTAATCTCCAAAATCTTAGAGATTATTTAATTCTGACCGTAAATCGGATGAGTGAACGGAGATGGTAGAGTAGAAACTTTGATCAAAAATGGTGTACGATTTACAAGCTAGAATTGTTTTACCAACAGCATCAATAGGACCGTAACATCATCAACACAGTCAGTGCCGTCAGTATCGTCAGAATCAACAGCACCTGTAACATCACAAACTCTGTCAGTTCAAGAATCATTGTGGACATCATTACGAATCAACAACAAATATATTGTATCAACGAGTTATGAAGTATTAACTCATTTCCAATCGAAAGATTTATATGTATATTTTATATGTATAAATTTTTAAACCATAATAAATCTTCCCGTACTAAGCTATTATGTGTGAATCTTAACTACTCAGTTAATTCATATTACAAATATGCAATGATGTACTTCCTTCGTCCGCAACTTAACCATCGTTAATTACAATCTCTGTCTCAATTCAATAAAAATCCAAATCATAATAAATCAAGTGTATTATTCGAATATATGTTTGATTTTACACTTTCATCATCGATGTACTCGAAACTTTTCAAATAACATCATTCGTACCTTGCGAAGTTCACAAGAATTTCATGAAAACCAACAAATAACAAAGTAATGATTCATAATTTCAATATTATTGAAGAAATACTTATGCAATTTATAATGTTTTAGGGATTACTCAATTCTAGTTCCAACCATAAAACAAATGAGTTTAATTTAATATTAACTCATTAAATCTATATTACATCTAAAGAAAATATACACATATATTTTCATAAAGACTGTAATAAACTTCTTTTGTACAAAATATTAATTGTGAAAAATTTTTTAACGGGTAGGTAATACCCGAGAGATATATAAATTCACAATTAATATATTACATTTTTCGAAACTGATTCAGCAATTATCAACTATACTCCCTACTTTCACAACAATATCCATTCTTTCATATAAATCAAAACAATCATACTCATTCAAATTCAATTACATATTCTGATTTTGAAATCGCATAATTCAATTCGAAATATAACCAGTATCATCACTCTTAGATTCCTATATCTTTCAAAGCTATACTTTGACTTCAAAACTGTGTTAGAACATCATATGTATTAACGATTACAATATGTGCTCAAACCTTTCGAAATTCCTGAAGACACTTCAACTAAGGAACAATCGAGATGATGATCCAACCACATGTTACCCACAGTTATACACCTGGAAAAAAAACCCAAGTCATAGTTCGACACGTATCCGTGTTAGACCCTTTGGCATTTACTAGCTAAAATAACTTTTCAATTCCGTTTCAAAATAGACAGTTTTGTCACAGCTCCAACAAGTCAACTTCGACTTCTCAATCAAAATAGTCTTATTATAACCTCGATAGATACGTTGCCCTTTCGCCAACATTACCGGGGAATCATTTATATTCACCACATTAGCAATAAACTTACCAACAACTTCACTGATCTTTGACTTTCCAAAAAAAAAAACATTATAATTATCGAAACCCTGTCATATACTCATTCGTACCTTATAACAAGAATTGCCATACCAATTATTGAGAATCAGCAATCAGTATTTTGAAACCTCACAGCATGTCTACATCAACAATTACATATACACACAACGTCTACCTCCAACACTTACATTCTTTGAATGAGAAATTTCTGAAAAATACCCTAAACTGCGAACCAGTTCTCGAAATTTTGAAAAATGCTGATGAAGCAGCAAAAACTGTAAAACGACCTTAACAGTAAAAAGTTGGATGATAAAGGATAGTATATTGGCAAAGCTCAGAAAAAGAGAAGCTTTGGAACTGGAAAACGGATTGAGCAAAGTATGAAGGAGGCTGTGGACAAATCACAAAGGCTGAACCTGCTTTTAAAGAATCCAAATGATTCAGTACTTACTGAAGTCATTAACGAATACCTTGCTCCTGACTCTAAACCCCTGCGGACAATATCCTTCATCATCCTCTGATATTAGACATTCTAAGATATCATCGTATCTTTCATTATAAATATCATCCATACTTCTGAAGATATTTTTATAATTATTCTTATCTGAAATCATTTACCTCTTCGCGCTATCTGTATTATATCATAAAAGAAACTATTTTAGTTTCTAAATTCTGAAACATTCGAGTTTAAAATAGGAATATTCTTGAAGAAGTGTTGGGAGCTGAAGCATGAGTTAGTATAATATAATGACACTTGATCAACGTGATTATATTACAGTAATTCATGCTGAGTTTCTAAATGGAACATGATGATTCACAGATCATAACGTCATCATGTGCTATGTTACACGACTCTTGTATTCTCTTTGATCTCTAAATATCAAGAAAATATTTCTTGATGATTCGGCCTTTTTCGAGATATTCTGGTAATTTGACAAGTCAAGATCGTGCCATTACAATTTCCTTCCTAGAACATTAACAATGTTCATTCTGAAATTTATATCTGCGAATTCTGGACCATTACAAGCGGTGCTTAATCGCAAGAAGAAGAAACGAAAGGACAAAGCTCCGAACTAGAAATGGGAGTATAAATCATAGCAAATAGAAGAGAGCATTAACTGTGGATGACAATGATTATAGAAGAAGCAAGGACTTTGAAATATAAGGGAAGATATAAAACCCAACAACAACCCAGAAATCACAAACCGTATATATCAATGCATATAGCAATATAAAGACACGGGAGAACTAAAAACACTATAAAACCAAGAGTATAGTATAAGTAAATAGATTCTTCCGGAGGCAGATGAAAAAGAAGAGCGACAGATATGAAAGTGAGGAGTATATCAAGAATCAGCACTGGATGAAGCATATTGACAAATACTTTAAAATAAAAGTTGAGAAGGTGTGAGTTGTAAGAAAACAAATGAGGTGGATTTATAGTGAAATATCCGACAGAGAAATCAAAATGGATTATCGCATTAATTCGAAGAGGATCATAATTTCCTTAATCGCCGAATAATCAAATCCAATATAGATTACAAAGATTTTCTTTTCGGAGATCAATCGTGATGACGTCAAAAGATACGACGAATCACTATTATCTTATTTCATTCATTTACGATAACTTCACTCAACGCTTCGAGTAATCGAATTATTTTATCCATTCTTCTTGAACATGATAAAACTCTATAATCGTTATAATAACATTCTCATTGTTAGTCATGACGACCTCTATCAAATTTCGGGGACGAAATTTCTTTACGGGGTAGGTACTGTGACGGCCCGGAAATTTCCGACCAAATTTAAACTTTAATCTTTATATTATTCTGACACGATAAGCAAAGTTTGTTAAGTTAAATCTCAAGAATTTTAAACTGTGTTCATACATTCATTATAACCTCGACCAAATTCCGACGATTCATGAACCGTTATATATAAATAGATATGTATATGTATATATATATTATAACTTAAGAATATTAATAAAGTATTAAACGTATAATACTTTACACGAACGTATTTGTTTCAATATGATTTTCGACGAAATTAAAAATATATATAGTAAATGATTGAATTATCAGAAACATTGAATTATGATTACAAGTCTCTGTTGAGAGGTCCACTATGATTTGAGAAAATCTATTCCTCTTAACGATATTCAGAATAATTTGTAAATCTATTTATAAATAAAAACAAAAAGTGTCATTTACGAAAGTTAGGCAAAAGTTAGTGGAGAATTGGTTTCCATAATATTCTATTAATCTATTTTCAAACGTACAAAGACGTTTTCAGTTTAAAAAGAACTTTATTATTAAAACGTATATAACTTTTATAAATATCTAGAATCACTTTTGACAACTCATTACTTAACTAGTATAATAAATATAACGATATTTATATTTTATTTCATTAAATATATATAACGATTTAAATTAATATTATATATATTTATACGCGTATTATACATACATAGTTTTTATACTTTTACTATACTTTAACTTTACCTTTACTTTACTTTTACTTTACTTTAACTTTAATAATTCACTTTAATAATTCATACTTTAATAATTCACTTTAATAATTCACTTTAATAATTCATACTTTAATAATTCACTTTGATAATTCATACTTTAATAATTCACTTTAATAATTCATACTTTAATAATTCACTTTAATAATTCATAATTTAATAATTCACTTTAATAATTCATACTTTAATAATTCACTTTAATAATTCATACTTTAATAATTCACTTTAATAATTCAAAAATCTATTATAAATAGAATTCAATAGGTTTCATTATTTCATAGAAACTTGAAAATATATTTCTCTAAACTCTCTCAATCGATTATATATATATATATATATATATATATATATATATATATATATATATATATACATATATATATATATATATATATATATATATATATATTTGCTCTGTATTATTTCAAGATATTATTAGTATACATAAAATATTACGACGGAGTACTGTCCGAGTGATTTCAAAATAGTTTTTTTTGAATGAGTCGAAGCTAAGGAAATTATGGGTTATAGCTATGGAGGTGATGGGTATGGTTCATGGGTATGCTCGTGAGGTCAATCTAGTGTTTATCATCTCCATTGCGTCTACGTACTTTCCTGCAATATTGAATCTCAATATTGATACGTTCGTGAATCCGAGGTCAACCTTGCACTTGTTAAATGACGTTATATGTATTTTTACTACGAAATACAGTATTGTGAGTTTCATTTGCTCCCTTTTTAATTGCTTTTGCAATATATATTTTTAGGCTGAGAATATATGCGCTGTTTTATAAATGTTTTACGAAATAGGCACAAGTACTAAAACTAATTCTACGTGGGTTTAAACCAGAAATATACCCTTAGCTTGGTAACATTAAACTATTTGTCTATGTACGGTAGGCGTGAATCCTAAAGATAGATCTATTGGGCCTGACAAACCCCATCCTGACTATGGGATGCTTTAGTACTTCGAGGTTATTTTAAACACACCTGATCTGGTGTACTTCAGAGGGTAAAACATGAACGTTAAGGCTTGTTACCGGGTGCCTACAACTTATAGAATACTTTTATACACTTGCGAGTGTACATATATTTATAAACGGAAATCTTGTGGTCTATTAATATATTGAAATGATTGTTATGATAAACCTATGAACTCACCAACCTTTTAGTTGACACTTTAAAGCATGTTTATTCTCAGGTATTAAAGAAATCTTCCGCTGTGCATTAGCTCATTTTAAGGATATTACTTGGAGTCATTCATGGCATATTTTGAAAGACGTTGCATTCGAGTCATTGAGTTCATCAAGATTATTATTAAGCCAATTATAGTTGGATGTATTATTAAATGGTGTGCATGCCGTCAACTTTCGTTGTAAAGAAAGTTTGTCTTTTAAAAACGAATGCAATGTTTGTAAAATGTATCATATAGAGGTCAAATAACTCGCGATGTAATCAACTATTGCGAATCGTTTATAATGTATATGAACGGGTCCTTACAGTTGGTATCAGAGCGATGGTCTTAGCGAACCAGGTCTGCATTAGTGTGTCTAACTGATAGTCGTTAGGATGCATTAGTGAGTCTGGACTTCGACCGTGTCTGCATGTCAAAAGTTTTGCTCATCATTTTTGTCGAAAATTACTTGCTTATCATTCTTAGTCTAGACACATCTTATTGCATTGATTGCATGAATAGTGTATAGACAAAATTCATATCTTAGTGTATCTGCTAATTCATATCTTAGCGTATCTGTTACTGTAAACTTTGCCTGACATATTCCGTAAATTCCTCCGTAATCTACGAAACCTTTTGCTCTATATAATTAGAATACCACCCGATAGCCGGAAAATCATTTCATATCGAAAAATTCTTTATTCAATCGTACGAAATGGAATTCGTCATTAGTTCAAGTCCCTCGGATTCCGAAATGGAATCCCACTCAAGTTCCGAAAGCAGTGTGACCGGAATGGATCAACCAATTAGTCATCATCTATTCTGGATGAATTGGGAATGGATTCGTAGCCTCCTTAATCATTATAGACAAGAAGAAGGTGATCCCTTCCATCCACCACATTGCCCTCTTGGCGAAGAACCTGAAGCACTTACCGGCGAACCTATCCGAAACACCATTTTCTCTCTTATTTCTAGAGTATCTCGTCACGATTACATACGACACCAAATTCTAGATTTTATTTATCCGATCATCCGAACCGATAATCACCCCGGTGTAATAGAAGAAGTTAACGAGCTTCGCACTCGGGTAGTGGCTTTGGAGAATATAGTGCAAAGGTTACAAACACCAGCAGCAGCACCAGCAGCATAAACAGTACCACCATCAGCAACACCAACAGTACCATCACCACCACCAACAACAACATCCACATCCCACACTACAACATCACAATCTGTATCTCAAACATCAACGTCATACGCCCTGTAAATATCCAGGAATATCAACAACAACAAACGATGAAGTATTAATTCATAAACTTCATTGAAGAGATATCTCTGCGGCGGTTATGTAATCTCCAAAATCTTAGAGATTATTTAATTCTGACCGTAAATCAGATGAGTGAACGGAGATGGTAGAGTAGAAACTTTTATCGAAAATGGTGTACGATTTACAAGCTAGAATTGTTTTACCAACAGCATCAACAGGACCGTAGCATCATCAACACAGTCAGTGCCGTCAGTATCGTCAGAATCAACAGCACCTGTAACATCACAAACTCTGTCAGTTCAAGAATCATTGTGGACATCATTACGAATCAACAACAAATATATTGTATCAACGAGTTATGAAGTATTAACTCATTTTCAATCAAAAGATTTATATGTATATTTTATATGTATAAATTTTTAAACCATAATAAATCTTCCTGTACTAAGCTATTATGTGTGAATCTTAACTACTCAGTTAATTCATATTACAAATATGCAATGATGTACGTCCTTCGTCCGCAACTTAACCATCGTTAATTACAATCTCTGTCTCAATTCAATAAAAATCCAATTCATAATAAATCAAGTGTATTATTCGAATATATGTTTGATTTTACACTTTCATCATCGATGTACTCGAAACTTTTCAAATAACATCATTCGTACCTTGCGAAGTTCACAAGAATTTCATGAAAATCAACAAATAACAAAGTAATGATTCATAGTTTCAATATTATTGAAGAAATACTTATGCAATTTATAATGTTTTAGGGATTACTCAATTCTAGTTCCAACCATAAAACAAATGAGTTTAATTTAATATTAACTCATTAAATCTATATTACAGCTAAAGAAAATATACACATATATTTTCATAAAGACTGTAATAAACTTCTTTTGTACAAAATATTAATTGTGAAAATTTTTTTAACGGGTAGGTAATACCCGAGAGATATATAAATTCACAATTAATATATTACATTTTTCGAAACTGATTCAGCAATCATCAACTATACTCCCTACTTTCACAACAATATCCATTCTTTCATATAAATCAAAACAATCATACTCATTCAAATTCAATTACATATTCTGATTTTGAAATCGCATAATTCAATTCAAAATATAACCAGTATCATCACTCTTAGATTCCTATATCTTTCAAAGCTATACTTTGACTTCAAAACTGTGTTAGAACATCATATGTATTAACGATTACAATATGTGCTCAAACCTTTCGAAATTCCTGAAGACACTTCAACTAAGGAACAATCGAGATGATGATCCAACCACATGTTACCCATAGTTATACACCTGGAAAAAAAACCCAAGTCATAGTTCGACACGTATCCGTGTTAGACCCTTTGGCATTTACTAGCTAAAATAACTTTTCAATTCCGTTTCAAAATAGACAGTTTTGTCACAGCTCCAACAAGTCAACTTCGACTTCTCAATCAAAACAGTCTTATTATAACCTCGATAGATACGTTGCCCTTTCGCCAACATTACCGGGGAATCGTTTATATTCACCACATTAGCAATAAACTTACCAACAACTTCACTGATCTTTGACTTTCCAAAAAAAAAATCATTATAATTATCGAAACCCTATCATATACTCATTCGTACCTTATAACAAGAATTGCCATACCAATTATTGAGAATCAGCAATCAGTATTTTGAAACCTTGCAGCATGTCTACATTAACAATTACATATACACACAACGTCTACCTCCAAGACTTACATTCTTTGAATGAGAAATTTCTGAAAAATACCCTAAACTGCGAACCAGTTCTCGAAATTTTGAAAAATGCTGATGAAGCAGCAAAAACTGTAAACGACCTTAACAGTAAAAAGTTGGATGATAAAGGATAGTATATTGGCAAAGCTCAGAAAAAGAGAAGCTTTGGAACTGGAAAACGGATTGAGCAAAGTATGAAGGAGGCTGTGGACAAATCACAAAGGCTGAACCTGCTTTTAAAGAATCCAAATGATTCAGTACTTGCTGAAGTCATTAACGAATACCTTGCTCCTGACTCTAAACCCCTGCGGACAATATCCTTCATCATCCTCTGATATTAGACATTCTAAGATATCATCGTATCTTTCATTATAAATATCATCCATACTTCTGAAGATATTTTTATAATTATTCTTATCTGAAATCATTTACCTCTTCGCGCTATCTGTATTATATCATAAAAGAAACTATTTTAGTTTCTAAATTCTGAAACATTCGAGTTTAAAATAGGAATATTCTTGAAGAAGTGTTGGGAGCTGAAGCATGAGTTAGTATAATATAATGACACTTGATCAACGTGATTATATTACAGTAATTCATGTTGAGTTTCTAAATGGAACATGATGATTCACAGATCATAACGTCATCATGTGCTATGTTACACGACTCTTGTATTCTCTTTGATCTCTAAATATCAAGAAAATATTTCTTGATGATTCGGCCTTTTTCGAGATATTCTGGTAATTTGACAAGTCAAGATCGTGCCATTACAATTTCCTTCCTAGAACATTAACAATGTTCATTCTGAAATTTATATCTGCGAATTCTGGACCATTACAAGCGGTGCTAAATCGCAAGAAGAAGAAACGAAAGGACAAAGCTCCGAACTAGAAATGGGAGTATAAATCATAGCAAATAGAAGAGAGCATTAACTGTGGATGACAATGATTATAGAAGAAGCAAGGACTTTGAAATATAAGGGAAGATATAAAACCCAACAACAACCCAGAAATCACAAACCGTATATATCAATGCATATAGCAATATAAAGACACGGGAGAACTAAAAACACTATAAAACCAAGAGTATAGTATAAGTAAATAGATTCTTCCGAAGGCAGATGAAAAAGAAGAGCGACAGATATGAAAGTGAGGAGTATATCAAGAATCAGCACTGGATGAAGCATATTGACAAATACTTTAAAATATGAGTTGAGAAGGTGTGAGTTGTAAGAAAACAAATGAGGTGGATTTATAGTGAAATATCCGACAGAGAAATCAAAATGGATTATCGCATTAATTCGAAGAGGATCATAATTTCCTTAATCGCCGAATAATCAAATCCAATATAGATTACAAAGATATTTTTTTCGGAGATCAATCGTGATGACGTCAAAAGATACGACGAATCACTATTATCTTATTTCATTCATTTACGATAACTTCACTCAACGCTTCGAGTAATCGAATTATTTTATCCATTCTTCTTGAACATGATAAAACTCTATAATCGTTATAATAACATTCTCATTGTTAGTCATGACGACCTCTATCAAATTTCGGGGACGAAATTTCTTTACGGGGTAGATACTGTGATGACCCGGAAATTTCCGACCAAATTTAAACTTTAATCTTTATATTATTCTGACACGATAAGCAAAGTTTGTTAAGTTAAATCTCAAGAATTTTAAACTGTGTTCATACATTCATTATAACCTCGACCAAATTCCGACGATTCACGAACCGTTATATATAAATAGATATGTATATGTATATATATATTATAACTTAATAATATTAATAAAGTATTAAACGTATAATACTTTACACGAACGTATTTGTTTCAATATGATTTTCGATGAAATTAAAAAAAAAATATATTAAATGATTGAATTATCAGAAACATTGAATTATGATTACAAGTCTCTGTTGAGAGGTCCACTATGATTTGAGAAAATCTATTCCTCTTAACGATATTCAGAATAATTTGTAAAGCTATTTATAAATAAAAACAAAAAGTGTCATTTACGAAAGTTAGACAAAAGTTAGTGGAGAATTGGTTTCCATAATATTCTATTAATCTATTTTCAAACGTACAAAGACGTTTTCAGTTTAAAAAGAACTTTATTATTAAAACGTATATAACTTTTATAAATATCTAGAATCACTTTTGACAACTCATTACTTAACCAGTATAATAAATATAACGATATTTATATTTTATTTCATTAAATATATATAACGATTTAAATTAATATTATATATATTTATACGCGTATTATACATACATAGTTTTTATACTTTTACTATACTTTAACTTTACCTTTACTTTACTTTTACTTTACTTTAACTTTAATAATTCACTTTAATAATTCATACTTTAATAATTCACTTTAATAATTCACTTTAATAATTCACTTTAATAATTCATACTTTAATAATTCACTTTAATAATTCATACTTTAATAATTCACTTTAATAATTCATACTTTAATAATTCACTTTAATAATTCATACTTTAATAATTCACTTTAATAATTCAAAAATCTATTATAAATAGAATTCAATAGGTTTCATTATTTCATAGAAACTTGAAAATATATTTCTCTAAACTCTCTCAATCGATTTATATATATATATATATATATATATATATATATATATATATATATATATATATATATATATATATATTTGCTCTGTATTATTTCAAGATATTATTAGTATACATAAAATATTACGACGGAGTACTGTCCGAGTGATTTCAAAATAGTTTTTTTTGAATGAGTCGAAGCTAAGGAAATTATGGGTTATAGCTATGGAGGTGATGGGTATGGTTCATGGGTATGCTCGTGAGGTCAATCTAGTGTTTATCATCTCCATTGCGTCTACGTACTTTCCTGCAATATTGAATCTCAATATTGATACGTTCGTGAATCCGAGGTCAACCTTGCACTTGTTAAATGATGTTATATGTATTTTTACAACGAAATACAGTATTGTGAGTTTCATTTGCTCCCTTTTTAATTGCTTTTGCAATATATATTTTTGGGCTGAGAATACATGCGTTGTTTTATAAATGTTTTACGAAATAGGCACATGTACTAAAACTAATTCTACGTGAGTTTAAACCAGAAATATACCCTTAGCTTGGTAACATTAAACTACTTGTCTATGTACGGTAGGCGCTGTAGTGACCCGAACTTTTCCATGTTTATATATATTAATTGAGATTGATATTTACATGATTAAATGTTTCCAACATGTTAAGCAATCAAACTTGTTAAGACTTGATTAATTGAAATATGTTTCATATAGACAATTGACCACCCAAGTTGACCGGTGATTCACGAACGTTAAAACTTGTAAAAACTATACGATGACATATATATGGTTATATATATAGTTAACATGTTTTTATTATAAGTATGTATCTCATTAGGTATTTTAACAATGAGTTATATACATAAAAATGAGACTATTAATTTAAGAAACTCGAAAACGATATATATAACGATTATCGTTATAACAACGTCTTACTAGGTACATATGAATCATATTAAGATATTGATACACTTGGTTAATTATGTTAAATGATAAGTAAATATATTATTAAGTGTATTAACAATGAAATACATATGTAAAAATAAGACTACTAACTTAATGATTTCGAAACGAGACATATATGTAACGATTATCGTTGTAACGACATTTAACTGTATATACATCATACTGAGATATATTATATATCATAATATCATGATAATATAACAATTTAACATCTCATTTGTTATAATAAACAATGGGTTAACAACATTCAACAAGATCATTAACCTAAAGGTTTCAAAACAACATTTACATGTAACGACTAACGATGACTTAACGACTCAGTTAAAATGTATATACATGTAGTGTTTTAATATGTATTCATACACTTTTGAAAGACTTCAAGACACTTATCAAAATACTTCTACTTAACAAAAATGCTTACAATTACATCCTCGTTCAGTTTCATCAACAATTCTACTCGTATGCACCCGTATTCGTACTCGTACAATACACAGCTTTTAGATGTATGTACTATTGGTATATACACTCCAATGATCAGCTCTTAGCAGCCCATGTGAGTCACCTAACACATGTGGGAACCATCATTTGGCAACTAGCATGAAATATCTCATAAAATTACAAAAATATGAGTAATCATTCATCACTTATTTACATGAAAACAAAATTACATATCCTTTATATCTAATCCATACACCAACGACCAAAAACACCTACAAACACTTTCATTCTTCAATTTTCTTCATCTAATTGATCTCTCTCAAGTTCTATCTTCAAGTTCTAAGTGTTCTTCATAAATTCCAAAAGTTCTAGTTTCATAAAATCAAGAATACTTTCAAGTTTGCTAGCTCACTTCCAATCTTGTAAGGTGATCATCCAACCTCAAGAAATCTTTGTTTCTTACAGTAGGTTATCATTCTAATACAAGGTAATAATCATATTCAAACTTTGGTTCAATTTCTATAACTATAACAATCTTATTTCAAGTGATGATCTTACTTGAACTTGTTTTCGTGTCATGATTCTGCTTCAAGAACTTCGAGCCATCCAAGGATCCATTGAAGCTAGATCCATTTTTCTCTTTTCCAGTAGGTTTATCCAAGGAACTTAAGGTAGTAATGATGTTCATAACATCATTCGATTCATACATATAAAGCTATCTTATTCGAAGGTTTAAACTTGTAATCACTAGAACATAGTTTAGTTAATTCTAAACTTGTTCGCAAACAAAAGTTAATCCTTCTAACTTGACTTTTAAAATCAACTAAACACATGTTCTATATCTATATGATATGCTAACTTAATGATTTAAAACCTGGAAACACGAAAAACACCGTAAAACCGGATTTACGCCGTTGTAGTAACACCGCGGGCTGTTTTGGGTTAGTTAATTAAAAACTACGATAAACTTTGATTTAAAAGTTGTTATTCTGAGAAAATGATTTTTATTATGAACATGAAACTATATCCAAAAATTATGGTTAAACTCAAAGTGGAAGTATGTTTTCTAAAATGGTCATCTAGACGTCGTTCTTTCGACTGAAATGACTACCTTTACAAAAACGACTTGTAACTTATTTTTCCGACTATAAACCTATACTTTTTCTGTTTGGATTCATAAAATAGAGTTCAATATGAAACCATAGCAATTTGATTCACTCAAAACGGATTTAAAATGAAGAAGTTATGGGTAAAACAAGATTGGATAATTTTTCTCATTTTAGCTACGTGAAAATTGGTAACAAATCTATTCCAACCATAACTTAATCAACTTGTATTGTATATTATGTAATCTTGAGATACCATAGACACGTATACAATGTTTCGACCTATCATGTCGACACATCTATATATATTTCGGAACAACCATAGACACTCTATATGTGAATGTTGGAGTTAGCTATACAGGGTTGAGGTTGATTCCAAAATATATATAGTTTGAGTTGTGATCAATACTGAGATACGTATACACTGGGTCGTGGATTGATTCAAGATAATATTTATCGATTTATTTCTGTACATCTAACTGTGGACAACTAGTTGTAGGTTACTAACGAGGACAGCTGACTTAATAAACTTAAAACATCAAAATATATTAAAAGTGTTGTAAATATATTTTGAACATACTTTGATATATATGTATATATTGTTATAGGTTCGTGAATCAACCAGTGGCCAAGTCTTACTTCCCGACGAAGTAAAAATCTGTGAAAGTGAGTTATAGTCCCACTTTTAAAATCTAATATTTTTGGGATGAGAATACATGCAGGTTTTATAAATGATTTACAAAATAGACACAAGTACGTGAAACTACATTCTATGGTTGAATTATCGAAATCGAATATGCCCCTTTTTATTAAGTCTGGTAATCTAAGAATTAGGAAACAGACACCCTAATTGACGCGAATCCTAAAGATAGATCTATTGGGCCTAACAAACCCCATCCAAAGTACCGGATGCTTTAGTACTTCGAAATTTATATCATATCCGAAGGGTGTCCCGGAATGATGGGGATATTCTTATATATGCATCTTGTTAATGTCGGTTACCAGGTGTTCACCATATGAATGATTTTTATCTCTATGTATGGGATGTGTATTGAAATATGAAATCTTGTGGTCTATTATTACGATTTGATATATATAGGTTAAACCTATAACTCACCAACATTTTTGTTGACGTTTAAAGCATTATTATTCTCAGGTGAATATTAAGAGCTTCCGCTGTTGCATACTAAAATAAGGACAAGATTTGGAGTCCATGTTTGTATGATATTGTGTAAAAACTGCATTCAAGAAACTGATTTCGATGTAACATATTTGTATTGTAAACCATTATGTAATGGTCATGTGTAAACAGGATATTTTAGATTATCATTATTTGATAATCTATGTAAAGCTTTTTAAACCTTTATTTATGAAATAAAGGTTATGGTTTGTTTTAAAAATGAATGCAGTCTTTGAAAAACGTCTCATATAGAGGTCAAAACCTCGCAACGAAATCAATTAATATGGAACGTTTTTAATCAATAAGAACGGGACATTTCAGGCGCGAATCCTAAAGATAGATCTATTGGGCCTGACAAACCCCATCCTGACTATGGGATGCTTTAGTACTTCGAGGTTATTTTAAACACACCTGATCTGGTGTACTTCAGAGGGTAAAACATGAACGTTAAGGCTTGTTACCGGGTGCCTACAACTTATAGAATACTTTTATACACTTGCGAGTGTACATATATTTATAAACGGAAATCTTGTGGTCTATTAATATATTGAAATGATTGTTATGATAAACCTATGAACTCACCAACCTTTTAGTTGACACTTTAAAGCATGTTTATTCTCAGGTATTAAAGAAATCTTCCGCTGTGCATTAGCTCATTTTAAGGATATTACTTGGAGTCATTCATGGCATATTTTGAAAGACGTTGCATTCGAGTCATTGAGTTCATCAAGATTATTATTAAGCCAATTATAGTTGGATGTATTATTAAATGGTGTGCATGCCGTCAACTTTCGTTGTAAAGAAAGTTTGTCTTTTAAAAACGAATGCAATGTTTGTAAAATGTATCATATAGAGGTCAAATAACTCGCGATGTAATCAACTATTGCGAATCGTTTATAATGTATATGAACGGGTCCTTACAATATATTATTTGGAATAACCATAGACACTCTATATGCAGTAATGTTTGAGTTAGCTATACAGGGTTGAGGTTGCTTCTATAATAATATATATACTTTGAGTTGTGATCGAGTCTGAGACATGTACACGGGTCGCGATACGTATTAATTAATTTGAATATTATATATTAAACTATATATGAATTATTGGACTGTTAACTGTGGACTATCGACTGTGGACTAATAATATTGGACAATTAAAATGAATTAAAATATTGATTATAACATATGAAACTAAACATTTCTTCAAGTTTGCCACTTAATTTCATCTTAAACCTCATTTGTATCTTGACGAATACAATTTCCGTTCAAACCTTTCATGATTCTTGAAAACACCTCAATCGAGAGAATGAACCAACTGCGCTTCATCTACAGAAGAAGAGATTGATGCATATAGTTATGCACCTGAAAACACTCGGAACCTGTGTAAACGTTTAACACGTGTCTATTCTTGCTCCTTTGGCATTGTTATTACCGAAAATAACATTTCAACTCTTTTTCAAATTAGCCAATTTTGTCATAGCTTCAGCAAATCAACTTCGACTTCCATTCGAATTAGCCTTATTATAACCTCGATATATAAGTTTGCCTGTTGTCATCTTTACCGGGGAACCGTTTATATCCCACCACATTAGCAGTAAACTTATCAGCAACTTCATTACTCACTGGCTTAAGTCTCTTCGAAAAACCATTATATTCATCGAAACCCTATCATATACTCATCCGTATCTTGTAACGAGAATTGCCATACCAATTACCAGGAATCAGCAATCAGTATTTTGAAATCTCGCAGCATGTCTATATCAATAGTTATATGTATACATATAATCTTATCTCTTATAATTATGACCTTTCATTCTGAAAAGCACCCAGTCTACAAATCAATACTTCAAATTCTAAAAAAAAATCTGAATACAGCAGCAAAAACTATACACGACTTTAACGGTCGAAAGTTTGATGATAAATAATAGTATGTTGGCAAAGCTCAGAAGAGTTGAAGCTGGAAAAATGGATTGAGCAAACCATGAAGGAGACTATGGATAAATCACAAAGACTAAACCTGCCTTCAAAGAATCCAAATGATTCAGTATCTGCTGAAGTCATTAATGAATGCCTTACTCTGGAAATCTACACTTTTACGAACAAATCTTCATCATCATCCATCGATATTAGAAATCCTAAGATATCATCGTATCTATTATTATAAATATCCTCGATATTTCTGAAGATATTTTCATAACTAATCTTATCTGAAATCATTTATCTCTTTGGACTATCAGTGTTACATCATATAAGAAACTATTAGTTTCTATATTCTATAAACTTTCGAGTTTAAACAATGAATATTTTTAAAGTAGTGTTAGGAACTGATGCATGAGTTAGTATAATACAATGACACTTGATCAACGTGATTATATTACAGTAAGTCATGCTGAGTTTCTAATTAAACGTGATGATTCACAGACCATAACATCATCATGTGCAATGTTACATGACTCTTACATTCTTCCTAATCTCCAAACATATCAAGAATATAATTTCCTGATAGTTCTATCTTTTCTCTTGAATTTTGGTAATTTAACCAATCAATATCGTGCTATTACAATATCTCTCTTAGAACATTAGCCACGTTCATTCAAAACACCATATCTACGAATTTTGGACCATTACTTGTTGTACTTAGAGTCAAGAAGAGAATAAAAAGGCAAAGAGCTCCCACATATAAGGGAGAATATAAAGCCCAACAACAACACATAAATTACAAACCGTGTATGTCAATGTTTATCACAACATAAAGACACGGGAGAATTAAAAACACTATAACCCCAAGGGCGAAGTAGAAGAAAACAGATTCTTCCGGTGGAACTTAGAAAAGGAGAATGATTGTTGCGATAGTAAGGATAAGGACAAGGATCAGAACTGGATTAAGCATTTTCACAATCTTTTGAATTTGAGAATTGAGTATAGGAGTGGTAAAAGTAATGGAACGGAAGAAGTTAATTTATAGTGAAATATCTTATAAAGAAACCAAGGCAGATCTCCGCATTTAATTAGAAAGATCCTAATTTCCTGAATTACCGAAGAATCAAATCTTATATAGATTCGAAGATTATCTTTAAATCCCTGGAATTCCGAAAATCAACCATGACTACGTCAAAAGTTAAGACGAATCGTTACTTCTTTATTTCAAACTTTTATGATAGCTTCACTCGTACTCTTCGAGTAATCGAATTATCTTATCCATATTACTCAACAGTAATAAAACTCTATTTATCATCTCATATTCGTCATGAAAACATTCTTATTGTTATCCATGACGACCTCGATCAAATTTCGGGGACGAAATTTCTTTAACGGGTAGGTACTGTGACGACCAGCAAATTTCTGACCAAATTTAAACTTAATCTTTATATGTTTCCGACACGATAAGCAAAGTCTGTAATGTTGAAGTCTCAAAAATTTTGAACTGTGTTCATGTATTCAATTACCCTTTGACTATTCTCAACGATTCACGAACAACTATTTGTAAATAGATACATATTTATTTAAAATTATAAATATATATATTAATTCGAAGTATAATTTGAAATATTATATTATTAAAATTAATTTTGTAAAATAAAATGAAATATGATATTATAATAATTATTATTTAAAAACATTTCTTTATATAAATAAAAGTATATTAATTATAATTATTAAATAATAGTAATACTCGTTTGTCGATTCGTTAGTATTTAAATAAGTGATTCAAACTTATGTAATTTTAAAATAAACAAAAGCTCATTAATAGACTACGTAAACTTCATACTAGTTGAAAATACATTTACTATCTTATTTTGAATTTTAATTAATTTGTATATTTTAGTTCAGATTGAGCTCGAATGACAGGTCAATTTTTATGATCGATATGAAATGAGTTTAAACTCGAATTTATGAGGAGTTGAAAGTAAACGTTGGTCCATAATTAAGTTTTATCAACCTTAAGTTTGTTAAAAATATAATTAAATACTCTGAGTTAAGTCTAGTGCTCCGTACATATTAATTGGAACAGAAAATAAATAATTAGCGAACTTTTTTGATGAGGTTTCAATCATTTAATGATCAGAATAAATAAATGGACTTACTTTAAAAATTTGGGATTTTTAAAAACACTTTTATATTTTAACTGTTTAGCAATGGACACGATTTAATATCTAAGTGAACTGTCAGTACATTTAATCATTTAATGGCTGGCTGCTTCACTGTGTAAATTGGTTTCATATGATTGATTTCAAATAATTAATATTATATTTTTAGATAAAGAATTCTTATATCTATTCTTATATCTATACATACACACATACATATGAGTAAGTTGAACTATAAAACCATCTCCATTCACCACTACCGGAGCACCATGAACAACCATCTTGCAACCATCGTCGACCACCACTAGACAACCATCATCATGTACCCATCAACACAAATCGATCAACTCTACTTTCATCCCTTCGTTTATATTTCTTTTTGTTGGTTTGTATCATAAAACAACCACCACCACCTGCTATATTGTCCTATGTTACTTGAACCACCACCTTGATCACCTCAACCATCCATCATCACCACCCTAACCGATTGCCACCACCCTAAATCACCACCTTACACCCATCACCTTTCTTAATGAAACCCACCACCACCATCGTCAATCTTCAACACCCATGATCACCAAATCATCACCTGAACCACCATGACACCGCTTGCAGCTACTTTAACTGTTTCTATCTCGATATTTTCTGTTTTAATTGTTTCCTAGATGAACCGAAACCCAACAAACTGTTACCTACGTATCTGTTGCACTCGATAAAACTAGCTACTACTTCTATCTAATTGTTTTGTTAAATCCCTACTGCTACTACTGCAGCGGTGTGATTCTGTTCGCCACCAAACCGTGTCACTGCTCAAAACTACTAAGCTTGCATTTTTTTTCTGTTGCAAAACCGATGAACAAAGTAACCGTCAAATAAATATATGCAACAGCTCGGTTAGGTTCCTGTTTCTGTTTACTAGAATGAACCAATTAACGGCCACTACCTTCATTTATACTTTGTTGCTGCTTGTTTCTTTTCTCTCGCAACCCAGGTTCAAAACGAACTCAACCTTTAAAATGTAATTGGACTTGTGATTAAGCGGGCTTATAAAACTGCAGTTGGGCCAAAAGAAATTGGGCCATATTATGGGGATGGTGGCGACATATTTAGATGATGTATAGTCAATTTAAAATGACCGAGCTTATTCCTATTTTTATTAAATAACCGTGATGTTATGATAATAGTATTAGGATGATATTCGAGGATCATAATGACAAAAATCATGAGTTAAGGTGATCACGAAGTCACGATGATGATATCGTGGATGATAATGATAATATCCTGATGTTATGATGATAGCAATCATGATGATGGTAACGAACTGTCCGGGTTGTTATTTGGGTTTTAAGAAGAAAAAAAAAGAAATAGGAAACTGATAAGGCTAAAAAGGAACATATATTTCATAGCAATATCCCTCCTAAATAATAGGTTTTCATATGTAATTGTATTATATTTTCATTGTAATTGTTTAAATAAATAAGTGCGAAGACAAAAGGCGAAAACGAAGATTTGAAGACACAAACGTCCAAAAAGCTCAAATGTTCAAGATACAATTCAAAAGGTTTAATTTATTGATGAAAAACATCTAAAAATAACAAGAGTACAAGTTACAAAATGCAAAGTACAAGATATTAAATTGTACGCAAGGACGTTCGAAAATCCGGAACCGGGACATGAGTCAACTATCAACGCCCGACGCAACGGACCAAAAATTACAAGTCAACTATGCACAAGAATATAATATAATATTTAAATAATTATATAAATTATTTATATATTATATATATTTAAAAATTATGTCGACAAGCTATGAGACAAATGATCCTGAGCTGGATTTTCAAACTCCGCGACTCGCGGAGTTTGAAGGCTAAAAACTCCACGACTCGCGGAGCTGTCAGAAATCAAAATTCCTATAAAAGTTCACGAATTCTGCGAGTAATATAAATATAATAATAATAATACTCCCTAGTATAATATAAATAAATATATATATGTATATATAGTATAGATTAGTGTTATATTAGATTAGTTTGGGTTATGTAAAAGTTATTTTTACGGGTTTTAAAGTCGGAGCTCTGTCCGTGTAACACTACGCGATAAATAATCAATGTAAGCTATGTTCTCCTTTTTAAATTAATGTCTCGTAGCTAAGTTATTATTATGCTTATTTAATCCGAAGTAATCATGATGTTGGGCTAATTACTAAAATTGGGTAATTGGGCTTTGTACCATAATTGGGGTTTGGACAAAAGAACGACACTTGTAGAAATTAGACTATGGGCTATTAATGGGCTTTATATTTGTTTAACTAAATGATAGTTTGTTAATGTTAATATAAAGATTTACAATTGGGCGTCCCTATAAATTACCATATACACTCGATCGGACACGATGGGCGGGGTATTTATGTGTACGAATAATCGTTCATTTAACCGGACACGGGGATGGATTAATAGTCAATGGACTCATTAAAACAGGGGTGGATTACATTCAAGGGTAATTGGTGTAATTGTTAACAAAGTATTAAAACCTTGGTTTACACACAGTCGATAACCTGGTGTATTCATTAAGCAAAGTATTAAGACCTTGTTACAGTTCGAATCCCCAGTTAGTTGGAATATTTGACTTCGGGCATAAGGTTAAATTTGCCGAGCATTTTATAATTATGATCGATGAACTATTGTGGACAAAAACCAGATAGGTTTCAAATACATCCAGGACAAAGGACAATTAACCCAGGACAATAAATTAAAATCAAAACGTCAAACATCATAGTTACGGAAGTTTAAATAAGCATAATATATTTTATTTCATTTTTCCTCGTACTTTTATTGATTGTCATTTTAATTATTGTTATTTATTTTATATTGTTAGTTAAATATCGTCATTTACTTTACACTTCGCTTAAAATATAAAATCAACAAACCGGTCATTAAACGGTAAACTCCCCTTTTATATATTATTATATATAATTATATATATTTTGTACAAATATAGTTGTTTAAAAATATAGTGTGCAATAAGCCCGCTCCCTGTGGAACGAACCGGACTTACTAAAAACTATACTACTCTACGATTAGGTACACTGCCTATAGTGTTGTAGCAAGGTTTAAGTATATCCCATTTGTAAATAAATAATTAAAACTTGTGTAATTTGTAACATATTTCGTAGTAAAATATAGTACTATCACGTACCCCCACGCTACATCATCAAGTTTTTGGCGCCGCTGCCGGGGACTTGGCGAAACGCTATATTTTTAATATATATTTGTATAAATATATTTTTAGAAAAACAATATCAAAATTAAAAAAAAAAAAAAAACCGAAAAAAAAAATATATATATATATATATAAATCTAGTTTTACGATTTTTATTTATAAAATTATAAAGTAGTTCTATTTTTATTTTAGTTTTTAAATATAAGTTTTTATTATATAAATATTTAGATTTTAAAACAGAAAAATATAAAATAAAAATAAAATAAAAATAATGTCAAATTTCAAACTGTACCAGAGTTGAATTCTGGAACCCCGCGACTCGCGGGGTTTGCAGCTTCGGGAACCGCGACTCGCGGAGCCGTCTGACATGAACCTGGTCCAGCAATTAATACGATTTAGGTTTTAATTATTTATTATTATTATTATTAAACCTAATTAGGTTTTATATATAATATTATTTAGTTTAAGTTTTTAATTAATTTGTAATATTAAGTTTTAATTAGTTTTATATATAAAAATTAATACTATTATAAAAAAATAATATTTTTATAAAAATTGTATTTTTTACAACTTTTTGTATATTTTTATATTTTGTCCCTTTTTATTTGTTTTTAGCGTAATATTTGTATGTTTTTCGCTCGTATTTAGTTTTAAGACATAGTTTTTGCCGTAGCTTATTTTTATTTCTAGATTTTTAGGCTTTGCCGTAAAATCCCTTAAGTGCTTTTTCTTTAGACTAAGATTTAGGTGCTTTAGAATTTTGCGACGCCATTTTTCGCTTTAGTTTTAAATAGATTTTAGTGCCTTTAAGTAATTGCCGTTTTCTGAATAAAATTGCATTTACCTTTAGACCTTTAGGCGCAACTTTTTAGATATAATTTTTAGACTTTTAAGTTACGATGCGCTATTTTCTTATTTTTATTTTTTCGACGTTTTTCGACGCGCATTCTTTTTCTTTATTATTTCTCGACGCTTTAGTTTTTAGGACTTAGAAATTTTCTCTATTTCTTATCTAATATCTCAAACGGAAAGAAAAATTATTTAAGTGGTTAAATTAATGGACGTTGACAATTTTCTGCTTCGTAGTAATAGTTGGATTTGTTAGTGGCTGAGTTGTGAGCTTCCGATTTAAAGGGTTCTGGCTCCCTGCTGCATCTTTTGGCTATTCGAAACGTGGGCAAAAGCAGAAAAGTCTATTAATTGGACAACTTATATAAATTTTTCTATTTTTATAATTAATAGGATAATTAGTAAATGCACCACATTGTAGCTAAAATTTGGCCATCGCAATAAAATGGAAAATTTTGAAAACAAGGCTATGGAAACTCTTTTTGATATCCAAAATCAATTAAATCAATACTCTCAAACGGGTGTTGATGACAATTCGTTCGGTCAATCTTGGATCACGAATGACGAAACAATAACTGGTTGTGAAATCTGTGGAGATTATCACTCAACATGGGAATGTTATTATTACGTTCCTATGGAAAATTACGCACCCACGGAACCTGAATGGAATGATTATGAAGAATACAATTCAAATTGGGATTATTCCCAAGAATATATCCAAACTCAACAACCAGTAGAGGAGGAAAATTACGTGTCTGAAAATTTATTAGACAATATGAAAATCAAACTCGAAGAACTCAATGCTCAAAATGAACAAATGAGAGAGTTTGTAAACCGGCAAGCTGAAACTCTATCAGACTACACACCTGTTGATCTGAGGAGTCGTGTGCAAGAAAATCTCATATCATCGAATTTTGATGAATTCGAGAGCTCCGAAATCACCAACTATCCCGATGATACTTTTTATTCAGTCTTACCAATTTCACAACATATCGACACATTAGCCTCTACCGACGAAATCATCGATCCATCAATGGATAAAGAAGAAGTAAGGGTAACAAATTGGTACTCTTGGGAATACGATAACGTTGAAAATTTTACCCCCAAGGCCAAACCGAACTTCACCATTCCACAACCTTCCAACCCAATATTCTCAATAGACGAGTCATCCACCGGAAATGAACTACGAGCTGTAATAGATAATGACACCTCGAATTTCACCCAATTGGGTAATAGAGGTGAAAACTTTGACGTCGAGAATAAAAGGAAGGAAACGTTAGAAATTGTCCACCCTATAATATGTATGTCGGTGTATATCGATCCATTTGACCAAGAACCAGAAAAGAGACATATCCATTTACTAAAAGCTACACTTAAAAAAGAATTAAGTAGTGACAATCTGGTGAGTCTAAACTTTAAACCCATTGATATATTATACACCACTCGAAATGTAAATAACTGGCTCACTACTCTAATTCGTGGAACTCATTCTACCGACTTCACATGTCGTCAGCTAAGTGTGGGGAAGTTTAACCCCACTTAACGTTAAATTCGGGGTTCGGGTTAGTGCATAACTAGTTAATAAAAATGCATGATTAGGGTAAAAGACGCTTTTTCAAATATTAGTAAACAGTTCAGAAAAGCAGACGTTTTTGAAAGAAAAAAAAACATGTGTGATAAAACAAGAAGAAATGAACGATGAGGCGCGCCATCTATCATTCGACGAGCTTTGTAATTACAAACTGGGTATTTTCAATCACTTTTCTACACTAATCACCCTCATGAATTTATAATTATAGTCTGATTTCATGCTAATGAGGGCATTGCATGATCTCAAGTGTGGGGAAGGGTTATAAATTCTCTCGGATTTACACTTGGTTTATTTTGTGAAAATTTGAAAAAATTTCAACTAAATGAAGTCAAAATCATGTTTATACATATTTATGAACGATGAAAACTAGGTGTTAATACCGAAATTATCGATACCTCGAAAAGGACATAAATTGAGAAACAACCCAAAATGCTTGAATTCATTTAAAATGGAATAAAGGAGAATAAAAAGGCAAAGAAAGAAACTAAGTGTGGGGAGAATGTACCAAGTTATTCAATTAAAAACTATCTATCACATGTTTCTGTAAAGTTTATTGCAGGTGCTTTTGTTTGGACTAAATTAACTGTTTTACCCTATTTACTGTAACATACTTGAAAGAAAGATGGATCTACACGATGAATCAATTCCATCATTAAGAGGAAGTAAAGTCTTCCGAAAAAGACACGCGCTTCTTGATTTAGGTCAGGAAGTTGTCGTCCAGACCAGCTGTAGGTTGACGAAAAATCTAGAAAAGTCATCTCTAAAATCAGCAGGAAATCCACGGACCTCAGGATCAAACAGGGTCGCCAAGTGGTCAGACTTATTCTAACCATGAGAGGATCTGTCTCGTAAAATGGGGAGGGCGCCGTGCAAATTAGCTTGATAAGACTAATGAATCAGACCCCCAGAAAGGATAATCTCCTTTTAAAGATTAAAAATCAGCTTTTAAGACTGATATTACTCAATCCTTGAGATTGACTTTAAAGATTGAGAATTACAAACTCATGGAATTCGATGATATCTAAACTCGAGCTTGAACGAGAAAATATTTTGATCAAATTAAAACCGATTTGTTTTCTGAAAACCCATTTTCAATGGTTTCATTACCATTGAACGTAAAATCCTAGGAATTCACCTGGAATTCATTAGGTCACCTGAACCAAATCGGGTGTCAACCGTAAGAACGGTGGTTGCATAGCATGGTCGAAGACAGGACCTTGTGCCAGACCGAAAAATTATAAGGGTGAGCTTTACTATTGCTCCTACAAAGGATAGTAATTGCGTCCAACACGTTATAGACCATAATTAAAAGCATGTCAGGGGACATTGCCTTAACAGTTGCTTGTTCAACGCTTTCCTTTACAACCGGGCGGTAGTTTACCGAAAGGTAATATACGGAGCAAGTAAACTGGACGTGTTGCTTTCCTAATACAAGGTTAGCAAGTGGGTGACACAAAACCATAAGTTTTGAGCTAAAATTTTCAAATCTGCAACCCACAAAACCCACAAAAATATTTTGCAACACCGGTGAAGGGTTATTCCGGAAAACTTATCTAGGGTAAAAGCTAGATTGAATTTTCAAAAGATCAAATGTTTTCATAAAGATCCAATTTCCTTAAGGATCTACATTTTCATAGTCATGTGGGACTGTAAACCGCCTTTCAAATGTGCACTTTGCTTTAGAAACCGAAAGTAAATCGGCTATTTGATTGCAAGTGTCGTTGACCTAAACCCGAGGCAACTGTGGATGACACACCCACCTTTAACCATGGTTCTATCGTTACTATCATTGTTTATACCGTCGTATCAAAATCACTGATGTATAAAGTGTGAGAATAAAAAAGTGATTCGAGTGAAGTGTGATTTTATTTCAAGTTATGTATTGCTTGAGGACAAGCAACGCTCAAGTGTGGGGATGTTTGATAAGGCTAAAAAGGAACATATATTTCATAGCAATATCCCTCCTAAATAATAGGTTTTCATATGTAATTGTATTATATTTTCATTGTAATTGTTTAAATAAATAAGTGCGAAGACAAAAGGCGAAAACGAAGATTTGAAGACACAAACGTCCAAAAAGCTCAAATGTTCAAGATACAATTCAAAAGGTTCAATTTATTGATGAAAAACGTCTAAAAATGACAAGAGTACAAGTTACAAAACGCAAAGTACAAGATATTAAATTGTACGCAAGGACGTTCAAAAATCCGGAACCGGGACATGAGTCAACTATCAACGCCCGACGCAACGGACCAAAAATTACAAGTCAACTATGCACAAGAATATAATATAATATTTAAATAATTATATAAAATATTTATATATTATATATATTTAAAAATTATGTCGACAAGCTATGAGACAAATGATCCTGAGCTGGATTTTCAAACTCCGCGACTCGCGGAGTTTGAAGGCTAAAAACTCCACGACTCGCGGAGCTGTCAGAAATCAAAATTCCTATAAAAGGTCACGAATTCTGCGAGTAATATAAATATAATAATAATAATACTCCCTAGTATAATATAAATAAATATATATATATATATATGTATATATAGTATAGATTAGTGTTATATTAGATTAGTTTGGGTTATGTAAAAGTTATTTTTACGGGTTTTACAGTCAGAGCTCTGTCCGTGTAACACTACGCGATAAATAATCAATGTAAGCTATGTTCTCCTTTTTAAATTAATGTCTCATAGCTAAGTTATTATTATGCTTATTTAATCCGAAGTAATCATGATGTTGGGCTAATTACTAAAATTGGGTAATTGGGCTTTGTACCATAATTGGGGTTTGGACAAAAGAACGACACTTGTGGAAATTAGACTATGGGCTATTAATGGGCTTTATATTTGTTTAACTAAATGATAGTTTGTTAATGTTAATATAAAGATTTACAATTGGGCGTCCCTATAAATTACCATATACACTCGATCGGACACGATGGGCGGGGTATTTATATGTACGAATAATCGTTCATTTAACCGGACACGGGGATGGATTAATAGTCAATGGACTCATTAAAATAGGGGTGGATTACATTCAAGGGTAATTGGTGTAATTGTTAACAAAGTATTAAAACCTTGGTTTACACACAGTCGATAACCTGGTGTATTCATTAAGCAAAGTATTAAGACCTTGTTACAGTTCGAATCCCCAGTTAGTTGGAATATTTGACTTCGGGCATAAGGTTAAATTTGTCGAGCATTTTATAATTATGATCGATGAACTATTGTGGACAAAAACCAGATAGGTTTCAAATACATCCAGGACAAAGGACAATTAACCCAGGACAATAAATTAAAATCAAAACGTCAAACATCATAGTTACGGAAGTTTAAATAAGCATAATATATTTTATTTCATTTTTCCTCGTACTTTTATTGATTGTCATTTTAATTATTGTTATTTATTTTATATTGTTAGTTAAATATCGTCATTTACTTTACGCTTCGCTTAAAATATAAAATCAACAAACCGGTCATTAAACGGTAAACTCCCCTTTTATATATTATTATATATAATTATATATATTTTGTACAAATATAGTTGTTTAAAAATATAGTGTGCAATAAGCCCGCTCCCTGTGGAACGAACTGGACTTACTAAAAACTATACTACTCTACGATTAGGTACACTGCCTATAGTGTTGTAGCAAGGTTTAAGTATATCCCATTTGTAAATAAATAATTAAAACTTGTGTAATTTGTAACATATTTCGTAGTAAAATATAGTACTATCACGTACCCCCACGCTACCACATCAGAAACAAAATAATACGGGTTATATTTAAAATGGGTGAGTTTGATTCCATAAAAATAGAAATGGTCGGATGGTTAGAGAGGGTGTCTGACTAGCGAGAGGTCTTGGGTTCGAGCCTGGGCTTGGGCATTTTTTTTTCTTGAAAAAGAAGAAGAAGGATACAGAAGTAAAGGTTAAAAACAATTCAAGTTGGGTGTTATTTCAGAGTTAAAACACATAACGTAATGGTTAAGGATATTATCAGATTAGCGGGATGTCACGGGTTCAAACCCGAACTTGGGTATTTTTTTTAAGGGCTACTTCTTTGAGGTAGTTTACTTATTACTCATTATTATTATTATTATTATTATTATTATTATTATTATTATTATTATTATTATTATTATTATTATTATTATTATTATTATTATTATTATTGTTATTATTAATATTAATTATTATTGTTATTAGGTTATTACTAATATTAAAAATACAATTATTAGTATCATTCATACAATTAATATTATTATCATTATGGTTAGTATTAGTAATATTATTATTATTATTATTATTATTACACCTATATTATTATCATTATTATCATTAGTAATAAAATTATTATTTTATAGTTATTATTATCATTTTCATTAAAATTATTATTATTTTCATCATTATTATTATTATTTTTATCAAGACTATTATTACTTTAGTATTATTTTAACAAACGAATGATATCTATAGAAAAATATATTAGAAAGAAAACTAATAATACATACTAATATGTTTTAATATATTAACTAATATATTAGTATTCATAATGATATAACATAAATTATATATCATATATATATATTATGACAAATTATAAGCAATAATGTAATTAAATATATATATAAAGATATTAAACTTAACACATTATAAAATATAAATAAATTTAGTTGATTAAATATGATATGTGTTAATATATATACTTGATATAGGTTCGTGAATCCGAGGCCAACCTTGCATTGTTCAGTTCCGTCGTATGCATATTTTGACTATAAAATATCGTATAGTGAGTTTCATTTGCTCCCTTTTTAAATGTTTTTGCAATATATATTTTTGGAACTGAGAATACATGTGTTGTTTTATAAATGTTTGACGAAATAGACACAAGTACTTAAAACTACATTCTATGGCTGGATTATTAAACCGAATATGCCCCTTTTTAGTCTGGTAATCTAAGAATTAGGGAACAGACACTCTAATTGACGCGAATCCTAAAGATAGATCTATTGGGCCCAACAAGCCCCATCCAAAGTACAGGATGCTTTAGTACTTCAAATTTATCATGTCCGAAGGGAGTCCCGGAATGATGGGGATATTCTATATTCATCTTGTTAAGGTCAGTTACCAGGTGTTCACCATATGAATGATTTTTGTCTCTATGTATGGGATGTATATTTATGAGAACTGGAAATGAAATTCTTGTGGTCTATTAAAATGATGAAAATGATCGATTATAATAAACTAATGAACTCACCAACCTTTTGGTTGACACTTTAAAGCATGTTTATTCTCAGGTATTAAAGAAATCTTTCGCTGTGCATTTGCTCATTTTAAAGATAATACTTGGAGTCTTTCATGGCATGTTTCGAAGAACGTTGCATTCGAGTCATTGAGTTCATCAAAGATTATTATTAAGTCAATTTATAGTTGGATAGTGGATATTATGAAATGGTAAGCATGCCTGTCAATTTTCGATGTAAAGAAAGTTTGTCTTTTAAAAACGAATGCAATGTTTGTAAAATGTATCATATAGAGGTCAAACACCTCACGATGTAATAAACTATTGTGAATCGTTTATAATGTATATGAATGGGTCCTTTCATCTCGCTCAACGACAACATACCCAACCAATGATTCGTTTGTTACTTCCTAGATTTATCTCGCACTTTTATTTATTTACTATGTATCACATGGTTTTATCATCCTCATAACATCACCATCTTTATGATCATTTTTGTCATCTTAAACTATCATTAACTAACATCATCATCAAAATCTTACATCATACCATAACTTCTTAATCACCATACTTATCATCGTGTTTTTAGTCTACATCTCAGCATATTAGTTTTGAAACAAGAGTGTGGTTTTCGGCCCAACAGGTAATTTGTCTCGGCCCAACAGGAAAAGACTCGGCCCAATAGAAATTTCTATATTGCAAATCCATTTACAACTTGACTGGCCCAACAGAGTTTTAATTAAATGGAACGATGGATTGTGGGTGTGGGCTCGTGAATTCGTCTGGTAACAGAAACAATTACACTTCATTATCCCAATTTGTCATCACATCATCTTCTTAAAATTATTATAACGACATCATTCATTATCTATATCATCATATACCATTTCATCATCATCTTAATCATCTTCCGTTAATGACCATCATTATCATAAAATCACGCATCATACATCAATCATCATAACATCATCATCACGCATTTTCATCATCTTAACAGAGGCAAAGTTATGTTATGATTTATGGTGTCAATTAACTCAATGAAATGCACTGTATCAGTTTAGTGGAAATATGTTAAATAGGTACTGATGGAATTTTATGGCAACCGAAATCTCCTCTAACACCATCATGTTCCATGGGGTCCAAATTTCATTATCTAAAACAAAATGATTCCTTTGTCTGCCACCAAGCCATAATTAAATCAAAGGTGCCATATGAATTTATTTAATCGAAAAAAATGGTGAATTACTAAAGCTTGTTGTAGTTTTCGAATGAAATAGAAAAGGAACGAGGAATAGCAGCAGTTTTAAATGAAAGGTTGATGGATTTAACAAAAAGAAAGTTATAGCAGTTGTTGGCGATGATGATTGTTTAGTGCTAGTTGGGTTCGATTTAGCTTAATATTTTAATAAGAAGACTCACTTGAGTGAATGGGTTGCCCCACCTAGTTAACACAAGAATAAGGTGGCCAACAATAAACAACTAGTTGTATCAGTTTAAAAAAACGAATATGTATCTCACATAATCATGCAGTCCACGTCCACTTTCTATTAGTCCCCATCTTCTTTTCTTGATGGAAACATATGGCCCTATCATCTCATTGTCTTATCGTTGATATCATTGAATCTGACCCACCTTCATTAGCCGCCCTATTTCTTTTTAATATACAAATGGCCCAAATCAATGTAGACATCCAATCACCTATTTAATTAGCTTGAATCAACTTTAGATTGAATACAATCAATAGCAGTAGTAAGAACTCTCTTTGAGTTGGTGACAGCGAACAAAAACATAAAGTTGCAGCAGAAGTAGCGAGTAGAAATTACACGGGTTGTGGTGTTGTTTATCGTGGGTTAAGCTCGAACAGATACCATTGTAAACAAAAATATATAGAAGGTTTATTATCGTTGTGTTATTCATCGTGGAAGGAACCGAAGACAAATAAAAGTGGTAATGGGTTCGTGGTGATTTCATGTGGTAGTCAATGGTGATTAATATTAGAAGGTCATGGTTAATCACTCAAACCGAAATGGGAGTGGTGGTGAATGCCGGAGATAGAATTGGTGGGTTGAGGTGATTTAAACAGAAGAAAGAAGAAGAGCAAGGAAAATAAAGAGAACGTGATGGTGAATGTAAATCTATAACTATCTCTCCCTCTATGGGCTTTGTATATGTAATTATATATATATATATATATAGTGAGTGATATCGTAACAATAACTAATCGAATTGCGTTTTGTAGGATTGACAGTGGTTGACAGAAATATTCGAGGCCAGAAGGAGAAGACAAGAAAAAAAATAAAGCAGATCGTGACTTTCAACTGAAATTGTTTGTATCATTGATTGGATTCAATTTGTAATTAGGTAAGAATCAATTGAAGTTGTTTTGTAGCTAGATTGGGTCGACAGGGTTATACAGTAACAAGATTTGAAGGACGATTGTGAAGTCGACATGTAACAGAACGTAGACATGATTCTTCAAACAAGAAGAAGAAAACAAAAAAAAAAATAAGTCAGATGTAACAAATTCGTACAATTGTTATTATCAATTTGATTTGATCAAGTTGTTTGTATTGAGAAGTTGATTTGAACGGGTAACAAGTTGGAGACAGGAAGTACAGACTTTTTCAGTCAGAAGAAATAAAAAGATAATTAACAGATAGCTACGTTCAACTGATTTTGTTTAGCTTGCGAATTGGAGTCAGATTGGTACAAATTAGTAGACGAGAATCTTCAATCAAGAAGAAGAAAACAAACAAACAAAATTAAGTTAGAAAGGGATTGGAAACAGATTGGGATAATTCATCTACTGCGAATATTTCTGATTTGTTTGTATTCAAGATAATTGGATTCTTAATTTGTACGAATTGTCAATCAAATATAATATGAAAGCAACGTGCAACTGATTCAAAAATCTCCAATTCGTATATACGTAGTTTTACAGAAATGATACTATTAATTAATAATTATAACTATATTAATAATAAATAATAATATTAATAATAACACTATTAATAATAATATTAATAAAAGTAATATTAATAATATACTGATATCAATAATCACGATTTTAATAATGATATTAACAATAAAAATGATATTAATAATATTATTAATGATACTAATAATATTAGTTACAAAAATATTAATATTATTAATTATAATAATAATGTCAATATTAGTAATATAACAAATTATACATATCAGGTTTTATATATATCTTTATATCTTACATTAGAATTTATAATGGTTGATAATACAAATATTTATATTAATATTAACATTAATACTAATAATGAATGTAATGATCATAACATTAATATAACATTTATATTTTAACTTATAATTATATATAATATATTAATCTTACATTTCGTTAATTATGTAATACTTGTTTTATACAATAACATATTTGAATATATATCATTTACATATTTTATATATATTACAATATAATAATTATTAATAGTAATCATATATATATATATATATATATATATATATATATATATATATATATATATATATATATATATATATATATATATATATATATATATATGTATATATACAAATTCTTTTTACTTATTTATTTTGTATGATATTTTACATACATAATTCTAATGTTTACATTATATTTTATAATTATTATCTATTTTTGCATTTGTATATATATAATTATACATATTTATTTACAAACAACTGTTCGTGAATTGTCAGGAATAGTCGAAGGGTATTTGCATATATGAAACAGTTCAATTTTTTTTTGAGACTTAACCTAACAAACTTTGCTTATCGTGTCGAAATCATATAAAGATTAAGTTTAAATTTGGTCGGAAATTTTTGGGTCGTCACAAATATTGGTTAGCAACGTTACTAACGTACATCCCAAGTGGTATTGATGTTCTTATTATCAATGTGTATGCCCCTCAAGGCGAAAGTGAGAAAAAGAATATTTGTAAACAAATTTTGAGAATGGTGAATAAGTGGAATGGACCTTCGTGTGTTTTAGGTGATTTTAATTCCACTCGAGTTCCTAATGAAAGGTTAAGAGAAGAATTGGATGTCATTAACATGATAAACTTTAATAATTTAATTTTAAAGGCTAAGCTCATTGATCAAAATATTCAAAACGAAATGTTTACATGGGATGGTCCGGATGGAAAAATGTCTCGTATTGATAGAATATTGGTTAATATGGAATGGTTGTCCTTATAGCCGGATGCGGTAGTGATTGCGGGAGATAAGAATTCTTCGGATCACAAACTTCTAGTTTGGGGGAAGACGGTTCCGTTTTGGGGTCCTAAACCTTTTCATTTTTTCAATGGGTGGTTTGAGGTTTCAAAGTTTATGGATATGTGAAAGAGCTTTGGAGGTCTTACTTGGTGGAAGGTTATTCGGTGTATGTTGTTCTTTCAAAATGCAAGCTACTCAAAAAGGATTTAAAAGTTTGGAGTGATGAGAAAGTTTTTAAAGATAAACATGAACTAGCCTCCTTAACGTCTAGAATTTATGAGTTGAAAAAAGTTCAAGAAAATAGGAACTTATTGCCTAGCGAGGTTGTTAATTTGGTGGAATATAAATCCAAAAGAAAGTTCTTCAACGCCAAGAGGATAGAAAGAAAATGTTTCAAAGTCGAGTTAATTGGTTACGTTTTGGTGACAAGAATTTGAAGTTCTTTCACAACATGGCTAGAATTAGAAGTAATGCGTCGGTGATTGCGGGCCTGCAAATTGGAGACGAGTGGATCGAAAACCCGATTGTAATAAAAGAGCATGTATTAGGCCTTTTTCAGTTACTGTTTTCTGCTCAGCCCACATGCTGTAGCAGGTTTGATTGGGCCTATCTGGGCCTGAACAGTCTCGACGAGCAGGCTGTTCAGGAGCTGGAAGGTATGTTTTCATGTAGTGAAGTTAAGGAAGTGATTAAGAATTTTAACGGGGACAAAACTCCGGGGCCGGATGGTTTTTCTTTAAAATTTTTTAAGAAAGGGTGGAGTTTTCTTAAAGATGATTTAATGTCTATCATGCTCCAATTCCATGTTAATGCTTCGTTCCCAAGTGGTTTCAACTCGTCTTTTATTGTGCTTATTCCAAAATCCAATTGTCCCAAGATGATCGAACACATGAGACCCATTAGCCTCATTAACGCTCCATACAAAATAATCTCAAAAACTATTGCTAATCGTCTCAAGAAGGTGGTGGGGAAAGTTGTGAGTATCAATCAAAACGGTTTTGTACCTTCTCGTTTGTTAGTGGATGGTGTAATGCTAGTTAATGAGATTTTTCACTTAGTAAAGAGAAGGAAGAAAGGGGTCGTTTTTTTAAAGATTGATTTTGCTAAAGCATACGATTGTGTCTCTCATTCATTTTTTATGGAAGTTATGAGACGCATGGGTTTTGGGTCAAAATTCATAAGGTGGATAAAAGCTTGTATCTCTAATGTTAAGTTTTCGGTGTTGCTCAACGGGTCTCCATCCAAGGAAGGTGAAATGATGCGGGGTTTAAGGCAAGGTGATCCGCTTTCCCCTTTTCTCTTTATATTGGTCACGGAAGTGTTAAGCAAATTGTTGTCAAATGCTCTTCAAAGTGGAGGTTTGAGAGGTGTGGTCATAGAAGATAATGTTAGTGTCAATCACTCCCAATACGCGGATGACACTATTATTTTTGCTCATCTTTCTTTAGAAGAAATGATTAGTATTCGGAGAATATTTGACATGTTTCATGCAATGTCCTGGTTGAAAATGAATCCTTCAAAAACTATTTTATATGGGGTTAATATTAGTAGCCATGAGTTGGAACAATTTGCAAGTGTTTTCGAGTGTAAAATTGGCTCCTTCCCATTTAACTATCTCGGGGTCCCGATTGGTGCGAAATTAAGAAGAGAAAGTTCATGGGCTCCTATTATTAACAAATTTAAAAAGAAGCTTTCGGGGTGGAAAAATAGAGGACTTTCGTCGGGTGGAAGGCTTATTATGGTAAATGCGGTTTTATCAAGTCTTCCGACACATTATATGTCTTTATTTAAAGCTCCAAAAAGTGTGGATAATAAATTAGAAAGGATGAGGCGTAATTTCTTTTGGAATGGGGATGTGGGTGTGAAGAAGTTAGCGTTGGTTAGATGGAGCAAGGCTTGCCTTCCAAAAGAATGTGGAGGGCTTGGCATCATCCCGTTGAGGTTGAAAAATCTTACTCTTTTAGCTAAAATGGTGGGTTAAACTTAATTCTCCTCACCATGAAGTTTGGAAATCTTGTTTGAGCAAAGCTTTCGGGAATAATCCTCCGGGCAATTTACTTTCGGATTTATCGTGCGTGGATAGGAGGAAGCTTTCGAGTATTTGGCGTGATATTGTAAAACTTCAATATACGGACGAGATTTATAAAATTCTCAACCCACAAAGTTGGTGTTGGAGTATTGGAAAAGGGTCTCGTGTTTCATTTTGGGAAGATATTTGGGTGGGTGTTTCTAAGTTAAAAGATCAATTTCCGGGTTTATATCTTAAAAGTTTTAAAAATGAGGCTCGTCTCGCAAACATGGTCTTTTTTAATGATCAAGGAAATATGGAGTGGGACTTCGGGTTGTCAAGTTCTTTAGATGAGTATGATGAAAGACAAGTTGTTACGCTTAAACATCTCATTAGACATGTGTCCTTAGATTTAGACAAAGAGGATACAATTTTGTGGGTGCATTCGGTTGATAAAGTTTATTCGGTTGCGGAAGGGGTACGTGTTATGTTGGAATCTAATCTAGATAAGGAGTTTGATTGGGTTAAAATCGTTTGGAATAAATTAGTGCCTTCTAAGATTGCTATATTCCATTGGCTAGCAATACAAGGAGGCGTTCCGGTGAAAGAAGTTTTGAGTTTTCTTCATTTCCTTCGTGATGGTTCGAATGATAAGTGTGGATGGTGTACGTCGGAGGTGGAATCGATCGATCATCTTCTTTTGCATTGTCCGTGGTCTCATAATGTGTGGTCTGCTTTATTTGCTTGGTGGAATGTTGTTTGGGTGATGCCTTCTTCCATTATTGATTTCTTTATTGAGTGTTTTCATGGTTTAGGAGTTAATGCTAAAAAAACATGGAGGTTGATTGGTCCGGTTTCCTTTTGGTTAATTTGGCTTGCTAGAAACGATTTTCTCTTTAATGGCTCTTATCAAAGTTGGAGATGCGTCGTGGAACATGTTAAGATTAAAGTGTTCCAATGGTTGGTTAATGCGGGTAAAGTAGAGAGTCATCAAATGTATGTGTGATAATCTCATCCTTGGTGTTTGTTTTGAGCTTCTGTCATAGGGGATAGTTCAAGTTGAAGGTGCATTGTTTTTGCTTCTGACTAAAGATAGTTGATTATGTAATTGTTATTTGACTACAAGATTTTTAGTGGTTAGTGCTTTGGATATATTAGTTTGATAAGGTGAATATGGGTTTGTCCATATGACGTTTGTTATGGGTTATGGGTTAGTAAACCCTTGCTCTTGTAATCCTTATTTTCACTCTTTGTGAAAAATTTTATATATATTCTGTTTTTTTCCAAAAAAATAATAATAATAATCCAATATCATTATGTTTAGGCGTTTGTTTTTAAACTTTTTATTCTATCCGTTATACTTGTTAATTTTCGGATACATTATATGTAATTCTTACATTATTTTGAGAAAAGAAAACAATAATAATCTATTAACATATGTTTGTCACCTAACTATGTCAAGATTTAATAAATAAGATATTTAAATATTTTTAAATTAATGACTATAAAATATGGAGGCGTTAAACAAAATATTATATTATATTGAGCATCATTTCCTAATGGGAGATGATTCTCACACACACTTTTTTGATCCTCACACACCAATTTAAAGAAATGAAGTATTATTAGAAGAGTAAAAGGTTAAAATAGGTGTGTGAGGATCAAAAAATGGTGTGTTAGAATCATCCCTCTTTCCTAATTAAATCGGTTTGCTACTTTTTATATTTGATAAAGTAGTACATCATCATTAATGACGAGGTAAACTTTTTTTTAGATATCTTCATTAAATCAATGAAGAATATCAAAACTAACAATAATGACAGAGATTAGCTCGATCAAGAGTTCAAGATTACAACTACAAAGTAACAGAAAAAGCTTATAAGAAAAGTATGAAAGGGTTTTGCTCTCAAACATAAGATTGAAGTTTATGGCAAAAACCTAACAAAGTAGCCCATGAGAAGTTCTTTAACAGGATATTGCGGACAATAACCGAACGCCAAGTGAATTTTTCATTGAAAATGATGTCGATACTTGCAATCCAACTAGCCCAAATGGAGGCGGATCCTATCATCTTCCAAAACTTGAGGCTTTAATTCCCATGATGTAGAACCAACCGAACGAATAGTCTTCAATCGACCTTGGGAACACCCAACGAATATTCCACCAACAAAATAAGTCCGACCAAATGCTAAGAGGCCATTCACACAACATTCAGTTTCCTCCATGCTTTCTTTTTAACGTTAGTGCTTTGATCAACCTTTTTACCCTTATCAACAACCTCTTTTTTGAACATTTTTCATTTTCTAGAACCTCTTCTTCATCACATTCTCTTTGACACACAACTTGTAATCTGTCTTTCTCATTTTTTTTTTATTTAAATACAAGATGCCTTCTAGTTTCCACCTCATGCATTATCACTAACTCTTTAACTTCATCTTTGGTACCAAACTCTTGCCCAAACATTTTCATCATCTTTCTATTGCAATCTTGCTTCATTAATGTTTTTCTTTCTTATCTTTTCATCAACATATACACCCTAATAATCACTGTCAAACTCATCATTGCTCAACTCTTCAACAATGACAATTGATTTATCACTTGAGTCAAACTTCTGGAACTGTTTGACTAGCATTACCCATGAACTCAACATCCGTATCTATAGAAAAGTGAAAATCAGACATGTCTATATTAACATATTCAAAATTAGTATCTTCATCAACTATGAAATCCTCATCACTATAATCTCCAATAACACCATCAATTGTTTTATGTTTATCTTTTAGCTGACCTTTAGTTTCATCAACAACAACTGGAATCTTTGATGCTAAGTCATCCAAATAACTACCTGACTTGGTGCAACAACACTAGGAATCTGAGTTGCTAAATCATCCAGACAACTTAATTGACTTGATCCAACTACATCTTTCTCATATTCAATAAACATGCTTATCTCCTTATGAGTAACACATAACTTCGTAATACATTCACATCTTCATCATTAGCAAAATTATGTAATCCATTATCCATATCTGATTCATGCAACAAAAAGTTGATATATCAACCTCTTAGACAAATCATATCCTAACCACTCACATCAAATTCAAAATTATCAACACCATTATATATAACTTACCTTACCGTTCAAATACTTTATGTTTGGTGGTTTACTCAAAACACCACCATGATGTAACTTTAAAGTGAACTTTTATAGACATTCAACTGCATCAAAAAATATAATATAAAAAAACTTATTAACATCGCAGATTTTCAATCACAAATATGTTAACTACTAGAAACATCCGACATGTCTAACAATATATATGGATTAACACATGAAAAGAATAAACATACCATATAATTTCATTAGTTTTTTGAGCCCATAATCAGTTTTGATTGAATAGAATAAATCAATCGACATGTTTCTTGTGTTAGATCATGTTCTTTCTTTTTTTTTTTTGTTATGCAGTTTTGTTACAGCCGTATATGTTCACATAAGGGTTTAGTTTTTGACGAAATAGTGATATTGGAATCCATATTAACTGATTACTCTGTAGAATATATAACGTGTGTGGACTACTTCGCCCTCACGTGACAAGCATAGACATGAACTTAACTGGCTAAAAGATAACATGGGTTAGTGGTTGGGCCATCGGTGCTATACGCTGATAGTTCAGGGTCATCTAGGTCGAAAAAATAGATAACGGTTTAGCATGTTTTTTATTACAAATTTGTTGGGCCTTCCGTGCAATTTTGTCTTGTTTTCCAAAATTCATTACAACTACTCACTTTACGAGTAGCTGAAATCATTGCTAGCGAGCTGCCTGAAATCGAACCATAACCTCCACTATGGATGGAAGATGGGCCCTAAACCAACCATTACACACATGGGCGGATTTATGTGGGGACCAATGGATTTCCAAATTTCAGTGTAAAACATTTGGATTTTTCGACTTTGCTCCCGTTGGATTTTTTGTCCCAAAAGTTATATATTTTGCTCTAAAACCTTCAAATTTTTCCCACAAACCTTCAAATTTTACCTAAAAACTATCATTTTTTTTTTCTTTTTTCCCTCAAAACCTCCTTTTTTTTTTTTTTGTGACTCTGTGAAAATAAATCCTGCATCCGCCACCTAATTTACACCACCCCCATGATTCCATTTCTTCTCTGCTACAGACCGATCCAGGGGTTTGATTAAACCTTTGTAGCCGTTTATTTTCTGCCGTAGCCTTCTCTCATAAATCCCCTTTCTTTTTGACCTAAAATCAAATCAAAATCAATTTAATGAAGCAACGGTTTCTTTCCCATTTCTTCTTCACTGTTGCCCATCGAATTTCATGCTCAAACTGTCAAACTATTTCTAATATCCGGCGGTACTATCAATAGCAACGAGTCCAGGTAATTTAACTCCGTTTTAAAGTAATGTGCACAATAAATAGGGTTTGATAAATCCCCTGTCTCCATTTGTTCTGATGAAAATACGATTTTTAAATCATGTCTTTCATGTGTAGTGAGAGAAACAAGAGAATCATAAAGTTGGGATTTTTTTTCTTCAAATTCCTTTTTTGATTTATTTATTTTTTTGACAAAATTGTCAAATTGGTCCCTGTGTTATTCGATTTCCTTTTTTCATCCCTATCGAAATGTTCCTGCAATTTTCGTCCCTAAAGACATTTATCAATCCCAATTTCGTCCTTGTATTTAGTGAGGGATCCCCACAGTATGCCAAAGTTTCACAGGGAGTCCAAATCATTAACGAACGTTGAAAATTTCGCTAGTTACACAGTTGGTTCCTCATCTTAATGTCTATTATCGTTAATCGTTAGATTTGAACATGTGCCATCAGGATATCTGCATCATATTCTTCTTACCTTCTCTTTCTCTCCCTTTCTTCTAATTTCTCTTTGTATAAAAGTTTACAGCAACTTTGAATGCACCATTTCAAAAGTATTCACCAACCACCTACCATAAATCATCGACAACGTATTCTTCAAAATTGTACTCCGTAATACCTTGAATATAGCAATCTCAATGATACATCGATATCGATAAATATCATTATTTCTAAGGAAAAAATGACTAGAATTCATTTCATCCATTGCTAAAAGCCTAAAAGTAACAACTAATTAAATTAAAACAAATTCATGGCTAAAGTAACCACTAATCAAAATGAAACACTCATACATGTTACCAACCATAACGTATCGTTTATGTAATCAAGAAGGTTATGATACCGTCATCTTCTCAGTGATGTCATCATTGTCGTGGAGATTTTACTAAGCGAAACCCATGAACAAAACCCATAAGCGTTGTACAGATCTTGAATATCTAAGATTTATACAAAATTGAATCGTTGTTGTAAGAATCGAAAGGTACCACCGACGAATCGAAAGGTACCACCAACGAATCGAGAGCAATCACCAACGAATCACCATGATTTGATGCGCTTAAATCCAAATACATTACTATTTTTGGCTTTTTGGATTTTTGCCTTATCTCCTTTTATCCAACAACATCGGCATATTTATCACAGTATGCTGTTAAATCGAAAGGTAGTGATCCGGCAAAACATGTCAGTGGTGTCCCGACTGCGGCGCCGCCGAAATAATTCTCTTCCGATGAGGTAGTTAAAGTAAATGAGTTAGGAGTGGTTAGATTTGGGTTTAAACAGGCTTTGATTTAGGAGATTTAATGTATTAATGTATTTTGAAATTGTGAAGTAGAAATAAGATCTTATTGTTTGGTTGTTAGATTTGTTCCTCTTGTGAGATTTGGACTTTAGGGACATGGGGTGATGAATCTTAACAAAACTTTTAACGTTTGTTAATGATTAGGACTCTTCGTGAAATTTTGGCTTACTATGGGGATCCCTCATTAACACAGGGATGGAATTGAGACTTGAAAATGCTATTAGGGACTAAAATTGCAGAAACATTTTGAGAGGGATGATAAAAAAGAAAATCAAATAACACAGGGACTAATTTGGCAATTTAGTCTATTTTTTTTTTATAAAACTTTCAATTTCAGTTTCTTTCATTTCATGATCCTCAAGAGTTTGATCAAAAGTTAAGATTTTTCACCTTCTTATTAAATTTCACTTTCTGGGTCTAGTTTAATTTTTGATTTCATACAAAACCCAATTCATTCATGCATGTAATTGTTTCTAATTTGTGTGACTACTCCTACTATACTGAAATTTGACTACTTTATCATTTGATTATAAATTTACTTCGATTGTTAAAGCTAATATGTTAGTAAATAACTTCACAAATCATACTTGATAGATCTGAGATGTAAATCTAAATAATATGCTAAAATTATGTATATTCTTAAAACTTATGGTTTTTGTAATTTCTATGGTGGAATTAACGAGTCTTGTTACTCTATATAGATGTTTTCATCTTTTTTTGAGTTCTCCTGCTTGCTGCTGTTAATTAGGCTTGCATTATGTGACAATTTAGGACTTAATGGTTGAATCTTGAGAATTAGCTGACTTAATTCAGTAATTGGTTTGCCAGGTTGCAACTGAAAATGCTTCAAAATTTTATAAAACACAAACCTAACTAGAGGTTATCAGACATCAATCTAAACAACTATTAGTGGCTCTCTGTGAATTTAAGTAGTTTCGTTTACAGTTGACGGTAAGATTGGATGTATAATATACAATTGAACCCTAGTCATTAATCCAAAGCATTAAGCTTCTTGATGTAAAGAGACATTTTATTTTATTAGTAAAAATTAAAATACATAATCCTAGTTTTTGGTGAACTAGAAGGGTGAACATAGTAGTTATGATATCAGTTATAATTGAGCCTCTGAAATACTTAATAGATGCAATTTGTTTTTATGTCACACTCACTATTTCATACGCAAACTCGAATGCACTTCGTTAACATTAAACATGCGTTATTTGTATTTGGAACCATCAGTGGCAAAATGGGTGGGTCAGCCATATTGGGTATCCGGTTAAAACAGTTATAGGTGGGCTGGGTCCGCTTGTGTTGATCTGGAATAAAAAATGTTCAAACTTTAAATTCTCTGATAACTTTGTAAAATATATGTGATAAATGATTTCTTTAATAATGGTTAAAACATATATTTAGGAGGGTTTAGGGATTTAAATTAACTTTGATAACTTTTGGATACTTTGCCCGTGCGATACATTTCCCTTTTAGCTATTATTGTTCTATTTGATGATCCTATTATTGTTCTATTCGCAGTTGATGTGACTAAAAGTTGAACAGGCGTTTAAAATGAGAACGACATTATCAATGGCAATATATCAACATTGAAAACAACCATCTTGTTAATTTATACTAAAAAGCCATGAAACCGTCAAAAAAGAAGAAAGCAAAACAGTTGAAAAAAGCACATACCGAATCCCCAAATTCAGATACACCCGTCATCAAAGACCTGTTCTGGTTCTCTTGCATTGCTACGTTCTTTAAAATTCTTCTAATCCCATCTTATCGTAGCACCGATTTCGAGGTCCACCGTAATTGGCTAGCCCTCACCCACACCTTACCGTTATCGCAATGGTACTCAGATGAGACCAGCCCATGGACCCTTGATTACCCTCCTTTCTTTGCATATTTTGAGCGTTTTCTATCCCTTTTTGCTTCCCGTGTGGACCCCACCATCACACACCTCTACAATGGCCTAAATTACAACGCTTCTTCGGTCATTATCTTCCAGAGACTCAGCGTAATAGCCTCAGATACGGTTTTAATTTACTCGGTTTATCGATTAACTAAAAACATGGAGTTGAAAAAGAGACTCGTGATCTGGGTTTTGCTTGTTTGGTCACCCGGGTTGTTGATTGTTGATCATATGCATTTTCAGTACAATGGGTTTCTTTTAGGGATTCTGTTACTTTCTTTGTCGGCACTACAAAAAGGTGATGACTTGATCGGTGGGTTCGTTTTTGCCGTTTTGTTGTGTTTCAAGCATTTGTTTGCTGTGGCGGGGCCCGTTTATTTTGTGTATTTGTTACGGCATTATTGTCGTGGCGGGATTATTACGGGTTTCCGTAAGTTGGTCACAATGGGAGTGGTCGTTGTTGCGGTTTTCGTAGCTGCTTATGGACCATTTGCGTATCATGGACAGGTAATATGTCTTGTTCTTGTTATTCTAATGTTATTTGTTACTATATGTATTATCATTATCATTATGTATTATGTATTATGTATATTTATTTGCAGATACAACAGGTTCTGAAACGCATGTTTCCTTTCGGTAGGGGCCTTTGCCACGCTTATTGGGCACCAAATATCTGGGTGCTTTATATACTCTCAGATAAAATGTTTGCTTTTATGCTTACAAAATTCGGATTCCATATTCAAGCACCAACGGCTTCCTTTACGGGTGGGCTAGTAGGGGACTCGTCTCCTTTTGCTATACTACCTACGGTATAACTTACGGTTTAATACATGCTTGCGTATTTTCGTGTATAAAAAATCTGAAACTTTACAATAAATTGATTGTGGTATACAGATCACACCCTCGGTGACATTTGCGCTTGTCCTACTTGCTATATTTCCTTCTCTTATTAAGATTTGGAGGAATCCCGAGCCAAAAATGATTGTTAGATGGGTGGCGTATGCGTACACGTGTGGCTTTTTGTTTGGATGGCATGTGCACGAAAAAGCGTCACTTCACTTTTTGATTCCGCTTGCAGTTATTGCAGTGGAAAGTATTGAGGACGCACGTCATTACTTCATCTTATCTATAGGTATTCCTTTTTAACAAGGTTGTAGAACTCGCGACTCGGGATGTACTCGGTTGGCACTTTTATTGGGAGTACTCGACAACTCTGGAGTACTTGAGTGTTGACCAAGTTTGACTTTGACTAATTTTGACCTAGTTTTGACCAATTTTATGAGTAATCCTGCTTTTTAACCGAGTTTGACCGAGTAGTTGAAGTGAGTACTTGGACCGATCTTAAAACCGAGAACTTGACGAGTAGTCACCGAGTTTTACCGAGATCTACAACCCCATTTTTAACCTATTACCACCATTTTGTTTCGCACGTAGTTTAACTTAATTACGCATATTTTCTTGCAGTTTCCATCTACTCATTGTCCCCTCTTCTCTATGAAGCTCAAGAATACCCAATAAAAGTGGCGTTACTTGTTTTATACGCGGCTCTAATGTGGTTTGGCTTCTCTTCTTATTTTTTAAGTACTAGTGAATCAATCACAAGAAGAGATTCGGTCTCCCAAAAGGGTGGTTTTGTCTTTAAACGGGTAGAAAAGATGTATCTGGTTGGTTTTGTGGTTGTAGAGGTATGGGGTCAGTTTCTTCATCCTTCGATTCTTGGTTGTAGACTTCCATTTTTACCCCTCATGTTGGTCTCCTTTTATTGTGCATTAGGAATGATGTACTCTTGGATTTGGCAACTTAGATATATTATTAGGTCTTGTTGACGATTTTGTTAGGTGATTGTTTTTAATTAACACTTCAATGTAGAACTTTAAAATGTACTGTGTATGAGTGAGTCTTCATGCCAGTTGTGGTCTGCGGGGTAATATACAGGTTATTATGGTTTTACCGTGTCGTAAGATGTAGTTTCATTATTATGAACAAACTTGGTATACTATGATTTTTTTATGCCATGTCTACAGGTTATATGGTTACAATTAAATTAAGTTTCACAAGAAACATTCATACATAGTGGCAAAATAAATATTGTAATTGTGACCTTTAAACTTTTTGAGACGGGGGATATTTTCTTTATGAATATATACTTATTTAAACTCTCAAACTTTTTATTGGAGGGATCTAACTCGATAATGGACTTTTGGTTTACATTCTTGATGCATGTACTAAATACGAATTGTACTTGATCATGCATATTTTAACCGTGGGTTTTAATATGTCTGCTCAATACATAAAGAGGGGTTTAAGGATCTTAGAACGTGGCTCTCCGGTCCGGCTACCGTGAATAACCCTGGCCGACATGATGATGTCGGCGGGGTGGCCAAGTGATTAAGTCCACCTCCGATAACGGTCGTCGATCAAGAGGCCCCAAATAAGGTCGTAGGTACTAGCTTACAAAAGACTAACCTGTTAACCTTGAAAAGATGCTGAATGATGCTGTTTTACGTAATGTGTATCGTATGTGATGGTTACGTAATGTGCCGTGTCCGGTGAATGATGATTAGGGTTTGTATTTATAGGCAAACCCTAATTCTAGAACCGTCCCAGATCATGATAATCTCATCCATAACTGACTCCCCCGAATCACGGATATAATTATGAAAAAGATATTTACTTGACAGCTAAGCAACCGCTGTACCGAGAACAAAGGAATCAGATACAATCCGCATACCGCATAGCGCACACAAGCACACGCCTACGCACACTATTAAGCGCCCGCATGCATATGAGGTGCGCATGCGGGTTGCGGTATCATTATGTCCCTCCAGTTTGATGTTATATGACGCAAGACACATGACATCAAACTATTAAGCGGAAAAAACAAGAAAACGGCTAGCATTCAATGTTCCGCGTGCGTTTCGAGGTCATTTAATGACTGTCACTGTCGCAGAAGACCATTCGGCTGACAAGACATAAAGTGGCAGTTGGCAGGCGCGTGTCAGCCACGCTCTCATAGGTAACCATACCCATCTGACATCCTCACGCGCACTCAAAATGCTAACCGTTGATCGCTGAACACGTGTACAGCCACGATAAACCCATTCCAGCCCATGGCCCCAAATCGTCTCTATAAATAGCCCCAAATCACACACATTTCCATTTTTCTGCTCCAAGCTTCCTCAATACGCTGCTACATTCAATTCTGATCAAATCCTAAATACTCCGGCCACCGTCTAAAGGTTAGTGATTCTCCAACCATTCTATAGAAAATGACTAAGGCTAACGAAACCTATGTAGATAGTGTCAGATCGATTATAGAGCAGAAACATATTGACCACTTAGTTAAACAATACCCGCCGTTAGCGAAATACAATCCTGTGCCACCCTTGCCCAATCAGCGTGCTCACGAGCCACCGGAGAAAAAGGTGGCCATCTACGAACATGCGTTCAAGCATGGTAACTTTAGGGTTCCCCCATCCGACTTCTTCCTAGGCATATTAGATCACTTAAGAGTGGGATTAGGACAACTACACCCTTATGCCATAGGCAAAATAGTTCTGTTTGAAATGTGGTGCGCCGCACTCGATAGGGTTCCGTTGGTTAAAGTTTTCTGTCATCTATACCGCTTAGCCAATCACCACAAATCCTGGTTCACCTTCTTTGCCCGTCAAAATTTCACCAAAACCCCAAAGTCGAATGCGGGTAACTGGAAAGAAACTTTCTTTTTCATTGACCAAACTGTAGTTGGTACCGCTTTTCCGCAAACGCTTATATGGTGCGAGAAGGTGGAAAAGGATGTGAACAAAACCCCGGTCCTTGATGACGAGGAAACAAAGCTGTTAGCGGAGTGCGCTAACGCACAGCTGGTACACCGGTCATACGGGAACGTGATGTTGCGGCTAGGGAAGATATCCGCACACTGGCCATGGGAGGATGTGCGTCCAGCCATAGTCGGACCGGATGGAAAGGGTAGGAATAGTATAATCACGTACTAACAACAGTGCTATTTATGTGTTCTAACGCATGCGTGCATGTTTGCAGAGATGAAGATGAAGAGAGTATTGACTGCGGAGGAGATTGCGGGCATCGCCTTCCGCAAACAGAATGTGAACCAGCCGTTAGAGCAGGAGAAGACTGGCGAGAATGCACCTGCCACCTCCGGCAATAAGCGCAAGGCCGCCGAAGCCTCCCAATCCCAACATAAGAAGAAGAAACTCACTCCCAAACAGAGGGAGGACAAGCGGAACGACAACTTCGTTCCCATCGAACCCCGTTCTGCGGATCTACCTCCCCCATCATCTGGTAAGAGTTCTGCTTGCGCGCATACCGCACATTTAAGTTTGCATTTATTTAACCATTTATGAATACGCAGGGCATACTGAAGAGACTCATCACACCCCACCGCGGGTCAATCCGGACCTCGAAGCTACCGCCGAGTCAAAGGACAAGACGATACACCTGGACTCCGAGTCTACACCAACCCCGCCACACGGTAGCTTTCGATTGGCGAACCTGGCGCAGCTCACCCAGTCATCTGCGGAAAACGCCGCAGAACAATCCGCTTTCCTTCAACAAATCTTCCCTGCTGAGTTCCGCAACCAACTAGCCGCACTGCCTTTTAATCAGGCGCTCAACGCCTTCGTCCAAAACGGCCTCGTCTTTTTGGCATGGTTGCGGATCAAGCCCGCCGTTCCACTAACTTGTATCAAGTGGCCTTGCGGAAAGAAACAGAGCTAGGGCTGCTGCAAGCGGGGGTTGATCAGGTGAAGAAAGACAGGGACGCCGCAGAAGAAGCGCGCAAGGCGGTGGAGTTAACCGCGGCGGAAACCAAAACTGCACTGATTGAAGAGAGAAAGAAAAACAGCGAGCTGGTTGGGGCGGTTGACCAGTCCAAGGGGGAGGCGGAGCGTCTGCGGGTGGAGCTGGAAAGGGTGACGAGGGAAAAGGATGACGCGGTTACAGGTCGCGAGCTAGCGGAGGCGGACTTGACAAAACTCCGCACCGCTCTTCCTACCATTGCGCAGAAAGTAATGGATTATGAACCTGTGTCCGACAAGTTCAACGCCTATGTTGACGCGGTTAAAGACCACGAAATCAACAAGGCAGTGCTAGAGGTGATCCAAGCCTGCGGGCTCACACCGCCGTACCCTGACGTCGTGCAGAAAAAATTGAAGGAGGGTACGGCTGCGGTGCTCATGGAAGCGGAAGAAGCCATCACTGCCATCCCGATCCCCCTAATTAATGCGTTTGCCACGGACCCTAATATGTCAATTGATAGGTTCCTCAAGGAGGAGTTTTAGTTTGTTGTAATAGTTTGCGCCGTAAGTCCTATGCTTAGGCAGGCAATTGTAAATACAATTTTTGAGCCATAGGTCCCGTGATGGGCAGGCGTTTAAAACTATTACCATTTGTGTAACAACTTAATTTGATGTATATATATTCCTGTTATGCATGCGTAGTGTGTTTATTTGTTTATATATCGCGAATCAAAACAAAAGGTGAACCGCATGCCCATGGGCATAGTTAACCAAAACTCATGCGTATGCGGATGGTACTGCGTAAAATAAACCAATACTTTAACAATTTACCTTTAACAATTTAGACTCAGAAGCTACTGCGTTTTTGCTTTGTCATGTACTAGAGGTGCACGGTAGCTGTATGGTAAGCAACGCAACTAAAAACAAGCCAATGTCTTTATGCTTAAGAGTTCCTCAAGCAAACCAATGCGAGAGTAATTACGCACAAGCAAACCAATGCTTGTAATTTTTTAAGTCGACTTTGCAGCCATCTAGTCTGCGTGGCGCTTGGCTAGGGGAAAACCAATTCCCTTTTCCTGCCGTTAGCGTCTAGCCTTGTAACCAAACAGGCTTCTGTCGTACGGGGGCTAGAGGACACCCCTTAAGTAGGCAGGAACTGCATACAAAAAAGATTTAAACAACAAAAGTATGCGCGAGTAAATATTTAATTGGCATTAATCACAATTACAACCGCGACACATCCAAACGGACGGAAATTACATAGAAAAAATAATGTGCTACAATAAACTGGAGTGATCAGGTCCACCTAGCTACATATAACATTTTTTCAATAACGTCGCATGCCAAGTGCGTTTCACAGGTTTTCCATCTAATGTCTCGAGATGGTACGCCCCGGTATTGTTTGCCTTCACTACCCTGTATGGACCTTCCCAACGGGGGCCCATTTTCCCAGTATCCTCCGCATGACTTGCGTCGTTCTGACGCCAAACCAAGTCACCGCACTTGTAAGAGCGCGAACGCACACGCTGATTATAGTACTTTGCAATTTTTTGCTTGTTATTTGCTTCGTTGACAGCCGCAGAGAGTCTGCGCTCTTCCAGCAAATTAAGATTTTCCCGCAAAGCTTCAAAGTTATTTTGCTCATCAAAATTTTGTATGCGGAACGTTGGTACCCCAATTTCTGAAGGTACAACAGCTTCTGATCCATAGACCAAACTGAACGGGGTCTCACCAGTGCTTGCTTTGGGTGTTGTTCTATGCGCCCATAAAACCTTCGGTAGTTCATCCACCCAACCAACGCGACCATGACCCAACCTAGCTTTGATTCCAGCTACTATATCCCGGTTGGTGACTTAGCACTGGCCATTCGCCTGCGGATGCGCAACAGATGTAAAAGTTTGCTTAATATTAAGCTCCGCGCACCAGCTGCGAAAAGGGTCACCCGCGATCTGCGTACCGTTATCGCTAACAATTTCGTTTGGTATACCAAATCGACAGACGATGTCTTCCCATACAAAATTTCGCACCCTTTTTCCTGAGATTGCTGCCAGCGGTCTCGCTTCGACCCACTTTGTGAAATAGTCGATTGCAACAATCAAGAATTTGATGTTTCCTGCGTGTGCAGAATGTGCGTAAGGTACTGATGTGAGTAACATGTTTAGAAAATAAATGATAAAATTACCTCGACCTTTTGGGAATGGTCCGACTATATCGATTGCCCATTTGCAGAATGGCCACGGTGAGGAGACTGGTATCATTGGATGTGCAGGTGCTCTGCTAATAGGTGCATGTATTTGGCATGATTCACATTGCTTAACTATGCGCGCAGTATCCGCGTACATGGTGGGCCAATAATATCCTAGCCGCATTATTTTTGACACAATGGACCTGTGCCCCGAATGGAGTGCGCATGCACCTTCATGCACCTCGCGTACAACTTCCTCTGCCTCTTTCGGGCCAATGCACCTTAAGTGCGGTCCCAAATAATTCTTTCTATATAGGACGTCACCCTCAAGGGCATACAGCGGTGCCTTAACGCGACTTTCTTTGCATCAGCGGAATCTGTAGTGACCCGAACTTTTCCATGTTTATATATATTAATTGAGATTGATATTTACATGATTAAATGTTTCCAACATGTTAAGCAATCAAACTTGTTAAGACTTGATTAATTGAAATATGTTTCATATAGACAATTGACCACCCAAGTTGACCGGCGATTCACGAACGTTAAAACTTGTAAAAACGACATGACGATATATATATGGATATACATATGGTTAACATGAGATTATGATAAGTAAGTATCTCCATAAGTATATTAACAATGAGTTATATACATATAAACAAGACTACTAACTTAAGGATTTCGAAACGAGACATATATGTAACGATTATCGTTGTAACGACATTTAAATGTATATATATCATATTAAGATATATTAATATATCATAATATCATGATAATATAATAATTTAACATCTCATTAGATATAATAAACAATGGGTTAACAACATTAATTGAGATCGTTAACTTAAAGGTTTCAAAACAACACTTACATGTAACGACTAACGATGACTTAACGACTCAGTTAAAATGTATATACAAGTAGTGTATTTAGATGTATTAAAATACTTTTGGAATACTTCAAGACATATATCAAAACACTCATACTTAACGAAAATGGTTACAGTTACTTTTCCATTCTTTTCTTTCATCAAGAATTCTAGTCGTATTCTTACCCGTATTATACACAGCTTCAAAACGTACTTACTATGAGTATATACCAATAGGAACTAGCATGGGATTCCACTCTTGATTATGTCATGTATGACTAATCAATTTTAACTTCTACCATGAGCTGATCAACTAACTAGAACTCCTTTTAACCCCACTCACCACTCACCAATTACCACTCATCATTCACTCCATTTCACTTCCAATTCTCTTTCTAATTCTCTCTCAACACACACACACTATTATGAACGTATTTTTCCAGTAGTTAATCATCATCTTCATCAAAAATCACTTCAAGAATCAAGCTATAATCATCATAGGAAGAACACTTCAAAAATCCCTTCAAGTTTACTAATTTACTTCCAAGCTTTCTAATCCATTCCAAGTAATCATCTAAGATCAAGAAACCTTTGTTATATACAGTAGGTTATCTTTCTTATTCAAGGTAATATTCATATTCAAACTTTGATTCAATTTCTATAACTATAAACTATCTTAATTCGAGTAAAAATCTTACTTGAACTTGTTTTTGTGTCATGATCCTACTTCAAGAACTTTCAAGCCATCCAAGATCCTTTGAAGCTAGATTATTTATTGTCACTTCCAGTAGGTTTACCTACTAAACTTGAGGTAGTAATGATGTTCATAACATCATTCGATTCATATATATAAAACTATCTTATTTGAAGGTTTAAACTCGTAATCACTAGAACATATTTTAGTTAATTCTAAACTTGTTCGCAAACAAAAGTTAATCCTTCTAACTTGACTTTTAAAATTAACTACACACATGTTCTATATCTATATGATATGCTAACTTAATGATTTAAAACCTGGAAACACGAAAAACACCGTAAAACCGGATTTACGCCGTCGTAGTAACACCGCGGGCTGTTTTGGGTTAGTTAATTAAAAACTATGATAAACTTTGATTTAAAAGTTGTTATTCTGAGAAAATGATTTTTATTATGAACATGAAACTATATCCAAAAATTATGGTTAAACTCAAAGTGGAAGTATGTTTTCTAAAATGGTCATCTAGACGTCGTTCTTTCGACTGAAATGACTACCTTTACAAAAATGACTTGTAACTTATTTTTCCGACTATAAACCTATACTTTTTCTGTTTATATTCATAAAATAGAGTTCAGTATGAAACCATAGCAATTTGATTCACTCAAAACGGATTTAAAATGAAGAATTTATGGGTAAAAAAGATTGGATAATTTTTCTCATTTTAGCTACGTGAAAATTGGTAACAAATCTATTCCAACCATAACTTAATCAACTTGTATTGTATATTATGTAATCTTGAGATACCATAGACACGTATACAATGTTTCGACCTATCATGTCGACACATCTATATATATTTCGGAACAACCATAGACACTCTATATGTGAATGTTGGAGTTAGCTATACAGGGTTGAGGTTGATTCCAAAATATATATAGTTTGAGTTGTGATCAATACTGAGATACGTATACACTGGGTCGTGGATTGATTCAAGATAATATTTATCGATTTATTTCTGTACATCTAACTGTGGACAACTAGTTGTAGGTTACTAACTAGGACAGCTGACTTAATAAACTTAAAACATCAAAATATATTAAAAGTGTTGTAAATATATTTTAAACATACTTTGATATATATGTATATATTGTTATAGGTTCGTGAATCAACCAGTGGCCAAGTCTTACGAAGTAAAAATCTGTGAAAGTGAGTTATAGTCCCACTTTTAAAATCTAATATTTTTGGGATGAGAATACATGCAGGTTTTATAAATGATTTACAAAATAGACACAAGTACGTGAAACTACATTCTATGGTTGAATTATCGAAATCGAATATGCCCCTTTTTATTAAGTCTGGTAATCTAAGAATTAGGGAACAGACACCCTAATTGACGTGAATCCTAAAGATAGATCTATTGGGCCTAACAAACCCCATCCAAAGTACCGGATGCTTTAGTACTTCAAAATTTATATCATATCCGAAGGGTGTCCCGGAATGATGGGGATATTCTTATATATGCATCTTGTTAATGTCGGTTACCAGGTGTTCACCATATGAATGATTTTTATCTCTATGTATGGGATGTGTATTGAAATATGAAATCTTGTGGTCTATTATTATGATTTGATATATATAGGTTAAACCTATAACTCACCAACATTTTTGTTGACGTTTTAAGCATGTTTATTCTCAGGTGATTATTAAGAGCTTCCGCTGTCGCATACTTAAATAAGGACGAGATTTGGAGTCCATGATTGCATGTTATTGTGTAAAAACTGCATTCAAGAAACTTATTTTGTTGTAACATATTTGTATTGTAAACCATTATGTAATGGTCGTGTGTAAACAGGATATTTTAGATTATCATTATTTGATAATCTACGTAAAGCTTTTTAAACCTTTATTGATGAAATAAAGGTTATGGTTTGTTTTAAAATGAATGCAGTCTTTGAAAAACGTCTCATATAGAGGTCAAAACCTCGCAACGAAATCAATTAATATGGAACGTTTTTAATCAATAAGAACGGGACATTTCAGTTGGTATCAGAGCGTTGGTCTTAGAGAACCAGAAAATTTGCATTAGTGTGTCTTATCGAGTTTGTTAGGATGCATTAGTGATTCTGGACTTCGACCGTGTTTTCTTTAAAAATGATTGCTTAACATTTTTGTTGGAAACTATATATTTTTAACATATGAATATTATGTGATATATTAATCTCTTAACGTGTTTGATATTATGTGATAGATGTCTACCTCTAGAACAAGTCCCATTGACTCACCTAATAATAATGAAGAGTCAAATGTAAATTGGAATGATTCGTGGACTGATTCACAAGTTCTCGAAGAGGAACCGGAAGAAGAATCGGAACCGGAAGAAGAATCGGAACCGGAAGAAGAATCGGAACCGGAATAAGAAATAGAACCGGTGGGGGAAATAATAAAACGGTTAAGTAAAAGAGAATCCTCAACCAGCCGACCAAAGTTAATTATGGTCAATGGTGTTTCCGCCAAGGAAGCAAAATATTGGGAGGATTACCAATTCTCCGATGAATCGGATTCCGACGAGAATTCCGATGATGTTATAGAAATTACCCCAACTGAATTTAAAAAGGCAAAAGAAAATAATGAGGGAAAGGGCATAAAAATAGAGAAATCTAATTCCAACCCCGATGAACTTTATATGTATCGTCAACCCCCGAAGTCCTTAAGTTGTAACAATGACCCGGGAACCTCTAAACCACCAGGTTTTTCTAAACCAATGTGGACAACGACGGCTCGTATTAGGGGAACATCATATATCCCTAGAAACTTGGCAAAACGAACCAAAACCGAACAAGAAGAAACGAGCGAGTCGGAATAAGATAGTTGTATTCGTGTGGTGTAATATATGTAATATAGTGTGCTTATGCTTTATGATATATGTAAAAATTGCTTGTATTAATAAGTATTTTTTTATGAATCTAACTCTTGTCTATTTTACAGTATAAAAACACAAAATGGATAGACAACCCAATATTTTAAGAGACCTACCCGGAGACATGATTGATGAAATCTTGTCTAGAGTCGGTCAGAATTCCTCGGCACAACTATTTAAGGCGAGATCAGTTTGTAAGACATTCGAAGAACGTTCCAAGAATGCCTTGGTTTATAAAAGGCTTTCGTTCGAAATATGGGGGATATCACATTGGGAAATCCATAAGTTACGATGTGTTTACTTTGACGCATATATTGCGGGGAACCCAAATGCTATTTTACGCAACGGGTTAAGAAATTATTTTGACTCAGTATATCCGAATATAGGACTTCGTGATTTAGAAAAAGCGGCTAACATGCAACATAAAGAAGCATGTTATGCTTATGGGTTAGTAATGTTCGCTTCTCACCAAAGTGAGAACAAGAACATCGGGCTACAACTATTAAACAAAACGTTCCCACAAGTGACGGAGTCGGTAATTGGGGTAAGAAATGAGGTTTTTAGGTTATTACGAGACTGTTGGTCATTACATAACCCTCGTCCCTTTGACGACGTTACAACACGCCGTATTATCAACGGCCATAACGGTTATGTTCCACAAGACCAAGGATGGGAAGTAGTCCTAGTAAAACCAGAATGCATGACTTGTTTCTGGACGTATGAATTACGTGTCTTTATTGCCTTTGCTGAACGACTTGTGTACTAGCTAGAATTATCTTCACAACTATCTTGTATCAAAGTTATTGTGTGCTATATTTCATGCTTTATGTAAAATAAGCGGTATTGTAAGTTTGTAAAATATTGTATAAAAGTTTGAACGCGAAATATTATTACAATCAGTTTTTCATATAGAATTGTAGTAGTTGAATTGTATATTAGCTACTAAGTATGAACTTAACGGGTAGGTACTACCCAAATTTAAACTTATAAACGCTAATATGAAGAAAAAGCTTTTATAAATGAGTTCATATTATGCTACGAAATACTATTAACTACTCTTAATATTCTGTATGATTAACTTGTTCCATTTGACTATTTTGAAGGAAATGGCACCGACTACTCGACACACCGTGAATATGAATGAAGAGGAATTCCGTACTTTTCTAGCTTCAAACATAGCCGCAGTACAGCCTGCGCTACATACCAACAATAACCTTGGATCTGGCAGTACAGAAAATCGTGTAGGATGCACCTACAAAGAATTCACTGCCTGCAAACCTTTGGAATTTGATGGAACCGAAGGACCGATCGGATTGAAACGGTAGACCGAGAAGGTCGAATCGGTGTTTGCCATAAGTAAGTGTACTGAAGAGGACAAAGTGAAGTACGCTACGCATACCTTCACAGGTTCTGTGTTAACATGGTGGAATACCTATCTAGAGCAAGTGGGACAAGACGATGCGTACGCACTACCGTGGTCAGCATTCAAGCACTTGATGAACGAGAAATACCGTCCCAGAACCGAGGTCAATAAGCTCAAGACAGAACTTAGAGGGTTACGAACCCAAGGATTTGATATTACCAAGTACGAAAGACGATTCACAGAATTGTGCCTATTGTGTCCGGGAGCATTCGAAGATGAGGAAGAGAAGATCGACGCGTTTGTGAAAGGATTACCGGAAAGAATCCAAGAAGATATAAGTTCACACGAGCCCGCCTCCATACAACAGGCATGTAGAATGGCTCACAAACTAGTGAACCAGATTGAAGAAAGAATTAAAGAACAGTCTGCTGAAGAGGCCAATGTGAAGCAAGTAAAAAAAAAAGTGGGAGGAAAACGGTGATAAGAATCACCAATACAACAACAACAGCAATTACAACAATAATCGCAACAATTATCCCAACAATCGCAACATCAATCGCAACTACAACAAACGGCCCAACAACAACAACAACAACAACAACAACAACAACAGCAACTACAACAATCATCCCAACAACAATAATAACCGCAACAACAACAACAATCAGAAGCAGCTATGCCAAAGGTGTGAAAAGTATCACTCGGGGTTCTGCACCAAATTTTGCAACAAGTGTAAAATAAATGGTCATAGCGCAGCGAAGTGTGAGGTCTACGGACCAGGGGTTAATAGAACGAAAGGAACAAATGGTGTCGGAACGAGTAATGGCGGAGCAAGTAGTGTCAGAGCAAGTTATGCCAATGTAGTTTGTTATAAATGTGGAAAACCGGGCCACATTATTAGAAATTGCCCGAACCAGGAGAACACGAATGGACAAGGCCACGGAAGAGTTTTCAATATTAATGCGGCAGAGGCACAGGAAGACCCGGAGCTTGTTACGGGTACGTTTCTTATTGACAATAAATCTGCTTACGTTTTATTTGATTCGGGTGCGGATAGAAGCTATATGAGTAGAGATTTTTGTGCTAAATTAAGTTGTCCATTGACGCCTTTGGATAGTAAATTTTTACTCGAATTAGTAAATGGTAAATTAATTTCAGCAGATAATATATGTCGGAATCGAGAAATTAAACTGGTTAGCGAAACATTTAAGATTGATTTGATACCAGTAGAGTTAGGGAGTTTTGATGTGATAATCGGTATGGACTGGTTGAAAGAAGTGAAAGCAGAGATCGTTTGTTACAAAAATGCAATTCGCATTATACGAGAAAAAGGAAAACCCTTAATGGTGTACGGAGAAAAGGGCAACACGAAGCTACATATTATTAGTAATTTGAAGGCACAAAAACTAATAAGAAAAGGTTGCTATGCTATTCTAGCACATGTCGAGAAAGTACAAACTAAAGAAAAGAGCATCAATGATGTTCCCATTGCAAAAGAATTTCCCGATGTATTTCCGAAAGAATTACCGGGATTACCCCCACATCGATCCGTTGAATTTCAAATAGATCTTGTACCAGGAGCTACACCAATAGCTCGTGCTCCTTACAGACTCGCACCCAGCGAGATGAAAGAACTGCAAAGCCAATTACAAGAACTTTTAGAGCGTGGTTTCATTCGACCAAGCACATCACCGTGGGGAGCTCCTGTTTTGTTTGTCAAGAAGAAAGATGGTACATTCAGGTTGTGTATCGACTACCGAGAGTTGAACAAACTTACCATCAAGAACCGCTACCCACTACCGAGAATCGACACTTATTTGATCAACTACAAGGCTCGTCTGTTTATTCAAAGATTGACTTACGTTTCGGGTATCATCAAATGCGGGTGAAAGAAGATGATATTCCAAAGACTGCTTTCAGAACACGTTACGGTCATTACGAGTTTATGGTCATGCCATTTGGTTTAACTAATGCACCAGCTGTGTTCATGGACCTTATGAACCGAGTGTGTGGACCATACCTTGACAAGTTTGTCATTGTTTTCATTGTCGACAAAAGAGCTACGCTGACATTAAAAGAAAAGATATAGAATTTGAAATTGGAGAGATGGTCATGCTTAAAGTTGCACCTTGAAAAGGCGTTGTTCGATTTGGTAAACGAGGGAAATTAAATCCAAGGTATATTGGACCATTCAAGATTATTAATCGTGTCGGACCAGTAGCTTACCGACTTGAGTTACCTCAACAACTCGCGGCTGTACATAACACTTTCCACGTCTCGAATTTGAAGAAATGTTTTGCTAAAGAAGATCTCACTATTCCGTTAGATGAAATCCAAATCAAAGAAAAACTCCAATTCATCGAAGAACCCGTCGAAATAATGGATCGTGAGGTTAAAAGACTTAAGCAAAACAAGATACCAATTGTTAAGGTTCGATGGAATGCTCGTAGAGGACCCGAGTTCACCTGGGAGCGTGAAGATCAGATGAAGAAGAAATACCCGCATCTATTTCCAGAAGATTCGTCAACACCTTCAACAGCTTAAAATTTCGGGACGAAATTTATTTAACGGGTAGGTACGGTAGTGACCCGAACTTTTCCATGTTTATATATATTAATTGAGATTGATATTTACATGATTAAATGTTTCCAACATGTTAAGCAATCAAACTTGTTAAGACTTGATTAATTGAAATATGTTTCATATAGACAATTGACCACCCAAGTTGACCGGCGATTCACGAACGTTAAAACTTGTAAAAACGACATGACGATATATATATGGATATACATATGGTTAACATGAGATTATGATAAGTAATTATCTCCATAAGTATATTAACAATGAGTTATATACATATAAACAAGACTACTAACTTAAGGATTTCGAAACGAGACATATATGTAACGATTATCGTTGTAACGACATTTAAATGTATATATATCATATTAAGATATATTAATATATCATAATATCATGATAATATAATAATTTAACATCTCATTAGATATAATAAACAATGGGTTAACAACATTAATTGATATCGTTAACTTAAAGGTTTCAAAACAACACTTACATGTAACGACTAACGATGACTTAACGACTCAGTTAAAATGTATATACAAGTAGTGTATTTAGATGTATTAAAATACTTTTGGAATACTTCAAGACATATATCAAAACACTCATACTTAACGAAAATGGTTACAGTTACTTTTCCATTCTTTTCTTTCATCAAGAATTCTAGTCGTATTCTTACCCGTATTATACACAGCTTCAAAACGTACTTACTATGAGTATATACCAATAGGAACTACCATGGGATTCCACTCTTTATTATGTCATGTATGACTAATCAATTTTAACTTCTACCATGAGCTGGTCAACTAACTAGAACTCCTTTTAACCCCACTCACCACTCACCAATTACCACTCATCATTCACTCCATTTCACTTCCAATTCTCTTTCTAATTCTCTCTCAACACACACACACTATTATGAACGTATTTTTCCAGTAGTTAATCATCATCTTCATCAAAAATCACTTCAAGAATCAAGCTATAATCATCATAGGAAGAACACTTCAAGAACACTTCAAAAATCCCTTCAAGTTTACTAATTTACTTCCAAGCTTTCTAATCCATTCCAAGTAATCATCTAAGATCAAGAAACCTTTGTTATATACAGTAGGTTATCTTTCTTATTCAAGATAATATTCATATTCAAACTTTGATTCAATTTCTATAACTATAAACTATCTTAATTCGAGTAAAAATCTTACTTGAACTTGTTTTTGTGTCATGATCCTACTTCAAGAACTTTCAAGCCATCCAAGATCCTTTGAAGCTAGATCATTTATTGTCACTTCCATTAGGTCTACCTACTAAACTTTAGGTAGTAATGATGTTCATGACATCATTCGATTCATATATATAAAACTATCTTATTCGAAGGTTTAAACTCGTAATCACTAGAACATAGTTTAGTTAATTCTAAACTTGTTCGCAAACAAAAGTTAATCCTTCTAACTTGACTTTTAAAATTAACTACACACATGTTCTATATCTATATGATATGCTAACTTAATTATTTAAAACCTGGAAACACGAAAAACACCGTAAAACCGGATTTACGCCGTAGTAGTAACACCGCGGGCTGTTTTGGGTTAGTTAATTAAAAACTATGATAAACTTTGATTTAAAAGTTGTTATTCTGAGAAAATGATTTTTATTATGAACATGAAACTATATCCAAAAATTATGGTTAAACTCAAAGTGGAAGTATGTTTTCTAAAATGGTCATCTAGACGTCGTTCTTTCGACTGAAATGACTACCTTTACAAAAATGACTTGTAACTTATTTTTCTGACTATAAACCTATACTTTTTCTGTTTAGATTCATAAAATAGAGTTCAATATGAAACCATAGCAATTTGATTCACTCAAAACAGATTTAAAATGAAGAAGTTATGGGTAAAACAAGATTGGATAATTTTTCTCATTTTAGCTACGTGAAAATTGGTAACAAATCTATTCCAACCATAACTTAATCAACTTGTATTGTATATTATGTAATCTTGAGATACCATAGACACGTATACAATGTTTCGACCTATCATGTCGACACATCTATATATATTTCGGAACAACCATAGACACTCTATATGTGAATGTTGGAGTTAGCTATACAGGGTTGAGGTTGATTCCAAAATATATATAGTTTGAGTTGTGATCAATACTGAGATACGTATACACTGGGTCGTGGATTGATTCAAGATAATATTTATCTATTTATTTCTGTACATCTAACTGTGGACAACTAGTTGTAGGTTACTAACGAGGACAGCTGACTTAATAAACTTAAAACATCAAAATATATTAAAAGTGTTGTAAATATATTTTAAACATACTTTGATATATATGTATATATTGTTATAGGTTTGTGAATCAACCAGTGGCCAAGTCTTACTTCCCGACGAAGTAAAAATCTGTGAAAGTGAGTTATAGTCCCACTTTTAAAATCTAATATTTTTGGGATGAGAATACATGCAGGTTTTATAAATGATTTACAAAATAGATACAAGTACGTGAAACTACATTCTATGGTTGAATTATCGAAATCGAATATGCCCCTTTTTATTAAGTCTGGTAATCTAAGAATTAGGGAACAGACACCCTAATTGACGCGAATCCTAAAGATAGATCTATTGGGCCTAACAAACCCCATCCAAAGTACCGGATGCTTTAGTACTTCGAAATTTATATCATATCCGAAGGGTGTCCCGGAATGATGGGGATATTCTTATATATGCATCTTGTTAATGTCGGTTACCAGGTGTTCACCATATGAATGATTTTTATCTCTATGTATGAGATGTGTATTGAAATATGAAATCTTGTGGTCTATTATTATGATTTGATATATATAGGTTAAACCTATAACTCACCAACATTTTTGTTGACGTTTTAAGCATGTTTATTCTCATGTGATTATTAAGAGCTTCCGTTGTCGCATACTTAAATAAGGACGAGATTTAGAGTCCATGCTTGCATGTTATTGTGTAAAAACTGCATTCAAGAAACTTATTTTGTTGTAACATATTTGTATTGTAAACCATTATGTAATGGTCGTGTGTAAACAGGATATTTTAGATTATCATTATTTGATAATCTACGTAAAACTTTTTAAACCTTTATTGATTAAATAAAGGTTATGGTTTGTTTTAAAATGAATGCAGTCTTTGAAAAACGTCTCATATAGAGGTCAAAACCTCGCAACGAAATCAATTAATATGGAACGTTTTTAATCAATAAGAACGGGACATTTCAGAATCCGCAGGAGATGTGCCATCCCGCAGAAAAGCCACAATGGGCGTCATCCATGTTGAGCTTGATTCCTCAACTGGTGCCACTAAAGGCATCATAACAATGGATTTCGCATTGAGTTCTTCTATTAGAACTTTCTTCCCCATATGATCAAAAGCCAAGGCAGCCAGTTTGCTTAGCGCATCCGCCTTCTTATTTTGCCCACGCATTACGTGGGAGATTTGAAAAGCTTCAAATTGGTCAGCGAGGTTGTGAACAAGCGATAGATATTGCTGCATGGCTATGTCATGCGCTTCGAAATCTCCGCTGACCTGACTACATACTAGCTTTGAATCCACATATACGTACAAAATTTTAACATTTAACCTATGCGCAATGCGCATACCTGCTAACAGATCCTCATACTCTGCTTCGTTGTTCGTAACAGCAAAATTAAACCGCAGTGCGTATGTATGCTCTTCGCCATCTGGGCCTGTTAAAATTATACCCGCACCTGCACCAGATGCGCTGCACGCACCATCGGTGTACAATTCCCATGGTGACAATATTGGTGCAGGTGGATCCTGATGTTCTGCTGACGCCTCGACATCCGCAGGTAATTCTGCTAGGTAATCAGCAAGTATTTGACCCTTAACCGCACTGCGCGAAGAGAAATTTATTTCATGTTCACCTAATTCAACTGCCCACTTAGCCATTCGGCCAGAAATCTCAGGCTTGTATAACACCTGAAAGAAAAATGATTGCGTTAGTCAATGCGGTAACCCCGGTCATTGCCGCAAAGTAGGCGTTTACCAACCTGTTTGATTGGTTGATCAGTTAGAACCACGATTGGATGTGCTTGAAAATATCGGCGCAAACGCCGCGCTTTATGGACCAGTGCATATACAAGCTTTTCTATTGGTGAGTAGTTTACTTCGCTTGATTTCAGCGTCTTGCTTACGAAGTAGACCGGCATTTGCGTCTGAGACAAACCTCAGTCGTTAAATTTCTGCGATATAAATAAAGCATGTAAATTAATGGATTACCTTTCCGCGATCCGCGATGAGGACTGAGCTAATAACTTCCTTCGATGCCGCGAGGTACAGCGTTAGCGTTTCTCCTGATACTGGCGCAGTAAGTGTTGGTAATTCTGCAAGCACCTTTTTCATCTCCTGAAAGGCTGATTCTGCTTCCTGAGTCCATACGAAGTCTTTTTTCTTCAAACAATTTTTCAAAGTATTGAAGAATGGTAACTGTCGTTCTGCGGCTTTCGACAGAAACCGTGTGATAGCCGCAAGTTTCCCCGTTAGACTCTGCACATCTTTCTTTATCTTCGGAGATGGAAAATTATCAATGGCTTCAATCTTTTTGGGATTGGCCTTGATACCCCGCGCTATCACCACATGACCTAAAAACTTGCCTTCCTCTTCCCCAAAACTACATTTTAGCGGGTTAAGCTTCATGTTGATCCTGCGCAGAGATGAAAACATTTTCAGGATGTCCGCGAGCATGTCTTCTTCGGTGTTACTTTTAATTACCAAGTCGTCGACGTACGCTTCAAGATTTCTACCGATTTGGTGCTTGAATGCTGCGTCAATTACACGCTGATAGGTCGCGCCCGCATTCTTTAAACCGAAAGGCATCTTCGTGTAACAATAAATACCCTGCGGCGTATGAAAAGCAGTCTTGTCCTCATCTTCTGCAGCCATTAAGATCTGGTGATAACCTTTGTATGCGTCCAAAAAACACTTGTACCTAAATCCCGACAGTGATTCTACCTTCTAGTCTATCTCCGGGAGAGGGTAGTTGTCCTTAGGACATGCCTTATTAATGTCTTTGAAATCAACGCACATTCGCCAGTTACCGTCAGCCTTTTTTACCAACACAGGATTTGCAACCCATGTCTGATAACGCACTTCCCGCAGAATCTTTGCTTTGACAAGGTTGTCCACCTCTGCGCACAACCAATCACTGCGGTCTAGGGCCATATGCCGCTTCTTTTGCCTAACGGGTGTCAATGATGGATTAACGTTTAACTTATGTTCCGCAATATCCCGCGGAACCCCGGTCATGTCTGACTCGCGCCATGCGAAAATATCTGCGTTAGCTGACAGTATTCCATGCAACTTGCCCTTCGTTTTGGCTGACAAGCCTGCGCCGATTTTAATTCGCTTATCCGGATGCAAGCGGTTTCCTATTACTGCACAGTTTGCAAGTTGCTCTCCTACGCTAGGAGCGCTTACAGAAGAGACAGAGCCACACAGCTCGGTTGCTTGATGTGACGCAACTGTGGCAACGCCTCCTACTGTGGGAAACTTAATCAAACCATGCACTACCGATGGGATGATGTTGAAATGCCATATGAAGTTTCTCCCTAGCAGTGCGTTATATCGTGAAGTTGAACGAAACACATAAAAATCGACCAATTCATGCCTGATCATCTGCGGGTTCCTGTCATCCGCCAGCTCTATCATTAATTCTATTCGGCCTAGCGGCCACGAGTTTTCTCCGGAAAACCCTGATAGCGTAATATCAGGCTGGCATAACTGCGCTTTGACTTCTGCCGGAAGGAAACGATAACAATGCTCATACATAATATCGACACCGCTGCCAGTGTCAACATGCATGCGCTTAACCTGGATTCCGCAATCAGGGATGCGACACTTGATGATAATGGGCTCATTAATAGAATCAATTGACATTACAGGAGGGAAAGTGATTGGGAGAAGCTCCCAATCCTGGTGATCATTGTACTTTCTCCGCTGGCTGATTTTCTCTGCGTCAACCATGTTAATGGTTAAGTCGGCATTTTTCGCTTTGTCAACTTTCTGCCACGCGAAAGTCTTAGACTTCGAGGCCTCTTCTGCGGCCTTTCCCTTGTCCTTTTTAGGTGGTTTTAGATGACCCAATTTGCCCGCGCGAAGCGCTTCCAAAACCCGTTCCATCAAGTTTTTACACCGATTGGTGTCGTGACCATAATTGTCATGAAATTCACAATACTTTGTTTTGTCCCGCTTGCCAAATTCTGTAAGTGGAGTTGGAACCGCGAAGGTCGCGCATACTGGCTCTGTTGCCAAAATTTCCTTGGGCGTTTTGGACAAACTTTTGAGCAGCGCATAGTTCTGATTATTGATGCCGCGCTGATTATTGTTTCGATAATTGCCACTTGATTTCCTTTTATCATTCCTGATAGGACCACCGCTAGGATACCTTCCGTGAGAGTTGTTACCACGATTTTGATCGAGCGAACGATCATCATCGTCCTTCCTCTCATTGCGTGAGCTAGCTGTTTGAATGTCATTATCTTCGCCACTCCGCATATAGTCGTGGCATTCATTAAGTGCCTCAGCATAAGTTGTTGGGACTGTATGGCGCAGACGCTTTACCAGTGTTGGATGACGTTCTGAGTTTATACCATGTATGTGTCCGAAAATCTGTTGCTCTGGTTTGAGATCTGGTATACGCAGGCACTCATTAGTATACCTTGTGAGAAATTCGCCCAAAGATTCCTTGGACTTCTGCACGATGTCATGGCATTCAATGTGAGTGCGCTTGCGTGGTCTCTGATTCTGATATTGCAGCAAAAACTTTGTCCGCAGATCCATAAATCCGGCAATACTACCCGCCGGAAACTTATTAAACCACTCACGAGCAATACCCTGTAGTGTCATAGGAAATATCTGACCCGCAACCGGATCCACCCAGCCTTGAGTGCGCATTGCACCTTCGAAACACTGTAAAAATTCATCTGGATCGGTCAGGCCATTGTAAGTACCCAACGTGCTAGGTATCTTTGGTGCTGATGGAAACAGGTATGCGGATATATGCGGAGGAAACTTGTCAAAGGTAGTCGGTAGCTCGAAGGGTAGTTTAATAGGATCCCCTTTCAAGTTTGCAAAGAAACGCTTCATCATGTCCTGAACAAAGTCAGGTTGTGAAAATAAGTTAACCATATCAGGAGGTGCGGCCTGCATGAATTGACTTGCAAGATTTTCCTGCCCTTGAACATTTTGCCAAGGTCGACCCTGCGTCTACGGATATAACCAAGGTTGCTGCGTTGGAAAAGAGGGATAACTTGAAGACGCAGAGTACACAGGTGGCTGTAAAGGAAGCGAAACCTGTGGTGCAGATATCTGCGAAACTTGAGGATACATACTTAAAAGCCCAACTGTATGCGCTGTGCTTTGCTGCTGCGCTGTTATCGGCGCCCAATGAGAGTTTGCATCTGGGATGACACCAAATCCCCAACTATTAAGTAACGCCTGCGCATCCGCAGGAGTTAAAAATTGTGAAACTGGGCGCGGTGGTTGCCAAGTTTGCAACGGTGTAAATGACGAATTCTGCTGAATGCTCTGCGTATGCAGAGGTATTGAAACAGTGGTACTGTAAATAGGTACCTGGCCGCAGCAAACCACATGCGGCCCTGTTGTTCCACCGCTAGTGCCTGCAAAGATGACCCTTGGATCCACTGACGAAAAGTCCAGTCGCGTGGTTGTGACTGGTGAGTTTGCTCTTGGCGGTGTAACCCCGTCTGAATATATCGGCTTGTACCTCTGAAAGGGTTCGCCAGATATAGGTGGAGGGTACATCGTGTACCCCACCTGAATAGCGGCCCCCGTAGTCATAACCGGTGTCTGTTGACTACCAGACGGTGCGTTCTGAACATCTGTTTGGGTATGTTCCGATGATTCCTCGGAAGTCATGATACTGTTAAAGAAAAAATTCAAAAATTTTGTAAATAACGAGTCATACAATTCAAAACCTTAAAAGAAAAAGCAATTAAACAGTCTTGAATTAATTCGACTCTCAATGAAAGCACCACTTGATCATGCATATTTTAACCGTGGGGTTTAATATGTCTGCTCAATACATAAAGAGGGGTTTAAGGATCTTAGAACGTGGCTCTCCGGTCCGGCTACCGTGAATAACCCTGGCCGACATGATGATGTCGGCGGGGTGGCCAAGTGATTAAGTCCACCTCCGATAACGGTCGTCGATCAAGAGGCCCCAAATAAGGTCGTAGGTACTAGCTTACAAAAGACTAACCTGTTAACCTTGAAAAGATGCTGAATGATGCTGTTTTACGTAATGTGTATCGTATGTGATGGTTACGTAATGTGCCGTGTCCGGTGAATGATGATTATGGTTTGTATTTATAGGCAAACCCTAATTCTAGAACCGTCCTAGATCATGATAATCTCATCCATAACTGACTCCCCCGAATCACGGATATAATTATGGAAAAGATATTTACTTGACAGCTAAACAACCGCTGTACCGAGAACAAAGGAATCAGATACAATCCGCATACCACATAGCGCATGCATATGAGGTGCGCATGCGGGTTGCGGTATCATTAGTACTACTGAATAAAAGCGAAGTGCTCCAAATAATCTAATTGAATCATACCAAGAAAGATAGTTAATATTATTTATTATCAAATACATAAGAACTACTGAAAATATCTGGTGTTGTCAACTGCAACTAAGAATAGATGTTTCAAGGCTAAAATGATTAACCGTTTACAGAGTAGTTTTAGCGATAAAAAGTGTAAAATGAAAATATTTATGAGATACGTGATCGGTTAATGCAATATCACACTAGTAGGATACTAGGATACTTGGTGAGTTGGTGGTAGTCTACATAATGGTGACCTTTATAATTAGACACGGATAGTCCTTGTGATTGTGAATAGTCTAAAAGTTTGCATATTTTACACATATAGTTCAACATCGTCATGTAAGTTAACTTTTTCTGTTAAATAGCCTCACATGCCACGGTATTTTAGTCATTTTATACATTCCATTGTCTTTTTTCATTTATCCACTTGCTGGTTCAGATCATGTCATTGACATTTATATTTTCATTTAGACATAATTACGCTCGTCGTCCATGAACTTGTACTCAAATTACGCTCGTCATCCTTAATCTTTTTTTTTGCTTGGCTCGTCTCTGATGTTGTTCAATATAACGTGTGTCATCTCTCTGTCTACTTTCCGTTCTCATATGCGAGGCACATGAGAGTATTTTAGTCTTTCTATCATTTTTTATTTAGATAATTTAATTTATCATTTCTTTTTCTTTTTTATCTCTTTTAAACAATTGTGCCCCACCCACCCCACTTTGAATCTCCCGCTGCTGCTTACATTTCTCTTTATCCTCTCCATTTAAGTTTTCTTTTTTTTAATCCATTTTCTTCCTCCATCTCAGTTTACATAATATCCATTAAATTACAATACCCATTTGTAATCCTACCGCAGTCAACTCGAATGTACCAAGATCTGAAACGGTTACATCAAAGATGTGTTTAAAATCACCATCGAATAAAATCAAAACAAAAATAAATTATCGGCGAGTGTTGTTCATCTTTCGGCAACCTTTCCTGTCTCCAGTGACCACCATTGACCACCATCGACTACCATTAACCACCATCGAGCACCTTGGTGCTTTAGTCTCTGACTCAAATCAAGGGTTTCAAGGGATTCAACGAATGGGTTAAGACTCCTTGGTGGTCTCACCCAGATTTGTGATTGAAAGAAATTAATTCACCCAGATCGGTGATTGAAAGAAATAAACGACGGCGGACAGATATCCGATTCAATGCTCGGAGTTGCAGGTTATTGAACGAAGCCGTTTCTTTCACTATTGGTGAGTGGTGACCAGAGAATTTGTCATACCCCAAATAGGGCCGGGGAAATATGACTTCACAATATCACAATACAAGTATGTATAAACGAGAACGACTCTAAATGAGACGTTTTATAACAAAATTTGAATTTGCAGCGAAAACATAATAATGTTTTACATAATGAAATTCATATGTAAATAACAAATGATAAGTCTAATATGTGGACTCCAATGCAACAACTAGCTAAGCATCATAGGGCAGCACACAAGCTAATCTTCATCTGAGACAAACATGCTTAAAATGTCAACACAATGGTTGAGTGAACATCGTAGGTTTAACAATCATAATAAGTTTTATACCACAAGATTTAGTTCAAAACATCAAAATATTCAATATGCCATGAGTTATAATATTGAACTAAACATTAACCCCTGATCGGCAATCATTATTATGTATGTAACGACCCTGGATTTTCCAACGTTTATTATTAATATTTGTTATTAATACTTGCGCATTAATAAATGTATTTTTATACGTTTATTTGTTATCGTACTTGACTTTACATGGCCCGACACGTCTTTGTGACACGCGTACTTTTCTTGAATAATATTTTCAAATATTATTTACATTCATGATTAATTTTTATTAATCATTTTTAATTAACTAAGGTTACTAGTTAATTTCTTGAGCTTTGTTTATTTAATTGTTACTTACTTACATACTTGGGCTTTATAAATGTACATGGACTTAGAAGCCCACCCTACACACTTAATGGACTAAGTTAGCCCATCTTTTATGCAAGTAGTTCATTATGATACAACTAGAATGGTTAGTGAAGTAAGGAGGCTAGTTACATGTAAACTTACAACACTTTCCCATGCCAACTTACTTTATTACCATTTCAAGCCAACATCTTCACCCATGCATGAAAGAAACTAGCAAACATTTTCCTCCTTTGGCTCCCTTGGAAACCGTCAGTTTTGGGGGTGGATAAAGGGGTGTTCCAAAAAAAAAAAATTTGAGTTACTTATTCATTTGTAATACTTCATTCTTTACACACACAAAAACACTTACACTTCTCTCTCATTTTTCTCTCTAACTTGGTAAATTACAAGCTTTACTTCTCCTTTCTTTTCTCTTCAAAAACCGAATATATACATATACATCATCATCATTTGTTGTTTTGTTACTTGTTCTAGTTGTTGATTAATTACTTGTTCTTTTGTCATTGTTATTTACTTACTAGTTATTAAGAATCAAACTCTCTAGTTTGTTCTTCATTTTATCTTGTTCATACAAGAACATACAAGGACCTAAGCTTTCTAGTTTATGGTTTTACACTTAATGTTTTAAAGATTTAAAGTTCATGAGTTGTAAAAACCATACTTGAATCCATGTTTGTAAACTTAAGGTTTACTTTCTTAAAGATCAAAGCCTTGGCTTGAATCTTTAAAGTATGAACAACCATGAACTTGTAACTTGTAGACTTAATTTATTTCTTCATTTTATGTACTTTAAAGTTGTGATGTTGTTAATTTGGTCAAGTATTACTAGTTAATCTTGATCTCATATTTCTTGAAAATAAAAGTTAACTTTATAAGTTCAAGAACATGGAAGTATAACTTTCTATTTATAACTTCATATACTTGTGTTGAATCTAAGTTTCTATAGCTTATGGTCTTCTAATTTTGTTGTAAACAATGGCTTATGAGCTTACATACACTTTACAAGATGTGAATCTAGGTTTCATAACTTATGGTTTCATTAAAGTAAAGATTCAAGTGTTATGACTTAGGATTTAACTTAGTAACTTTAGATCTAGACTTTTGGGTCTTGGATCTTCAAGATCTAACTAAGAACTATGTTCTACAACTTAAGATCTTGATTATTTAGTTTACTTTCAAGAGTTCATGTATGTGTCGGATCTAAGATCTTGATGTAACTTTGGTTCATAAAACTACTTGCAACACTTAATTGAGTTGTGATACTTATATTAGACTTACACTTGTGTTATGATGGTCAAAACTTGGTAAAGATGATGCAAACACATCAACGAGTTGTACACTTGAAGCTATATGCATCAAGGATGAGAACCGTGATGAGCATCGAATACCAAGAACCCACCAGAACACTAAGCCTATGTTTTCCGGATCTGATCAGAATACCTGGGCTACTGTAAAGTTGATTTTTAGTTAGCTCTATTCGAGTAGATAATTTTTCATTTAAGACTCATCTTAATCTGAGTTACATTTTAGGATCTATGGCCCTCCGAACGTCACTATGTCCTTTTAATGTTGTGCTGAAAATTCTGACCTACTCGCACTTAAACCGTCGCCACGGTCAAACGAAGACGAGTTTGGTTCTGGAATTTTTACAGCAACTAAAGGACTCATATATGGAGCCATGGCCACTAGTCCCACCTCAATTCAGTTTGTATAGAGGCCGTGGCGACTGATCGAAGACAGCCTTTGTTTTAAACTCTTTTCTAGAATGAAACTTACTTTATACTTTTTGTTTGATGATGAATGATGATGATACTTAAGACCTAATTTACATACATTTAAACCTATTGGGACGATTTACTGACTTAGTACCTTTTGACTTAGGTTGAGGACTTTTGGACCAACCACTTTGCTTACTTTACCGCGTACCGACTTTACTACTACTTTACACTGTGAGTTATAGCATCCCTTTTTACTTTAACTATTTTGGGAACTGAGAATACATGCGCATTTTACGTTTTACATACTAGGCACTAGTACTTAAACTTTATATATGTGTGGGTTATACAACGGCATAAACTTTCCCCTTAGCTCGGTAACGTTTAGTCATTGGTCTTTGAATCGGTGAACGCGAATCTTAGATATGGATCTATAGGGTTTGACATCCCCACTCGGGCTAGTAGCGCTAGCATTTAACGGGTGTTTAATACTTCGTAAACATACGCACTCGCCAAGTGTACTTTCAGGGGGTTATAAACGTTAAGTTAGTTGCCAAGTGCCCACGGTTAAACATATACATTACATACTGTTTTGAAACGCTCTTTGTAGCACTGAAATCTCGTGACCTACCTTACATTACTGTTATACTTAAACTATAGCTCACCAACCTTTGTGTTGACGTTTTAAGCATGTTTTTCTCAGGTGCTTAAGGTTGCTTGCTTCCGCTATTGTACTAGTCATGCCTTGTAGACACCCGCTGCGCTTGTTAGAGTTGTCACCGCATGAAACATTTTATTTGCATTCAAACTATGTTACCTTTTGAAACAATGATTTGTAACGACCATTGGGTCACGTACTATTACTAATTGCTTCTGTTCATTGAAGTATACTTTTGTTGTAAGACATTTGATGTTGGTTAAGACATCGCCTTTATTCACGAATGCAAACTTATTTTGAAACCGCATATAGTATTTGACCTTGTAATGATCCTGTTGCTGATGATTCGTACACGATGGTTTTGTACAGGGCATCACATTTTGTATCAGAGCATTGGTTGTAGGGAATTAGGTTGCATTAGTGAGTCTGGACCGACACGAGTAGGATTCACTAATAGGACTAATCTACAACTTGCTAGTTTACTTGTTTCTGCGGAACTTGCTGCATGCTGCTGCTTACTTTTACTGCTATATGCCATATGCTACTACATGATTTCACTATTGCATGCTACTATCTGCTTTCGATTGCATGATACTTGTCGTTATTGCCATGCTACTTACTGCTATAGATGATCTAGACTGTCTTAGTTACTTTGCCTAATATGTGCTTGCTTTATGACTTACTGACATGGAAAAAGTTATTTTTCCTTGTTCAGATGTCGGATATTCCACCTGTCATCATTTTGGACAGCGACACAGACTCATCAGCCACCTCACCGACCATTGTTGCCGATTCTCAGATGCCGTCGTTGACACCTTCCAGTGACTCAGGCGCTTCGTCCTCTGAAGCTAGTAGCCATGCACCCGGCCCAGTGATTACCTCAGACGGAGCCGGGGACCCACCGGAGGTTCCAGCTCCACTTGCCCCAGGACCTCCGGAGCCACAGCACCATCCCTGTGGTGCTTTGATTCTCGCGGAACTTGGGGAAGGTCCAGTCCGTAATGAGCATAACCATTGGTCCCGACGCCTTCCTGATGGACGTCTCGTGCCGATCGGACCCGCCAGATACCGACAGATAATGGCCTCCCGAGGAGAGCCACCCGTGCAGCCTGTGTTGCCCCGTCCTAATCCATCCGGACGAAGTCCATATCGATTATAAACGATTCACAATAGTTGATTTCATCGCGAGGTACTTGACCTCTAAATGATACATTTTTACAAACATTGCATTCGTTTTTAAAAGACAAACTTTCATTTTATCGAAAGTTGACAGGTATGCATACCATTTCATAATATCCAAACTATAAATGACCTAATCTGTCATTTACTTAATAATAATCTCTAATGAACTTCAACGACTCGAATGTAACGTCTTTTGAAATATGTCATGAATGACTCCAAGTAATATCCTTAAAATGAGCTAATGCACAGCGGAAGATTTCTTTCAAACCTGAGAATAAACATGCTTTCAAGTGTCAACCAAAAGGTTGGTGAGTTCATTAGTTTATAGTAATCATTTCATTTTTATCATTTTAATAGACCACAAGATTTTAAATATTATAAAACGTGCAGAAGTCCCATTCCAACTGCACAAAAAATATCTTTCATATGAAGAACACCTGGTGAGGATTCAAAATATAATAGTAACCATCTGTGCTGGTCTTTCACCCCACGGCTGAATACATGTGCCTTCAAAATATAGAACCTCTGTGCCGGTCTTTACACCCCACGGCTGAACACATGTTTATAAAATATAGGACAACCGGTACCAAAATGTCGTAAATAATAAACCATCCACCCGGCTCGGGAGCTCATATGCTCTAACGGAAACCGGGGGCTAATGCGTGTCATAATAATCAACCCCAATCCCAGATAATTCTAACATAGAATACAGTTAAGGTACTTGTGTCTATTGCGTCAAACATTTATAAAAGCGCATGTATTCTCAGTCCTAAAAATGTAAAGAGTAAAAAGGGAATCAAATGAAACTCACCTAATGTATTTTGTAGTAAAAATACATAGAACGACATTGAAAAAGTATAGGGTTGGCCTCGGATTCACGAACCTATTATTCAATCATGTATATTAATACATGTAATGGTAATCGAACAAATATATATATTACTAGTGTTTTTATTTATTATTTTTTTATGTGTTTATTAGTAACTTAATTAGATATATTTATCTTTATATAGATAATTAACATTTATTCCAAAAGTATTAATATGACTAGGTTTTATGTCATATATATATTTTTATGTAGAAAATCTTCATTTGATATATTAATAGTAATAATGATAATGATAAAAATAATACTAATTAAGATAAAAAAAAATTATGATAATGCTAATCATAATAATAATTATGATTTTAATATTAATGATAAAGATAGTACTAATAATAAAAATTGTTTGTAAAGATAATACTAATAATGTTTAATGATAATACTAGTAATTATTATGTAATTTTGTTAATAATAATAAATAATCTAACAATACTAATAATAATAATAATAATAATAATAATAATAATAATAATAATAATAATAATAATAATAATAATAATAATAATAATAATAATAATAATAATAATAATAATAATAATAATAATAATAATAATAATAATAATAATAATAATAATGATAGAAAACTACCTCAAAGAAGTAATCCTTAAAAAAATGCCCAAGTCCGGGTTTGAACCCGCGACGTCCCGTTAACCCGATAACATCCAACTTAAATTGTATTTAACCTTTACTTCTGTATCCTTCTTCTTCTTTTTCTAAAAAAAAAAATGTTCGAGCCCAGGCTCGAACCCGAGACCTCCCGCTTAACAACCACCCTCCAGACCACTACACCACTAGTTTGTTTTTGTATTAACTTGCATGATTAAATATTTTACCCTGTAAATCGCTGCTATTTTCTTCTTAAACAAAAACTCTATCAATCACCATCATTCTTTATTCGTTTCTTCATTCAACACCCACCATTATCATCATGATCATTTTCATCTGATCGTTAATGTATCAACGAATATTATTGTCTAACCATAACTATCATCCTTAGTCATCATCATAATATCATATAATCACCATCATAAACTTCATTATCATAACTTAACTATCATCATCTAAAATATCATATAATCACCATCATAAACTTCATTATCATAACTTAACTATCATCATCTAAAATATCAACACCGTACTATCGTCTTCAACATTTATCAAACACGTACGTTTGTATCTATATTCGATGGATAGTGGACCGGCCTAATTCATAGTTTTAGTGGCCTGATTATTAAACAATATCGCGATGGTCTAACAAGTGAATAAAGCACTCGGCCCAATTTTAAACAAATCATGGCCAACACAAACGCATGCATTATTTAAATATTTGTTTATTTACAAGTGGGTTATTGATTTAATAGATGTCGGCCATGAACATAAAATCACACGATACTAGCTTAATCATTGTCCTTTAAATCTACCATACTCCATACCTATTATTTTAGTAGAAAAAAAAATATGGGATTGGTAGCTTCCAAGTAAACATGGGTGTAAGTGTAGCTCGTTCCATTCTTCTGTCATCATCCCACTTTAAAATTTATAGTACACGTAATAGTATTCGTAATACATATTGTGCAAGTGTTTAGGTGATTCAAGGGAATGAAGATGGTTTAAACCAATGTGGTTTGAGGGTGAATATAACCGAAGTACTTTTGGTGACGGGTCAAATAAGAGAGATTTTGCAATAGATTTTATGGTGAAGGTGTTATCAAGTGATAGCAGCAACAGAAGTGCAGCTGCAATGAAATCCCATCTAGTTGCTTGTGGGAAGTGGGTTTCGTATTTCATCATATACAAGAATGATTTCGATCTTGGAACAGGATCATAAAAATGATGGTTGTTGGTGTCGACAGAAACATAAAAGAGAGAGAAGAGAGAGGTAGCTTTGTTGAAAGTGGTGAGGGTGATAGTTTGAGAGTGAAGGTGGTGAACGGTTGTGATCTTCTTCGTGAGTTCCGGGTTCTTGGTGGTGAGATTGGTGTTGTGAAAGTGATGAGAATGATGTGAAAGAATTGAATGGTTTCTCTCAACAATAAACAACAATTCGTTTGTTTTAATCCAGTGGTCGACAATCACAAATTTTGATCAGGATACAAATATAATAATAATACAAGTAAATGTAGAATGTGATTGAATAAAGTGGTACGATTGATAAGGATACGTAACTTATTGAAGACAGGAAACAAAATTCAAAATAGTTCGATCGTGATAGAAATCTGCATCTGATTCTATATATTGTTTATTTATAATTTATCATTGATGTTACTAATAAATATATTAATAATAATAATATAATAAAAATACTGATAATCATAAAAATAATAATAATAATATTACTAGTCAAAAATAATACTAATAATAATATCAATAATATTAATAATAATACTTGTACTTATCAAATTTCATATATATATATATATATATATATATATATATATATATATATATATATATATATATATATATATATTAATATCAATAATACAAATATTAACATTAACATTTATAATGAAAGTAATGTTAATAATATAACATTTATATTTTAACTTATACTGAAGTTTAATTCTTATTATTATATGATGACATATATTGAATATTTAATATTTATACATTTTGTATAGTTTATAATATTACTTATGTATAGTATTCCTATATATATAGAATTATAATAATATCATATATTTATATTTTCATTCTAATATTAATTTAATTTTTCTATTATTATTTTTCATTTTTAAAGTGTACTTTATTTATTCAAAATATTATATATATGTATGTACTTATACTTATATTTACATATATATATATATATATATATATATATATATATATATATATGTGTGTGTGTGTGTGTGTGTGTGTGTGTGTGTGTGTGTGTGTATTCATTTACAAACAATTGTTCGTGAATCGTCGGGAACTGTCGAAGGTCAATTGAATATATGAAAATAGTTCAAGATTTTTGAGACTCAACCTTACTGATTTTGCTTATCGTGTCGGAAACATGTAAAGATTAAAGTTTAAATTTGGTCGGAAATTCCCGGGTCATCACAGTACCTACCCGTTAAAGAAATTTCGTCCCGAAATTTGAATGAGGTGGTCATGACTAACAATAAAAATGTTTTCATGACGAATATGAGTTGATAAATAGAGTTTTATCATCATTGAGTAATATAGATAAAATAATTTGATTACGCGAAGAGTATGAGTGAAGTTATCGCAAGAGAGTGAAATGAGTAAATGTAGATTCATTTTAACCGATGACGTAGTTATGATTGGTTTCCGAAATTTAAGGGATTTAAAGAAAATCTTCGTAATAAGATTTGGTTCTTTGTCGATCAAGGAAATCAGGATCTCCTTTGATTAAATGCAATAATCCATTTCGATTTCTCTGTCGGATATTTCACTATAAATCCACCCCCTTTGTTTCCTTACAACTCACACCTTCTATTCTTTCTCCTTTAATTCGTACTTTGAATCATTTGTCAATAAGCTCCATCCAGTTCTGGTTCTCGATATACTTTTAACCTTCATATCTGTCATTCTTCTTTTCCACTTACCACCGGAAAAACCTATTCACTTCTACTATACTCTGGGTTTTATAGTGTTCTTAGTTCTCCCGTGTCTTTATATTGGTATACGCATTTGATATACACGGTTTGTAGTTTCGGGGTTGTTATCGGGATTTATGTTCTCCATTATATTTCGGAGCTTCGTGCTTTCGTTTTCTCTTCCCGTCCTCGAGTCAATCGAATAATGGTCCAGAATTCGTAGGTATGAAGTTTTGGATGAACATAGTTAATGTTATAAGAAGGAAATCGTAATGGCACGATCTTGATTTGGTAAATTTCCAGAATATCCGGAAAGATACAACTATCAAGAAGATATGTTCTTAATATGTTTAGAGATTGAGTAGAATGCAAGAGTCATGTAAATGATACATGATGACGGTATGTTCTGTGAAACATCACTTTCCATTAGAAACTCAGCATGAATTACTGTAATATAATCACGTTGATCAAGTGTCATTATATTATACTAACTCATGCATCAGTTCCCAACACTACTTCAAGACATTCATATTTTAAATTTGAAGGTTTACAGAATATAGAAACTAAAAGAGTTTCCATTTAAGATATAACACAGCTAGCGCGGAGAGATAGTTAATATCGGACAAGAATATTTATGAAGATATCTTCAGAAATATTGAGGATATTTACAATGAAAGATACAATAATATCTTGGAATTTTAGAATCAAATTGTGATGAAGAAATTCATTCACGATGATTTAGGGCGATTAAGGAGTAAGGTATACGCTAAAGATTTCATCAGAAACAGAATTATTTGGATTCTTTTTTTTTTACAAGTTTAGTCCTTGTGATTTGTTTAGAGTCTTCTTCATGGTTTGTTCAATCCGGTTTCCAGTTCCAACTTTTCTGAGCTTTGCCAGTATACTATTCTTTATCTTTATACCTTCGACGGTTAAGGTCGTGTATAGTTTTTGCTGCTGTATTCAGCTTGTACAGAATTTGGAGTATTAATTTGTAGACTGGGTGCTTTTCAGAATTTCAGTATGGAAGATTATAATTCTAAGAGCTAAATGTTATACATATAATTGTTGATGTAGATGTGCTGTGAGTTTTCAAAGTACTGATTGCTTATTCCCAGTTGTTGATATGACAATTCTCGTTACAAGGTGTAGATAAGTATATGATAGGATTTCACTGAATATAGTGATTTTTCAAAAAGTCAAAGACCAACGGAGTTGTTGGTAAATTTACTGCTAATGTGGTAAGATATAAACGGTTCTCCGGTAATGATGATGAAGGGGTAATCTTTATAATAGGGTTTATTCGAATGAAAAACTTGAAGTTGATTTGTTGGAGCTGTCATAAAATTGGCTAATTTGAAAGGAAATTGCATTGTTATTTTTGGAAATAACAATGCCAAAGAAGCTAGCACAGATACGTGTTAAACATTTACTCAGGTTCCGAGAGTTTTTCACGTGCATAACTATATGCATAAATCTTTCCTTCCATAGATGAAATGCGGTTGGTTCATCCTCTCGATTGAGGTGTTTTCAAGAATCATGAAAGGTTTGAACGCAGATTGTAATCGTCAAAATACAAATGAGATTTAAGATGAAATCAAGTGGCAAACTTGAGGAAATATTTAACTGTAGTAGATGTAATTTATTTACAATCTTTTAAGTCAAAATATATTGTATTTAATATTTCCTACTCTTTTAATACTTTTTAATTGTCCATGATAGTAGTCCAATAGTCCAATAGTTCCACCAAAACTAGTAAATTTTAAGGAAATAGTCATATAGGAAAATTTAGTTAGGAAAAGTTAATATAGTTTTAAAGTTTTTACGTAGTTAATTAATTGGTTACTAATCCATTTTATTCTGTTCATTATTTTTTTCATTATGCCACTTGTCAAATCTTGACTTGGATTCTGATCGGTCAAAATCCGAATATGAAATTGAACTTGGATGAAAATAGTTGTTCTTTGGTGAACGGATACGTATATGTGTGAATTTAAGTAGTGTTGTTAATGACTGCAGAATTTGAATTGAAGAATGTACAGTGTAACTTATTAATGTGAAATATAAATATTTCTCGGGTATTACCTACCCGTTAAAATATTTTCACCATTAACAGTTTGTACAAAAGAATTTTTAATTACAATCTTTATGAAAATATATATACATATGTATTTTCTTCAGATGTAATTATGGATTTAATGAGTCAATATAATATTAGACTCATTTGATTTTCGATTTGAGCTAGAATAATTAATCCCTAAAACTATTAGGATCCACATATTCTTCGCATAATATTGATGAAGTTATGGTTCAATACTTCATTGTTAATTACTGTTAGTACTCCTTGGTATCTATGGTGCGTATGATGTTGATGTTCGTGGGACAGATTGTAAAATTGAGGCTTGGTATACGGATGTTGTTGTTGGTGATACTGTTGGTACCGGTAATGTTGCTAAAGCTGGTATATTTTGCACCATATTTTTCCAGGCTACAACTCGGGTGCGAAGCTCGTTGACTTATTCGATTACTCCGAGATGATTGTCGGTCGAAACGAGCGGATGTATAAGGTTTTGAATTTGAGATAATATATAATCATGGCGAGATATTCGGGTAATGAGGGTGAAAATGGTGTTTCAAATTGGTTCGCCGGTGAGTGCCTCAGGTTCATCGCCAAGAGGGAAATTTGGTTGATGAGAAGGATCGCCTTCTTCTCGTCTCCATTGATTAAGTCGACTACGAACTCATCAGATGAATTGGGGATGGCTGATTGATTGATTCATTCTAGTGACGCTGCTTTCGGAGCTAGAGTGGGACTCCATATCGGAATCCGAGAGACTTGAACTAATGGTGAGTTCCATTGCGTACGATTTAATAAAGGATTTTTCGATTTGAAATGATTTTTGGATATCGGATGATATTCTAATTACATAGAATACCTATACATAGTACAGAAGATGCCGTAGATTACGAAGGAATTAAGGAAATGTGTCAGACAAGATTTAATGTGATAGGATATGAATTTGTCTGTACATCATCTATGCATTATTTGCAATAAGATGCGTCGAGACTGAAAATGATAAGTAGATATGTTTCGACAAATGGTGGTAAACAAAAACTTTTGACATGCAGACCAGGTTTAAGTCCAGACTCATTAATATAACCTAACAACTACTAGGTCGAAGTCCAGACTTCACTAATGCATCCTAATAACTCCTAGTTAGACACACTAATGCAGACCTGGTTCGCTAAGACCACCGCTCTGATACCACCTGTGTTGCCCCGTCCTAATCCATCCGGACGAAGTCCATATGATTATAAATGATTCACAATAGTTGATTTCATCGCGAGGTACTTCACCTCTAAATGATACATTTTTACAAACATTGCATTCGTTTTTAAAAGACAAACTTTCATTTTATCGAAAGTTGACAGGTATGCATACCATTTCATAATATCCAAACTATAAATGACCTAATCTATCATTTACTTAATAATAATCTCTAATGAACTTCAACGACTCGAATGCAACGTCTTTTGAAATATGTCATGAATGACTCCAAGTAATATCCTTAAAATGAGCTAATGCACAGCGGAAGATTTCTTTCAAACCTGAGAATAAACATGCTTTCAAGTGTCAACCAAAAGGTTGGTGAGTTCATTAGTTTATAGTAATCATTTCATTTTCATCATTTTAATAGACCACAAGATTTTAAATATTATAAAACGTGCAGAAGTCCCATTCCAACTGCACAAAAAATATCTTTCATATGAAGAACACCTGGTGAGGATTCAAAATATAATAGTAACCATCTGTGCCGGTCTTTCACCCCACGGCTGAATACATGTGCCTTCAAAATATAGAACCTCTGTGCCGGTCTTTACACCCCACGGCTGAACACATGTTTATAAAATATAGGACAATCGGTACCAAAATGTCGTAAATAATAAACCATCCACCCGGCTCGGGAGCTCATACGCTCTAACGGAAACCGGGGGCTACTGCGTGTCATAATAATCAACCCCAATCCCAGATAATTCTAACATAGAATGCAGTTAAGGTACTTATGTCTATTGGGTCAACATTTATAAAAGCGCATGTATTCTCAGTCCCAAAAATGTAAAGAGTAAAAAGGGAATCAAATGAAACTCACCTAATGTATTTTGTAGTAAAAATACATAGAACGACATTGAACAAGTATAGGGTTGGCCTCGGATTCACGAACCTATTATTCAATCATGTATATTAATACATGTAATGGTAATCGAACAAATATATATATTACTAGTGTTTTTTTTTTATGTGTTTATTAGTAACTTAATTAGATATATTTATCTTTATATAGATAATTAACACTTATTCCAAAAGTATTAATATGACTAGGTTTTATGTCATAAATATATTTTTATGTAGAAAATCTTCATTTGATATATTAATAGTAATAATGATAATGATAAAAATAATACTAATTAAGATAAAAAAAATTATGATAATGCTAATCATAATAATAATGATGATTTTAATATTAATGATAAAGATAGTACTAATAATAAAAATTGTTTTTAAAGATAATACTAATAATGTTTAATGATAATACAAGTAATTATTATGTAATTTTGTTAATAATAATAAATAATCTAACAATACTAACAATAATAATAATAATAATAATAATAATAATAATAATAATAATAATAATAATAATAATAATAATAATAATAATAATAATAATAATAATAATAATAATAATAATAATAATAATAATAATAATAATAATAATAATAATAATAATAGAAAACTACCTCAAAGAAGTAATCCTTAAAAAAATGCTCAAGTCCGGGTTTGAACCCGCGACGTCCCGCTAACCCGATAACATCCAACTTAAATTGTATTTAACCTTTACTTCTGTATCCTTCTCCTTCTTTTTCTAAAAAAAAAAATGTTCGAGCCCAGGCTCGAACCCGAGACCTCCCGCTTAACAACCACCCTCCAGACCACTACACCACTAGTTTGTTTTTGTATTAACTTGCATGATTAAATATTTTACCCTGTAAATTGCTGCTATTTTCTTCTTAAACAAAAACTCTATCAATCACCATCATTCTTTATTCGTTTCTTCATTCAACACCCACCATTATCATCATGATCATTTTCATCTGATCGTCAATGTATCAACGAATATTATTGTCTAACCATAACTATCATCCTAAGTCATCATCATAATATCATATAATCACCATCATAAACTTCATTATCATAACTTAACTATCATCATCTAAAATATCATATAATCACCATTATAAACTTCATTATCATAACTTAACTATCATCATCTATAATATCAACACCGTACTATCGTCTTCAACATTTATCAAACACGTACGTTTGTATCTATATTCGATGGATAGTGGACCGACCTAATTCATAGTTTTAGTGGCCTGATTATTAAACAATATCACGATGGTCTAACAAGTGAAGAAAGCACTCGGCCTAATTTTAAACAAATCATGGCCAACACAAACGCATGCATTATTTAAATATTTGTTTATTTACAAGTGGGTTGTTGATTTAATAGATGTTGGCCATGAACATAAAAGCACACGATACTAGCTCAATCATTGTCCTTTAAATCTACCATACTCCATACCTATTATTTTAGTAGAAAAAAATATGGGATTGGTAGCTTCCAAGTAAACATGGATGTAAGTGTAGCTCGTTCCATTCTTCTGTCATCATCCCACTTTAAAATTTATAGTACACGTAATAGTATTCGTAATACATACTGTGCAAGTGTTTAGGTGATTCAAGGGAATGAAGATGGTTTAAACCAATGTGGTTTGAGGGTGAATATAACAGAAGTACTTTTGGTGACGGGTCAAATAAGAGAGCTTCTGCAATAGCTTTTATGGTGAAGGTGTTATCAAGTGATAGCAGCAACAGAAGTGCAGCTGCAATGAAATCCCATCTAGTTGCTTGTGGGAAGTGGGTTTCGTATTTCATCATACACAAGAATGATTTCAATCTTGGAACAGGATCATAAAAATGATGGTTGTTGGTGTCGACAGAAACATAAAAGAGAGAGAAGAGAGAGGTGGCTTTGTTGAAGGTGGCGAGGGTGATAGTTTGAGAGTGAAGGTGGTGAACGGTTGTGATCTTCTTCGTGAGTTCTGGGTTCTTGGTGGCGAGATTGGTGTTGTGAAAGTGATGAGAATGATGTGAAAGAATTGAATGGTTTCTCTCAACAATAAACAACAATTCGTTCGTTTTAATCCAGTGGTCGACAATCACAAATTTTGATCAGGACAAAAATATAATAATAATAATACAAGTAAAGGTAGAATGTGATTGAATAAAGTGGTACGATTGATAAGGATACGTAACTAATAGAAGACAGGAAACAAAATTCAAAACAGTTCGATCGTGATAGAAATCTGCATCTGATTCTATATATTGTTTATTTATAATTTATCATTGATGTTACTAATAAATATATTAATAATAATAATATAATAAAAATACTGATAATCATAAAAATAATAATAATAATATTACTAGTCAAAAATAATACTAATAATAATATCAATAATATTAATAATAATACTTGTACTTATCAAATTTCATATATATATATATATATATATATATATATATATATATATATATATATATATATATATATATATATATATATATATATATATATATATATATATATATATATCAATAATACAAATATTAACATTAACATTTATAATGAAAGTAATGTTAATAATATAACATTTATATTTTAAATTATACTGAAGTTTAATTCTTATTATTATATGATGACATATATTGAATATTTAATATTTATACATTTTGTATAGTTTATAATATTACTTATGTATAGTATTCCTATATATATAGAATTATAATAATATCATATATTTATATTTTCATTCTAATATTAATTTAATTTTTCTATTATTATTTTTCATTTTTAAAGTGTACTTTATTTATTCAAAATATTATATATATGTATGTACTTATACTTATATTTACATATATATATATATATATATATGTATGTGTGTGTGTGTGTGTGTGTGTGTATATTCATTTACAAACAATTGTTCGTGAATCGTCGGGAACTGTCGAAGGTCAATTGAATATATGAAAATAGTTCAAGATTTTTGAGACTCAACCTTACTGATTTTGCTTATCGTGTCGGAAACATGTAAAGATTAAAGTTTAAATTTGGTCGGAAATTCCCGGGTCATCACAGTACCTACCCGTTAAAGAAATTTCGTCCCAAAATTTGAATGAGGTGGTCATGACTAACAATAAAAATGTTTTCATGACGAATATGAGTTGATAAATAGAGTTTTATCATCATTGAGTAATATAGATAAAATAATTTGATTACGCGAAGAGTATGAGTGAAGTTATCGCAAGAGAGTGAAATGAGTAAATGTAGATTCGTTTTAACCGATGACGTAGTTATGATTGGTTTCCGAAATTTAAGGGATTTAAAGAAAATCTTCGTAATAAGATTTGGTTCTTTGTCGATCAAGGAAATCAGGATCTCCTTTGATTAAATGCAATAATCCATTTCGATTTCTCTGTCGGATATTTCACTATAAATCCACCCCCTTTGTTTCCTTACAACTTACACCTTCTATTCTTTCTCCTTTAATTCGTACTTTGAATCATTTGTCAATATGCTCCATCCAGTTCTGGTTCTCGATATACTTTTAATCTTCATATCTGTCATTCTTCTTTTCCACCTACCACCGAAAAAACCTATTCACTTATACTATACTCTGGGTTTTATAGTGTTCTTAGTTCTCCTGTGTCTTTATATTGCTATACGCATTTGATATACACGGTTTGTAGTTTCGGGGTTGTTATCGGGATTTATGTTCTCCATTATATTTCGGAGCTTCATGCTTTCGTTTTCTCTTCCCGTCCTCGAGTCAAGCGAATAATGGTCCAGAATTCGTAGGTATGAAGTTTTGGAAGAACATAGTTAATGTTATAGGAAGGAAATCGTAATGGCACGATCTTGATTTGGTAAATTTCCAGAATATCCGGAAAGATACAACTATTAAGAAGATATGTTCTTAATATGTTTAGAGATTGAGTAGAATGCAAGAGTCGTGTAAATGATACATGATGACGGTATGTTCTGTGAAACATCACTTTCCATTAGAAACTCAGCATGAATTACTGTAATATAATCACGTTGATCAAGTGTCATTATATTATAGTAACTCATGCATCAGTTCCCAACACTACTTCAAAACATTCATATTTTAAATTTGAAGGTTTACAGAATATAGAAACTAAAACAGTTTCCATTTAAGATATAACACAGCTAGCGCGGAGAGATAGTTAATATCGGACAAGAATATTTATGAAGATATCTTCAGAAATATTGAGGATATTTACAATGAAAGATACAATAATATCTTGGAATTTTAGAATCAAATTGTGATGAAGAAATTCATTCATGATGATTTAGGGCGATTAAGGAGTAAGGTATACGCTAAAGATTTCATCAGAAACAGAATTATTTGGATTCTTTTTTTTTTACAATTTTAGTCCTTGTGATTTGTTCAGAGTCTCCTTCATGGTTTGTTCAATCCGGTTTCCAGTTCCAACTTTTCTGAGCTTTGCCAACATACTATTCTTTATCTTTATACCTTCGACGGTTAAGGTCGTGTACAGTTTTTGCTGCTGTATTCAGCTTGTACAGAATTTGGAGTATTGATTTGTAGTCTGGGTGCTTTTCAGAATTTCAGTATGGAAGATTATAATTCTAAGAGCTAAATGTTATACATATAACTGTTGATGTAGATGTGCTGTGAGTTTTCAAAGTACTGATTGCTTATTCCCAGTTGTTGATATGACAATTCTCGTTACAAGGTGTAGATGAGTATATGATAGGATTTCACTGAATATAGTGATTTTTCAAAAAAGTCAAAGACCAACGGAGTTGTTGGTAAATTTACTGCTAATGTGGTAAGATATAAACGGTTCTCCGGTAACGATGATGAAGGTGTAATCTTTATAATAGGGTTTATTCGAATGAAAAACTTGAAGTTAACTTGTTGGAGCTGTCATAAAATTGGCTAATTTGAAAGGAAATTGCATTGTTATTTTCGGAAATAACAATGCCAAAGAAGATAGCACAGATACATGTTAAACATTTACTCAGGTTCTGAGAGTTTTTCAGGTGCATAACTATATGCATAAATCTTTCCTTCCGTAGATGAAATGCGGTTGGTTCATCCTCTCGATTGAGGTGTTTTCAAGAATCATGAAAGGTTTGAACGCAGATTGTAATCGTCAAAATACAAATGAGATTTAAGATGAAATCAAGTGGCAAACTTGAGGAAATATTTAACTGTAGTAGATGTAATTTATTTACAATCTCTTACCGTCTGCACCACCAGCTCCACCAGCACCACCCGTACCGACTGCACCGCCTGTCCCACCATCTCCCTCTGTCGAGGAACTGATGAGGGAGGTGGAGATCCTCCGTGCTCAGGTAACTGAGCTCGAGGACCAGATGTCCCACGTATTGGACATCCTACACCCACCTTCACCATAGGACTTTTGTATTAGATTTCTTTATGTAATCTCGTTTGTAATTTCATGTATTACTGATGTATTGTACAAACTTATGCTGATGTATGCAACTTATTATTAATGAATGGAACTTTGCGTTATTAAATTCTTGCACAGTGTTCTATTTACATTACCGTATGATGATTCTGTGGTATTTGTACCTGGTTGCATTACTTAATAAACATGTGATGTGTTGATTCCATGTTGGTTACCATATACTGTATTATTACTATTTGAATACAGGATTTTGACTTGAGTCAAAAATTTTTGTTTAGAACATCAATGGCCAACTGAAGATCAACACCCACCACAACCCAAATTGAGGAAATGATCAATGAACGAGTCACCGCAGCTTTAGCGGAAATGAACCCCCAAGCTCCACCACCACCGGTTATCCAGCCCGTTCGTAATGGATGCACATACAAAGAGTTTCAAAGCTGCAAGCCCCACAACTTTAGTGGAACTGAGGGGCCAGTTGGTCTCACTAGGTGGTTTGAGAAATTAGAATCGGTGTTTCGAGTTAGTAACTGCTCAGAGGCGAACAAAACCAAGTTTGCTTCATGTACGCTGTCTGACGGCGCACTAACTTGGTGGAACACTCTGGCTCAAGCAAAGGGTATTGATGAGGCGTTTGCTACCCCATGGGAGGAATTCAAAGGGGCCCTGATTGAGGAATATTGCCCTAGGACAGTGATCCAGAAAATGGAGATCGAGTTTATGCAGTTGAAGGTTGTGGGAAACGATCTCGATGGTTACAACCGTAGATATCTGGAACTAGCCCTGATGTGTCCTACCATGGTTACCCCGGAGTTTAAGTGTATGGAAAGGTATTTGTGGGGACTTCCTAAGTCCATTAAGGGAAATGTCACCTCATCTAAGCCACCTAATGTCCCAGAAGCAATGCGCATGGCACATACCTTAATGTACCAAATCATCATCGATGAACCGAAAAAGACAAAATCCGAAGCGGGTAGCAGTGATAAGCGAAAGTGGGATAACAACAAGAGTAGAGCCTGTGATCAAAACCCAGCGAAGCGACATGAGGGTTTCAAAGGAAACAACAACGGTGGGAACCCCAACCCGAACACTGGCTCAAACCCCAACTACAAGGGTACTCTGCCACAGTTCAAGAGGTGCTACAAGCACCATACCGGGTACTCTAACGTTGTTTGTGAAAAATGCAAAAAGACCGGGCATATTGGCAGGGACTGCAAGATCACCACCATGACTGGGAAGCCGAACCCCAATGGACCGAGAAAGTGTTATGAATGCAGACAGATGGGCCACTTCAGAAATGAGTGTCCCAACAAGCGAAAGGACGGCGGACCACCGCGTGGACGAGCTTTCAATGTAAATGCAAGGGATGCTCGTGAGAACCCCGACTTGGTGATAGGTATATTCACTATCAACAATCTATTAGCTTCTGTCTTATTTGATACTGGTGCCGATAGAAGTTATGTATGTAGACACTTTTGCTATAAGATAAATTGGTCGTTAGTTCCTTTAAAGGAGAGTATGCTTGTAGAGGTAGCCAATGGAAAACTTGAGAAAGTTGACCAAGTTAGCCGAGGAGCTATAATCAACATAGCTGGTGTAGATTTCGAAATTGACTTGATACCCATTAAGTTGGGAAGCTTTGATATTATTGTCGGTATGGACTGGACCAACTGGTTGACCAAGATAAGGGCCGACATTATCTGTGGAGATAAAGCTCTTTGTATACCACACGGAGATGGTGAGCCATTAATTATTTACGGAGAGAGATGTAGCTCGAAACTAAATCTCATTAGTTGCATGAAAGTGCAGAAGATCATGAAGAAAGGACGTCTTGCTGTTCTAGCACATGTGAAAACATTAGAAACCGAGGTGAAGAGCGTGGATGAAGTACGGATTGTGAATGAATTTTTCGATGTCTTTCCGGAAGAATTGCCTGGATTACCACCACCGAGAGCACTGGAGTTTCAGATCGACTTAGTGCCAGGAGCTGCACCTGTAGCTCGCGCACCTTATCGACTCGCACCTTCCGAAATGCAAGAGTTGCAGAGCCAATTACAAGAACAGCTATACCGTGGATTTATCCAACCAAGTTTCTCGCCTTGGGGCGCACCTATTTTATTTGTGAAGAAGAAGGACGGATCATTCCTCATGTGTATCGACTACCGTGAACTCAACAAATTGACGATCAAGAATCGGTATCCTCTTCCCCGAATTGACGATCTTTTTGATCAACTACAAGGATCAAGCGTTTACTCTAAGATCGATTTGCGATTCGGTTATCACCAGTTGAGGGTGAAGGAAAGTGATGTGATGAAGACTGCGTTCAGAACTCGTTATGGTCATTATGAGTTTCTCGTGATGCCATTCGGTTTAACTAACGCACCTGCCGTGTTTATGGATATCATGAATTGTGTCTGCAAGCCATACCTGGATAAGTTTGTTATCATCTTCATAGATGATATCCTCATCTACTCCAAAAGCGAAGAAGAACATGAACAATATCTTCTTCTAGTGCTTGAACTCTTGAGACAAGAGCAACTTTATACAAAATTCTTCAAGTGTGAGTTTTGGTTGAAGGAATTCAAATTTCTGGGTCATGTTGTGAGCGACCAGGGTATCAAAGTTGATCCTGCCAAGATTGAAGCTATCAGCAAGTGGGAAACCCCCACTACTCCGACGCATATCCGCCAATTTTTAGGCCTCGCCGGTTACTACCGAAGATTTATTGAAGGATTCTCTCTGCTTGCGCGTCCTTTGACCGCGCTGACTCACAAAGGGAAGAAGTTCATTTGGGAACCCGAACAGGAATCTGCATTTCAAACCTTGAAGAAGAAGTTAACCACCGCACCTATCTTATCACTTCCTGAAGGCAGTGACGATTTCGTCATTTATTGCGATGCTTCGAAAAGCGGTTTTGGTTGTGTACTGATGCAACGCACAAAGGTTATCGCCTACGCCTCCCGTCAACTGAAGATCCACGAACGAAATTACACTACTCACGATCTCGAGCTTGGAGCCGTTGTCTTTGCGCTCAAACTGTGGAGACAATATCTTTATGGAACTAAGAGCACTATTTTCACCGATCATAAAAGCCTCCAGCACATCTTCGATCAGAAGCAACTGAATATGAGACAGCGTCGATGGATCGAGACACTGAACGACTATGATTGTGAACTTCGTTATCACCCTGGCAAGGCCAATGTTGTAGCTGACGCTTTAAGCAGAAAGGAGAGGACAGCACCTCTTCATGTTCGGGCTCTGAACATCACCATTCATTCAAACCTCAGTAGCCAGATCCGAGCAGCCCAAGATGAGGCTCTCAAGGAGGAGAATTTATCTCATGAATACTTGAACATTCTCGTCTCTCGATTCGAAGTTAAGGAGACTGGACTCCGATGCTATACCGGAAGAATTTGGGTACCCCGTTATGGAGATGTACGGAACCTTATACTAGATGAAGCCCACAAGTCGAGATATTCGATTCATCCCAGAGCGGGCAAAATGTACCACGATCATAAGGAACAGTAGTGGCCGAATCTTAAGAAAGATGTTGCAACATATGTTGGTAAGTGTTTGACTTGTTCAAAGGTTAAGGCCGAGCATCAGAGGCCCTCTGGATTACTTCAACAACTAGAAATCACACAATGGAAGTGGGAAAGGATAACAATGGATTTCATTACTAAGCTACCAAAGACGGTGGGCGGATACGATACCATTTGGGTTATCGTTGACCGTCTTACCAAATCTGCACACTTTTTAGCCATGAAGGAGACGGATACGATGGAGAGACTCGCTCAACTATACATCAAAGAGGTTGTATCTCGTCATGGTGTACCTTTATCGATCATCTCAGATCGTGATCCCCGTTTTGCTTCTAGATTTTGCCGTTCTTTACAAGATGCCTTGGGGACTCGTCTCGACATGAGTACTGCATATCACCCACAGACCGACGGACAAAGTGAACGCATAATTCAGACTTTGGAGAACATGTTGCGTGCATGTGTTATTGATTTCGGAAAGGCCTGGGAAAGGCATGTGCCGCTAGCTGATTTCTCCTACACTAACAGTTATCACTCGAGCATTAATGCCGCACCTTTTGAAGCATTGTATGGCCGCAAATGCCGATCTCCTATTTGTTGCGCCGAAGTAGGCGAAACGCAAATCACCGGACCCGAGATAGTCCATGAAACCACTGAGAAGGTTGTCCAGATTCAAGCGAGACTCAAGACGGCCCGTGATCGTCGAAAGAGTTATGCCGACCTTAAATGTAAAAACTTTGAATTCAACGTGGGCGACTGGGTAATGTTGAAGGTTGCACCTTGGAAAGGTGTGATTCAATTTGGAAAGCGCAGAAAGTTAAACCCGCGATACATTGGTCCTTTCAAAATCTTGGAATGTGTTGGACCCGTTGCTTACCGTCTGGATCTTCCAACTCAATTGAGCTCAGTTCATCCTACTTTTCATGTATCAAATTTGAAGAAGTGTCTTACTAAACTGGAACATGTTATACCTTTGGAGGATCTTCAATTGACGACAAACTCTACTTCGTGGAAGAACCTGTCGAGATTATGGACCGTGAGGTCAAAACTTTGAAACGCAACAAGATTTCGATCTTCCGAGTTCGATGGAATGCCAAACGAGGACCTGAGTTTACCTGGGAGCGAGAGGATCAAATGATGCAGAAGTATCCTCACCTTTTCCCAACTCCTCCATCTACCACAGCTTAAAATTTCAAGACGAAATTTTCTTTAACAGGTGGGTAATGTAACGACCCTGGATTTTCCAACGTTTATTATTAATATTTGTTATTAATACTTGCACATTAATAAATGTATTTTTATACGTTTATTTGTTATCGTACTTGACTTTACATGGCCCGACACGTCTTTGTGACACGTGTACTTTTCTCGAATAATATTTTCGAATATTATTTACATTCATGATTAATTTTTATTAATCATTTTTAATTAACTAAGGTTACTAGTTAATTTCTTGGGCTTTGTTTATTTAATTTTTACTTACTTACATACTTGGGCTTTATATATGTACATGGACTTAGAAGCCCACCCTACACACTTAATGGACTAAGTTAGCCCATCTTTTATGCAAGTAGTTCATTATGATACAACTAGAATGGTTAGTGAAGTAAGGAGGCTAGTTACATGTAAACTTACAACACTTTCCCATGCCAACTTACTTTATTACCATTTCAAGCCAACATCTTCACCCATGCATGAAAGAAACTAGCAAACATTTTCCTCCTTTGGCTCCCTTGGAAACCGTCGGTTTTGGGGGTGGATAAAGGGGTGTTCCAAACTTTTTTTTGAGTTACTTATTCATTTGTAATACTTCATTCTTTACACACACAAAAATACTTACACTTCTCTCTCATTTTTCTCTCTAACTTGGTAAATTACAAGCTCTGCTTCTCCTTTCTTTTCTCTTCAAAAACCGAATATATACATATACATCATCATCATTTGTTGTTTTGTTACTTGTTCTTGTTGTTGATTAATTACTTGTTCTTTTGTTATTGTTATTTACTTACTAGTTATTAAGAATCAAACTCTCTAGTTTGTTCTTCATTTTATCTTGTTCATACAAGAACATACAAGGATCTAAGCTTTCTAGTTTATGGTTCTACACTTAATGTTTTAAAGATTTAAAGTTCACGAGTTGTAAAAACCATACTTGAATCCATGTTTGTAAACTTAAGGTTTACTTTCTTAAAGATCAAAGTCTTGGCTTGAATCTTTAAAGTATGAACAACCATGAACTTGTAACTTGTAGACTTAATTTATTTCTTCATTTTATGTACTTTAAAGTTGTGATGTTGTTAATTTGGTCAAGTATTACTAGTTAATCTTGATCTCATATTTCTTGAAACTAAAAGTTAACTTTATAAGTTCAAGAACATGGAAGTATAACTTTCTAGTTATAACTTCATATACTTGTGTTAAATCTAAGTTTCTATAGCTTATGGTCTTCTAATTTTGTTGTAAACAAGGGCTTATGAGCTTACATACACTTTACAAGATGAGAATCTAGGTTTCATAACTTATGGTTTCATTAAAGTAAAGATTCAAGTGTTATGACTTAGGATTTAACTTAGTAACTTTAGATCTAGACTTTTGGGTCTTGGATCTTCAATATCTAACTAAGAACTATGTTCTACAACTTAATATCTTGATTATTTAGTTTACTTTCAAGTTTGTAGCTTAATATTACTTTTAGAGTTCATGTATGTGTCGGATCTAAGATCTTGATGTAACTTTGGTTCATCAAACTACTTGCAACACTTAATTGAGTTGTGCTACTTATCTTAGACTTACACTTGTGTTATGATGGTCAAAACTTGGTAAATATGATGCAAACACATCAACGAGTTGTACACTTGAAGCTTTATGCATCAAGGATGAGAACCGTGATGAGCATCGAGCACCAAGAACCCACCGGAACACTAAGCCTACTGTTTTCCGGGTCTGATCAGAATACCTGGGCTACTGTAAAGTTGATTTCCAGTTATCTCTATTCGAGTATATAATTTTTCGTTTAAGACTCATCTTAATCCGAGTTACGGTTTAGGATCTATGGCCCTCCGAACGTCACTATGTCCTTTTAACGTTGTGCTGAAAATTCTGACCTACTCGCACTTAAACCGTCCACGGTCAAACAAAGACGAGTTTGGTTCTAGAATTTTTACAGCAACTAAAGGACTCATATACAGAGCCATGACCACTAGTCCCACATCAATTCAGTTTGTAGAGAGGCTGTGGCGACTGATCGAAGTCAGCCTTTGTTTTAAACTCTTTTCTAGAATGAAACTTACTTTATACTTTTTGTTTGATGATGAATGATGTTGATAATTAAGACTTAATTTACATACATTTAAACCTATTGGGACGATTTACTGACTTAGTACCTTTTGACTTAGGTTGAGGACTTTCAGACCAACCACTTTGCTTACTTTACCGCGTACCAACTTTACTACTACTTTACACTGTGAGTTATAGCATCCCTTTTTACTTTAACTATTTTGGGAACTGATAATACATGCGCATTTTACGTTTTACATACTAGGCACGAGTACTTAAACTTTATATATGTGTGGGTTATACAACGGCATAAACTTTCCCCTTAGCTCGGTAACGTTTAGTCATTGGTCTTTGAATCGGTGAACGCGAATCTTAGATATGGATCCATAGGGTTTGACATCCCCACTTGGGCTAGTAGCGCTAGCATTTAACGGGTGTTTAATACTTCGTAAACATACGCACTAACCAAGTGTACTTTCAGGGGGTTATAAACGTTAAGTTAGTTGCCAAGTGCCCACGGTTAAACATATACATTACATACTGTTTTGAAACGCTCTTTGTAGCACTGAAATCTCGTGGCCTACCTTACATTACTGTTATACTTAAACTATAGCTCACCAACCTTTGTGTTGACGTTTTAAGCATGTTTTTCTCAGGTGCTTAAGGTTGCTTGCTTCCGCTGTTGTACTAGTCATGCCTTGAAGACACCTGTTACGCTTGTTAGAGTTTTCACCGCATGAAACGTTTTATTTTCATTCAAACTATGTTACCTTTTGAAACAATGATTTGTAACGACCATTGGGTCACGTATTATTACTAATTTCTTCTGTTCATTGAAGTATACTTTTGTTGTAAGACATTTGATGTTGGTTAAGACATCACCTTTATTCACGAATGCAAACTTCTTTTGAAACCGTATATAGTATTTGACATTGTAATGATCCTGTTGCTGATGATTCGTACACGATGGTTTTGTACGGGGCATCACAATGTACCCCCTTGACGATCACGCCAACAGTTAGAGACGTCACTCTCAATAGGCCTACTCACAATAATTAAGCTTGCAATATTTTAATTTTAGCAATTAACGATATTATGACGGGGATTTGCATGTAAAGATATAATCAATACAAGTTAACAATAGTCTCACGAAGTTGCATATCAAAAAGTTTAGACACTTGTGTCTAAATTGTAAATCATTTGAAAGCAAGCATGTGTCTCACCCCAAGATTTATAAAATACATTAAAATATGTAAAAGCGGGGCTATAAGTCCACCTTAGTAGCAAGTAAGATATTCCACGCAAGAAGTATGAACGGAGTATGTAATCGGAGATCTCAACCTAGAGGTATAATGTTTAATTAGTTAATGTCTAACAGACATAAAGTTTGTTTATTGATATAGCAAACTATATTAACAGTGACGGTTTTCAAGAAAAGTTCATATTTTTCAAAAGTTTCTATTTTTGGAAACCTACTATTTATGGAAAGCTTCCACTTATAGTAAGCTTCTAGTTCAAGAAGTTCGGGTTATAATTCTTAACAAAGATGTTGTACAATCTCGCCCAAACTTCGTTGCTAACATGCAAGTCACTCGAATGATCTGTTGTTGCCGGGCGCCCAGGATTCTTGACCAGAATCTAAGTCATGGCATTCGAAATCCACAAGCGGTTCTCATAAGGCAACAAGGATCACCCTAGGCCACAAGTAGCGGTGATGTTTGTAGTCTTTGTACGTTATCTTTAATTATAACCTTCACGTTATAGGTGTATACACATAACATATTATTGATGTACTTATTAACTATATATATATATATATATATATATATATATATATATATATATATATATATATATATATATATATAGTATACTTAGTGTAATTAAGTGTTACTATATAGTTAGGTTTACAAGTCATAGTAATAATATTATTATCTGATTAATCAACCATTATGTAATCTTATCAATATATGTGTTATATATAAATAAATACACCTATAATACATATATTCTTTATTTACTTTCATACATATATATGTTCATAACTATGTGATACATATATATTATGTGTATGTGTTACATATATCTCAAGTCAAAGGTGATACATATAAACACATATATATATTCTTTATTATTATTATCATCAGGTGGGTGTTTGTAACGACCTGACTTTTTCGACTTATATTTTTGTGCTCTATACTTTCACAAAACTGCGTATTTATGCGTACTGAGCTAGTTTATGCTCTGGGATCTTTATTCATGATTAATTACTTTGGTTAATGTCTTAAAACGTGCTATTAAGTGTTTAATCACTTAACTTGATCCTCGATTGCTTTTACGACTGTTAGTGTCACTTGTCATTTTGAACGAGCTACGTACTTTGTACACGTTTAACTTTTGTCATAATTGGAATATTATGACTACGTAATAGTAATTGTTATTTCCTAATAACAATTACTTGGGTTATTGGATTCTTAATTACGCTTAGTAGTTTACTAACGCACACTAGTTAGTCTTGTTGGACTTTCTACCTTGTTGGACTTTAGCCCACCCAACTCTAGCTAATAGACCATTTAATTAGCCCAATTTTTATGGATTAATGACCCATTAAGATGTAGGACAAAAACCCATTTATAAGAGCCAACATACTAGCATTTTTGTTAACCATGACTAGGAATGTTGCATGGGATCCTAACAATAAGCACCACCTTTAGACCACCACTAATCAAAAAGCAAAAAAAGGTGTCCCCCTTGTCCCCCCATACACCTACGGCCTCCACCACCAAATCCCCTATAAATACCAAGCTTATCCCACCCATTTCATACTTGATCTCATTCTCATTTTACACACACTTACTCTCTTATTTTCTCTCTAGTCTTTCTCACTCTAAAAATTGTAAGTTTTAAATTTTATTATTCTTCTTTTCTTCTTCTAGATCATGAAATCATCATCATCTTTATAAGATCAAGTTTTTTTTTTTTAGCTTTTTGATCTTGTTATATCTTGTAGATTCAAACTTTGATTTGAATCCTTCAAGAACATGGAAGATTCAAGCTTTCCAGCTTTGAATCTTCACTTATATTAACGATACATATACTAGATGATTGTGTTTCTATAGATAGCTTTTCTTGTTCCTTAATAATAGGATTGTTTGTTGTAGGTTATCTCTAATTGTAATTTGTTCTATAAATATTAACAAAAGTCAATCCCACAATTGTGGTGAATTATTCTAAACCCTCTCACATGGTATCAGACTAAATCGTTCCTATCTCTTCTTCTTTGTTTCAATCGGCAGTCTGCTTCTTCAAATCTTCTTCTACGTACAATGACTAACACACAATCATCATCAAATCCCAACGATGGAACTCTACCCCTTAATACCATCTTGCACATTGTAGAGACCCGTCCTAATCCATCTGGACGAAGTCACCAACATCTGGTTCCATTGCGATGATCGACTCCAAATAATATGAGCAAATGCACAGCGGAAGATTTCTTTCATACCTGAGAATAAACATGTTTTAAAGTGTCAACCAAAAGGTTGGTGAGTTCATTAGTTTAGCATAAATAATCATTTCATAATTTTAATAGACCACAATATTTCTTATTTCCATTTCTCATAAACATACGTCCCATGCATAGAGACAAAAATATCATTCATATGGATTGAACACCTGGTAACCGACATTCACAATTTGCATATAAGAATATCCCCATTATTCCGGGATCCTCCTTCGGACATGATATACTTTTTGAAGTACTAAAGCATCCGGTACTTTGGATGGGGCTTGTTGGGCCCGATAGATCTATCTTTAGAGTTCGCGTCAATTAGGGTGTCTGTTCCCTAATTCTTAGATTACCAGACTTAATAAAAAGGGGCATATTCGATTTCGATCATTCAACCATATAATGTAGTTTCGATTACTTGTGTCTATTTCGTAAAACATTTATAAAAACAGCGCATGTATTCTCAGTCCCAAAAATATATATTGCGAAAGCATTTAAAAAGGGAATAATGAAACTCACATAATATATTTTGTAGTAAAAATACATATAACGATATTGAACAATTGAACAATGCAAGGTTGGCCTCAGATTCACGAACCTATATCATTTGTATATTCATTAACACACATAATTGTAACCGTACAAATTTATATATATAAATTTATTAGTTATATCATTTTTATATTAATAACCTATATGTTTCATATATTCCCTTTATATATTTATAGTAAAAATATTACTTTTATTATGTTGTATGTATTAAATATATTTTTATGTATATATATACATATATCGTTTGTTTGTTAAAATTATAATAATATCAAAATAATATTAGTAATGGTAAAATAATATCAATAATAATAAATAAAAAAATTTGTATTTTTTTTATCATAATAATAATAATAATAATAATAATAACACTAAAAGTAATCAAATTTAGTAATGATATTGATTTTACTAGTTTTAATAATAATAATAATAATAATAATAATAATAATAATAATAATAATAATAATAATAATAATAATAATAATAATAATAATAATAATAATAATAATAATAATAATAATAATAATAATAATAATAATAATAATAATAATAACAATAATAATATTAATGAAATCATAATAATAAGAGTATTAGTAAAAACTACCTCAAAGGAGTAGCCTTTAAAGAAAAAGAATGCCCAAGCCCGGGTTTGAACCCGTGATCTCTCGTTCACCCTGACAACACCTCACACCACTCAACCATTTCTGTCTCTGTGATTTAATATGAACCCATTTATTTTTATCCTATTCCCTTCGGCCCAACAGAAGAAAAATGAAGCTCGGCCCAACATTAAAACTTCGGCCCAACTGAAAACATTTAATATTTCAGCCCAACTGACACAATTACGGCCCATCAATAAAACAAGGAATTTGGCCCTATAAACCTTTAAATAATATGAATTCCTTTTGTGATGTGCCATGACGTTCGAAAAAAAAAATCAAACATATGCAAGGATTGTAAACGTCATCTTTACATCATTATATGTCATTTTCCATTATTGAAAATCATCATAGCCAAAATTCGTTGCCCAAAGTTAATCGAGTGGACCTTGGGCCGTTTTAGAACATTTTTTAAATTAAGAGTGTGATGGCTCCAGCCCACTTTACATTAAAAGTCCACAACTGCCAAATCAAAAGCAAACTTTGTGGGATAGTTTGGTGACAAAAAAAAAAAAAACTTCGATGGCAGTAGAAGCACTAGAAAAAAAATGCATGTGGCAATAATTGATGTAGTCTCCAAGAATTTCAAATATTTCAAAAGTTGGCCACTTTTTCCTTTTTAATTCATAATTGTCGGCCATGAGAAGGAAAATAAAAAAAAAATATGCTATAATGGTATCAATCATCAACTTGTTCGCATTAAACATCATCATTATTATATTAACATCTCACAACCTTTTCATCATGAATACAGAGTCCATATCATTTTTAATTCGCTTAAAAGAGTAAGTATTAGTAGAAAGGAACAAGAGAATCGGTGGTGGGTAGTAGACGGGAATAAGAAACAGAAAAAAGAAAGTTACACAGATTGTGGTGGTTAAATGATGATGCTCGATGGTTATGAGGTGATTTATTGTGTCGATAGGGTAGTGGTTGTTCATTTGATCTAAATGGAAACAAATTCATTACTAGTAGTAGAAGGTGCATAGATGGTGAGGTGTTGGTGGATCATATGGTTGTCCGAAGGTGATGATATATATTTGATGAATGTGGTTGTTGGTTATATTGTTAATACCTTTAGTATATCTATATGCCTGTGAATAATATATAATATATATATGAATATGGGATAGAGAGAGTGGGGTGAATGAACAAAAGTAGTTAGAAAGAAAAAAAAATTCAATTAAGTACAGTAGCATGAATCGATTGATTGTTAGTGGTTTGACATGAATTCACATGTAAACAGAAAGATGAATAATTAAAAGGTGATTTTGATTTATAACAGAATCGGTGTACTTAATTGTCTTTTTATTTATATTCAAATAATATTAATAATTAATAAATATCTTATTAATAATAATACTATTAATATTAATAATAATAATAATAATAATAATAAATACTAATATAGAAATAATAATAATATAACAATTTATAGATATCAAATCTCATATATAATATTACTTATGTATATAATTCATATATATTTACATTTTTACTTACACACAAATGTTCGTGAATCGTCGGGAATAGTCAAAGGGTAATTGATTACATGAATATAGATTTCAAAACTTTCGAGACTCAACATTACAGATTTTGATTATCGTGTCGGAATTATATAAAGATTAAGTTTAAATTCGGTCGAAAATTCCCGGGTCATCACAGTACCTACCCGTTAAAGAAATTTCGTCCCGAAATTTGAGTGAGGTGGTCATGGCTAACAATAAAAATGTTTTCATGACAAATATGAGTTGATGAATGGACTACTATAGATAAAATGATTTGATTAGGTGAAGCGTACGAATGAAGCTGTCACAATAGATTTAGATAGAGATTTAACTTTTGACGTAGTCACGGTGGAATTTAGAAAATAAGGTGCGTCTTAGCTTTTGACGTTGTCTTGGTTGAATTCCGAAATTCAAGGGATTTATAGAAAATCTTTGAAATCAAAAAGATTTGATTCTTCGGCGAATAAGGAAATTAAGATCTCTCGAATTAAATGCGGTAATCTGCTTCGATTACTCTGTCTGATTTTTCCATTATAAATTAAACTCTTCTGTTCTATTATTCTCACCATTCCTATACTTTCCTTCTTGTTTCATACATAAAAAAGATTCTGAAAATGTTTAATCCAGTTCTGATCCTTGTCCTCATCCTTATTATCGCAACAATCATTCTCCTTTTCCAACTTCCACCAGAGGAATCTGCTTTCTTCTACTTCGCTCTCGGAATTATAATGTTTTTAATTCTCCCGTGTCTTTATGTTGCGATAAATATTGATATATACGGTTTGTAATTTATGTGTTGTTATCGGGCTTTATATTCTCCCTTATATTTCAAAGCTCTATGCTTTTGTTTTCTCTTCCCGACTTCAAGTCAAGCGATTAATGGTCCAGAATTTGTAGATATAGAGTCTCGAATGATTATAATGTTCTAAGCAGGAAGGAATGTGATAGCACGATTTGATTTTTAAATTTATCAACATCACGAAAAATAGAACCATCAAGAATACATTTTCTTGATTTGTTCAGGAATTAAGTAGAATGAAAGAGTTATGTGACATGGCACATGATGACGTTATGATCTGTGAATCATCATGTTCCATTTAAAAACTCAGCATGACTTACTGTAATATAATCACGTTGATCAAGTGTCATTATATTATACTAATTCATGCATCAGTTCCCAACACTACTTCAAAAACATTCATTTTTAAGCTCCAAAGTTTACAGAATATAGAAATTAACAGTTTCTATATGATATAACACTGATAGCACTAAGAGATTAATGATTTCAGATAAGATTAGTTATGAAAATATATTCAAAAATATCGTGGATAATTTAAGATGAAAGATACGATAATATCTTTGAATATCTAAGATCAGAGGATGATGGAAACTATTGTCCGCAAGGGTTTAGAGTAAGGAGCAAGATATTCGCTAAAGACTTCAGCAGGCATTGAATCTTTTGCATTCTTTGAAGTCAAACTTATTCTTTCTGTTTTGTCCACGATTTCCTTCATAGTTTCGCATAATCTGTTTTTCGGTACTAAATTTTCTCTTGAATGTTTCCAATATAATGATACACAGGAAGCACGAAGAGGTATATAATTTCGGACGAGAATATTTATGAAAATATCCTTAGAAATATCGAAGATATTGATGATGATATTTTGAAATTTCTAAGTTCGATGGTTGATGGAGAAAGATTTTCCGCAAGATTTTAACATGACTTCGGAGTAAGATATTCTCTAAAGATTTCAACGGATCCAGAATTACATGGATTCTTTGAATATAGGGTATGGTAATTGTATTTGTCCTTGGTCTCCTTCTTGGTTAGCACAATCCGTTTTCCAATTCCAACTTTTCTGAGCTTTTCCAACATACTATTCTTTATCATCAAACTTCCGATAATTAAGGTCGTTTACGGTTGTCTATAGTTTCTGCTGCTTCATTCAGTTTTTTTTTTCAACATTCAGAGTATTGATTTGTGGCTGAATTTTTTTTTTTTTTTTTTTCAGAATTTCCGAATGAGATATCATAATTCTAAGAGATAAATATCAGACATATAACTGTTGATGTAGATATGCTGTGAGTTTTCAAAGTACTGATTGCTGATTCCCGGTAATTGGTATGGCAGTTCTCGTTACAAGATGCAGATGATTATATAATGGGGTTTCAATAAATAAATATAATGATTTGTCAGAGAGATTTAAGCCAAGAAGCAACGAGGTTGTTGGTACGTCTGCTGGTAATATGATGGAATATAAAAGAATTCTCCGGTATCAAAAGGGTAATCGTATATATCAGGATTATAGTAAGGCTACTTCGAATGAAAAGTCGAAGTTGACTTGCTGGATCTGTGACAAAATTGGCTACTTTGAAAAGGGATCGCAAAGTTATTTTTGCTAATAATTGCCAAAGGATCTGACGCGGCTACGTATTAAACTTTTACTCAGTTGCCGAGAGTTTCTCAGGTGCGATACTATATACATAATTCTTTCCTTCCGTAGATGAAGTTCGGTAGGTTCATCCTCTCGTTTGAGGTGTTTTCAGGAATTATGACAGGTTTGAACGCAGATCGTAATCGTCAAGATACAAATGAGGTTTAAGATGAAATCAAGTGGCAAACTTGAAGAATTGTTTAGTTTCATATGTTATAGTCAATATTTTAATTCATTTTAATTGTCCAATTATTGATAGTCTTCAGTTGATAGTCCACAGTTAGCAGTGTACAAATAATAATTCATATGTAGTTTACTATATAATATTCGAATTAATTAATACGCATCGTGACCCGTGTACATGTCTCAGACTCGATCACAACTCAAACTATATATATTATTGTAGAATTAACCTCAACCCTGTATAACTAACTCCCGCATTACTGCATATAGAGTGTCTATGGTTATTCCAAATAATATATATAGATGGGTCGATATGATATGTCAAAACCTTGTATACGTGTCCCGACATTTAATGTGCGTAAAATAAATAACAGAATTTAAATGACGATAAATAAAGTGCGTAAAGTAAATAACAGAAATTAAATGACAATAAATAAAATTGCGAGAATTAAATTGCGATAATTAAATTGCGGAAAATAAAATGTAACCAGTTAGCTAGGAACAGTTAGCATGGATTCTTAACAATATTTCAATTAGTTAATTCGTTTGTTTCTAGCAAATTTTATTTTGTTCAATGTTTTCTTCATTATGCCACTTGTTGGATTCTGAGAAGTCAAAATCCAAATATGAAATTGGATGAATATGGTTATTCTGTGGTGAACGGATTTGTATATCGGTGGATGTAAGTATGATAATATATGACTGTTGAAACAGATTCGAGGAACGTACAATATAACTTATTAATGTGAAATTTAAATATTCCTCGGGTATTACCTACCCGTTAAAATATTTTCACCATTAACAGTTTGTGCAAGGGTATTTTTAATTACAATCTTTATGAAAACATATATACATATATATTTTCTTCAGATGTATTCATGGATTTAATGAGTTAATATGATATTAAGCTCATTTGCTTTTCGGTTGGGACTAGAATAAATAATCTCTAAAACTTTAGAGATTACATATTCGCCATGTCGAACGAAGATAAATGAGGTAGAACGATACGTAGAACGAAGATCATACTCAAAGTACATATGATGATATTGAAGCATGGATTGTTGATGGTACTGGTGCTGTTATTAATGGTACTGTTGGTGCCGATGATGTTGTTGAAGCTGGTAGATTTTACACCATATTCTCCAAATTGATTACTCGAGCGCGAAGTTCACTAACTTCTTCTATTATTCCGGGATGATTGTCGGTCAGAACGAGCGGATGAATAAGGTTTAGAATCTGAGATAGTATATGATCGTGACGAGATACTCTGAAAATAAGAGAGAAAATGGTGGCTCGAACAGGTTCGCCAGTAAACGCTTCAGGTTCATTGTCGAGAGGTGAATTCGGTTGGTGGAAGGGATCGCCTTCTGCGCGTCTCCATTGATTAAGTCAACTACGAATCCATCAGATGAATTGGGGATGGATGATTGGTTGATTCCTTCTGGTGACGTTGCTTCCGAAGCTTAGATGACTATCCATTCGGAATAACTGTCGGGATAACTATCGGAATAGCTGTCGGAATCCGAGGGACTCGAACCAGTTGAAGGATTCATCTCGTACGATCAGATGAAGGATTTTCGATAAGAAATTAGATTATAGGATGTAGATTAGTATCCTGCTATACATCATTTACATATGCATAGGTAATACTAAAATCTCATAAGTTACGGAGGAATCTACGGAAACTGTCAGGTAAAGATAACAATAACAGATACACTAAGATATGAATTAGCAGATACGCTAAGATATGAATTTTGTCTATACACTATTCATGCAGTCAATGCAATAAGAAGTGTCTAGACTAAGAATAATAAGCATGTAATTTACTAAGGATGATAAGCAAATGATTTCTGACAAAAATGATAAGCAAAACTTTTGACATGCAGACACGGTCGAAGTCCAGACTCACTAATGCATCCTAACAACTATCAGTTAGACACACTAATGCAAGACCCGGTTCGCTAAGACCACCGCTCTGATACCAACTGTAGAGACCCGTCCTAATCCATCTGGACGAAGTCATCAACATCTGGTTCCATTGCGATGATCGACTCCAAATAATATGAGCAAATGCACAGCGGAAGATTTCTTTCATACCTGAGAATAAACATGTTTTAAAGTGTCAACCAAAAGGTTGGTGAGTTCATTAGTTTAACATAAATAATCATTTCATAATTTTAATAGACCACAAGATTTCTTATTTCCATTTCTCATAAACATACGTCCCATGCATAGAGACAAAAATATCATTCATATGGATTGAACACCTGGTAACCGACATTCACAATTTGCATATAAGAATATCCCCATTATTCCGGGATCCTCCTTCGGACATGATATACTTTTTGAAGTACTAAAGCATCCGGTACTTTGGATGGGGCTTGTTGGGCCCGATAGATCTATCTTTAGAGTTCGCGTCAATTAGGGTGTCTGTTCCCTAATTCTTAGATTACCAGACTTAATAAAAAGGGGCATATTCGATTTCGATCATTCAACCATATAATGTAGTTTCGATTACTTGTGTCTATTTTGTAAAACATTTATAAAAACAGCGCATGTATTCTCAGTCCCAAAAATATATATTGCGAAAGCATTTAAAAAGGGAATAATGAAACTCACATAATGTATTTTGTAGTAAAAATACATATAACGATATTGAACAATTGAACAATGCAAGGTTGGCCTCAGATTCACGAACCTATATCATTTGTATATTCATTAACACACATAATTGTAACCGTACAAATTTATATATATAAATTTATTAGTTATATCATTTTTATATTAATAACCTATATGTTTCATATATTCTCTTTATATATTTATAGTAAAAATATTACTTTTATTATGTTGTATGTATTAAATATATTTTTATGTATATATATACATATATCGTTTGTTTGTTAAAATTATAATAATATCAAAATAATATTAGTAATGGTAAAATAATATCAATAATAATAAATAAAAAAATTTGTATTTTTTTTATCATAATAATAATAATAATAATAATAATAATAATAATAACACTAAAAGTAATCAAATTTAGTAATGATATTGATTTTACTAGTTTTAATAATAATAATAATAATAATAATAATTAATAATAATAATAATAATAATAATAATAATAATAATAATAATAATAATAATAATAATAATAATAACAATAATAATATTAATGAAATCATAATAATAAGAGTATTAGTAAAAACTACCTCAAAGGAGTAGCCTTTAAAGAAAAAGAATGCCCAAGCCCGGGTTTGAACCCGTGATCTCTCGTTCACCCTGACAACACCTCACACCACTCAACCATTTCTGTCTCTGTGATTTAATATGAACCCATTTATTTTTATCCTATTCCCTTCGGCCCAACAGAAGAAAAATGAAGCTCGGCCCAACATTAAAACTTCGGCCCAACTGAAAACATTTAATATTTCGGCCCAACTGACACAATTACGGCCCATCAATAAAACAAGGAATTTGGCCCTATAAACCTTTAAATAATATGAATTCCTTTTGTGATGTGCCATGACGTTCGAAAAAAAAAATCAAACATATGCAAGGATTGTAAACGTCATCTTTACATCATTATATGTCATTTTCCATTATTGAAAATCATCATAGCCAAAATTCGTTGCCCAAAGTTAATCGAGTGGACCTTGGGCCATTTTAGAACATTTTTTAAATTAAGAGTGTGATGGCTCCAGCCCACTTTACATTAAAAGTCCACAACTGCCAAATCAAAAGCAAACTTTGTGGGATAGTTTGGTGACAAAAAAAAAACTTCGATGGCAGTAGAAGCACTAGAAAAAAAAATGCATGTGGCAATAATTGATGTAGTCTCCAAGAATTTCAAATATTTCAAAAGTTGGCCACTTTTTCCTTTTTAATTCATAATTGTCGGCCATGAGAAGGAAAATAAAAAAAAAATATGCTATAATGGTATCAATCATCAACTTGTTCGCATTAAACATCATCATTATTATATTAACATCTCACAACCTTTTCATCATGAATACAGAGTCCATATCATTTTTAATTCGCTTAAAAGAGTAAGTATTAGTAGAAAGGAACAAGAGAATCGGTGGTGGGTAGTAGACGGGAATAAGAAACAGAAAAAAGAAAGTTACACAGATTGTGGTGGTTAAATGATGATGCTCGATGGTTATGAGGTGATTTATTGTGTCGATAGGGTAGTGGTTGTTCATTTGATCTAAATGGAAACAAATTCATTACTAGTAGTAGAAGGTGCATAGATGGTGAGGTGTTGGTGGATCATATGGTTGTCCGAAGGTGATGATATATATTTGATGAATGTGGTTGTTGGTTATATTGTTAATACCTTTAGTATATCTATATGCCTGTGAATAATATATAATATATATATGAATATGGGATAGAGAGAGTGGGGTGAATGAACAAAAGTAGTTAGAAAGAAAAAAAAATTCAATTAAGTACAATAGCATGAATCGATTGATTGTTAGTGGTTTGACATGAATTCACATGTAAACAGAAAGATGAATAATTAAAAGGTGATTTTGATTTATAACAGAATCGGTGTACTTAATTGTCTTTTTATTTATATTCAAATAATATTAATAATTAATAAATATCTTATTAATAATAATACTATTAATATTAATAATAATAATAATAATAATAATAAATACTAATATAGAAATAATAATAATATAACAATTTATAGATATCAAATCTCATATATAATATTACTTATGTATATAATTCATATATATTTACATTTTTACTTACACACAAATGTTCGTGAATTGTCGGGAATAGTCAAAGGGTAATTGATTACATGAATATAGATTTCAAAACTTTCGAGACTCAACATTACAGATTTTGCTTATCGTGTCGGAATTATATAAAGATTAAGTTTAAATTCGGTCGAAAATTCCCGGGTCATCACACACATGATCACAATCAAACTCTCATCTACAAACTATCTCCTATGGTGGCATCAATTGCTTCCACTTCTCACTTTTCAGAAATTGAATGTGTATATTGATGGCACAAAAATCGCCCCTCCTCGCACCCTCACTGTCGAAGGTGTATCGACCCCAAACCCAGATTTTGTTTCTTGGAAAGATGGTGATCAACGTGCCCTGATCATCATACATTCTTCCTTAACGGAAGAATCTATGTCTGTCATTCTTGGTCTGACATCTTCTCATGCTGTATGGTCTGCTCTTGAAGATTTTTACAGCCATGATTCTACCGAGCGTATGCAAAATTTACGCGATACTCTTCGACAGCTAACAAAGGGGACAAATTTGGTTTCTGAATATGGTCAGAAGTTTAAACTTCTTTGTGATCAGCTTGCAGCTATTGGGCATCCAGTTGAAGATGTCGATAAGAATCATTGGTTTCTTTGCGGTCACGGAGTACGAAATAATACCCTAATAAACTATCGGCAGAAGAATGCCAAAGTTATGGCTGCTCACTATTTCCTTTTAAACTCCATTATGAATATGAATTCGGATATAATTGATATAGGTTGCTGTTTGTTTTGACTTCATCACCCAATTAAATTTCTATCTTATATATATATATATATAGTATACATATATGAATATGCATATCGATAACTACACATCTATCTATCTTATATATATATATATATATATATATATATATATATATATATATATATATATATATATATATATATATATATATATACCTCCATATGTTACATTCTGAATCATCACCATATTTCACCATCAAGAACCACCGACACCATAACCCATTACCATCTTCACCGAGAATCATCACGACCAACGGCTAAACCACAACTCCACCACCATATCTCACCACGACAACCACAATTAAACCCACCATAACAGCCGTGAAACTACCACGACCCAAGATCACCCTCTCTCTCATTCTCTTCTCTCTCTCTCTCTCTCTCTCTCTCTCTCTCTCTCTCCCTTGCTCTTCGTGTATCCATAAACAACCGTCATCACCAAATTTGTTTTTCATTTTTTTTTTTCGTTTACAACTCTCAGTCAAACCCTTTTTATTAACCTGCTATTGTTCTATTTGGTTTTCCTGATTTAACGAATGATGTCAACACTTGCACACTTTCTGTTCTTCTGTTTCTGATTTAAGATAAAAACCAAACCCACTTCATCAACCCTTGTTTAAACCTGCTATGCTACTGTTTCAGTTTGCTGCAAGTTTCTGTCATAAACAATCGACAAACACCAAGAACACTCAAGAAAAACTCTGCTGCTGCTATTCTTTTGATACTGTGCAAACGAACGATGACGATATTCCTGTGCTGTTCTCACGAAAGAGAAAATGGTAGGTAGCAATGATAAATAAGGACGAGCTTTAGAGATGGTGATGACAGGAACATAGGATAGTGGAGATGGAAAACGATGAGTATGATAATAATAACAGTGATTCGTAAATGAATAATGAAGGTGACGATAGAATAACAATTAAGGATGATGAAGATGATAGTAGAACGATCGATCACGATGAATGGAGGAATGATGACTGTGATTATTTGTTATCAAATTCCTGGTTCCTGTCGACATACCCACGAACGCCTGCATCCTATTTCACGTTCAATTTATATTATCTTGGGCTTCAAGTAAATAGATGTTATTTTTGGGCTCTTGATTTGATATTGGGCCGAGAATTGATTGGTGTCCAGTTGGGCCGAAATAAAAATGGATTAAGATAATTGGGTAAGATATATTTTAGTAAAAATTTAAATGGCGGAATGGTTGTGTGGTGTTTGTGGGTTTTGAGAGGTCACGGGTTCGAGTCTCGTATGGGGCATTTCTTTTTAAAAAATGCTTGGAGAGGGTATACACTTTTATTTTATTTCTATCATTATTATTATTAGTTATTATTATGTTTATTATTATTATCATTATTATTATTATTATTATTATTATTATTATTATTATTATTATTATTATTATTATTATTATTATTATTATTATTGTTATTATTGTGATTTTTATTGTTATTGTTATTATTAGTATTATAATTATTATTATAAGTATCATAATTGTATTTATTATTATTATCATTATTATTATTATTATTATTATTATTATTATTAACATTATTATTAAGTATTAGTATTATTATTATTATTAGAAAAATCATTGTTATTTTGTAGTTATTATTAGTAGTAGTATTATTACCATTATAGCTATTAATATAAGAATTAGTATTAATTATTATTAGTAAAATCATTATTTTTATAGTTTATTGGCATTCATTATTACTAAAAGTATTACTTTAATTAAAATTATCAAAAATTATCATTTTTTATTAAAACTATCTTTTTATTAAAAATTAACATTATTATTGGATTTGGTATACTTACTAAAATGTCATTTAGAGTATTATTATTATTATTTTAGTGTTATAAATATTATTTTAATAAACAAATGACATTCATATAAAAATATATTTTACATCTATCTTAATATTATATACTATTATGTTTTAGTTACAATTAAGTTACAAATAATATATATATATATATATATATATATATATATATACATCAAATAATATTTTAAACATCAATATATGATATTTATAATAAATGATATATCATATACTTTAAATCTGATATATGTATAAATATTAAGTATTTATATATAAAATGAATATAACTAATTAATTAACAAACTATTAATACAAGAAGTATATTAATAATATTAATATATAAACTTGTTAATTGTCATTATATGTTTTAATATATATAAATGATATAGGTTCGTGAATCCGAGGCCAACCTTGCATTGTTCAGTTCCGTCGTATGCATATTTTTACTACAAAATATCGCATTGTGAGTTCATTTGATTCCCTTTTACTCTTTACATTTTTGGGACTGAGAATACATGCGCTATTTTTACAACTGCTTTATTAAATGCTTTTGAAATATATTTTGAAATGCGAATACATGAAATGCTTTTATAAATGTTTGACGAGATAGACACAAGCAAAACATTCCTTGAATGAATTATGTGGACATGATAATTGCCACCATTGAATTATGTGGACATGATAATTGCCACCGTTGAATTATGTAGACATGATAATTGCCACCGTTGAATTATGTGGACATGATAATTGCCACCGTTGAATTATGTGGACATGATAATTGCCACCAATTGATGTGAATGTTATGTATCGAGAGAATGATTTTTATACACAGGTTATGTGTATTAGTTTTTGTGCACGAGATATGTGTACGGTTACTAAGATTTATGAAAAATGGATTGCGTACACGAGAAATGTGTAATGTATTTAAAAGATATCGCATGTACATTACAAGTGGGTGTAGGATTCGGGCTCATTTGTACCATGCAACATTTAAATCTTGTGGTCTATCAAAATGATGAATTTTATTGTTTACGATAAACTTATGAACTCACCAACCTTTTGGTTGACACTTTAAAGCATGTTTATTCTCAGGTATGAAAGAATCTTTCGCTGTGCATTTGCTCAGTTTAGAGACATTACTTGGAGTCATTCATGACATATTTCAAAAGACGTTGCATTCGAGTGGTTGAGTTCATCAAGATTATTATTAAGTCAATTATAGTTGGATATATTATGAAATGGTATGCATGTCGTCAACTTTCGATGTAATGAAAGTTTGTCTTTTAAAAACGAATGCAACATTTGTAAAATATATCATATAGAGGTTAAATACCTCTCAATGAAATCAACTATTGTGAATCGTTTATAATCGATATGAACGGGGCATTTCACTGGGTTTAGGGTATAGGGTTTGAGGTTTATGGTCTAGGGTTCTAGAGTATAGGGTCTAGTGTTTAGGGTTTATGGTTTAGGGTGTAGGGTTCAGAGTTTAGGGTTTGGGATCTGATTACTTCATCCGTCACAAATTTATAAACAACTACTCATAAGACATTTAATTTTAGGGTGTTTCATAAATTGTGGTTTTTAGATACAACAAATTAAGACGGAGAGAGTATTATTTAAATTATATAATCATATACTTGTGGTGAGAACCAAACCAAACCAAATTTCTTAAAACCAAACCAATCCAACCAAACAAAAAATAAGTTTATTTGGTTCGGTTCACCGTTAAACCAAATTAAAAACTCAATCACTAACAATTTAGACATTCTTCTCCAATCCGAAAATAAAGACAAGTTATTTCTCCACCCACAGTGAAAAACACTCAAAAGTAGAGAAAGTCATCCATCCTTCTATTCGACGGATAGAGAAATTTCTTCCGAGTGGACCTCCGACCAATAAGCAGGATTTTTTTTAAATAATAAAATAAAATAAAAAATAAAATAAATAAAATTGGATAAATAAATAAATAACCAAAAATTATAAAGCATAATAAAGATATAGATAAACATAAAAATGAGACACCATGAAAATGATAGAATCAAATTTTCACGGGTTTAACTTCTGTACGATTCAATTTAGGCTCTAAGCGGCAGTCAAGACGACAATGAATCGACGCTTGCTATTGCCTCAATCAGTAGAGTCAATTATAAATAGGATTTATCGTAAATGAAATAACCTTCTTTTTTCATCTTATTAACTGTATATCAAAACTCTTTCATCGAATCTTTATTCACATAAACTCGAAACATTACACCATAAACGAATGAACTCGGTTGAAACACTAAATTTTTAAAAACTTAAATGAAGAAAGCAGATGCCTTTTTTGAATCTTTTGATAGTTTTTTATCAATACACACATAAAAGATTCTTCTTTAGTAAACTCGAACTTTGACTTTAACCGTTGTTCTAAGTTATCAGACAAGTAACTATTGGCAAGGTGGATACAGCGGTGGCGGCTGCCATTGCGGTACCCTAGTAAACTATTTCTTCCATCGATTTCAATTTTGAATGTACATAGTTAATAAAGTTAATGTTTGGATTCATCGTTTGAACAATATTGTGACACTAAATTATTACCTTATAAAATCAAAATCAAATTTTGAAAGGGTTAACATGTTGCTGCAAATATCAAAAGTGTTTACCGATTAAATATGAAAGGGGTTAACAATTTAGAAATATGCTTGTTAAATAAAGTTATTCATACTACTTTTAGATATGAAACGAGTTTTCATATTTGTATCTACTAAATATAAGTATCTAATCTTATAGCATAATAAATCAATATTTCAATAATTTCTAAAGCATGATTTTTTTTAAGAGCAATCCGTTCTGATTTTCAAAAATCCGTTTAATTAGACGGTCAACGTCAATTGATGGGTGAAAATCGAATTTGGTATTCAAAGTCGGTCAAAGTAAAAAATGGATAACATTTTAACATGAATTTAAACTAAAATTTTATAGTTTTTGAGCGAAATGAATAATTTTAGACAATTATGTCAAAGTTTATTTTTATATTTATGATTTTTTTTCTATATTTACACATATAATTTTTAAATTTTAATATTTAAATGTATAAAATACAATCCGATTAATTCCCGAATTACCGATTAATCTTTCTAAAATTCCGACCAATTAATCCTCGAATAGCGAATTTTGCAACTTTGACCGTCCGTGTATCAACAAATTCATACACGAATTCATAAGCGAAATTGGAAATTGCAAAAATAAAGGTAATGCTTCTTGTTTAGCTCAAGTTTACAGTGGGGATGAATTAGGAAAACATAACCATTTAAAAAATTCATTCAAAGAAGAGATTGTCAAATTTGGTAGAGTGATGGAAAAGTTGGCGGCCGAAGAGTTGCCAACTAAATTGTCGAAAGCATGAGGTTAGCCTCATGGAACGCCCGGGGCCTAGGCAATATAAATAAAGGTCACATGATAAGAGGCAATATTTTCCTTTGCAATGAGAAAAATATGATGAACTTAGTTGGTCCGGCTTGTTGGAAATGGTGTCTCCATGACGGGTCTCAAATTTTATTTTGGCATGATAATTGGGTCGGAAACTTTTCATTAAAAGAGAGATACCTTGCTTTGTTTTCTATTTGCACGAAAAAATCTCACTGTGTTAATGCATTTTGGCATGGAGTGGGCCTTTCAAATATAGTGGGCTGGTCCTTTAATTTATGCGGTCCAATTACTTTTCATCATTGGACGTTACTCTCTCAGTTATATAGAGACCTCAATGGTCTTCATCCTTCTTTGGTCGAGGATAAAGGAATTTTTGCGGCCCAATTACTTTTACATTGTACATGGTCGTTTAGCATTTGGTCCGATCTCTTTAATTGATGGAACGTAAGATGGGTGTTCCCAAAATCTATTTTAGAGTTTTCTAGTGATTGGTTCCACGGTATGGGCATTGGAGATAAAAGTTTTGGAGGTTTTTGGGCCGGCAACACTTTCGTCCATATGGTTAGCAAGGAATGATTTCGTTTTCAATGGCAATTACACGTTATGGAGGTCGATCGTTCGTCAAATCAAGCTCAAAGTTTTCTCGTGGGCGTCTTTTTATATGTTATGTTATTCGCATCAATTTTATTTATGGGATTATGATCCCGGTTTTTTATGTTGTTCGGCTTAGATTTTAGTTATTGTCTCTTGTATTCTAGCCGAACTTTATGTACTTGTTTGCTTTTCATCGTTTTGATGAAAGCGTTTTAATATATGATTCATTTTCGCTGGAAAAAAAAAAAAACAAATTCATACACAAGTTGCCTCTTTTCTTTTGGATTTTTAAAAGAAGCAAAATTACAAATAAATTTGAGATTTGGCGGGGCACTTCCCACATTTTCTCTTAAAAAATTTTAAATCCAAAAAAAAATTCCCTTTTTTGAGCGGCTCACTACCTCCTCACCAAATGAAAAAAATCCCTTTAATCTAACATTCAATCGTTGAGCAGGCATAATCCTTGAACCACACTTTAGAAAACTCCACCATCATCGTCCGTTCACTTCAGACTCTTTAACCCTAAATCCCTATATCTACCTCTGTATTCCTGTCAAAAGCTATCAATTTGGTATTGTAAATTTTCTTTTTGTTAAAATTAATGTTAGGGTTTAACTTTAATTGACGTCACCGGAATAGAAGAAACCTCTGGCTTTCACTACCCCAACCACAATGACCACACACCCACCAGTTTTGGCTGCTGCTTACCACCATCATGTATTTCAAATAAACCGCATGTACCACCGCCGTTACCACCACCAAACAAGAGGTGGCCGACGGTAGTGGGTTTCTGCTACTTATTGCTACAACATTTTGGTAAATATTATGGAGTAGATTCTACGGTCACTGCAGCCGCCGGGATAGCCGACAAGGTAATCCTATTGCTTTTTTAACTTTTAATTATTTACTCTGCTGTATGTTGTCTTTGTTTTTTTTTTCTTTCTATAATTTCACCGATGGTGCCTGACGGTTTAGGTTTCTTTGACGGATTTGTTATTGTGTTTAGCATGTCTATCGTCCTCTGTCTTATTAACTTAATTTTGTATCGATTGTTGTCTGTGATTTTTCTGATTTTTGTGTTGATGAGGTTGTTTTCTTATTTTTTTCCCCTTTATTTATACAGGTAAACGGACTTTTGTTTGAAGATCGTTGTTTGTCCAGGTAAACATTCTTTCTTCATTATTTGTTCAGTAGGTAAGCGTTTATGGTTTTCAGCTTTGCAGGTTTTTAAGGATTGAATAGTCTGAATTTTTGTTGTTGGCATTGGTGATTTTATTGTCTTTCATTCACTTATTCAAACTAAGTGTACCATGCTTACCTGCTTAATTATTTACTTTGTATAAGCAAAAATGTGACCCATTATTATTAGTTAACTATATTCCACAGTATAAAATCAGGTATGATGGGCTGTTGAGAGTAATTTTTTTTTTTTTTATTTTCAAAAGATGAAATTAACTTTTTTTGGCGAAAAACGAAAATTCGTATAGAAACGAGGTCGTTTTCCAAACACAAGTAAATATGCAATTATGCATAGTTGTTGATGTACAAAATTGCATAAACATGTTATAATTCAGTAGGCTTATAACTACCTTTAGTGGTTTGATTCTTGATGTTATAATTCAGTAGGCTTATAACTACCTTTAGTGATTTGATTCTTGATTAAGAATACTAATAATGAAGTGTAAGAACAAAGATGATAATGAAGAGAAAGAAAGAAACACTTTGTAAGTGTGAGAAATGGTGCCAGTTTAATGCTTGCATTCATGGCTATTTATAGCAAAAATATCATAAGTTTAGGTAATACAATAATATTACTTTTGTGTATCAATAATTGACTATCCATTTATATATATATATATATATATATATATATATATATATATATATATATATTTATATATTATAACACTCCCCCTTGGATAGCAATTTTGTTTGTTGAAGATCAACTGTAAGTTACTGCCTCGTTAAAAACCTTGCTAAAGAAAATCCAGTGGGAAAAACTTTAGCTAAGGGAAAAAGAGTGCAGCATGGAGTTGACTCCCCCTCAAGTAGACATCGCTTCGGTTGTTACATCTTTTGAACATGTCTCATGCCAATGTTATGAACGTGTGTTCTGAAAATAGCAGTTGGAAGTGCTTTCGTAAAAAGATCAGCAGAGTTTTTGCTGGATTGAACATATCTCATTTCAATCTCGTTGTCCTTAATGAGATTTTGAGTGTATGAGAAGAATCTAGGAGGTATGTGTTTGATTCGGTCACTTTTGATATACCCTTCTTTCATCTGTGCTATGCAAGCTGCATTATCTTCATAGATAATTGTTGGACTTTTATCGCGTTCTAGTCCACAAGAATCAGTAATGATTTGTGTCATTGATCTCAACCAAAAACATTCCCGAGTAGCTTCATATAATGCAATCACTTCGGCATGATTTGATGATGTAGCAACAAGTGTTTGTTTTTGAGAACGCCATGATATTGCAGTACCTCCATTTAGGAATACATATCCAGTTTGAGATTTAGCTTTATGTGGATCAGATAAATAACCTGCATCAGCATAACCAACCAAATCTTGTTTTGATTCGTTGGAATAAAATAATTCTAAATCAGTAGTTCCTCGAAGGTATCGAAATATGTGTTTGATCCCATTCCAGTGTCTTTTGGTAGGAGCAAAGTTGAACCTTGCCAACAAATTAACTGCAAAAGAAATGTCAGGTCTTGTACAATTTGTAAGATACATAAGAGCTCTAATTGCACTAAGATATGGTACTTCTGTCCAAGAATATCTTCATGATCTTCACATGGACGAAATGGACCAGTTTCAACATTGAGTGATCTAACAACCATAGGAGTACTTAATGGTTTTGCCTTGTCCATATTGAAACGTTTCAAAATCTTTTCAGTATATGTTGTTTGATGTACAAGTAAACCATTAGGCATATGCTCAATTTGTAAACCAAGGCAATACTTGGTTTTCCGAGATCTTTCATTTCAAATTCTTTCTTTAGAAGTTGAATGGCTTCATAGATCTCTTTATTTGTACCTATGATGTTAAGATCATCAACATAAACAGTTATGATCACATATCCGGATGTTGTTTTCTTAATGAAAACACAAGGGCAAGTAAGGTTATTTGTATATCCTTTGCTTATCAAGTAATCACTTAATCGGTTATACCACATACGTCCCGATTGTTTTTACCCATATAAAGATCTTTGTAATTTAATCGAATACATTTTTTTAGGTTTTGCATTTGATGCTTCTGGTACCTTAAATCCTTCAGGTATCTTCATATATATATCACTATCAAGTGATCCATATAGGTAAGCAGTCACAACATCCATGAGATGCATTTCTAAATTTTTAGAAACTGCCAGGCTGATTAAGTACCTAAAAGTAATTGCATCTATAACAGGGGAATAAGTTTCTTCATAATCAATTCCCGGTCTTTGAGAAAAACCTTGAGCTACAAGTCTAGCTTTATACCTTGTAACTTCATTTTTCTCATTTCTTTTTCGGACAAAAATCCATCTGTATCCTACAGGTTTCACATCTTTAGGAGTAAGAATGATGGATCCGAAAACTTTTCTTTTATTGAGTGATTCTAATTCAGCTCGTATTGCTTCTTTCCATTGAGCCCAATCATGTCTATTTTGACATTCAACCATAGACGTTGGTTCTGGATCATCATCATTATTCATGATGTCATATGCAACATTAAATGAAAATTTCTCATCAAGATTTTTCATTTCATTTCGGTTCCATAATATTTTTGAACATGCATAATTGATTGCAATTTCTGTATTGACATCATCAATCTCCTCTGCAGTAGGAGTACTGATTTGTGGTTCTTCTTGAACACTTTCTTTTACTTCATTATCAGCTGATTTTATTTTTCGAGGATTTTTATCCTTTGAACCAATTGGTCTTCCACGTTTCTGACATGGCAAAGATTCATGAGTGACGTTATTGCCAGCTTTTGGAATTTCAATTCTAGCTGGAGTATTTACTGCTGGTATATATGATTTTGTCACCGTTTTTGTATCTGTAAATGCATCAGGCAATTGATTTGCAAGTTCTTGTATATGCATTATCTTTTGAACTTCTGTCTCGCATTCTTTTGTGCGAGGATCAAGATACTTTAATTGAGGTTCACACCATGAAACATCATTTTCTTTATTTTTCATTTCTCCCCCTAATCTAGGGAACAATGTTTCATTAAAATGACAATCAGCAAAACGTGCTGTAAAAACGTCACCTGTCATAGGTTCAATATACCTTAATATTGAAGATGTTTCATATCCAACATATATTCCTAACCTCCTTTGAGGACCCATTTTTGTACGTTGTGGTGTCGCAATTGGAACATACACTGCACAACCAAATGTTCTAAGATGGGAAATATTTGGCTCTTGACCAAAAGCAAGTTGTAGGGGGAATATTTATGACTCGCACTTGGTCTGATGCGAATCAATGCAGCAGCATGTAAATTTGCATGACCCCATATAGATACAGGGAGTTTTGTTCTCATTATCAATGGTCTAGCGATTAACTGTAAACGTTTAATCAATGACTCGGCTAAACCATTTTGTGTATGCACATGAGCAACAAAATGTTCAACAACAATTCCTATAGACATGCAATAGTCATTAAATGCTTGAGATGTAAATTCACCAGCATTATCAAGTCTCACCCTTTTAATGGTGTAATTAGAAAAATGAGCTCTCAATTTAATAATTTGAGCAAGAAATTTTGCAAATGCCACATTACGGCTTGATAACAGACAAACATGAGACCATCTGCTAGATGCGTCTATTAGAACCATGAAATATCTAAATGGTCCACATGGTGGATGAATTGGTCCACATATATCACCTTGAATTCTTTCAAGAAACATTGGTGATTCTTTCTCAACCTTAAGTGGTGAGGGTCTAGTTATCAATTTTCCAAGAGAGCAAGATGTACATGGAACCATTGTATCATGATGGATTTTTCTATCCTTTAGTGGATGTCCATGAGTACATTCAATAATTCTTTTCATCATTGTTGATCCTGGATGGCCTAATCTGTTATGCCATAAACTGAATACACCAGGATCAATATATTTTTCGTTAACTACCATATGTATTTCTGGTACATTTATATGTGTATAATGTAATCCAGAACTAAGTCTTGGCAGTTTTTCAACCACATGACTCTTGTCAGTGATACTTAAATATTTCTCATTTTCTGTTGTCACTGACTGATAATCATGTAACACCCCAGGTAAAACGTTCCCCGTAGCATGATATTGTCCGCTTTGCAGAGATAGGGACGTACCCTTGTCCCCCCCGTAGGTTGCTCACGGATTTTTCTTGGCGACCAAACACGATGAGCACTTTCCCAGGAGGTCACCCATCCTGGTAGTGCTCTCGCCTAAGCACGCTTAACTGCAGAGTTCTCATGGGATCTGCTGCGCTTGTGGTCCCAAAACGCTTCATGCTAGGAAAGGTCTCCACACCCTTATAAGGCATGCTTCGTTCCCCTCTCCAACCGATGTGGGACGGATGTAACACGGATGTTACAATCCTCCCCCCTAATGGGACACAGCGTCCTCGCTGTGCACGTTTGGTCCGGGGCCTGGCTCTGATACCATTCTGTAACACCCCAGGTAAAACGTTCCCCGTAGCATGATATTGTCCGCTTTGCAGAGATAGGGACGTACCCTTGTCTCCCCCGTAGGTTGCTCACGGATTTTTCTTGGCGACCAAACACGATGAGCACTTTCCCAGGAGGTCACCCATCCTGGTAGTGCTCTCGCCTAAGCACGCTTAACTGCAGAGTTCTCATGGGATCTGCTGCGCTTGTGGTCCCAAAACGCGTCATGCTAGGAAAGGTCTCCACACCCTTATAAGGCATGCTTCGTTCCCCTCTCCAACCGATGTGGGACGGATGTAACACGGATGTTACAAATCATACCTGTTAAGGTATATGTCGGAGAAACTCAATAAATTTCTGCTTGACTTGGGAGAAAATAAGGCATCATTTATTAAAAATTTTGTACCATTTGGTAGTATGAAATTTGCCTTTCCTATCCCTTTTATCAAGTTAGCAGGTCCTGATATTGTATGTATAGTTCCTTCCGTTGGTTTTAGATCAATAAAATATTTCTCGGATTTAAGTATAGTGTGTGTAGTTCCACTGTCTGCTATACAGAGATCTCCACCACTTGATTGATGTTGTATTCCAGCAAAATTCATATTGAACTTCATATATAAGAAATAAATAGTGAGTACATTAATATTACACAATATTTTAAACGCAAATAGATAGTACTGAAACATTTAGCAAACATAATGACAAAGACAGACGATATTAAATCGTTTATTTTTCGAAAGACACACAACTTAAACATTCAAGAAATCTTCATATAAATCAGATGGTTTCTCAGTGACTGTTGGATCGACGTTATCCACAAAGTTTACTTCCTTTTCTTTATCTTTCAGCGAATCCTGATACATCTTAACAAGATGTTTAGATGTTCGGCAAGTATTAGCCCAGTGGCCCATTCTACCACATCTGTAGCAAGATTCTTCAGAATTTTTAGAAGAATTTTCTTCAACATCTTGTTTAGTGGGCTTGTTTTGTGGTTGATATTTATATTTTCGTGGATTATTATTTCTATGACCACAACGGCCACGACCACGACCACGTCCTCGCCCATTACCATTACCATAAGGATGGTTCTACCATAGTTATGGCTTTTGGCATGATGACGGTGACGGTTATTATAACCACGACCTTACCCGCGTCCTTGTCCCTGTTTATAATTATTTGCAGTATTTGTTTCAGGGATTGCAAGTGTACCAGTAGGACGGGATTGCTGATTTTTCATTAATAGCTCATCATTTTGCTCTGCAACTAAGAGATATGAATTAAGTTCAGGATATGTTTTGAACTCTAGCATTCTCAAATTTCTTTGCACTGTGATGTTTGCAGCATTCATTGTGGAGAAAGTTTTCTCCATCATGTATGCATCACTTATTTCATGTCCACAGAATTTAAGTTGTGAACATGTATTATACAGAGCTGAGCTATATTCATTTACTTTCTTAAAGTCTTGGAACCTTAATGTTCTCCATTGTTCCATAGCAGCTGGAAGTAAAATTTCTCTTTGATTATTGAATCTGCTTTTGAGACCTTCCCATAAAACATGAGGATCTTCTACAGTCACATAATTATTTTGTAAGCATTCATCAGTATGTTGATGAATAAAGCAACATGCCGTTGCTTGTTCTTTTTCAGAACAAGTGTTGTTTTCATTTATGGCTTCAAGAATGCCCATTGATTTAAGATGCATTTTTACTTTTATAACCCATGGCATATAGTTGTTTCCAGTTGATTCTAAAGGAGTAAATTTAAGCTTTTCCAGATTCGACATTTTCTATTAAAACAAACAACATGATAAATTATAGTCACTTTATATTCATAAGTATATAAACATTAAACATAAATTTAATATAACATAAATGATAAGTAGGTGACAGTGTCGACCATATGTAAGCAATCATTAATAAATGTTATATAACATAAATATAAATATTAGTAAACATAAATGATAATTAGGCGACAGTGTCGGCCATATAAATGTTAGATAATAGAAATATAAATGTTAGTAACATAAATGATAATTAGGCGACAGTGTCGGCCATATAAATGTTAGATAATTGAAATATAAATGTTAGTGACATAAATGATAATTAGACGACAGTGTCGACCATATATTATTCAGGTGGTATAACCGACCATATATCATTTAGGTGGCAAAGCCAACCATAATTAGTATTAAGATTATCGTGCTGATAACGTGTTATAATTCAGTAGGCTTATAACTACCTTTAGTGGTTTGATTCTTGATGTTATAATTCAGTAGGCTTATAACTACCTTAGTGATTTGATTCTTGATTAAGAATACTAATAATGAAGTGTAAGAACAAAGATGATAATGGAGAGAAAGAAAAAAACACTTTGTAAGTGTGAGAAATGGTGCCAGTTTAATGCTTGCATTCATGGCTATTTATAGCAAAAATATCATAAGTTTAGGTAATACAATAATATTACTTTTGTGTATCAATAATTGACTATCCATTTATATATATATATATATATATTTATATATTATAACAAAACATAAGCTTTTGATCCATTAAAGCCAATATTTTTCTCATCACTGTTTTATTCTAAATGTAAGCCACTCTCAATGTATGTAATATTAGAGTGTGAGAAGTGCAATAGTTGTTTGTTAATGTTAAATTATAAACCTCTTTTAATATATTGAAGCTAAGTATCTTGAAGGAATACTAGATTTGGGAGACTAGATGATCTGTTATTCTTTTAAGAATTGATTAAATAGTTTTCTTACTCCATTATAAAGGTAGTTGTGATACGTTGTGCTAATTTACCTCATTTAGTTTGAACGTATTGTTTTGTTCCCTCATTCCTTGATGTTCATGTTTGTTTGTTTTGTTAATCAAACAGGATTTACACACTGTTATCAAGATATTTACGATTACAACTGTGTATGTAGTCATTGTGGTGTTTTTTTGGCATGACGAACACCTCATATCATTCTCCGTGGCTCTGCATTATCACCATCTATCCGCCCCAATGTTAACAGGTAACATTATCTCACAATCGATCAACTAATACAAACAGAGTAACATTCTGTATATGGTATGGGAAGCAAGATCTTGCTTCTACTATGATGATTTTTCCCTATGCTTATCGATATAATCCAATTTATATTTACCATTCTGAATGTAATTTTCAATACTTCAATCATATTGGGCATCAATATTACAGTTTACAAATGTCTACTCTATGATTCTTTGTTTTGTGATGTTAGCTTAATTTTTACAGCCTTTATGTACGATAATAATGCAGACAGCCAGAAGAGGATCATAAGGTTGAAAAAATACGCTAATCATATTGCGAGAAGAGATATGACATCACTGGGAGGCGGGAGCTTATGCTATATTACAAGGTTGGGATATGAAGTTTTATGTTAAAAATCAGAGGCATTTCAAGTGTAACTGGTATATTATCTAAATTGTTTCACTATCTCATTGATCATATCAATACCTATTGTGGTTTAGGTTTTAACTGGAAGGGCAACAGAGGATAATAAAATCGACATTCACTTGGGAAGAAAATATCAACACAGTAAAGTATCTCGATGACAGATCAGCTATACCTCAACCATATAGTTGAATAATACGAGTAAGTTATACGTGAACCAAGGGTTTCTTCCATATGAAGAACCATAGCAAATTTCCGTTTTTCATAAACAGTATGGAAGTAGCAACCAATCAGAGTATTAGCTTGGCTTCAAATTGTTTAATCGAAGTACGTTTTAACATTTGTTAATTTGATATCAAATAGTTTCCTTTCTTTTTTATGTTCTTAGCTATTACTCCCTCCGTCCCATATTTATTGTCACCAGACAAAAAAAAAACATAGTTTTAGGAAATCCCACTAACTTTATTTCTCCACCAATGAAATATATTCTCTCTCCAGATCCACCAATGAAATATCTTCTTTCCTTTCTATTTATGAAAGTGGACAATTAATTTGGAACATCCCAGAATGGAATAGTGGACAATAATATAGGGACGGAGGGAGTATTATTACCAATTTAGAGTTTATGTTTTTGTTTTATACATAGGGGTTATGCTGTTCTAAAACAATAAAAAGTCGTAGCCGTTTTTGAGCACGGACGATGACCAAAACGCGACCGCCGCAACGCGCGGCCCGTTTCAATACTAGTTACAACTATTGTCAGGTTCTCAACACAAGTTTTTACCACTTTGGAGGGTTAATTTTTATAATGTGCACATTTATACTTGTACATGAATGGTTTAATTGCAGGTGGTACATGATGATTGATAAAGATAGATTGTGACTGAAGACTTTATGCGTTGCTTGTCGTTGATTTTACATTCTCGTCAAATGTACTTTTAAGTCTTTATATGTTGGAGTATTTATGAATGTTTTATGTTTTCGGATGTTTATATTTTGAGATGTCTTTATTGAAATATAATTATGTTTTATTTCATATTCGTTTTGTAATTTATATTTATAAAATTATTGTAATTGTAATGAATAATAAATTGATGCAGATAAAATTGGATTGGGAATAACCGAACTGGGGGCCCGAATATCCGAACTGGGCCAAATTACCCGAAAATAGCCCGAATATCCGAATCGGGTCTGAATACCTGAAATGGGCCGAATTATTTTATAGGACCTTATTTGTCTGGTCCTTGATTATTTTATAGGACCCTATTCACGGGTTTCAAAAACTTATTTTAGGACCTTATTTGTGTGGTTCTTAATGATATAATAGGATCTTTATTAATGGTTTTCATAAACTTATTAGAATCGTTTTTAAGAATCCTAATATGTTTTTAGGACCCTTAAATAAAGTCCTTATATGTTCTAAATTATTAGAAGTTCCATTATATGACCCTATAATAAGGTCCTAATATGTTCATGGGACCCTTCTTAAGCGTCCTTAATGATATTATAGAACCCCTATTCATGGGTTTCATAAATTTTTTTCAGCTATTAGAACCCTTTTTAAAGATCCTGATATGTTTTTTAGGACCCTTAAATAAAGTCCTTATATGTTTTAAAATATTAGAAGTCACATTATGTGACCCTATAGTAAGGTCCTAACATGTTCATGAGACCCTTCTTAACGGTCCTTAATGATATTATAGAACCCTTATTCACGAGTTTCATAAACTTTTTTCAGCTATTAGGACCCTTTTTAAAGATCCTCATATGTTTTTTAGGACCCTTAAATAAAGTACTTATATGTTTTAACACATAAGTTGTCACATGATATAACCCTAGAATAAGGTCCTAATATGTTCATGGGACCTTTCGTAAGGGTTCTTATACATTTTTTAAAACCCTTTTCTAATAAGGTCCTAATATGTTGTTAGGACCCTTATTAGTCTATTGAGACGCCACTGTGGGAGGACCATTTCGTTAGTGGTCCTATCAGCTCAAAGGTCCTATTAGAGTACATAATAGGACCTTTGCGGGGCTCCTATAAAGCCATTTTTCTTGTAGTGACTACTACTCAACGCCGCCCCTCACTGCTAGTCTCGACCTATCACTACTTCTCACTGCTTGTCATTACTAGTTACTACTAAATACTACTCATTGCTACTTACCACTACTGAGTACTACTCATCACTACTAGCACCTCTACGATTTACGACTAGCTACTACGCATCACAACTCATTGCTATATACCTTTAGAGGGTGAATTCCCTGTAACAGCCCGCGCAATCTGTAGTAGATATTGTCTGCTTAACTTCTGACTTACCTATCATTCAGCCACCCGCAGTTTCACTACTTCGCTTTCCAATACGCGTCTACCGGAAAAGGTATCCACACCCTCCCTCATAAAGGGTATTTCGTTCTTCTCCCCTACCGATGTGGGACAAGTCTGATAACTCACCCTCTTTCAACATCAACTTTAATGAAGTTCGTCACGAGTACGTTCTTACTCAACAATCATAATGTTTATATATTGTCAACACCAGTGTTGATAGAAGCTTCATCGCTAGAGAATTCTGTCACAACATTTAGAATCCAATATCTTCCTTAGACAACGTGTACTCTATAGAACTATTAAGCTGGGAAGTTTTGACCTCGTGGTTGGAACGGACTGGCTATCTGATGACAAAATCGAGGCTGGTGTGACCAGAAGGCTATTCGAATTCCTTTCACCGACAGCGAATCAATGATGGTGTACAGAGAGAAGATCAGTACACCGTTATCTTACATTAATTACTCAAAGGTCCAGAAGTACATGAGATGAGAATGTCTCGCAATTCTGGCACATGTGAGTAAAGTTGAATCAGCAGTTAAGAGACCAGAAGATGTCCCAACCGTTAGAAACTTTCCTTAAGGTCCTTCCGGGAAAGTTACCTAGTCTTCCACCTCACCTTGAAGATGAATTTCAGATTGATCTAGTGCCAGGAGCGGCCCCAGTGGCTCGCGCACCGTTTACACTTGCACCCCCAAAGCTACAAGAGTTGTTGGCTATGAATGCCAAGCTGAGGAGCAAGGTGCTCACATGGAATAGAAACTCCCCACAGTGAAGAACATCAGGATTATAACACTTTGATCCGTGTTTGGTGCAAACAGGTGGACTTTATGGCCGAGGAGTCCAGAGTTTGAGCTCCAGTGCTCTTTGTTGAGCAGAAGGATGGATCTATGAGGCTTTGTATTGATTACAGAGAATTGACTAAGCTGACTATCAAAAATAGATATCTGTTACCGAGAATTGTTGATATGTTTGACCAGTTGCAAGGATTTGGATGTTACCCTAAGTTTGACATGAGGTCAGGTTATCATCAGATAAGAGTAAAAGAGACCGATATACCAAAGACAGTGTTTAGAACAAGCTACGGACAACATCAATTTACAGTAATACCGTTTGGTTTAACGAACGCACCGACAGTGTTCATGGATCTTATGAACCGTGTGTGTAAGCCATACCTAGACAAGTTTGTTATTGTGTTCATTGATGATATGTTGGTATATTCTAAGAACGAGAAGGAACTCGAACAACATCTCTGTTTGATACTTGAGATGCTCAGGAAAGAGCAGTTGTATGCTAAATTTTTGAAGTGTGACTTTTGGCTACAAGAAGTTCAATTTTTGGGTCATACCATGGATATTAATGGTATTCAAGTTGATCATGTGAAGATAGAAATGGTCATGAAATGGGAGACTCCTAAGTCGCCAACACGGATTCGGCAATTCTTAGGTCTCGCCGGATATTACAGGAGATTCATTGAGGAATTTTCTACTTTTGCCCGACCATTGATAGCATTGACTAACAAGGGTAAAAAGTATGAGTGGACTGAGCGACATGAGTCTACATTTCAGTTGTTAAAATAGAAATCGACTACTGCTTCGATTTTGTCTTTACCCGAAGGGAATCAAGATTTCAAGATTTATTGCGATGCTTCACAACATGGTTTTGGTTGCGTATTGATGCAACGGAAGAAAGTGATTGCCTATGGATCACAACAGTTGAAAATCCACGAATAGAATTATACGACACATGATTTAGAACTTGGTTCTGTGGTCTTTGCACTGAAAGTGTGGAGACACTATTTGTATGGTACTAAGTTTACAATCTTCACCGATCATAAGAGCTTGCAACATATTTTCGATCAGAAACAGCTCAACATGAGACAGAGATGTTGGGTAGAACTTCTGAACGACTACGACTGTGAGATTCGCTAATATCTTGGCAATGCTAATGTTGTTTCAGATGCCTTGAGTAGGAAAGAGAAGGCTAAACCTCTTCGAGTTAGAGCGCTGAACATGATTTTTTGAACGGACCTTACTTCTCGAATTCGCGATGCATAACTTGAGGCTTCGATGCAAGAGAATATTACTACTGAATCACTTAAGGGCATAGATAAACAGTTTGTCATTAGAGATGATGGAACTCACTACCTTGCTAATAGAATCTGGGTACCGAGATGTGGCGAACTAAGGGAACTGTGCTAGATGAGGCACACAAGTCAAGATACTCTATTCACCCTGGATCCAAAAAATGTATCAAGATCTTAAGGCACTATACTGGTGGCCTAATCTGAAGGCCGATATCACTACCTATGTTGGTAAATGCTTGACATGTGCTAAGGTCAAGGCTGAACATCAGAGACCGTCAGGACTGCTGACACAAACAGAGATTTCCCAGTGGAAATGGGAATGTATTGCTACGGACTTTATTACTAAGTTACCCAAGACTGTGGGAGGTTATGATACTATTTGAGTTATTGTAGATCGTCTCACCAAATCTGCTCATTTCCTACCGATTAAGTAAACCGATAAGATGGGGAAGTTGGCACAGGTTTACCTAAAGGAAGTGGTTTCCAGACATGATGTGCTAATATCGATTATCTCCGACCGCGACAGCAGGTTTACGTCTAGATTTTGGCAAACATTACAGAAAGCAATGGAGACTCGTTTAGATATGAGTATAGCATATCACCCCCAGACAGATGGCCAAAGTGAATGAACTATTTAAACTATAGAAGACATGTTGCGAGCATGTGTCATTGATTTTGGAAACGGATGTGATAAGTATTTACCATTAGCTGAGTTCTCATACAACAAGAGTGATCAAACCAAAATCGTAATGTATAAATAGATTTCAGATTTGAGTGCTTGATTTGTGGAAAAGAGTGGATCGAATGTTTTAACTCCAATAATTGTATGAACCTCGATTTGAAATCTGGATTTCAAGGGCGTAAAACAATCGATGGGATTAACCTCATTTGATTGGAATTGAATAAATTAATATCTTAGAGTTGAGATTAACTTCGATAACGACCGGAATCTTTATCGAAATTGCTTTATCAGCTGGAGAGATGTTACTGTAATTGATTTGGGCAGAGTAACATTAATGCATCCAGTGTTGTTGAATGAATGATCTTGTTCGTGTACTTATATATGTTATGAGGGAATGGTGACGTGGCACATGTCCCTTTCATGGTTATAACAAACTTTGCTAATCCCAAGGATTGACGTGGTACATGTTCCTTTTATGGTAATAACAAGCAGATCCTAACAAACTTTCCTAGATTCGTGGGCTGACGTGGCGTGCAGCTTGTTTGTGTGTTTGCTCTGGGATGTACTTGTTCTGGGACAGTGCACTTATTCCGGGACAACGTGCTTGTTTCGGGATGGTGTGCTTGTTTCGGGACAAGACACCTAAACCAGGAAGATATGGTAGTTCCGTTAGTGTGGTAGGTCCATCTAGGCCACGACGGATGAATGCCTTGTTCAGGCAAGAAGGTTTTGACTGATGTTTATTTCCAAGTGTTTCTTCACGGTAGTGTTATGACCGGGCAAGATTGTAGTCAACTTATAGGTATCTTTGTAAAGGTTTTCGGGTGCCTGACATTCATGATCTAGCAGGCCTTTTCATGTGATGATATGGTTCTTGGCTTCTCAATGTCCTTGCATATGATTAGGTGATGTCGGTAACCTGTTCATTCGTACATGTTGGAACTTTATGTAGCGTTCCGGCTAGCCTTTGTCCAGTATGAATCCTCTCGGATGCATGCATAAGTAACCTTCTGATCAAGTTACTAAGGTGAGGCCGGGAAGATGTAATTTGACCGTGATTGCTCACGCCGGTACACTCGAGCCGGAATGTCGTTAATAGTGCGCCTTTCTGAGACGAATCATTATGCGTATCATCAAGTCCCCCCAGTTTGATGACGGTATCTGGAACGGTTACCTTTATCAAACTTGAAAATGAGCCCATATTCCCGATTGGATGTGCATTAAATGCCTGACAGTTTGAAAAGACAGTTTCTGCAAACACGCCCCATTTTTGTGTTTTTTCCATTTTTCAACTTTTTTGAACGGCGTTCGAGGAACATCTTTTTGTAATTTTAATCATTGCTTTTAGGGATCCATCTTTTAATTTAAACCGTTGGATCGATTTCTTTGAAACCTATAAATAGCCACCTTTTCCCATTCTTCTCACTTTTTACAACCTTCATATCTTCAATTGCTTCTTATTCAAAAACCAACAGTTTTTTCACGAAAAAGGTACTCCTTTTTTCTTCTTTCTTCTTGTCAGTTTTGTAATTTTGTATTTACGTATGTATATATATATATATATATATATATATATATATATATATATATATATATATATATATATATATGGCGGATCAGTCTTCCACATCGACTAACGTAGACGTCACTGAATCTTCATCTAGGGCTTTTGTGAATATTAACGATATAATGTGTCGAGTGTGTGATGAATACCTCGATGAATTAGTAAATAAGTACCCATTTTTAACCAATTATATCTTGAGGTTACCATGTATGGTGAACAATCACTGTGGGAAACTTCCAGTTGCCCTACTCCGAATTTATGTATCAATTCTTTACGCACTATGGGATAGCGCCTGCCCAGTTACACCCTCATGCGTACCAAAAGTTGGTAATGTGGGAGATGTATTTCAACTACTACCATATTCTTCCGACTGTTCGCATGTTCCAATATTGCTTTACCCTCTCAAGGTCTGAGATTGGTTGGTCCTCCATCAAACGGAGAGGATTCTTTAATTTTACCGGTGACATGGATTCCTCTATAAAGGAATGGCGAGAATCGTTCTTTTTTGTTGGTCGTAGAGAGTTGCCGGAACGATTTGTTGGTCTTTGTGAGTGGGCGAGCAAAGTGAAGAAGGGAGCCAATAAGGTTCCAAAGTTGAATGATGCTGAGATGGCATGTATATTGGCCATCCAGGAGTTTAAGTTTCCCCAACAACCATATCCGTAGGCCATGCTTATGTTGGGGGGAGTTAGTCACCAATGGCCGGATCCAAACACCAAACTCGTCATTCGTTACAATGGACCAGGTGGAGACTGATCCTAGCCAATTGTTATGTAATTTAGTTAGGTTTTTGCACACTGACCTTATTTTTATTTTATGCAACGGTGATGGAGTTTAGCACTGCCATGGCGTTTGGTGATCTTGAAGAGATCCAATTTGATACCATCCTGGTGGTTTCGGGAGGCGAACCAGATGTTTCTCTGCAAGACCTGGAGCAGAACACCGGTGATGGGGCCGACTTGGATCTTTCTCCTCCGACTGTAACGGAGAAGCAGTCAGCTGTGAAGAGGAAGATTAAGGAGCTTCCTCAGCTTCGGTCGAAGAAGGCCAAAGGTAATTTACCTGTTCTGACATGCTAGTCTTAACTCTTATTATGACATATGTTTTTGCTTAACTTTCGCTTGTAGGTGTTACCGAGTCTTCTGCTGGTGGTGGGGCTATCGCGACAGAGCCCGTAAAGTTGGAGGGGAATGAGGAGGGTGATCTCTATACCCTGGAGAGCTTTGATGACATTCACTTTAATGTCCCAGCCAGTGATTATATTATTCGTGCTTTTTCTCAGCTGAATATTGATTATCACGGTTGCATGAGTGCTCTAGAGAAGGGGTTCTCCTCAACCCTTCGTCAGACAGTTTCTGCCCTCCCGGTTGATGATGTGAAGGTTGCCCGTGCCTGGGAAATTGTGGTACTGAACACTTTCCTGCTGGACGGCTTCGCCCGTGATGAGGAGGTGGCTAAGGCCCAGGAAGCCATGGGTGACTTGGAGAGCCAGCTGAAGGCTGCCAAAGATGAGCTTGCCGGGATAGTGGCGGAGAAGGATAAGGAAATATCCTCCGCCATCCTTGTGAAGGATGCAGCTGCGGCGGAGTGTAAGCGGTTGCAGGCTGCCTTACCTTCTGTGCTAAAGAAGGCCATCAATTCCAGCACTGTGAAGGTGCCTTTTGAGGCTTATTTGTAGAGTTTTGGGGCGGCCAACTTCACTCGTGCCGTGCGGTTGATGCAAAAGCATCATGTTGGGGGCCGTTTCCTTACACCCGGATATTGCCAAGAAGGTGAACCCGGGTGTCGTGCAGGAGCTCCAGGCTGCTCAACAAGCGTTGGTGGAGATCCGGTTTGGTAGTTTTGAGGATATTTGTGCCGCCGAAGGTACAACTGTGTAGCAGTTGTTGGATTTTGAGTTTTAATATCTTGTACTGCACATCGCTGCATATATTTTGATGTATTATGTAATGAACACTTATGTAAATGTAATGAAGTTGTTTGTTTAATGTATGCTAGTCGTTTGATGATTTTTCTTTTTGTCGAACTAGTTCGTGTCTTCGTATGTAGGTCTAGACTACATTTGCATTAGTTTTGGCATGTACACTGTGCAGTCACATGCGTTTATGCCATCTACTCATTGGCCGATTATCAGTATAAACTTGTACCAACGAGGGCTAGACAATCACCTCTTAAGGGGGTACAAATAACTGGCATGGGGCCTATCTGGATGCCGAAATCCGTCTGCCGCTAGCCGGTCATTATTATGTGAATAACGTTGTGAATAACATAATGACTAAGTTATTGTAAACGGTAAAAATTTTATTCATCCTAAAAAGGAAAGTCATACATGGATTCTTTATTGGAAAAGAAAAACATAAACATCAAGATAACTATGATTGAAGTGATCAATTTCAACCATAATATCCATCTAAACTTCAGTGTGACGCCTAGCCACTTTTGTTTCCTTTAACCGGCGTCCCATCTCGGTTGGAGCTCTCACAACTTTCTGGTCTGGAACATTTAAGTGCCGGATTAAAGGGTTCAGTTGCTTCATGCATATCGTTAAATTGTTCCTCCCATTCTGGTCGACGTTGCCAGCCGGCACTCCCCTGCCCAATCTCGTTGGTATTAATAGGGCTTTTTCTAGTAGAGTGTGTCGTTGAAGAGAAATAAGTTAGCCTTTTAAGAACGAACACACGTTTTTCTTCCAGGATATGCGGTGCCTTCTTTGTTTTGACGTTTCGCCTAACTTGAGTGTTCTCTTCTCTCGGGAAGGGTTGTCGGGTAGATTCGACCATTGCCACGCCTTGTCGGATTGGGAATTTAAGCAAACCGTGAGTGGTGGAAGCTATTGCACCAAAATTCCTGAAGAAATTTCTTCCCAATATCACATTTGTGGCAATCGTGGACTTAACAGCATAAAAGTTAATGATCTCACTACAGAGGTAGGGTTGGGCACCTACCGTGACCGTTGCCTTGAGTTTGCCCGTGGGTTCTTCAGTGGAACTCGTGAACCTAGAGATAATAGCACTGGATTGCCTCATTTTTCTTCCAACACATTTTGGGAGTTGGAAAAGTCAATGGGCATACAAGACATCAACCTCACTCCCCGTGTCGGTGTACATTTCGTTGACCCGGAAACCGTCTATCAAATCGTCAATCACTACCAGTTCCTCCCGAGAGTGTCGTGCCAGTAATTTTGGGAATGTGATTGCAGCATCTTTCCAAGAGCATCGTGAGATGAGCTCATCTTTTTCAATGCTGATCATATTGATGACGTACTTGTCTTTTATTTTCTTACGCTTCTTGCCGTCTTCCTTTTGCCAGCTGAATGTTTTGTTGGGATCAGCTTTTATGAACTTCCGGCCTTGCAGCAAGTGGTTGAGTTCGCCAGCCTTTATTTTTGCAATGATCTCACGCATTAAATCTTTGCGTTCATCAGTATCGTGGCCGTTATCTTCGTGGAATTCACAGTATTTGTCTAGTTTTTGACCTTCCTGTTTTTCCAATGGTGCCGGGGGAGTGAATTAGGCTTTCACCGGCTCCGTTAGCAGTATCTCTCTTAGGGTTTTGGTCAAGCTGTCGATTAAATATCCCTTATCATATGGCCTTCGGCTGCTTTTGTCATGTTTGTGGCTGTCATGGCTTTTGCCGTGGCTGTTATGGCTTCTATGATGGATATCACTGCGTCGGATACCGTCATGATGGTGCCTGCTATCGCTTCTTCTTTCATCGTCTCGCTTCTTCTCATCTCGGTGGTACTCGGCTTGCCTTTCTCGCCCGAAATGCTGGTATTGCCTTGCTACCGTCACAGCATCCGCGAATATACTCGGGATGTTCCATCAAAGTTCGGCGACAAGCGACGAGTGTGCTTCTTTGTCTAGGCAAGTTATGAACCCGAAAATCTGCTGTGTTTTCGGGAGCCCTGAGATTTTTTGGCACTCCAGCATGTATCTCGTGATGAAGCTTTCAATTTTCTCCCCCCGATACATTGGTATTTCATGGGCATACAGGTGTGTAAACGTGTGCCGGCGAAGCATGTGATGCCGTTTGGTGGTAGTTTAGCAGACCATTCTCTGGCGGCAGACTGCAGGACAGTTGGAAAGAGATGGCATGCCACCTCATCACTCCAATGTTAAGTTTTCATGGCGCCCTCAAAGATTTGCAGGAAATCATCCGGATCAGTAGTGCCATTGTACACCCCCAAAGTGACCGGTATGACGATATTATCAGGAAGAATGCAGTCGGCGATTCGTTCGCAAAGCTTCTGGCTGGTAGCCGACATCTCAACCGACCGCTTTGCTTTATTATCGGTGATCAGAGTAAACAGATTCTCAAGTGCAATGCCCTGGACGGCAGGTTGTGATAGAGAATGTTTATACGCCGGTGGTGCAGCTTGCACGAGGAACTCAGTTAGTCATGCATTGGCGGCAGCCTTCGTAGTGCCATCACTTCCTGTGCTAATGTTCAGCAGAGGACTGGTCTTCAGGATGTCGAAGTTTTGCAATTGTTGCCTTCCTGCTAGATTGGTAACGTCGCTCAACATTGCCTTCAATTTTTTGATTACTTGTTTTTCAACGTCAGCTGAGATCGTCTTGGTGATCATTTCGGTATCATCATGAGATGATCCAATTCCGCTCGAACCATCGGTTTTGAAACCAGAAATACCCAGATTCAATCTTCTCCCATCAGTTGGTGACTTCTCTCGTGTGTCCTCGTCACCATCGGAAACATTCATCTCGTCACCTAAAGTGTCGCCAGAGTGAATGTGAGCGATTGATTGCTTCTAGGGTTGAGGTGGTTCCACCGTTGACGAGCTTTCTTTGTTCAAGGTTAGTGGAACATCGCCGGACGTTCCTTTCTTGTTTGCCGTTTCGCTGCCTGGTTTCACTATGTTGTTCATACCTTTAGGTGGCGCCATTTGATCAAACAAAAATCGTAATGTATAAATAGATTGTAAGACCCAAGTTCGAATGGTACATATTGTGAATATTATTAAAAGCTGCCGGTATCAGTTCCAGCAGGGGTCCGCGGCGCGGCCAGTGTCAGATGGTGACTCTTTTGTTTTATTTAATTATAAAGAGGGGCATTTTGGTATTTTCACTTGAGGCCGAATTTATGGCCATTAGGAGGCTGGTTTGGCTCATAATTTCACATTCACAAACCTTATCTTCTCTACTTCAATTCTAGAGAGAGAGAAAGAGTTCTAGTGTGAGAAAGCTTAAATCAAGGAAGAAGGAGCTTGTTTCGGGTCTAAGCTCGTATATTAAAGTTGTTCATCTAGTCATTAGCTACATTTTGATTGTGGTGGTAAGTCCTAATCTTGACTTCCTTACTTTAAATTAGTTTAAGGGTTAGGGTTTGGGTTAGTGATGAACATAAAACCCATTTGTTAGTGATTTGGGGGTTTTGGGTAAAGATTTGGGTCATAAAGACCCAAGAGTGACTAACCTAGGATTTTGAAACGATAAATGTGTTTACGAGTCTTAATTAGTTAGTAAATTACTAGAACACCTAAATATTAAGTAAGTGGGTGTTATTTGGATTTGTTGGTGACCCAAATGGGTGTGTTAACCTTGAAATGGGTCAAATGAGTCTTGGGTGACTTGAATTGTCTAATGAGTGTGAAAATACGATAACCTCTAAGACCTTAAATGGCTAGTGTTAGGGTTTTGGTGAAATTGACCTAATATTAGGGTTAAGGGTGCAAATGGGTCGAAATTGCACCATGGGTCAAAATGACACTAGGATGGTGAGTGAGTTGGTTCACAAACTTGAATGTATGATTGATATATGTGCTTAATGTAATAGGTACGTTATTTTGAAGTTTAGGAGCTTGATTCATCATTTCACCGAAGGCATTAAGGTGAATGGAATAATTATGCACGTATGTATATAGTGTATTTACTTGTATGCTATATCATGATCCACGTAGCCGGAAGTGCCATAGTATGTACGGGTGTCATGTTATGAACCGCGAGCCGGTAGCATCTTGGTATCTTGAATTGATGCGAGCACCATGAGCTGGTAGCATCAAAGTGTGAACCATGAGCCGGTAGCACTATAAAATGAGGTATGAACCATGAGCCGGTAACACTAAAGTGTGAGCCACGAGCTGGTAGCACTATAAAATGAAGTGTGAACCAATGAGCCGGTAACACTATAGAGGAGTGTGACTCAAATGCGTAATGGCGTGAACCAAGAAGCCGGTAGTGTCATAGCATTTCGTATGGTGTGAACCATGAGCCGGTAGCACCATAGCGTTTATGGTTAACCATATAATTTGTGTATGTATTGTAGTGTAGCATATTATATTGTTTGGCGTATATGCTATTGTGTATGCTAGTTGCGATATTTGAAGTTATTAGCTTTATACTTGGAGTTAGTATGCTAATTATTGCTAGCATGTATGCGGTATATGAGTAAGTGTTTGCAAGTAGGTATATTATATATGTATGTGTATAATTATTGCATTCACTAAGCGTTTTTCTTACCCTCTAGTTGTTTACCTTTTTAGGCTCCGGCGTGGACAAGGGCAAGGGTATACGTTTGGACTAGCGATCTACCTACGTGATTATGCTAGAGTTTAGCTTTTGGAGTTCAACCTAGGTTTGGGTAGTTTAACCCCAAACATCATGCTCGGGTTTATGTTTGGTATTTAAACTTGTCGGTCGGAACTCGTATTCTTGATTTGTAAATGGACGAATGATGCCCGGGGAGTCAAGTTCTTGTTTTTGGAGTTATTAAAACATGTAAACTTTATTTACTTATGCAGCAGAAAGCCTTGTGTTGATGTTTGTCGATTACTGCGAAATTTGGTGTTGTGTAAAATTTTGTACAAGTCAGAATCAGGTCCAGGCTAGTGCCGCGCCGTGACCCATTTGGGGCGCGCCGCGATCTTGAATGCAGTTTGGTATCAGCTTTTTGATGGGTTCTGATCTCCAGTTTCCATTGTGGGCCGCGCCACGGCCAGATGCACGCGCTGCGGTAATTGCCTAACAGGCTTGGCCTGTCCCCTTTTAAAAAAAAAATTTGCGGTGTTTAACGGGTTGGGTCGTTACAAGTGATATCAGAGCATGGTCTAAGGGATTTAGGAGACTTAAGATAGGTGCCTAAACTTAGACTTTATTTTGTATACGTTTTATGCGGGACTTGTAGGAGACGGGTCGTACCGGGTTTTGGTTAGTGCCTAGGTTTAGGTGAACTAACTTGTGATAAATTGTTCCTTGTTGTGTTTGCAATCATCGAGCGAAATATACGTTGTACTGGCAAGTTAATGTGACATGCTCGCGTAACAATTGACTAGCTACCATTGTTACAGGTTCAAATCGTGTCTAACAAGCGATGTACGACGATTGTTGAGCAAGATGGGGCGGTGAAGTGTATATGTATATTTATGCCATGTTCCATCGTTTCGTTGTTTAACATATTTCCGTTTTATAGAATGAAGATGAGAAACGTGCATGATACCGAAAATGGAGGCCCGAGCGAGGACTCCGAATTCACGACCAAAGTTAAGGACATCTTTAAACTTCAAAAAGCGGAATTTCTCGCGGATGTTAAAAAGGTCTTCCAAGAATCGGTTGATGGGCAAGTAACCGAGTTAATCAATGATCGAATGAATGCCTCGATCGAAGAGGCATTAGAAGCTAGAAATATTTATCCTCGTGGTGAAGGGGGTGATGGTAACGGTGGACATGGAAGGCGAGACTTCCATTACAAAAATTTCAAGGATGCTCAACCTCCAATGTTTAATGGGGTGAGAGATCCGTTGAAAAGTACATGTTGGATCTCCGACATCGAGGGGGCCTTCCGTACCGCGAAATGTCCTCCTGAGAAGAAGACGAGGTACGGTTCTACCATGTTGCGTGAAGAGGTGAAGTTATGGTGGGATGATAAAATCTAATTGTATGGTGAAGAACAATGTATGATCTTGTCATGGGAAGAGTTTAAAAAGGCGTTCTTTGGTGAATATCGAACTCAAGCCGACCTTAATACAATTCGGGGCGAGTTGCGCGATTTGCGACAAGGTTTGATGGACTTGGTTACCCTCAAGTCTACCTTTTTGTCAAAAACTCATTTTTGTCCGGAGTATGTTGGTGATGACCGAATGTTGATGCTAGATTTCTATCGTACTTTAAGCGATGAGTTGAAACGTAAGATTAGTCAGGGAATGGCTAAGTCTTTTGAAGAGTTGTATGAGTTGGCTCGGGGTTTCGAACCAGAAGTCCCAAAAGAAGTGATTTCTCTTTCTCTAAGAGAAAATTCGAAGGTTCGAGTCATTCGAGCTTTTCAAACAAGAAGAACAAGAAGGGTTCCGAAAGTGTTAATAGCGTGAAGAAAGGTGGTTCTTTGAGTTATGGACCCACGTGTTTTAATTGTGGTAATAAGGGGCACATGGCCCGTGATTGTACCAAATCATCGAACAAACTTACTTGTTTCAATTGTCAAAAGGAAGGACACCGAAGGACGGAATGTCCCAAATTGAGAGACGACCAAGTTAAGAAGCTAGAGAAAGCGGCGGGCACGGCTAGGGGTTGCAACTACTTGATGACCAACGATGAAGCCAAACAATCCAATGAAGTTGTCTCAGGTACTTTCATGGTTAACTCTAATCCGGCAAGGATACTATTTGATAGCGGTGCTAATTTATCGTTTGTGTCTCCGCGATTTGTGTCTAAGCTTAATAAATCGCTAGCTAAGTTAAGTCATCCGGTAGAAGTTGAAATAGCGGATGGTAAGACGGTGCTAAGGGTTGATGTGTGTAATGATTGTGATGTCGTGTTTGGTGCCAAAACCTTTAAAATTGATCTCATCTCGATGACTTTGGGTGAGTTTGATATCGTTGTTGGTATGGATTGGCTCGATCGTCATAGAGCCGATAGTTCATGCCATGAAAAGTTCATTCATGTGAAGACCCCAAGTAGGGGAGAGTTAATTATTCATGGCGAGAAACGGAGAAGACTTGTGCCATTATGCACTTATGCACGGGCACATCGTGTTCTTAGTAGTGGTGGCATGACTTTTCTTGCTCTTGTAGTTGATACTCGTGAAGAGCCGCCATCCATTCATGAAATTCCGGTGGTTAATGAATTTGAAGACGTTTTTCCGGACGAATTACCGGGTGTCCCGGCGGAAAGACAAGTTGAATTTCGCATTGAGTTGGTTCCGGGGGCTACTCCCATCGCTAAAACTCCTTATCGTTTAGCACCAACGGAAATTGATAATGCTAAAAACGAACATATATTTCATAGCATTATCCCTCAAGAAAGACAAGATTTTAGTTGCAACTGTTCTATTTACAAGTGATATTCGTTTAAATAATAAAAGGTGAAGACAAAAGACAGATTCGACGAATTGAAGACGCAAACGACCAAAAAGCTCAAAAGTACAAAGTACAATCAAAGAGGTTTCAATTATTGATGAGAAACGTCTCAAAATTACAAGAGTACAAGATTCGAAACACAAAATACAAGATATTAAATTGTACGCAAGGACGTTCAAAAATCCGGAATCGGGACCAGAGTCAACTCTCAACGCTCGACGCAACGGACTAAAAATTACAAGTCAACTATGCACATGAATATAATATAATATATAATTAATTCTTAAAATTAATATATATATTATATTATATTATAAAAACCGTCGGCAGAAGAAAACAACAACATGTGAGCCTCCCCAGCTGGCCATGCGATCGCATGACCTGGAGGAGCAAAACTCATACGATCACATGAGCCCCTTTTCCAGCCCACATTGCCTATAAAACTCGCGTTTTTGGTGAACATCAAACACATCTTTTTCTCCTCATTCATCAACGTAAAATATATATATATATATATATATATATATATATATATATATATATATATATATATATATATATATATATATATATATATATATATATATATATATATATATATATATATATATATATATATATATATATATATATATTATAATTTTAATTTTAATTTTAATTTTAAATTCCAATAATAAGGGTATGTTAGCGAATGTTGAATGGGTGTAAGTCAAAATTCTGTCCGTGTAACGCTACGCAATTTTTAATCATTGTAAGTTATGTTCAACCTTTTTACATTAATGTCTCGTAGCTAAGTTATTATTATGCTTATTTAATACCGAAGTAATCATGATGTTGGGCTAAAAATATTAAAATTGGGTAATTGGGCTTTGTACCATAATTGAGGTTTGGACAAAAGAACAACACTTGTGGAAATTAGACTATGGGCTATTAATGGGCTTTATATTTGTTTAACTAAATGATAGTTTGTTAATTTTAATATAAAGATTTACAATTGGACATACCTATAAATAACCATATACACTCGATCGAACACGATGGGCGGGATATTTATTTGTACGAATAATCGTTCATTTAACCGGACACGGGAATGGATTAATAGTCACTAGAATTATTAAAACAGGGGTGAAATTATGTACAAGGACACTTGGCATAATTGATAACAAAGTATTAAAACCTTGGGTTACACGCAGTCGATATCCTGGTGTAATTATTAAACAAAGTATTAAAACCTTGTTACAGTTTAAGTCCCCAATTAGTTGGAATATTTGACTTCGGGTATAAGGATAATATGACGAGGACACTCACACTTTATATTTATGACTGATGGACTGTTATGGATAAAAACCAGACGGACATATTAAATAATCTAGGACAAAGGACAATTAACCCATGGGAATAAACTAAAATCAACACGTCAAATATCATGATTATGGAAGTTTAAATAAGCATAATTCCTTTATTTTCATATTTAATTGCACTTCTAATTATCGCACTTTTATTTATTGTCATTCTATTTAATTGCACTTTTAATTTTCGTACTCTTTAATTATCGTAATTTTATTTTATCGCACTTTTATTTATTGCAATTTCATTATCGTTATTTATTTTACACTTTAAATTAAGTCTTTTATTTATTTAATATTTTACATTAGGTTTTAACTGCGTCTAAAGTTTTAAAAATCGACAAACCGGTCATTAAATGGTAAAAACCCCCTTTTATAATAATAATATTACTTATATATATATTTGTATTTTTATAATTTAAACTAATATAGCGTTAAGCTTTGTTTAAAGATTTCCCTGTGGAACGAACCGGACTTACTAAAAACTACACTACTGTACGATTAGGTACACTGCCTATAAGTGTTGTAGCAAGGTTTAGGTATATCCATTCTATAAATAAATAAATATCTTGTGTAAAATTGTATCGTATTTAATAGTATTTCCTAGTAAAATATAAGCTATTTCATATACGCCTCTACGCACATCAAGTATTTTTGGCGCCGCTGCCGGGGATCATTCTTGCTAAAACGCCGGAAGCGCAACGCTATTAAAAAAAAGATTTTTATTAATTTTTAGTTTACTTTTGTAAAAAAATGCTTTTGTAAAAATACTTTTTAAAATATAATATATTCAAAAATATAAAAAGAAAAAAAAATTATATATTTTTAATAGTTTGTTAAATGTATATATATATATATATAAGTGTTATAAAGTTTCTTTATTTTTATTATTGTAAAAATATAAATTTTATTTAAATACATTATAATTATATAAATCAGAAATTAAAACAGAAAAAAAATAAATATAAAAACACTCGGCTCGTACTGTAGCAGCCCAGTCACTGGCCCGAAACCCTAGCCCATGCGATCGCATGGCTGGGTAACTTAGAACTCATGCGATCGCATTAGAGTGTCTGACACGCCAAATAACCCTAATTCTGTAATCATTACGGAGTAATTATTATTATTATTATTTAAATTAAACCCTAATTAGGGTATTATTATTATATAATTTAGTTTTTATTATTATTTTGTATATTTAGTTCAAGTAGTTTAAATAATTTATAAAATTAATAGTTTTATTAAATAAATAATATAAAAATAATATTTTTATAAAAATTGTACTTTTTACAACTTTTAGTATATTTTTATATTTTGTACTCCTTTTTTATCGTTTTAGCGTAATTTTTGTATTTTTCGCTCATATTTAGTTTTAAGATATAGTTTTTACCATAGTTATTTTTACTTCTAGATTTTTAAGATTTTCCGTAAAATCCCTTAAGTGCTTTTTCTTTAGACTAAGATATAGGTGCTTTAGAATTTTGTGACGCCTTTTTATATTTTAGTACCTTTTTAAGTTATTGCCATTTGGGATATAGTATTTCTTTTAAGCTTTAATATTTTTAGACTCAACTTTTAATTTTTAGTTTTCAGTTCTTTTTTAAGTTTCGACGCGCTACTTTCTTATTTTTATTTTTCGACGCCTATTATTTTTCGACCTTTTATTTTTCGACGTTTTTCGACGCGCTCTTTTTCTTTCTTATTTCTCGCCATTCTAGTTTTTAGGACATAGAATTTTCTACTTCTTCTCTAAATTTCTTTAAATTACGAAAATTTATTTTAAGTGGTTAAATTGATAGACATCAAAATTTTCTGGTTCGTAGTAATAGTTGGATTTGTACGTGGACCGGGTTATTGGAGCCAAACAGTACTCAATTATATTGAGACCAAACGAATCCTGCCCCTCTGCTGCATCTTTTGGCTATTCGAAACGTGGGCAAAATCAGAAAAGTCTATTAATTGGATAACTTATATAATTTTTCTTTCTTTTTAAAAACTAATAGGATATTCAGTGAATGCACCGAGCAAAACGTTCACCACCTTTTGTACGTTCACCACCTGTAACTCGATCAAGACATCTAGAAAATATTGTCGCCGTTGATTTTTCTTTAGAATCGTCATCCAGTCGACCAAGTACTCCAATTCAAATTTCCGATAATCCATTTTTTGAACCCGACCTCACAATTGAGAATCCGGAGAATATTCTGGGACGATTTATAGATCCTGAACCATTAATCTTTCCTCCGGAACCACCAATCATTCAAACAGAGATTGTTGAGGAACCTACCATTAAATCAGAATCCTATAGTGATTCAGATTCAACAAATTCAATCATGGAAAATCTGGAACCTTTAAGTATGGAAGACCGAATGAGAGCTAAACGCACTGGCCAAGGTCACGCAATTACTCAACCTGACATAAATGCGCCAGATTATGAAATCAAAGGACAAATTCTACACATGGTGACTAATCAATGCCAATTTAGTGGTGCACCGAAGGAAGATCCAAATGAACATCTTCGTACCTTTAATAGGATCTGCACTCTATTTAAAATCCGAGAAGTTGAGGATGAACAGATATATCTCATGTTATTTCCCTGGACTTTAAAGGGAGAAGCCAAAGATTGGTTAGAATCATTACCTGAAGGGGCAATTGATACATGGGACGTTTTAGTTGAAAAATTTCTTAAACAATTCTTTCCGGCATCTAAAGCCGTAAGACTTCAAGGAGAAATTGTTACGTTCACACAGAAACCAAATGAAACTCTATATGAGGCATGGACAAGATTTGGAAAGTTATTAAGAGGATGTCCGCAACATGGTTTAGACACCTGTCAAATAGTACAAATATTCTACCAAGGATGCGACATCACTACAAGGAAAGACATAGACATAGCAGCTGGTGGTTCCATTATGAAGAAAATAGAAACTGACGCTTATAAGATTATTGATAACACTGCTTCCCACTCACATGAGTGGCACCAAGAAAAAGATATCGTTAGATCATCTAAAGCAGCTAGAGCCGATTCTAGCCATGACTTAGATTCCATTTCTGCAAAGATAGATGCTGTCGAGAGACGAATGGAAAAGATGACTAAAGATATTCACTCAATACGAATTAGTTGTGAGCAGTGTGGAGGACCACATTTGACAAAAGATTGTCTCAGTATTGAACTAACAATGGAACAAAGAGAGAATGTTTCATACATAAACCAAAGGCCTGGAAATAATTATCAGAATAATTATCAATCGCCAAGACCAATTTACAATCAAAACTAGAATTATAATTGAAATGTTCCATACAACAACCAACAAGGTCCTAGTAATCAACAAGTATCCAATAATACTTACAATAAGCAAAGACCTAATTTTTAAAACAAACCACCACAAACCGATGATAAAAAGCCAAATTTAGAAGATATGATGACGAAGCTAGTTGAATCTCAAACTCAATTTTTCACATCTCAAAAACAAATCAATGAACAAAATGCTCAAGCATTTAGAAATCAACAAGCTTCTATTCAAAATTTGGAACAAGAAGTGAGCAACCTATCAAGGTTGATAGGTGAAAGAAAACCGGAAAGTCTACCTAGTGATACAAATACTAACCCCCGGAATGAAAAAGCTAAAGCCATTACCACAAGAAGTGGTATTACACTTAAACCACCTGAAATATCTGTAATTTCTGATGAAGCTATTCCTACTCAACAAGAACCACAACCTGAACAAGATAAGGAAAAAGAACCGGTAGTTGAAAAGGTTAATGAAGATAACACAGTTAAGGCTAAACCTTATGTTAAACCATACCAGCCACCACTTCCTTACCCGAGTAAAATGAGAAAAGAGAGACTTGAAGCTGAGCAATCCAAATTCTTGGATATGTTTAAACAAATAAATGTAAATCTTCCTTTCATTGATGTGATTTCAGGAATGCCTAGGTATGCTAAATTTCTGAAAGATCTTATCTCGAATAGAAAGAAAATGGAAGAACTCTCGGCTGTTACTATGAATGCTAATTGTTCAGCAGTGCTGTTGAATAAGATACCAGAAAAACTATCTGATCCAGGAAGTTTCACAATTCCATGTTTTCTGGGTAGTCTTAGTTCAATAGAAGCATTGGCAGACTTAGGTGCTAGTATAAATTTAATGCCGTATTCACTATACGCTAAACTAGACCTTGGAGAATTAAAACCAACACGAATAAGCATACAACTAGCCGATAGATCAGTAAAATATCCTAGAGGGATAATGGAGAACATGCTAGTTAAAGTTGGTACTTTAGTATTTCCAGTAGATTTTGTTATTCTGGACATGGAAGAAGATTCTCAAGTTCCTCTCATATTAGGAAGACCATTCTTAAACACGGCTAAAGCAATGATAGACGTGTTTGGTAAGAAACTAACCCTACGTATAGAGGACGAGAGTGTTACCTTTTCAGTTGATAGAGCAATGCAACAACCGCAATCTGCAGATGATACATGTTATTATATTCAAACTATAGAATCACATGCAGAATTGTTAGAAGAATTTCCAGAATTACAAGGAATAGGAGAATGTTCTTTAGGAGAAGGAACTGAACCAATTGATGAAACCGAAATGTTAGCTACGCTAATGGTTAATGGATATGAACCAACAATAGAAGAAATTCAAATGCTAAAAGAAGAAGACAGATATCGATATAAATCATCGATAGAAGAACCACCGACATTAGAGTTAAAGCCACTTCCAAACCATTTGGAATATGCTTATTTACACGGTGAATCTGAATTACCTGTAATAATATCGTCTTCTCTTACTGAAAATGAAAAATCTCAACTTATTTCTGTGTTAAAAGCTCATAAACCAGCCATTGCATGGAAGATTCATGATATTAAAGGAATAAGTCCTTCGTATTACACACATAAAATCCTTATGGAAGAAGGTCATAAAACGTATGTGCAACGCCAACGAAGACTAAATCCGAATATGCAAGATGTTGTTAAGAAAGAAATCATTAAACTGCTAGATGCAGGATTAATTTATCCAATTTCTGATAGTCCATGGGTAAGCCCAGTTCAATGCGTGCCTAAGAAGGGTGGCATGACTGTCATTACAAATGAGAAAAATGAGCTTATTCCTACTAGGACTGTAACAGGATGGCATGTTTGTATTGATTATAGAAAATTAAATGACGCCACCAGAAAAGATCACTTTCCCTTACCTTTCATTGATCAAATGTTGGAAAGATTAGCCGGAAATAGTTACTATTGTTTCTTTGATGGTTTTTCCGGATATTTTCAAATTCCAATAGCACCCGAAGACCAAGATAAAACCACGTTCACGTGCCCTTATGGTACTTTTGCTTACAAACGAATGCCATTTGGACTTTGCAACGCCCTTGCAACCTTTCAAAGGTGTATGATAGCGATTTTTCACGACATGATAGAAGAATGCATGGAAGTTTTCATGGATGACTTTTTAGTCTTCGGTGATACATTTGAATCATGTCTAGTTAATCTTGAACGAATGCTTATTAGATGCGAACAATCAAATCTAGTACTTAATTGGGAGAAATGCCATTTCATGGTTAAAGAAGGCATCGTTCTTGGTCATAAAATTTCAAAGGAAGGAATTAAAGTGGATAGAGCTAAAGTAGATGTAATTGCTAAACTTCCACATCCCACCAATATTAGAGGAGTTAGGAGTTTTCTAGAGCATACCGGTTGTTACCGACGTTTTATAAAAGATTTTTCTAAAATTGCCACTCCTATGAATAAACTCCTAGAAAAAGATGCTCCATTCATCTTTTCAGATGAATGCATCAAATCTTTTAATATACTTAAAGAAAAACTCACTAATGCACCGATCATGATAACACCAAATTGGAATTTACCGTTTGAACTTATGTGCGATGCAAGTGATTTTACAATGGGAGCCGTTTTAGGACAAAGGATTGAAAAACGATTTCAACCTATTTATTATGCTAGTAAGACGTTACAAGGAGCACAAACAAATTACACAACTACTAAAAAAGAACTCCTTGCTTTTGTCTTTGCTTTGACAAATTTCGTTCATATCTCGTTCTAGCTAAAACGGTGGTCTATACCGACCATTCTGCTCTTAGATACCTATTTTCGAAACAAGATGCTAAATCAAGATTAATCCGTTGGATCTTACTCTTACAAGAGTTTGATATTGAAATCCGAGATAAAAGAGGATCAGAAAATCTCGCCGCTGATCATCTTTCTCGTCTTGAAAATCCCGAATTAGAAGTTCTAAATGAATCAGCCATACAAGACAACTTTCCTGATGAATATCTATTGAAGATAGATTATAATGAAATTCCATGGTTTGCAGACTATGTAAACTACTTAGTATGTGGATTCCTTAAAAAATGATTGTCGTACCAAAAACGAAAGAAATTCTTTAGTGATATAAAATAATATTTCTGGGAAGATCCACATTTGTTTAAAAGTTGTCCCAATGGAATAATACGCCGATGTGTATTCGGAGATGAAGCTCGTAAAATTTTAAACCATTGTCACACAGGACCAACATGAGGGCATTATGGGCCTCAACTTACAGCAAGAAAAGTTTACGATGCTGGATTCTATTGCCCTACAATTTTCAAAGACGCACACCTTCTTTGCAAATCCTGTGATGCATGTCAAAGGGCCGGAAAAATAAGTTAACGTGATGAAATGCCACAAAATGTCATTCAAGAATGTGAAGTATTTGACATTTGGGGTATTGACTTTATGGGTCCATTTCCAAAATCTCATAATAATCTCTACATTCTCGTAGCCATTGATTATGTATCTAAATGGGCGGAAGCACAAGCTCTCCCAACTAACGATGCACGAGTTGTAGTCAACTTTTTAAAACGTCTTTTTGCAAGGTTTGGAACACCGAAAGCTTTAATAAGTGATCGGGGTACTCATTTTTGTAATAATCAACTTGAGAAAGTTCTCAAAAGATATGGAGTAACTCATAAAATCTCCACTGCATATCATCCACAAACAAGTGGACAAGTTGAAAATACCAACCGAGCTTTAAAACGTATTCTAGAGAAAACCGTAGGATCAAATCTGAAGGAATGGTCCATGAAATTGGAGGATGCACTCTGGGCTTTTAGAACAGCCTAAAAAACTCCAATTGGAACCACACCTTTTAAACTCGTTTAAGGAAAAGCATGTCATCTTCCAGTAGAAATTGAACACAAAGCATTTTGGGCTTTGAAGACATGTAATCTTGATTTACATGAAGCTGGACGTCTACGGTTAAGTCAATTAAACGAATTAGAAGAATTAAGACATGAAGCATACGAAAATTCGTTAATCTATAAGGAAAGAACGAAGAAATGGCATGATAAAAGAATCAGAAGTTCAAAAGAATTTAAAGAAGGAGACAGAGTTCTTCTTTTCAATTCACGATTCAAGCTATTTCCTGGAAAATTGAAATCAAGATGGTCTGGACCATTCATAGTCAAAAGATTTTTCCCATACGGAACAGTAGAATTAATAAATTCAAATGGGATTGAATTTAAAGTTAATGGTCACAGAGTTAAACATTACATAGATAGTCCAACGGAAGTCGACAACGAAGTTAATCACAATTTTGACACCACAGCTAACTAAGTGTGAGGAGAATCAAGTCTTTAAAGGATAATATGTATTTCTGTTAGAGTTAGATTTTCTGTTTTCGTGTAGTTCTCGAAAATGGAACCCGAATGGTCTTTCCCTAGCAGACCCTAAAGAACTAGTCTTCTCCCCCCATTCTAAATTTTTATTTTTTTTAGGTTTTACGAAATGAAGACTTCCTGTGAACTAAACCATGGTCTAATGCTACACGCTTTAATCACTAAACGTAATAATGACACACTTCCAAGTGAACTGGTATCAGTAATCAGAGAAAAATTGGACGGAGTAAGAAAAGAATCCAGATGCGAAGATAATAAGTTACAATTTGGTAAAGGAAAATCAAAATCTGCAGCGAAAAGAAGAGCACGACACCTTGAAAGATGTCACAAATGCGGAAAATGGGCACACGAAGGAAAATGCTCGACAAATCAAACATATTCCAATACCGAATTTGTTACGCTATGCAGAGATGGACCGTTCATATGTTTAGAAGAAAAAACGTTGAATGCTCGAGGTTACGCCTATGTAGCTATGGAAAACCAATTAGTCCAACTATCTTATGAGTGGGCTAGAGCATATCACTAAGAATACTATCTCACAGGTAAGTTTGTACAGTTTTTATTTTTATTTTTATTTTTAACCTTTTGATAATAAACGCTAATTTGTTCGCTATAAAGTATTAAATTGGTATTCGATAAAATTAGGTCTTGCGACCGAAATTATTGATATCATACAAAAATTTATTACATCACTGCGAAATTTACCGTTTATTCTTAAGGTATAAATATCTTTAATCATTCAACCAAAATATTTCAAAAATTCGTCATGAGTTAAATTAGGTCGTTGAACCGAAATTACTTTACCGAAAAGAGGGGCGTATATTTTTGATAATATTTGATTGATTAAAGTGGGATAAAAGACCAAAAAGATTTTTAATTCTATTTTTACTTTGTTTTTAAAATTAATATTAAAATATTGTAAACTTTTTACATCAATATATTGTAAATATTTGAAAAATTAATATTTTTAATATAAGTTTGTATGTATAAAAACAAAAATATAATTTAAGTTTGGTGTGAATTTTTAATATGAATTTTTAATTTTATGCATTTTAAATTTAAGTTTGGTGTGAATTTTAAAAAAACAAAAATTTACTTTATTTCGCTAAGTTAAAAATATGATTTTTAAAATTCGTCGTGAGTTGAAGACTAGGTCGTTGAACCGAAATTGCTTTACCCGAGAGAGGGACGAGAACTTTTATTATCATGATTTTTAATCTTATTGAATTAAAGTATGCCAAAAATATTAAAAACCCAAAAAAATCTTTGCTTTTAAAACCGCGCTTTGAATTGACAAATTTTAAAATTTTGTCGAGGGACGGACTAGGACATCGATCCGAAACGCCCTCATCCTAAAAAGAAATAAATTTTTAAAATTTTATTAATTTTATGTTTTATAAAGTGTAAGGTTTTATATAAAAAAAAAAGCCAAAATTACTGTACCCGGACGCTCATGCGATCGCATGGGGTTTACACTTCATCTCCATGCGATCGCATGGAGCTGAAAATCAGGCCAGCATCAAAAGGCAGTATGTTCTGTTCTTTACCACACCAACACACACACAACACATACGAAAATACCCCAAAATACTCTCAAAATTTCACCAAAATTCACCGTAATTCGTCAAATTTCTCGCTCTAATCATGAAATTGTTCAGAAGCTTTTCAAAGAAGGTAAAAATTACACCCCTAAACTCATAAATTTCCTAGTTTTTGTGATAATTACCAATATTTTACCTAATGCAATTTTGTTAATTTCTAGTGTAATTAGTGTTAAATTGATAGTATTTTATGCATGTATAACTTAGATTGATGCTATTTAACATGATTTGAAGCCAAAAAGTTCAAAATTTTTAGAAATCTAGGGTTTGTGTTCTTGAGCAATTTGGGGCTTTTTTATATAAACAGGTTATGGCCGATTTTTGTCATGAATTGTTGCTTAATTGAGTAGTGTAACATGTTTAGGTAGTTAAATGATCCAAACTTTGATCCTAAACATGATTTTTGGAGATTAAAGTGGACTTTTTAAGTCTAAAATTCATGAACTTGATTAATTTGATATAATTGCCATTTGAGACTTGTTTAATTATTAGTAATGACTATTTTGACATGTTATTTGAGTTAAATGCTTATGAACTTTGTCTATATTTTCATATGTGCTTATTTGAAAAAGTGTAGAATTGTAAAAATTGTGAAAATGCGTATAAGTTTAAGTTTGATTTAACATGTTATTGTGGTAAAATTTAAGTTGTTATTTTGCTAACACTAATGCATATTTGGATGCACAAATTTTGTGTTTAATGTGTTTTGCAGAGAGCCGATACTGGAGGTTCAGGATCATCATCATCTAGACGACCTGCTCCAGCACCAGAACCAGAACCAGAACCAGAAATGCAATACGAGCCAGAACCCGAACAAGTACCACAACAGGAACAACAACATCAGCCTGATCAACATGTACCTTATTATGACCCGCTACAGTTACCTAATGAATTCATAGTATTTCCGCCACATCTACCTGTAGAATACCCAACAATTCCTGAACACACATTGCATCCTAATTTGAGATTCGATAGACGATGGAGAGATTACCCATCATATCAAAGTAATAAATTCAAATTAGTAACAAAAGAGGTAGAGGTGCCGAGGGTAATTGATTGGAATCCTTTAGAAACGGTCCATCTAGCTGACCGTGTTAGACAGCATTTGATTCAAAGGTATGGCAGTTCTTCTTTTACAGATTGGGAACGTCTTTTCACCATTCGTAGACCTGTATATAAGGAATGGTGTGTTGAGCTGATGAGTACTATAGCGTTAAATGTAGATGTAGATAGGTTAGATGATAGAAGTTTTCTTAGATTTATCCTTGGCGGTAGGATGTACAGAATGTCCATGATGGACATGGCCAGGGCATTACAGATTTACACTCCTAGTGAATTGCTACTACCTGATTGTATGAATTTGATTTATCGTGGTGAAAGGGTAGATAGGAATTTTAACGCGAACTCCGTTTGGAGGCGTATGTCAAACTATAATGTTTTTACACTAGGAGGAAAACACTCCTACTTACATATTAACAAAGCCGAGCTTCGTGTAATTCATAGATTTTTAGCTAACTCGATTACACAGAGAGGTCACAATAAGGAGAAAATGACCTTACATGATTTATTTTACCTAAAGTGTATTCGAGACCCGAGAAGCTTTGTTAATATCCCTTACCGTGTTGGTTTTTATTTATCTAAAATGGTAGAAGGAATGCAGGACGGGAGTATAATAGGAGGAGGTATTTTTGTTACTCTCGTTGGAGAGTATTTAGGTGTTGATAGGAACCAAGGGGGTCCATTACAGGTTTGTAGAGAACAGGATGAGACCATAGGATTGCAGGTTTATACGGGTGCTAAGGTATTGAAGAGTAGACGCAACCAGGCAATTCCCTATGAAGGTAATCATCCTCAGGTAGAGAAAGGATCAGACGAGGAAATGGAGGAAGCGGAAGACATTAGGGATGTCTTTCGAGATGCTATTCTTGACGTCCACGTTCGTATAGATGAGGAAGCAATGACGAACGCGGCTAGACATAGTATGTACGAGCAGTGGAACTCCGAGCGAGTGTACGAGGATTATAGGCGACGCCAACACGATAGCTGGTTAGTTCATCAGCACCAAATCCTGAGCCAACTATCATATCAGGTACCAAATAATCACGTGCCTACTCGACCTGCTCATTTTCCGCCATACAACCCTGACATCCGACCACCCTTTAACCGGTATGACTATAACCAAGCCTATCAGAACACCTATAACCAACAATGGAACCCACCTGACGAGATGAACTGGAACCCCTATCCAGACTGATTTAGTTCCATTGGTTATTTTTATGATTTTTATGTTTTTATCTTTTTACTTATTCATGTTTAAACTTACGTTATTAGATATATTTATATAATTTTTATCATTTTATTAATATTGTGTACTAATATTTCCCATTTAGGATTTGAAAGTTTGAAAGTGGGATTTTAAGTCCCATTTCAAATTGCCATACATGTTTATATTTGTATGTATGTATATTGTTGATTGTACAAAACAGGGTAAAACAGCGCATTTTCAAAGACTGGCATTAAGTTCAGCAAAAGCTAGTAATTTTGACGACAAGATGAAAAATAAATGTGATGTAACAACAAGATGGAATGAACAAATGATATGCACCATTTATCATTCAGCAAACAAACGCCAATATGTTTGGAAACTTTGGTAAAATTTAATCATTTTTCTACGCTAATCTCCCTCAATAATTTAAATTGTTACTGATTTCTTGCAAATGAGGGCATTGCAAGATCTTAAGTGTGGGAAGGGGTTAAATTCTTTCGGATTTTTAAAATTTTTAACTTATACACTTGGTTACCATTAAAAATACTAGTAACGCAGTAGTTGTATTAGAATCTAGTGCTCTCTGATAATAAAGAACAGCCCTAGTCTTATATACTGACTACCCAATTCTAGTAAAATTTTTCAAAATTTTCAATTAAATGAATTCAAAATCATGTTTATACATATTTATGAACGATAAAACTAGGTGTTAACACCGAAATTATTGTTACCTCGGAAAGGACATAAATTGAGAAACAACCCAAAATGTTAGAATTCATTTAAAATGGAATAGAGGACAATAAAAAGGAAAATAAAAGCCAAGTGTGGGAAAATTTACCAAGTTATTTAAAACATATATCACACATATTTTTGTAACAAATAACTGAAGATACTTTTGTTTTGGACGATTTTAATCAGTTTTACCCGATTTACTGTAATATATTTGAAAGAAAGATGGATCTACATGATGAATCAATTCCATCATTAAAAGGAAGTAAAGTCTTCCGAAAAAGAAACGCGCTTCTTGATTTAGGTCATGAAGTTGTCGTCCAGACCAGCTGTAGGTTGACGAAAAATCTAGAAAAGTCATCACTAAAATCAGCAGGAAATCCATGGACCTCAGCATCAAACAGGGTCGCCAAGTGGTCAGACTTATCCTAACCATGAGAGGATCTGTCTCGTAAAATAGGGAGGACGCCGTGCAAATTAGCTAGATAAGACTAATGAATCAGATCCCCAGAAAAGGATAATCTCCTTAAAGATCAAAAATCAGCTTTTAAGCCTGATATTACTCAATCCTAGAGATTGACCTTAAAGATTGAGAATTCAAACTCATGGAATTCGATGATATCTAAACTCGTGCTTGAACGAGAAAATATTTTGATCAAAATTGCAAACCGATTTGTTTTCTGAAAACCCATTTTCAATGCGTTCATCACCATTGAACGTAAAATCCTAGGAATTCACCTGGAATTCATTAGGTCACCTAAACCAAATTGGGTGTCAACCGTAAGAACGGTGGTTGCATAGCATGGTCAAAGACAGGACCTTGTGCCAGACCGAAAAATTATAAGGGTGAGCTTTACTATTGCTCCTACAAAGGATAGTAATTGCATCCGACATGTTATAGACCATAATTAAAAGCATGTCAGGGGACATTACCTTAACAGTTGCTTGTTCAACGCTTTCCTTTACAACCGGACTGTAGTTTACCGAAAGGTAATATACGGAACAAGTATACTGGACGTGTTGCTTTCCCAATACAAGGTTAGCAAGTGGGTGACACAAAACCACAAGTTTTGAACTAAAATTTTCAAATCTGAAACCCACAAAACCCACAAAACCCACAAAAACAATTTGCAAACACCGGTGAAGGGTTATCCCGGAAAACTTATCTAGGGTAAAAGCTAGATTTAATTTTCAAAAAGATCAAATGTTTTCATAAAGATCCAATTTCCCTAAAGGATCTAAAATTTTTATAGTCATGTGGGACTGTAAACCATAACGTTACTACCATTGCTCATACCGCCGTAATGAAATCACTGATGTACAAAGTGTGAAGAATAAAGAAGTGATTCTATTATGTTTTTATTCAAGACTATATTGCTTGAGGACAAGCAACGCTCAAGTGTGGAAATATTTGATAATGCTAAAAACGAACATATATATCATAGCATTATCCCTCAAGAAAGACAAGATTTTAGTTGCAACTGTTCTATTTACAAGTTATATTCGTTTAAATAATAAAAGGTGAAGACAAAAGACAGATTCGATGAATTGAAGACGTAAATGACCAAAAAGCTCAAAAGTACAAAGTACAATCAAAGAGGTTCCAATTATTGATGAGAAACGTCTCAAAATTACAAGAGTACAAGATTCGAAACACAAAATACAAGATATTAAATTGTACGCAAGGACGTTCAAAAATCCGGAACCGGGACCAGAGTCAACTCTCAACGCTCGACGCAACGGACTAAAAATTACAAGTTAACTATGCACATGAATATAATATAATATATAATTAATTCTTAAAATTAATATATATATTATATTATATTATAAAAACCGTCGGCAGAAGAAAACAACAACATGTGAGCCTCCCCAGCTGGCCATGCGATCGCATGACCTGGAGGAGCAAAACTCATGCGATCGCATGAGCCCCTTTTCCAGCCCACATTGCCTATAAAACTCGCGTTTTTGGTGAACATCAAACACATCTTTTTCTCCTCATTCATCAACGTAAAATATATATATATATATATATATATATATATATATATATATATATATATATATATATATATATATATATATATATATATATATATATATATATATATATATATTATAATTTTAATTTTAATTTTAATTTTAAATTCCAATAATAAGGGTATGTTAGCGAATGTTGTAAGGGTGTAATTCGAAATTCTGTTCGTGTAACGCTACGCTATTTTTAATCATTGTAAGTTATGTTCAACCTTTTTACATTAATGTCTCGTAGCTAAGTTATTATTATACTTATTTAATACCGAAGTAATCATGATGTTGGGCTAAAAATATTAAAATTGGGTAATTGGGCTTTGTACCATAATTGGGGTTTGGACAAAAGAACGACACTTGTGGAAATTAGACTATGGGCTATTAATGGGCTTTATATTTATTTAACTAAATGATAGTTTGTTAATTTTAATATAAAGATTTACAATTGGACATACCTATAAATAACCATATACACTCGATCGGACACGATGGGCGGGATATTTATATGTACGAATAATCGTTCATTTAACCGGACACAGGAATGGATTAATAGTCACTAGAATTATTAAAACAGGGGTGAAATTATGTACAAGGACACTTGGCATAATTGATAACAAAGTATTAAAACCTTGGGTTACACGCAGTCGATATCCTGGTGTAATTATTAAACAAAGTATTAAAACCTTGTTACAGTTTAAGTCCCCAATTAGTTGGAATATTTGACTTCGGGTATAAGGATAATTTGACGAGGACACTCGCACTTTATAATCCAGGACAAAGGACAATTAACCCATGGGAATAAACTAAAATCAACACGTCAAACATCATGATTATGGAAGTTTAAATAAGCATAATTCCTTTTTTTTCATATTTAATTGCACTTCTAATTATCGCACTTTTATTTATTGTCATTGTATTTAATTGCACTTTTAATTTTCGTACTCTTTAATTATCGTAATTTTATTTTATCGCACTTTTATTTATTGCAATTTCATTATCGTTATTTATTTTACGCTTTAAATTAAGTATTTTATTTATTTAATATTTTACATTAGGTTTTAACTGCGACTAAAGTTTTAAAAATCGACAAACCGGTCATTAAACGGTAAAAACCCCCTTTTATAATAATAATATTACTTATATATATATATATTTGTATTTTTATAATTTAAACTAATATAACGTTAAGCTTTGTTTAAAGATTTCCCTGTGGAACGAACCGGACTTACTAAAAACTACACTACTGTACGATTAGGTACACTGCCTATAAGTGTTGTAGCAAGGTTTAGGTATATCCATTCTATAAATAAATAAATATCTTGTTTAAAATTGTATCGTATTTAATAGTATTTCCTAATAAAATATAAGCTATTTCATATACGCCTCTACGCACATCAGAAATGCATGAGTTGTTAAATCAAACCCAAGAGTTGCTTGAGAAGGGTTTTATCCGACCGAGTGCTTTGCCGTAGGGCGCTCCGGTTTTATTCGTGAAGAAGAAGGATGGTAGTATGCGGATGTGCATCGATTATTGGGAGTTGAACAAAGTGATGATCAACAATCGTTATCCATTACCTCGGATTGACGATTTGTTTGACCAACTCCAAGGCGCGACTTATTTTTCTAAAATTGACTTACGGTCCGGCTATCACCAAATGCGGGTCCGTGAGGAAGATATTGAGAAAACGTCTTTTCGAACTCGCTATGGGCATTTTGAATTCGTAGTAATACCTTTTGGTCTTACGAATGCACCGGCAGCATTCATGGATTTTATTAACCGAGTGTGTCAACCTATGTTGGACAAGTCAATAATTGTGTTCATCGACGACATTCTTGTCTATTCTAAGAGTATGAAGGAACACGAACGTCATTTGCGTGAAGTGTTGAAGACGTTGCGGAAGGAGAAGTTGTATGCTAAACTTTCCAAGTGTGAGTTTTGGCTAAGGGAGGTTCAATTCCTTGGCCATATTGTGAACAAAGAATGTATCCAAGTGGATCCGGGGAAGATAAAAAGGGTAAAGAATTGGGAACAACCGACTACACCTACGGAAATTCGAAGTTTTCTCGGATTGACCGGTTGTTTATCCAAGACTTTTCTAAGATCGAGTCTTCATTGACAAAGTTGAGGAGGAAGAATGTGATATTCAATTGGGAGGACGAGCAAGAGATTGCCTTCACATTGTTGAAAGAGAAATTGTGTCAAGCTCCGGTCTTGGTGTTACCGAAAGGAGTAGAAGATATGACGGTTTATTGTGATGCCACGTTAAATGGGCTCTGGTGTGTTCTAATGCAAAGGGGTAAAGTCATTGCTTATGCCTCTCGACAATTGAAGGAACACGAAAATAGATACCCGACTCATGATCTTGAATTGGCGGTGGTGGTGCATGCGTTGAAAATTTGGCGCCACTACTTGTATGGCGTCAAGAGTACGATTTATTCGGATCATAAGAGTTTGAAACAACTATTCGATCAATGAGATTTGAATTATCGCCAACGTAGATGGATGGATGTGGTAAAGGATTATGATTGTGAGATACTTTATCATCCGGGTAAGGCGAATGTTGTCGCGGATGCGTTGAGTCAAAAGAGTCAACATCCAGCGATACGAGTGGGATCGTTACACATGACGAATTACTAACGATTTTCTTGTAAAGCTTGGTGAGATACAAATTGAAGCCTTTGTTAACAAAAAGCATGAAGAACAAATCATGGGACAAACGGAGTTTATTATGTAACACCGTACTTTTTTTTAAACACAACGGAAAGCAAACTAACATTTTATTTTATTATAAAACGTATTAATATTATACAACCCACTTTTATTCCAGTGTTACTTAAAACATACAACGAGTATTATTGTTACAAAACATCAGAGTGTAAGCGTGTCAAACATCACTAGCCCACAAACGACTTCTCCTGTCCCGAGCGTAAAAGCACCAAACCTACAGGGGAGAAGATGTGGGGGATTAGCACGAAGCTAAGTGAATGAGATATCCAAACAGATATGACGAAATAGTCTCAAGCCCAGCATCAATCTAAACACATACATCACGTATCTCAAGAGGACCGGCGACCTGTACGGGGTCCTCAACCACTAGCTGATCGGGCTAAGGCTTATAGATAGTCCCTGCTACTGACTCTCTTGCATAGTCCTCTTGACGCAACGAACGAGTCATTTGAACTATACTACATAGATAGTAGCAACCGAACCCAACCTACTCGGTCAAGGTTGACCTCTTCCACCTACCCGGTCGAAGGTGATCACTTGTGCAAATATAACCACTTAACCATATTAACAGAGTATATAACAATAATATAATCACTTATGATAATCGGTCTAATCTCGTGGTTCATGGCAATGACTAGTAACTACGCATGTTACTAATTAACAACATCCATAAGGATAGTCCCACTCACCTGATTCACAAGGCTAGAACTCAGAGATCTTATATTACTGAGTCTTCTCCTTCCCTTTGTCACCTGGGAATATGATACTTCCAAGTTAGATACAATCTCAGTAAACAACATCAATCAAACATAAGGACGGTTGAAACCAACTAAACCTCAAACACGTGAGAGTTCACACACGTGTAAGGACCTTCGTGCGTGTGACTTTGTCACGCGCACAGGTAACATAACAACCATGTGGGTTTCTTTTAACATAATAATATTTTAGCTTTATGTATTTCGAACCCTAATCCACCATTCTCAATATATAAAATAATATCTCATAATAAGTATACATACCTCATATCTTATCAAATAGCAATCAACATAATAATATTACATATCTTAATTTTAACAATTAATATGAGAGCACTCACTTTGCGATCTTTTCAAAAGATCTTGACGCACTTATAATACTCGTAGCCCTAACTTGCGCTTCTTGTACTATAATAACCTTATCCTTACTTATATAATTTTAGTGTGTATATGTAATTTTCAAAGATGAAATGGATGGTTTGAAATAACATATGTAATCACGTATTTATAGTGTAGTAAAATCGATGAATAAGCATCCTATAGTTATAGGCTTCATGTGGTGGCACAACTTGAATAAACATGGCACTTTTTCACTAAATCTTAACATCGAAGTAAAGCTTACAAGGCACCTTAGTCATCTTTCTAAGATGATTCACGCATGAATCATTATCCATGTCAACTTACTGAGATTTATGCGATTATGTGTACCACATGCACACTTATGTTTTTATATTTACTTTCTTATACAATTTCATAGATAATTAACAATCATTGACATATTATCGTATAGTTTAGATTAGGCTAATTCAAATACTTAAATAATCTAATACCTACTTAATCAAAATAATTCATACGTATTAATATTTTGTATAGTTATTACGACGTTATTTAAAACACAATGTTTACATTAGGTAGTCCTAACGGAGCCCAATTTAGTTAAACATATATTTTCTGTAACCATCGTCACAAACGAATTCATTTGACCACTTAATAAATTATTCACTCATAATTTATTATTTCACTTTTCTAATTAAATCTTATCAATTAACTATAATTTAAATTTCATATTTAAATTATATAAAAAATAGTATCGAGATACTTATAAATTCTAGGCCATAAAAGTGGGTGTTATAAATCTACCCATCTTAAGAAGATTTCATCCTCGAAATCTGGTTAGTGTCGAACAAGTAAGGGTATCTAGATTTCATCAACTTAAATTTGATCCTAAACTATGTCTCCATTTTACCAACACCATAGAAATCTGTTTCTTTCGAAGCTTGGTGACTTTTCTATCTAATAGCTTAACGGGTTCTTCTACTAACTTTTTATTCATATCCACTTTCAAATCTTGCAATGGAAGAATTTGACTTTCGTCATCTACCTTGCACTTGCGGAGATAACATACATTAAAGGTATCATGAATACCGGATAACTTTGGTGGAAGATCCAACACAACAGTTTGATCATTGACTACTTGTCGGATACGGAAAGGCCCAATATAGCGAGGTGCTAATTTTCCACGTTTATCAAAATGAATTACCCCTTTCCATGGTGAAACTTTCAAATACCCCAGTTCACCCACAAGAAAAGTTACTGGTCGTCGACGCGGATCAACATACATTTTCTGCCTGTCTCTTGTAGCTTTTAGCTTTTCTTGAGTAATCGCTACTTTTTCAGCGGTCTGTTGAACTATTTCTGGTCCAGCAAACTGTTTTTCTCCTGCCTCTAACCAACATGTTGGAGTACGACATCGTCGACCGTACAACATTTCGTACGGTGGCATCCCGATACTCGAATGATAAGAGTTGTTATACGCAAATTCAACTAATGGCAGATGAGTATCCCAAGAACCGCCATATTCCAAAACACAAGCTCGTAACATATCCTCAAGTGTATGAATGGTTCGTTCACTTTGACCGTCAGTCTGAGGATGATACGCAGTACTCAGATTCACACGAGTTCCTAAATTCTGCTGTAAACTCTTCCAAAAGTTCGATACAAATCTCGAATCTCGATCAGACATGATAGATAAAGGAATCCCGTGACGTGATACTATCTCATTCAGATACATTTGTGCCAACTTACTCAAAGAAGTTATTTCACTAGCAGCCAAGAAATGCGCGCTCTTGGTTAGTCGGTCGACTATTACCCAGATCATGTCGTTCCCTTTCTGGGTTCGGGGTAACTTTGTCACAAAATCCATGGTGATATGCTCCCATTTCCATTCAGGAATCTCTAATTGACGCAACGACCCATATGGTTTCTGGTGTTCAGCTTTCACTTGAGCACAAATCTGACACGTCTCTACGAAATGGGCGACATCAGTTTTCATCGTAGGCCAGCAATACAACTTTTTCAGATCATTATACATCTTTGCGCTCCTAGGGTGAATCGATAACTTTGATTTATGAGCTTCTATTAGGATTAAATCCCTCAAACCTTCAATCATTGGTACCCAAACCCTGTCATGGTAGGTTTTTAATTCTCGAGAATCATTAGTCAAATCCTCTTTTCGTTTCACCATTAATTCAGATTTTAAGTTTTCGTCTTTTAAAGCTTCGAGTTGCGAGATTTTCAGTCTTTCAATCAAATCCGAGACAATCTCAATTCGCATGAATTTAACAGTGTCAGCGGATCCCTTACGACTTAAAGCATCAGCGACAATATTCGCCTTACCAGGATGGTAACGAATCTCGCAATCATAATCCTTGATCAACTCTTGCCACCTTCTCTGACGCATGTTCAATTCTTTCTATGAAAAGATGTATTGCAAACTCTTATGATCGGTGCAGATTACACAATGCATACCATAGAGATAGTGTCTCCATAGTTTCAAGACAAACACAACTGCAGCCAATTCTAGGTCATGTTCAGGGTAGTTCTTTTCATGTGTTTTCAACTGTCGGGAAGCATAAGCAATCACCCGATCTCGTTGCATCAACACACAACCCAACCCTACTAACGAAGCATCACAATACACGATAAAATCCTCAGACCCCTCAGGTAAAGTCAACACAGGAGCCTGACACAATAACTGTTTCAAGGTTTGAAAAGCTGCCTCTTGCTCATTGTTTCACCGAAACGCCACATCTTTCCTTGTCATTTTTGTCAAAGGACCAGCGATTTTAGAAAAATCCTTAATAAAATGACGATAATAACCAGCCAATCCCAAAAAGCTCTTAATCTCGGTAGGAGTCTTAGGGGATTTCCAGTTCATTACCGCTTCAATCTTTGCTAGATCTACTTTAATACCATCTTTGCAGATAATATGACCCAAAAATTGTACTTCTCTCAACCAAAATTCGCATTTTGAAAATTTTGCGTAGAGCTTTTCACGTTTCAGCAATTCCAATACTTGACGCAAATGTGATGCGTGATCGACTTCTGTCTTGGAGTAGATTAAGATATCATCGATAAACACGATCACAAACTTATCAAGGAACGATCGACACACTCGATTCATCAAGTCCATGAAAATTGCAGGTGCATTCGTTAAGCCAAATGGCATAACAAGAAATTCATAGTGACCGTATCGCGTACAAAAAGCTGTCTTAAGGATATCAGATTCAGCAACAAGAACCTGATGATACCCTGAGCGCAAATCGATTTTAGAAAAGAACGAAGCTCCCTGGAGTTGATCGAATAAATCAACAATTCTAGGAAGAGGATACTTATTCTTCACTGTTCTCTTATTCAACTCTGTGTAATCAATACACATTCGGAGCGTTCCATCTTTCTTTTTCACGAATAACACTGGTGCACCCCATGGCGAAGAGCTTGGATGAATGAACCCTTGATCCAACAACTCCTGAATTTGAGACATCATCTCACGGATTTCCGAAGGAGCTAATCTATACGGAGCTTTAGCAACAGGAGTGGCTCCCGACACTAGATTGATTTTATACTCGACTTCTCTAACCGGCGGTAACCCTGGTAGTTCATCTGGAAACACTTCCGAATATTCGGAAACTACTGGGATATCGAACACCGTTTTCTGATCTTTCTTTGCATCAATGACATATGCCAGAAAAGATTCATACCCTTTGGCCAGATATTTCTTAGATTTCATTATCAAAATTATGGGATAACTAAACCCACCACATTCCCCACGGGCTACAACGCGTGTCCCATCGGTCAAAGGAAAAGAAATTATCTTCTTATGGCACTTAATGCTAGCCCTATTGTGACTTAACCAATCCATGCCTAATACTACGTCAAAACTAGTGATGTTTTAGCAGAGTAGTATATAAAATAGCTTATATTTTTGCAGGAAATACTATTAAATATGATACAATTTTACACAAGATATTTATTTATTTAGAGAATGGATATACTTAAACCTTGCTACAACACTTATAGGCAGTGTACCTAATCGTACAGTAGTGTAGTTTTTAGTAAGTCCGGTTCGTTCCACAGTGAATCTTTTTAAACAAAGCTTAACGCTATATTAGTTTACTTTTATAAAAATACAAATATATATATAAGTAATATTATTATTATAAAGGGGGGTTTTTACCGTTTAATGACCGGTTTGTCGATTTTAAAACTTTAGTCGCAGTTAAAACCAAATGTAAAATATTAAAAATAAATACAAGATTTAAATTAAAGCGTAAAGTAAATAACGATAATGAAATTGTGAATAATAAAAGTGCGATAAAATAAACTTGCGATAATTAAAAAGTACGATAATTAAAAGTGCAATTAAATACAATAACAATAAAAATGCGATAATTAGAAGTGCAATTAAATATAAAATAAAGGAAATTAAATGTGAAATAAAAGAATTATGCTTATTTAAACTTCCGTAATCATGATGTTTGACGTGTTGATTTTAGTTTTATGCCCATGGGTTAATTGTCCTTTGTCCTGGATTATTTAATATGTCCATACGGATTTTGTCCATAATAGTCCATCAGTCATAAATATAAAGAGCGAAAGCCTTCGTCAAATTATTCTTATTCCCGAAGTCAAATATTCTAACTAATTGGGGATTCGAATTGTAACAAGGTTTTAATACTTTGTTTAATGAATACACCAGGTTATCGACTGCGTGTAAACCAAGGTTTTACTACTTTGTTAACAATTACACCAATTACCCTTGAATGTAATTCACCCCTGTTTCAACAAGTCTATTAACTATAATCCAGTTCCGTATCCGGTAAAATGAATAATTATTGGTATTTATAGATATCCCGCCCACCGTACCCAGTAAAGCGTATGTGGTTATATATAAATACATCGAATTATAAGTTTGTATATTAAATTAACAAGGTATTGTTTAATTAATATAAAACCCATTAATAACCCATAGTCTAATTTCCACAAGTGTCGTTCTTTTTTCCAAACCCCAATTATGGTACAAAGCCCAATTACCCAATTTTAGTAATTAGCCCAACATTATGATTACTTCGGATTAAATAAGCATAATAATAACTTAGCTACGAGACATTAAATTAAAAAGGTTGAACATAACTTACAATGATTAAAAATAGCGTAGCGTTACACGGACAGAATTTCGACTTACACCCTTACAACATTTGCTAACATACCCTTATTATTAGGATTTAAAATTAAAATTAAAATTAAAATATAAATTATATATATATTTTTACGTATATATTGAAAGAGAGATAGATTAAGAATGTGAAAAATGATCAGAATTCGGTTGGCTTTATAGGGACTTTCAGAATTTGGGCCTCCGCGACTCGCGACCCATTTTGCCTTCAAACTCCGCGAGTCGCGGAGTTTGCTTTTACAGCTCACACAAGTTTGGCTCTTTGTTTACCGACGGTTTTATAAATAAATATAATATATTAAATAATTATAAGAATTATTTAAATATTATATTATATTTATGTGCATAGTTGACTTGTAATTTTTAGTCCGTTGCGTCGAGCGTTGAGAGTTGACTCTGGTCCTGGTTCCGGATTTTCGAACGTCCTTGCGTACAATTTAATATTTTGTACTTTTCTTTTTGAATCTTGTACTCTTGTAATTTCGAGACGTTTCTTATCAATAATTGGAACTTCTTTGATTGTATTTTGTACTTTTGAGCTTTTTGGTCGTTTGCGTCTTCAATTCGTCGAATCTGTCTTTTGTCTTCACCTTTTATTATTTAAACGGATATCACTTTTAAATAGAACAATTGCAACTAAAAGCTTGTCTTTCTTGAGGAATAATACTATGAAATATATGTTCGTTTTTAGCATTATCAAATATTCCCACACTTGAGCGTTGCTTGTCCTCAAGCAATATCGTCTTGAAATACTAGAATCACTTCTTTATTCTTCACACTTTGTACATCAGTGATTTTTATACGGCGGTATAAACAATGGTAGTAACGATATGGTTTACAGTCCCACATGACTATAAAAATTTAGATCCATTAAGGAAGTTGGATCTTTATGAAAACATTTGATCTTTTGAAAATTAAATCTAGTTTTTACCCTAGATAAGTTTTCCGGAATAACCCTTTACCGGTGTTTGCAAAATATTTTTGTGGGTTTGGTGGGTTTCAGATTTGAAAATTTTAGCTCAAAACTTGCGGTTTTGTGTCACCCACTTGCTAACCTTGTATTAGGAAAGCAACACATCCAGTTTACTTGTCCCGTATATTACCTTTCGATAAACTACCGTCCGGTTGTAAAGGAAAGCGTTGAACAAGCAACTGTTAAGGCAATGTCCCCTGACATGCTTTTAATTATGGTCTATAACGTGTCGGACGCAATTACTATCCTTGGTAGGAGCAATAGTAAAGCTCACCCTTATGATTTTTCGGTCTGGCACAAGGTCCTGTCTTTGACCACTATGCAACCACCGTTCTTACGGTTGACACCCGATTTGGTTCAGGTGACCTAATGAATTCCAGGTGAATTCCTAGGATTTTACGTTCAATGGTAATGAACGCATTAAAAAATAGGGTTTTCAGAAAACAATCGGTTTGTAATTTTGATCAAAATATTTTCTCGTTCAAGCTCGAGTTTAGATATCATTGAATTCCATGAGTTTGTAATTCTCAATCTTTAAGGTCAATCTCAAGGATTGAGTAATATCAGGCTTAAAAGCTGATTTTTAATCTTTAAGGAGATTATCCTTTCTGGGGATCTGATTCATTAGTCTTATCCAGCTAATTTGCATGGTGCCCCCCCATTGTACGAGATAAATCCTTCTCATGGTTAGGATAAATCTAACCACTTGGTGACCCTGTTTAATGCTGAGGTCCGTGGATTTTCTGCTGATTTTAGTGATGACTTTTCTAGATTTTTCGTCAACCTACAGCTGGTCTGGACGACAACTTATTGACCTAAATCAAGAAGCGCGTTTCTTTTTCGGAAGACTTTACTTTCTTTTAATGATGGAATTGATTCATCGTGTAGATCCATCTCTTTTTTTCTTTCATCGGGTAAAACAGTTTAGTTTAGTCCAAAGCAAAAGTATTTTCAGTTATTTGTTACAGATATATGTGACATATGTTTAAGATAACTTGGTAAATTTTCCCAGACTTGGCTTTTATTTTCCTTTTTATCGTCCTCTATTCCATTTTAAATGAATTTTAACATTTTGGTTTGTTTCTCAATTTATGTCCTTTCCGAGGTTACAATAATTTCGGTGTTAAAACCTAGTTTTATCGTTCATAAATATGTATAAACATGATTTTGAGTTCATTTAATTGAAAATTTTGAAATTTTTTTTACTAGAATTGGGTAGTCAGTATATAAGACTAGGGCTGTTCTTTATTATCAGAGAGCACTAGATTCTAATACAACTACTGCTTTACTAGTATTTTTAATGGTAACCCAGTGTTTAAGATAAAAATTTTAAAATCCGAAAGAATTTAACCCCTTCCCACACTTATGATCCTGCAATGCCCTCATTTGCAAGAAATCAGTAACAATTTAAATTATTGAGAGTGATTTGTGTGAAAATGATTAAATTTTTACCAAAGTTTCCAAATATATTGGCGTTTGTTTGCTGAATGATAAATGGTGCACATCATTTGTTCATTCCGTCTTGTTGTTATTTCACATATATTTTGCATCTTGTCGTCAAAATTAGTTGCTTTTGCTGAACTTAATGCCAGTCTTTGAAAATGCGTTGTTTTACCCTGTTGTGTACATAAGATAAACTGCAAACATATATACATATTTTTGAAGTTTGGTATATTACCCCATATTCAAAAATTATTTAAATCTAAAAATAAAAGTTAGAAAATTATAAAAACTATTATAATATTAACATAAGTATTAAATGTATCAACATTACAAATTACAAAATAAATAAAACTAAGTAGACTGGGGATGATATTGATACCAATAGGGGTTCCATGCATAACCATAGGTGCTATAGAATGCTTCGGCTGGGTTATACGTAGGATACGGTGGTTGCATCTCTATAGACCAGGGAGGGAATATGGGTTTTGGTGTAGGAATATAGTTTCTACCTATATGTTGGCAATGAGCTATGATTTGGTTCTGATGAACTTGCCAATCTTCAAATGCTCTCTGTCTAGCATTTTCGTACTCCTGTGAAGCTATAAACCTTTGCATTTCTTGCATCTCATTTCCCCCTCCTACATTACCTTGCTGTTGGTTTCTCTCAACCTGTGGATGTCTACCATGGTATTGTACTGCGGCGTTATTTCGCCTCTTCAAAACTTTCGCCCCATGGTATACATTTAAACCTATAGTATCGCGGGGTTCTGGTTCTTCGACTAATAATCCCCCCCGACTTATATCCACACCGAGATATTCAGCAATCAAAGTAATAAAAATACCACCTCCTATTATGCTATGCGGTCTCATCCCCCTAACCATAGCTGATAAATAATAACCCACACAATAAGGTATACTTACAGCGCTTTGTGGGTCTCGAATACACATATGGTAGAACAAATCCTGTTCATTTACCTTTTCCTTGTTCTTATCTCTTTGTGTAATCGAATTAGCTAAAAACCTATGAATCACTCTTAATTCAGCTCTATCTATATCCAAATAAGAGTAATTTCCCCCTTTGAATCGGTGATGGCTTGTCATTTGACTCCATACACCATGTGTATCAAAATTTTCATCTATCTTTCTACCATTTAGTATCAACCCTCTACAATCGGCAGATGCTAACTCCTCAGGCGTATATATACGTAAAGCCTGAGCCATGTCTAGTAAAGACATGTGGCGCATCGAACCTCCTAACAAAAATCTAATAAAAGATCGATCGGTTAAACTAGCTACCCGATCATTTAATTCTATACTACACAACAATTCTTCACACCATACTTTATATACAGGTCTACGCATGGTGAATAAACGTACCCAGTCGTCAAAAGTAGATTACCATACCTTTGTGCAAGTAATTCCCTAATTGGCCCGGCCAATTCTACAGCTTCTAATGGTCCCCATTCTATGACTCTCGGTACCTCAACAACTTTAGAATGAAGAGTATGTAAACCCCTTTGATACTTTGGATAATCTATCCAAAGTCTGTCAAATCTCAGGTTCGGATGCAAATCTTCCAAGTGCATATCAGAAAATGTCATGACTGGATGAGGTATATCTTGCTTGTAGTAGTTATCCACCTCCTGTTGTTCCGCATTCTCAGCAGGAGCATTGCGAGCTTGGGATGAAGATTCACCCCTTTCAGTCTGCAAAACACATCAAACACAATTTTTTTGTGCATCCAAATATGCATTAGTGTCAGCAAAATCATCAATCAAAATAATTACAATGACATGATCAATTTATATCAAACTTAAGCTCATTTTCATATTTTCATCAAATCTACATTTTTTCAAATAAGTATATACGAAAATGTACGCCAAGTTCATAAGCATTCAACTCAAATAACATGTCAAAATAATCATTACTAGCAATTAAACAAGTTTCAAATGGCATTATCTTTCAAAAATCAAGTTCATGAATTTTAGACTTGAAAAAGTCCACTTTAATTCTCAAAATCATGTTTAGGCTCAAAGTTTGGATCATTTAACTACCTAAACATGTTACACTACTTAATTTAGCAACAATTCATGACAAAAATCGGCCATAACCTGTTTATATCAAAAAGCCCCAAATTGCTCAAGAACACAAACCCTAGATTACTCAAAATTCAAAGTTTAAGGCTTCTAATCATGTTTAATAGCATCAATCTAGGTTATACAAGCATAATACATAAACAATTTAAGCATAATTATACTAAAAAGCATCAAAATCAAATTGGGTATAAAATTTCTCAAGAACACTAATTTTCAGATTAAATGGTTGATGTTATGCGAGGTGTATACGAAATAGTTTATATTTTACTAGGAAAAACTATTAAATACGATACAATTTTACACAAGATATTTATTTATTTATAGAATGGATATACTTAAACCTTGCTACAACACTTATAGGCAGTGTACCTAATCGTACAGTAGTGTAGTTTTTAGTAAGTCCGGTTCGTTCCACAGGGAAATCTTTAAACAAAGCTCAACGCTATATTAGTTTACTTTTATAAAAATACAAATATATATATATATAAGTAATATTATTATTATAAAGGGGGGTTTTTACCGTTTAATGACCGGTTTGTCGATTTTAAGACTTTAGTCGCAGTTAAAACCTAATGTAAAATATAAAATAAATACAAGACTTAAATTAAAGCGTAAAGTAAATAACGATAATGAAATTGCGAATAATAAAAGTGCGATAAAATAAAATTGCAATAATTAAAAAGTACGATAATTAAAAGTGCGATTAAATAACAATAAATAAAAATGCGATAATTAGAAGTGCAATTAAATATAAAATAAAGGAAATTAAATATGAAATAAAAGAATTATGCTTATTTAAACTTCCGTAATCATGATGTTTGACGTGTTGATTTTAGTTTTATGCCCATGGGTTAATTGTCCTTTGTCCTGGATTATTTAATCTGTCCGTCTGGTTTTTGTCCATAACAGTCCATCAGTCATAAATATAAAGTGCGAGTGTCCTCGTCAAATTATTATTATACCCGAAGTTAAATATTCCAACTAATTGGGGATTCGAATTGTAACAAGGTTTTAATACTTTGTTTAATGAATACACCAGGTTATCGACTGCGTGTAAACCAAGGTTTTACTACTTTGTTAACAATTACACCAATTACCCTTGAATGTAATTTCACCCCTGTTTTAATTATTCTAGTGGCTATTAATCCATTCCCGTGTCCGGTTAAATGAACGATTATTCGTACATATAAATACCCCGCCCATCGTGTCCGATTGAGTGTATATGGTAATTTATAGGGACGCCCAATTGTAAATCTTTATATTAACATTAACAAACTTTCATTTAGTTAAACAAATATAAAGCCCATTAATAGCCCATAGTCTAATTTCCACAAGTGTCGTTCTTTTGTCCAAACCCCAATTATGGTACAAAGCCCAATTACCCAATTTTAGTAATTAGCCCAACATCATGATTACTTCATTTTAAATAAGCATAATAATAACTTAGCTACGAGACATTAATATAAAAAGGTTGAACATAACTTACAATGATTAAAAATAGCGTAGCGTTACACGGACAGAATTTCGACTTACACCCTTACAACATTCGCTAACATACCCTTATTATTAGAATTATAATTAAAATTAAAATTAAAATATAAATTATATATATATATATATATATATATATAAATTTTACGTATGATAAGAGAAGAAAAAGATATGAATTGTGATCAGAATTCGGTTGGCTTTATAGGGAATATCGATTTTTGGGGCTCCGCGACTCGCGGTGAATTTTGCCTTCAAACTCCGCGAGTCGCGGAGATTGAAATTACAGCTCACATCTTTTGGAGTCTTTCTTGCCGACGGATTTTATATATAAATATAAAATATAAATAATTAATATAATTATTTATATATTATATTATATTCTTGTGCATAGTAGACTTGTAATTTTTAGTCCGTTGCGTCGAGCGTTGAGAGTTGACTCTGGTCCCGGTTCCGGATTTTCGAACGTCCTTGCGTACAATTTAATATCTTGTACTTTGCGTTTTGAATCTTGTACTCTTGTAATTTCGAGACGTTTCTTATCAATAATTGGAACCTCTTTGATTGTCTTTTGTTCTTTTGAGCTTTTTGGTCGTTTGCGTCTTCAATTCGTCGAATCTGTCTTTTGTCTTCACCTTTTATTATTTAAACGAATATCACTTGTAAATAGAACAATTGCAACTAAAAGCTTGTCTTTCTTGAGGAATAATGCTATGAAATATATGTTCGTTTTTAGCATTATCAAATATTCCCACACTTGAGCGTTGCTTGTCCTCAAGCAATATTGTCTTGAAATACTAGAATCATTTCTTTATTCTTCACACTTTGTACATCAGTGATTTCTATACGGCGGTATAAACAATGGTAGTAACGATATGGTTTACAGTCCCACATGACTATAAAAATTTAGATCCATTAAGGAAATTGGATCTTTATGAAAACATTTGATCTTTTGAAAATTAAATCTAGTTTTTACCCTAGATAAGTTTTCCGGGATAACCCTTTACCGGTGTTTGCAAAATATTTTTGTGGGTTTGGTGGGTTTCAGATTTGAAAATTTTAGCTCAAAACTTGCGGTTTTGTGTCACCCACTTGCTAACCTTGTATTTGGAAAGCAACACGTCCAGTTTACTTGTCCCGTATATTACCTTTCGGTAAACTACCGTCCGGTTGTAAAGGAAAACGTTGAACAAGCAACTGTTAAGGCAATGTCCCGTGACATGCTTTTGATTATGGTCTATAACGTGTCGGACGCAATTACTATCCTTGGTAGGAGCAATAGTAAAGCTCACCCTTATAATTTTTCGGTCTGGCACAAGGTCCTGTCTTTGACCACTATGCAACCACCGTTCTTACGGTTGACACCCGATTTAGTTCAGGTGACCTAATGAATTCCAGGTGAATTCCTAGGATTTTACGTTCAATGGTAATGAACGCATTGAAAATAGGGTTTTCAGAAAACAAATCGGTTTGTAATTTTGATCAAAATATTTTCTCGTTTAAGCTCGAGTTTAGATATCATCGAATTCCATGAGTTTGTAATTCTCAATCTTTAAGGTCAATCTCTAGGATTGAGTAATATCAGTCTTAAAAGCTGATTTTTAATCTTTAAGGAGATTATCCTTTCTGGGGATCTGATTCATTAGTCTTATCCAGCTAATTTGCATGGTGCCCCCCATTGTACGAGATAAATCCTTCTCATGGTTAGGATAAATCTGACCACTTGGCGACCTTGTTTAATGCTGAGGTCCGTGGATTTCCTGCTGATTTTAGTGATGACTTTTCTAGATTTTTCGTCAACCTACAGCTGGTCTGGACGACAACTTCATGACCTAAATCAAGAAGCGCGTGTCTTTTTTGGAAGACTTTACTTCCTTTTAATGATGGAATTGATTCATCGTGTAGATCCATCTCTTCTTTTCTTTCATCGGGTAAAAACAGTTTAGTTTAGTCCAAAGCAAAAGTATTTTCAGTTATTTGTTACAGATATATGTGACATATGTTTAAGATAACTTGGTAAATTTTCCCACACTTGGCTTTTATTTTCCTTTTTATCGTCCTCTATTCCATTTTAAATGAATTTTAACATTTTAGTTTGTTTCTCAATTTATGTCCTTTCCGAGGTAACAATAATTTCGGTGTTAAAACCTAGTTTTATCGTTCATAAATATGTATAAACATGATTTTGAATTCATTTAATTGAAAATTTTGAAAAATTTTACTAGAATTGGGTAGTTAGTATATAAGACTAGGGTTGTTCTTTTTTATCAGAGAGCACTAGATTCTAATACAACTACTGCTTTACTAGTATTTTTAATGGTAACCAAGTGTTTAAGATAAAAATTTTAAAATCCGAAAGAATTTAACCCCTTCCCACACTTAAGATCTTGCAATGCCCTCATTTGCAAGAAATCAGTAACAATTTAAATTATTGAGGGTGATTTGTGTGAAAATGATTAAATTTTACCAAAGTTTCCAAATATATTGGCGTTTGTTTGCTGAATGATAAATGGTGCACATCATTTGTTCATTCCATCTTGTTGTTATTTCACATATATTTTGCATCTTGTCGTCAAAATTAGTTGCTTTTGCTGAACTTAATGCCAGTCTTTGAAAATACGTTGTTTTACCCTGTTGTGTACATAAGATAAACTGCAAACATATATACATATTTTTGAAGTTTGGTACATTACCCCACATTCAAAAATTATTAAAATCTAAGAATAAAAGTTAGACAATTATAAAAATGATTACAATATTAACAAAAGTATTAAACGTATCAATAATTACAAATTACAAAATAAAAAAAAAATAATAAGTAAACTAAGGATGATATTGGTACCAATAGGGGTTCCAGGCATAACCATAAGTGCTATAGAATGCTTCGGCAGGGTCATACGTAGGATATGGTGGCTGCATCTCTATAGACCAAGGAGGGAAGATGGGTTTCGGTGTAGGAATATAGTTTCTACCTATATGTTGGCAATGAGCTATGATTTGGTTCTGATGAACTTGCCAATCTTCAAATGCTCTCTGTCTAGCATTTTCGTATTCCTGAGAAGCTATAAACCTATGCATTTCTTGCATCTCATTCCCCCCTCCTACATTACCTTGCTGCTGGTTTCTCTCCACCTGTGGATGTCTACCATGGTATCGTACTGCGGCGTTATTTTGGCTCTTCAAACCTTTCGCACCATGGTATACATTTAAACCTATAGTATCGCGGGGTTCCGGCTCTTCTAGTAATAATCCCCCCCGACTTATATCCACACCGAGATATTCACCAATCAAAGTAATAAAAATACCACCTCCTATTATGCTATGTGGTCGCATCCCCCGAACCATAGCTGATAAATAATAACCCACACAATATGGTATACTTACAGCGCTTTGTGGGTCTCGAATACACATATGGTAAAACAAATCTTGTTCATTTACTTTTTCCTTGTTCTTACCCCTTTGTGTAATCGAATTAGCTAAAAACCTATGTATCACTCTTAATTCGGCTCTATCTATATCCAAATAAGAGTAATTTCCCCCTTTGAAACGGTGATGGCTTGTCATTTGACTCCACACACCGTGTGTATCAAAATTTTCATCTATCTTTCTACCGTTTAGTATCAATCCTCTACAATCGGCAGACGCTAACTCCTCAGGCGTATATATACGTAAAGCCTGAGCCATGTCCAGTAAAGACATGTGGCGCATCGAACCGCCTAACAAAAATCTAATAAAAGAACGATCGGTTAAACTAGCTACCCGATCATTCAACTCTATACTACATAACAATTCTTCACACCATACTTTATATACAGGTCTACGTATGGTGAATAAACATATCCAGTCATTAAAAGAAGAATTACCATACCTCTGTACAAGTAATTCCCTAATTGGCCCGGCCAATTCTACAGCTTCTAAGGGTCCCCATTCTATGACCCTTGGTACCTCAACAACCTTAGAATGAAGAGTATGCAAACCCCTTTGATATTTTGGATAATCTATCCAAAGTCTGTCAAATCTCAGGTTCGGGTGCAACTCTTCCAAATGCATATCGGAAAAGGTCATGACTGGATGAGGTACATCCTGCTTGTAGTAGTTATCCACCTCCTGTTGTTCCAAATTCTCAGCAGGAGCATTGCGGGCTTGGGATGAAGATTCACCCCTTTCATTCTGCAAAACACATCAAACACAATTTTTGTGCATCCAAATATGCATTAGTGTCAGCAAAATCATCAATCAAAATAATTACAATGACATTATCAATTTATATCAAACTTAAGCTCATTTTCATATTTTCATCAAATCTACACTTTTTCAAATAAGCATATACGAAAATGTTCGCCAAGTTCATAAGCATTCAACTCAAATAACATGTCAAAATAATCATTACTAGCAATTAAACAAGTCTCAAATGGCATTATCTTTCAAAAATCAAGTTCATGAATTTTAGACTTGAAAAAGTCCACTTTAATTCTCAAAATCATGTTTAGGCTCAAAGTTTGGATCATTTAACTACCTAGACATGTTACACTACTCAATTTAGCAACAATTCATGACAAAAATCGGCCATAACCTGTTTATATCAAAAAGCCCCAAATTTGCTCAAGAACACAAACCCTAGATTATTCAAAATTTGAAGTTTAAGGCTTCTAATCATGTTAAACAGCATCAATCTAGGTTATACAAGCATAATACATAAACAATTTAAGCATAATTACACTAAAAAGCATCAAAATCAAATTGGGGAAAAAATGACTCAAGAACACCAAATTTCGAATTAAATGGTGTTTAGGTGTAGAAATTTACCGTTTTTCTTGAGTAATTCTTAGATAGCATCCTTCTCAACATGATTTTAGTAAAAAATTTGGTGATTAACGGTTAAAAATTGGGATTTTTGGGGTGTTTTTGGGTGGTTTTTCGGCAGTATTTCGCAGCTGTTTTTGAGTTTGTGGAGTGTGAAACTGAGCTGTTGCAGCTCTTATTTTTTTTCTGTAATCCGGTCTCTCCGCGAGTCGCGGGGATTAACCCTCCAAACTCCGCGAGTCGCGGAGTTTGGTATATTTTTTTTTTTTTTATAATCATTAACTTATTAAAACAATTAAGTAATTAATTTTAAATTTTTTTTTCCCTTGTTATTTAGGACGAGGTCGTTTCGGATCGATGTCCTAGTCCGACCTTCGACAAAATTTTAAAATTTGTCTTTTTGTAGCGATTGTTTTAAAAGCTGAGATTTTTGGGTTTTTTTTTCCCAATGTTTTTGGCATACTTTAATTCAATAAGATTAAAAATAATGATAATAAAAGTTCTCGTCCCTCCCTCGGATAAAGCAATTTCGGTTCAAAGACCTAGTCTTCAACTTACGACGAATTTTAAAAATCATATTCTTAACTTAATGAGATAAAGTAAATTTTTGTTTTTAAATTCACACAACTTAAATATGAAATTCAAAATTAATATTAAAAATTCACACCAAACTTAAAATTTGAAATGCATAAAATTAAAAATTTATATTTTAAAAATTAAAAATTCACACCAACTTTAATTTAAAAATTTATAAATTTATATCAAACTTATATTAATTTTTTTTCAAATATTTACAATTTTAAATATATTGTTTTTACAAAAATTACAATATTAATTTAAGATTTAAATATTAATTTTAAAAACATGGTAAAAATAAAATTAAAAATCTTTTTGTCTTTTTATCCCACTTTAATCAATCAAATATTATCAAAAATATGCGCCCCTCTTTTCGGTAAAGTAATTTCGGTTCCAAGACCTAATTTAACTCATGACGAATTTTTGAAATATTTTGGGTTGATTGTTTAAAGATATTTATACCTTAAGAATAAACGTTAAATTTCGCAGTGATGTAATAAATTTTTGAATGATATCAATAATTTCGGTCACCAAGCCTAATTTTATTTAATACCAATTTAATACTTTTTAGCGAACAAATTAGCGTTTATTATCAAAAGGTTAAAAATAAAAATAAAAATAAAAACTGTACAGACATACCTGTGAAATAGATTTCTTAGTTATATGATCTATTCCATTCATAAGATAGTCGGTTTAATTGGTTTTCCATGGCTACATAGGCGTAACCTCGAGCATTCAGTGTCTTTTCTTCTAAACATATGAACGGTCCGTCTCTGCATAAAGTAACAAATTCGGTATTTGAATAGGTTTGATTATTTGAACATTTACCTCCATGTGACCATTTTCCGCATTTGTGACATCGTTCTAGGTGTCGTGCTCTTCTTTTCGCTGCGGATTTTGATTTTCCTTTACCAAATTGTAACTTATTATCTTCGCATCTGGATTCTTTTCTAACTCCGTCCATTCTTTCTCTGATTACTGATACTATTTCACTCGGGAGTATGTCATTATTACGTTTAGTGATCAAAGCGTGTAGCATTAGACCATGGTTTAGTTCACAGGCAGTCTTCATTTCGTAAAAACCTAAAAAAAAATAAAAATTCAGAATGGGGGGAGAAGACTAGTTCTTTAGGGTCTGCTAGGGAAAGACCATTCGGGTTCCATTTTCGAGAACTACACGAAAACAGACAATCTAACTCTAACAGAAATTCATATTATCCTTTAAAGACTTGATTCCCCCCACACTTAGTTAGCTGTGGTGTCGAAATTGTGATTAACTTCGTTGTCGACTTCCATCGGACCATGTATGTAATGTTTAATTCTGTGACCATTAACTTTAAATTCAATCCCATTTGAATTTATCAATTCTATCGTTCCGTATGGAAAAACTCTTTTGACTATGAATGGTCCAGACCATCTTGATTTCAATTTTCCAGGAAATAGCTTGAATCGTGAATTGAAAAGAAGAACTCTGTCTCCTTCCTTAAATTCTTTTGAACTTCTGATTCTTTTATCATGCCATTTCTTCGTTCTTTCTTTATAGATTAACGAATTTTCGTATGCTTCATGTCTTAATTCTTCTAATTCGTTTAGTTGACTTAATCGTAGACGTCCGGCTTCATGTAAATCAAGATTACATGATTTCAAAGCCCAAAATGCTTTGTGTTCAATTTCTACTGGAAGATGACATGCTTTTCCATAAACAAGTCTAAAAGGTGTGGTTCCAATTGGAGTTTTGTAGGCTGTTCTAAAAGCCCAGAGTGCATCCTCCAATTTAATGGACCATTCCTTCGGATTTGATCCTACGGTTTTCTCTAGAATACGTTTTAAAGCTCGGTTGGTATTTTCAACTTGTCCACTTGTTTGTGGATGATATGCGGTGGAGATTTTATGAGTTACTCCATATCTTTTAAGAACTTTCTCAAGTTGATTATTACAGAAATGAGTACCCCGATCACTTATTAAAGCTTTCGGTGTTCCAAACCTTGCAAAAAGACGTTTTAAAAAGTTGACTACAACTCGTGCATCGTTAGTTGGGAGAGCTTGTGCTTCCGCCCATTTAGATACATAATCAATGGCTACGAGTATATATAGATTATTATGAGATTTTGGAAATGGACCCATAAAGTCAATACCCCAAATGTCAAATACTTCACATACTTGGATGACATTTTGTGGCATTTCATCACATTGACTTATTTTTCCGGCCCTTTAACATGCATCACAGGATTTGCAAAGAAGGTATGCATCTTTGTAAATTGTAGGCCAATAGAATCCAGCTTCATAAACTTTTCTTGCTGTTAGTTGAGGCCCATAATGCCCTCCTGTTGGTCCTGTGTGACAATGGTTTAAAATTTTACTAGCTTCATCTCCAAATACACATCGGCGTATTATTCCATCGGGACAACTTTTAAACAGATGTGGATCTTCCCAGAAATAGTGTTTTATATCACTGAAGAATTTATTTCGTCTTTGGTACGATAATCCTTTTTCAAGGAATCCACAAACTAAGTAGTTTGCATAGTCTGCAAACCATGGGATTTCTTTATAATCTATCTTCAATAGATATTCATCAGGAAAGTTGTCTTGTATGGCTGATTCATTTAGAACTTCTAATTCGGGATTTTCAAGACGAGAAAGATGATCAGCGGCGAGATTTTCTGCTCCTCTTTTATCTCGGATTTCAATATCAAACTCTTGTAAGAGTAAGATCCAACGGATTAATCTTGGTTTAGCATCTTGTTTTGAAAATAGGTATCTAAGAGCAGAATGGTCGGTATAGACCACCGTTTTTGCTAGAACGAGATATGAACGAAATTTGTCAAAAGCAAAGACAATAGCAAGGAGTTCTTTTTCAGTAGTTGTATAGTTCGTTTGTGCTCCTTGTAATGTCTTACTAGCATAATATATAGGTTGAAATCGTTTTTCAATCCTTTGTCCTAAAATGGCTCCCATTGCAAAATCACTTGCATCGCACATTAGTTCAAATGGTAGATTCCAATTTGGTGTTATCATGATTGGCGCATTAGTGAGTTTCTCTTTAAGAATATTAAAAGATTTGATACACTCATCTGAAAAGACGAATGGCGCATCCTTTTCTAGGAGTTTATTCATAGGAGTGGCAATTTTTGAAAAATCTTTTATGAAACGTCGGTAAAAACCGGCATGCCCTAGAAAACTCCTAACTCCTCTAACATTTGTGGGATGTGGAAGTTTAGCAATTACATCTACTTTAGCTCTATCCACTTCAATTCCTTCTTTTGAAATTTTATGTCCAAGAACGATGCCTTCTTTAACCATGAAATGGCATTTCTCCCAATTAAGTACTAGATTTGATTTTTCGCATCTAATTAGCATTCGTTCCAGATTAACTAGACATGATTTAAATGTATCACCGAAGACTGAAAAGTCATCCATGAATACTTCCATGCATTCTTCTATCATGTCGTGAAAAATCGCCATCATACACCTTTGAAAGGTTGCATGGGCGTTACAAAGTCCAAATGGCATGCGTTTGTAAGCAAAAGTACCATAAGGGCAAGTGAATGTGGTTTTCTCTTGATCTTCGGGTGCTATTGGAATTTGAAAATATCCGGAAAATCCATCTAGAAAACAATAGTAACTATTTCCGGCTAATCTTTCCAACATTTGATCTATGAAAGGTAAGGGAAAGTGATCTTTTCTGGTGGCGTCATTTAATTTTCTATAATCAATACATACACGCCATCCTGTTACAGTCCTAGTAGGAATAAGCTCATTTTTCTCATTTGTAATGACAGTCATGCCACCCTTCTTAGGTACGCATTGAACTGGGCTTACCCATGGACTATCAGAAATTGGATATATCAAACCTGCATCTAGCAGTTTAATAATCTCTTTCTTAACTACATCTTGCATATTAGGATTTAGTCTTCGTTGGCGTTGCACATACGTTTTATGACCTTCTTCCATAAGGATTTTATGTGTGCAATACGAAGGACTTATTCCTTTAATATCACGAATCTTCCATGCAATGGCTGGTTTATGAGCTTTTAACACAGAAATGAGTTGTGATTTCTCATTTTCAGTAAGAGAAGACGATATTATTACAGGTAATTCAGATTCACCATGTAAATAAGCGTATTCCAAATGGTTTGGAAGTGGCTTTAACTCTAATTTCGGAGGTTCTTCTATCGATGATTTATATCGATATTTGTCTTCTTCTTTTAGCATTTGAATTTCTTCTGTTGTTGGTTCATATCCATTAGCTATAAGTGTAGCTAACATTTCAGCTTCATCAATTGGTTCATTACCTTCTCCTAAAGAACATTCTCCTGTTCCTTGTAATTCTGGAAATTCTTCTAATAATTCTGCATGTGCATCTATAGTTTGAATATAATAACATGTATCATCTGCAGATTGTGGTTGTTGCATTGCTCTATTAACTGAAAAGGTAACACTCTCATCCTCTATACTTAGGGTCAGTTTCTTACCGAACACGTCTATCATTGCTTTAGCCGTGTTTAAGAATGGTTTTCCTAATATGAGAGGAACTTGAGAATCTTCTTCCATGTCCAGAACAACAAAATCTACTGGAAATACTAAAGTACCAACTTTAACTAGCATGTTCTCCATTATCCCTCTAGGATATTTTATTGATCTATCGGCTAGTTGTATGCTTATTCTGGTTGGTTTCAATTCTCCAAGGTCTAGTTTAGCGTATAGTGAATACGGCATTAGATTTATACTAGCACCTAAGTCTGCCAATGCTTCTATTGAACTAAGACTACCCAGAAAACATGGAATTGTGAAACTTCCTGGATCAGATAATTTTTCTGGTATCTTATTCAACAGCACTGCTGAACAATTAGCATTCATAGTAACAGCCGAGAGTTCTTCCATTTTCTTTCTATTTGAGATTAGATCTTTCAAGAATTTAGCATATCTTGGCATTCCTGAAATCACATCAATGAAAGGAAGATTTACATTTATCTGTTTAAACATATCCAAGAATTTGGATTGCTCGGCTTCAAGTTTTTCTTTCTTCATTTTACTCGGGTAAGGAAGTGGTGGTTGGTATGGTTTAACATAAGGTTTATCCTTAACTGTGTTATCTTCATTAACCTTCTCAACTACCGGTTCTTTTTCCTTATCTTGATCAGGTTGTGGTTCTTGTGGAGTAGGAATGGCTTCATCAGAAGTTACAGGTATTTCAGGTGATTTAAGTGTTGTACCACTTCTTGTGGTAATGGCTTTAGCTGTTTCATTCCTGGGGTTAGCATTTGTATCACTAGGTAGACTTCCCGGTTTTCTTTCACCTATTAACCTTGCTAGGTTACTTACTTCTTGTTCCAGATTTTGAATAGAAGCTTGTTGATTTCTAAATGCTTGAGCATTTTGTTCATTAGTTTGTTTCTGAGATGTGAAAAACTGTGTTTGAGTTTCAACTAGCTTCGTCATCATATCTTCTAAATTCGGCTTTTTATCATCGGTTTGTTGTGGTGGTTTGTTTTGAAAATTTGGTCTTTGCTGATTGTAAGTATTATTGGATACTTGTTGATTGCTAGGACCTTGTTGGTTGTTGTATGGAATATTTCAGTTATAATTCTGGTTTTGATTGTAAATCGGTCTTGGCGGTTGATAATTATTCTGATAATTATTTCCAGGCCTTTGGTTTATGTATGAAATATTCTCTCTTTGTTCCATTGTTAATTCAATACTGAGACAATCTTTTGTCAAATGTGGTCCTCCACACTGCTCACAACTAATTCGTATTGAGTGAATATCCTTAGTCATCTTTTCCATTCGTCTCTCCACAGCATCTATCTTTGCGGAAATGGAATCTAAGTCATGGCTAGAATCGGCTCTAGTTGCTTTAGATGATCTAATGATATCTTTTTCTTGGTGCCACTCATGTGAGTGGGAAGCAGTGTTATCAATAATTTTGTAAGCATCAGTTTCGGTTTTCTTCATAATAGAACCACCAGCTGCTATATCTATGTCTTTTCTTGCAGTGATGTCGCATCCTTGGTAGAATATTTGTACTATTTGACAGGTGTCTAAACCATGTTGCGGACATCCTCTTAACAACTTTCCATATCTTGTCCACGCCTCATATAGAGTTTCATTTGGCTTCCGTGTGAACGTAACAATTTCTGCTTGAAGTCTTACGGCTTTAGATGCAGGAAAGAATTGTTTAAGAAATTTGTCAACTAAAACGTCCCATGTATCAATCGCCCCTTCAGGTAACGATTCCAACCAATCTTTGGCTTCTCCCTTTAAAGTCCAGGGAAATAACATGAGATATATCTGTTCATCCTCCACTTCTCGGATTTTAAATAGTGTGCAGATCCTATTAAAGGTACGTAGATGTTCATTTGGATCTTCCTTCGGCGTACCACTAAATTGGCATTGATTAGTCACCATGTGTAGAATTTGTCCTTTGATTTCATAATCTGGCGCATTAATGTCTGGATGAGTAATTGCGTGACCTTGGCCAGTGCGTTTAGCTCTCATTCGGTCTTCCATACTTAAAGGTTCCAGATTCTCCATAATTGAATTTGTTGAATCGGTATCACTAGATGATTCTGATTTAATGGTTCGTTCCTCAACAATCTCTGTTTGAATGATTGGTGGCTCCGGAGGAAAGTTTAATGGTTCAGGATCTATGAACCGTTCCTGAATATTTTCCGGATTCTCAATTGTGATGTTGGGTTCAAAAAATGGATTATCGGAAATTAGAACTGAAGTACTTGGTTGACTGGATGACGATTCTAAAGAAAAATCAACGGCGATTATATTTGCTAAATGTCTTGATCTAGTTACAGGTGGTGAACGTACAAAAGGTGATGAACGTCTTGCTCGGTGCATTCACTGAATATCCTATTAGTTTTTAAAAGGAAAGAAAAATTATAATAAGTTATCCAATCAATAGACTTTTCTGATTTTGCCCACGTTTTGAATAGCCAAAAGATGCAGCAGAGGGGCAGGATTCGTTTGGTCTCAATATAATTGAGGACTGTTTGGCTCCAATAACCCGGTCCACGTACAAATCCAACTATTACTACGAACCAGAAAATTTTGATGTCTATCAATTTAACCACTCAAAATAAATTTTCGTAATTTTAAGAAATTTAGATAAGAAGTAGAATAAAAATCTATGTCCTAAAACTAGAATAGCGAGAAATAAGAAAGAAAAAGAGTTCGTCGCAAAAGGTAGAAAAAGAAAAAATGGTTGAAAAATAAAAGGTGACGGAAAAATAAAAGAAACTTATAAAAACTTAAAAATACTTGACTAACCTAACCTTATTACTACAACTAACTTAAAATTATAATCGCAAATTGAAATTACTAATTGGAATGATAATTGATACATAGTAAAAGGTCTAAAAATATTAAAGCTTACAGGAAAAACTAAATACCAAATGGAAATAACTTAAAAAGAAACTAAAACTTAAAAAGGCGTCGCAAAATTCTAAAGTACCTAAATCTTATTCTAAAGAAAAAGCACTTAAGGAATTCTACGGCAAAGCCTAAAAATATAGGAGTAAAAATAACTATAGCAAAAACTAAGTTTAAAATTAAAAATGAGCTAAAAATACAAATATTATGCTAAAACGATTAAAAAGGGACAAAATATTAAAATATACAAAAAGTTGTAAAAAGTACAATTTTTATAAAAATATTATTTTTATATTAATTATTTAATAAAACTACTAATTTTACAATTTAATAAAACTAATTAATACTAAATACATAAATTAAATAAAAAGTAAAATTTAAAATAAAATTAATTATAATAATAATAATAATTAGGTTTAAATAATAATAATAATTAATTAAAACCCATAATTAATGCTGAATTAGGGCTTCTGTCCGTGTGTCAGGTACCCTCCGCGAGTTGCGGTATTTAAAACATCAAACCCCGCGAGTCGCGGGGTTCCAGAATTCAGCTGACAGGTTTGAATATTCGACGCGTTTTTTTCTTTATTTATTTTTTATTTATTTTCTGTTTTTAATTTTTTTCTATAAATAAAAGATAGTTAATAAAACTTATATTTTTATAAACTAAAATAGAAATAAAGAAACTTATAAAACTTAAATATTTAACAAAATCTTAAAAATACTTATATTTTTGTTTTTCTTTTTATATTTTCGAATATTTAAAACGTATTTTTACAAAAGCGAATTTTAATAAAAGTAAACAAAAAATCTTTTTTTTTTTTTTTATATTAGCGTTCCGCTTCCGGCGTTTAAGAGTTTCCCCGGCAGCGGCGCCAAAAATACTTGATGTTATGCGAGGTGTATACGAAATAGTTTATATTTTACTAGGAAAAACTATTAAATACGATACAATTTTACACAAGATATTTATTTATTTATAGAATGGATATACTTAAACCTTGCTACAACACTTATAGGCAGTGTACCTAATCGTACAGTAGTGTAGTTTTTAGTAAGTCCGGTTCGTTCCACAGGGAAATCTTTAAACAAAGCTCAACGCTATATTAGTTTACTTTTATAAAAATACAAATACATATATAAGTAATATTATTATTATAAAGGGGGGTTTTTACCGTTTAATGACCGGTTTGTCGATTTTAAGACTTTAGTCGCAGTTAAAACCTAATGTAAAATATAAAATAAATACAAGACTTAAATTAAAGCGTAAAGTAAATAACGATAATGAAATTGCGAATAATAAAAGTGCGATAAAATAAAATTGCAATAATTAAAAAGTACGATAATTAAAAGTGCGATTAAATAACAATAAATAAAAATGCGATAATTAGAAGTGCAATTAAATATAAAATAAAGGAAATTAAATATGAAATAAAAGAATTATGCTTATTTAAACTTCCGTAATCATGATGTTTGACGTGTTGATTTTAGTTTTATGCCCATGGGTTAATTGTCCTTTGTCCTGGATTATTTAATCTGTCCGTCTGGTTTTTGTCCATAACAGTCCATCAGTCATAAATATAAAGTGCGAGTGTCCTCGTCAAATTATTATTATACCCGAAGTTAAATATTTCAACTAATTGGGGATTCGAATTGTAACAAGGTTTTAATACTTTGTTTAATGAATACACCAGGTTATCGACTGCGTGTAAACCAAGGTTTTACTACTTTGTTAACAATTACACCAATTACCCTTGAATGTAATTTCACCCCTGTTTTAATTATTCTAGTGGCTATTAATCCATTCCCGTGTCCGGTTAAATGAACGATTATTCGTACATATAAATACCCCGCCCATCGTGTCCGATTGAGTGTATATGGTAATTTATAGGGAAGCCCAATTGTAAATCTTTATATTAACATTAACAAACTTTCATTTAGTTAAACAAATATAAAGCCCATTAATAGCCCATAGTCTAATTTCCACAAGTGTCGTTCTTTTGTCCAAACCTCAATTATGGTACAAAGCCCAATTACCCAATTTTAGTAATTAGCCCAACATCATGATTACTTCGTTTTAAATAAGCATAATAATAACTTAGCTACGAGACATTAATATAAAAAGGTTGAACATAACTTACAATGATTAAAAATAGCGTAGCGTTACACGGACAGAATTTCGACTTACACCCTTACAACATTCGCTAACATACCCTTATTATTAGAATTATAATTAAAATTAAAATTAAAATATAAATTATATATATATATATAAATTTTACGTATGATAAGAGAAGAAAAAGATATGAATTGTGATCAGAATTCGGTTGGCTTTATAGGGAATTTCGATTTTTGGGGCTCCGCGACTCGATGTGAATTTTGCCTTCAAACTCAGCGAGTCGCGGAGATTGAAATTACAGCTCACATCTTTTGGAGTCTTTCTTGCCGACGGATTTTATATATAAATATAAAATATAAATAATTAATATAATTATTTATATATTATATTATATTCTTGTGCATAGTAGACTTGTAATTTTTAGTCCGTTGCGTCGAGCGTTGAGAGTTGACTCTGGTCCCGGTTCCGGATTTTCGAACGTCCTTGCGTACAATTTAATATCTTGTACTTTGCGTTTTGAATCTTGTACTCTTGTAATTTCGAGACGTTTCTTATCAATAATTGGAACCTCTTTGACTGTCTTTTGTTCTTTTGAGCTTTTTGGTCGTTTGCGTCTTCAATTCGTCGAATCTGTCTTTTGTCTTCACCTTTTATTATTTAAACGAATATCACTTGTAAATAGAACAATTGCAACTAAAAGCTTGTCTTTCTTGAGGAATAATGCTATGAAATATATGTTCGTTTTTAGCATTATCAATGGTGTTTAGGTGTAGAAATTTACCGTTTTTCTTGAGTAATTCCTTGATAGCATCCTTCTCAACATGATTTTAGTAAAAGATTTGATGATTAACGGTTAAAAATTGTGATTTTTGGGGGTGTTTTTCGAGTTTTTTGCAGTATTTTCGCTGTGTTCTTCGCAGTATTTGGTGTGGGGAGTGAACTGATCTGTTTTTTTACGTTTTATTTTTTTTTCTGGGTTTTGGTCCCTCAGGGAGTCGCGGTGTTTGGGTCTTCAAACTCCGCGAGTCGCAGAGTTTGTTTTTTTTTTTTTTATAACATCTTATATTAATTAAAACAATTAAGTAATTAATTTTAAAATTTTGTTTCCCTTGTTATTTAGGACGAGGTCGTTTCGGATCGATGTCCTAGTCCGTCCTTCGACAAAATTTTAAAATTTGTCTTTTTGTAGGTATTGTTTTAAAAGCTAAGATTTTTGGGTTTTTTTTTAATGTTTTTGGCAAACTTTAATTCAATAAGATTAAAAATAATGATAATAAAAGTTCTCGTCCCTCCCTCGGGTAAAGCAATTTCGGTTCAAAGACCTAGTCTTCAACTTACGACGAATTTTAAAAATCATATTTTTAACTTAATGAGATAAAGTAAATTTTTGTTTTTAAATTCACACAATTTAAATATAAAATTCAAAATTAATATTAAAAATTCACACCAAACTTAAAATTTGAAATGCATAAAATTAAAAATTCATTTTTTAAAAATTTAAAAATTCACACCAAACTTAATTTAAAAATTCATATTATAAATTCACACCAAACTTATATTAATTTTTTCAAATATTTACAATTTTAAATATATTGTTTTTACAAAGTTTACAATATTAATTTAAGATTTATATATTAATTTTAAAAACATGGTAAAAATAAAATTAAAAATCTTTTTGGCTTTTTATCCCACTTTAATCAATCAAATATTATCAAAAATATGCGCCCCTCTTTTCGGTAAAGTAATTTCGGTTCCAAGACCTAATTTAACTCATGACGAATTTTTGAAATATTTTGGGTTGATTGTTTAAAGATATTAATACCTTAAGAATAAACGTTAAATTTCGCAGTAATGTAATAAATTTTTGAATGATATCAATAATTTCGGTCGCCAAACCTAATTTTATTCAATACCAATTTAATACTTTATAGCGAAAAAATTAGCGTTTATTATCAAAAGGTTAAAAATAAAATAAAAACTGTACAAACATACCTGTGAAATAGATTTCTTAGTTATATGATCTATCCCATTCATAAGATAGTCGGTTTAATTGGTTTTCCATGGCTACATAGGCGTAACCTCGAGCATTCAGTGTCTTTTCTTCTAAACATATGAACGGTCCGTCTCTGCATAAAGTAACAAATTCGGTGTTTGAATAGGTTTGATTATTTGAACATTTACCTCCATGTGACCATTTTCCGCATTTGTGACATCGTTCTAGGTGTCGTGCTCTTCTTTTCGCTGCGGATTTTGATTTTCCTTTACCAAATTGTAACTTATTATCTTCGCATCTGGATTCTTTTCTAACTCCGTCCATTCTTTCTCTGATTACTGATACTATTTCACTCGGAAGTGTGTCATTATTACGTTTAGTGATCAAAGCGTGTAGCATTAGACCATGGTTTAGTTCACAGGCAGTCTTCATTTTGTAAAAACCTAAAAAAAATAAAAATTCAGAATGGGGGGAGAAGACTAGTTCTTTAGGGTCTGCTAGGGAAAGACCATTCGGGTTCCATTTTCGAGAACTATACAAAAACAGACAATCTAACTCTAACAGAAATACATAAACCCCCTATACTTAGTTGAAATTGTGATTAACATTATTTTCAATTGAATCTTCAACAACTTGTATATCTTTGACTTTTTCTTCAATCCATTTGTTGATTTTCTCCGTAACTTTCACAAATTCAACTAACATTACCTTTTCTTTTGATGATAAATTGGATATTAATCGGTTATATAACTTAAAGTTTCCTTTAATCTTAGCATCGTGAATCCGTTTATAAAGTTTCCTTTAATCTTAGCATCGTGAATCCGTTTATAAAGTTTCTTCGTTGAACTGTTAAAAATGGGTTCATCTAATTTCGTATTATCAGCGGCATTCTTTGTGACTGGATCATCATTTAGTGTTTCTTCATCTTCCCCACACTTATGCGTTTTTATTGGTCTAACAGTTTTGGTCTGTGGAGATCTAAACTTTCGGTTCACAAAGGTGATCGATGTATCACCATCCCTAAGTGTCATTCTACCTTCTCTTACATCAATGAATGCCTCGGTGGTTGCTAAAAATTGGCGACCTAGAATTAGAGGAATATCAAGGTTTTCCTCCATATTAATCACTATGAAGTTTGCAACAAAGGTCAAACTTCCCACGTTAACAAGTAAATTATTTGCTATTCCAACCGGGTGTTTAATGGTTTTGTCAAATGATTGAACACCTATTTTGGTTGGTTTTAATTTACCCATGCCTAATCTTTTGTATAAGGAAAGAGGCATAATATTTGCACTTGCTCCTAAATCTGCGAGTCCATTATATACAGCACCATCATTAAGTAAGCAAGAAATGATAAATTCACCCGGGTCTCCTGCTTTAGTAAGTCGAGTTGGTTTGTAAACTTTTTTCGGGTGTTCTTTCCTTGATTCTTTCATTTCTATTTGAATTTCTTGTTCACATTTTTCTTCATTTCTTGGAATGGGAGGTTTGTATAGGAATTCTTCTTCATCACTCAAATTTGAATCCTCCCTATATTCCAGTTTTGATTTTTCATATGTTGATGATAACATATTTATGTTTTCATTTTGAAGGTTTTCTTGGGTGGTGAAATTATGATTAACTTCATTGTCAACTTCCATCGGACCATGTATGTAATGTTTAACTCTGTGACCATTAACTTTAAATTCAATCCCATTTGAATTTATTAATTCTATCGTTCCGTATGGGAAAACTCTTTTGACTATGAATGGTCCAGACCATCTTGATTTCAATTTTCCAGGAAATAGCTTGAATCGTGAATTGAAAAGAAGAACTCTGTCTCCTTCCTTAAATTCTTTTGAACTTCTGATTCTTTTATCATGCCATTTCTTCGTTCTTTCTTTATAGATTAACGAATTTTCGTATGCTTCATGTCTTAATTCTTCTAATTCGTTTAGTTGACTTAATCGTAGACGTCCGGCTTCATGTAAATCAAGATTACATGTCTTCAAAGCCCAAAATGCTTTGTGTTCAATTTCTACTGGAAGATGACATGCTTTTCCATAAACAAGTCTAAAAGGTGTGGTTCCAATTGGAGTTTTGTAGGCTGTTCTAAAAGCCCAGAGTGCATCCTCCGATTTAATGGACCATTCCTTCGGATTTGATCCTACGGTTTTCTCTAGAATACGTTTTAAAGCTCGGTTGGTATTTTCAACTTGTCCACTTGTTTGTGGATGATATGCGGTGGAGATTTTATGAGTTACTCCATATCTTTTAAGAACTTTCTTAAGTTGATTATTACAGAAATGAGTACCCCGATCACTTATTAAAGCTTTCGGTGTTCCAAACCTTGCAAAAAGACGTTTTAAAAAGTTGACTACAACTCGTGCATCGTTAGTTGGGAGAGCTTGTGTTTCCGCCCATTTAGATACATAATCAATGGCTACGAGTATATATAGATTATTATGAGATTTTGGAAATGGACCCATAAAGTCAATACCCCAAATGTCAAATACTTCACATACTTGGATGACATTTTGTGGCATTTCATCACGTTGACTTATTTTTCCGGCCCTTTGACAAGCATCACAGGATTTGCAAAGAAGGTGTGCGTCTTTGTAAATTGTAGGCCAATAGAATCCAGCATCATAAACTTTTTTTGCTGTTAGTTGAGGCCCATAATGCCCTCCTGTTGGTCCTGTGTGACAATGGTTTAATATTTTACTAGCTTCATCTCCGAATACACATCGGCGTATTATTTCATCGGGACAACTTTTAAACAGATGTGGATCTTCCCAAAAATAGTGTTTTATATCACTGAAGAATTTCTTTCGTCTTTGGTACGATAATCCTTTTTCAAGGAATCCACAAACTAAGTAGTTTGCATAGTCTGCAAACCATGGAATTTCTTTATAATCTATCTTTAATAGATATTCATCAGGAAAGTTGTCTTGTATGGCCGATTCATTTAGAACTTCTAACTCGGGATTTTCAAGACGAGAAAGATGATCAGCGGCGAGATTTTCTGCTCATCTTTTATCTCGGATTTCAATATCAAACTCTTGTAAGAGTAAGATCCAACGGATTAATCTTGGTTTAGCATCTTGTTTTGAAAATAGGTATCTAAGAGCAGAATGGTCGGTATAGACCACCGTTTTTGCTAGAACGAGATATGAACGAAATTTTTCAAAAGCAAAGACAATAGCAAGGAGTTCTTTTTCAGTAGTTGTATAATTCGTTTGTGCTCCTTGTAATGTCTTACTAGCATAATATATAGGTTGAAATCATTTTTCAATCCTTTGTCCTAAAACGGCTCCCATTGCAAAATCACTTGCATCGCACATTAGTTCAAATGGTAGATTCCAATTTGGTGTTATCATGATCGGCGCATTAGTGAGTTTCTCTTTAAGAATATTAAAAGATTTGATACACTCATCTGAAAAGATGAATGGAGCATCCTTTTCTAGGAGTTTATTCATAGGAGTGGCAATTTTAGAAAAATCTTTTATGAAACGTCGGTAAAAACCGGCATGCCCTAGAAAACTCCTAACTCCTCTAACATTGGTGGGATGTGGAAGTTTAGCAATTACATCTACTTTAGCTCTATCCACTTCAATTCCTTCTTTTGAAATTTTATGACCAAGAACGATGCCTTCTTTAACCATAAAATGGCATTTCTCCCAATTAAGAACTAGATTTGATTGTTCGCATCTAATAAGCATTCGTTCCAGATTAACTAGACATGATTCAAATGTATCACCGAAGACTGAAAAGTCATCCATGAAAACTTCCATGCATTCTTCTATCATGTCGTGAAAAATCGCCATCATACACCTTTGAAAGGTTGCAGGGGCGTTGCAAAGTCCAAATGGCATGCGTTTGTAAGCAAAAGTAGCATAAGGGCACGTGAATGTGGTTTTCTCTTGGTCCTCGGGTGCTATTAGAATTTGAAAATATCCGGAAAATCCATCTAGAAAACAATAATAACTATTTCCGGCTAATCTTTCCAACATTTGATCAATGAAAGGTAAGGGAAAGTGATCTTTTCTGGTGGCGTCATTTAATTTTCTATAATCAATACACACACGCCATCCTGTTACAGTCCTAGTAGGAATAAGCTCATTTTTTTCATTTGTAATGACAGTCATGCCACCCTTCTTAGGCACGCATTGAACTGGGCTTACCCATGGACTATCAGAGATTGGATAAATTAAACCTGCATCTAGCAGTTTAATAATCTCTTTCTTAACTACATCTTGCATATTAGGATTTAGTCTTCGTTGGCGTTGCACATACGTTTTATGATCTTCTTCCATAAGGATTTTATGTGTGCAATACGAAGGACTTATTCCTTTAATATCATGAATCTTCCATGCAATGGCTGGTTTATGAGCTTTCAACACAGAAATGAGTTGTGATTTCTCATTTTCAGTAAGAGAAGACGATATTATTACAGGTAATTCAGATTCACCATGTAAATAAGCGTATTCCAAATGGTTTGGAAGTGGCTTTAACTCTAATTTTGGAGGTTCTTCTATCGATGATTTGTATCGATATCTGTCTTCTTCTTTTAGCATTTGAATTTCTTCTGTTGTTGGTTCATATCCATTAGCTATTAGTGTAGCTAACATTTCAGCTTCATCAATTGGTTCATTACCTTCTCCTAAAGAACATTCTCCTGTTCCTTGTAATTCTGGAAATTCTTCTAATAATTCTGCATGTGCATCTATAGTTTGAATATAATAACATGTATCATCTGCATATCGTGGTTGTTGCATTGCTCTATCAACTGAAAAGGTAACACTCTCGTCCTCTATACTTAGGGTCAGTTTTTTTACCGAACACGTCTATCATTGCTTTAGCCGTGTTTAAGAATGGTCTTCCTAATATGAAAGGAACTTGAGAATCTTCTTCCATGTCCAGAACAACAAAATCTACTAGAAATACTAAAGTACCAACTTTAACTAGCATGTTCTCCATTATCCCTCTAGGATATTTTATTGATCTATCGGCTAGTTGTATGCTTATTCTAGTTGGTTTCAATTCTCCAAGGTCTAGTTTAGCGTATAGTGAATATGGCATTAGATTTATACTAGCACCTAAGTCTGCCAATGCTTCTATTGAACTAAGACTACCCAGAAAACATGGAATTGTGAAACTTCCTGGATCAGATAGTTTTTCTGGTATCTTATTCAACAGCACTGCTGAACAATTAGCATTCATAGTAACAGCCGAGAGTTCTTCCATTTTCTTTCTATTTGAGATTAGATCTTTCAAGAATTTAGCATATCTAGGCATTCCTGAAATTACATCAATGAAAGGAAGATTTACATTTATCTGTTTAAACATATCCAAGAATTTGGATTGCTCGCCTTCAAGTTTCTCTTTCTTCATTTTACTCGGGTAAGGAAGTGGTGGTTGGTATGGTTTAACATAAGGTTTAGCCTTAATTGTGTTATCTTCATTAACCTTTTCAACTACCGGTTCTTTTTCCTTATCTTGATCAGGTTGTGGTTCTTGTGGAGTAGGAATAGCTTCATCAGAAGTTACAGGTATTTCAGGTGGTTTAAGTGTTGTACCACTTCTTGTGGTAATGGCTTTAGCTGTTTCATTCTGGGGGTTAGCATTTGTATCACTAGGTAGACTTCCCGATTTTCTTTCACCTATTAACCTTGCTAGGTTACTTACTTCTTGTTCCAAGTTTTGAATAGAAGCTTGTTGATTTCTAAATGCTTGAGCATTTTGTTCATTAGTTTGTTTCTGAAATGTGAAAAACTGCGTTTGAGTTTCAACTAGCTTCGTCATCATATCTTCTAAATTCGGCTTTTTATCATCGGTTTGTTGTGGTGGTTTATTTTGAAAATTAGGTCTTTGCTGGTTGTAAGTATTATTGGATACTTGTTGATTGCTAGGACCATGTTGGTTGTTGTATGGAATATTTCTGTTATAATTCTGGTTTTGATTGTAAATAGGTCTTGGCGGTTGATAATTATTCTGATAATTATTTCCAGGCCTTTGGTTTATGTATGAAATATTCTCTCTTTGTTCCATTGTTAATTCAATACTGAGACAATCTTTTGTCAAATGTGGTCCTCCACACTGCTCACAACTAATTCGTATTGAGTGAATATCTTTAGTCATCTTTTCCATTCGTCTCTCGACAGCATCTATCTTTGCGGAAATGGAATCTAAGTCATGGCTAGAATCGGCTCTAGCTGCTTTAGATGATCTAACGATATCTTTTTCTTGGTGCCACTCATGTGAGTGGGAAGCAGTGTTATCAATAATTTTGTAAGCATCAGTTTCGGTTTTCTTCATAATAGAACCACTAGCTGCTATATCTATGTCTTTCCTTGTAGTGATGTCGCATCCTTGGTAAAATATTTGTACTATTTGACAGGTGTCTAAACCATGTTGCGGACATCCTCTTAATAACTTTCCATATCTTGTCCACGCCTCATATAGAGTTTCATTTGGCTTCTGTGTAAACGTAACAATTTCTGCTTGAAGTCTTACGGCTTTAGATGCAGGAAAGAATTGTTTAAGAAAATTTTCAACTAAAACATCCCATGTATCGATCTCCCCTTCAGGTAACGATTCCAACCAATCTTTGGCTTCTCCCTTTAAAGTCCAGGGAAATAACATGAGATATATCTGTTCATCCTCAACTTCTCTTATTTTAAATAGTGTGCAGATCCTATTAAAGGTACGTAGATGTTCATTTGGATCTTCCTTCGGCGCACCACTAAATTGGCATTGATTAGTCACCATGTGTAGAATTTGTCCTTTGATTTCATAATCTGGCGCATTAATGTCTGGATGAGTAATTGCGTGACCTTGGCCAGTGCGTTTAGCTCTCATTCGGTCTTCCATACTTAAAGGTTCCAGATTCTCCATAATTGAATTTGTTGAATCGGAATCACTAGAGGATTCTGATTTAATGGTTCGTTCCTCAACAATCTCTGTTTGAATGATTGGTGGTTCCGGAGGAAAGTTTAGTGGTTCAGGATCTACGAATCGTTCCTGAATATTCTCCGGATTCTCAATTGTGAGGTCGGGTTCAAAAAATGGATTATCAGAAATTTGAACTGGAGTACTTGGTCGACTGGATGACGATTCTAAAGAAAAATCAACGGCGGTTATATTTGCTAAATGTCTTGATCTAGTTACAGGTGGTGAACGTGCAAAAGGTGGTGAACGTCTTGCTCGGTGCATTCACTGAATATCCTATTAGTTTTTTAAAAGGAAAGAAAAATTATAATAAGTTATCCAATCAATAGACTTTTCTGATTTTGCCCACGTTTTGAATAGCCAAAAGATGCAGCAGAGGGGCAGGATTCGTTTGGTCTCAATATAATTAAGGACTGTTTGGCCCCAATAACCCGGTCCACGTACAAATCCAACTATTACTACGAACCAGAAAATTTTGATGTCTATCAATTTAACCACTTAAAATAAATTTTCGTAATTTTAAGAAATTTAGATAAGAAGTAGAATAAAAATCTATGTCCTAAAACTAGAATAGCGAGAAATAAGAAAGAAAAAGAGCGTGTCGAAAAAGGTCGAAAAAGAAAAATAAGAAAGAAAGATAAAAGGCGACGGAAAAATAAAAGAAACTTATAAAACTTAAAAACAATTGACTAACCTAACCTTATTACTACAACTAACTTAAAATTATAATCGCAAATTGAGATTACTAATTGAAATGATAATTGATACATATGTAAAAGTCGTCTAAAAATATTAAAGCCTACAGGAAAAACTAAATCCCAAATGGAAATAACTTAAAAAGAAACTAAAACTTAAAAACTGCGTCGCAAAATTCTAAAGCACTTAAATCTTAGTCTAAAGAAAAAGCACTTAAGGAATTCTACGGCAAAGCCTAAAAATCTAGAAGTAAAAATAACTATTGCAAAAACTAAGTTTTCAAACTAAATATGGGCTAAAAATACAAATATTACGCTAAAACGATTAAAAAGGGATAAAATATAAAAATATACAAAAAGTTGTAAAAAATACAATTTTTATAAAAATATTATTTATTTTATAATAGTATTAATTTTTATATATAAATAAAACTAATTAAAATTTAATATTACAAATTAATTAAAAACTTAAACTAAATAATATTATATATAAAACCTAATTAGGTTTAATAATAATAATAATAAATAATTAAAACCTAACTCGTATTAATTGCTGGACCAGGTTCGTGTCAGACGGCTCCGCGAGTCGTGGTTCCCTAAGCTGCAAACCCCACGAGTCGCGGGGTTCCAGAATTCAACTCTGGTACAGTTTAAATTGACGCATTTTTTTTTATGTTTTATAATTTTCTATTTTATAATCTAAAATTTATATATAATACAAACTTATATTTTTACAAACTAAAGATACTTTATAAAACTTAAATATTTAACAAAATCTTAAAAATATTTATATTTTTGTTTTTCTTTTTATATTTTTGAATATTTAAAACGTATTTTTATAAAAACGAATTTTAATAAAAGTAAACTAAAAATCTTTTTTTTTTAATATTAGCGTTGCGCTTCCGGCTTTTAAGAGTTCCCCGGCAGCGGCGCTAAAAATACTTGATGTTTTAGTAGAGTAGTATATAAAATAGCTTATATTTTTGCAGGAAATACTATTAAATACGATACAATTTTACACAAGATATTTATTTATTTAGAGAATGGATATACTTAAACCTTGCTACAACACTTATAGGCAGTGTACCTAATCGTACAGTAGTGTAGTTTTTAGTAAGTCCGGTTCGTTCCACAGGGAATCTTTTTAAACAAAGCTTAACGCTATATCAGTTTACTTTTATAAAAATACAAATATATATATAAGTAATATTATTATTATAAAGGGGGGTTTTTTACCGTTTAATGACCGGTTTGTCAATTTTAAAACTTTAGTCGCAGTTAAAACCAAATGTAAAATATTAAAAATAAATACAAGATTTAAATTAAAGCGTAAAGTAAATAACGATAATGAAATTGCGAATAATAAAAGTGCGATAAAATAAACTTGCGATAATTAAAAAGTACGATAATTAAAAGTGCAATTAAATAGAATAACAATAAAAATACGATAATTAGAAGTGCAATTAAATATAAAATAAAGGAAATTAAATGTGAAATAAAAGAATTATGCTTATTTAAACTTCCGTAATCATGATGTTTGACGTGTTGATTTTAGTTTTATGCCCATGGGTTAATTGTCCTTTGTCCTGGATTATTTAATATGTCCATACGGATTTTGTCCATAATAGTCCATCAGTCACAAATATAAAGAGCAAAAGCCTTCGCCAAATTATTCTTATTCCCGAAGTAAAATATTCCAACTAATTGGGGATTCGAATTGTAACAAGGTTTTAATACTTTGTTTAATGAATACACCAGGTTATCGACTGCGTGTAAACCAAGGTTTTACTACTTTGTTAACAATTACACCAATTACCCTTGAATGTAATTCACCCTTGTTTCAACAAGTCTATTAACTATTAATCCAGTTCCGTATCCGGTAAAATGAATAATTATTGGTATTTATAGATATCCCGCCCACCGTACCCAGTAAAGCGTATGTGGTTATATATAAATACATCGAATTATAAGTTTGTATATTAAATTAACAAGGTATTGTTTAATTAATATAAAACCCATTAATAACCCATAGTCTAATTTCCACAAGTGTCGTTCTTTTATCCAAACCCCAATTATGGTACAAAGCCCAATTACCCAATTTTAGTAATTAGCCCAACATCATGATTAATTCGGATTAAATAAGCATAATAATAACTTAGCTACGAGACATTAAATTAAAAAAGTTGAACATAACTTACAATGATTAAAAATAGCGTAGCGTTACACGGACAGAATTTCGACTTACACCCTTACAACATTTGCTAACATACCCTTATTACTAGGATTTAAAATTAAAATTAAAATTAAAATATAAATTATATATATATTTTTACGTATATATTGAAAGAGAGATAGATTAATAATGTGAAAAATGATCAGAATTCGGTTGGCTTTATAGGGACTTTCAGAATTTGGGCCTCCGCGACTCGCGACCCATTTTGCCTTCAAACTCCGCGAGTCGCGGAGTTTGCTTTTACAGCTCACACAAGTTTGGCTCTTTGTTTACCGACGGTTTTATAAATAAATATAATATATTAAATAATTATAAGAATTATTTAAATATTATATTATATTTATGTGCATAGTTGACTTGTAATTTTTAGTCCGTTGCGTCGAGCGTTGAGAGTTGACTCTGGTCCCGGTTCCGGATTTTCGAATGTCCTTGCGTACAATTTAATATTTTGTACTTTGCGTTTTGAATCTTGTACTCTTGTAATTTCGAGACGTTTCTTATCAATAATTGGAACCTCTTTGATTGTATTTTGTACTTTTGAGCTTTTTGGTCGTTTGCATCTTCAATTCGTTGAATCTGTCTTTTGTCTTCACCTTTTATTATTTAAACGAATATCACTTTTAAATAGAACAATTGCAACTAAAATCTTGTCTTTCTTGAGGAATAATGCTATGAAATATATGTTCGTTTTTAGCATTATCAACTAGTTATAGGCATCACCAAACACGTCATAGGAAAAAGGCCTCCATGTATGTCAATAGTAGCTCCAGACACAGATGTCGTGACTGGAACTGTCTTACCATCAGCCACTTCTACTCTTAAAGGAGTAGAAATCAATTCAACAGGTAATTTCAACTTATCACAGAATGTAACAGACATGAAGGAGCGGTTTGCTCCAGAATCAAATAGCACACGAGCAGGTATAGAGTTTATTAAGAACATACCCGTGATCATGTCATCAGTAGCAGTAGCAACATCTATTGACATTTGAAAGGCTCGACCCTCAGGAACTGGAGGATTCTTTCTTTTCTGCCTCGCTGTGGAAGCATATGATCCCCCAGCTGATACTGCCCTTACCCTGACCCTGCCCCAGAATATGATATCTTGAAGAAGGACACTGTGTAGATCGGTGACCTTCTTTCTGACAGTTCCAACACACATTGTTTCTGAACGAACAAGTTTCGGCATAGTGCCCCATTACTCCACAACAGAGACATCGTTTTGTTATTATTGAACATTGCCCGGTATGTGAAGATCTACACTCACCACACCATTTTCTCTGATTAGACACAGATCCACTTCTAGTGGATTGCCCTTTCTGATTGTACCCAGTCATTTTCTTTGATCTAAAGCTAGATTGGCTCGTTGTTGGTTGTTTCTGTTGATTCAATTTCTCCTTTCGTAGACTGATTTCAGCCTTCACATCACTTTCTGCGATTTTGGCCATCACAAAGGCCTGAGACAAACTTGTTGCTGATCTGGCCATCGTACGATACTCGGGTTTTAGAATATCAACAAAATGTTGGATCCGAGATTTTTCATCAGGGACCCACTGATGTACGAACCTGAGTTTATCATTAAATTGTTCGATAATGTCATCCACAATCATTTGATTAGTCATCTCTAAATCCATAAATTCCTTCCTAATTCTCCCAAGTTCAAAAGACGTACAATACTGCTCACAAACCTTGTTATAAAATTGTTCCCAGTTGATCTGACTGATTTGCTCCTTGGGTATGTGGACAGTAATGGAATCCCACCATACCATAGATCGATCTTTGAACAATCGACTCACATAAAGAACTCTCAGTTCGGGCTCACACTGACATGCATCTAACACGCGGTCAACTTCTCTTAACCAATTTAAAGTTACGGTAGGATTACTACTTCCGCAATACTCCAGTGGTTTACAATCCATAAACTGCTTGAAGCTACACTTTTTCCGAGGCTTGACTTGTGGTTGCTGAAACATCGGGAATTGATTCGGGTACGTCATAGGGACTTGGTTCAGGTAATTGAACTGAGGTTGAGACTGAAACGGTGGTTGCATTTGAACTTGTGGTTGTGTTTGTGGTGGGACATTTCCCAAGGATGCAGACATGTACTGCGGTGTTGAGAAACCTGGAGGTGTAGACGGAATGCATGTCATTGGAGCAACTGTAGTTTGAACTGATTGTGACTGTCGTTGTTCTTCCGTTATATCTTGTAACTCACTTTGCAACTGATAAATGTAATCCTGTTGATCTTCCCTGGTATCATGTTCCGCAGATGGTGCTCTGAATATTCTGGGGGTCGTAGGGGTATTCTCAAGGGCATTTTGGTCAGCCATATCTGTCTGATCACAACATCTCACAAAAGCTTAGCTGATAATTCGTTAGTGCCTATCAACTACCACAATATTAACATGCATACACAGGTCATTCACTAAGCCCTTCCCCCACTCGTATGTTTGACACAACTTAAGTCTAAATTTAGGAACACGACATTAATTAAAATGTACATGCTGCCAAACTTAAGCTCTGATACCAACTTGTAACACCGTACTTTTTTTTAAACACAGCGAAAAGCAAACTAACATTTTATTTTATTATAAAACGTATTAATATTATACAACCCACTTTTATTCCAGTGTTACTTAAAACATACAACGAGTATTATTGTTACAAAACATCAGAGTGTAAGCGTGTCAAACATCACTAGCCCATAAACGACTTCTCCTGTCCCGAGCATAAAAGCACCAAACCTACAGGGGAGAAGATGTGGGGGATTAGCACGAAGCTAAGTGAATGAGATATCCAAACAGATATCACTAAATAGTCTCAAGCCCAGCATCAATCTAAACACATCCATCACGTATCTCAAGAGGACCGGTGACCTATACGGGGTCCTCAACCACTAGCTGATCGGGCTAGGGCTTACTGATAGTCCCTGCTACTGACTCTCTCGCATAGTCCTCTTAACGCAACAAATGCGTCATTTGAACTATACTACATAGATAGTAGCAACCGAACCCAACCTACCCGGTCAAGGTTGATCTCTTCCACCTACCCGGTCGAAGGTGATCACTTGTGCAAATATAACCACTTAACCATATTCACAGAGTATATAACGATAATATAATCACTTATGATAATCGGTCTAATCCCGTGGTTCATGGCAATGACTAGTAACTACGCATGTTACTAATTAACAACATCCGTAAGGATAGTCCCACTCACCTGATTCACATGGCTAGAACTCAGAGATCTTATATTACTGAGTCTTCTCCTTCCCTTTGTCACCTGGGAATATGATACTTCCAAGTCAGATACAATCTCAGTAAACAACATCAATCAAACATAAGGACGGTTGAAACCAACCAAACCTCAAACACGCGAGAGTTCACACACGTGTAAGGACCTACGTGCGTGTGACTTTGTCACGCGCAGAGGTAACATAACAACTATGTGGGTTTCTTTTAATATAATAATATTTTAGCTTTATATATTTCGAACCTTAATCCACCATTCTCAATATATAAAATAATATCTCATAATAAGTGTACATAGCTCATATCTTATCAAATAGCAATCAACATAATAATATTACATATCTTAATTTTAATAATTAATATGAGAGCACTCACTTTGCGATCTTTTCAAAAGATCTTGACGCACTTATAATACTCCTAGCCCTAACTTGCACTTCTTGTACTATAATAACCTTATCCTTACTTATATAATTTTAGTGTGTATATGTAATATTCGAAGATGAAATGGATGGTTTGAAATAACATATGTAATCACGTATTTATAGTGTAGTAAAATCGATGAATAAGCATCCTATAGTTATAGGCTTCATGTGGTGGCACAACTTGAATAAACATGGCACTTTTTCACTAAATCTTAACATCGAAGTAAAGCTTACAAGGCACCTTAGTCATCTTTCTAAGATGATTCACGCATGAATCATTATCCATGTCAACTTACTGAGATTTATGCGATTATGTGTACCACATGCACACTTATGTTTTTATATTTACTTTCTTATACAATTTCATAGATAATTAACAATCATTGACATATTATCGTATAGTTTAGATTAGGCTAATTCAAATACTTAAATAATCTAATACCTACTTAATCAAAATAATTCATACGTATTAATATTTTGTATAGTTATTACGACGTTATTTAAAACACAATGTTTACATTAGGTAGTCCTAACGGAGCCCAATTTAGTTAAACATATATTTTCTGTAACCATCGTCACAAACGAATTTATTTGACCACTTAATAAATTATTCACTCATAATTTATTATTTCACTTTTCTAATTAAATCTTATCAATTAACTATAATTTAAATTTCATATTTAAATTATATAATAAAATATTATCGAGGTACTTATAAATTCTAGGCCATAAAAGCGAGTGTTATATATTACTTTAGGCCCGCATGGTTTGTTGTCCTTTCAAGGATGAGTGTGGGTACCTAAGATGGGTGATTTCCGACAAGTGCTACTTGATGAAGCACATAAGTCAAAGTATTCCATTCATCCAGGTGCGACAAAGATGTATCTTGATTTGAAGAAAGAATATTGGTGGCCCGGCATGAAACGTGATGTAGTTAAGTATGTTGAACAATGTGTCACGTGTTTGCAAGTTAAGGCCGAACACCAAAAGCCGTATGGTATGTTACAACCGTTAGAAATTCCAAAGTGGAAATGGGAGCATATTACCATGGATTTCATTACAAAGTTACCAAAGACGGCGAGAACCCAATACGATACGATTTGGGTGATAGTTGATCGATTAACGAAGAGTGCTTTGTTTCTTCCCATTCGGGAAACGATATCGTCGGAGACCTTATCGAAGTTGTTTATCAAAGAGGTGATATCGAGGCATGGGGTTCCTATATCTATTGTTTCGGATCGAGATACTGGTTTCACGTCTCGGTTTTGGAATAAGTTTCATGAAGATATGGGTACTCAGTTGAAGATGAGCACGACGTATCATCCTCAAACGGACGGTCAAACCGAATGTACTAATCAAACGTTAGAGGATATGTTACGGGCGTGTGTTATTGATTTTGGTGGTAGTTGGGATGAGCACTTACCTTTGGTAGAATTCTCGTACAACAATAGTTATCGTGCTAGTATTGGAATGCCACCGTATGAGATGCTTTATGGGCGAAGGTGTCGAACTCCTATTTATTGGGGCGAAGTGGGCAAAGAGAAATCGGGAGTACCGATTTGGTTTTGGAGATGAATAATAAGATTGAGATGATTTGGGCTCGACTTAAGGAGGCGCAAGATAGACAAAAGTCTTATGCCGATAAACGAAGACGACCAATTGAGTTTCAAGAAGGTGACATGGTGATGCTTAAGGTTTCGCCGTGGAAGGGTGTTATTCGGTTTCGAAAATGGGGAAGTTAGCTCCTCAATTTATTGGTCCTTTCAAGATCTTGGATCGTGTCGGTGAGGTTGCTTATAGAATAGAGTTTCCCGAAGAGCTTGTGGGGATTCACAACACATTCCATATTTCCCATCTCCGTAACTGTCTTGCGGATGACTCGACGTGGGTACTGTTGGATGAGATTTCGTTGAATAACAAGTTAGAGTATGTGGAGGAACCGATTGCCATTCTTGATGAGAAGGTTAAAATATTGCGTAACAAGGAGGTGAGGACTTTTAAGGTCCAATGGCGTCATCGAAAGGGTTCCGAATTTACGTGGGAATCCGAAGAGTTTATTTTGGTGTATTTTCCTGCTTGTCATGCGGCTTGGATTGCGAGGACGCAATCCGAGTCAAGTAGGGGAGAGTTGTAAGACCCAAGTTCGAATGGTACATATTGTGAATATTATTAAAAGCTTCCGGTATCAGTTCCTGTGACGACCCGGAAATTTTCGAACAAATTTAAACTTAATCTTTGTATGATTTTGACACGATAAGCAAAGTCTGTAAGGTTGAGTCTCAAAAAGTTTGAACTATTTTCATATATTCATGTGACCTTCGCCTGTCCCCGATGATTTGAAATGTCCCGTTCATATTGATTATAAACGTTCCATATTAATTGATTTCGTTGCTAGGTTTTGACCTCTATATGAGACATTTTTCAAAGACTGCATTCATTTTTAAAACAACCATAACCTTTATTTTATCAATAAAGGTTTTAAAAACATTACGTAGATTATCAAATAATGATAATCTAAAATATACTGTTTACACACGACCATTACATAATGGTTTACAATAGAAATATATTACATCGACATATGTTTCTTGAATGCAGTTTTTACGCAATATCATACAAACATGGACTCCAAATCTTGTCCTTATTTTAGTATGCAATAGCGGAAGCTCTTAGTATTCACCTGAGAATAAACATGCTTTAAACGTCAACAAAAATGTTGGTGAGTTATATGTTTAACCTATATATATCAAATCGTAACAATAGACCACAAGATTTCATATTTCAATACACATCCCATACATAGAGATAAAAATCATTCATATGGTGAACACCTGGTAACCGACATTAACAAGATGCATATATAAGAATATCCCCATCATTCCGGGACACCCTTCGGATATGATATAAATTTCGAAGTACTAAAGCATCCGGTACTTTGGATGGGGTTTGTTAGGCCCAATAGATCTATCTTTAGGATTCGCGTCAATTAGGGTATCTGTTCCCTAATTCTTAGATAACCAGACTTAATAAAAAGGATTTCGATAATTCAACCATAGAATGTAGTTTCACGTACTTGTGTCTATTTTGTAAATCATTTATAAAACCAGCATGTATTCTCATCCCAAAAATATTAGATTTTAAAAGTGGGACTATAACTCACTTTCACAGATTTTTTACTTCATCGGGAAGTAAGACTTAGCCACTGGTCGATTCACGAACCTATAACAAATATGTACATATATATCAAAGTATGTTCAAAATATATTTACAACACTTTTAATACATTTTGATGTTTTAAGTTTATTAAGTCAGCTGTCCTCGTTAGTAACCTACAACTAGTTGTCCACAGTTAGATGTACAGAAAATAAATCGATATATATTATCTTGAATCAATCCATGACCCAGTGTATACATATCTCAGTATTGATCACAACTCAAACTATATATATTTTGGAATCAACCTCAACCCTGTATAGCTAACTCCAACATTCACATATAGAGTGTCTATGGTTGTTCCGAAATATATATAGATGTGTCGACATGATAGGTCGAAACATTGTATATGTGTCTATGGTATCTCAAGATTACATAATATACAATACAAGTTGATTAAGTTATGGTTGGAATAGATTTGTTACCAATTTTCACGTAGCTAAAATGAGTAGTTTTTACCAATTTTGTTTTGCTCGCCATTTCTTCGTTTCTAATCCGTTTTGAGTGATTTAAGTGGCCACGGTTTCGTATTGAACTTGACTTTATGAAACTAAACAGAAAAGTTATAGGTTTATAGTCGGAAATACAAGTTACAAGTCATTTTTGAAAGAAGTAGTCATTTCTGTCGAAAGAACGACATCTTGATGACTGTTTTGAAAAACATATTTTCACTTTGAGTTTAACCATGATTTTTGGATATGGTTTCATGTTCATAAGAAAAATCATTTTCCCAGAAGTATAGCTTTTAAATCAAAGTTTTTCATAGTTTTTAATTATCCAAACCAAAACAGCCCCCGGTTGTAACTACGACGGCGTAAATCCGGTTTTATGGTGTTTATCGTGTTTCCGGGTTTTAAATCATTAAGTTAGCATATCATATAGATATATATCATGTGTATAGTTGATTTTAAAAGTGTAGTTAGAAGGATTAACTTTATTTGCGAACAAGTTTAGAATTAACCAAACTATGTTCTAGTGATTACAAGTTTACCACTTCGAATATGATAGCTTTTATGTATGAATCGAATGATGTTATGAACATCATTACTACCTTAAGTTCCTTGGATAAACCTACTAGAAAAGAGAAAAATAGATCTAGCTTCAACGGATCCTTGGATGGCTCGAAGTTCTTGAAGCAGAATCATGACACGAAAACAAGTTCAAGTAAGATCATCACTTGAAATAAGATTGTTATAGTTATAGAAATTGAACCAAAGTTTGAATATGATTATTACCTTGTATTATAATGATATGCTACTGTAATAAACAAAGATTTCTTGAGGTTGGATGATCACCTTACAAGATTGGAAGTAAGCTAGCAAACTTAGAAGTATTCTTGATTTTATGTAACTAGAACTTGTAGAATTTATGAAGAACACTTAGAACTTGAAGATAGAACTTGAGAGAGATCAATTAGATGAAGAAAATTGAAGAATGAAAGTGTTTTTAGGTGTTTTTGGTCGTTGGTGTATGGATTAGATATAAAGGATATGTAATTTTGTTTTCATGTAAATAAGTCATGAATGATTACTCATATTTTTATAATTTTATGAGATATTTCATGCTAGTTGCCAAATGATGGTTCCCACATGTGTTAGGTAACTCACATGGGCTGCTAAGAGCTGATCATTGGAGTGTATATACCAATAGTACATACATCTAAAAGCTGTGTATTGTACGAGTACGAATACGGGTGCATACGAGTAGAATTGTTGATGAAACTGAACGAGGATGTAACTGTAAGCATTTTTGTTAAGTAGAAGTATTTTGATAAGTGTCTTGAAGTCTTTCAAAAGTGTATGAATACATATTAAAACACTACATGTATATACATTTTAACTGAGTCGTTAAGTCATCGTTAGTCGTTACATGTAAGTGTTGTTTTGAAACCTTTAGGTTAACGATCTTGTTAAATGTTGTTAACCCATTGTTTATTAAATCAAATGAGATGTTAAATTATTACATTATCATGATATCATGATGTATTAATATATCTTAATATGATATATATACATTAAATGTCGTTACAACGATAATCGTTACATATATGTCTCGTTTCAAAATCATTAAGTTAGTAGTCTTGTTTTTACATATGTAGTTCATTGTTAATATACTTAATGATATGTTTACTTATCATAATATCATGTTAACTATATATATATATATATCCATATATATGTCATCATATAGTTTTTACAAGTTTTAACGTTCGTGAATCACCGGTCAACTTGGGTGGTCAATTGTCTATATGAAACCTATTTCAATTAATCAAGTCTTAACAAGTTTGATTGCTTAAAATGTTGGAAACACTTAATCATAACAATTTCATTTAATATATGTATAAACATGGAAAACTTCGGGTCACTACATGATTCACGAACCATTGCTTGTAAATATGTGGATATATATAAATATGTGTATATATAAATATATGTATAATATATATAATAACATGAAAATTAATAAACTATTATATGCATTTATTGTTATTAATAAATATGTAAAATAAAATACATGGTAATAAAAACTATTATTTTATATGTATAATTCTTGTATATATATATATATATATATATATATATATATATATATATTGTTATATTTAATTTAATTATTTAATATATATTTATTTGCGTAGTAAATTTTATTATTTAAAACTGTTTATATATACACACAGTGTATATTAAATATAATAAATTTTGAGCTTAAATGGTAAATGTCTGTAACTTTCAGTTGACGTTTATTTATTTTTAAAATAGGTCTAATATATATATATATATATATATATATATATATATATATATATATATATATATATATATATATATATATATATATATATATATATATATATATGAAGTTTTAAAATAAAAGTTGGTCCAAAATTTGATTAAAAAGATAATAGTTTTGATAAATATTTTTTTTACCTTTTCAAACTAAGTTTTTGTACTCCGTACATATAAATTGGAACAGAAAATAAGTAATTATCGATTTTTTTATTAGGTTTCAAACAGGTAATGACTGAAATAAATAAATTGACTTAATTTTAAAATATGAGATTTTTCTGAATTAAATTATCCGTAACTGTTTAACAATGGACACACCCCGTGAAAACTGTTTGGTAGAAATATTTAAAAGTTAAGGCTGCTACACTGTATACTGTGTGCATGATTTTAATGATTTGAGATTCATTACTTTATTATTTATTATTATTATTATTATTATTATTATTATTATTATTATTATTATTATTATTATTATTATTATTATTATTATTATTATTATTATTATTATTATTATTATTATTATTATTATTATTATTATTATAAATATAAATTATAGATATATGTATCATATATACTAGATACATGTTACAACAACCATCACCCCTCTTATTTCTGTTTTACCATTCGATGGCTAAGACAACCGGCCACCTGCAACCTTGATCAAAACACAATCATGATCCTCCAACACCACCATGATCACACCCACCGCAACATCTTCTTTCTTCTCTCTCTCTCTCTCTATCTCTCTCTATCTCTCTCTCTAATTCCCTCACTTCGTGAATCAACAAACCCATTTCTACTTTTGATCACCAATATCATTGAAGCCATCACTTTTCTCATCACCGCCACCACCGGTCACCCTAATCTTCCTCTATCTTGTCTCTCTCTCTTTAGCTTAATCGTGAAGCACCACCATCACTCACCATTTTTTTGTTGCTGCAAACGTTTCTGTTTTTAAACCAAAGACCCCATAATACTACTACTATTCGAAGTGTTTCTCCAATCACGAAAACCGTCACCCTACAACCACCACTTCACCATCCTCATCGTCACTTTCTCTCTCATCTCTCTCTCTTATCTAGACAACGCATTTCACCATCAAACTTCTCTATTTTTGTTCCTGATGTGATTACACCACCACCATCGATCAACCATTGCTATCGTCTGCTGCTGTTTGATTTCTCTATTTGTTGTTCAAAGGAAATCAAGAAAAATAATGAAGAACCAAGGAAGAAGACGATGAACAGTAACTTTGAATTCTATATTTTTTTTTCTTTCTTTCTAAACTACGATGATGGTGATGATGATTAAAGAGGAATGTTAAACGTAAAATATGAGTGATCGATATTGAGGACCACCGACGGCCATTTTTTTCTCTCCTATCAAACTCAGACTAGGGAAGATATAGGGCTACTGGATCTCTTTAGTGAACTACAATTTTTGTCTCTAATTGGGCTTAGTTAACGTTTGGGCTTATAGATGATTAAACGATGAAGAAGAAGGAAGGAAATCGAATAGGGGTTAAATATGTATAGATTCGATATAAATTCAGAAAAATCGAATCGGTTCAATGGTTTTACGGGTTACCGGGAGGTTGCGGGTTCGAGACCCAGCTGAGACGTTATATTTTTTTAGGGACTTCTTTTAAGGTAGCCTTTTTTTTTCTTTATTGGTTATTATTATTATAATTATTATCATCATCATCATTATTATTATTGTTATTGTTATTGTTATTAGTTATTAGTTATTAGTATATTAAGTATTATTAACATCATAAGTATAATCATTATTAAGTATTACGAATACTACGATTATTATTATTATCATTATTATTATTATTATTAATGTTATTATTAATATTATTATTATTAACTGTTGTTATTAGTACTAACTGTTATGGATATCATCATTATTATTATTATTATTATTATTATTATTATTATTATTATTATTATTATTATTATTATTATTATTATTATTATTATTATTATTATTATTATTATTATTATTATTATTATTATTATTATTATTATTATTATTATATGTAGTATTATTAGTATTATCACTTAGGTTATTATCAGTAGTATCAATATGATTAAAATCACAATCATTGATATTGTTTTTTACTACAGTTATTGTTACTATCAAAACTATTAGTGTTATTATCAATACCATGATTTTATATATAAACATTATTATATTATCATTATTAGTAATAGAATTATTATTAAATTATCATAAATATAAGTATTATTATTTATATTATCAAGAGTAATATTATTATGTAATTACTAAAAGCATTATCATAACAATCATTAACAGTAAAATTAATATTATTATCATTAATAACATTATTATTATCACTAATAGAATTATTAACAATATTACCCTTATTAGTAAAATTAAGTATTATAATTATTTTTACCATATTTAATATAATTTTAGTATTGTTATAATTACTATTTTTAACAAACAAATGATATATATACATATATATGAAGATACTTAATGTATATGACATAACAAAATTTATATTTTTATATACAAAATGAATATAGGGAACATATACATATTACTAATATAAATAGGATATAACTAATAAATTTATATATATATTGTTCGATTACAATTATGTGTATTAATAAATAAACAAATGATATAGGTTCGTGAATTCGAGGCCAACCCTTCATTGTTCAGTGTTGTCAAATGTATTTTTACTACAAAATACATTAGGTGAGTTTCATTTGCTCCCTTTTTAAATGCTTTTGCAATATAAAATTTTGGGACTGAGAATACATGCGCTGCTTTTATAAATGTTTTACGAAATAGACACAAGTAATCGAAACTACATTCTATGGTTAGATTATCGAATCGAATATCACCCCTTTTAGCTTGGTAGCCTAAGAATTAGAGAACAGACACCCTATTTGACGCGAATCCTAAAGGTAGATCTACGGGCACTGACTCTCCCCATACTGGAAAATGGTATGCTTTAGTACTTCGAGTTTATATTATACAGATGGATTTCTGTTTTGGGGATATTCTATATGCATGATGTTAATGTCGGTTACCAGGTGTTCAATCTATATGAATGATTTTTAAACACTTGCGAGTGTATGATTATTGAATAAAGGAAATCTTATGGTCTATTAAAATGATGGAAATGAATATTTATCATAAACTAATGAAATCACCAACCTTTTGGTTGACACTTTAAAGCATGTTTATTCTCAGGTATGAAAGAAATCTTCCGCTGTGCATTTGCTCATTTTAGAGATAGTACTTGGAGTCATTCATGACATATTTCAAAAGACGTTGCATTCGAGTCGTTAAGTTCATCAAGATTATTATTAAGTCAATTATAGTTGGATATATTATGAAATGGTATGCATGCCATCGACTTTCGATGTAATGAAAGATTGTCTTTTCAAAAACGAATGCAATGTTTGTAAAATGTATCATATAGAGGTCAAGTACCTCGCGATGTAACCAAATGTAATGTATTCATCCAGATGGATTGGGACGGGGCACTACAGGTGGTATCAGAGCGGTGGTCTTAGCGAACCAGGTCTTGCATTAGTGTGTCTAACTGATAGTTTTTAGGATACATTAGTGAGTCTGGACTTCGACCGTGTCTGCATGTCAAAAGTTTGCTTATCATTTCTAGTCGGAAATCATCTACTTATCATCCGTAGGAAATTACCTACTTATCATTCTTAGTCTAGACACATCTTACTGCATTATTTGCATGAATAGTGTATAGACAAAATTCATATCTTAGCGTATCTGTTACTGCTACCTTTGCCTGACAGCTTTCGAAATTTTCTCTGTAATCTACGAAATCTTTTGCTCTATATATATAGATATTGTATGTAATTAGAATACCATTCGATAATCGAAAATCATTTTATATTGAAAAATTCTTTATTCAATCGTACGAAATGGAACTCGCCACTAGTTCAAGTCCCTCGAATTCCGATAACTATTCCGATATGGATTTTCACCCGAGCTCCGAAAGCAGTGTAACCGGATGTAACGACCCTACTTTTTCAGTTATCTTTTACCGTTAATTATTTAACGACCGTTAACTGGTATTTGTGCCATGTCATTTCTATAACCTATATTATTATTTTTGTAATAATATATTAATTATTATGTGGTATGTGAATATTTGTATTCATATTTTAAGTTATACGTTTCTACGTGTCGCAGATTTCTATTCGGTGAATCTTTTCGGTTTTCAAACCAACGGTCAAGCTTTTGGGATTTTTAAGTCCTAATTATTTTAAATATGATATTTTAATGTCATATGTTTATATTTAGTGTTTATATATGTTATTCATTGCGTATTTGTTATCTCTCCGAAAAATCAATCGCGTAGCGGTGTTTTTGCGTTTCGGGCTTCGTTCGGACATTCGGGCCACAAGTTATTGAGCATTTATAAAATTTGGCCCACTAATGGGCCCACCCTACCAAAATTTCGGCCAACACATCCATGGGGAGGGGTGTTTGGTGCATTTTGTCTAAACTTGAGGCATTAGATCATAATACCTCACTACTTCCCTCATTTGTAAACCTAATCATTTTTTTCTCATCTTCTCCTCTCCTCTCCCATCCTTAGCCGTCACCTACACCACCACTTCTCATCATCATCTTCATTCAATTATAGCTTGGATCAAAGGGCTTCTTGTATAATCGGATTCTACTCTTCGTTCTCTACGCGACTACATCATTTGATTCTTGATTAGGGTATAAACCCTAACCCTAGATTTTTAATTTTTCTTATATTTTATGTATTTTTATGTTATATTGATAGTATGATGATTACATGTTATTGTATTGATGATTGTATGCGTAGAAATGCTCAAATGTATATGTTTTCGGTTTGATTGAATTGAGACAGCAGCATTTTCGTTCATTTTGATGGAATACCACATGTAAACAAGTCACAAAACATATTTATGTATGTATATGTATTCGTGTATATATGTATAGCAAGCGGAAGCAATTTTAAGTGTTGCATGTGTATTTTAACCCTTTTAAAATGTATTCCATTAAAAGATCTAGTCTTGTATAATATACTAAAATGTAAATAGAGCTAGTTAGGGTGTTTACACATTCTCCAAAATGGAGGTTGAAGCAAGAAGATGAAGATGATGAAGATGCTAGTTTCTCACTTGAAACCTCTAGCCTTTGATACCCACAAACCTTGAATCAACACCCTTCTTGTTGGTTAGGATTTAAGACACAAGTTTACTAGCAAAAATCAATCAAAGAACCCTTGTTCTTGCTCCAAAAATTCGGCCAAAATGGAAGGGAGGAGGAAGAGTATTTTTGCTAATTCAAAATGCTAGAGAGATGTGTGTGAAAAGATGCAAAAGGTGTAATGACAATTAGGTGGAGTTAATTACAAGTTAAAGCAAAGCATGGGGTGTCTTGGGACTCCCCAAAACCGTCCCCTTTATAAAATGTCCCGTTCTTATTGATTAAAAACGTTCCATATTAATTGATTTCGTTGCGAGGTTTTGACCTCTATATGAGACGTTTTTCAACGACTGCATTCATTTTTAAAACAAACCATAACCTTTATTTCATAAATAAAGGTTTAAAAAGCTTTACGTAGATTATCAAATAATGATAATCTAAAATATCCTGTTTACACACGACCATTACATAATGGTTTACAATACAAATATGTTACATCGAAATCAGTTTCTTGAATGCAGTTTTTACACAATATCATACAAACATGGACTCCAAATCTTGTCCTTATTTTAGTATGCAACAGCGGAAGATCTTAATATTCACCTGAGAATAAACATGCTTTAAACGTCAACAAAAATGTTGGTGAGTTATAGGTTTAACCTATATATATATCAAATCGTAACAATAGACCACAAGATTTCATATTTCAATACACATCCCATACATAGAGATAAAAATCATTCATATGGTGAACACCTGGTAACCGACAATAACAAGATGCATATATAAGAATATCCCCATCATTCCGGGACACCCTTCGGATATGATATAAATTTCGAAGTACTAAAGCATCCGGTACTTTGGATGGGGTTTGTTAGGCCCAATAGATCTATCTTTAGGATTCGCGTCAATTAGGGTGTCTGTTCCCTAATTCTTAGATTACCAGACTTAATAAAAAGGGGCATATTCGATTTCGATAATTCAACCATAGAATGTAGTTTTACGTACTTGTGTCTATTTTGTAAATCATTTATAAAACCTGCATGTATTCTCATCCCAAAAATATTAGATTTTAAAAGTGGGACTATAACTCACTTTCACAGATTTTTACTTCGTCGGGAAGTAAGACTTGGCCACTGGTTGATTCACGAACCTATAACAATATATACATATATATTAAAGTATGTTCAAAATATATTTACAACACTTTTAATATATTTTGATGTTTTAAGTTTATTAAGTCAGCTGTCCTCGTTAGTAACCTACAACTAGTTGTCCACAGTTAGATGTACAGAAATAAATCAATAAATATTATCTTGAATCAATCCACGACCCAGTGTATACGTATCTCAGTATTGATCACAACTCAAACTATATATATTTTGGAATCAACCTCAACCCTGTATAGCTAACTCCAACATTCACATATAGAGTGTCTATGGTTGTTCCGAAATATATATAGATGTGTCGACATGATAGGTCAAAACATTGTATACGTGTCTATGGTATCTCAAGATTACATAATATACAATACAAGTTGATTAAGTTATGGTTGGAATAGATTTGTTACCAATTTTCACGTAGCTAAAATGAGAAAAATTATCCAATCTTGTTTTACCCATAACTTCTTCATTTTAAATCCGTTTTGAATGAATCAAATTGCTATGGTTTCATATTGAACTGTATTTTATGAATCTAAATAGAAAAAGTATAGGTTTATAGTCTGAAAAATAAGTTACAAGTCGTTTTTGTAAAGGTAGTCATTTCAGTCGAAAGAACGACGTCTAGATGACCATTTTAGAAAACATACTTCCAATTTGAGTTTAACCATAATTTTTGGATATAGTTTCATGTTCATAATAAAAATCATTTTCTCAGAATAACAACTTTTAAATCAAAGTTTATCATAGTTTTTAATTAACTAACCCAAAACAGCCCGCGGTGTTACTACGACGGCGTAAATCCGGTTTTACGGTGTTTTTCGTGTTTCCAGGTTTTAAATCATTAAGTTAGCATATCATATAGATATAGAACATGTGTTTAGTTAATTTTAAAAGTCAAGTTAGAAGGATTAACTTTTGTTTGCGAACAAGTTTAGAATTAACTAAACTATGTTCTAGTGATTACGAGTTTAAACCTTCGAATAAGATAGTTTTATATATATGAATCGAATGATGTTATGAACATCATTACTACCTCAAGTTTAGTAGGTAAACCTACTGGAAGTGACAAGAAATGATCTAGCTTCAAAGGATCTTGGATGGCTTGAAAGTTCTTGAAGTAGGATCATGACACAAAAACAAGTTCAAGTAAGATTTTTGCTCGAATTAAGATAGTTTATAGTTATAGAAATTGAATCAAAGTTTGAATATGAATATTACCTTGAATAAGAAAGATAACCTACTGTATATAACAAAGGTTTCTTGATCTTAGATGATTACTTGGAATGGATTAGAAAGCTTGGAAGTAAATTAGTAAACTTGAAGGGATTTTTGAAGTATTCTTGAAGTGTTCTTCCTATGATGATTATAGCTTGATTCTTGAAGTGATTTTTGATGAAGATGATGATTAACTACTGGAAAAATACGTTCATAATAGTGTGGGTGTGTTGAGAGAGAATTAGAAAGAGATTTGGAAGTGAAATGGAGTGAATGATGAGTGTTAATTGGTGAGTGGTGAGTGGGGTTAAAAGGAGTTCTAGTTAGTTGACTAGCTCATGGTAGAAGTTAAAATTGATTAGTCATACATGACATAATCAAGAGTGGAATCCCATGCTAGTTCCTATTGGTATATACCCATAGTAAGTACGTTTTGAAGCTGTGTATAATACGGGTAAGAATACGACTAGAATTCTTGATGAAAGAAAAGAATGGGAAAGTAACTGTAACCATTTTCGTTAAGTATGAGTGTTTTGATATATGTCTTGAAGTCTTCCAAAAGTATTTTAATACATCTAAATACACTACATGTATATACATTTTAACAGAGTCGTTAAGTCATCGTTAGTCGTTACATGTAAGTGTTGTTTTGAAACCTTTAAGTTAACGATCTCAATTAATGTTGTTAACCCATTGTTTATTATATCTAATGAGATGTTAAATTATTATATTATCATGATATTATGATATATTAATATATCTTAATATGATATATATACATTTAAATGTCGTTACAACGATAATCGTTACATATATGTCTCGTTTCGAAATCCTTAAGTTAGTAGTCTTGTTTATATGTATATAACTCATTGTTAATATACTTATGGAGATACTTACTTATCATAATCTCATGTTAACCATATGTATATCCATATATATATCGTCAAGTCGTTTTTACAAGTTTTAACGTTCGTGAATCGCCGGTCAACTTGGGTGGTCAATTGTCTATATGAAACATATTTCAATTAATCAAGTCTTAACAAGTTTGATTTCTTAACATGTTGGAAACATTTAATCATGTAAATATCAATCTCAATTAATATATATAAACATGGAAAAGTTCGGGTCACTACAGTACCTACCCGTTAAATAAATTTCGTCCCGAAATTTTAAGCTGTTGAAGGTGTTGACGAATCTTCTGGAAATAGATGCGGGTATTTCTTCTTCATCTGATCTTCACGCTCCCAGGTGAACTCGGGTCCTCTACGAGCATTCCATCGAACCTTAACAATTGGTATCTTGTTTTGCTTAAGTCTTTAACCTCATGATCCATTATTTCGACGGGTTCTTCGATGAATTGAAGTTTTTCGTTGATTTGGATTTCATATAACGGAATAGTGAGATCTTCTTTAGCAAAACATTTCTTTAAATTCGAGACGTGGAAAGTGTTATGTACAGCCGCGAGTTGTTGAGGTAACTCTAGTCGGTAAGCTACTGGTCCGACACGATCAATAATCTTGAATGGTCCAATATACCTTGGATTTAATTTCCCTCGTTTACCAAATCGAACAACGCCTTTCCAAGGTGCAACTTTAAGCATGACCATCTCTCCAATTTCAAATTCTATATCTTTTCTTTTAATGTCAGCGTAGCTCTTTTGTCGACTTTGGGCGGTTTTCAACCGTTGTTGAATTTGGATGATCTTCTCGGTAGTTTCTTGTATAATCTCCGGACCCGTAATCTGTCTATCCCCCACTTCACTCCAACAAATCGGAGACCTGCACTTTCTACCATAAAGTGCTTCAAACGGCGCCATCTCAATGCTTGAATGGTAGCTGTTGTTGTAGGAAAATTCTGCTAACGGTAGATGTCGATCCCAACTGTTTCCAAAATCAATAACACATGCTCGTAGCATGTCTTCAAGCGTTTGTATCGTCCTTTCGCTCTGCCCATCAGTTTGTGGATGATAGGAAGTACTCATGTCTAGACGAGTTCCTAATGCTTGCTGTAATGTCTGCCAGAATCTTGAAATAAATCTGCCATCCCTATCAGAGATAATAGAGATTGGTATTCCATGTCTGGAGACGACTTCCTTCAAATACAGTCGTGCTAACTTCTCCATCTTGTCATCTTCTCTTATTGGTAGGAAGTGTGCTGATTTGGTGAGACGATCAACTATTACCCAAATAGTATCAAAACCACTTGCAGTCCTTGGCAATTTAGTGATGAAATCCATGGTAATGTTTTCCCATTTCTATTCCGGGATTTCGGGTTGTTGAAGTAGACCTGATGGTTTCTGATGCTCAGCTTTGACCTTAGAACACGTCAAACATTCTCCTACGTATTTAGAAACATCGGCTTTCATACCCGGCCACCAAAAATGTTTCTTGAGATCCTTGTACATCTTCCCCGTTCCAGGATGTATTGAGTATCTGGTTTTATGAGCTTCTCTAAGTACCATTTCTCTCATATCTCCAAATTTTGGTACCCAAATCCTTTCAGCCCTATACCGGGTTCCGTCTTCCCGAATATTAAGATGCTTCTCCGATCCTTTGGGTATTTCATCCTTTAAATTTCCCTCTTTTAAAACTCCTTGTTGCGCCTCCTTTATTTGAGTAGTAATGTTATTATGAATCATTATATTCATAGATTTTACTCGAATGGGTTCTCTATCCTTCCTGCTCAAGGCATCGGCTACCACATTTGCCTTTCCCGGGTGGTAACGAATCTCAAAATCGTAATCATTCAATAATTCAATCCACCTACGCTGCCTCATATTCAGTTGTTTCTGATTAAATATGTGTTGAAGACTTTTGTGGTCGGTATATATAATACTTTTGACCCCATATAAGTAGTGCCTCCAAGTCTTTAATGCAAAAACAACCGCGCCTAATTCCAAATCATGCGTCGTATAATTTTGTTCGTGAATCTTCAATTGTCTAGACGCATAAGCAATCACCTTCGTTCGTTGCATTAATACACAACCGAGACCTTGCTTTGATGCATCACAATAAATCACAAAATCATCATTCCCTTCAGGCAATGACAATATAGGTGCCGTAGTTAGCTTTTTCTTCAATAACTGAAACGCTTTCTCTTGTTCATCATTCCATTCAAATTTCTTCCCTTTATGCGTTAATGCAGTCAAGGGTTTTGCTATTCTGGAAAAGTCTTGGATGAACCTTCTGTAGTAACCAGCTAGTCCTAAAAACTGGCGTATGTGTTTCGGAGTTTTCGGGGTTTCTCACTTTTCAACAGTTTCTATCTTTGCCGGATCCACCTTAATACCTTCTTTGTTCACTATGTGACCGAGGAATTGAACTTCTTCCAACCAAAATGCACACTTTGAAAACTTAGCGTACAATTCTTCCTTCCTCAATACTTCTAACACCTTTCTCAAATGTTCACCGTGTTCTTGGTCATTCTTTGAGTAAATAAGTATGTCATCAATGAAAACAATGACAAACTTGTCAAGGTATGGTCCACACACTCGGTTCATAAGGTCCATGAACACAGCTGGTGCATTAGTTAAACCAAATGGCATGACCATAAACTCGTAATGACCGTAACGTGTTCTGAAAGCAGTCTTTGGAATATCATCTTCTTTCACCCGCATTTGATGATACCCGGAACGTAAGTCAATCTTTGAATAAACAGACGAGCCTTGTAGTTGATCAAATAAGTCGTCGATTCTCGGTAGTGGGTAGCGGTTCTTGATGGTAAGTTTGTTCAACTCTCGGTAGTCGATACACAACCTGAATGTACCATCTTTCTTCTTGACAAACAAAACAGGAGCTCCCCACGGTGATGTGCTTGGTCGAATGAAACCACGCTCTAAAAGTTCTTGTAATTGGCTTTGCAGTTCTTTCATCTCGCTGGGTGCGAGTCTGTAAGGAGCACGAGCTATTGGTGCAGCTCCTGGTACAAGATCTATTTGAAATTCAACGGATCGATGTGGGGGTAATCCCGGTAATTATTTCGGAAATACATCGGGAAATTCTTTTGCAATGGGAACATCATTGATGCTCTTTTCTTCAGTTTGTACTTTCTCGACGTGTGCTAGAACAGCATAGCAACCTTTTCTTATTAGTTTTTGTGCCTTCAAATTACTAATAAGATGTAGCTTCGTGTTGTCCTTTTCTCCGTACACCATTAAGGGTTTTCCTTTTTCTCGTATAATGCGAATTGCATTTTTGTAACAAACGATCTCCGCTTTCACTTCTTTCAACCAGTCCATACCGATTATCACATCAAAACTCCCTAACTCTACTGGTATCAAATCAATCTTAAATGTTTCGCTAACCAGTTTAATTTCTCGATTCCGACATATATTATCTGCTGAAATTAATTTACCATTTGCTAATTCGAGTAAAAATTTACTATCCAAAGGCGTCAATGGACAACTTAATTTAGCACAAAAATCTCTACTCATATAGCTTCTATCCGCACCCGAATCAAATAAAACGTAAGCAGATTTATTGTCAATAAGAAACGTACCCGTAACAAGCTCCTGGTCTTCCTGTGCCTCTACCGCATTAATATTGAAAACTCTTCCACGGCCTTGTCCATTCGTGTTCTCCTGGTTCGGGCAATTTCTAATAATGTGGCCTGCTTTTCCACATTTATAACAAACTACATTGGCATAACTTGCTCCGACACTACTTGCTCCACCATTACTCGTTCCGACACCATTTGTTCCTTTCGTTCTATTAACCCCTGGTCCATAGACCTCACACTTCGCCGCGCTATGACCATTTCTTTTACACTTGTTGCAAAATTTGGTGTAGAACCCCGAGTGATTCTTTTCACACCTTTGGCATAGTTGCTTCTGATTGTTGTTGTTGTTGCGGTTATTATTGTTGTTGGGATGATTGTTGTAGTTGCTGTTGTTGTTGTTGTTGTTGTTGTTGTTGTTGTTGTTGTTGTTGGGCCGTTTGTTGTAGTTGCGATTGATGTTGCGATTGTTGGGATAATTGTTGCGATTATTGTTGTAATTGCTGTTGTTGTTGTATTGGTGATTCTTATCACCGTTTTCCTCCCACTTTCTTTTGACTTGCTTCACATTGGCCTCTTCAGCAGTCTGTTCTTTAATTCTTTCTTCAATCTGGTTCACTAGTTTGTGAGCCATTCTACATGCCTGTTGTATGGAGGCGGGCTCGTGTGAACTTATATCTTCTTGGATTCTTTCCGGTAATCCTTTCACAAACGCGTCGATCTTCTCTTCCTCATCTTCGAATGCTCCCGGACACAATAGGCACAATTCTGTGAATCGTCTTTCGTACGTGGTAATATCAAATCCTTGGGTTCGTAACCCTCTAAGTTCTGTCTTGAGCTTATTGACCTCGGTTCTGGGACGGTACTTCTCGTTCATCAAGTGCTTGAATGCTGACCACGGTAGTGCGTACGCATCATCTTGTCCCACTTGCTCTAGATAGGTATTCCACCATGTTAACGCAGAACATGTGAAGGTATGCGTAGCGTACTTCACTTTGTCCTCTTCAGTACACTTACTTATGGCAAACACCGATTCAACCTTCTCGGTCCACCGTTTCAATCCGATCGGTCCTTCGGTTCCATCAAATTCCAAAGGTTTGCAGGCAGTGAATTCTTTGTAGGTGCATCCTACACGATTTCCTGTACTGCTAGATCCAAGGTTATTGTTGGTATGTAGCGCAGCCTGTACTGCGGCTATGTTTGAAGCTAGAAAAGTACGGAATTCCTCTTCATTCATATTCACGGTGTGTCGAGTAGTCGGTGCCATTTCCTTCAAAATAGTTAAATGGAATAAGTTAATCATACAGAATATTAAGAGTAGTTAATAGTATTTCGTAGCATAATATGAACTCATTTATAAAAGCTTTTTCTTCATATTAGCGTTTTATAAGTTTAAATTCGGGTAGTACCTACCCGTTAAGTTCATACTTAGTAGCTAATATACAATTCAACTACTACAATTCTATATGAAAAACTGATTATAATAATATTTCGCGTTCAAACTTTTATACAATATTTTACAAACTTACAATACCGCTTACTTTACATAAAGCATGAAATATAGCACACAATAACTTTGATACAAGATAGTTGTGAAGACAATTCTAGCTAGTACACAAGTCGTTCAGCAAAGGCAATAAAGACACGTAATTCATACGTCCAGAAACAAGTCATGCATTCTGGTTTTACTAGGACTACTTCCCATCCTTGGTCTTGTGCAACATAACCGTTATGGCCGTTGATAAGACAGCGTGTTGTAACGTCATCAAAGGGACGAGGGTTACGTAATGACCAACAGTCTCGTAATAACCTAAAAACCTCATTTCTTACCCCAATTACCGACTCCGTCACTTGAGGGAACGTTTTGTTTAATAGTTGTAGCCCGATGTTCTTGTTCTCACTTTGGTGAGAAGCGAACATTACTAACCCGTAAGCATAACATGCTTCTTTATGTTGCATGTTAGCCGCTTTTTCTAAATCACGAAGTCCTATATTTGGATATACTGAGTCAAAATAATTTCTTAACCCGTTGCGTAAAATAGCATTTGGGTTCCCCGCAATATATGCGTCAAAGTAAACACATCGTAACTTATGGATTTCCCAATGTGATATCCCCCATCTTCCGAACGAAAGCCTTTTATAAACCAAATCATTCTTGGAACGTTCTTCGAATGTCTTACAAACTGATCTCGCCTTAAATAGTTGTGCCGAGGAATTCTGACCGACTCTAGACAAGATTTCATCAATCATGTCTCCGGGTAGGTCTCTTAAAATATTGGGTTGTCTATCCATTTTGTGTTTTTATACTGTAAAATAGACAAGAGTTAGATTCATAAAAAAATACTTATTAATACAAGCAATTTTTACATATATCATAAAGCATAAGCACACTATATTACATATATTACACCACACGAATACAACTATCTTATTCCGACTCGCTTGTTTCTTCTTCTTTGGTTTTGGTTCGTTTTCCCAAGTTTCTAGGGATATATGATGTTCCCCTAATACGAGCCGTTATTTTCCACATTGGTTTAGAAAAACCTGGTGGTTTAGAGGTTCCCGGGTCATTGTTACAACTTAAGGACTTCGGGGGTTGACGATACATATAAAGTTCATCGGGGTTGGAATTAGATTTCTCTATTTTTATGCCCTTTCCCTTATTATTTTCTTTTGCCTTTTTAAATTCAGTTGGGGTAATTTCTATAACATCATCGGAATTCTCGTCGGAATCCGATTCATCGGAGAATTGGTAATCCTCCCAATATTTTGCTTCCTTGGCGGAAACACCATTGACCATAATTAACTTTGGTCGGTTGGTTGAGGATTTTCTTTTACTTAACCGTTTTATTATTTCCCCCACCGGTTCTATTTCTTCATCCGGTTCCGATTCTTCTTCCGGTTCCGATTCTTCTTCCGGTTCCGACTCTTCTTCCGGTTCCTCTTCGGGAACTTGTGAATCAGTCCAAAAATCATTCCAATTTACATTTGACTCTTCATTATTATTAGGTGAGTCAATGGGACTTGTTCTAGAGGTAGACATCTATCACATAATATCAAACACGTTAAGAGATTAATATATCACATAATATTCATATGTTAAAAATATATAGTTTCCAACAAAAATGTTAAGCAATCATTTTTAAAGAAAACACGGTCGAAGTCCAGACTCACTAATGCATCCTAACAAACTCGATAAGACACACTAATGCAAATATTCTGGTTCTCTAAGACCAACGCTCTGATACCAACTGAAATGTCCCGTTCTTATTGATTAAAAACGTTCCATATTAATTGATTTCGTTGCGAGGTTTTGACCTCTATATGAGACGTTTTTCAAAGACTGCATTCATTTTTAAAACAAACCATAACCTTTATTTCATAAATAAAGGTTTAAAAAGCTTTACGTAGATTATCAAATAATGATAATCTAAAATATCCTGTTTACACACGACCATTACATAATGGTTTACAATACAAATATGTTACATCGAAATCAGTTTCTTGAATGCAGTTTTTACACAATATCATACAAACATGGACTCCAAATCTTGTCCTTATTTTAGTATGCAACAGCGGAAGCTCTTAATATTCACCTGAGAATAAACATGCTTTAAACGTCAACAAAAATGTTGGTGAGTTATAGGTTTAACCTATATATATATATCAAATCGTAACAATAGACCACAAGATTTCATATTTCAATACACATCCCATACATAGAGATAAAAATCATTCATGTGGTGAACACCTGGTAACCGACAATAACAAGATGCATATATAAGAATATCCCCATCATTCCGGGACACCCTTCGGATATGATATAAATTTCGAAGTACTAAAGCATCCGGTACTTTGGATGGGGTTTGTTAGGCCCAATAGATCTATCTTTAGGATTCGCGTCAATTAGGGTGTCTGTTCCCTAATTCTTAGATTACCAGACTTAATAAAAAGGGGCATATTCGATTTCGATAATTCAACCATAGAATGTAGTTTTACGTACTTGTGTCTATTTTGTAAATCATTTATAAAACCTGCATGTATTCTCATCCCAAAAATATTAGATTTTAAAAGTGGGACTATAACTCACTTTCACAGATTTTTACTTCGTCGGGAAGTAAGACTTGGCCACTGGTTGATTCACGAACCTATAACAATATATACATATATATTAAAGTATGTTCAAAATATATTTACAACACTTTTAATATATTTTGATGTTTTAAGTTTATTAAGTCAGCTGTCCTCGTTAGTAACCTACAACTAGTTGTCCACAGTTAGATGTACAGAAATAAATCAATAAATATTATCTTGAATCAATCCACGACCCAGTGTATACGTATCTCAGTATTGATCACAACTCAAACTATATATATTTTGGAATCAACCTCAACCCTGTATAGCTAACTCCAACATTCACATATAGAGTGTCTATGGTTGTTCCGAAATATATATAGATGTGTCGACATGATAGGTCGAAACATTGTATACGTGTCTATGGTATCTCAAGATTACATAATATACAATACAAGTTGATTAAGTTATGGTTGGAATAGATTTGTTACCAATTTTCACGTAGCTAAAATGAGAAAAATTATCCAATCTTGTTTTACCCATAACTTCTTCATTTTAAATCCGTTTTGAATGAATCAAATTGCTATGGTTTCATATTGAACTGAATTTTATGAATCTAAATAGAAAAAGTATAGGTTTATAGTCGGAAAAATAAGTTACAAGTCGTTTTTGTAAAGGTAGTCATTTCAGTCGAAAGAACGACGTCTAGATGACCATTGTTTTCCACTTTGAGTTTAACCATAATTTTTGGATATAGTTTCATGTTCATAATAAAAATCATTTTCTCAGAATAACAACTTTTAAATCAAAGTTTATCATAGTTTTTAATTAACTAACCCAAAACAGCCAGCGGTGTTACTACGACGGCGTAAATCCGGTTTTACGGTGTTTTTCGTGTTTCCAGGTTTTAAATCATTAAGTTAGCATATCATATAGATATAGAACATGTGTTTAGTTAATTTTAAAAGTCAAGTTAGAAGGATTAACTTTTGTTTGCGAACAAGTTTAGAATTAACTAAACTATGTTCTAGTGATTACGAGTTTAAACCTTCGAATAAGATAGTTTTATATATATGAATCGAATGATGTTATGAACATCATTACTACCTCAAGTTTAGTAGGTAAACCTACTGGAAGTGACAAGAAATGATCTAGCTTCAAAGGATCTTGGATGGCTTGAAAGTTCTTGAAGTAGGATCATGACACAAAAACAAGTTCAAGTAAGATTTTTGCTCGAATTAAGATAGTTTATAGTTATAGAAATTGAATCAAAGTTTGAATATGAATATTACCTTGAATAAGAAAGATAACCTACTGTATATAACAAAGGTTTCTTGATCTTAGATGATTACTTGGAATGGATTAGAAAGCTTGGAAGTAAATTAGTAAACTTGAAGGGATTTTTGAAGTATTCTTGAAGTGTTCTTCCTATGATGATTATAGCTTGATTCTTGAAATGATTTTTGATGAAGATGATGATTAACTACTGGAAAAATACGTTCATAATAGTGTGGGTGTGTTGAGAGAGAATTAGAAAGAGATTTGGAAGTGAAATGGAGTGAATGATGAGTGTTAATTGGTGAGTGGTGAGTGGGGTTAAAAGGAGTTCTAGTTAGTTGACTAGCTCATGGTAGAAGTTAAAATTGATTAGTCATACATGACATAATCAAGAGTGGAATCCCATGCTAGTTCCTATTGGTATATACCCATAGTAAGTACGTTTTGAAGCTGTGTATAATACGGGTAAGAATACGACTAGAATTCTTGATGAAAGAAAAGAATGGGAAAGTAACTGTAACCATTTTCGTTAAGTATGAGTGTTTTGATATATGTCTTGAAGTCTTCCAAAAGTATTTTAATACATCTAAATACACTACATGTATATACATTTTAACGGAGTCGTTAAGTCATCGTTAGTCGTTACATGTAAGTGTTGTTTTGAAACCTTTAAGTTAACGATCTCAATTAATGTTGTTAACCCATTGTTTATTATATCTAATGAGATGTTAAATTATTATATTATCATGATATTATGATATATTAATATATCTTAATATGATATATATACATTTAAATGTCGTTACAACGATAATCGTTACATATATGTCTCGTTTCGAAATCCTTAAGTTAGTAGTCTTGTTTATATGTATATAACTCATTGTTAATATACTTATGGAGATACTTACTTATCATAATCTCATGTTAACCATATGTATATCCATATATATATCGTCAAGTCGTTTTTACAAGTTTTAACGTTCGTGAATCGCCGGTCAACTTGGGTGGTCAATTGTCTATATGAAACATATTTCAATTAATCAAGTCTTAACAAGTTTGATTGCTTAACATGTTGGAAACATTTAATCATGTAAATATCAATCTCAATTAATATATATAAACATGGAAAAGTTCGGGTCACTACACTTTAGCCCCATATTTTTTTTTTTGCTAAACTTTTATAAACTTGTAATTATTTCCATGATACTTGCATCTTTTATAATTTTATAAACCCTTTTATAAAATTATACTTTATAAACCAATTATAAAATGTAACACACATATGAGTTTAATCAAATAATTAAACTCGCATTTATAATTATCCAAATAATTATTTCTTGCATTTCATCTTTAGAATACCAAATTCTAAAGTCTAAGTGTCGAGTATTTATTTTAAAGATCCAATCATTAAAACAGATACTTAAAGATGTTGACGGTTTGTTATTGGGTATGACCCGACTTGGATCATAACATGTTAGCCACATTAGTTTAATATGTCTCTCGGCCATATAAAATACCTTCAATCTCCCACTTGCACGAGAAACATAAGAAATTAATGCAAGTGATGGATACCACCTAACGACCGTCCATCACCCCTAATATGTTATGACTTAGTGCCATTCAATAACATCATCCCTTTCGAGTTCCCATCTCGAATATGATTAGGTGAATCTTTCAATATATCCTTTTGTCCTAGATGTCATGTCAAATCCAAGAGACATAGAATGATCACTCTCTTATAGATCTAACTTTATCAGGCCTTAGACATCTGACTCTCAACGAATAAGAGGGACAAATTCCATCTTGACTACATACGTCCTAGACACTACACTTCGTACCATACCTGAAGCCTCCCTTATGTACCACCATATTTCAGAATAGCGAAGGAAAGAGTCAAGGCACAATATTCGGTGAATATCTGAACCCAATATGTGTCTCAGGTCAGAGGATATAATGATATTCTCCTTTACTCAAGATTACATGTGATCAACCACAAAGGCTCCATATAGTAAATCTTGAGAGCGGGTCTTCCAATATTTGTGTCCCACAAATATCTATGAACCTTGGTTGCAACCTTGCCCCACATTCACCATTTGAATGCTAACCAATCCAAGTTCATAATAGTCTAGACCTCACACTTGTTCCCACAAATGTGATCAACTACGGAATTCAGAATAATAGTTTATTCATGGATAAAATATGCAAAATTGGAACATGTAATAACCCGTCCTTATCCTCCTGGACAAAGTCATCAACATCTGGTCCCATTGCGATGATTGATTCCAAGTACTGTCCTTAAAATGAGCAAATGCACAGCGGAAGACTACCTGAGAATAACATGCTTTAAAAAGTCAACATAAAGTTGGTGAGATATATAGGTTTGATGCTAGCAGCGTTATAACTATGGACCACAAGATTTCATGTTTATACGTAATACACTCCTCGTGTATGAAAAGTCGTTGAGCACTTGGTAACCATACTTAATATTTAAATCACAGCAGCATATTCTTAAATAAACCCTACACCGTACCAAGTGTAGTAATGAAACGAAGTACTGTGCAACCGTTTAAAACTGGTCGTCCAGCCCTGTTGGGGTTGTCAGGCCCGATAGATCTATCAACAGGATTCGCGTTTACGCTCCTCACGTAAATATTAGCTACCAAGTATAAAGAAATATGCCATGGTACAACTCAACGTAGAATTTATTTTTGATCACTTGTGTCCATAACGTAAATCATTTATAAAAACAGCGCATGTATTCTCAGCCCTAAATATTTAAAGTTTAAAAGGGACTATATACTCACCATACTGTATTTTGTAGTAAAAATACATATAACATCATTGATCAATTATAAGATTGGCCTCGGATTCACGAACCTATATCATGTGTATATATATTAACTCATATAATCATAATTAAATATTTTCATATATTATAACACATTTTATGTTTTATATATTTATTTTGTATATATATATATAAATTTATAATGACAAAAATTTATATAGTTATATTAATATATATTTGATTAGTATTACATAAAAATACTTAATTTGTTATATTTGAATATTTATATGAAAATGTTAATATGATTAATACATACATTTATGTAATATTACCAATAGTATAGTTTTATACACAAAATGATTATTTGATAATATAATATCAATAATAGCAATAAAAATCATTTTTGAATATAACGATAATGATTCTACTTATAATAATAGCTATATAAAAATAGTGATTATACTAATATTTATAAAATAATAATGATAATAATAATAATAATAATAATAATAATAATAATAATAATAATAATAAGAATATTAATCATCATTTTTATATGATAATAGTCATAATACTAATAACAATAATAATAACTAGAATCCTAACAATAATAATGGTAATAATTATACCTTTAGTAATAATAATCATAATAATAAAAGAACAAGAAACTACCTTCAATAAAAAGGATGTAAAAACAAATGCTCCTATAGGGACTCGAACCCGTGACCAATAGCTCACACACCAACAGACATGACCAGCGAACCAGTTTAATCTTTCTGATATTAATACCCAATTAAATAAATATAACCCGTATTTCTGTGTTTTTATTTCCTCTTCATCTTCCACAACTTAATCGAACAGAGAAGGTAACCAGCAACAATCAAATACAAAATTTGTTTTAGAATTTCAATTATAGAACAGAAACGAACAACCTGTGATTATAAATTTATCATTCACGAAAAGAAAAATAAAATAGAAGAGAGGGAGCAGGTTCTGTTCGAAAAAAAAATATAAAGAACACAAAAAAAAATCGGTTTTTGAGTTTGGGATGTTTTGAGACCTCACTTTCTTCCTAGGATATCTTCCAAATCGAATTTAGAATATAATGGTATCATCGATTCAACTTAATTCATCACAGGAATTTCCAATTCGATTGATGAATTCCCGGTTTGACTTTTAAGAACAAAAACTATAAGTAGCAATTAAATAACCAATTCAAGGAATTAAAGGTTGTAGATTTGCAGAAAGGACGGTAGAACAATTCCTAAGACTTCTGAAATTACGGTTTCTAACAACTACCTCGATTACGATTTTAGAAAAAAAAATGAAGATGATACAGAGGTTCGAGCAGAGAGATAAAAGTATCTGGTTTCCTCCTCAATTACGATTGCTAGAGTTCCAAATTTATATCCCTAATATAGCGACATATATTCACGAGTAAACAGGAAACGTTGAAAGAAAAAAAATTGACAGATATGGATAGATAACAAGCATCCTATGTATTTAATATATATTTGTTTACCATAAATTTATATTTATTTAATTAGTGGTTATATTAATTATCTGTTTATTTATTTAATTGTTATATATCTATTACCTGATATATATATATATATACATATATATTAATAATATTATTTATGATATAGTTATTAATAAATATCTTAATAATGATAATTTTATAAAAATAATAATAATAATACTTTTAATAATAATAATCCTAACACCATCCTAATTATATTAATGTCCATATTATTACAGATAATGATATTATTAATAGCAATACTAATATAACAAAGTATGTATATATATATATATATATATATATATATATATATATATATATATATATATATATATATTGAATGTTTAGCATTTATACTTATCAATATAATAACAATTATTTTTAGGAATCATAAACATGGATTTATAAGAATATTATAAATTTATATTTATATAATTTCATAAGGTAGTAACTTAATTATTTTACTTATGATTTTTCATTTTAATTCAAATGATTAATGTGAACATTATTAATTTAAAACATCATATATATATATATACACTTATATTTATATTTATATTTATATATTTGTTTACACACAATTGTTCGTGAATCGTCGGGTATGGTCAAAGGGTAACTGACTATCCGGATATAGAGATTTCAAACTTTCTAGGCTCAACATTAAAGATTTTGCTTATCGTGTCGGAAATATATAGAGATCAAGGTTTAAATTTGGTCGGAAATTTCCGGGTCGTTACAGTACCCACCCGTTAAGAAATTTCGTCCCCGAAATGTGGTAGAGGTTGTCATAAATAACAATAGGAATGTTTTCATGACAAATATGAGGTAATAATAGAGTTTTATCAATATTGGGAGATATGGATAAAACAATTCGATCAAGTGAAGCACCCGAGTGAAGCTATCACAAAAGAATGAAATGTGTAATATGAAATCGTTTTAACCGATGACGTGATTATGAATGATTTCCGGATTTTAAGGGATTTAAAGAAAATAAGATTTGATTTTTCGGCGATCGGGATCTTCTTTGATTTAATGCGGCAATCTGTTTCGATTTCTTTGTCGGATATTTTACTATAAATCTACCCCCTTTGTTTTCTTATTTCCATATCCCACATCTTCTACTTTTTCTCCTAAATTCTTACTTTAAACATTCGTCAATATGCTCCATCCCACTCTGATTCTTGATATACTCTTAATTTTCACATCTATCATCCTTCTTTTTCATTTACCACCGGAAGAATCTATTCACTTTTATGATTTTCTTGGAATTATAATGTTTCTAATTCTCCCGTGCCTTTACGTTGCAATACGTATTGATATACACGGTTTGTAATTTCTGAGTGGTTGTTGAGTTTGATATCTTCCCTTATACTTCGATGTTCCTGCTTCTGTCTTCTATAATCATTGTCATCCACAATTAATACTCTCTTCTATTTGCTGCGATTTATACTCCAATTTCTATTTCGGGACTTTGTCTATTCGTTTCTTCTTCCCGTCCTCAAGTCAAGCGAGTAATGATCCGAAATTCGTAGGTATAGCTAATGCTCTTAAAAAAAATGGTAATGGCACGATTTTGATTTGTCCAACTACCAGAATATCCTGGAAAAGATCGAACTATCAAGACGATATGTTCCTAATACGTTTGGGGATTAGATAGAATGTAAGAGCCGTGTAACATGGCACATGATGATGGTACTGTGAATCATCACATTCCATTAAGAACTTAACATGACTTACTGTAATATAATGAAGTTGATCAAGTTTCATTATATTATGCTAATTCATGTATCAGTTCCCAACACTGCTTCAGAACATTCCTATTTTAAACTCGAAGGTTTTAGAATTTAGAAACTAACACAGTTTCTTTTATGTTGTAGTACAGATAGAGCGGAGAGATAATTAATATCGGACGAGAGTATTTTGAAGATATCTTCAGAAGTATTGAAAATATTTTCAATGAAAAATACGATAATATCTTGAAATTCCTAATATCGAAGGATTATGATGAAGATTTACCCGTAAGGGTTTAGATTCGGAAGCAAGGTGTTCGCTAAAGATTTCCTTAGATACAGAATCATCTGGATTCTTTGAATATAAGGTTTGATCCTTGTATTTGTTCTTTGTTTCCTTCATGGTGCGCTCAATTCGATTTTTAGCACCAAACTTTCTATCGAGCGTTCCTAACACTTCCTTCTTTATTATCAACTTTTGATCATAAAGACCATCTACAACATGCTGCTTCATCAGCATTTTCAAAGTTAACGGATCCGGGTCATCGGTTATCAAACTAAGGTGGTTTTAGGATTATTGTATTTTTAGATGGTTAAACGCTGATGATAGCAGGGTGAAACATAAAAGGTTCTCCGGTAACGACGGCGAAAGAATAACGTATATATATCGAGACTAACCTTTCTGAGAAGTCGAGGTTAACTTGCTGGAGCTGTGATAAAATTGGCTTCTTTAGAAAGGGATTGCAAAGTTATTTTGGGTATTAATAACACTAAAGAAATTAACACTGCTGCATGTTAAGCGTTGACTCAGTCTCCGAGAGTTTTCGAGTGCAAAACTATATGCAAGAATCTTTTCTTCCAGAGATGAGGTGCGGTTGGTTCATTCTCTCAATCAAAATATTTTCAAGAATTATGAAAGGTTTGAACGCGAATTGTAATTTTCGAGGTACAAATGAGGTTTAGAATGAAATCAAGTGGCAAACTTGAAGAATTGTTTAGTTTCATATGTTATAATCAATATTTTAATTCATTTTAATTGTCCAAAGTTAGCAGTCCAATAGTCTGATAGTCCAATAGTTCAATGATTCATATATATAATATTTGAATTAAATAATACGTATCGTGACCCGTGCACCGGTCTCAGTATTGATCACAACTCAAAGTATATATATATTTTGGAATCCACCTCAACCCTGTATAGCCAACTATAGAGTGTCTATGGTCGTTCCGAAAAATATATATAGATGGGTCAAGATGATAAGTCGAAACCTTGTATACGTGTCCCGTTATTTAAAGTGCGTAAATTAAATAAATATATATCATGACCCATTGCACAACGTGTTGTCTCAGAATTAATCCGACGTATTGTTGTACATGTGTCCCGACGGTATGTAAAGTGCATAAAAGTAAATAACAGAAATTAAATGACGATAAATAAAATTGCGAGAATGTAAATTGCGATAATGTAAATTGCGATAAAATGTAATCAGTTAGCTGGGAACAGTTAGCTAGGAACAGTTAGCGTGGAATATTAACAATATTTCAATTAGTTAATCCGTTTGTTTCTAACAAATTTTATTATATCCAATGTTTTCTTCATTATGCCACTTGTTGGATTCTGATAGGTCAAAATCCAAATATGAAATTTGAATGGAAATGGTTATTCTGTGGTGAACGGATACGTATATCGGTAGTTGTAAGTAGGATAGTGAATGACTGTTGAATCAGATTCGAAGAATGTACGGTGTAACTTATTAACGTGAAATCTAAATATTCTTCGAGTACTACCTACCCGTTAAAATATTTTTCATCATTAACAGTTTGTACGAAGGAAATTTTAATTACAATCTTTTTGAAAATATACTTGCATATATATTTTCGTCGGATGTAATCATGGATTTAATGAGTCAATAAAATATTAAACTCATTTGATTTATCGTTAGTAGTAGATTACATAATCTCTAAAACATTAGAAATTACATAATTGCAATGTCGAACGAAGATAAATGAGGTAGACCGTTACGTAAAACGAAGATAATCGATGTAGAACGATATGTAGAACGAAATCGTACTTGAAATACAGATGGTAATATTGAGGCGTGTGATGTTGACATCCGAGATACAGATTATGATGTTGAGGTTTACGACGCGGTTGTGGTTGGGGGTGATAAGGGTACTGTCGGCGTTGATGATGGTGGTGCTGATTATGCTGCTAGTGCTGCTGCTGCTGGTGGTTGCAACCTTCACACCATGTTCTCCAAAGCCGTCACGCGAGCGCGTAGTTCGTTAACTTCTGCTAGTACACCGGGATGATTGGCGGTTGAAGTGAGCGAATGAAAAAGATTCGAAATATGGAAAAGTATATAATCGTGACGAGATACTCTGGAAATGAGAGAGAAAATGGTTTCTCGAACAGGTTAGCCGGTAAGTGCTTCAGGTTCATCGCCAAGAGGGCAATTTCGTGGATGGAAGGGATCTTCGATGTGAAATGATTTTTAGATATCGGATGATATTCTAACTATATAGAATATCTATATATATAGTCCTAAAGATTTCGTAGACTACGGAGGAATTTACGACATGTTTCAGGCAATTCTATGGTAATAGATACGCTAAGATATTAATTTTGTCTATACACTATCAATGCAGTAAATGCAGTAAGACGTGTCTAGACTTTAAAATGAATATCAGGCAATTTCCTAGGGATGATAAGCAGATGATTTCCGACTAGAATGATAAGCAAAACTTTTTGGCAGGCAGACACGGTCGAAGTCCAGACTCACTAATGTATCCTAACAACTACTAGTCAGACACACTGATGCAAGGCCTGGTTCACTAAGACCACCGCTCTGATACCAAATGTAATAACCCGTCCTTATCCTCCTGGACAAAGTCATCAACATCTGGTCCCATTGCGATGATCGATTCCAAGTACTGTCCTTAAAATGAGCAAATGCACAGCGGAAGACTACCTGAGAATAACATGCTTTAAAAAGTCAACATAAAGTTGGTGAGATATATAGGTTTGATGCTAGCAGCGTTATAACTATGGACCACAAGATTTCATGTTTATACGTAATACACTCCTCGTGTATGAAAAGTCGTTGAGCACTTGGTAACCATACTTAACATTTAAATCACAGCAGCATATTCTTAAATAAACCCTACACCGTACCAAGTGTAGTAACGAAACGAAGTACTGTGCAACCGTTTAAAACTGGTCGTCCAGCCCGGTTGGGGTTGTCAGGCCCGATAGATCTATCAACAGGATTCGCGTTTACGCTCCTCACGTAAATATTAGCTACCAAGTATAAAGAAATATGCCATGGTACAACTCAACATAGAATTTATTTTTGATCACTTGTGTCCATAACGTAAATCATTTATAAAAACAGCGCATGTATTCTCAGCCCTAAATATTTAAAGTTTAAAAGGGACTATATACTCACCATACTGTATTTTGTAGTAAAAATACATATAACATCATTGATCAATTATAAGATTGGCCTCGGATTCACGAACCTATATCATGTGTATATATATTAACTCATATAATCATAATTAAATATTTTCATATATTATAACACATTTTATGTTTTATATATTTATTTTGTATATATATATAAATTTATAATGACAAAAATTTATATAGTTATATTAATATATATTTGATTAGTATTACATAAAAATACTTAATTTGTTATATTTGAATATTTATATGAAAATGTTAATATGATTAATACATACTTTTATGTAATATTACCAATAGTATAGTTTTATACACAAAATGATTATTTGATAATATAATATCAATAATAGCAATAAAAATCATTTTTGAATATAACGATAATGATTCTACTTATAATAATAGCTATATAAAAATAGTGATTATACTAATATTTATAAAATAATAATGATAATAATAATAATAATAATAATAATAATAATAATAATAATAATAATAATAATAATAATAATAATAATAAGAATATTAATCATCATTTTTATATGATAATAGTCATAATACTAATAACAATAATAATAACTAGAATCCTAACAATAATAATGGTAATAATTATACCTTTAGTAATAATAATCATAATAATAAAAGAACAAGAAACTACCTTCAATAAAAAGGATGTAAAAACAAATGCTCCTATAGGGACTCGAACCCGTGACCAATAGCTCACACACCAACACACATGACCAGCGAACCAGTTTAATCTTTCTGATATTAATACCCAATTAAATAAATATAACCCGTATTTCTGTGTTTTTATTTCCTCTTCATCTTCCACAACTTAATCGAACAGAGAAGGTAACCAGCAACAATCAAATACAAAATTTGTTTTAGAATTTCAATTATAGAACAGAAACGAACAACCTGTGATTATAAATTTATCATTCACGAAAAGAAAAATAAAACAGAAGAGAGGGAGCAGGTTCTGTTCGAAAAAAAAAATATAAAGAACACAAAAAAAAAAAATCGGTTTTTGAGTTTGGGATGTTTTAAGACCTCACTTTCTTCCTAGGATATCTTCCAAATCGAATTTAGAATATAATGGTATCATCGATTCAACTTAATTCATCACAGGAATTTCCAATTCGATTGATGAATTCCCGGTTTGACTTTTAAGAACAAAAACTATAAGTAGCAATTAAATAACCAATTCAAGGAATTAAAGGTTGTAGATTTGCAGAAAGGACGGTAGAACAATTCCTAAGACTTCTGAAATTACGGTTTCTAACAACTACCTCGATTACGATTTTAGAAAAAAAATGAAGATGATACAGAGGTTCGAGCAGAGAGATAAAAGTATCTGGTTTCCTCCTCAATTACGATTGCTAGAGTTCCAAATTTATATCCCTAATATAGCGACATATATTCACGAGTAAACAGGAAACGTTGAAAGAAAAAAAATTGACAGATATGGATAGATAACAAGCATCCTATGTATTTAATATATATTTGTTTACCATAAATTTATATTTATTTAATTAGTGGTTATATTAATTATCTGTTTATTTATTTAATTGTTATATATCTATTACCTGATATATATATATATATACATATATATTAATAATATTATTTATGATATAGTTATTAATAAATATCTTAATAATGATAATTTTATAAAAATAATAATAATAATACTTTTAATAATAATAATCCTAACACCATCCTAATTATATTAATGTCCATATTATTACAGATAATGATATTATTAATAGCAATACTAATATAACAAAGTATGTATATATATATATATATATATATATATATATATATATATATATATATATATATATATATATATTGAATGTTTAGCATTTATACTTATCAATATAATAACAATTATTTTTAGGAATCATAAACATGGATTTATAAGAATATTATAAATTTATATTTATATAATTTCATAAGGTAGTAACTTAATTATTTTACTTATGATTTTTCATTTTAATTCAAATGATTAATGTGAACATTATTAATTTAAAACATCATATATATATATATACACTTATATTTATATTTATATTTATATATTTGTTTACACACAATTGTTCGTGAATCGTCGGGTATGGTCAAAGGGTAACTGACTATCCGGATATAGAGATTTCAAACTTTCTAGGCTCAACATTAAAGATTTTGCTTATCGTGTCGGAAATATATAGAGATCAAGGTTTAAATTTGGTCAGAAATTTCCGGGTCGTTACAGAACATGACTCATAATTAAATTAATACCACAATTATATTAATGAGTTTGAACTAATTCGTTCCGTTACAATACATAAAATAGATCATTTCCAATCACTAGAATATCGAAGCCCTAATGCACAAACATGTCCCTCATGTTTTGGCCCATGTAAAAGCTTCGTGAGTGGATCCGCAACATTATGATCTGTGTGAACCTTGTGAATACATATCTTTCCCTTTTCAACCTCATCCCTGATGTAGTTGAATCTCCGCTCAATGTGACGAGTCTTTTGATGAGCACGAAGTTCCTTGATTTGAGCAATCGCACCCTCGTTGTCACAAAAGATCTCAAGAGGGTCCTGAATGGAAGGGACCACTCCTAAGTCGTCGATAAATTTCTTCATCCATGCAGCTTCCTGAGCTGCCAGTGAGGCGGCAATGTACTCCGACTCTGTAGTGGATAACGCAACAACATCCTGTTTTGAACTCTTCCAAGAGACTGCACCACCATTTAACATGAAGACATAACCGGATTGTGATCGTGAGTCATCTCGATCAGTTTGGAAACTCGCATCCACGTAACCTTTTACTGCGAGTTCCTCCTCACCAGACCCATATATTAGAAACATATCCTTAGTCCTCCTAAGGTATTTCAATATACTTTTAACAGCAATCCAATGACTGTTTCCTGGGTTATTCTGGTATCTACTTGTCAAGCTTAGAGCGCATGACACATCCGGTCTAGTACATATCATTGCATACATGATAGACCCAATAGCAGATGCGTATGGGACTTTCTTCATTCTCTCTTGTTCATCTTTCGTGGTAGGACACTGAGATGAACTGAGAACGGTTCCTCTTTGAATAGGTACCAAACCTTTCTTAGAGTTTTCCATCTTGAACCTTTTCAAGATTTTATCAATGTATGTACTTTGACTTAAACCTACCAATCTCTTGGATCTATTCCTATAGATCCCTATCCCCAATATGTATTGTGCTTCTCCAAGATCCTTAATGGAGAAGCAACTCTTTAGCCAAGTTTTGACTTCTTGCATTGTGGTAATATCATTCCCAAATAATAATATATCATCCACATATAGCACAAGAAACATTATGGAGCTCCCACTAGCCTTCTTGTATACACAAGCTTCATCACCATTTTTAATGAAGCCAAATTTCTTTGCCTCTTCATTAAAACGATGATTCCACATTCTAGATGCTTGTTTCAATCCGTAGATTGACTTCTTTAACTTGCATACCTTCTTAGGATTTTTCGGATCAACAAAACCTTCGGGCTGTACCATATAGACATCTTCCTCAAGATATCCATTTAGGAAAGCGGTTTTGACATCCATTTGCCATATTTCATAGTCATAGTGAGCAGCAATGGCAAATAATATCCTAATAGACTTTAGCATTGCCACTGGCGAGAAAGTTTCATCATAATCATCCCCTTGAGTTTGAGTGAAACCTTTTGCTACAAGTCTAGCTTTGTATGTATCCAAGTTTCCATGTATGTCGGTTTTCTTCTTGAAAAGCCATTTGCAATCAACTAGCTTGGAGCTAGGAGGTTGCACAATAAGTTCCCAAACTTGGTTTTCATACATGGATTGCATATCGGCGTTCATGGCTTCCTGCCATTTGTCTTTATCAATCCTTGATAAAGCATCTTCGTAGTTTGTCGGTTCATCCAAATCAACCGTATAGCATCCATCCACGAGAAAACCATATCTCTCAGGAGGATTACTAATCCTACTAGATCTTCGAACGTCTTGTGTACCTTGATCATCCACTTGATCATTTTAAACATCCTCATGTTGAGTACTAGTGCCAACCAATTGTGCATCATCGGCTTGATCTTGTACCTCTACAAGATCTATCTTCCTTTCACCATCACCTTCTATAAGGAACTTGGTTTCAAGGAATTCCGCTTTCCGAGCAACAAATACCGTTTGCTTGGATGGATCATAGAAGTAATACCCCATGTCATCTTTGGGATATCCTATGAAGATACACTTTGTGGATCGAGCATGTAGCTTATTAGCTACATATCGCTTAGGATAAGCTTCACATCTCCATACTTTCAAGTATGAAAGAGAAGGAGGTTTTCCAAACCACATCTCATGAGGAGTTCGTTCCACTTTCTTGGTTGGGGCCATATTTATAATACGAACCGCGGAGCTTAGACAATAACCCCAAAATGATAGAGGCAACGAGCTTCTTGCCATCATAGATCGAACCATATCCATTAGGGTTCGGTTCCTCCTTTCGGAAACTCCATTAAGTTGGGGTGTTCCGGGTGGAGTAAGTTGTGAGATAATCCCACAACTCTTAAGATGATCTTGGAAGGCATTGCTTAGGTATTCACCTCCTCTATCGGTACGTAGTACCTTAAGTGTCTTATTGAGTTGATTTTGTACTTCGTTTTGATATTCTTTGAATGCTTCAAACGTTTCGTCCTTATGTCTCAATAAGTAGACATATCCGAAACGACTAAAGTCATCAATGAAAGTAACAAAGTATCTTTCACCATTCCTAGTCATGGGTTTAAAGGGTCCACATACATCCGAATGTATTAATCCCAATAAATCTTTAGCCCTCTCATAAGTCCCTTTGAAAGGTGCTTTAGTCATCTTGCCTTGTAAACAAGACTCGCACACATCGAATGAGTCTATCTCATTTGACATCAAAAGTCCATTCTTTTGAAGTGTATGCATTCGACTCTTGTTTATATGGCCAAGGCGACAATGCCATAAATAGAAATCACTCAAATCCCTTTTGAGTTTCTTGGTGCTAGTATGGTATATAGAGCTCGATGATGCGTCATCATGAACCAATTCATAAATTCCATTTGAAGGCGAAGCCTTGAAATAGAATACATTATCTTTAGAAACATGAATATCATCATCAATAAAATTAACAATGTAACCACATTGTTTTAAGCGAGAAATAGAAATAATGTTTCTACACAAATCTGAAGCATACAAAACATTTTCTAAAATAAGTTCCAATCCGCTTGGAAGCTTCAAAACAAAATCTCCTTGAGCTTTAACATGCACCTTTGCACCATTGCCCATATAGAGACTTGATGTTCCCGCCTTATGATCACTTCTTTTGAACCCCTGCAAAGAATTGCAAATATGAGTTCCACATCCCGTGTCTAATAACCATGTATTAGAAGAAGTAATATTAAGCTCAATATATACCATATATATATTACCTGAGGTTTGCCCCGCATCCCTCTTGTCCTTCAACTCCTTAAGATAGACCGGGCAATTTTGCTTCCAGTGACCCATCTCACCGCAACCGAAACATGGGTCTTCTTTGGGGTTTGCCTTCTCGGCTACCTTTTGCTTCTTAGCCTTGTTGATGGTTGGGGTAACCATCTTCCCCTTCCTTTTACCTTGATAGGCGGGTCCTTTTCTCTTAGACACCTTTGGCTTAGAGGTGTTACCTTTGGACCCACCTTGATCGATTGCTAACACGGGCAAAGCCCTTTTACCCATGCTAGTTTCCGCCGTTCTAAGCATACCGTGAAGCTCACCTATGCTCTTATCCATCCCATTCATATTGTAATTAATTACAAATTGATCAAACCTTTTTGATAGGGAGTTAAGGATAAGATCGGTGGCTAACTCATTAGATATGTTTAGGTTAAGACGGTTAGCACGATCAATAAGGCTTTTCATCTTAAGTACATAAGATGAAACCGATTGGGTATCATCCATACGACAAGCATGTAGCGCCCGAACGGTCTCGAAACGCTCGACACGTGCTTGTTGAAGGAACATCTCCTTCAATTGCGTTATCATGTCGTATGCACTATGATGCTCGAAATCCTTTTGGAGTTCGGGAATCATAGTCCCAAGCATTAGGCATGAGACTTGAAGGGAGTCGTGGCAATACTTATCGTAAGAGGCCATTGCCTCCACATCATTCTCATCCGGTTGATCGGGAATGGGGTCCTCAAGCACATACGTTTTATCCTCTTGTTTGAGAACAATCCGAAGATTGCGGAACCAATCCATAAAGTTGGTATGGTTGAGTTTGTCTTTCTCGAGGAGAGACCGTAACGATAGGTTGTTCATGTTAAGTGGTACGTTTTGCATGTTGTTGTTGTTATTAGCGGCCATCTACAAAATTCAACAAAGTTCATTTTAAGTATCGATTTTAGATTTAATAAACAATACCCTTTTAATTTGTTTTATTAATATTAGAATCCAACGGTAAATCAAATTTCGGTTAGGTGACCTTTATCCCGTTATTTGATTTAGCTAGGTAGTCATAATGATAATTGCAATCCTTTTGCAACTTCTAATTTATGGGATCGTGCAATCCTTTTGCATGGCATATTAATCCCATCAACGCCTATTTGTTCCTCATGCTTCGGTGACCCTAAGTTCATGATTCCCAAATCAAGTCATCCTACTTGTGTAAATATGTATACTTAATATACAAGTGGTTAGGTGACCTTTATCCCACATGTATGCGAAGTGTACCTTATTCATATTAGTTCGCTCATGATGGTTAGGTGACCTTTATCCCATCAAGAGTTTCCTAATATGTCTAAGTGTTCATACAAAAGGATGGCGTTTAACTTGTTTACCTTGTTATAATTAAAGGGATTTTAAGTTTTCTACATTCTAGTTTTAGAAAACAAAGTGCTATACACCAACATGCATTTGGTGTGTAGTATATTATGAAAAACCTATTTTCATGTCCTTTTAGTAAACCAATTACTAGTTATAAACCAATTTATTACCTTTTAAATAAACCATATTATTATTTAGGTCTAATAACCAATTATTAGTGTCGTTTTGTTATGTTTTATTATAACCATTTATAATGTATTTTGCAAGTTGTTAACATGTGATATTGTTGTAGCAATCCAAACATACAAACATAATCATACAAGCATGCAAAATAAAATGTTCACATTCAAGAGCCATTTTGGTGGACATTTGTTTAGCCAAAAAACAAATGTCACCGGTAAGGGTTAACAAAAGAAAGCAAGAGATTTTAAACAAAATCTCCCACTTAATCTTGTAATCTTCAAAGCTCCATCTTGTAATCTTCATCTTGAATCTTCATTTTCTTTTACAAAATTATATCCTAATACAATTTTTCTAGAAAAAGAAATAACAACCTACTCTCTTTTACAAACAAATAGAATAAATTACATGAAGAAATTACAAGAATAATTACAACTTATTACACACCAAAATACAAAATTATTACAAATTTATACAAACCAAATGAATGAACATTATAACCATGAATAATAACCAAATCATTCAAACATTCAACCACATGGTCTAGGCTCGATTGTGAACAACAACATAACATCAAATCTTGGCCAAACTTGAAGTCCCAAACCCACTTTTGGGATCCAAAAATTCGGCCAAACCAAACAACCCACCAAAACTCATGATTTTTACATTCTACTTTCATGCATGTTGGTAGATTGTAAAATAAATGAGTTTACAAGCCAAAAACAAGAAGCATATTAACAAGACTTTGGCTCTAGATACCATTGATGGAATACCACATGTAAACAAGTCACAAAACATATTTATGTATGTATATGTATTCGTGTATATATGTATAGCAAGCGGAAGCAATTTTAAGTGTTGCATGTGTATTTTAACCCTTTTAAAATGTATTCCATTAAAAGATCTAGTCTTGTATAATATACTAAAATGTAAATAGAGCTAGTTAGGGTGTTTACACCTTCTCCAAAATGGAGGTTGAAGCAAGAAGATGAAGATGATGAAGATGCTAGTTTCTCACTTGAAACCTCAAGCCTTTGATACCCACAAACCTTGAATCAACACCCTTCTTGTTGGTTAGGATTTAAGACACAAGTTTACTAGCAAAAATCAATCAAAGAACCCTTGTTCTTGCTCCAAAAATTCGGCCAAAATGGAAGGGAGGAGGAAGAGTATTTTTGCTAATTCAAAATGCTAGAGAGATGTGTGTGAAAAGATGCAAAAGGTGTAATGACAATTAGGTGGAGTTAATTACAAGTTAAAGAAAAGCATGGGGTGTCTTGGGACTCCCCAAAACCGTCCCCTTTAGCCCCATATATATATATATATATATATATATATATATATATATATATATATATATATATATATATATATATATATATATATATATATTTTGCTAAACTTTTATAAACTTGTAATTATTTCCATGATACTTGCATCTTTTATAATTTTATAAACCCTTTTATAAAATTATACTTTATAAACCAATTATAAAATGTAACACACATATGAGTTTAATCAAATAATTAAACTCGCATTTATAATTATCCAAATAATTATTTCTTGCATTTCATCTTTAGAATACCAAATTCTAAAGTCTAAGTGTCGAGTATTTATTTTAAAGATCCAATCATTAAAACAGATACTTAAAGATGTTGACGGTTTGTTATTGGGTATGACCCGACTTGGATCATAACATGTTAGCCACATTAGTTTAATATGTCTCTCGGGCATATGAAATACCTTCACATTTCTGATTATTTAAATGATATAAAAGTGAAATTAAAGTATCTAGATGAGTTCCTCTCATCAAGACATTAATTTTAGACTCCGAATTCATGTCATTTCGATTCCCGGAGCTTAAGATATGATTAAAATGGTGTTATGTGGAGATTAAACTATGAAAACGAATTGAACCAGGTTTTGTCCGACTTTGTGACCATTTTTAGGGTCCTTAGGGTGTACTAGTGTGTTAGGATTGATTATGGGATGAACTTTCATGTTCGGGTCATCGAAATCCGAGCCACAGATCACCAATTATGACTAAAACACGTTTTTGAGCGGATTGAAGATCCAAACTGATTAGTGGCTGTAATTCATGACTTTTTTGCTGTTCTTGGGGTGTTCTTGAGCACACTAAGGTGTCAGGTGAGTTGGTTAGGCGGAGATATATATAAGACTCGCCGAAAACTGATTCCCGGGGCTCAAGTTATGACCAGATGAACTTTTAATTAAAACTTATGGTTATTAATTATGACTTATGATAAAAATAATGATTTTCATTATTATTAAATTACTTATGATATAAAAAGTAATTATTATAATTTAAGACTTATGATATATATTTATTATATCATTATTTAATTACTTATGATTTAATTAAACTTTTAATTAAACTTATGATTAATAATACTTTTATTATTAATGGAAAATACTTATGATAAGTATTAAACTTATATTATAAGATTATTATTATAAGACTTATAATAAGAATTAAATAATTATTTAATTATTATAAGGCTTAGTTATTATTTAATTATAATTTAATTATTAAATACTTATGGTTTAATAATTATAATTAGAAACTTATGATATGATTAATAATTCATTATTAATTAATAATACTTATGATATGATTTAAAAATTATTATTAATTAATAATACTTATATTATGACTAATATTTCATTAATTAATTAAATACTTATGATATATTGATTATATCATTTAAACTTATGTTAACTTTATTAATTCATTTTAATTTAATTAAACTTATGTTATAACATAATTATATATATTTGACTTTAAATGACATTATAACTTACATTATTATTATAACTTACACTTTTAAAATTAATGTTGACTATGTTTGACCAAGGTTGACTTTGAGTTGACTTTCGATTGACTTTGACTTTCAGTTGACTTTTGTTGACTTTCTAAATAAGGAAACTTTCCTAACTTAAAACTTTCTAAAAATAGAAACTTTCTAAATTTGGAAACTTTCCAAAAATAGAAACTTTCCAAAAATAGAAACTTTCCAAAAATGAAAACTGCTAAAAATAGAAATTTTCTAAAAATAGAAAGTGTGTGTCCGTACGCTGTTCCGATCAAACCGATGCATGTTGAGTGTTGTTCTATGTCTACTTGCAACATGTACCATAGCTATCATACTAAGACTTGCCCTAAGTTAGTTATTTATATCGACCTGCTTTATTTATAGGTCGGCGTTGTGATCATTCCTGATCATTTTACTTCGTTTGCTGTTCGCATTTTTGTGTGGTTACTTCATTTGCTTTAAGGTGAGTTATAGTCCCATTTTTCTATTTTAAATCTTTTGGGATGAGAATACATGCATTTTATTTTTATATATTGGACACATGTGAAAGTTGGTTTAAATTATTCATTGTGAGTCGAACAAAAATATTCCATAATCTGGTAATTGTAATCACTGGTTTCTACTGGTGAACGCGAATCCTATGGATAGATCTATCGGGTTTGACAACCCCATTTTGAGCTAGTCGCGCTAGCAATTTATAATCGGAATGTTTAGTACTTCGTATTTAGTTGAAGATACACTTGTTCGGTGTATATTATTTATTGTGTTTGGCAAGGGTAAATAAATGGTTAAGTGGTTACCAGGTGGCTCACGGAAAATGGAATAATGTTTTTATATGTTTTCTAGTATATAATTTTGTGCTCCAAAAAGGGGTTTTTATGTTTTCAAACATAAATTTTTATGGTTTAAATTAAATATTGTTTGCAATATTAAACCTATAATTCACTCAACATTTTTGTTGACAGTTACTCGCATGTTTTGTTCTCAGGTTCATGATTGATTGCTTCCGCTGTGCTTAGAGAGTCTGCATATTTATGATGGCAGCTTTTGTTAAACATTAACTTGCATTCTATTTTGATACATTTAATAGTGGATGTTTTTGACTTTGTTTTGGTCAACTTTTGGTTAAGTAATAATGTATGGTTTTTCTAAACTTACATATTTTGATAGATTTCCTTTATAGGAAATCATTTTTAAATAAAGAATGCAAGGTTATTTATCAAATTCATATAGAGTTATGATCAAGCTGTGGGACCAAGATAACGATGGTCGTCAAGTGTACTTTGACGGGTCGTTAAAGTTGGTATCAGAGCTTTGGTTGTAGGGAATTAGGCTGCATTGATGTCGTTCCCCGAGTCAATAGGGTGCATTAGTGAGTCTAGTCTACAGCCCGGCCTATAATATATTATTATATGTGATTATTTGTATCGTATTGGTATGTATATTGTTATCATACGTACATCTCTATTATATTTTGAATCCGGGAGGAACTCCCATTCTGATTTAAACGTATTCTCCGACTAATGCGAACTTATCCTTATAAGAACACCTCGGGTAGTTAAACCGAGAGATGTCATTCTTGACTTCTGAAATTCTTGACATTTCTATGTCATCTATTATGGTTATGTATATACCGTTTGAGTTATATTACGCGAGATGTCATTCTTGACTTCTAAATGCTCGCATTTCAATGTCAGCTATTATGTTTAGGTATATAACATTCTTATTATATTACGTGCCTTTGTGTTGTTGTGCCTATGTGCTTTGGTTTTTGAACCGGAAAATGTCATTCTTGACTTTTAGAGATTCTTGGTACTTCGAAGACATTTTTATGTCATTGTTACTCCTATTCGTTACTTTTGATGTTTATGTCTCTTGTGCTATTCTTAGCACATTGTTTAAGAAATCATCTTAGGGAAATTGTGTGGAAATCCGAGGTTGATTGCGTGTCCTGACCTCATGTAGTGCTATTGGAATGGCACTATGAATTAGTGAAATACAATGGCGTCAGGCCAACGTGATTATATTACATTAATTCATAAAGAAGTCCCAATATTGTGACATGAGGAATAGAAAGCGAGTCAAAGAAAATTTTTACACTACTCATTCAGAAATTCCGATGTATTACATGGGTAGGGAAAATATTCATTATCTTATTTGTTGATATACGAGAAGCTCGTTTTAACCAGATTATCTATCTCATGCTCTATCCTTCATAACTCGCTTGTTAGCAACAGCTTCGCTCGGGAACAGTTTTGGCCCAAGGACTTATGTCCTGATAATAGTCAAAACAACATTTAACTCATTGGTTTTCATGACCTCGTAACATTTGTTGGTCAAATTTCGCACGACGATTCAAGTCCTTTACTCGATCTTCCACGATCTTACTTCAACTTGTAACCTATGAAATACAGATACTCTATTTATCATCTAGAATTTTACATATTTGTTTAATTGGGCGGTTCTCACGAGATTTATGGGCAAATAGAAGTAATGAAATATTTTGTCATGTATACAATTGATAAAATCATATATGTATGTATGGATTCAAATGAATAAATTTACCCTTACCTATTTTGGCTAGTATATACTAAATTATACCTACAAAATTATTTTAAGACCACTAATTTATTGAGCTGTTTGACTAAGTCAATTTGTTTTATATAAAATGGTACACGTTGTACATACTTCTAAATTTACTAAGAACTTTGTTCCATTTATGTTGTCACATCAAACGTTTAAAGCTTTTTCAAAACTCCTTTGATTGATTTTATCAAATTTTCGCTTTACTCTATAGAGTGTTTGGATCACAGTTCTTCTCATCCTCCGTTTAAGGATGAAACTTACCATTAAGTTCATTGATAGAAACTCTTACACTACTTTGGATGCCGGTTTTATAAAATTTGTTGGAAAGTCTTTGCGCTCGTAAAATTTACCCTCTTATGGTTGGACATGGCCGAAACGCGGACCGATAAATCAATTTTCTGGGGAACACTCGGTGGTCACCCTATTGTAGAAAAGGCGCTAGGTGGGTTTCCACCCCAACTGTTGTTAAAGTAGGTATCATGGATGTATATTACACTAGATCGTTTGAGGAGTTTCTACTCTCGATATTCACAGCTAACCGCAACACCCTCGTAAACATCAGCCCTATGATTCAATACCTTGAGGTACATGAAATTATTTTTGGAGATTCATCTCACCTGGAGTCGACCATTCTTTATAACCCATGATTCGCGTTCTTTTCATCCACACATAAATTTAAGAATAAGGATGAATCCTAGATTAACTCGCTCATTGTGCGAGGAAGTTCGCTCTCGTTGAAAGATTACACCTTTCGTACGTCTTCCTTTCAGAAATGTAATGAAAATTTACTTTGAAGTTCATGATCCTCGTTATTCCCTTTGAAGGAATTGTCTTAAACTTCGTTACCACCGATATGGTTACTCTCTATATTTCTTCCTTTGTTGGCTGCAACTATACCTCATTCATCCTTATACGTCCCCTAGGGGAGCTTCTGTTTTGTTTGGTTAAAAAGAAAGATGGTTCATTTCGTTTGTGCATTGACCATCATGAATTGAACAAGCTTACAGTTAAAAACTGTTACCCTCTTCCAAGAATGGATGATCTGTTCAATCAACTTCAAGGTTCGTCCGTTTATTCTAAGATTGATCTTCGTTTCGGTTATCATCAACTGCGGGTTAAAGAATCCGATATTCTGAAAACCGCATTTTTGCACCCGTTATGGTCACTACGAATTTCTTGTTATGCCGTTCGGATTGACTAACGCATCGGATGTGTTCATGGACCTCATGAATCATGTGTGTAGACCTTATCTGGACAATTTCGTTTTCGTTTTCATCGGTGATATTATTATCTATTTCAAGAGTGATCAAGAACACGAAGAACATTTGAAGTCGGTCCTTGATTTGTTTAGGACGGAAGAGCAGTACGCTAAGTTCTCTAAGTGCGCGTCCTGGTTGAAAGATGTTCAATTCCTTGGACACGTTTTTGGTAAGAAGGGAATTCAAGTTGATCCTGCCAAGATTTAGGCAATTGAGACGTGGGAAATTCCGAAGACTCCTACTCAGGTTCGTCAGTTTCTAGGGATGGCAGGTTACTATAGAAGGTTCATTCAAGATTTCTCTCGTATAGCGATACCTCTGACTGCTTTAACGCACAAGGGGAAGAAGTATGAGTGGAAGGATGAACAAGATACTGCTTTCCAAACTCTGAAGAAGTTAACTTCTGCACCGATATTATCACTACCTGAGGGTAATGATGATTTTGTTATTTATTGTGATGCTTCGTGCCAAGACTTTGGTTGTGTTTTGATGCATCGAAAGAAAGTCATAGCTTACGCGTCATGTCAGTTGAAGATTCATGAACAGAATTATACAACCCATGATTTAGAATTGTGAGTTGTTGTGTTCGCACTCAAGAAGTGGAGACATTACTTATATGGGGTCGAATGTACAGTGTACACTGATCACAAAAGTCTTCAACCTATCTTCGATCAAAGACAGTGGAATATGAGGTAGCGAAGATGGGTGGAATTGTTGAACGATTATGATTGTGAACTCCTTTGGCCATTCTGAGAAATAGCCAATGTCGTGGCTGATGCTTTGAGTCGAAAAGAGAGAGTTGAACCTCGTAGGTTTAGAGCCTTGAATATGACAATTCGAACTAACCTAGCTAGGCAGATTCTTGAGGCACAACAAGAAGCCTTGAAGGAGGAAAATTTCGTAACGGGAAGGTCAGAGGCTTGAGTAAACAGTTGAGGTACGAACCAATGGTACTCGGTATTATGCGGGACGTCTTTGGGTTCCGAAATTTGGTGATTTGCAACAACTTATTTTAGATGAAGCTCATAAGTCTAGGTACTCTATACATCCTGGTTCAGGAAAGATGTATCATAATCTTAAGGAGCTATACTGGTGGCCTAACTTGAAAGCTAATGTGGCTACTTATGTGGCTAAGTGGTTGACCTGTGCTATGGTCAAAGCTGAGCATCGAAAACCGTCCAGAACTTCTGGTGCAACCTGAAATTCTCGAGTGGAAGTGGGAAGGTATTACGATGGACTTTATTACGAAGTTACCAAGAGTTGTGGGTGGTTATGATACCATTTGGGTGATTGTTGACTGACTCACTAAGTCAACTCATTTCTTGCCAATTAAGGAAACAGATTCAATGAAGAAGCTTACTCGTTTGTATTTGAAGGAGATTGTTTCGAGACATGGTGTTCCTGTATCGATTATTTTGGACCGAGACAGTCGATTTACATCGAGGTTTTGGCAGTCCTTACAAGATGCTTTGGGAACTAAATTGGGTATGAGCACTGCTTATCATCCACATTCGGATGGTCGGAGTGAAAGGACCATCCAAACGTTGGAAGACATGTTGAGGGCATGCGTAATTGATTTTGGTAATGGTTGGGATAGATACTTGCCGTTGGCTGAATTTTCTTATAACAACAGTTATCATGCAAGTATTATGGCCGCACCATTTGAAGCTCTGTATGGCAGAAAGTGTAGGTCTCCTGTCTGTTGGAATGAGGTTGGGGATGCTCAACTCACAGGTCCAGAAATTATTCATGAGGCTACCAAGAAAATCGTACAGATTAAAGAAGGATTGAGAACTTCCAGAAGTCGGCAAAAGAGCTATGCCACAAGGAGAAGGAAATATATTGAGTTTCAGGTCGGTGGCCGTGTTATGTTAAAAGTATCACCTTGGAAGGGTGTGGTACGATTTAGTAAGCGAGAAAATTTGAATCCTCATTTTGTTGGACCGTTTGAGATTATTGAGAGAGTTGGACCCGTGGCTTATCGTTTGAAATTGCCACAAGAACTCAGTGCTGATCACGACATTTTTCACGTGTTAAATTTGAAGAAGTGTTTGGCCAAGGCCGATGAAACTATTCCTCTGGAGGAACTTCATGTTGATAATCAACTTCATTTTATTAAGGAACCTGTTGAAATTATGGATCGAGAGGTTAAGACTCTTAAGCAGAGCAGAATTCCTATTGTTCGGGTTAGATGGAACGCCACACACGGTTTCGAGTTCTCTTGAGAGCGTGAAGATCAGATGAAGCAGAAGTACCCGCATTTGTTCCCAGTTGCTGAGTCAACCCCTGCACCTGCTTAAATTTCGGGACGAAATTTCCGTAACGGGAAGGTACTGTAACGACCCTACTTTTTCCGTTAATTATTTAACGACCGTTAATTGGTATTTGTGCCACATCATTTCTATGACCTATATTATTATTTTTGTAATAATATATTAATTATTATGTGGTATGTGAATATTTGTATTCATATTTTAAGTTATACGTTTCTACGTGTCGCAGATTTCTATTCGGTGAATCTTTTCGGTTTTCAAACCAACGGTCAAGCTTTTGGGATTTTTAAGTCCTAATTATCTTAAATATGATATTTTAATATCATTTGTTTATATTTTGTGTTTATATATGTTATTCGTCGCGTATTTGTTATCTCTCCGAAAAATCAATCGCGTAGCGGTGTTTTCGCGTTTCGGCTTCGTTCGGACATTCGGGCCACAATTTATTGAGCATTTATCAAATTTGGCCCACTAAGGGGCCCACCCTACCAAAATTTCGGCTAACACATCCATGGGGAGGGGTGTTTGGTGCATTTTGGTTAAACTTGAGGCATTAGATCATAATACCTCACTACTTCCCGCATTTGTAAACCTAATCATTTTTTTTTCTCATCTTCTCCTCTCCTCTCCCATCCTTAGCCATCACCTACACCACCACTTCTCATCATCATCTTCATTCAATTATAGCTTGGATCAAAGGGCTTCTTGTATAATCGGATTCTACTCTTCGTTCTCTACGCGACTACATCTTTTGATTCTTGATTAGGGTATAAACCCTAACCCTAGATTTTTAATTTTTCTTATATTTTCTGTATTTTTATGATATATTGATAGTATGATGATTACATGTTATTGTATTGATGATTGTATGCGTAGAAATGCTCAAATATATATGTTTTCGGTTTGATTGAATTGGGACAGCAGAATTTTCGTTCATTTCTGATTATTTAACTAATATAAAAGTGAAATTAAAGTATCCAGATGAGTTCCTCTCATCAAGACATTAATTTTAGACTCTGGATCCATGTCATTTCGATTCCCGGAGCTTAAGATATGATTAAAATGGTGTTATGTGGAGATTAAACTATGAAAACGAATTGAACCAGGTTTGGTCCGACTTTGTGACCATTTTTAGGGTCCTTAGGGTGTACTAGTGTGTTAGGATTGATGATGGGATGAACTTTCATGTTCAGGTCATCGAAATCCGAGCCACGGATCACCCGTTATGACTAAAACACGTTTTTGAGCGGATTGAAGATCCAAACGGATTAGTGGCTGTAAGTCATGACTTTTTTGCTGTTCTTGGGGTGTTCTTGAGCACACTAAGGTGTCGGGTGAGATATATATAAGACTCGCCGAAAACTGATTCCCGGGGCTCAAGTTATGACCCGATGAACTTTTAATTAAAACTTATGGTTATTAATTATGACTTATGATAAAAATAATGATTTTCATTATTATTAAATTACTTATGATATAAAAAGTAATTATTATAATTTAAGACTTATGATATATATTTATTATATCATTATTTAATTACTTATGATTTAATTAAACTTTTAATTAAACTTATGATTAATAATACTTTTATTATTAATGGAAAATACTTATGATAAGTATTAAACTTATATTATAAGATTATTATTATAAGACTTATAATAAGAATTAAATAATTATTTAATTATTATAAGGCTTAGTTATTATTTAATTATAATTTAATTTTTAAATACTTATGGTTTAATAATTATAATTAGAAACTTATGATATGATTAATAATTCATTATTAATTAATAATACTTATGATATGATTTAAAAATTATTATTAATTAATAATACTTATATTATGACTAATATTTCATTAATTAATTAAATACTTATGTTATATTGATTATATCATTTAAACTTATGTTAACTTTATTAATTCATTTTAATTTAATTAAACTTATGTTATAACATAATTATACATATTTGACTTTAAATAACATTATAACTTACATTATTATTATAACTTACACTTTTAAAATTAATGTTGACTATGTTTGACCAAGGTTGACTTTGAGTTGACTTTGACTTTCAGTTGGCTTTTGTTGACTTTCTAAATAAGGAAACTTTCCTAACTTAAAACTTTCTAAAAATAGAAACTTTCTAAATTTGGAAACTTTCCAAAAATAGAAACTTTCCAAAAATAGAAACTTTCCAAAAATGGAAACCTGCTAAAAATAGAAACTTTCTAAAAATAGAAAGTGTGTGTCCGTACGCTGTTTCGATCAAACCGATGCATGTTGAGTGTTGTTCTATGTCTACTTGCAATTTGTACCATAGCTATCATACTAAGACTTGCCCTAAGTTAGTTATTTATATCGACCTGCTTTATTTATAGGTCGGCGTTGTGATCATTCCTGATCACTTTACTTTGTTTGTTGTTAGCATTTTTGTGTGGTTACTTCATTTGCTTTAAGGTGAGTTATAGTCCCATTTTTCTATTTTAAATCTTTTGGGATGAGAATACATGCATTTTATTTTTACATATTGGACACATGTGGAAGTTGGTTTAAATTATTCATTGTGAGTCGAACAAAAATATTCCCTAATCTAGTAATTGTAATCACTGGTTTCTACTGGTGAACGCGAATCCTACGGATAGATCTATCGGGTTTGACAACCCCATTTCAAGCTAGTCGCGCTAGCAATTTATAATCGGAATGTTTAGTACTTCGTATTTAGTTGAAGATACACTTGTTCGGTGTATATTATTTATTGTGTTTGGCAAGGGTAAATAAATGGTTAAGTGGTTACCAGGTGGCTCACGAAAAATGGAATAATGTTTTTATATGTTTTCTAGCATATAATTTTGTGATCCAAAAAGAGGTTTTTATGTTTTCAAACATAAATTTTTATAGTTTAAATTAAATATTGTTTGCAATATTAAACCTATAATTCACTCAACATTTTTGTTGACAGTTACTCGCATGTTTTGTTCTCAGGTTCATGATTGATTGCTTCCGCTGTGCTTAGAGAGTCTGCATATTTATGATGGCAGCTTTTGTTAAACATTAACTTGCATTCTATTTTGATACATTTAATAGTGGATGTTTTTGACTTTGTTTTGGTCAACTTTTGGATAAGTAATAATGTATGATTTTTCTAAACTTACATATTTTGATAGGTTTCTTTTATAGGAAATCATTTTTAAATAAAGAATGCAAGGTTATTTATCAAATTCATATAGAGTTATGATCAAGCTGTGGGACCAAGATAACGATGGTCGTCAAGTGTACTTTGACGGGTCGTTTTACCAGAACGGATCAACCGATTAGCCATCATCTATTCTGGATGAATTGGAGCTGGGTTCGTAGTCTCCTCAATCATTGGAGACAAGAAGAAGGTGATCCTTTTCATCCACCACATTGCCCTCTTGGCGAAGAACCTGAAGCACTTACCGGCGAACCTGTTCGAAACACCATTTTCTCTCTCATTTCCAGGGTATCTTGTCACGATTATATACTATACCAAATTCTAGATCATATTTATCCGCTCGTCCGAACCGACAATCACCCCGGTGTAACAGAAGGAGTTAACGAACTTCGCGCTCGGGTAGTGGCTTTGGAGAATATGGTGCAAAGGTTACAAACACCAGGAGCAGCACCAGCAGCATAACCAGTACCACCATCACTAACGCCAACAGTACCATTACCACCACCAATAACAACCGCATCGCAAACCTCAACTTCACAATCTGTCACACGAAGATCAACGTCATACGCACCATAGATACCAAGGAGTACCAACAACAATGAAAGATGAATTATTAATTCATAACTTCATTGAAGAAATATTCTGCGAAGAATATGTGGTTTCTAAAAGTTTTAGAGATTATTTATTCTAGCTCAAACCGAAAATCAAATGAGTTTAATATCTTATTGACTCATTAAATCCATAATTACATCTGAAGAAAATATATATGTATATATATTTTCATAAAGATTGTAATTAAAAATTCTTTCGTACAAACTGTTAATGGTGAAAATATTTTAACGGGTAGGTAATACCCGAGGAATATTTAGATTTCACATTAATAAGTTATACTGTACATTCTTCGAATCTGATTTAAAGGTCAATTACTATCCTACTTACATCCACAAGATATACGATTTTCATTCTTCACCACAGAATAACTATTTTCATTCAATTTCATATTTGGATTTTGACCCATCAGAATTCAACAAGTGGCATAATGAAGAAAACATTGGACAAAATAAAATTTGTTAGAAACAAACAAATTAACTATGAGAAATTTTGTTAAGAATCCACGCTAACAAAATCCTAGCTAACTGTTCCTAGCTAACTGGTTACATTTTATTTATCGCAATTTATTTATCGCCATTCATATTCTCGCAATTTTATTTATTGTCATTTAATTTCTGTTACTTATTTTACACACTTTAAATATCGGGACACGTATACAAGGTTTTGACATATCATATCGACGCATCTATATATATTATTTGGAATAACCATAGACACTCTATATGCAGTAATGACCGAGTTAGATATACAGGGTTGAGGTTGATTCTACAATAATATATATACTTTGAGTTGTGATAGAGTCCGAGACATGTACACAGGTCACGATACGTATTAATTAATTCGAATATTATATATTAAACTATATATGAATTATTGGACTATTAACTGTGGACTATCGACTGTGGACTAATAATATTGGACAATTAAAATGAATTAAAATATTGATTTTAACATATGAAACTAAACATTTCTTCAAGTTTGCCACTTGATTTCATCTTAAACCTCATTTGTATCTTCACGATTACAATCTGCGTTCAAACTTTTTATGATACTTGAAAACACCTCAATCGAGAGGATGAACCAACCGCACTCACCTACGAAAGGAAAGATTTATGTATATAGTTATGCACCTAAAAAACTCTCGAAACCTGAGTAAACGTTTAACACGTATCTGTGCTAGCTCCTTTGGCATTGTTATTACCGAAAATAACTTTGCAATTCCTTTTCAAATTAGCCAATTTTGTCACAGCTCCAACAAGTCAACTTTGACTTTTCGTTCGAATAAACCTTACTATAACTTTGATATATAAGGTTGCCTTTCATCATCGTTACTGAAGAACTGTTTATATTCCACCACATTAGCAATAAACTTACCAGCAACTTCACTACTTATTGACTTAAGTCTCTCCAAAGAACCATATTATATTTGTTCATTAAAACCTTATCATATACTCATTCACATCATATAACGAGAATTGCCATACCAATTATCGAGAATTAGCAATCAGTATTTTGAATCTCGCAACGTTACTACATCAATAGTTATAGGTATACATATAACATTTATCTCCTAGAATTACGATCTTCAATTCTGAAATTCTGAAAAGAAACCAGTCTACGAATCAATACATTGAACTTTGAAAAAGCTGAATGAAGCAGCAGAAACTGTAGACAACCGTAACAGTCAAAAGTTTGATGATAAAGAATAGTGTGTTGGCAAAGCTCAGAAAAAGGAAAAGTTTGGAACTGGAAAATAGATTGAGCAAACCATGAAGGAGGCTGTGGACAAATCACAAGGACTAAACCTGTACTTAACAAATTCAGATGATTCTGTATCTGATGAACTCTTCAGCAAATATCTTGCTCCTTATTTATTCTAAATCCTTGCGAAAGGATTTTCTTCATCAACCTTCGATCTTAGAAGTTCCAAAATATCGTCATAAATATCTTCAATATTTCTGAAGATATTTTCATAACTATCATTATCTGAAATCAGTTATCTCTTCGCTCTATCAGTATTGCATCATATAAGAAACTACTAGTTTCTATATTCTGTAAACTTTCGATTTTAAACCATGAATTTTTTGAAGTAGTGTTGGAAATTGATGCATGAGTTAGTATAATATAATGACACTTGATCAACGTGATTATATTACGTTAAGTTATGCTGAGTTTCTAATGGAACGTGAGAATTCACAGACCCTACCGTCATCATGTGCCATGTTACACGACTCTTACATTCTATCTAATCTATAAACACATCAAGAATATATTTTCTTGATAGTTTTATCTTTTCTCTTGAATTCTGTTAACTTAATCAAGATTGTGCTATTACGTTATTTCTTGTTTAGAACATTAAGTTCATTCGAAACTCCATACCTACGAATTCTGGACCATTACTTGATGTGCTTAATGGATAGAAGAGAAAACAGAGCATAAAGCTTCGAAGTGTAAATGGGGGTATAAATCGCAGCAAATAAAAGAGAGCATTAACTGTGGATGACAATGATTATAGAAGACAGAAGCAAGGACTTCGAAATATAAGGGAAGATATAAGACCCAATAACAACACGGAGATCACAAGCCGTGAATATTAATACGAATATCAATATGAAGACACAGTATAATTAAGAATAGTATCACCCTAAGGTAATAGTAGAAGTAAACAGATTCTTCTGGTGGAAGGTTGAAAAGAACAATGACAGAAATGATAATTAAAAAAATATATATATATCAAGGATTAGAATGGGATTAAGCATTTTCACAATCTTTTAAATTTGAGAATTGAGTATAGGAATGGTAAAAGTAATGGAACGGAAGAGATTAATTTATAAGGGAAATATCAGACAGAGTAATCGAGGCAGATCACCGTATTTAATTATAGAGATCTTAATTTCCTTTTTGCCGAAGGATCAAATCTTTTAGATTACGAAGATTTTCTCTAAATTCCCTAATTTCCAGAAATCAACCGAGACTATGTCACCAGACATGACGAATCTGCATTTATTCATTTCACTCTTTTGTTATAGCTTCATTCGTACTCTTCGAATAATCAAATTGTTTTATCCATATTACTCAAGGATGATAAAACTCTATTTATCAACTCATATTTGTCATGAAAACATTTTTATTATTAGCCATGACCACCTCACTCAAATTTCGAGACAAAATTTCTTTAACGGGTAGGTACTGAGACGACCCGTCCTAATCCATAAGGATGAATACAATAACATATGATTACATCGCGAGGTACTTGACCTCTATATGATACATTTTACAAACATTGCATTCGTTTTTAAAAGACAAACTTTCATTTCATCGAAAGTTGACAGGCATGCATACCATTTCATAATATATCTAAACTATAAATGACTTGATAATATTCTTGACGAACTCAATGACTCGAATGCAACGTCTTTTGAAATATGTCATGAATGACTCCGAGTAATATCTCTAAGATGAGCAAATGCACAGCGGAAGGTTTCATTCGTACCTAAGAATAAACATGCTTTCAAGTGTCAACCAAAAAGATTGGTGAGTTCATTAGTTTATCATAAATAATCATTTCATAATTTTAATAGACCACAAGATTTCATATTTCCATTTCTCATAAACATACGTCCCATGCATAGAGACAAAAATCATTCATATGGATTGAACACCTGGTAACCGACATTAACAAGATGCATATAGAATATCTCCATCATTCCGGGACACCCATCGGACATGATAATTTCGAAGTACTAAAGCATTCCAAATTCCAGAATGGGGCTTGTTGGGCCCGATAGATCTATCTTTAGGATTCGCATCAATTTTGGGGTCTGTTCCCAAATTCTCAGGCTACCAAGCTAAAAGGGGCATATTCGGCTTCGATCCATTCAACCATATAATGTAGTTTCAATTACTTGTGTCTATTTCATAAAACAGTTATAAAAATAGTGCATGTATTCTCAGTCTCAAAAATATATATTGCAAAAGCATTTAAAAAGGGAGCAAATGAAACTCACCTAATGTATTTTGTAGTAAAAATACATATGACTATATTGAACAATGCAGGGTTGGCCTTGGATTCACGAACCTATAACAATTGTATATCTATTAATACATATAATGTAAATCACAAACTTTCATTTATTAATATGTATTATTTATATGTTTATAGTTATATAGATTTTATACTAAATTCTATTTTAAAACGTATACTTATATTATATCTTAAATTATACTCTATGTATATATATTGATTTTGTGTATATAGATTTATAATGATTAATATTTATATATATTTAGTTATATTAATATACCTATATACATATATATATATATATATATATATATATATATATATATATATATATATATATATATATATATATATATATATATATATATATATATATATATATGTATATGCAATTAGTGTTTCATTTATGAAATATCATTAGTTTGTTATATTAAATATTACTATAATCCTAGTATATGTAATAAGTATATATAATGTACCAAAGATTTATTTATTAAAATGATAGTTTAGATAATAATGATCTTCTAATAATAATAATAATAATAATAATAATAATAATAATAATAATAATAATAATAATAATAATAATAATAATAATAATAATAATAATTACTATTAAAACTAGTAATAAATTGAATTATATCATTATCATTATCATGTCTATATCTTAGCCCTTTTCTAATTTTATCTAAATTTCATAATATCATCTTTTATCAATACTTATAATTATACTTATGTTTATATTATACTATAAATTAAATCATACTTATTATTATATTTTATCAATTTATACTTTAACATATTCGTAATCATAACCATATTCATTTTCGTACATATTTATACATATGAATATATTTGCATGTAATCAAAATTTAAGTTGTATTAATAACATTTGTATTAATAATACTTAATTATGTATATCAGTAAGGATAATAATAATAATTATATCAATAATTCAATTACAATACAAAGTAATTATAATTTAATCATAATCCTAACAAAGTTTTAATCAATTAATCATAATAATAATAATAATAATAATAATAATAATAATAATAATAATAATAATAATAATAATAATAATAATAATAAAAATCACAACCTTTGAAGAAAACAGATTCCCAAAAAAGTATACGCCAACGCCGGGGTTCGAACCCGAGACCACTCGCTCACCCGACAATCCTCTTAACCACTCCTCTACCGCCTGTTTTTCTGAATTACTACTATCTTAAATTTTTTTAACCCGGATTCTGTCCTGACTCCTCTTTCTTCTTCTTTAATAACCCAAGATCGAACCAGGGATCAATCCTAAATCATAATGCGTTCCTAATAAAATTTTAGGATTTATAAATGATATAGAAATGATTCAAGATTAATTAAATTAATTAAAACAACAAAAACAAAAACAAAAAGAATATATATATATATATATATATATATATATATATATATATATATATATATATATATATATATATATATATATATATATATATAACAGAAGCTGCAACAGTTCGTTCTCGTTGACTATAAACTCAGAAATTGATTTTTGATTTTTAGAGTGTTTTAGATAATAATTACAAAAGGAAAAAGATTGTAAATTGCCCATAGAAACTTTCTGTACCTTTAATTGAACTTGAATCAATAAAACCAATTTGAATTTCCACCAAGAACTCGACGGTTGACTTTTTCAAGATAACTTTGACTCCGAAATTAAAAGTCGATAGAAAGAATTGAGAATTGAGATTTTCCAGATAGTTTGAGTGCAAGATTTCTGATGAAACTGCATTAATAGATTTTCAAATTTCGTTCTCATTCGTGATTTGGTTTAAAAGTGGAAGATACAGAGTTATCGAGCTTTTTTTTAGAATTTCAATTTGATTTTGATGTTTTTAATTGAAATTGCATAAGCAGAGGTTTATGTAAAGATTGTGTGATATCCTTAAAGCTAATTTCGTACAATTATCATTTGTTTTGTAGCCCAACCGAATCGACAATAGAATAAAGCAGGAACAGAAACATATAATAAAAAAATATAAAGAATATATCTGATATAGATGGATAACAGATTTTCTTTGGATATATCTGATTGATTTCAACTATTATTATAAAGTTAAAGACAGAAAACAAAGAGTGATCGTAATGTGCATAAGATTTGGATTCCCATATCTCATAATACGCATTTATCTTTATATAAATCTATGTATTTATTTATATTTATATATACTATATTTTATATATATATATACCATATTATATATATATATATATATATATATATATATATACCTATTTATATATCTGAATGTATATATCTGGTTATCGGATTAAATTTGTATCCTGCATTTTAAAGAATCTTAATATTATTAATAATACAAATTTTATTACTTAACATTAATATTAATCTTAATAATGAATCTAATATTAATCAATATAATATAAATAATATTATTCATGATAATGATAATAATAACTTTAAATAGTATGGAAAGTCTTGTAGTTAAGTTAATAATATATTTAGTAATCGTAATAATAACTAAGATAAATGATACTATTAATGATAATAATAATGTTAATAATACTAATAATAATATACAAATTACATGTATCCATGTTCATGTTTATATATTTTAATTAGTAATACTAAAAATACTGATTTTATTACTAGTATTAATATTTATTTTAACGATAGTAATAAATATAATATTTTTAACTTAAGATTACTTTTAATATATATATTACAATTTGTTTCTTATGTAATGTTTAATAATTATGTACTATGTATAATTGAGTTTTTATACATTACAATATACATATAATCATGTTCATATATAAAAATTATATACACTTATGTACAGATTTGTTACAACAATTATTTGTATCCTATTTTATATTTTTAATTCTAATGTTTAAGATATATATATATATACACACACATATTTATTTACAAACAATTGTTCGTGAATCGTTGAGCACAACCAAAGGGTAATTGCTTAAATGAACATAGTTTCCAAAGTTTTTGAGATTTCAATATAACAGACTTTGCTTATCGTGTCGAAAACATATTAAGATTAAGTTTAAATTTGGTCGGAAATTTCCGGGTCGTCACAGTACCTACCCGTTAAAGAAATTTCGTCCCAAAATTTGATTGGGATGGTCATGGTGGACAATAAGTATGTTTTCATGACACATACGAGCTGAAAATTACAGTTTTATCATCATCGAGTAATATGAATGAAACAATTCGATTACTTGAAACGTACGAGTGAAGCTACTACAAAAGAGTGTGATGAGGTAATAAAAGTTCGTCTTAACATTTGACGTAGATATGGTTGATTTCCAGAATTCAAGGAATTTAGAGAAAATCTTTGAAATCTATAAAAGATTTGATTCTTCGGCGAATAAGGAGATTAAGATCTCTATAATTAAATACGGTGATCTGTCTTGATTACTGTCTGACATTTTCATTATAAATCCATTCTCTTCATTTCCTTCTTATTTTTGGGGTTCCATCCTTTTGTTTTCTCTTCCCGACTCTAAGTCAAGCGAAAAATGGTCCAGAATTCGTAGATTTGTATTTCAGAATGAACAGAGTTAATATTCTAAGATAGATTTTGTAATAGCACGATCTTGATTGGTTAAATTACCAGAATTCAAGAGATAAGATAGAATTATCAGGAAGATATGTTCTCGATATGTTTGGAGATTAGGTAGAATGTAAGAGTCGTGTAACATGGCACATGATGACGTTATGGTCTGTGAATCATCACGTTTCATTAGAAACTCAGCATGACTTACTGTAATATAATCACGTTGATCAAGTGTCATTATATTATACTAACTCATGCTTCAATTCCCAATACTACTTCAAAATCATTCATAATTTAAATCCTAAGTTTTCAGAGATTTAGAAACTAAAACAGTTTCCTTTTATGATATAACACAGATAGCACAGAGAGGATATTTATAATGAAAGATATGATAATATCTTAGAATTTTAGAATCAAATTGTGATGAAGAAATTCATTCACAATGATTTAAAGTAATTAAGAAGTAAGGTATTCGCTAAAGATTTCATCAGAAACAGAATCATCAGGATTATTTGAAGGCAGATTTAGTCTTTGTGATTTGTCCATAGCCTCCTTCATGGTTTGCTTAATCCGTTTTCCAGTACCAACATTTTTGAGCTTTGCCAACATACAATTATTTATCATCAAACTTTTGGTTGTTAAGGTCATTTACAGTTTTTGCTGCTTCATTCAGCTTTTTCAAAGTTCATAGTGTTGATTCGTAGACTGGGTGCTTTTTAGAATTTCAGAATTGAAGATCATAATTCTAAGAGATACATGTTATATGTATACATATAACTGTTGATGTAGAAATGCTGCGATATTCGAAACACTGATTGCTGATTCTCGGTAATTGGTATGACAATTATTGTTACAAGATGCCGATGAGTTCATGATAAGACTTCAATAGATAAATATAGTGATTTGTCGGAGAGATTTAAGACGAGGAGCAACGAGGTTGTTGGTACGTCTGCTGGTAATATGGTGGATTATAAAAGGTTCCCCAGTAACAATAAAAGAGTACGCATATATATCAAGGTTATAATAAGGTTGTTTCGAACAAAAAGTCGAAGTTGACTTGCTGAAGCTGTGACAAAAGAATTTCAGTGTTATTTTCTGTAATAACAATGCCAAAAGAGCTAGCACAGATACGTGTTAAACGTTTACTCAGGTTCAGAGTATTTTCATGTGCATAACTATATGCATCGATCTTTTCTTCCGTAGATAAAGTGTGGTTGGTTCATCTTCTCGATTGAGGTGTTTTCAAGAATCGTGAAGAGTTTGAACGCAGATTGTAATCGTCAAGATACAATTGAGGTTTAAGATGAAATCAAGTGGCAAACTTGAAGAATTGATTAGTTTCATATGTTATAATCAATATTTTAATTCATTTTAATTGTCCAATGTTATTAGTCCACAGTCGATAGTCCACAATTTACAGTCCAATAATTCATATATAGTTTAATATATAATATTCGAATTAATTAATACGTATCGTGACCCGTGTACATGTCTCAGACTCGATCACAACTCAAAGTATATATATTATTGTAGAATCAACCTCAACCCTGTATAGGTAACGCTAGCATTACTGCATATAGAGTGTCTATGGTTATTCCAAATAATATATATAGATGCGTCGATATGATATGTCAAAACCTTGTATACGTGTCCCGATATTTAAAGTGCGTAAAATAAATAACAGAAATTAAATGACGATAAATAAAGTACGTAAAGTAAATAACAGAAATTAAATGACGATAAATAAAATTGCGATAATTAAATTGCGATAAATAAACTGAGATAAATAAAATGTAATCAGTTAGCTAGGAACAGTTAGCTAGGATTTTTGTTAGCGTGAATTCTTAATAGAATTTCTCATAGTTAATTCGTTTGTTTCTAACAAAATTTTATTTTGTCCAATGTTTTCTTCATTATGCCACTTGTTGGATTCTGGTAAATCAAAATTCAAATATGAAATTGGATGAAAATGGTTATTCTGCGGTGAACTGATACGTATATCTGTGGATGTAAGTATGATAGTAAATGACTGTTGAATCAGATTCGAAGAATGTACAGTGTAACTTATTAATGTGAAATCTAAATATTCCTCGGGTATTACCTACCCGTTAAAATATTTTCATCATTAACAGTTTGTACTAAAGAATTTTCAATTACAATCTTTATGAAAATATATATACATATATGTTTTCTTCAGATGTAATTATGGATTTAATGAGTCAATATGATATTAAACTCATTTGATTTTAAGCTTGAGCTAGAATAAATAATCTCTAAAACTTTTAGAAACCATATATTCTTCGCAGAATATTTCTTCAATGAAGTTATGAATTAATACTTCATCGTTCATTGTTGTTGGTACTCCTTGGTATCTATGGTGCGTATGACGTTGATGTTCATGTGACAGATTGTGAAGTTGTGGTTTGCGATGCGGTTGTTGTTGGTGGTACTGGTGCTGTTACTGATGGTACTGTTGGTGCCGGTGATGTTGCTGAAGCTGGTAAATTTTGCACCATATTTTCCAAAGCTATAACATGGGTGCGAAGCTTGTTGACTTCTTCTATCACGCCGAGATGATTGGCGGTTGAAATAAGCGGATGTATAAGGTTTTGAATTTGAGATAGTATATAATCATGGCGAGGCATTCGGGAAATGAGGGTGAAAATGGTGTTTCGAACAGATTCGCCGGTAAGTGCTTCAGGTTCATCGCCAAGAGGGCAATATGGTGGATGGTAGGGATCACCTTCTTATTGTCTCCAATAATTAAGTAGGCTACGAACCCATTAGATGAATTGATGATGGCTGATTGGTTGATTCATTCCGGTCACACTGCTTTCAGAGCTCGAGTGGAATTCCATGTCGGAATAGCTGTCGGAATAACTGTCGGAATCTGAGGGACTCGAACTGGTTGAGGGATTCATCTCGTACAATCAGATGAAAGATTTTTGATAAGAAATAGATTATAGGATGTAGATTAGTACCCTGCAATACATAATTTACATATGCATATATAATACTAAAATCCCATAAGTTACGGAGGAATCTACGGAAGCTGTCAGGCAAAGGTAACAATAACAGATACACTAAGATATGAACTTATCTATACACTGTCAATACAATAGAGGCAGTAAGACGTGTCTAGACTTTAAGGATGATAAGCAAATAATTTTCGACACTAAATGATAAGCAAAACTTTTGACATGCAGACACGGTCGAAGTCCAGACCCACTAATGCATCTATACAACTATCAGTTAGATACACTAATGCAAGACCTGGTTCGCTAAGACCACCGCTCTGTACCACATGAGACGACCCGTCCTAATTCATAAGGACGAATACAATAACATATGATTACATCGCGAGGTACTTGACCTCTATATGATACATTTTACAAACATTGCATTCGTTTTTAAAAGACAAACTTTCATTTCATCGAAAGTTGACAGACATGCATACCATTTCATAATATATATAAACTATAAATGACTTGATAATATTCTTGACGAACTCAATGACTCGAATGCAACGTCTTTTGAAATATGTCATGAATGACTCCAAGTAATATCGCTAAGATGAGCAAATGCACATCGGAGGATTTCTTTCGTACCTGAGAATAAACATGCTTTCAAGTGTTAACCAAAAAGGTTGGTGGGTTCATTAGTTTATCATAAATAATCATTTCATAATTTTAATAGACCACAAGATTTCATATTTCCATTTCTCATAAACATACGTCCCATGCATAGAGACAAAAATCATTCATATGGATTGAACACCTGGTAACCGACATTAACAAGATGCATATAGAATATCCCCATCATTCCGGGACACCCATCAGACATGATAATTTCGAAGTACTAAAGCATTTCAAATTACAGAATGGGGCTTGTTGGGCCCGATAGATCTATCTTTAGGATTCGCGTCAATTTTGGGGTCTGTTCCCAAATTCTCAGGCTACCAAGCTAAAAGGGGCATATTCGGCTTCGATCCATTCAACCATATAATGTAGTTTCAATTACTTGTGTCTATTTCGTAAAACAGTTATAAAAATAGCGCATGTATTCTCAGTCCCAAAAATATATATTGCAAAAGCATTTAAAAAGGGAGCAAATGAAACTCACCTAATGTATTTTGTAGTAAAAATACATATGACTATATTGAACAATGCAGGGTTGGCCTTGGATTCACGAACCTATAACAATTGTATATCTATTAATACATATAATGTAAATCACAAACTTTCATTTATTCATATGTATTATTTATATGTTTATAGTTATATAGATTTTATACTAAATTCCATTTTAAAACGTATACTTATATTATATCTTAAATTATACTCTATGTATATATATTGATTTTGTGTATATAGATTTATAATGATTAATATTTATATATATTTAGTTATATTAATATACCTATATACACACACACACACACACACACATATATATATATATATATATATATATATATATATATATATATATATATATATATATATATATATATGCAATTAGTGTTTCATTTATGAAATATCATTAGTTTGTTATATTAAATATTACTATAATCCTAGTATATGTAATAAGTATATATAATGTACCAAAGATTTATTTGTTAAAATGATAGTTTAAACACACACACACTTATATATATATATATATATATATATATATATATATATATATATATATATATATATATATATATATGCAATTAGTGTTTCATTTATGAAATATCATTAGTTTGTTATATTAAATATTACTATAATCCTAGTATATGTAATAAGTATATATAATGTACCAAAGATTTATTTGTTAAAATGATAGTTTAAATAATAATGATCTTCTAATAATAATAATAATAATAATAATAATAATAATAATAATAATAATAATAATAATAATAATAATAATAATAATAATAATAATAATAATAATAATAATTACTATTAAAACTAGTAATAAATCGAATTATATCTTTATCATTATCATGTCTATATCTTAGCCCTTTTCTAATTTCATCTGAATTTCATAATATCATCTTTTATCAATACTTATAATTATACTTATGTTTATATTATAATATAAACTAAATCATACTTATTATTATATTTAATCAATTTATACTTAAACATATTCGTAATCATAACCATATTCATTTTTGTACATATTTATACATATGAATATATTTGCATGTGATCAAAATTTAAGTTGTATTAATATCATTTGTATTAATAATACTTAGTTATGTATATCAGTAAGGATAATAATAATAATTATATCAATAATTCAATTACATTACAAAGTAATTATAATTTAATCATAATCCTAACAAAGTTTTAATCAATTAATCATAATAATAATAATAATAATAATAATAATAATAATAATAATAATAATAATAATAATAAAATCACAACCTTTGAAGAAAACGAATTCCCAAAAAAATATACGCCACCGCCGGGGTTCGAACCTGAGACCACTCGCTCACCCGACAATCCTCTTAACCACTCCTCTACCGCCTGTTTTTCTGAATTACTACTATCTTAAATTGTTTTAACCCGGATTCTGTCCTGACTCCTCTTCCTTCTTCTTTAACAACCCAAGATCGAACCAGGGATCAATCCTAAATCATAATGCGTTCCTTATAAAATTTTAGGATTTATAAATGATATAGAAATTATTTAAGATTAATTAAATTAATTAAAACAACACAAACAAAAACATAAAGGAAAAATATATATATAACAGAAGCTGCAACAGTTCGTTCTCGTTGACTATAAACTCAGAAATTGATTTTTGATTTTTAGAGTGTTTTAGATAATAATTACAAAAGGAAAAAGATTGTAAATTGTCCATAGAAACTTTCCATACCTTTAATTAAACTTGAATCAATAAAACCAATTTGAATTTCCACCAAGAACTCGACGGTTGACTTTTTCAAGATAACTTTGACTCTGAAATTAAAAGTCGATAGAAAGAATTAAGAATTGAGATTTTCCAGATAGTTTGAGTGCAAGATTTCTGATGAAACTGCATTAATAGATTTTCAAATTTCGTTCTCATTCGTGATTTGGTTTAAAAGTGGAAGATACAGAGTTATCGAGCTTTTTCTTCAGAATTTCAATTTGATTTTGATGTTTTTAATTCAAATTGCATAAGCAGAGGTTTATGTAAAGATTGTGTGATATCCTTACAGCTAATTTCGTACAATTATCATTTGTTTTGTAGCCCAACCGAATCGACAATAGAATAAAGCAAGAACAAAAACATAAAATAAAAAATATAAAGAATATATCTGATATAGATGGATAACAGATTTTCTTTGGATATATCTGATTGATTTCAACTATTATTATAAAGTTAAAGATAGAAAACAAAGAGTGATCGTAATGTGCATAAGATTTGGATTCCCATATCTCATAATACACATTTATCTTTATATAAATCTATGTATTTATCTGTATTTATATATACTATATTATATATATATATATATATATATATATATATATATATATATATATATATATATATATATATATATATATATATATATATATATATATATATATATACCTATTTATATATCTGAATGTATATATCTGGTTATCGGATTAAATTTGTATCCTGCATTTTAAAGAATCTTAATATTATTAATAATACAAATTTTATTACTTAACATTAATATTAATCTTAATAATGAATCTAATATTAATCAATATAATATAAATAATATTATTCATGATAATGATAATAATAACTTTAAATAGTATGGAAAGTCTTGTAGTTAAGTTAATAATATTTTTAGTAATCATAATAATAACTAAGATAAATGATACTATTAATGATAATAATAATGTTAATAATACTAATAATAATATACAAATTACATGTATCCATGTTCATGTTTATATATTTTAATTAGTAATACTAATAATACTGATTTTATTACTAGTATTAATATTTATTTTAACGATAGTAATAAAAATAATATCTTTAACTTAAGATTACTTTTAATAGATATATATTACAATTTGTTTATTATGTAATGTTTAATAATTATGTACTATGTATAATCGAGTTTTTATAAATTACAATATACATATAATCATGTTCATATATAAAAATTATATACACTTATGTACAGATTTGTTACAACAATTATTTGTATCCTATTTTATATTTTTAATTCAAATGTTTAAGATATATATATATACACACACATATTTATTTACAAACAATTATTCATGAATCGTTGAGCACAGCCAAAGGGTAATTGTTTAAATGAACATAGTTTCCAAAGTTTTTGAGATTTCAATATAACAGACTTTGCTTATTGTGTCAAAAACATATTAAGATTAAGTTTAAATTTGGTCGGAAATTTTCGGGTCGTCTGAAATTTCTGACCAAATTTAAACTTAATCTTTGTATGATTTCGACACGATAAGCAAAGTCTGTAAAGTTGAGTCTCAAAAAGTTTGAACTATTTTCATATATTCATGTGACCTTCGCCTGTCCCTGATGTTTCACGAACCATTGCTTATAAATATGTGGATATATATAAATATGTGTATATATAAATATATTTATAATATATATAATAACATGAACATTAATAAACTATTATATACATTTATTATTTTAAATAAATATGTAAAATAAAATACATTGTAATAAAAACTATTATTTTATATGTATAATTCTTGTATATATATATTGTTATATTTAATTTAATTATTTAATATATATTTATTTGCGTAGTAAATTTTATTATTTAAAACAATTTATATATATACAAAGTGTATATTAAATATAATAAATTTTGAGCTTAAATGGTAAATGTCTGTAACTTTCGGTTGACATTTAATTATTTTTAAAATAGGTCTAATATATATATATATATATATGAAGTTTTAAAATAAAAGTTGGTCCAAAATTTGATTAAAAAGATAATAGTTTTGATAAATATTTTTTTTTACCTTTTCAAACTAAGTTTTTGTACTCCGTACATATAAATTGGAACAAAAAATAAGTAATTATCGAATCTTTTTTGATCAGGTTTCAAACAGGTAATGACTGAAATAAATAAATTGACTTAATTTTAAAATATGGGATTTTTCTGAATTAAATTATCCGTAACTGTTTAGCAATGGACACACCCCGTGAAAACTGTCGGTAGAATTATTTAAAAGTTAAGGCTGCTACACTGTATACTGTGCGCATGATTTCAATGATTTGAGATTCATTACTTTATTATTTACTATTATTACTATTATTATTATTAATATTATTATTATTATTATTATTATTATTATTATTATTATTATTATTATTATTATTATTATTATTATTATTATTATTATTATTATTATTATTATTATTATTATTATTATAAATATAAATTATAGATATAAGTATCATATATACTAGATACATGCTACAACAACCATCACCCCTCTTATTTCTGTTTTACCATTCGATGGCCAAGACAACCGGCCACCTGCAACCTTGATCAAAACACCATCATGATCCTCCAACACCACCATGATCACCTCCACCGCAACATCTTCTTTTTTCTCTCTCTCTAATTCCCTCACTTCGTGAATCAACAAACCCATTTCTACTTTTGATCACCAATATCATCGAATCATCACTTTTCTCATCACCGCCACCACCGGTCACCCTAATCTGCCTCTATCTTGTCTCTCTCTCTCTTTAGCTTGATCGTGAAGCACCACCATCACTCACCATTTTTTTGTTGCTGCAAACGTTTCTGTTTTTAAACCAAAGACCCCACAATACTACTACTGTTCGAAGTGTTTCTCCAACCACGAAAACCGTCACCCTACAACCACCACTTCACCATCCTCACCGTCACTTTCTCTCTCATCTCTCTCTCTTATCTAGACACCGCATTTCACTATCAAAATTCTCTATTTTTGTTCCTGATGTGATTACACCACCACCATCGATCAACCATTGCTATCGTCTGCTACTGTTTGATTTCTCTATTTGTTGTTCAAAGGAAATCAAGAAAAATAATGAAGAACCAAGGAAGAAGATGATGAACAGTATCTTTAAATTCTATATTTTTTTTTCTTTCTTTCTAAACTACGATGATGGTGATGATGATTAAAATCGTGTTATTAAAGAGGAATGTTAAACGTAAAATATGAGTGATCGATATTGAGGACCACCGACGACCATTTTTTTTCTCTCCTATCGAACTCAGACTAGGGAAGATATAGGGCTACTGGATCTCTTTAGTGAACTACAATTTTTGTCTCTAATTGGGCTTAGTTAACGTTTGGGCTTATAGACGATTAAACGATGAAGAAGAAGGAAGGAAATCGAATAGGGGTTAAATATGTATAGATTCGATATAAATTCAGAAAAATTGAATCGGTTCAATGGTTTGGAGTGTTACGGGTTACCGGGAGGTTGCGGGTTCGAGACCCAGCTGAGACGTTATATTTTTTAGGGACTTCTTTTAAGGTAGCCTATTTTTTCTTTATTGGTTACTATTATTATAATTATTATAATTATTATAATTATTATAATAATTATTATTATTATTATTATTATAATTATTATTATTATTATTATTATTATTATTATTATTATTATTATTATTATTATTATTATTATTATTATTATTGTTATTGTTATTGTTATTTTTATTGTTATTGTTATTAGTTATTAGTTATTAGTATATTAAATATTATTAACATCATAAGTATAATCATTATTAAGTATTACGAATACTACGATTATTATTATTATCATTATTATTATTATTAATGTTATTATTAATATTATTATTATTAACTGTTGTTATTAGTACTAACTGTTATGGATATCATTATTATTATTATTATTATTATTATTATTATTATTATTATTATTATTATTATTATTATTATTATTATTATTATTATTATTATTATTATTATTATTATTATTATTATTATTATTATTATTATTATTATTATTATTATTATTATTATTATAAGTAGTATTATAAGTATTATCACTTAGGTAATTATCAGTAGTATCAATATGATTAAAATCACAATCATTGATATTGTTTTTACTACAGTTATTGTTACTATCAAAACTATTAGTGTTATTATCAATGCCATGATTTTATATATAAACATTATTATATTATCATTATTAGTAATAGAATTATTATTAAATTATCATAAATATAAGTATTATTATTTATATTATCAAGAGTAATATTATTATGTAATTACTAAAAGCATTATCATAACAATCATTAACAGTAAAATTAATATTATTATCATTAATAACATTATTATTATCACTAATAGAATTATTAACATTATTACCCTTATTAGTAAAATTAAGTATTATAATTATTTTTACCATATTTAATATAAATTTAGTATTGTTATAATTACTATTTTTAACAAACAAATGATATATATACATATATATGAAGATACTTAATGTATATGACATAACAAAATTTGTATTTTTATATACAAAATGAATATAGGGAACATATACATATTACTAATATAAATAGGATGTAACTAATAAATTTATATATATATATATATATATATATATATATATATATATATATATATATATATATATATATATATATATATATATATATATATATATATATTGTTCGATTACAATTATGTGTATTAATAAATAAACAAATGATATAGGTTCGTGAATCCGAGACCAACCAATTCATTGTTCAGTGTTGTCAAATGTATTTTTACTACAAAATACATTAGGTGAGTTTCATTTGCTCCCTTTTTAAATGCTTTTGCAATATAAGTTTTTGGGACTGAGAATACATGCGCTGCTTTTATAAATGTTTTACGAAATAGACACAAGTAATCGAAACTACATTCTATGGTTAGATTATCGAATCGAATATCACCCCTTTTAGCTTGGTAGCCTAAGAATTAGGGAACAGACACCCTAATTGACGCGAATCCTAAAGGTAGATCTACGGGCACTGACTCCCCCCATACTGGAAAATGGTATGCTTTAGTACTTCGAGTTTATATTATACAGATGGATTTCTGTTTTGGGGATATTCTATATGCATGATGTTAATGTCGGTTACCAGGTGTTCAATCCATATGAATGATTTTTAAACACTTGCGAGTGTATGATTATTGAATAAAGGAAATATTGTGGTCTATTAAAATGATGGAAATGAATATTTATCATAAACTAATGAACTCACCAACCTTTTGGTTGACACTTTAAAGCATGTTTATTCTCAGGTATGAAAGAAATCTTTCGCTGTGCATTTGCTCATTTTAGAAATATTACTTGGAGTCATTCATGACATATTTCAAAAGACGTTGCATTGGAGTCGTTGAGTTCATCAAGATTATTATTAAGTCAATTATAGTTGGATATATTATGAAATAGTATGCATGTCGTCGACTTTCGATGTAATGAAAGATTGTCTTTTTAAAAACGAATGCAATGTTTGTAAAATGTATCATATAGAGGTCAAGTACCTCGCGATGTAACCAAATGTAATGTATTTGTCCAGATGGATTGGGACGGGGCACTACAGTTCTAGCAGGGGGCCGCAACGCGGCCAATAGGTCCGCGGCGCGGCCAGTGTCAGATGGTGATTGTTTTGTTTTATTTAACTATAAATAGGGGCATTTTGGTATTTTCACTTGAGGTAGAATTTATGGCCATTGAGAGGCTGATTTGGCTCATAATTTCACATTCACCAACCTTATCTTCTCCACTTCAATTCTAGAGAGAGAGAAAGAGTTCTAGTATGAGAAAGCTTAAATCAAGGAAGAAGGAACTTGTTTTGGGTCTAAGCTCGTATATGAAAGTTGTACATCTAGTCATTAGCTACATTTTGATTGTGGTGGTAAGTCCTAATCTTGACTTCCTTACTTTAAATTAGTTTAAGGGTTAGGGTTTGAGCTAGTGATGAACATAAAACCCATTTGTTAGTGATTTGGGGGTTTTGGGTGAAGATTTGGGTCATAAAGACCCAAGAGTGACTAACCTAGGATTTTGAAATGATAAATGTGTTTATGAGTCTTAATTGGTTAGTAAATTACTAGAACACCTAGATATTAAGTAAGTGGGTGTTATTTGGGTTTGTTGGTGACCTAAATGGGTGTGTTAACCTTGAAATGGGTCAAATGAGTCTTGGGTGACTTGAGTTTTCTAATGAGTATGAAAATGCGATAACCTCGTGTTAATAAGTGTATTAAGACCCTAAATGGCTAGTGTTAGAGTTTTGGTGAAATTGACCTAATATTAGGGTTAAGGGTGCAAATGGGTCGAAATTGCACCATGGGTCAAAATTACACTAGGATGGTGAATGATTTGGTTCACCAACTTGAATGTATGATTGATATATGTGCTTAATGTAATAGGTACGTTATTTTGAAGTTTGCGAGCTTGATTCATCATTTCACCGAAGGCGTTAAGGTGAGTGGAATAATTATGCAAGTATGTATATAGTGTATTTACTTATATGCTATGGCTTGATCCATGTACCTGGAAGTCCCATAGTATGTACAGGTGTCATGATGTGAACCACGAGCCGGTAGCATCTTGGTATCTTTAATTGATGCGAGCACCACGAGCCGGTAACATCAAAGTGTGAACCATGAGCCGGTAGCACTATAAAATGAGGTGTGAACCACGAGCCTGGTAACACTAAAGTGTGAGCCACGAGCCGGTAGCACTATAAAATGAAGTGTGAACCAATGAGCCGGTAACACTATAAAGGAGTGTGACTCAAATGCGAAGTTGTAGTGACCCGAACTTTTCCATGTTTTTATATATTAAATGAAATTGATATTTACATGATTAAGTGTTTCCAACATGTTAAGCAATCAAACTTGTTAAGACTTGATTAATTGAAATAGGTTTCATATAGAAAATTGACCACCCAAGTTGACAGGCGATTCACGAACGTTAAAACTTGTAAAAACTATATATATAGTTAACATGATAGTATGATAAGTAAGTATCTCACTAGGTATATTAACAATGAGTGATATACATAAAAATGAGTTTATTGATTTAAGAAACTCGAAACGATATATATAATGATTATCGTTATAACAACGTCTTACTAAATACATATGAATCATATTAATATATTAATACACTATGATAAACATGATAAATGATAAGTAAACAGATCATTAAGTGAATTAAAAATGAACTACATATGTAAAAACAAGACTACTAACTTAAGGATTTCGAAACGAGACATATATGTAACGATTATCGTTGTAACGACATTTAATTAAGATTTATTAATACATCATAATATCATGATAATGTAATAATTTAACATCTCATTAGATATAATAAACAATGTGTTAACAACATTTAACAAGATCATTAACTTAAAGGTTTCAAAACAACACTTACATGTAACGACTAACGATGACTTAACGACTCAGTTAAAATGTATATACATATTTTAATATGTATTCATACACTTTTGAAAGACTTCAAGACACTTATCAAAGTACTTCTACTTAACAAAAATGCTTACAATTACATCCTCGTTCATTTTCATCAACAATTCTACTCGTATGCACCCGTATTCGTACTCGTACAATACCCAACTTCTAAATGTATTTACTATTGGTGTATACACTTCAATGATCAGCTCTTAGAAGCCCTTGTGAGTCACCTAACCATGTGGGAACCATCATTTAACATCTAGCATGAAATATCTCACAAAATTACAAAGTAATGGAGCCTATATGAAGACTACACATTCACGTGAACATCATAGCTCACAAACACTTTCACTTTGCAATTTTATTGAATCAAATTACTCTCTCTCAAGTGTTCTTCCATTTTTATAAGTGTTCTTCATCATATTTAACAAAATCTAGCTCAATCTAGTTCATAAATCCATACATAAACCAAGTTATAAAACAACTACTCAAGAACACACCAACAACACTTCCAAGTTTGCTAGTTTACTTCCAATCTTGCAAATCCACTTTGAGTGATCATCCAACCTCAAGAAATCTTTCTTATTTACAGTAAGATATCTTTCTAATACAAAGTAATACTCATATTCAAACTTTGATTTAATTTCTATAACTATAACAATCTTATTTCGAGTGGAAATCTTACTTGAACTTGTTTTCGTGTCATGATTCTACTTCAAGAACTTTCAAGTCATACAATGATCCTTTGAAGCTAGATATATTTTGCTCATTTCCAGTAGGTTTATCCACAAAACTTGAGGTAGTAATGATGTTCATAACATCATTCGAATCATATATATAAAACTATCTAATTCAAAGGTTTAAACTTGTAATCACTAGAACATAGTTTAGTTAATTCTAAACTTGTTCGCAAACAAAAGTTAATCCTTCTAACTTGACTTTTAAAATCAACTAGACACATGTTCTATATGTTTATGATATGCTAACTTAATGATTTAAAATTTGAAAACACGAAAAACACCGTAAAACCGGACATACGCCGTCGTAGTAACACCGCGGGCTGTTTTGGGTTAGTTAATTAAAAACTACGATAAACTTTGATTTAAAATATATTATTCTGGGAAAATAATTTTTCTTATGAACATGAAACTATATCCAAAAATCATGGTTAAACTCAAAGTGGAAGTATGTTTTCCAAAATGGTCATCTAGACGTCGTTCTTTCGACTGAAATGACTACCTTTACAAAAATAACTTGTAACATGTATTTCCGACTATAAACTTATACTTTTTTTGTTTAGATTCATAAACTTAAGTTCAATATGAAACCATAGCAACTTGAATCACTCAAAACGGATTTAAAACGAAGAAGTTATGGGTAAAACAAGATTGGATAACTTTGCTTGTTGTAGCTACGTGAAAATTGGTAACAAATCTATATTAATCATATCCTAGCTAACTTATATTGTATTATACATGTATTCTAACATATTATGTAATCTTGGGATACCATAGACACGAATACAATATTTTGACATATCATATCGACCCATCTATATATATATATTTCGGAACAACCATAGACACTTTATATGCAGTAATGTTTGAGTTAGCTATACAGGGTTGAGGTTGATTCCAAAATAATATATATACTTTGAGTTGTGATCGAGTCTGAGACTTGTAGACACTGGGTCGTGGATTGATTCAAGATAATATATACATTGATTTATTTCTGTACATCTAACTGTGGACAACTAGTTGTAGGTTACTAACGAGGACTGCGGACTTAATAAACTCAAATCATTAAAATGTAATAAAAAATGTTGTAAATATATTTTGAACATACTTTGATATATGTGTACATATTTGTTATAGGTTCTTGAATTGACCAGTGGCCAAGTCTTATTTCCAACTAAGGAAAAATATGTGAAAGTGAGTTATAGTCCCACTTTTAAAATCTAATATTTTGGGATGAGAATACATGCAATTTTATAAATGTTTTACGAAATAGACACAAGTAATTGAAACTACATTATATGGGTGAATGATCGAAGCCGAATATGCCCCTTTTGCTTGGTAGCCTAAGAATTAGTAAACCGATCTACTAATTGACGTGAATCCTAAAGATAGATCTATTGGGCCTAACGAACCCCATCCAAAGTACCGGATGCTTTAGTACTTCGAATTCGTTTTTATCATGTCTGATGGATGTCCCAGAATGATAGGGGATATTCTTATATGCATCTTGTTAATTTCGGTTACCAGGTGTTCACCATATGAATGATTTTTATCTCTATGTATGGGATGTATATTGAAATATGAAATCTTGTGGTCTATTATTACGATTTGATATATATATATATATATATATATATATATATATATATATATATATATATATATATATATATATATATATATATATATATATATATATATAGGTTAAACCTATAACTCACCAACATTTTTGTTGACGTTTAAAGCATGTTTATTCTCAGGTAATTATTAAGAGCTTCCGATGTTGCATGCTAAAATATGGATAAGATTCGGTGTCAGCATGATTGTATAATATTGTTTAAAACTGCATTCGATATTTACTTTGTTGTAACATATTAATATTGTAAACCAATATGTATTGGTCGTGTGTATGTGTGATATTTTTAGATTATCAATTCTTGATAATCTAGGTGGTGTCCTTTTAATCTTGTCAATAAAATAAAAGTTATGGTTTGTTTTAAAAACGAATGCAGTCTTTGAAAAAACGTCTCATATAGAGGTCAAAACCTCGCAAAGAGATCAATTAATATGAAACGTTTATAATCGATATGAATGAGACATTTCAGTTGGTATCTGAGCATTGGTCTTAGAGAACCAGAAATTTGCATTAGTATGTCTTATCGAGTTTGTTAGGATACATTAGTGAGTCTGGACTTCGACCGTGTTTTTCTTTAAAAACTATTGCTTAACACTTTTGTTGGAAACTATATATTATTAACATGAAAATATTATGTGATATATTAATCTCTTAGCATGTTTGATATTGTGTGATAGATGTCTACCTCTAGTATAAATCCCATCGACTCGTCTAATAATAATGAAGATTCGAATATATTTTAGGAAGATTCACAAATTCTCGAAGAGGAACCGGAAGAGGAGGAACCGGAAGAAGAGGAACCGGAAGAGGAGGAACCGGAAGATGAGGAACCGGAAGAAGAAGAGGTTCTGGAGGAAGAAATATTAATACCTACAGTAAATCGATTAAATAAAAGAAAAACCTCAACCAACGGACCAAAGTTAATAATGGTCAATGGTGTTTCCGCCGAGGAAGCAAAATATTGGAAAGATTACCAATTTTCTGATGAATCGGATCCCGATGAGGATTCCGATGATGTTATAGAAATTATCTCGACCCAATTTAATAAAGCAAAAGAAAATAATAGGGGAAAGGGTATAAAAATAGAGAAATCTGATTCCAACCCCGATGAACTTTATATGTATCGGCAACATCCGTATTTCCTAAATTGTAACAATAACCTGGGAACCTCTAAACCACCAGGTTTTTCTAAACCATTGTGAAAAACGACGGCTCGTATTAGAGGAACGCCATATATTCCTAGAAAATTAGGAAAATGAACTAAGTCCGAAGAAGAAGAATTCAGTGATTCAGATTAGAGAGTTGTAATCATGTTGTGTAATATATGTAATATAGTGTGCTTGTGCTTTTATAATAAATGTAAAAATTGCTTGTATTGTTTGTTAAGTGTTTTTTATGAATCTAACCCTCGTCTATTTTTACAATATAAAAATACAAAATGGATGTTAAGGATAGACAACCAAAAAATTTAGAAGACCTACCTGGGGACATGATTGATGAAATCTTGTCTAGAGTCGGTCAGAATTCGTCGGCACAATTGTTTACGGAAAAATTAGTTTGTAGAACATTTGAAGAATGTTCCAGGCATGCCTTAGTTTATAAAAGGTTTTCTTTTGAAAGATGGGGTATATCACATTGGGGAGACCTTAAGTTATGCCGTGTTTTCTTTAAGGCATTAAATGCAGGAAATCCAGAAGCAATTTTACGCTACGGGTTGAGAACCTATTTTGACTCTACCTATCCCAACATAGGACTTCATGCTTTAGAAAGAGCTTCTAACATGCAACATAAAGAAGCATGTTATGCTTACGGGTTAGTGATGTTCGCTTCTCACCAAAGTGAGAAAAAGAACATCGGATTACAACTACTAAATGAAACATTCCCACAAGTGACGGACTCAGTAGTTGGGGTGAGAAACAAGGTTTTTAGATTGTTACGAGGCTGTTGGGCATTACGTAACCCTTGTCCTTTTGACGACATTACAACATGTTGTCTAGCCAACGGTCATAACGGTTACTTCCCACAAACCCAAGGATGGGAAGTCGTCTTAGTAAAACCAGAATGCATGACTTGTTTCTGGACTTATGAATTACGTGTTTTTATTGCCTTTGCCGAACGACTTGCGTATTAACTAGATTTATCTTCAAAACTGTCTTGTATCAAAATTATTATGTGCTATGTTCCATGCTATATGTAAAATAATGGTATTGTAAGTTTGTAATATATTGTATAGAAGTTGAACACGAAATATTATGATCAGTTTTTATATAGAATTGTAGTAGTTGAATTGTATATTAGCTACTAAGTATGAACTTAACGGGTAGGTATTACCCGAATTATAAATTATAAAACGCTAATACGAAGAAAAAACTTTTGTAAACGAGTTCATATTATGCTACGAAATACTATTGACTACTCTTAATATTCTGTATGAATAACTTGATTCATTAACTATTTGAAGGAAATGGCACTGACTACTCGACACACCATGAATATGAGCGAAGAGGAATTTCGTACCTTTCTTGCTGCAAACATAGCCACAGTACAGGCTGCGCTACAAACCAACAATAACTATGAATCTAGCAATGCAGCTAACGGCACAAGAAATCGTGTAGGATGCTCCTACAAAGAATTCTCTGCCTGCAAACCTTTGGAATTTGATAGAAACGAAGGACCGATCGGATTGAAATGGTGGACCGAGAAGGTCAAATCGGTGTTTGCCATAAGTAAGTGTACTGAAGAGGACAAAGTTAAGTACGCTACACATACCTTCATAGGTACTGTGTTAACGTGGTGGAACACCTATCTTGAACAGGTAGGACAAAATGCTGCTTACGCACTACCGTGGTCAGCATTCAAGCAATTGATGAACGAGCAGTACCGTCCTAGAAATGAAGTCAATAAGCTCAAGGTAGAGCTTAGAGAGTTACGAACACAAGGGTTCAGCATTACCACATATGAACGACGATTCACAGAGTTGTGCCTATTGTGTCCGGGAGCGTTCGAAGATGAAGAAGAGAAGATCGAAGCGTTTGTAAAAGGGTTTCCAGTAAGGATTCAAGAAGATGTGAGTTCACACGAGCCCGCTTCCATACAAAAGCAAGTCGAATGGCTCATAAACTCATAAATCAGATTGAGGGAAGAATTAAAGAGCAGGCGGCCGAAGAAGCCAACATGAAACAACTCAACAGGAAGTGGGAGGAAAACGGTGACAAGAGTCAACAGTACAACAACAACAAATCAACCACAATCGCAACAACTATCCCAACAACCGCAACAACAATCGCAACAATAACCGCAATCCTAACAATAACTACAACAAATGTCCCAACAACAACAACTACAACAACCGTTTCAACAACAATAACTATCCCAACAACAACCTCAATAACAACAACGGCAACAAAAACCAAAAACAGACATGCCAAAGGTGTGAAGAAAATCACCCGGGGTTTTGCACGACATTTTGCAACAGGTGTAAAAGAAATGTTCATAGCGCAACAAAGTGTGAGGTCTACGGACCAAGGTTTAACAGAACTAAAGGAACAAATAGTGTCGGAACAAGTAATGCCGGAACGAGTAGTGTCAGAGCAAGTGATACCAACGCTGTTTGTTATAAATGTGGAAAACCGGGATACATTATTAGAAATTTCCCGAATCAGGGGAATACTAATGGGCAGGACCGCGGAAGAGTTTTAAATATTAATGCGGCAGAAGCATAGGAAGACCCGGAGCTTGTTAAGGGTACATTTCTTATTGACGATAAATCTGCTTATGTTTTATTTGATTTGAGTGCGGATAGAAGCTATATGAGTAGAGATTTTTGTGCTAAATTAAGTTGCCCATTGACGCCTTTGGATAATAAATTTTTACTTGAATTAGCAAACGGTAAATTAATTTCAGCAGATAATATATGTCGGGATAGAGAAATTAAACTGGGTGATGAAACGTTTAAGATTGATTTAATACCAGTCGAGTTAGGGAGTTTTGATGTAATAGTTGGCATGGACTGGTTAAAAAAGGTGAGAGCAGAGGTCGTTTGTTACAAAAATGCGATTCGCATTATGCGTGAAAAAGGAAAACCTTTAATGGTGTACGGAGAAAAGAACAACGCGAAGTTAAATCGTATTAGTAGGTTGAAGGCGCAAAAACTAATAAGAAAAGGTTGTTACATCATTCTATCACACATCGAAGATGTTAAACCTGAAGAAAAGAACATCAGTGATGTCCCCGTCGCAAAAGAATTTCCCGATGTATTTCCGAAAGAATTACCGGGATTACCCCCACATCGATCCGTTGAATTTCAAATAGACCTTGTACCAGGAGCTGCACCAATAGTTCGTGCTCCATACAGACTCGCACCCAGCTAAATGAAAGAATTACAAAGTCAGTTACAGGAACTTTTAGAGCGTGGTTTCATTCGACCAAGTACATCACAATGGGGAGCTCCTGTTCTGTTTGTCAAGAAGAAAGATGGTACATTCAGGTTGTGTATCAACTACTGAGAGTTGAACAAACTTACAATCAAGAACCGTTACCCATTACCGAGAATCGACGACTTATTTGATCAACTACAAGGCTCTCCGGTTTATTCGAAGATCGATTTAAGTTCTGGATATCATCAAATGCGGGTGAAGGAGGATGATATTCCGAAGACTGCTTTTAGGACGCGTTACGGTCATTACGAGTTTATGGTTATGCTGTTTGGGTTGACTAACGCACTAGCTGTGTTCATGGACCTCATGAACCGAGTGTGAGGGCCATATTTTGACAAGTTTGTCATTGTTTTCGTCGACAACATACTTATTTACTCGAAGAATGATCAAGAGCCCGAAGAACATTTGAGAAAAGTGCTAGAGTTGCTGAAAAAAGAAAAACTGTACGCTAAGTTTTCAAAGTGTGCATTTTGGCTGGAAGAAGTTCAATTCCTCGGTCACATAGTGAACAAAGAAGGTATTTAGGTAGATCCAGCAAAGATTGAAACTGTTGAAAAGTGAAAAACCCCAAAAACTCCGAAACACATACGCCAAATTTTAGGGCTGGCTGGTTATTACAGAAGATTCATCCAAGATTTTTCCAAAATAGCAAAACCTTTGACTGCATTAACGCATAAAGGGAAGAAATTTGAATGGAAGGATGAACAAGAGAAAGCATTTCAGTTATTGAAGAAAAAGCTAACTACGGCACCTATATTGTCATTGCCTGAAGGGGATGATGATTTTGTGATTTATTGTGACGCATCAAAGCAAGGTCTCGGTTGTGTATTAATGCAACGAACGAAGGTAATTGCTTATACGTCTAGATAATTGAAGATTCACGAGCAAAATTATATGACTCACGATTTGGAATTGGGTGCTGTTGTTTTTGCATTAAAGACTTGGAGGCACTACTTATATGGGGTCAAAAATATTATATATACCGATCACAAAAGTCTCCAACATATTTTTGATCAGAAACAACTGAACATGAGGTAGCGCAGGTGGATTGAATTATTGAATGATTACGACTTTGAGATTCGTTACCACTCGGGGAAGGCAAATGTGGTAGCTGACGCCTTGAGCAGAAAGGAGAGAGAACCCATTCGAGTAAAAGCTATGAATATAATGATTCACACCAACCTTACTACTCAAATAAAGGAGGCGCAACAAGGAGTTTTAAAAGAGGGAAATTTAAAGGATGAAATACCCAAAGGATCAGAGAAGCATCTTAATATTAGGGAAGACGGAACCCGGTACAGGGCTAAAAGAATTTGGGTACCAAAATTTGGAGATATGAGAGAAATGGTACTTAGAGAAGCTCATAAAACCAGATACTCAATACATCCTGGAGCGGGGAATATGTACAAGGATCTCAAGAAACATTTTTGGTGGCCGGGTATGAAAGCCGATGTTGCTAAATATGTAGGAGAATGTTTGACGTGTTCTAAGGTCAAAGCTGAGCATCAGAAACCATCAGGTCTACTTCAACAACCCAAAATCCCGGAATGAAAATGGGAAACATTACCATGGATTTCATCACTAAAATGCCAAGGACTGCAAGTGGTTTTGATACTATTTGGGTAATAGTTGATCGTCTCACCAAATCAGCACACTTCCTGCCAATAAGAGAAGATGACAAGATGGAGAAGTTAGCACGACTGTATTTGAAGGAAGTCATCTCCAAACATGGAATACCAATCTCTATTATCTCTGATAGGGATGGCAGATTTATTTCAAGATTCTGGCAGACATTACAGCAAGCATTAGGAACTCGTCTAGACATGAGTACTGTCTATCATCCACAAACTGATGGGTAGAGCAAAAGGATGATACAAACACTTGAAGACATGCTACGAGCATGTGTTATTGATTTCGGAAATAGTTGGGATCGACACCTATCGTTAGCAGAATTTTCCTACAACAACAGCTACCATTCAAACATTGAGATGGCACCATTTGAGGCACTTTATGGTAGAAAGTGCAGGTCTCCAATTTGTTGGAGTGAAGTGGGGGATAGAAAGATTACGGGTCCGGAGATAATACAAGAAACTACCGAGAAGATCATCCAAATTCAACAACGGTTGAAAATCGCCCAAAGTCGACAAAAGAGCTACGCTGACATTAAAAGAAAAGATATAGAATTTGAAATTAGAGAGATGGTCATGCTTAAAGTTGCTCCTTGGAAAGGTGTTGTTCGATTTGGTAAACGAGGGAAATTAAATCCAAGGTATATTGGACCATTCAAGATTATTGATCGTGTCGGACCAGTAGCTTACCGACTTGAGTTACCTCAATAAATCGCAGCTGTACATAACACTTTCCACGTATCGAATTTAAAGAAATGTTTTGCTAAAGAAGATCTCACTATTCCGTTAGACGAAATCCAAATCAACGAAAAACTTCAATTCATCGAAGAACCCGTCGAAATAATGGATCGTGTGGTTAAAAGACTTAAGAAAAACAAGATACCAATTGTTAAGGTTCGATGGAATGCTCGTAGAGGACTCGAGTTCACCTGGGAACGAGAAGATCAGATGAAGAAGAAATACCCGCATCTATTTCCAGAAGATTCGTCAACACCTTCAACAGCTTAAAATTTCGGGACGAAATTTATTTAACGGGTAGGTACTGTAGTGACCCGAACTTTTCCATGTTTATATATATTAATTGAGATTGATATTTACATGATTAAATGTTTCCAACATGTTAAGCAATCAAAGTTATTAAGACTTGATTAATTGAAATATGTTTCATATAGACAAATGACCACCCAAGTTGACCGGCGATTCACGAACGTTAAAACTTGTAAAAACTATATGATGACATATATATGGATATATATATAGTTAATATGATAGTATGATAAGTAATTATCTCACTAGGTATATTAACAATGAGTGATATACATAAAAATGAGTTTATTGAATTAAGAAACTCGAAACGATATATATAATGATTATCGTTATAAAAACGTCTTACTAAATACATATGAATCATATTAATATATTAATACACTATGATAAACATAATAAATGATAAGTAAACATATCATTAAGTGTATTAACAATGAACTACATATGTAAAACCAAGACTACTAACTTAAGGATTTCGAAACGAGACATATATGTAACGATTATCGTTGTAACGACATTTAAATGTATATATATCATATTAAGATATATTAATACATCATAATATCATGATAATGTAATAATTTAACATCTCATTAGATATAATAAACAACATGTTAACAACATTTAACAAGATCGTTAACTTAAAGGTTTCATAACAACACTTACATGTAACGACTAACGATGACTTAACGACTCAGTTAAAATGTATATACATGTAGTGTTTTAATATGTATTCATACACTTTTGAAAGACTTCAAGACACTTATCAAAGTTCTTCTACTTAACAAAAATTCTTACAATCACATCCTCGTTCATTTTCATCAACAATTCTACTCGTATGCACCCGTATTCGTACTCGTACAATACCCAGCTTCTAAATGTATTTACTATTGGTATATACACTTCAATGATTAGCTCTTAGTAGACCTTGTGAGTCACCTAAACATGTGGGAACCATCATTTAACATCTAGCATGAAATATCTCACAAAATTACAAAGTAATGGAGCCTATATGAAGACTACACATTCACGTGAACATCATAGCTCACAAACACTTTCACTTTGCAATTTTCTTGAATCAAATTACTCTCTCTCAAATGATATGTTTAACAATTTTCTTGAATCAATTTTCTTCCAAAGAACAATCGAAGAACACTTGAGAGAGAGTAATTTGATTCAAGAAAATTGCACAGTGAAAGTGTTTGTGAGCTATGATGTTCACGTGAATGTGTAGTCTTCATATAGGCTCCATTACTTTGTAATTTTGTGAGATATTTCATGCTAGATGTTAAATAATGGTTCCCACATGGTTAGGTGACTCACAAGGGCTACTAAGAGCTGATCATTGAAGCGTATATACCAATAGTAAATACATTTAGAATCTGGGTATTGTACGAGTACGAATACGGGTGCATACGAGTAGAATTGTTGATGAAAATGAACGAGGATGTGATTGTAAGCATTTTTGTTAAATAGAAGAAATTTGATAAGTGTCTTGAAGTCTTTCAAAAGTGTATGAATACATATTAAAACACTACATGTATATACATTTTAACTGAGTCGTTAAGTCATCGTTAGTCGTTACATGTAAGTGTTGTTTTGAAACCTTTAAGTTAATGATCTTGTTAAATGTTGTTAACACATTGTTTATTATATCTAATGAGATGTTAAATTATTACATTATCATGATATTATGATGTATTAATATATCTTAATATGATATATATACATTTAAATGTCGTTACAACGATAATCGTTACATATATGTCTCGTTTCGAAATCCTTAAGTTAGTAGTCTTGGTTTTACATATGTAGTTCATTGTTAATACACTTAATGATATGTTTACTTATCATTTATTATGTTTATCATAGTGTATTAATATATTAATATGATTCATATGTATTTAGTAAGACGTTTTTATAACGATAATCATTATATATATCGTTTCGAGTTTCTTAATTCAATAAACTCATTTTTATGTATATCACTCATTGTTAATATACCTAGTGAGATAATTACTTATCATACTATCATATTAACTATATATATATCCATATATATGTCATCATATAGTTTTTACAAGTTTTAACGTTCGTGAATCGCCGGTCAACTTGGGTGGTCATTTGTCTATATGAAACATATTTCAATTAATCAAGTCTTAATAAGTTTGATTGCTTAACATGTTGAAAACATTTAATCATGTAAATATCAATCTCAATTAATATATATAAACATGGAAAAGTTCGGGTCACTACAGTACCTACCCGTTAAATAAATTTCGTCCCGAAATTTTAAGCTGTTGAAGGTGTTGACGAATCTTCTGGAAATAGATGCGGGTATTTCTTCTTCATCTGATCTTCACGCTCCCAGGTGAACTCGGGTCCTCTACGAGCATTCCATCGAACCTTAACAATTGGTATCTTGTTTTGCTTAAGTCTTTTAACCTCACGATCCATTATTTCGACGGGTTCTTCGATGAATTGGAGTTTTTCGTTGATTTGGATTTCATCTAACGGAATAGTGAGATCTTCTTTAGCAAAACATTTCTTCAAATTCGAGACGTGGAAAGTATTATGTACAGCCGCAAGTTGTTGAGGTAACTCAAGTCGGTAAGCTACTGGTCCGACACGATCAATAATCTTGAATGGTCCAATATACCTTGGATTTAATTTCCCTCGTTTACCAAATCGAACAACGCCTTTCCAAGGTGCAACTTTAAGCATGACCATCTATCCAATTTCAAATTCTATATCTTTTCTTTTAATGTCAGCGTAGCTCTTTTGTCGACTTTGGGCGGTTTTCAACCGTTGTTGAATTTGGATGATCTTCTCGGTAGTTTCTTGTATAATCTCAGGACCCGTAATCTGTCTATCCCCCACTTCACTCCAACAAATCGGAGACCTGCACTTTCTACCATAAAGTGCTTCAAACGGCGCCATCTCAATGCTTGAATGGTAGCTGTTGTTGTAGGAAAATTCTGCTAATGGTAGATGTCGATCCCAACTGTTTCCGAAATCAATAACACATGCTCGTAGCATGTATTCAAGCATTTGTATCGTCCTTTCGCTCTGCCCATCAGTTTGTGGATGATAGGCAGTACTCATGTCTAGACGAGTTCCTAATGCTTGCTGTAATGTCTGCCAGAATCTTGAAATAAATCTGCCATCCCTATCAGAGATAATAGAGATTGGTATTCCATGTCTGGAGACGACTTCCTTCAAATACAGTCGTGCTAACTTCTCCATCTTATCATCTTCTCTTATTGGCAGGAAATGTGCTGATTTGGTGAGACGATCAACTATTACCCAAATAGTATCAAAACCACTTGCAGTCCTTGGCAATTTAGTGATGAAATCTATGGTAATGTTTTCCCATTTCCATTCTGGGATTTCGGGTTGTTGAAGTAGACCTGATGGTTTCTGATGCTCAGCTTTGACCTTAGAACACGTCAAACATTCTCCTACATATTTAGCAACATCGGCTTTCATACCCGGCCACCAAAAATGTTTCTTGAGATCCTTGTACATCTTCCCCGTTCCAGGATGTATTGAGTATCTGGTTTTATGAGCTTCTCTAAGTACCATTTCTCTCATATCTCCAAATTTTGGTACCCAAATCCTTTCAGCCCTATACCGGGTTCCGTCTTCCCGAATATTAAGATGCTTCTCCGATCCCTTGGGTATTTCATCCTTTAAATTTCCCTCTTTTAAAACTCCTTGTTGCGCCTCCTTTATTTGAGTAGTAAGGTTATTATGAATCATTATATTCATAGATTTTACTCGAATGAGTTCTCTGTCCTTCCTGCTCAAGGCATCGGCTACCACATTTGCCTTTCCCGGGTGGTAACGAATCTCAAAGTCGTAATCATTCAACAATTCAATCCACCTACGCTGCCTCATATTCAGTTGTTTCTGATTAAATATGTGTTGAAGACTTCTGTGGTCAGTATATATAATACTTTTGACCCCATATAAGTAGTGCCTCCAAGTCTTTAATGCAAAAACAACCGCGCCTAATTCCAAATCATGCGTCGTATAATTTTGTTCGTGAATCTTCAATTGTCTAGACGCATAAGCAATCACCTTCGTTCATTGCATTAATACACAACCGAGACCTTGCTTTGATGCGTCACAATAAATCACAAAATCATCATTCCCTTCAGGCAATGACAATATAGGTGCCGTAGTTAGCTTTTTCTTCAATAACTGAAACGCTTTCTCTTGTTCATCATTCCATTCAAATTTCTTCCCTTTATGCGTTAATGCAGTCAAGGGTGTTGCTATTCTGGAAAAGTCTTGGATGAACCTTCTGTAGTAACCAGCTAGTCCTAAAAACTGGCGTATGTGTTTCGGAGTTTTCGGGGTTTCCCACTTTTCAACAGTTTCTATCTTTGCCGGATCCACCTTAATACCTTCTTTGTTCACTATGTGACCGAGAAATTGAACTTCTTCCAACCAAAATGCACACTTTGAAAACTTAGCGTACAATTCTTCCTTCCTCAATACTTCTAACACCTTTCTCAAATGTTCACCGTGTTCTTGGTCATTCTTTGAGTAAATAAGTATGTCATCAATGAAAACAATGACAAACTTGTCAAGGTATGGTCCACACACTCGGTTCATAAGGTCCATGAACACAGCTGGTGCATTAGTTAAACTAAATGGCATGACCATAAACTCGTAATGACCGTAACGTGTTCTGAAAGCAGTCTTTGGAATATCATCTTCTTTCACCCGCATTTGATGATACCCGGAACGTAAGTCAATCTTTGAATAACCAGACGAGCCTTGTAGTTGATCAAATAAGTCGTCGATTCTCGGTAGTGGGTAGCGGTTCTTGATGGTAAGTTTGTTCAACTCTCGGTAGTCGATACACAACCTGAATGTACCATCTTTCTTCTTGACAAACAAAACAGGAGCTCCCAACGGTGATGTGCTTGGTCGAATGAAACCACGCTCTAAAAGTTCTTGTAATTGGCTTTGCATTTCTTTCATCTCTCTGGGTGCGAGTCTGTAAGGAGCACGAGCTATTGGTGCAGCTCCTGGTACAAGATCTATTTGAAATTCAACGGATCGATGTGGGGGTAATCCCGGTAATTCTTTCGGAAATACATCGGGAAATTCTTTTGCAATGGGAACATCATTGATGCTCTTTTCTTCAGTTTGTACTTTCTCGACGTGTGCTAGAACAGCATAGCAACCTTTTCTTATTAGTTTTTGTGCCTTCAAATTACTAATAATATGTAGCTTCGTGTTGCCCTTTTCTCCGTACACCATTAAGGGTTTTCCTTTTTCTCGCATAATGCGAATTGCATTTTTGTAACAAACGATCTCTGCTTTCACTTCTTTCAACCAGTCCATACCGATTATCACATCAAAACTCCCTAACTCTACTGGTATCAAATCAATCTTAAATGTTTCGCTAACTAGTTTAATTTCTCGATTCCGACATATATTATCTGCTGAAATTAATTTACCATTTGCTAATTCGAGTAAAAATTTACTATCCAAAGGCGTCAATGGACAACTTAATTTAGCACAAAAATCTCTACTCATATAGCTTCTATCCGCACCCGAATCAAATAAAACGTAAGCATATTTATTGTCAATAAGAAACGTACCCGTAACAAGCTCCGGGTCTTCCTGTGCCTCTGCCGCATTAATATTGAAAACTCTTCCGCGGCCTTGTCCATTCGTGTTCTCCTGGTTCGAGCAATTTCTAATAATGTGGCCCAGTTTTCCACATTTATAACAAACTACATTGGCATAACTTGCTCCGACACTACTTGCTCCGCCATTACTCGTTCCGACACCATTTGTTCCTTTCGTTCTATTAACCCCTGGTCCGTAGACCTCACACTTCGCCGCGCTATGACCATTTCTTTTACACTTGTTGCAAAATTTGGTGCAGAACCCCGAGTGATACTTTTCACACCTTTGGCATAGCTGCTTCTGATTGTTGTTGTTGTTGCGGTTATTATTGTTGTTAGGATGATTGTTGTAGTTGTTGCTGTTGTTGTTGTTGTTGTTGGGCCGTTTGTTGTAGTTGTGATTGATGTTGCGATTGTTGGGATAATTGTTGCGATTATTTTTGTAATTGCTGTTGTTATTGTATTGGTGATTCTTATCACCGTTTTCCTCCCACTTTCTTTTGACTTGCTTCACATTGGCCTCTTCAGCAGTCTGTTCTTTAATTCTTTCTTCAATGTGGTTCACTAGTTTGTGAGCCATTCTACATGCCTGTTGTATGGAGGCGGACTCGTGTGAACTTATATCTTCTTGGATTCTTTCCGGTAATCCTTTCACAAACGCGTCGATCTTCTCTTCCTCATCTTCGAATGCTCCCGGACACAATAGGCACAATTCTGTGAATCGTCTTTCGTATGTGGTAATATCAAATCCTTGGGTTCGTAACCCTCTAAGTTCTGTCTTGAGCTTATTGACCTCAGTTCTGGGACGGTACTTCTCGTTCATCAAGTGCTTGAATACTGACCACGGTAGTGCGTACGCATCGTCTTGTCCCACTTGCTCTAGATAGGTATTCCACCATGTTAATGCAGAACCTGTGAAGGTATGCGTAGCGTACTTCACTTTGTCCTCTTCAGTACACTTACTTATGGCAAACACCGATTCGACTTTCTCGGTCCACCGTTTCAATCCGATCGGTCCTTCGGTTCCATCAAATTCCAAAGGTTTGCAGGCAGTGAATTCTTTGTAGGTGCATCCTACATGATTTCCTGTACTGCCAGATCCAAGGTTATTGTTGGTATGTAGCGCAGCCTGTACTGCGGCTATGTTTGAAGCTAGAAAAGTACGGAATTCCTCTTCATTCATATTCACGGTGTGTCGAGTAGTCGGTGCCATTTCATTCAAAATAGTCAAATGGAACAAGTTAATCATACAGAATATTAAGAGTAGTTAATAGTATTTCGTAGCATAATATGAACTCATTTATAAAAGCTTTTTCTTCATATTAGCGTTTTATAAGTTTAAATTCGGGTAGTACCTACCCGTTAAGTTCATACTTAGTAGCTAATATACAATTCAACTACTACAATTCTATATGAAAAACTGATTGTAATAATATTTCGCGTTCAAACTTTTATACAATATTTTACAAACTTACAATACCGCTTACTTTACATAAAGCATGAAATATAGCACACAATAACTTTGATACAAGATAGTTGTGAAGATAATTCTAGCTAGTACACAAGTCGTTCAGCAAAGGCAATAAAGACACGTAATTCATACGTCCAGAAACAAGTCATGCATTCTGGTTTTACTAGGACTACTTCCCATCCTTGGTCTTGTGGAACATAACCGTTATGGCCGTTGATAAGACAGCGTGTTGTAACGTCGTCAAAGGGACGAGGGTTATGTAATGACCAACAGTCTCGTAATAACCTAAAAACCTCATTTCTTACCCTAATTACCGACTCCGTCACTTGTGGGAACGTTTTGTTTAATAGTTGTAGCCCGATGTTCTTGTTCTCACTTTGGTGAGAAGCGAACATTACTAACCCGTAAGCATAACATGCTTCTTTATGTTGCATGTTAGCCGCTTTTTCTAAATCACGAAGTTCTATATTCGGATATACTGAGTCAAAATAATTTCTTAACCCGTTGCATAAAATAGCATTTGGGTTCCCCGCAATATATGCGTCAAAGTAAACACATCGTAACTTATGGATTTTCCAATGTGATATCCCCCATCTTTCGAACGAAAGCCTTTTATAAACCAAGGCATTCTTGGAACGTTCTTCGAATGTCTTACAAACTGATCTCGCCTTAAATAGTTGTGCCGAGGAATTCTGACCGACTCTAGACAAGATTTCATCAATCATGTCTCCGGGTAGGTCTCTTAAAATATTGGGTTGTCTATCCATTTTGTGTTTTTATACTGTAAAATAGACAAGAGTTAGATTCATAAAAAAATACTTATTAATACAAGCAATTTTTACATATATCATAAAGCATAAGCACACTATATTACATATATTACACCACACGAATACAACTATCTTATTCTGACTCGCTCGTTTCTTCTTGTTCAGTTTTGGTTCGTTTTGCCAAGTTTCTAGGGATATATGATGTTCCCCTAATACGAGCCGTCGTTGTCCACATTGGTTTAGAAAAACCTGGTGGTTTAGAGGTTCCCGGGTCATTGTTACAACTTAAGGACTTCGGGGGTTGACGATACATATAAAGTTCATCGGGGTTGGAATTAGATTTCTCTATTTTTATGTCCTTTCCCTTATTATTTTCTTTTGCCTTTTTAAATTCAATTGGGGTAATTTCTATAACATCATCGAAATTCTCGTCGGAATCCGATTCATCGGAGAATTGGTAATCCTCCCAATATTTTGCTTCCTTGGCGAAAACACCATTGACCATAATTAATCTTGGTCAGTTGGTTGAGGATTCTCTTTTACTTAACCGTTTTATTATTTCTCCCACCGGTTCTATTTCTTCTTCCGGTTCTGATTCTTCTTCCGATTCCGATTCTTCTTCCGGTTCCGACTCTTCTTCCGGTTCCTCTTCGGGAACTTGTGAATCAGTCCACGAATCATTCCAATTTACATTTGAATCTTCATTATTATTAGGTGAGTCAATGGGACTTGTTCTAGAGGTAGACATCTATCACATAATATCAAACACGTTAAGAGATTAATATATCACATAATATTCATATGTTAAAAATATATAGTTTCCAACAAAAATGTTAAGCAATCATTTTTAAAGAAAACACGGTCGAAGTCCAGACTCACTAATGCATCCTAACAAACTCGATAAGACATACTAATGCAAATTTTCTAGTTCTCTAAGACCAACGCTCTGATACCAACTGAAATGTCCCGTTCTTATTGATTAAAAACGTTCCATATTAATTGATTTCGTTGCGAGGTTTTGACCTCTATATGAGACATTTTTCAAAGACTGCATTCATTTTTAAAACAAACCATAACCTTTATTTCATAAATAAAGGTTTAAAAAGCTTTACGTAGATTATCAAATAATGATAATCTAAAATATCCTGTTTACACACGACCATTACATAATGGTTTACAATACAAATATGTTACATCGAAATCAGTTTCTTGAATGCAGTTTTTACACAATATCATACAAACATGGACTCCAAATCTTGTCCTTATTTTAGTATGCAACAGCGGAAGCTCTTAGTATTCACCTGAGAATAAACATGCTTTAAACGTCAACAAAAATGTTGGTGAGTTATAGGTTTAACCTATATATATCAAATCGTAACAATAGACCACAAGATTTCATATTTCAATACACATCCCATACATAGAGATAAAAATCATTCATATGGTGAACACCTGGTAACCGACATTAACAAGATGCATATATATATAAGAATATCCCCATCATTCCGGGACACCCTTCGGATATGATATAAATTTCAAAGTACTAAAGCATCCGGTACTTTAGATGGGGTTTGTTAGGCCCAATAGATCTATCTTCAGGATTCACATCAATTAGGGTGTCTGTTCCCTAATTCTTAGATTACCAGACTTAATAAAAAGGGGCATATTTGATTTCGATAATTCAACCATAGAATGTAGTTTCACGTACTTGTGTCTATTTTGTAAATTATTTATAAAACCTGCATGTATTCTCATCCCAAAAATATTAGATTTTAAAAGTGGGACTATAACTCACTTTCATAGATTTTTACTTCGTCGGGAAGTAAGACTTGGCCACTGGTTGATTCACGAACCTATAACAATATATACATGTATATTAAAGTATGTTCAAAATATATTTACAACACTTTTAATATATTTTGATGTTTTAGGTTTATTAAGTCAGCTGTCCTCGTTTGTAACCTACAACTAGTTGTCCGCAGTTAGATGTATAGAAATAAATCGATAAATATTATCTTGAATCAATCCACGACCCAGTGTATACGTATCTCAGTATTGATCACAACTTAAACTATATATATTTTGGAATCAACCTCAACCCTGTATAGCTAACTCCAACATTCACATATAGAGTGTCTATGGTTGTTCCGAAATATATATAGATGTGTCGACATGATAGGTCGAAACATTGTATACATGTCTATGGTATCTCAAGATTACATAATATACAATACAAGTTGATTAAGTTATGGTTGGAATAGATTTGTTACCAATTTTCACGTAGCTAAAATGAGAAAAATTATCCAATCTTGTTTTACCCATAACTTCTTCATTTTAAATCCGTTTTGAGTGAATCAAATTGCTATGGTTTCATATTGAACTCTATTTTATGAATCTAAACAGAAAAAGTATAGGTTTATAGTCAGAAAAATAAGTTACAAGTCGTTTTTGTAAAGGTAGTCATTTCAGTCGAAAGAACGACGTCTAGATGACCATTTAAGAAAACATACTTCCACTTTGAGTTTAACCATAATTTTTGGATATAGTTTCATGTTCATAATAAAAATCATTTTCTCAGAATAACAACTTTTAAATCAAATTTTATCATAGTTTTTAATTAACTAACCCAAAACAGCTTTTGGATTAACAACTTTTAAATCAAAGTTTATCATAGTTTCTCAGAATAACAATTTTTGGATTAACTTTTGTTTGCGAACAAGTTTAGAATTAACTAAACTATGTTCTATTGATTACGAGTTTAAACCTTCGAATAAGATAGTTTTATATATATGAATCGAATGATGTTATGAACATCATTACTACCTCAAGTTTTGTAGGTAAACCTACTGGAAGTGACAAGAAATGATCTAGCTTCAAAGGATCTTGGATGGCTTGAAAGTTCTTGAAGTAGGATCATGACACAAAAACAAGTTCAAGTAAGATTTTTACTCGAATTAAAATAGTTTATAGTTATAGAAATTGAATCAAAGTTTGAATATGAATATTACCTTGAATAAGAAAGATAACCTACTGTATATAACAAAGGTTTCTTGATCTTAGATGATTACTTGGAATGGATTAGAAAGCTTGGAAGTAAATTAGTAAACTTGAAGGGATTTTTGAAGTGTTCTTGAAGTGTTCTTCCTATGATGATTATAGCTTGATTCTTGAAGTGATTTTTGATGAAGATGATGATTAACTACTGGAAAAATATGTTCATAATAGTGTGTGTGTGTTGAGAGAGAATTAGAAAGAGAATTGGAAGTGAAATGGAGTGAATGATGAGTGGTAATTAGTGAGTGGTGAGTGGGGTTAAAAGGAGTTCTAGTTAGTTGACTAGCTCATGGTAGAAGTTAAAATTGATTAGTCATACATGACATAATCAAGAGTGGAATCCCATGCTAGTTCCTATTGGTATATACTCATAGTAAGTACGTTTTGAAGCTGTGTATAATACGGGTAAGAATACGACTAGAATTCTTGATGAAAGAAAAGAATGGAAAAGTAACTGTAACCATTTTTGTTAAGTATGAGTGTTTCGATATATGTCTTGAAGTCTTCCAAAAGTATTTTAATACATCTAAATACACTACATGTATATACATTTTAACTGAGTCGTTAAGTCATCGTTAGTCATTACATGTAAGTGTTGTTTTGAAACCTTTAAGTTAACGATCTCAATTAATGTTGTTAACCCATTGTTTATTATATCTAATGAGATGTTAAATTATTATATTATCATGATATTATGATATATTAATATATCTTAATATGATATATATACATTTAAATGTCGTTACAATGATAATCGTTACATATATGTCTCGTTTCGAAATCCTTAAGTTAGTAGTCTTGTTTATATGTATATAACTCATTGTTAATATACTTATGGAGATACTTACTTATTATAATCTCATGTTAACCATATGTATATCCATATATATATCGTCATGTCGTTTTTACAAGTTTTAACGTTCGTGAATCGCCGGTCAACTTGGGTGGTCATTTGTCTATATGAAACATATTTCAATTAATCAAGTCTTAACAAGTTTGATTGCTTAACATGTTGGAAACATTTAATCATGTAAATATCAATCTCAATTAATATATATAAACATGGAAAAGTTCGGGTCACTACAATTCACGCACCCGAATGAAACTTGAAGGACCAAACTTGCCAAATGACCAAACCTTTGACTAGGTCAAAGTGGTCAAACCATCCTCATCCATTCATCACTCCTCTTTCATCTTTACTACTTCCTCCATTTTCTCTCAACACCCAATTTCAAAGAATCGTCATCCAAATCCGAGCTAGCGGATGTTTTGCAAAACAAATTACATTTTTTGGAATCCTTGCAACTTCCTCTTCGATTCTATACCGATTTCATTACATTTGGGTAACTTTCTAAAATTACTAGATTTTGTGTTCTTGATGTTTTTAACTTATAAAGTTGTTAATTAGTGTCTATGGCTCAAGTCTAACATGAATATATGATTTATATGCTCGATCTCGTTGTTTTAGTGTAACTAGCATGAACATGAAAAGTGTGTGTTTGATTTTGAGTTTTGGATGATTTAATTTTGTTGTTATGATAAAGTGCAAGTATTAAATGTGTTCCTAGTATCACTAGCTTCAATTTGATGTGTAGGTTGCTTTAGGAAACTTCATAAACTTGATTATTGATTTTGGTGGATTTGGGTTAGAGTTTGATGAACTTGAAATGAACCTTTGATGCTTAGAATGACATGAGACGTTACTAGTAAGTGTTTAGTTGTATGGTATGTTTAATTATCTTCGTAACGGCATATCATTCGTGTAAATTGGTTGCCCGAATCATTGAGTTACGTTTATGAACTTGAATGCATTAAATGATGAGCATTGAATGTGATTTGGGTAGTTTCAAGTGTTGAATTGTTTGTTGAAATGTGTTTAGATGTTTTTCTCGTCAAAATACCTTTCCGATGATATAAGATACTTGTTTTGATTGTTTGCGGGTCATAAATTGGAATTGTTTGAGTTTTGGTTCGTGCATATATTTGTTGCAGCAAAACAGGGTCTGGATACAGATCTGGACGCCATTCAAATTATTGGACGCCGTCCAGGCCTTCAATGTTGGACGCCGTCCAGCAAATCTAGACGCCGTCCAGATATACTACCAGATTATGTTTAGTTTGGTCACTTTTACGAAAAATGTTTGCCATGCTATGGACCTCCGATTCACATGTAACTTGTTCTAACATACTCATATATGATTAAAAACCTCAGAAAAATAGTTCGAGACCCGACCCGAACGTGTTGACTTTTTCGTTGACTTTGACCCGACCAAAGTTGACTTTTAATCAAACTTAACCAAATGTTTGTGCAATCGTTCTAACATGCTTTTATACTTGTACCTAGCATGAAACATGACAATTTGATTCACATGCTATATTAATCGAGACTTAACGAGCTATAGGACTAATTGAACACTTTGACCGACCGTGTTTACCGATATTGATACAAACCTATTTGTTTAGGTCAAGTCTAGCATTCGTTCTTGCACACGTTTACTTGTTGAAGTACCTTTACATACATGCACTCAAGGTGAGATCATAGTCCAACTTTTACTCTTTTGAACTTACATTTGGGATGAGAAAACATAAACGTTTCTTTTTACTAAGTGAACACAAGTACAGGAAAACAAACATTCTACATACGAGTTTGAACAAAAATCCTCAATTCGATTATCATTAGTTACACTTGCTGGGTGTAAGCGATAACTTATGTTATATGGCCATATGGGTTTGACAAACCCTCATTTAAACGGTTCGCTACCGTTTACGAATGAAATATATTTTCGAGAAACAGTGTACGTTCTAACACTATTGTGATGGGGTTATACGGAAGGAATGTTAAGCATTGATAATTGGGTGCTCGTGAATATTAACTTTTGGAATGTATTACTATTATATCAATGTTACAAATCTTGTGGTTCACTTGTACTTACTTACTTAAACCTATGATTTCACCAACGTTTTCGTTGACAGATTTCTATGTTTTTCTCAGGTCCTTGAACGTTTTGTGATACATGCTTCCGCTCATTACTTTTGATACTTGCTTGGATGTCGAGTATACATGCATACGTGGAGCGTCTTTTGGCTACTTTCAAATTGTGTCGCATATGTTTCATTTGTACTTTAAACTTTGCAACGTAACTAGTTGTCGAACTACTTTGTAAACGTTGAAACATCTTTACTTTTGAAATGAATGCGACATACTTTTGGTCAAACGTTGTTTTAAAGACTTATGACCACGTAACGGGACCTAAGTAGACGGCGCCGTCAATGACGATTTTGTCGGGTCGCTGCACTTGAGGTAGTAATGATGTTCATAACATCATTCGAATCATATATATATTACTATCTTATTCAAAGGTTTAAACTTGTAATCACTAGAACATAGTTTAGTTGATTCTAAACTTGTTCGCAAACAAAAGTTAATCCTTCTAACTTGACTTTTAAAGTCAACTAGAAACATGTTCTATATCTTTATGATATGCTAACTTAATGATTAAAAACCTAAAAACACGAAAAACACCGTAAAACCGGACATACGCCGTCGTAGTAACACCGCGGGCTGTTTTGGGTTAGTTAATTAAAAACTATGATAAACTTTGATTTAAAAGCTATTCTTCTGGGAAAATAATTTTTCTTATGAACATGAAACTATATCCAAAACTCATGGTTAAACTCAAAGTGGAAGTATGTTTTCCAAAATGGTCATCTAGACGTCGTTTTTTCGACTGAAATGACTACCTTTAAAAAAATGACCTGTAACCTGTATTTCTGACTATAAACTTATACATTTTCTGTTTAGATTCATAAACTTAAGTTCAATATGAAACCATAGCAACTTGAATCACTCAAAACGGATTTAAAATGAAGAAGTTATGGGTAAAACAAGATTAGATAATTTTGCTTGTTGTAGCTATGTGAAAATTGGTAACAAATCTATATTAATCATATCCTAGCTAACTTATATTGTATTATACATGTATTCTAACATATTATGTAATCTTGGGATACCATAGACACGAATACAATGTTTTGACATATCATATCGACCCATCTATATATATATTTCGGAACAACCATAGATACTCTATATGCAGTAATGTTTGAGTTAGGTATACAGGGTTGAGGTTGATTCCAAAATAATATATATATTTTGAGTTGTGATTGAGTCTGAGACTTGTAGACACTAGGTCGTGGATTGATTCGAGATAATATATACATTGATTTATTTCTGTACATCTAACTGTGGACAACTAGTTATAGGTTACTAACGAGGACTGCTGACTTAATAAACTCAAATCATTAAAACGTAATAAAAAATGTTGTAAATATATTTTGAACATACATTGATATATATGTACATATTTGTTATAGGTTCGTGAATCGACCAGTGGCCAAGTCTTATTTTCGACGAAGGAAAAATCTGTGAAAGTGAGTTATAGTTCCATTTTTAAAATCTAATATTTTGGGATGAGAATACATGCAGTTTTATAAATGTTTTACGAAATAGACACAAGTAATTGAAACTACATTATATGGATGAATGATCGAAGCTGAATATGCCCCTTTTGCTTGGTACCCTAAGAATTAGGAAACCGATCTACTAATTGACGCGGATCCTAAAGATAGATCTATTGGGCCTAACGAACCCCATCCAAAGTACCGGATGCTTTAGTACTTTGAATTCGTTTTTATCATGTCCGAGGGATGTCCCGAAATGATAGGGGATATTCTTATATGCATCTTGTTAATGTCGTTTACCAGGTGTTCACCATATGAATGATTTTTATCTCTATGTATGGGATGTATATTGAAATATGAAATCTTGTGGTCTATTATTATGATTTGATATATATATATATATATATATATATATATATATATATATATATATATATATATATATATATATATATATATATATATATATATATATATATATATATATATATATATATATATATATATATATATATATATATATATATATATATATATATATATATATATATATATATATATATATATATATATAGGTTAAACCTATAACTCACCAACATTTTTGTTGACGTTTAAAGCATGTTTATTCTCAGTTAATTATTAAGAGCTTCTACTGTTGCATGCTAAAATATGGACAAGATTCGGTGTCAGCATGATTGTATAATATTGTTTAAAACTGCATTCGAGATTTACTTTGTTGTAACATATTAATATTCTAAACCAATATGTATTGGTCGTGTGTATGTGTGATATTTTTAGATTATCAATTCTTGATAATCTAGGTGGTGTCCTTTTAATCTTGTCAATAAAATAAAAGTTATGGTTTGTTTTAAAAATGAATGCAATCTTTGAAAAAACGTATCATATAGAGGTCAAAACCTCGCAAAGAGATCAATTAATATGAAACGTTTATAATCGATATGAACGGGACATTTCAGTAGTGGCGTGAACCAAGAAGCCGGTAGCGTCATAGTATTTTGTATGGTGTGAACCATGAGCCGGTAGCACCATAGCGTTTATGGTTAACCATATAATTTGTGTATGTATTGTAGTGTAGCATATTATATTTTTTGGCATATATGCTATTGTGTATGTGATAGTTATGCGAGGTGTATATAAAATAGCTATTATATTTTAGCTGGAAAATACTATTAAATACGATACAATTTTACACAAGATATTTATTTATTTAGAGAATGGATATACTTAAACCTTGCTACAACACTTGTAGGCAGTGTACCTAATCATACAGTAGTGTAGTTTTTAGTAAGTCCGGTTCGTTCCACAGGGAAAATCTTTAAACAAAGCTTAACGCTATATTAGTTTACTTTTATAAAAATACAAATATATATATAAGTAATATTATTATTATAAAGGGGGGGTTTTTACCGTTTAATGACCGGTTTGTCGATTTTAAAACTTTAGTTGCAGTTAAAACCAAATGTAAAATAATAAATACAAGACTTAATTTAAAGCGTAAAGTAAATAACGATAATGAAATTGCGATTAATAAAAATGCGATAAAATAAACTTGCGATAATTAAAAAGTACGATAATTAAAAGTGCAATTAAATACAATAACAATAAAAATGCGATAATTAGAAGTGCAATTAAATATAAAATAAAGGAAATTAAATATGAAATAAAAGAATTATGCTTATTTAAACTTCCGTAATCATGATGTTTGACGTGTTGATTTTAGTTTTATACCCATGGGTTAATTGTCCTTTGTCCTGGATTATTTAATATGTCCGTCTGGTTTTTGTCCATAACAGTCCATCAGTCATAAATATAAAGTGCGAGTGTCCTCGTCAAATTATCCTTATACCCGAAGTTAAATATTCCAACTAATTGGGGACTTAAACTGTAACAAGATTTTAATACTTTGTTTAATAATTACACCAGGATGTCGACTGAGTGTAACCCAAGGTTTTAATATTTTGTTATCAATTATACCAAGTGTCCTTGTACATAATTTCACCCCTGTTTTAATTATTCTAGTGGCTATTAATCCATTCCCGTGTCCGGTTAAATGAACGATTATTCGTACATATAAATACCCCGCCCATCGTGTCCGATCGAGTGTATATGGTAATTTATAGGGATGCCCAATTGTAAATCTTTATATTAACATTAACAAACTATCATTTAGTTAAACAAATATAAAGCCCATTAATAGCCCATAGTCTAATTTCCATAAGTGTCGTTCTTTTGTCCAAACCCCAATTATGGTACAAAGCCCAATTACCCAATTTTAGTAATTAGCCCAACATCATGATTACTTCGGATTAAATATGCATAATAATAACTTAGCTACGAGACATTAAATTAAAAAGGTTGAACATAACTTACAATGATTAAAAATAGCGTTGCGTTACACGAACAGAATTTTGACTTACACCCTTACAATATTCGCTAACATACCCTTATTATTAGGATTAAAATTAAAATTAAAATTAAAATTAAAATTAAAATATAAATATAAATATATACGTTTAGATATATGGATGGATATATTGGATGATTTTTACGATCAGAATGCGTGAGCTTTATAGGCAGTTTCAAAATTAGGGGCTCCGCGACTCGCGTAGTTTTTGCACTGCAAACTCCGCAACTCGCGGAGTTTGCTTTTACAGCTCACACAAGTTTGGAGCCTTTCTTGCCGACGGTTTATAATATATTATATAATATATAAATAATTATAAGAATTATTTAAATATTATATTATATTTATGTGCATAGTTGACTTGTAATTTTTAGTCCGTTGCGTCGAGCGTTGAGAGTTGACTCATGTCCCGGTTCCGGATTTTCGAACATCCTTGCGTACAATTTAATATCTTGTACTTTGCGCTTTGAATCTTGTACTCTTGTAATTTCGAGACGTTTCTTATCAATAATTGAAACCTCTTTGATTCTCTTTTGTACTTTTGAGCTTTTTGGTCGTTTGCGTCTTCAATTCGTCGAATCTGTCTTTTGTCTTCACCTTTTATTATTTAAACGAATATCACTTGTAAATAGAACAATTGCAACTAAAAGCTTGTCTTTCTTGAGGAATAATGCTATGAAATATATGTTCGTTTTTAGCATTATCAAATATTCCCACACTTGAGCGTTGCTTGTCCTCAAGCAATATCGTCTTGAAATACTAGAATCACTTCTTTATTCTTCACACTTTGTACATCAGTGATTTTTATACGGCGGTATAAACAATGGTAGTAACGATATGGTTTACAGTCCCACATGACTATAAAAATTTAGATCCATTAAGGAAATTGGATCTTTATGAAAACATTTGATCTTTTGAAAATTAAATCTAGTTTTTACCCTAGATAAGTTTTCCGGAATAACCCTTTACCGGTGTTTGCAAAATATTTTTGTGGGTTTGGTGGGTTTCAAATTTGAAAATTTTAGCTCAAAACTTACGGTTTTGTGTCACCCACTTGCTAACCTTGTATTTGGAAAGCAACACGTCCAGTTTACTTGTCCCGTATATTACCTTTCGGTAAACTACTGTCCGGTTGTAAAGGAAAGCGTTGAACAAGCAACTGTTAAGGCAATGTCCCCTGACATGCTTTTAATTATGGTCTATAACGTGTCGGACGCAATTACTATCCTTGGTAGGAGCAATAGTAAAGCTCACCCTTATGATTTTTCGGTCTGGCACAAGGTCCTGTCCTTGACCATGCTATGCAACCACTGTTCTTACGGTTGACACTCGATTTAGTTCAGGTGACCTAATGAATTCCAGGTGAATTCCTAGGATTTTACGTTCAATGGTAATGAACGCATTGAAAATAGGGTTTTCAGAAAACAAATCGGTTTGTAATTTTGATCAAAATATTTTCTCGTTCAAGCTCGAGTTTAGATATCATTGAATTCCATGAGTTTGTAATTCTCAATCTTTAAGGTCAATCTCAAGGATTGAGTAATATCAGGCTTAAAAGCTGATTTTTAGTTTTTAAGGAGATTATCCTTTCTGGGGATCTGATTCATTAGTCGTATCAAGCTAATTTGCATGGTGCCCCCCATTGTACGAGATAAATCCTTCTCATGGTTAGGATAAATCTGACCACTTGGCGACCCTGTTTAATGCTGAGGTCCGTGGATTTCCTGCTGATTTTAGTGATGACTTTTCTAGATTTTTCGTCAACCTACAGCTGGTCTGGACGACAACTTCCTGACTTAAATCAAGAAGCGCGTTTCTTTTTCGGAAGACTTTACTTCCTTTTAATGATGGAATTGATTCATCGTGTAGATCCATCTTTCTTACAGTAAATCAGGTAAAACTTTTTAGTTTAGTCCAAAGCAAAAGTATTTTCAGTTATTTGTACAAAGATATGTGGTATATGTTTTGAATAACTTGGAGAATTTTCCCACACTTGATTTTTATTTTCCTTTTTATTGTCCTATATTCCATTTTAAATGAATTTTAACATTTTGGTTTGTTTCTCAATTTATGTCCTTTTCGAGGTTACAATAATTTCGGTGTTAAAACCTAGTTTTATCGTTCATAAATATGTATAAACATGATTTTGAGTTCATTTAATTGAAAATTTTGAAAAATTTTACTAGAATTGGGTAGTCAGTATATAAGACTAGGGCTGTTCTTTATTATCAGAGAGCACTAGATTCTAATACAACTACTGCTTTACTAGTATTTTTAATGGTAACCCAGTGTTTAAGATAAAAATTTTAAAATCCGAAAGAATTTAACCCCTTCCCACACTTAAGATCTTGCAATGCCCTCATTCGCAAGAAATCAGTAACAATTTAAATTATTGAGGGTGATTTGTGTGAAAATGATTAAATTTTACCAAAGTTTCCAAACATATTGGCGTTTGTTTGTTGAATGATAAATGGTGCACATCATTTGTTCATTCCGTCTTGTTGTTATTTCACATATATTTTGCAACTTGTCGTCAAAATTAGTTGCTTTTGCTGAACATAATGCCAGTCTTTGAAAATGCATTGTTTTACCCTGTTGTGTACATAAGATAAACTGCAAACATATATACATATTTTTGAAGTTTGGTATATTACCCCACATTCAAAAATTATTAAAATCTAAGAATAAAAGTTAGAAAATTATAAAAACTATTACAATATTAACATAAGTATTAAACGTATCGACATTACAAATTACAAAATAAATAAAACTAAGTAAACTAGGGATGATACTAATACCAATAGGGGTTCCAAGCATAACCATAGGTGCTATAGAATGCTTCGGCAGAGTTATACGTAGGATACGGTGGTTGCATCTCTATAGACCAGGGAGGGAATATGGGTTTTGGAGTAGGAATATAGTTTCTACCTATATGTTGGCAATGAGCTATGATTTGGTTTTGATGAACTTGCCAATCTTCAAATGCTCTCTGTCTAGCATTTTCGTACTCCTGTAAAGCTATAAACCTTTGCATTTCTTGCATTTCATTTCCCCCTCCTACATTACCTTGCTGTTGGTTTCTCTCAACCTGTGGATGTCTACCATGGTATTGTACTGCGGCGTTATTTCGCCTCTTCAAAACTTTCGCACCATGGTATACATTTAAACCTATAGTATCGCGGGGTTCTGGTTCTTCGACTAATAATCCCCCCGACTTATATCCACACCGAGATATTCAGCAATCAAAGTAATAAAAATACTACCTCCTATTATGCTATGCGGTCTCATCCCCCTAACCATAGCTGATAAATAATAACCCACATAATAAGGTATACTTACAGCGCTTTGTGGGTCTCGAATACACATATGGTAAAACAAATCCTGTTCATTTACCTTTTCCTTGTTCTTACCTCTTTGTGTAATCGAATTAGCTAAAAACCTATGAATCACTCTTAATTTAGCTCTATCTATATCCAAATAAGAGTAATTTCCCCCTTTGAATCGGTGATGGCTTGTCATTTGACTCCATACACCATGTGTATCAAAATTTTCACCTATCTTTCTACCATTTAGTATCAACCCTCTACAATCGGTAGATGCTAACTCCTCAGGCGTATATATACGTAAAGCCTGAGCCATGTCTAGTAAAGACATGTGGTGCATTGAACCTCCTAACAAAAATCTAATAAAAGATCGATCGGTTAAACTAGCTACCCGATCATTTAATTCTATACTACACAACAATTCTTCACACCATACTTTATATACAGGTCTACGCATGGTGAATAAACGTACCCAGTCGTTAAAAGTAGAATTACCATACCTCTGTGCAAGTAATTCCCTAATTGGCCCGGCCAATTCTACAGCTTCTAATGGTCCCCATTCTATGACCCTCGGTACCTCAACAACTTTAGAATGAAGAGTATGCAAACCCCTTTGGTATTTTGGATAATCTATCCAAAGTCTGTCAAATCTCAGGTTCGGGTGCAAATCTTCCAAGTGCATATCAGAAAATGTCATGACTGGATGAGGTATATCTTGCTTGTAGTAGTTATCCACCTCCTGTTGTTCCGCATTCTCAGCAGGAGCATTGCGAGCTTGGGATGAAGATTCACCCCTTTCAGTCTGCAAAACACACCCCTTTCAGTCTGCAAAACACATCAAACACAATTTTTGTGCATCCAAATATGCATTAGTGTCAGCAAAATCATCAATCAAAATAATTACAATGACATGATCAATTTATATCAAACTTAAGCTCATTTTCACATTTTTATCAAATCTACACTTTTTCAAATAAGCATATACGAAAATGTTCGCCAAGTTCATAAGCATTCAACTCAAATAACAAGTCAAAATAATCATTACTAGCAATTAAACAAGTTTCAAATGGCATTATCTCTCAAAAATCAAGTTCATGAATTTTAGACTTGAAAAAGTCCACTTTAATTCTCAAAATCACGTTTAGGCTCAAAGTTTGGATCATTTAACTACATAAACATGTTACACTACTTAATTTAGCAACAATTCATGACAAAAATCGGCCATAACCTGTTTATATCAAAAAGCCCCAAATTTGCTCAAGAACACAAACCCTAGATTACTCAAAATTTGAAGTTTAAGGCTTCTAATCATGTTAAATAGCATCAATCTAGGTTATACAAGCATAATACATAAACAATTTAAGAATAATTACACTAAAAAGCATTAAAATCAAATTGGGGAAAAAATTGCTCAAGAACACTAATTTTCGGATTAAATGGTGTTTAGGTGTAGAAATTTACCTTTTTTCTTGAGTAATTCCTTGATAGCATCCTTCTCAACATGATTTTAGTAAAAGATTTGATGATTAACGGTTAAAAATTGTGATTTTGGGGGTGTTTTTGTGGATTTTTTCGCAGTATTTTCGCTGTATGTGTGGGTGGTAGTGTGGACTGATCAGTTCTTTGCGTTTTATTTTTTTCTGTAATTAGGTCCCTTCTCGAGTCGCGGGGTTTTTACCCTTCAAACTCCGCGAGTCGCGGAGTTTGTTATTTTTTATTTATTTATATCTTATACTAATTAAAACAATTAAGTAATTAATTTTAAAATTTTGTTTCCCTTGTTATTTAGGACGAGGTCGTTTCGGATCGATGTCCTAGTCCGTCTTTCGACAAAATTTTAAAATTTGTCTTTTTGTAGCGATTGTTTTAAAAGCTAAGATTTTTGGGGTTTTTTTAATGTTTTTGGCATACTTTAATTCAATAAGATTAAAAATAATGATAATAAAAGTTCTCGTCCCTCCCTTGGGTAAAGCAATTTCAGTTTAAAGATCTAGTCTTCAACTTACGACGAATTTTAAAAATCATATTTTTAACTTAATGAGATAAAGTAAATTTTTGTTTTTAAATTCACACAATTTAAATATAAAATTCAAAATTAATATTAAAAATTCACACCAAACTTAAAATTTGAAATGCATAAAATTAAAAATTCATATTTTAAAAATTAAAAATTCACACCAAACTTAATTTAAAAATTCATATTATAAATTCACACCAAACTTATATTAATTTTTAAAATATTTACAATTTTAAAAATATTGTTTTTATAAAGTTTACAATATTAATTTAATATTTAAATATTAATTTTAAAAACATGGTAAAAATAAAATTAAAAATCTTTTTGGCTTTTTATCCCACTTTAATCAATCAAATATTATCAAAAATATGCGCCCCTCTTTTCGGTAAAGTAATTTCGGTTCCAAGACCTAATTTAACTCATGACGAATTTTTGAAATATTTTGGGTTGATTGTTTAAAGATATTTATACCTTAAGAATAAACGTTAAATTTCGCTGTGATGTAATAAATTTTTGAATGATATCAATAATTTCGGTCGCCAAACCTAATTTTATTCAATACCAATTTAATACTTTATAGCGAACAAATTAGCGTTTATTATCAAAAGGTTAAAAATAAAAAATAAAAACTGTACAAACATACCTGTGAAATAGATTTCTTAGTTATATGATCTATCCCATTCATAAGATAGTCGATTTAATTGGTTTTCCATGGCTACATAGGCGTAACCTCGAGCATTCAGTGTCTTTTCTTCTAAACATATGAACGGTCCGTCTCTGCATAAAGTAACAAATTCGGTATTTGAATAGGTTTGATTATTTGAGCATTTACCTCCATGTGACCATTTTCCGCATTTGTGACATCTTTCTAGGTGTCGTGCTCTTCTTTTCGCTGCAGATTTTGATTTTTCTTTACCAAATTGTAACTTATTATCTTCGCATCTGGATTCTTTTCTAACTCCGTCCATTCTTTCTCTGATTACTGATACTATTTCACTCGGTAGTGTGTCATTATTACGTTTAGTGATCAAAGCGTGTAGCATTAGACCATGGTTTAGTTCACAGGCAGTCTTCATTTTGTAAAAACCTAAAAAAAAAAAAAAATTCAGAATGGGGGGAGAAGACTAGTTCTTTAGGGTCTGCTAGGGAAAGACCATTCGGGTTCTATTTTCGAGAACTACACGAAAACAGACAATCTAACTCTAACAGAAATACATATTATCCTTTAAAGACTTGATTCTCCCCACACTTAGTTAGCTGTGGTATTGAAATTGTGATTAACTTCGTTGTCGACTTCCATCGGACTATCTATGTAGTGTTTAACTCTGTGACCATTAACTTTAAATTCAATCCCATTTGAATTTATTAATTCTATCGTTCCGTATGGGAAAACTCTTTTGACTTTGAATGGTCCAGACCATCTTGATTTCAATTTTCCAGAAAATAGCTTGAATCGTGAATTGAAAAGAAGAACTCTGTCTCCTTCTTTAAATTCTTTTGAACTTCTGATTCTTTTATCATGCCATTTCTTCGTTCTTTCTTTATAGATTAATGAATTATCATATGCTTCATGTCTTAATTCTTCTAATTCGTTTAGTTGACTTAATCGTAGACGTCCGGCTTTATGTAAATCAAGATTACATGTCTTCAAAGCCCAAAATGCTTTGTGTTCAATTTCTACTGGAAGATGACATGCTTTTCCATAAACAAGTCTAAAAGGTGTGGTTCCAATTGGAGTTTTGTAGGCTGTTCTAAAAGCCCAGAGTGCATCCTCCAATTTAATGGACCATTCCTTCGGATTTGATCCTACGATTTTCTCTAGAATACGTTTTAAAGCTCGGTTGGTATTTTCAACTTGTCCACTTGTTTGTGGATGATATGCGGTGGAGATTTTATGAGTTACTCCATATCTTTTAAGAACTTTCTCAAGTTGATTATTACAGAAATGAGTACCCCGATCACTTATTAAAGCTTTCGGTGTTCCAAACCTTGCAAAAAGACATTTTAAAAAGTTGACTACAACTCGTGCATCGTTAGTTGGGAGAGCTTGTGCTTCCGCCCATTTAGATACATAATCAATGGCTACGAGTATATATAGATTATTATGAGATTTTGGAAATGGACCCATAAAGTCAATACCCCAAATGTCAAATACTTCACATACTTGGATGACATTTTGTGGCATTTCATCACGTTGACTTATTTTTCCGGCCCTTTGACAAGCATCACAGGATTTGCAAAGAAGGTGTGCGTCTTTGTAAATTGTAGGCCAATAGAATCCAGCTTCATAAACTTTTCTTGCTGTTAGTTGAGGCCCATAATGCCCTCCTGTTGGTCCTGTGTGACAATGGTTTAATATTTTACTAGCTTCATCTCCAAATACACATCGGCGTATTATTCCATCGGGACAACTTTTAAACAAATGTGGATCTTCCCAAAAATAGTGTTTTATATCACTGAAGAATTTCTTTCGTCTTTGGTACGATAATCCTTTTTCAAGGAATCCACAAACTAAGTAGTTTGCATAGTCTGCAAACCATGGAATTTCTTTATAATCTATCTTCAATAGATATTCATCAGGAAAGTTGTCTTGTATGGCCGATTCATTTAGAACTTCTAATTCGGGATTTTCAAGACGAGAAAGATGATCAGCGGCGAGATTTTCTGCTCCTCTTTTATCTCGGATTTCAATATCAAACTCTTGTAAGAGTAAGATCCAACGGATTAATCTTGGTTTAGCATCTTGTTTTGAAAATAGGTATCTAAGAGCAGAATGGTCGGTATAGACCACCGTTTTTGCTAGAACGAGATATGATCGAAATTTGTCAAAAGCAAAGACAATAGCAAGGATTTCTTTTTCAGTAGTTGTATAGTTCATTTGTGCTCCTTGTAACGTCTTACTAGCATAATATATAGGTTGAAATCGTTTTTCAATCCTTTGTCCTAAAACGGCTCCCATTGCAAAATCACTTGCATCGCACATTAGTTCAAATGGTAGATTCCAATTTGGTGTTATCATGATCGGTGCATGAGTGAGTTTCTCTTTAAGAATATTAAAAGATTTGATGCATTCATCTGAAAAGATGAGTGGAGCATCCTTTTCTAGGAGTTTATTTATAGGAGTAGCAATTTTAGAAAAATCTTTTATGAAACGTCGATAAGAACCGGCATGCCCTAGAAAACTCCTAACTCCTCTAACATTGGTGGGATGTGAAAGTTTAGCAATTACATCTACTTTAGTTCTATCCACTTCAATTCCTTCTTTTGAAATTTTATGACCAAGAACGATGCCTTCTTTAACCATAAAATGGCATTTCTCCCAATTAAGAACTAGATTTGATTGTTCGCATCTAATAAGCATTCGTTCTAGATTAATTAGACATGTTTCAAATGTATCACCGAAGACTGAAAAGTCATCCATGAAAACTTCCATGCATTCTTCTATCATGTCATGAAAAATCGCCATCAAACACCTTTGAAAGGTTGCAGGGGCGTTGCAAAGTCCAAATGGCATGCGTTTGTAAGCAAAAGTACCATAAGGGCACGTGAATGTGGTTTTCTCTTGGTCCTCGGGTGCTATTGGAATTTGAAAATATCCAGAAAATCCATCTAGAAAACAATAGTAACTATTTCCGGCTAATCTTTCCAACATTTGATCAATGAAAGGTAAGGGAAAGTGATCTTTTCTGGTGGCGTCATTTAATTTTCTATAATCAATACACACACGCCATCCTGTTACTGTCCTAGTAGGAATAAGCTCATTTTTTTCATTTGTAATGACAGTCATGCCACCCTTCTTAGGCACGCATTGAACTGGGCTTACCCATGGACTATCAGAGATTGGATAAATTAGACCTGCGTCTAGCAGTTTAATAATTTCTTTCTTAACTACATCTTGCATATTAGGATTTAGTCTTCGTTGGCGTTGCACATACGTTTTATGACCTTCTTCCATAAGGATTTTATGTGTGCAATACGAAGGACTTATTCCTTTAATATCATGAATCTTCCATGCAATGGCTGGTTTATGAGCTTTCAACACAGAAATGAGTTGTGATTTCTCATTTTTAGTAAGAGAAGACGATATTATTACAGGTAATTCAGATTCACCATGTAAATAAGCGTATTCCAAATGGTTTGGAAGTGGCTTTAACTCTAATTTCGGAGGGTCTTCTATCGATGATTTGTATCGATATCTGTCTTCTTCTTTTAGCATTTGAATTTCTTCTATTGTTGGTTCATATCCATTAGCTATAAGTGTAGCTAACATTTCAGCTTCATCAATTGGTTCATTACCTTCTCCTAAAGAACATTCTCCTGTTCCTTGTAATTCTGGAAATTCTTCTAATAATTCTGCATGTGCATCTATAGTTTGAATATAATAACATGTATCATCTGCAGATTGTGGTTGTTGCATTGCTCTATCAACTGAAAAGGTAACACTCTCATCCTCTATACTTAGGGTCAATTTCTTACCGAACACGTCTATCATTGCTTTAGCCGTGTTTAAGAATGGTCTTCCTAATATGAGAGGAACTTGAGAATGTTCTTCCATGTCCAGAACAACAAAATCTACTGGAAATACTAAAGTACCAAATTTAACTAGCATGTTCTCCATTATCCCTCTAGGATATTTTATTGATCTATCGGCTAGTTGTATGCTTATTCTGGTTGGTTTCAATTCTCCAAGGTCTAGTTTAGCGTATAGTGAATACGGCATTAGATTTATACTAGCACCTAAATCTGCCAATGCTTCTATTGAACTAAGACTACCCAGAAAACATGGAATTGTAAAACTTCTTGGATCAAATAATTTTTCTGGTATCTTATTCAACAGCACTGCTGAACAATTAGCATTCATGGTAACAGCCGAGAGTTCTTCCATTTTCTTTCTATTTGAGATTAGATCTTTCAAGAATTTAGCATATCTAGGCATTCCTAAAATCACATCAATGAAAGGAAGATTTACATTTATCTGTTTAAACATATCCAAGAATTTGGATTGCTCGGCTTCAAGTTTCTCTTTCTTCATTTTACTCGGGTAAGGAAGTGGTGGTTGGTATGGTTTAACATAAGGTTTATCCTTAACTGTGTTATCTTCATTAACCTTTTCAACTACCGGTTCTTTTTAATTATCTTGATTAGGTTGTGGTTCTTGTGGAGTAGGAATAGCTTCATCAGAAGTTACAGGTATTTCAGGTGGTTTAAGTGTTGTACCACTTCTTGTGGTAATGGCTTTAGCTGTTTCATTCCAGGGGTTAGCATTTGTATCACTAGGTAGACTTCCCGGTTTTCTTTCACCTATTAATCTTGCTAGGTTACTTACTTCTTGTTCCAGATTTTGAATAGAAGCTTGTTGATTTCTAAATGCTTGAGCATTTTGTTCATTAGTTTGTTTCTGAGATGTGAAAAATTGCGTTTGAGTTTCAACTAGCTTCGTTATCATATCTTCTAAATTCGGCTTTTTATCATCGGTTTGTTGTGGTGGTTTGTTTTGAAAATTAGGTCTTTGCTGATTGTAAGTATTATTGGATACTTGTTGATTGCTAGGACCTTGTTGGTTGTTGTATGGAATATTTCTGTTATAATTCTGGTTTTGATTGTAAATAGGTCTTGGCGGTTGATAATTATTCTGATAATTATTTCCAGGCCTTTAGTTTATGTATGAAATATTCTCTCTTTGTTCTATTGTTAATTCAATACTGAGACAATCTTTTGTCAAATGTGGTCCTCCACACTGCTCACAACTAATTCGTATTGAGTGAATATCTTTAGTCATCTTTTCCATTCGTCTCTCGACAGCATCTATCTTTGCGGAAATGGAATCTAAGTCATGGCTAGAATCGGCTCTAGCTGCTTTAGATGATCTAACGATATCTTTTTCTTGGTGCCACTCATGTGAGTGGGAAGCAGTGTTATCAATAATTTTGTAAGCATCAGTTTCGGTTTTCTTCATAATAGAACCACCAGCTGCTATATCTATGTCTTTTCTTGTAGTGATGTCGCATCCTTGGTAGAATATTTGTACTATTTGACAGGTGTCTAAACCATGTTGCGGACATCCTCTTAACAACTTTCCATATCTTGTCCACGCCTCATATAGAGTTTCATTCGGTTTCTGTGTGAACGTAACAATTTCTGCTTGAAGTCTTACGGCTTTAGATGCCGGAAAGAATTGTTTAAGAAATTTGTCAACTAAAACATCCCATGTATCGATCGCCCCTTCAGGTAACGATTCCAACCAATCTTTGGCTTCTCCCTTTAAAGTCCAGGGAAATAACATGAGATATATCTGTTCATCCTCCACTTCTCGGATTTTAAATAGTGTGCAGATCCTATTAAAGGTACGTAGATGTTCATTTGGATCTTCCTTCGGCGCACCACTAAATTGGCATTGATTAGTCACCATGTGTAGAATTTGTCCTTTGATTTCATAATCTGGCGCATTAATGTCAGGATGAGTAATTGCGTGACCTTGGCCAGTGCGTTTAGCTCTCATTCGGTCTTCCATACTTAAAGGTTCCAGATTCTCCATAATTGAATTTGTTGAATCGGAATCACTAGAGGATTCTGATTTAATGGTTCGTTCCTCAACAATCTCTGTTTGAATGATTGGTGGTTCCGGAGGAAAGTTTAGTGGTTCAGGATCTATGAATCGTTCTTGAATATTCTTCGGATTCTCAATTGTGAGGTCGGGTTCAAAAAATGGATTATCGGAAATTTGAACTGGAGTACTTAGTCGACTGGATGACGATTCTAAAGAAAAATCAACGACAGTAATATTTGCTAAATGTCTTGATCTAGTTACAGGTGGTGAACGTACAAAAGGTGGTGAACGTCTTGCTCGGTGCATTCACTGAATATCCTATTAGTTTTTAAAAGGAAAGAAAAATTATAATAAGTTATCCAATCAATAGACTTTTATGATTTTGCCCACGTTTCGAATAGCCAAAAGATGCAGCAGAGGGGCAGGATTCGTTTGGTCTCAATATAATTGAGGACTGTTTGGCTCCAATAACCCGGTCCACGTACAAATCCAACTATTACTACGAACCAGAAAATTTTGATGTCTATCAATTTAACCACTTAAAATAAATTTTCGTAATTTTAAGAAATTTAGATAAGAAGTAGAATAAAAATCTATGTCCTAAAACTAGAATAGCGGGAAATAAGAAAGAAAAAGAGCGCGTCGGAAAAAGGTCGAAAAAGAAAAATGGTTGAAAAATAATAGGTGACGGAAAAATAAAAGAAACTTATAAAACTTAAAAACACTTGACTAACCTAACCTTATTACTACAACTAACTTAAAATTATAATCGCAAATTGAGATTACTAATTGGAATGATAATTGATACATAGGTAAAAGTCGTCTAAAAATATTAAAGCTTACAGGAAAAACTAAATTCCAAATGGAAATAACTTAAAAAGGTACTAAAATCTAAAAACTGCGTCGCAAAATTCTAAAGCACCTAAATCTTAGTCTAAAGAAAAAGCACTTAAGGAATTCTACGGCAAAGCCTAAAAATCTAGAAGTAAAAATAACTATGGCAAAAACTAAGTTTAAAAATAAATATGAGCTAAAAATACAAATATTACGCTAAAAACGAATAAAAAGGGACAAAATATAAAAATAAACTAAAAGTTGTAAAAAATACAATTTTTATAAAAATATTATTTTTATAAAAAGTATTAATTTTTATATATATTAAAACTAATTATAATTAATTAAAACTAAATTATATTAATAATAAACTAATTAGGGTTTAAATAATAATAATAATTAATAATTTCCCGTAATTAATGCTGAATTAGGGTTCTATCGGTGTCAGAGTGTCTCCGCGAGTTGAGGTATTCCAAGCAGCAAACCCCGCGAGTCGCGGGGTTCCAAAATTCAACTCTGGTACATTTTTAAATTTGACGCGTTTTGATAATGCTAAAAACGAACATATATTTCATAGCATTATTCCTCAAGAAAGACAAGCTTTTAGTTGCAATTGTTCTATTTACTAGTGATATTCGTTTAAATAATAAAAGGTGAAGACAAAAGACAGATTCAACGAATTGAAGACGCAAACGACCAAAAAGCTCAAAAGTACAAAAGACAATCAAAGAGGTTCCAATTATTGATAAGAAACGTCTCGAAATTACAAGAGTACAAGATTCAAAACGCAAAGTACAAAATATAAAATTGTACGCAAGGACGTTCGAAAATCCGGAACCGGGACCAGAGTCAACTCTCAACGCTCGACGCAACGGACTAAAAATTACAAGTCAACTATGCACATAAATATAATATAATATTTAAATAATTCTTATAATTATTTATATATTATAATAAATAATAAAAACCGTCGGCAAGAAAGACTCCAAAACCAGAGTGAGCTGTAATTGCAAACTCCGCGACTCGCGGAGTTTGAAGGCAAAAATGCCGCGAGTCGCGGAGCCCCAAAAGTCGAAAATCCCTATAAAGCTCGCGCATTCTGATCGTAAAAATTCACCAAATATATATCTCTCTCTATCAATATATCGTATATATTTATATTTATATTTTAATTTTAATTTTAATTATAATTCTAATAATAAGGGTATGTTAGCGAATGTTGTAAGGGTGTAAGTCGAAATTCTGTCCGTGTAACGCTACGCTATTTTTAATCATTGTAAGTTATGTTCAACCTTTTTATATTAATGTCTCGTAGCTAAGTTATTATTATGCTTATTTAATCAGAAGTAATCATGATGTTGGGCTAATTACTAAAATTGGGTAATTGGGCTTTGTACCATAATTGGGGTTTGGACAAAAGAACGACACTTGTGGAAATTAGACTATGAGCTATTAATGGGCTTTATATTTGTTTAACTAAATGATAGTTTGTTAATGTTAATATAAAGATTTACAATTGGGCGTCCCTATAAATTACCATATACACTCAATCGGACACGATGGTCGGGGTATTTATATGTACGAATAATCGTTCATTAAACCGGACACGGGAATGGATTAATAGCCACTAGAATAATTAAAACAGGGGTGAAATTATGTACGAAGGACACTTGGTATAATTGATAACAAAATATTAAAACCTTGGGTTACACTCAGTCGACATCCTGGTGTGTAATTATTAAACAAAGTATTAAAATCTTGTTACAGTTTAAATCCCCAATTAGTTGGAATATTTAACTTCGGGTATAAGGATAATTTGACGAGGATACTCGCACTTTATATTTATGACTGATGGACTATTATGGACAAATCCGTATGGACATATTAAATAATCCAGGACAAAGGACAATTAACCCATGGGCATAAAACTAAAATCAACACGTCAAACATCATGATTACGGAAGTTTAAATAAGCATAATTCTTTTATTTCATATTTAATTTCCTTTATTTTATATTTAATTGCACTTCTAATTATCGCATTTTTATTGTTATTGTATTTTATTGCACTTTTAATTATCGTACTTTTTAATTATCGCAAGTTTATTTTATCGCATTTTTATTATTCGCAATTTTATTATCGTTATTTACTTTACGCTTTAATTTAAGTCTTGTATTTATTTTTAATATTTTACATTTGGTTTTAACTGCGACTAAAGTTTTAAAATCGACAAACCGGTCATTAAACGGTAAAAAACCCCCCTTTATAATAATAATATTACTTATATATATATATATATGTATTTCTATAAAAGTAAACTAATATAGCGTTGAGCTTTGTTTAAAAAAGATTCCCTGTGGAACGAACCGGACTTACTAAAAACTACACTACTTTACGATTAGGTACACTGCCTATAAGTGTTGTAGCAAGGTTTAAGTATATCCATTCTATAAATAAATAAATATCTTGTGTAAAATTGTATCGTATTTAATAGTATTTTCTGCTAAAATTTAATAACTATTTTATATACACCTCGCGAAACACCAAAGTATTTTCGGCGCCGCTGCCGGGGAGTCTCTTAAAAGCCGGAAGCGCAACGCTAATATAAAAAGAAAAACAAAAATATAAGTATTTTTAAGATTTTGTTAAATATTTAAGTTTTATAAAGTTTCTTTATTTTTATATAAGTTTTATTTAAGTATTTTGTTTTTATTTAAAAACATATAAAAAATATATATATAATTCTAGTTTTAAGATTTTTATTTATAAAATTATAAAATATTTCTATTTTAGTTTTTAGATATAAGTTTTTATTATATAAATACTTTTATTAAAACAGAAAATTAAAAACAGAAATTAAAAAATAAAAAAAAAATAAAGAAAAACGCGTCGAATTTAAATAACCTGTCAGTTGAAAACTGGAACCCCGCGAGTCGCGGGGTTTGAAGCTTTGAATACCGCAAGTCGCGGAGCTGCTCTGACACGCTGACAGAACCCTAATTTCACATTAATTACGGATTATATTATAATTATTAATATAAAACCCTAATTAGGTTTTAATTAATTATTAATTTTAGTTTTTATTATTATTTTGTTTAATTAGTTTAATTAAAATATTAAATTAATAGTTTTAATAAATAAATAATATAAAAATAATATTTTTATAAAATTTGTACTTTTTACAACTTTTTGTATATTTTTATATTTTGTCCCTTTTTAATCGTTTTAGCTTAATATTTGTATATTTCGCTCATATTTAGTTTTAAACTTAGTTTTTGCCATAGTTATTTCTTACTTCTAGATTTTTAGGCTTTGCCGTAGAATTCCTTAAGTGCTTTTTCTTAGATTAAGATTTAGGTACTTTAGAATTTTGCGACGCCTTTTAAGTTTTAGTTTCTTTTTAAGTTATTTCAATTTGGGATATAGTTTTTCCTATAAGCTTTAATATTTTTAGACACCTTTTACTATGTATCAATTATCATTCCAATTAGTAATCTCAATTTGCGATTATAATTTTAAGTTAGTTGTAGTAATAAGCTTAGGTTAGTCAAGTACTTTTAAGTTTTATAAGTTTCTTTAATTTTTCCGTCACCTTTTATTTTTCAACCATTTTTCTTTTTCAACCTTTTTCCGACGAACTCTTTTTCTTTCTTATTTCTCGCTATTCTAGTTTTAGGACATAGATTTTTATTCTACTTCTTATCTAAATTTCTTAAAATTACAAAAATTTATTTTAAGTGGTTAAATTGATAGACATAAAAATTTTCTGGTTCGTAGTAATAGTTGGATTTGTACGTGGACCGGGTTATTGGAGCCAAACAGTCCTCAATTATATTGAGACCAAACGAATCCTGCCCCTCTGCTGCATCTTTTGGCTATTCGAAACGTGGGCAAAATCAGAAAAGTCTATTGATTGGATAACTTATTATAATTTTTCTTTCCTTTTAAAAACTAATAGGATATTCAGTGAATGCACCGAGCAAGACGTTCACCACCTTTTGTACGTTCACCACCTGTAACTAGATCAAGACATTTAGCAAATATAACCGCCGTTGATTTTTCTTTAGAAACGTCATCCAGTCGACCAAGTACTTCAGTTCAAATTTCCAATAATCCATTTTTTGAACCCGACCTCACAATTGAGAATTCGGAGAATATTCAGGAACGGTTCGTAGATCCTGAACCACTAAACTTTCCTCCGGAACCACCAATCATTCAAACAGATATTGTTGAGGAACGAACCATTAAATCAGAATCCTCTAGTAATTCCGATTCAACAAATTCAATTATGGAGAATCTGGAACCTTTAAGTATGGAAGACCGAATGAGAGCTAAACGCACTGGCCAAGGTCACGCAATTACTCATCCAGACATTAATGCGCCAGATTATGAAATCAAAGGACAAATTCTACACATGGTGACTAATCAATGCCAATTTAGTGGTGCGCCGAAGGAAGATCCAAATGAACATTTACGTACCTTTAATAGGATCTGCACACTATTTAAAATCCGAGAAGTGGAGGATGAACAGATATATCTCATGTTATTTCCCTGGACTTTAAAGGGAGAAGCCAAAGATTGGTTGGAATCGTTACCTGAAGGGGCGATCGATACATGGGATGTTTTAGTTGACAAATTTCTTAAACAATTCTTTCCGGCATCTAAAGCCGTAAGACTTCAAGCAGAAATTGTTACGTTCACACAGAAACCGAATGAAACTCTATATGAGGCGTGGACAAGATATGGAAAGTTGTTAAGAGGATGTCCGCAACATGGTTTAGACACCTGTCAAATAGTACAAATATTCTACCAAGGATGCGACATCACTACAAGAAAAGACATAGATATAGCAGCTGGTGGTTCTATTATGAAGAAAACCGAAACTGATGCTTACAAAATTATTGATAACACTGCTTCCCACTCACATGAGTGGCACCAAGAAAAAGATATCGTTAGATCATCTAAAGCAGCTAGAGCCGATTCTAGCCATGACTTAGATTCCATTTCCGCAAAGATAGATGCTGTGGAAAGACGAATGGAAAAGATGACTAAAGATATTCACTCAATACGAATTAGTTGTGAGCAGTGTGGATGACCACATTTGACAAAAGATTGTCTCAGTATTGAATTAACAATGGAACAAAGAGAGAATATTTCATACATAAACCAAAGGCCTGGAAATAATTATCAGAATAATTATCAACCGCCAAGACCAATTTACAATCAAAACCAGAATTATAACCGAAATATTCCATACAACAACCAACAAGGTCCTAGCAATCAACAAGTATCCAATAATACTTACAATCAGCAAAGACCTAATTTTCAAAACAAACCATCACAACAAACCGATGATAAAAAGCCGAATTTAGAAGATATGATGACAAAGCTAGTTGAAACTCAAACGCAGTTTTTCACATCTCAGAAACAAACAAATGAACAAAATGCTCAAGCATTTAGAAATCAACAAGCTTCTATTCAAAATCTAGAACAAGAAGTGAGTAACCTAGCAAGGTTAATAGGTGAAAGAAAACCGGGAAGTCTACCTAGTGATACAAATGCTAACCCCCAGAATGAAACAGCTAAAGCTATTACCACAAGAAGTGGTACAACGCTTAAGCCACCGGAAATACCTGTAACTTCTGATGAAGCTATTCTTACTCCACAAGAACCACAACCTGATCAAGAAAAGGAAAAAGAACCGATAGTTGAAAAGGTTAATGAAGATAACACAGTTAAGGATAAACCTTATGTTAAACCATACCAACCACCACTTCCTTACCCGAGTAAAATGAAGAAAGAGAAACTTGAAGCCGAGCAATCCAAATTCTTGGATATGTTTAAACAGATAAATGTAAATCTTCCTTTCATTGATGTGATTTCAGGAATGCCTAGATATGCTAAATTCTTGAAAGATCTAATCTCAAATAGAAAGAAAATGGAAGAACTCTCGGCTGTTACTATGAATGCTAATTGTTCAGCAGTGCTGTTGAATAAGATACCAGAAAAATTATCTGATCCAGGAAGTTTCACAATTCCATGTTTTCTGGGTAGTCTTAGTTCAATAGAAGCATTGGCAGACTTAGGTGCTAGTATAAATCTAATGCCGTATTCACTATACGCTAAACTAGACCTTGGAGAATTGAAACCAACTAGAATAAGCATACAACTAGCCGATAGATCAATAAAATATCCTAGAGGGATAATGGAGAACATGCTAGTTAAAGTTGGTACTTTAGTATTTCCAGTAGATTTTGTTGTTCTGGACATGGAAGAAGATTCTCAAGTTCCTCTCATATTAGGAAGACCATTCTTAAACACGGCTAAAGCAATGATAGACGTGTTCGGTAAGAAACTGACTCTAAGTATAGAGGATGAGAGTGTTACCTTTTCAGTTGATAGAGCAATGCAACAACCACAATCTGCAGATGATACATGTTATTATATTCAAACTATAGATGCACATGCAGAATTGTTAGAAGAATTTCCAGAATTACAAGGAACAGGAGAATGTTCTTTAGGAGAAGGTAATGAACCAATTGATGAAGCTGAAATGTTAGCTACACTTATAGCTAATGGATATGAACCAACAACAGAAGAAATTCAAATGCTAAAAGAAGAAGACAGATATCGATACAAATCATCGATAGAAGAACCTCCGAAATTAGAGTTAAATCCACTTCCAAACCATTTGGAATACGCTTATTTACATGGTGAATCTGAATTACCTGTAATAATATCGTCTTCTCTTACTGAAAATGAGAAATCACAACTCATTTCTGTGTTGAAAGCTCATAAACCAGCCATTGCATGGAAGATTCATGATATTAAAGGAATAAGTCCTTCGTATTGCACACATAAAATCCTTATGGAAGAAGGTCATAAAACGTATGTGCAACGCCAACGAAGACTAAATCCTAATATGCAAGATGTAGTTAAGAAAGAGATTATTAAACTGCTAGACGCAGGTCTAATTTATCCAATCTCTGATAGTCCATGGGTAAGCCCAGTTCAATGCGTACCTAAGAAGGGTGGCATGACTGTCATTACAAATGATAAAAATGAGCTTATTCCTACTAGGACCGTAACAGGATGGCGTGTATGTATTGATTATAGAAAATTAAATGACACCACCAGAAAAGATCACTTTCCCTTACCTTTCATAGATCAAATGTTGGAAAGATTAGCCGGAAATAGTTACTATTGTTTTCTAGATGGATTTTCCGGATATTTTCAAATTCCAATAGCACCCGAGGACCAAGAGAAAACCACATTCACGTGCCCTTATGCTACTTTTGCTTACAAACGCATGCCATTTGGACTTTGCAACGCCCCTGCAACCTTTCAAAGGTGTATGATGGCAATTTTTCATGACATGATAGAAGAATGCATGGAAGTTTTCATGGATGACTTTTCAGTCTTCGGTGATACATTTGAATCATGTCTAGTTAATCTTGAACGAATGCTTATTAGATGCGAACAATCAAATCTAGTACTTAATTGGGAGAAATGCCATTTCATGGTTAAAGAAGGCATCGTTCTTGGACATAAAATTTCAAAAGAAGGAATTGAAGTGGATAGAGCTAAAGTAGATGTAATTGCTAAACTTCCACATCCCACCAATGTTAGAGGAGTTAGGAGTTTTCTAGGGCATGCCGGTTTTTACCGACGTTTCATAAAAGATTTTTCTAAAATTGCCACTCCTATGAATAAACTCCTGGAAAAGGATGCTCCATTCATCTTTTCAGATGAGTGTATCAAATCTTTTAATATTCTTAAAGAAAAACTCACTAATGCGCCGATCATGATAACACCAAATTGGAATCTACCATTTGAACTAATGTGTGATGCAAGTGATTTTGCAATGGGAGCCGTTTTAGGACAAAGGATTGAAAAACGATTTCAACCTATATATTATGCTAGTAAGACGTTACAAGGAGCACAAACAAACTATACAACTACTGAAAAAGAACTCCTTGCTATTGTCTTTGCTTTTGACAAATTTCGATCATATCTCGTTCTAGCAAAAACGGTGGTCTATACCGACCATTCTGCTCTTAAATACTTATTTTCAAAACAAGATGCTAAACCAAGATTAATCCGTTGGATCTTACTCTTACAAGAGTTTGATATTGAAATCCGAGATAAAAGAGGAGCAGAAAATCTCGCCGCTGATCATCTTTCTCTTCTTGAAAATCCCGAATTAGAAGTTCTAAATGAATCAGCCATACAAGACAACTTTCCTGATGAATATCTATTGAAGATAGATTATAATGAAATTCCATGGTTTGCAGACTATGCAAACTACTTAGTTTGTGGATTCCTTGAGAAAGGATTATCGTACCAAAGACGAAATAAATTCTTCAGTGATATAAAACACTATTTTTGGGAAGATCCACATCTGTTTAAAAGTTGTCCCGATGGAATAATACGCCGATGTGTATTTGGAGATGAAGCTAGTAAAATATTAAACCATTGTCACACAGGACCAACAGGAGGGCATTATGGGCCTCAACTAACAGCAAGAAAAGTTTATGATGCTGGATTCTATTGGCCTACAATTTACAAAGACGCACACCTACTTTGCAAATCCTGTGATGCTTGTCAAAGGGCCGGAAAAATAAGTCAACGTGATGAAATGCCACAAAATGTCATCCAAGTATGTGAAGTATTTGACATTTGGGGTATTGACTTTATGGGTCCATTTCCAAAATCTCATAATAATCTATATATACTCGTAGCCATTGATTATGTACCTAAATGGGCGGAAGCACAAGCTCTCCCAACTAACGATGCACGAGTTGTAGTCAACTTTTTAAAACGTCTTTTTGCAAGGTTTCGAACACCGAAGGCTTTAATAAGTGATCGGGGTACTCATTTCTGTAATAATCAACTTGAGAAAGTTCTTAAAAGATATGGAGTAACTCATAAAATCTCCACCGCATATCATCCACAAACAAGTGGACAAGTTGAAAATACCAACCGAGCTTTAAAACGTATTCTAGAGAAAACCGTAGGATCAAATCCGAAGGAATGGTCCATTAAATTGGAGGATGCACTCTGGGCTTTTAGAACAGCCTACAAAACTCCAATTGGAACCACACCTTTTAGACTTGTTTATGGAAAAGCATGTCATCTTCCAGTAGAAATTGAACACAAAGCATTTTGGGCTTTGAAAACATGTAATCTTGATTTACATGAAGCTGGACGTCTACGATTAAGTCAACTAAACGAATTAGAAGAATTAAGGAATGAAGCATACGAAAATTCGTTAATCTATAAGGAAAGAACGAAGAAATGGCATGATAAAAGAATCAAAAGTTCAAAAGAATTTAAAGAAGGAGACAGAGTTCTTCTTTTCAATTCACGATTCAAGCTATTTCCTGGAAAATTGAAATCAAGATGGTCTGGACCATTCATAGTCAAAAGAGTTTTCCCATACGGAACGATAGAATTGATAAATTCAAATGGGATTGAATTTAAAGTTAATGGTCACAGAGTTAAACATTACATACATGGTCCGATGGAAGTCGACAACGAAGTTAATCACAATTTCGACACCACAGCTAACTAAGTGTGGGGAGAATCAAGTCTTTAAAGGATAATATGTATTTCTGTTAGAGTTAGATTGTCTGTTTTCGTGTAGTTCTCGAAAATGGAACCCGAATGGTTTTTCCCTAGCAGACCCTAAAGAACTAGTCTTCTCCCCCCATTCTGAATTTTTATTTTTTTTAGGTTTTTACAAAATGAAGACTGCCTGTGAACTAAACCATGGTCTAATGCTACACGCTTTGATCACTAAACGTAATAATGACATACTACCGAGTGAACTAGTATCAGTAATCAAAGAAAGAATGGACGGAGTTAGAAAAGAATCCAGATGCGAAGATAATAAGTTACAATTTGGTAAAGGAAAATCAAAATCCGCAGCGAAAAGAAGAGCACGACACCTAGAAAGATGTCACAAATGCGGAAAATGGTCACATGGAGGTAAATGTTCAAATAATCAAACCTATTCAAATACCGAATTTGTTACTTTATGCAGAGACGGACCGTTCATATTTTTAGAAGAAAAGACACTGAATGCTCGAGGTTACGCCTATGTAGCTATGGAAAACCAATTAAACCGACTATCTTATGAATGGGATAGATCATATAACTAAGAAATCTATTTCACAGGTATGTCTGTACAGTTTTTATTTTTATTTTTATTTTTAACCTTTTGATAATAAACGCTAATTTGTTCGCTAAAAAGTATTAAATTGGTATTGAATAAAATTAGGTTTGGCGACCGAAATTATTGATATCATTCAAAAATTTATTACATCACTGCGAAATTTAACGTTTATTCTTAAGGTATAAATATCTTTAATCAATCAACCCAAAATATTTCAAAAATTCGTCATGAGTTAAATTAGGTCTTGGAACCGAAATTACTTTACCGAAAAGAGGGGCGTATATTTTTGATAATATTTGATTGAATAAAGTGGGATAAAAAGCCAAAAAGATTTTTAATTTTATTTTTACCATGTTTTTAAAATTAATATTTAAATCTTAAATTGATATTGTAAACTTTGTAAAAAAAACAATATTTTTAAAATTGTAAATATTTGAAAAATTAATATAAGTTTGGTGTAAATTTATAATATGAATTTTTAAATTAAGTTTGGTGTGAATTTTTAAAATATGAATTTTTAATTTTATGCATTTTAAATTTTAAGTTTGGTGTGAATTTTTAATATTAATTTTGAATTTTATATTTAAGTTGTGTGAATTTAAAAACAAAAATTTACTTTATCTCATTAAGTTAAAAATATGATTTTTAAAATTCGTCGTAAGTTGAAGACTAGGTCTTTGAACCGAAATTGCTTTACCCGAGGGAGGGACGAGAACTTTTATTATCATTATTTTTAATCTTATTGAATTAAAATATGCCAAAAACATTAAAAAAAACCCAAAAATCTTAGCTTTTAAAACAATCGCTACAAAAAGACAAATTTTAAAATTTTGTCGAGGGACGGACTAGGACATCGATCCGAAACGACCTCGTCCTAAATAACAAAGGAAACAAAATTTTAAAATTAATTAATTAATTGTTTTAATAAGTTAATGATTATAAAAAAAAAAAAATAGCAAACTCCGCGACTCGCGGAGTTTGAAGGGTTAAATGCCACGAGTCGCGGAGGGACCAAAACCCAGAAAAAAATAAAACGTAAAAAAACAGATCAGTTCACTCCCCACAAAAACATACTGCGAAGAACAGCTGCGAAAACCCACGAAAAAACCCGAGAAAAAACCCCCAAAATCACAATTTTTAACCGTTAATCACCAAATCTTTTACTAAAATCATGTTGAGAAGGATGCTATCTAGGAATTACTCAAGAAAAACGGTAAATTTCTACACCTAAACACCATTTAATCCGAAATTTGGTGTTCTTGAGCAATTTTTTTCCCAATGTGATTTTGATGCTTTTTAGTGTAATTAGGCTTAAATTGTTTATGTATTATGCTTGTATAACCTAGATTGATGCTATTTAACATGATTAGAAGCCTTAAGCTTCAAATTTTGAATAATCTAGGGTTTGTGTTCTTGAGCAAATTTGGGGCTTTTTGATATAAACAGGTTATGGCCGATTTTTGTCATGAATTGTTGATAAATTAAGTAGTGTAACATGTCTAGGTAGTTAAATGATCCAAACTTTGAGCCTAAACATGATTTTGAGAATTAAAGTGGACTTTTTCAAGTCTAAAATTCATGAACTTGATTTTTGAAAGATAATGCCATTTGAAACTTGCTTAATTGCTAGTAATGATTATTTTGACATGTTATTTGAGTTGAATGCTTATGAACTTGGCGAACATTTTCGTATATGCTTATTTAAAAAAGTAAAAATGTGAAAATGAGCTTAAGTTTGATATAAATTGATCATGTCATTGTAATTATTTTGATTGATGATTTTGCTGACACTAATGCATATTTGGATGCACAAAAATTGTGTTTGATGTGTTTTGCAGACTGAAAGGGGTGAATCTTCATCCCAAGCTCGCAATGCTCCTGCTGAAAATGCGGAACAACAGGAGATGGATAACTACTACAAGCAGGATATACCTCATCCAGTCATGACCTTTTCTGATATGCACTTGGAAGAGTTGCACCCGAACCTGAGATTTGACAGACTTTGGATAGATTATCCAAAATATCAAAGGGGTTTGCATACTCTTCATTCTAAGGTTGTTGAGGTACCGAGGGTCATAGAATGGGGACCCTTAGAAGCTGTAGAATTGGCCGGGCCAATTAGGGAATTACTTGTACAGAGGTATGGTAATTCTACTTTTAATGACTGGGTACGTTTATTCACCATGCGTAGACCTGTATATAAAGTATGGTGTGAAGAATTGTTGTGTAGTATAGAGTTGAATGATTGGGTAGCTAGTTTAATCGATCGTTCTTTTATTAGATTTTTGTTAGGCGGTTCGATGCGCCACATGTGTTTACTGGACATGGCTCAGGCTTTACGTATATATACGCCTGAGGAGTTAGCATCTGCTGATTGTAGAGGGTTGATACTAAACGGTAGAAAGATAGATGAAAATTTTGATACACACGGTGTGTGGAGTCAAATGACAAGCCATCACCGTTTCAAAGGGGGAAATTACTCTTATTTGGATATAGATAGAGCCGAATTAAGAGTAATTCATAGGTTTTTAGCTAATTCGGTTACACAAAGGGGTAAGAACAAGGAAAAAGTAAATGAACAGGATTTGTTTTACCATATGTGTATTCGAGACCCACAAAGCGCTGTAAGTATGCCGTATTGTGTGGGTTATTATTTATCAGCTATGGTTCGGGGGATGCGACCGCATAGCATAATAGGAGGTGGTATTTTTATTACTTTGATTGGTGAATATCTCGGTGTGGATATAAGTCGGGGGGGATTATTAGTAGAAGAACCAGAACCCCGCGATACTATAGGTTTAAATGTATACCATGGTGCGAAAGTTTTGAAGAGGCGAAATAACGCCGCAGTACCATACCATGGTAGACATCTACAGGTTGAGAGAAACCAACAGCAAGGTAATGTAGGAGGGGGGAATGAAATGCAAGAAATGCAAAGGTTTATAGCTTCTCAGGAGTACGAAAATGCTAGACAGAGAGCATTTGAAGATTGGCAAGTTCATCAGAACCAAATCATAGCTCATTGCCAACATATAGGTAGAAACTATATTCCTACACCGAAACCCATCTTCCCTCCCTGGTCTATAGAGATGCAGCCACCGTATCCTACGTATAACCCTGCCGAAGCATTCTATAGCACCTATGGTTATGCCTGGAACCCCTATTGGTACCAGTATCATCCCTAGTATACTTAGTTTTTTTTATTTTGTAATTTGTAATGATTGATACGTTTAATACTTTTGTTAATATTGTAATAGTTTTTATAATTGTCTAACTTTTTTTTTCTTAGACTTTAATAATTTTTGAATGTGGGGTAATATACCAAACTTCAAAAATATGTATATATATTTGCAGTTTATCTTATGTACACAACAGGGTAAAACAACGCATTTTCAAAGACTGGCATTAAGTTCAGCAAAAGCAACTAATTTTGATGACAAGATGCAAAATATATGTGAAATAACAACAAGACGGAATGAACAAATGATGTGCACCATTTATCATTCAGCAAACAAACGCCAATATGTTTGGAAACTTTGGTAAAATTTAATCAATTTCACACAAATCACCCTCAATAATTTAAATTGTTACTGATTTCTTGCAAATGAGGGCATTGCAAGATCTTAAGTGTGGAAAGGGGTTAAATTCTTTCGGATTTTAAAATTTTTATCTTAAACACTTGGTTACCATTAAAAATACTAGTAAAGCAGTAGTTGTATTAGAATCTAGTGCTCTCTGATAATAAAGAACAGCCCTAGTCTTATATACTGACTACCCAATTCTAGTAAAATTTTTCAAAATTTTCAATTAAATGAACTCAAAATCATGTTTATACATATTTATGAACGATAAAACTAGGTTTTAACACCGAAAATATTGTTACCTCAAAAAGGACATAAATTGAGAAACAAACCAAAATGTTAAAATTCATTTAAAATGGAATAGAGGACGATAAAAAGGAAAATAAAAGCCAAGTGTGGGAATATTTACTAAGTTATCTTAAACATATGTCACATATATCTGTAACAAATAACTGAAAATACTTTTGCTTTGGACTAAACTAAACTGTTTTACCCGATGAAAGAAAAGAAAAGATGGATCTACACGATGAATCAATTCCATCATTAAAAGGAAGTAAAGTCTTCCGAAAAAGACACGCGCTTCTTGATTTAGGTCATGAAGTTGTCGTCCAGACCAGCTGTAGGTTGACGAAAAATCTAGAAAAGTCATCACTAAAATCAGCAGGAAATCCACGGACCTCAGCATTAAACAGGGTCGCCAAGTGGTCAGATTTATCCTAACCATGAGAAGGATTTATCTCGTACAATGGGGGGCACCATGCAAATTAGCTGGATAAGACTAATGAATCAGATCCCCAGAAAGGATAATCTCCTTAAAGATTAAAAATCAGCTTTTAAGACTGATATCACTCAATCCTTGAGATTGACCTTAGAGATTGAGAATTACAAACTCATGGAATTCAATGATATCTAAACTCGAGCTTGAACGAGAAAATATTTTGATCAAAATTACAAACCGATTTGTTTTCTGAAAACCCTATTTTCAATGCGTTCATTACCATTGAACGTAAAATCCTAGGAATTCACCTGGAATTCATTAGGTCACCTGAACCAAATCGGGTGTCAACCGTAAGAACGGTGGTTGCATAGCATGGTCAAAGACAGGACCTTGTGCCAGACCGAAAAATTATAAGGGTGAGCTTTACTATTGCTCCTACTAAGGATAGTAATTGCGTCCGACACGTTATAGACCATAATTAAAAGCATGTCAGGGGACATTGCCTTAACAGTTGCTTGTTCAACGCTTTCCTTTACAACCGGACGGTAGTTTACCAAAAGGTAATATACGGGACAAGTGAACTGGACGTGTTGCTTTCCAAATACAAGGTTAGCAAGTGGGTGACACAAAACCATAAATTTTGAGCTAAAATTTTCAAATCTGAAACCCACCAAACCCACAAAAATATTTTGCAAACACCGGTAAAGGGTTATTCCGGAAAACTTATCTAGGGTAAAAACTAGATTTAATTTTCAAAAGATCAAATGTTTTCATAAAGATCCAATTTCCTTAATGGATCTAAATTTTTATAGTCATGTGGGACTGTAAACCATATCGTTACTACCATTGTTTATACCGCCGTATAGAAATCACTGATGTACAAAGTGTGAAGAATAAAGAAGTGATTCTAGTATTTCAAGACGATATTGCTTGAGGACAAGCAACGCTCAAGTGTGGGAATATTTGATAATGCTAAAAACGAACATATATTTCATAGCATTATTCCTCAAGAAAGACAATCTTTTAGTTGCAATTGTTCTATTTACTAGTGATATTCGTTTAAATAATAAAAGGTGAAGACAAAAGACAGATTCGACGAATTGAAGACGCAAACGACCAAAAAGCTCAAAAGTACAAAAGACAATCAAAGAGGTTCCAATTATTGATAAGAAACGTCTCGAAATTACAAGAGTACAAGATTCAAAACGCAAAGTACAAAATATAAAATTGTACGCAAGGACGTTCGAAAATCCGGAACCGGGACCAGAGTCAACTCTCAACGCTCGACGCAACGGACTAAAAATTACAAGTCAACTATGCACATAAATATAATATAATATTTAAATAATTCTTATAATTATTTATATATTATAATAAATAATAAAAACCGTCGGCAAGAAAGACTCCAAACCAGAGTGAGCTGTAATTGCAAACTCCGCGACTCGCGGAGTTTGAAGGAAAAAATGCCGCGAGTCGCGGAGCCCCAAAAGTCAAAAATCCCTATAAAGCTCGCGCATTCTGATCGTAAAAATTCACCAAATATATATCTCTCTCTCTCAATATATCGTATATATTTATATTTATATTTTAATTTTAATTTTAATTTTAATTATAATTCTAATAATAAGGGTATGTTAGCGAATGTTGTAAGGGTGTAAGTCGAAATTCTGTCCGTGTAACGCTACGCTATTTTTAATCATTGTAAGTTATGTTCAACCTTTTTATATTAATGTCTCGTAGCTAAGTTATTATTATGCTTATTTAATCCGAAGTAATCATGATGTTGGGCTAATTACTAAAATTGGGTAATTGGGCTTTGTACCATAATTGGGGTTTGGACAAAAGAACAACACTTGTGGAAATTAGACTATGAGCTATTAATGGGCTTTATATTTGTTTAACTAAATGATAGGTTGTTAATGTTAATATAAAGATTTACAATTGGGCGTCCCTATAAATTACCATATACGCTCAATCGGACACGATGGGCGGGGTATTTATATGTACGAATAATCGTTCATTAAACCGGACACGGGAATGGATTAATAGCCACTAGAATAATTAAAACAGGGGTGAAATTATGTACAAAGGACACTTGGTATAATTGATAACAAAATATTAAAACCTTGGGTTACACTCAGTCGACATCCTGGTGTAATTTTTAAACAAAGTATTAAAATCTTGTTACAGTTTAAATCCCCAATTAGTTGGAATATTTAACTTCTGGTATAAGGATAATTTGACGAGGATACTCGCACTTTATATTTATGACTGATGGACTATTATGGACAAATCCGTATGGACATATTAAATAATCCAGGACAAAGGACAATTAACCCATGGGCATAAAACTAAAATCAACACGTCAAACATCATGATTACGGAAGTTTAAATAAGCATAATTCTTTTATTTCATATTTAATTTCCTTTATTTTATATTTAATTGCACTTCTAATTATCGCATTTTAATTGTTATTGTATTTTATTGCACTTTTAATTATCGTACTTTTTAATTATCGCAAGTTTATTTTATCGCATTTTTATTATTCGCAATTTCATTATCGTTATTTACTTTACGCTTTAATTTAAGTCTTGTATTTATTTTTAATATTTTACATTTGGTTTTAACTGCGACTAAAGTTTTAAAATCGACAAACCGGTCATTAAACGGTAAAAAACCCCCCTTTATAATAATAATATTACTTATATATATATATATATATATATATATGTATTTCTATAAAAGTAAACTAATATAGCGTTGAGCTTTGTTTAAAAAAGATTCCCTGTGGAACGAACCGGACTTACTAAAAACTACACTACTTTACGATTAGGTACACTACCTATAAGTGTTGTAGCAAGGTTTAAGTATATCCATTCTATAAATAAATAAATATCTTGTGTAAAATTGTATCGTATTTAATAGTATTTTCTGCTAAAATTTAATAACTATTTTATATACACCTCGCGAAACACCACGTTTTTTTTTTTTTTTTTTTGTATTTTCTGTTTTTATATTTTCTATTTATATTAAGATATTTGTATAATAAAAACTTATATTTAAAAACTTAAATAAAAATAGAACTACTTTATAATTTTTAAAAATATCTTAAAAATAGATTTATATATATTAATTTTTTTTTTCGGTTTTTTTTATTATGTTTTAAATAAAAACAAAATACTTAAATAAAACTTATATAAAAATAAAGAAACTTTATAAAACTTAAATATTTAACAAAATCTTAAAAATACTTATATTTTTGTTTTTTTTTCTTTTTATATTTTTGAATAATTAAAAACGTATTTTTGTAAAAACGAATTTTAATAAAAGTAAACTAAATTTTTTTTTTTTTTTTATATTAGTGTTGCGCTTCCGGCATTTAAGAGATACAGCGGCGCCAAAAATCCTTGATAGTTATGCGAGGTGTATATAAAATAGCTATTATATTTTAGCAGGAAAATACTATTAAATACGATACAATTTTACACAAGATATTTATTTATTTAGAGAATGGATATACTTAAACCTTGCTACAACACTTATAGGCAGTGTACCTAATCGTACAGTAGTGTAGTTTTTAGTAAGTCCGGTTCGTTCCACAGGGAAAATCTTTAAACAAAGCTTAACGCTATATTAGTTTACTTTTATAAAAATACAAATATATATATATAAGTAATATTATTATTATAAAGGGGGGTTTTTTACCGTTTAATGACCGGTTTGTCGATTTTAAAACTTTAGTTGCAGTTAAAACCAAATGTAAAATAATAAATACAAGACTTAATTTAGTTGTAATCACTAGAACATAGTTTAGTTGATTCTAAACTTGTTCGCAAACAAAAGTTAATCCTTCTAACTCGACTTTTAAAATCAACTAGAAACATGTTCTATATCTTTATGATATGCTAACTTAATGATTAAAAACCTAAAAACACGAAAAACACCGTAAAACCGGACATACGCCGTCGTAGTAACACCGCGGGCTGTTTTGGGTTAGTTAATTAAAAACTATGATAAACTTTGATTTAAAAGCTATTCTTCTGGGAAAATAATTTTTCTTATGAACATGAAACTATATCCAAAACTCATGGTTAAACTCAAAGTGGAAGTATGTTTTCCAAAATGGTCATCTAGACGTCGTTTTTTTCGACTAAAATGACTACCTTTACAAAAATGACTTGTAACCTGTATTTATGACTATAAACTTATACTTTTTCTGTTTAGATTCATAAACTTAAGTTCAATATGAAACCATAGCAACTTGAATCACTCAAAACGGATTTAAAACGAAGAAGTTATGGGTAAAACAAGATTGGATAATTTTGCTTGTTGTAGCTACGTGAAAATTGGTAACAAATCTATATTAATCATATCCTAGCTAACTTATATTGTATTATACATGTATTCTAACATATTATGTAATCTTGGGATACCATAGACACGAATACAATGTTTTGACATATCATATCGACCCATCTATATATATATATTTCAGAACAACCATAGATACTCTATATGCAGTAATATTTGAGTTAGGTATACAGGGTTGAGGCTGATTCTAAAATAATATATATATTTTGAGTTGTGATTGAGTCTGAGACTTGTAGACACTGGGTCGTGGATTGATTCGAGATAATATATACATTGATTTATTTCTGTACAACTAACTGTGGACAACTAGTTATAGGTTACTAACGAGGACTGCTGACTTAATAAACTCAAATCATTAAAACGTAATAAAAAATGTTGTAAATATATTTTGAACATACTTTGATATATATGTACATATTTGTTATAGGTTCGTGAATCGACCAGTGGCCAAGTCTTATTTTCGACGAAGGAAAAATCTGTGAAAGTGAGTTATAGTTCCATTTTTAAAATCTAATATTTTGGGATGAGAATACATGCAGTTTTATAAATGTTTTACGAAATAGACACAAGTAATTGAAACTACATTATATGGATGAATGATCGAAGCTGAATATGCCCCTTTTGCTTGGTACCCTAAGAATTAGGAAACCGATCTACTAATTGACGCGGATCCTAAAGATAGATCTATTGGGCCTAACGAACCCCATCCAAAGTACCGGATGCTTTAGTACTTTGAATTCGTTTTTATCATGTCCGAGGGATGTCCCGAAATGATAGGGGATATTCTTATATGCATCTTGTTAATGTCGGTTACCAGGTGTTCACCATATGAATGATTTTTATCTCTATGTATGGGATGTATATTGAAATATGAAATCTTGTGGTCTATATATATATATATATATATATATATATATATATATATATATATATATATATATATATATATATATATATATATATATATATATATATATATATATATATATATAGGTTAAACCTATAACTCACCAACATTTTTGTTGACGTTTAAAGCATGTTTATTCTCAGTTAATTATTAAGAGCTTCCGCTGTTGCATGCTAAAATATGGACAAGATTCGGTGTCAGCATGATTGTATAATATTGTTTAAAACTGCATTCGAGATTTACTTTGTTGTAACATATTAATATTCTAAACCAATATGTATTGGTCGTGTGTATGTGTGATATTTTTAGATTATCAATTCTTGATAATCTAGGTGGTGTCCTTTTAATCTTGTCAATAAAATAAAAGTTTTGGTTTGTTTTAAAAATAAATGCAATCTTTGAAAAAACGTCTCATATAGAGGTCAAAACCTCGCAAAGAGATCAATTAATATGAAATGTTTATAATCGATATGAACGGGACATTTCAGTAGTGGCGTGAACCAAGAAGCCGGTAGCGTCATAGTATTTTGTATGGTGTGAACCATGAGCCGGTAGCACCATAGCGTTTATGGTTAACCATATAATTTGTGTATGTATTGTAGTGTAGCATATTATATTTTTTGGCGTATATGCTATTGTGTATGTGATAGTTATGCGGGGTGTATATAAAATAGCTATTATATTTTAGCTGGAAAATACTATTAAATATGATACAATTTTACACAAGATATTTATTTATTTAGAGAATGGATATACTTAAACCTTGCTACAACACTTATAGGCAGTATACCTAATCGTACAGTAGTGTAGTTTTTAGTAAGTCCGGTTCGTTCCACAAGGAAAATCTTTAAACAAAGCTTAACGCTATATTAGTTTACTTTTATAAAAATACAAATATATATATAAGTAATATTATTATTATAAAGGGGCGTTTTTTACCGTTTAATGACCGGTTTGTCGATTTTAAAACTTTAGTTGCAGTTAAAACCAAATGTAAAATAATAAATACAAGACTTAATTTAAAGCGTAAAGTAAATAACGATAATGAAATTGCGATTAATAAAAATGCGATAAAATAAACTTGCGATAATTAAAAAGTACGATAATTAAAAGTGCAATTAAATACAATAACAATAAAAATGCGATAATTAGAAGTGCGATTAAATATAAAATAAAGGAAATTAAATATGAAATAAAAGAATTATGCTTATTTAAACTTCCGTAATCATGATGTTTGACGTGTTGATTTTAGTTTTATGCCCATGGGTTAATTGTCCTTTGTCCTGGATTATTTAATATGTCTGTCTGGTTTTTGTCCATAACAGTCCATCAGTCATAAATATAAAGTGCGAGTGTCCTCGTCAAATTATCCTTATACCCGAAGTTAAATATTCCAACTAATTGGGGACTTAAACTGTAACAAGATTTTAATACTTTGTTTAATAATTACACCAGGATGTCGACTGAGTGTAACCCAAGGTTTTAATATTTTGTTATCAATTATACCAAGTGTCCTTGTACATAATTTCACCCCTGTTTTAATTATTCTAGTGGCTATTAATCCATTCCCGTGTCCGGTTAAATGAACGATTATTCGTACATATAAATACCCCGCCCATCGTGTCCGATCGAGTGTATATGGTAATTTATAGGGACGCCCAATTGTAAATCTTTATATTAACATTAACAAACTATCATTTAGTTAAACAAATATAAAGCCCATTGATAGCCCATAGTCTAATTTCCACAAGTGTCGTTCTTTTGTCCAAACCCCAATTATGGTACAAAGCCCAATTACCCAATTTTAGTAATTAGCCCAACATCATGATTACTTCGGATTAAATATGCATAATAATAACTTAGCTACGAGACATTAAATTAAAAAGGTTGAACATAACTTACAATGATTAAAAATAGCGTAGCGTTACACGGACAGAATTTCGACTTACACCCTTACAATATTCGCTAACATACCCTTATTATTAGGATTAAAATTAAAATTAAAATTAAAATATAAATATAAATATATACGTTTAGATATATGGATGGATATATTGGATGATTTTTACGATCAGAATGCACGAGCTTTATAGGCAGTTTCAAAATTAGGGGCTCCGCGACTCGCGTAGTTTTTGCACTGCAAACTCCGCAACTCACGGAGTTTGCTTTTACAGCTCACACAAGTTTGGAGCCTTTCTTGCCGACGGTTTATAATATATTATATAATATATAAATAATTATAAGAATTATTTAAATATTATATTATATTTATGTGCATAGTTGACTTGTAATTTTTAGTCCGTTGCGTCGAGCGTTGAGAGTTGACTCATGTCCCGGTTCCGGATTTTTGAACGTCCTTGCGTACAATTTAATATCTTGTACTTTGCGTTTTGAATCTTGTACTCTTGTAATTTCGAGACATTTCTTATCAATAATTGGAACCTCTTTGATTCTCTTTTGTACTTTTGAGCTTTTTGGTCGTTTGCGTCTTCAATTCGTCGAATCTGTCTTTTGTCTTCACCTTTTATTATTTAAACGAATATCACTTGTAAATAGAACAATTGCAACTAAAAGCTTGTCTTTCTTGAGGAATAATGCTATGAAATATATGTTCGTTTTTAGCATTATCAGTATGCTAGTTGCGGTATTTGAGGTTATTAGCTTTATACTTGGAGTTAGTATGCTAATTATTGCTAGCACATATGCGGTATATGAGTAAGTGTTTGCAAGTAGGTATATTATATATGTATGTGTATAATTATTGCATTTACTAAGCGTTTTGCTTACTCTCTCGTTGTTTACCTTTTTAGGCTCCGGCGTGGACAAGGGCATGAACCTGCTGATGTGTTGACTTTGGTATAACGACCCAACCCGTTATCCATATAGGGGTGCGCCGCTCCAAAGTGGCCTGTCCACTTCCCTTTTATGCACGTTCGTAAAACACGTTTCACAACACTTTTAAATTTATCCGATCGCCATACAACATTAAGTTAAGTATTTTAAGCATGTTTTTACATCACGTTTTACAACTCCGGGCCCACATTGACCCGTTTAACCATCGAATTTCAAAATACAAGTTTCGACCACATTAGTTTGACACAAAATAAAGACCGAGCATGGCGATTGGGGATACTCTACCCAATCCTAATCAATCCAAAAGCACGTCTTCTAAAGAAACCTACGTAAGTCACTAGTTCCCATGCTTACCTGAGCCTCTACCTCCACGCGAATCTATAAAAATGTAAACAACGAGAGGGTAAGCTAATGCTTAGTGAGTGAGAATATACTACATACATACATATGTATAAAATGAATACGTACAACCAACACATATAGTAAACACATACCACATACCGAGTATAACTAAGCAAAGCTATACATAACGTACCACCAAGCCAAATTCGCAAGATTAGCTACAACATACAACAAGTATATACGCATACACAAAATAACCAAAACACCAAGGTTAAATCCTTAACCTTATACCTATGAAGGTTGGCCGAACAACCCGAGCCTTAGTGAATTCGCACTATCCGTGATTCACTTCCTTCACCGCTTCAACAACCGAGATTGGCCGAACTACTTGTGCCTTAGTGAATTCGTACTACCCGAGATTCACCACCTCATCAATAAGATGACCGAACTACCCGAGTCATCATGAATCCGCATTACCTGAGATTCATCTCCTCAATATCATCAACATCGACGGGATTGGCCCAACATGCCAACGTGAATCCGTATACTCCAAAGATTCACTACCCCAAGGGTGGTAACCCAAAACGCATAAGCGTACAACATGGACTCAACTCCAAGAATCTATTCCCCCATCACATGTATAGTGAATCCGAGCAAGGATCACTCTACCAACCCGCACCTATCCTATGCATACATACGCATATAATATATTTACACTCACTTTGAAATCTTGATGGATGCAACCATATAATCTGCAATCGCCAATGGAATGTACCTATTCCATTAATCACATAACAAACAACATAATTAGGGTGGATTTACAAATTAACCCAAATTGACACTTAGTGCAATTTCGACCCAAATGCACTTCCAAGCACAAACCGCGCCCAAACTACTCGATAATCACTAACACAAGTGAAAATGGTCCTAATACGCCAATTGAACCCAATCATAAGTGTTGAAAACTTATCTTGCCCAAATTGACACATAAACCCTAATTTTGACCCATTTCAAAATTAGTCAACCAAAACACCCAAAATAGTTCCAACGCTTCCATAATCACTAACACTAATGATTATACCCAATTTACAAGTCCTAATCATAGCCAAGTCAGTTTCCAACCTAAAACCCACAACCAACAACAATAAACCCGATTACTAGCAACAATAAACTCACTTCAAGAGTTTAAATGGGTTTCTCAACAACCAAGTTCAAACCCTAACTTGAATATCAAATTAAACAATAAAATTCAGAGTTAGAAACAATCAAAACGTAGCTAGGAACGAGGTGAACAACTTTAACACTCGAGCTTTTGATCGATTCAAGCTTCTTCTTCTTCAAAACCCCAAATCTCTCTCTAGAAATCTCTCTCTCTCTAAGAATGGATGAGAGTGTTTAGTGGATGTGAAAATGATCCAAAGTTGGATCTAAACCAGCTGATATGGCCTCAGATCCGTCCTCAAGTGAAATGACCAAAAAGCCCCTCATTTAACTTTAATTAAAAAGCAGAAATCTGTCACAGGGACTGTACGCGGCGCGCGTCCTTAACCATGCGCGGCGCGCACGATGGCCTGGACAGGTTCTGTCAACTTTTCAATTTCACCATGCTTTACACACTTTATGTACACTATATATACATTATGCACAATAAATATTTGGGTCTTACATTTAGTTGACCACTTTGAGCAAGTTTGACTTTTTTTTACTTTGGTTGACTTTATTTGACTTGCATGAACTAGTTGACTATGTGTTGACTTTTACATAGAAACGCGTTGGTCTGAGCAATAGGACAACTTACCTTATGAAATAACTATTGTATAAGATACAACTATTGACCAACCTAAATACGTATATCTAGGTTGCTTTACTCAGCTGTAAACCGTACAAACTATTTTTGCTTACTTTATTTACAGAGCTTTTCAAAGGTGTGTCTACAGTCCCATTTTTACATATTTTCTGGGATGAGAATACACACAGGTTACATTTACATTTTTACAAATGCTTTTACTTTTGACACGAGTACTATTATACATGTTGAGTTATTGTTCACAAATCCCCTCGCTTGAATACTTTAATTACCTTCGGGTAACCACAAATTAGATGGATGGATCCGTTAGGTTAGACAAACCTCACCCTACTATAACTGTGGTGCATTTACTTTGAACTATAAGTACACTCGAACAAGTGTATACGATTTATGGAGTAAAGGATAAGTGTAGTGTATACTATACGCAAGTCTTTATGCTAATATTCAGGTGCTCATGTATGTATGTACATTTTTGCAATGCTTGGGTTGTGCTTATTGAAATCTCATGGTCAAATGCAAATGAACTATTTTTCTGAATAATGTTTTTCAGATACTATTTTACGTTACTTAAAACTGTGATTTACAAATAAGAGATATAAAATTGACATGGTATTGTCTACGAACATTTAAAACTTGACATGATATTGTCTACAAACATTTGAAACATGACACATTACTGTCTACAAACTTTAAATATGAAACCTTTGTGGTCTCATACGTTGTAATTGGTTACTTAAACTTGTGTTTTACAAGTAGGAGAAACAAAACATTTTTGAACATCATACACAGCTGAACTTGACATTGATGTTCACAAACATACTAAGACTTGACAAATTTTGTTTGCAAACTTTTAATACTAAACCTTGGCTGTCTTTTGCTAATAAACGTTTTCTGAAAATCATTTCTTAAAATACTGTATTGTCTACTTAAACATGTAGATTCACTCAACATTATTGTTGACCCGTTTTGCATGTTATTTCTTGGGTATTAATTGCTTCCGTTGGAAAACATTAGTGTTACGTAGAAGTTAAGCCAAGCACTGGGACTAGAGTTAACGTTCCGTTAATGGATTTTGACGTGGTGTTATTATATTATATTATATTATATTATATTATATTATATTATATTATATTATATTATATTATATTATATTATATTATATTATATTATATTATATTATATTATATTATATTATACTATACTATACTATACTATACTATATTATATTATATTATATTATATTATATTATATTATATTATATTATATTATATTATATTATATTATATTATATTATATTATATTATATTATATTATATTATATTATATTATATTATATTATCTAATTAAATAATACAACAATATAAATATAATTATATTATATTATACAATTTTACATGTGACTCTGTTGCAATTCTTAATTGTATAATGATACATAGTATATTTACGTTTGAATATATAGATGAAGATATATTTACATGAGGATATCTTCAATCTTAAAATGTTAATTAAGTAATTTGCATATCAAAAAGTTCTTATTTTATCTTAAACTAGTGAAATGACCCGTGGAATCATGGATTTGTTTAAACGAAACAGTTTAATGAAATATTTTAGGTATTAAGTGAATGTAAATACTAAAGTCATTTAGTTTAATGAATCGTGGAATCAAGAATTCCGATTAAGGAACTTGTCGTTGTTTTTATAAACATATTGATATTTGATGTGTTGCGAGGTGTATACGAAATAGTTATATTTTTATTGCGAAATACTATTAAATACGATACAATTTTACACAAGTTATTTAATTATTTATAGAGTGGATATACCTAAACCTTGCTACAACACTATAGGCAGTGTACCTAATCGTACAGTAGTGTAGTTTTTAGTAAGTCCGGTTCGTTCTGCAGGGATCTAACCAAGTTTAACGCTATATTTTTAAACTATAGTTGTATAATATATATATATATATATATATATATATATATATATATATATATATATATATATATATATAAGTAGTATTATTATTATAAAAGGGGGGTTTTATCGTTTAATGATCGGTTTGTCGATTTTAAAACTTTAGTCGCAGTTAAAACCTAATGTAAAATATTAAAAATAAATATAGCTTAATTTAAAGCGTAAAATAAATAACGATAATTAAAGTTCGATAAATTAAAGTGTGATAAATAAAATGACAATAAATTAAAAGTGCGATAATTAAAAAGTACGATAATTAAAAATGCGATAAGATATAAAATAAAGGAATTATGCTTATTTAAACTTCTGTAATCATGATGTTTGACGTGTTGATTTTAATTTATTACCATGGGTTAATTGTCCTTTGTCCTGGATTATTTGATATGTTCATCTGGTTTTTGTCCATAACAGTCCATCAGTCATAAATATAAAGTACGAGTGTCCTCGTCAAATTATCCTTATACTCGAAGTCAAATATTCTAACTAATTGGGGACTTAAACTGTAACAAGGTCTTAATACTTTGTTTAATAATGTTAGGACCCCGAAATTGTATAGTGTTAATGTGAAAATAAGCTTAAATGAAGGAACCTAAGTAGTCCTAATTAGATAGCCATTGCATTGTAATCGAGTTCTAGAAGCTGTGGAATGTAATTGTACCGATTCTCTCTAATACCGAGTCTCATGCTTACTTACCGAATCTCTCTTTATCTTATCATTTCTCTCAATCTCAACATGATCTGACCTATCATTTGGTATCAGAGCTTCCAGGAAGTGATTCTACATCACTATATCGATCCAGAGATTGTAGATTACAGAATCTGATTACTCTCGGTATTTTAAATCACATTCGGTATCATCGAATTTGATAATCTGACGTTCAGATTCTTGTGATAAGTTCAGCAAAGGTGCATTAGGTATTTTAGAAAGAGTTTCGATCATCATTACAGCTTTTTAACTTCAATTATGGAGAATCAAGTTGATTTTTAGAGTTTGTGGCTAAAACTCTCGGTATTGCTTAATTCAAGCTTGATTCTGGATTTTTGTGAAGATTTAAAGATTCAGTTGTGTTCGTGAGGTGTTAAATCACATTTCTGACGGTTTAATTTCTTCAATTCATTAAGTTTTGAAGATTTGATCAACACTCGGTATCGTAACTGTCATATCGAGTCTGTTTCATTACTTAAATTCATCTTAAGTGTTGCAGATTGTGGTGTGATTGTGATTCTATCACATTCGGTTTGATTATACGCAGCTAATTGGTGTGGTTTGAGAAAGGATTCTGTCATATTTCTAAGTTTTAAACTTAGACTCGGTATTGTCAACTGCTACAGTTGACATTCAGTATCCTATACTTTCGGTATCTTTGATATTTTGTGTGATACTAACGTGTTTCCTTGTGAAGCAAGGTTACAGAATCTAATTCAAAAGGATTGAATTGAGTTTGAACTTCAAATTCATACAGAATCTGACTACCGAATCAAATACAGAATCTGAGTTTCTGTATCACTTAATCCATTATTTTAAGTGGTTACAGGCTACAATTCTTGTGATTACCAAATCTATACTGAATCTGGGTGTGTCTCTTGTATTTCTGATCAGTTTCTTTTACAGAATCTGATATACAGAATCTTTACCGAATCTGCTACTTTACCGAATCTGCTACAGTACCGAATCTATTACAGAATCTGACATTCTGATCAGATTGTTGTGATTTTTCATCTTAGATTTGTGTAATACAGAATCTTTATCGAATCTACCTCATTTTCAAGATGTCTACTCAAGATACTTTGATCATTGGATCAGATTCCCGTCCTCCAGTGTTGTTTGATGGCAAATACACTCAGTGGCTTCACCGTATCACTCAGTACATAGACTATAAGGGTGAGAAAGCAAAACACATTTGGGCTTCTCTGAGAGATGGTCCAGTTGTTGGTTATCATCCGGATACTGGTATGCCAATTCCAGTCTATGAACTTTCGGGTGATAAGTGTGAGAGAGCTCAGGGTGACATAGAGGCAAATAATATTGTTATGCAAGCTATCCCATATGAATTGTTTGAAAATGTTGATAGCAACACAACAGCAAAAGATATATGGGATGAGATCAAACGACATCAAGAAGGTTATGACATGTCAGACGTTACTAAATTGAATAAGGCTCGGGGATTCTATGAAGATTTCAAGCAGGAAACTGATGAACCACTCAAGGATACCTATCGTCGTTTCAATGGTGTTCTCAATGAGTTGAAAAGGTGCAAGATCATAAAAGTAAATGCTGAAGTCAACATGAAGTTTCTCAAAAAGCTCAATGTTGATTGGCTTCCTTATGGAACCATTGTTCGATCTACTAAAGAGATTGACAAGTTGACTATTCATGAGCTTGTTGGAGTTCTTATGCATTATCAACCTGAAGTGTCTAAACTTCAAGAAGGAAGGAAAGAGTCTTCTCCGGGCGATCCACTTGCCCTAATTGCCAAAAAGAAGAGCAAATCGTTGACTTCTTCTAAAAGCTTGTCCAAGAAAGTGCTTGTTGAAGAATTAACTGATTCAGAAGATTTGAATCTTTCTGATGTTGATGATTCTCATCTTGAATTAGTCAAGATGGCAGCCATGTTCACAAAAGCCTTGAACAAACACAAGTTTAAAGGCAAATCAAGCAATCAACGCAAAAACTCGTCATCTTCCTCGTACTACAAGAAAGCTGATCAATCTAAACAACAACGTGCTGATGATTCCAAGAAGGAAGATTCAATTTGTTTCAATTGTGGCAAAGCTGGTCATTACTCTCGTGAGTGCAAGATGCCTAAGAAGAAGGACGCGGCTTACTACAAGAAAAAAATGTTGATGGCTAAGATTGTGGAAACTAGGGAAGAGCTAAAACCGGTTGATGATACTTGGTTTAACTGGACTGATGATTCAGATTCAGAGGTGGAACATGCAAATGTTTGCAAGGTGACAAAGCTCATCAAAGGTAAGGAAGCAATGGAGAATTCTGACTCAACATCTGATGATGATGAGGTACAATCATCTCAAATCTCACCTGATTTTATAAAAATGCAAAATGACTTGATGAAGAATCTGGTCTCAATGTCAAAAGAAGTCAAAGGCTTAAAATCTGAAAACAAAGTTTTAAAAGATAAAATCAAAATGAATGAGACCAGACCTTCCTCATCCAAATTGCAAATGGATGTGCAACAATTGACTCTCCAACTCAACTCTAAGGAAACTAAGTTGGAAGATCTGAAAAAGACAATTCATCCAATTAAAGTTGAAAGAACTGATTATCGTTTAAAATCGGAACGACTTGCAGAAAAAGTTCAATTTTTAGAAAAAGATCTTTCTGATTTGAAAAACCAACATGAACCCACACTTTCAAAACTAAACAAAAAAAATCGTTCAATTGGAAAACACCATAATTGAAAAGAACACTGAAATTTCTTTATTGTCAAAAGAATCTTTTCAAATGAAAACACAACTTGCTCGATATGAGGAAAAACTCTATCGAACAGAGCAATCCAAAGCTATCATGGATATGGAACTTTCAAAACAAACGATTTTCATGAATAGACCAAAAATGATTCATGGTGAAAAGTGAGGGTTGGGTTATGAAGATCCGAAAATTTTGGAAGATGCTTCCAAAAAGATTCCAGGATTATATCATTCTGATTATTTTCAAGCTGGTTTACCATCGTATTTTGTACATGCTTCTGATGCTGATTTTGATGATATTATTGTAAATTGTAAATCTAGGAAATACCATCAAATTAGCTTAATGTATGAAAAAATCAATGCTAAGATAGGTAAATCGAATCCTGATTTCTTGAAAAATCTTGTTGAAACTGAAAAGAACATGCAACATGAAGATTATGTGCCTAAGCGTAGACTGGTTTATATCCCAACACTCATGCTAGAGAAATACATTTTAATGCTTGAGAATGAAGTGTTTAACAAACCTAGTTCTAGCATTACTGCAATAGATGAGGTGTTTGATGAACCAATTTTTGATGTGAAACCAATTCTACCAACTTTACCTGCATGTCCAGATGATGTTTTCCGTGCAGACCTAGCACATGAACTAATTGTCTTCTTTGAGACAGATTCTCTAGGTCAAAATTCTTTAGATGATAAAGTAGAACCTCAGGATGAACCGAACATTGAACCTTTGATAGATTTTGAAAGTCAACTTGATCCTTTGCATGATTATTACTTGCATTTGCCTGCTGTACGTAATTTGAATCGTATAGTAGCTCAACTTGAACAGGAGAATATTGACTTGCAAATTAAGTGCCAATCATTAGAACAAATGCTTGCTTTGTGTGATAAATTGCCTTCACTGCCTAAGAAAGAATGTACTTATGCTTTTAAGGAGGGTGAAGTGATAGTTTCTGCTGAAGAATTATGTCTTGAGATCAAAAGCTTAAAACAAAAGATAATTCAAATGAAACAGGCTAACACACTTAAGCAAACGTCTAATGTTGCAACCAATGTGCTTGAATGTACTGGTGGGATTACTAAGAAGGGGAAAGGAACAACAACATCTAAGGATGTAAAACCCATTACTATTCTTAAAAATCCTCTACGTTCTCAATTTGGCAATCATGGTTCGAAAGTTGTTTCTACAACTCAGTATATTGTTAAAAAGGTTCATTCTCTAAATGGTTCTGTGTTAACTGAAAAGATTCCTATGATTCCTATGACAAAAACTTCAAAAGAGAGTCTTTTAAAGAAATCAGTTAAGTCCACAACACACACAAGTTCTAAACCTGATTTAAGTGAGTATGATACAAAAGAACGTATAATCTAATTGGAAATTCTGCAAAATCAGTCATCTCATGTGTCAACTGAAAAGTTTGGACGTCTAACTAACAAAGGTGTTTTTCGTGTCACATGTCATAATCCAAACATGAATTACAAATCTGTATGGGTTCCTAAGTCCACGACTAAGAAAGTAGCAACCAAACCAAAGCAATCTGCTAGTCGGCCTAGGAAATCATCTCATGTTTTTCAATTTTCGTCTGTGAACAAAACATCTACTTGGAATAAATTGTGTGTTAAGACTTCTGATAACGATGTAAAGATTAATATTGCGTATGATGCTTCATGTAATGTGGTTTTAAATGATACTTTATTGTCTAAACTGCATGATGCTTTACGTGATTATTTCATCATAGATCCAAAGTTTGTTGTTAATCCAAAGTTTATTGTTGGTACTAACCGAAAAGGACCCAAAAAACTTTGGGTACCTAAACTCTAGGAAATTCACATTTATAGGGTTTCGATGTCTGTGTTTGGTATATCGATTCCGGTTGTTCTCGACACATGACGGGCGATAAATCCATGCTTGTCAACTTCATTGACAAATTCCTAGGAACGGTTACATTCGGAAATGATGAGATTGCAACAATAACGGTTTACGGAGATTTTGTGCAAAATGGCATAACAATCAAACGGGTTTCATATGTTTAGGGTTTGGGGTGCAGTTTATTTAGTGTGAGCCAATTATGCGATGGAGATCTCAAAGTTTTGTTTGAACGTCGACAATGCTCGGTGCAATCCACCAGAGGGAATGATCTTCTTGTTGCCTCCGAAAGTTTGATCCTCATGGCGATCAGGCCATATTTCTTGGTTATTCCTCGAACAAAGTTGCTTATCGTGTTTATCATAAGCGGACAAAGATGATTAAAGAGAGCATTAACGTCAAGTTCGATGAATTTTCGGGAATGGCTTTTGAACAACTCAGTTCAAAACCCGATCCTAACCTGGCTATTACTTCTTCCACGCAAAACTCAATTTTCTCGAAGAAGGGTGTTCCTACGGTTACATCAGAGGAACTGGATATCTTGTTTAATAGTCTTTATACTCCTCAAAGGGATTCAAATGTTCAAGCCGTACCGGTTACACCATCACAGTCAACTACTGTGGAGACTCTTCAAAGTCTTTTTGATGAAGATTCAACACCAACTGATTCACCTGTTGCTTCTTCATCCTCCCTCTAACCTCCTGTTACTGATAATCTTGAACCAATTCAAGATTCATCAGTTGATACAACTCCAGCTGTTTCTCCAGAAACTCTATTGAATCCATTAGATAATGTTACATCAGATCCAGCGGATCAAGGCTCAACGTCAACAACGGTTGATGTTTCAATGGATACCACTGATGTACAACCTCTTCCACACACCCGATGGACTAAAAGTCATCCAATAGATCTTATTATTGGTGACGCATCTGCTCCAGTGTCAACTCGAAGGGCTACTCAGAATATGTGTCTATTCACAGCCTTTCTTAGTAAGATTGAACCAACAACGGTTGCTCAAGCTTTACTAGATCCATACTGGGTAGTTGCAATGCAAGACGAGATCAATCAATTTAAACGATTGAAAGTATGGCGATTAGTTCCAAGACCAACGGGTCAATGACCAATAGGGGTAAAGTGGATTTTCAAGAACAAGAAAGATTCTGATGGAATTGTGGTTCGAAACAAGGCACGTCTTGTGGCCAAAGGATATCGACAACAAGAAGGCATTGATTATGACAAAACATTTGCTCCGGTTGCTAGGATTGAGGCAATTCGTCTTTTCCTTGCATTTGCTTCTCATATGAAGTTCACGGTGTTTCAAATGGATGTCAAAACTGTTTTTCTGAATGGTTATCTTCAAGAGGAAGTCTATGTTGATCAACCAGAGGGCTTTGTCGATCACATTCATCCAAACCACGTTTACTACTTGGAGAAAGCTTTATACGGTCTGAAGCAAGCACCGCGTGTATGGTACGAGACCTTAACAAAGTATTTGCTGGACAATGGCTTCTCTCGTGGAACAATTGATACAACACTATTCATCCGTAAAAACCACGATCACATTCTCTTGGTTCAAATTTACGTTGATGATATTATTTTTGGTTCCACGTCCCCGGCCTTATGCAAAGAATTTGGTGACCTTATGGCCAGCAAATTCGAAATGAGCATGCTTGACCAGTTAACTTTCTTCTTGGGGTTACAAGTAAAACAATTACCAAATGGGATTTTTATCAGTCAAATAAAGTATATCAATGATATGCTAAAACGTTTTAAAATGACTGCTTTAAAACCAATGACAACCCCAATGAGGACTTTACTGGATGCTGATACTAATGGGGAACCCTTTGATATTACACTTTATCGAAGCATGGTTGGTTCTTTAATGTATCTGACTGCAAGTCGACCAGACATTACACTTGCCGTAACTGTCTGTGCCCGCTTTCAGTCCAACCCTAAGAAATCTCACTCCAAAGCGGTTGTTAGGATTTTTCAATACCTTAAAGGTACACCTAACCTTGGGATCTGGTATCCTCATGGATCCGATTTCAATCTCACTGCTTATACTGATGCGGATCATGGTGGTTGCCATGTTGATAGAAAAAGCACATCTGGATCAATTCAGATATTGGGGAATAGGCTAGTTGGTTGGTCATCCAAAAAGCAGAACTATGTGTCTTTATCAACAGCTGAGTCTGAGTACATTGCTACAGCTCACTGTTGTTCACAAGTTTTGTGGATGCAAACTCAACTCTTGGACTATGGCTTTAAGATTTCTAAGACCCCGATCTATTGTGATTCACAAAGTGCTATTGCAATAACAAGCAACCCGGTTCATCATTCTAAAACTAAACACATAGATATTCATTATCATTTCATTAAGGACCATGTAGAGAAAGGGGATGTAGAATTATACTTTGTGCCTACTAAAGTGCAGTTAGCTGACATGTTCACTAAACCTTTAGATGAACTTAGGCTAACATTCTTGATCAAAGAGATTGGCATGGTAGAGTATAGTGCTTGATATTCCTTAGATCTGTTGGGACTTATTTTTGGGATCTTGTGTTTAGGGGGAGTAGATACTTTTTAGGGGGAGCAACTAAGTTTCAGTGCTTTAGATAATTTTTCTTTAAGGGACTGCCTTTAGATTAATGATAACTTCCTAGGTACATTTGTTCAATGGTTACGCAAGGGGGAGGTAACTCATTGATATCCTATTTCAAGGGGGAGTTGATTCATTTTCTTGGGAACATAATCAAAATGTTGATTTACTTTCTTGTATATCACATTTTGAGGGGGAGAAAAAGGGAGAAAATGAGAAAATTATTCAAAAATATTTTTTTTCTAAAGTGAATTCAAAATTTCTTTATTTTTATCTGAAATAATTCACTATGGCTTGTATACATCTCAGTATGCAACCCGTGTCAACAATTGGTATCACTGGAGATTTGTACTTTGTATAAAATTCAAAGTTCTTTTAAGTACAAATCTTATTTTGAAAAATTCATAAAAATTGGAAAAGATAAAATCCAAAAATATTTAAATTTTAGTGAATAAATGCTATTTTTAGCATTTTACCGAGTCTGACAACCAACTGTACAGATTCGGTAAGTTCAAAGTTTTAAAAAAATTGTCTCAGAATTGTTTTCATGAAAAGATTGAAATGGATTTCAAGAGGAAAAATCAATTTGTCAAGATTTGGAGTTAAATTGTTTATGTTTTGAAAAATTGGACTGAATTCGGTATATTAGGCCCATTCTGTAAAGCCCATTCGGTATTTTACCTTCGGTATCTATAAAAGGAGAGTCAAAGTCAAACATTACTCTTACTGTTATTAATTACCTACCGAGTCTGTTGATTATACCGAATCTGCCTAATTCTACCGAGTCCGTCATTTTGTTTCTTCAAATTCTTGGTAATTGTTCATTTTAATCAATGTTTAAGATATATTATTGTAGATCTGAGATAATTATGTTTTTATCAACCAGAAAAGTTTAAAATAACTGGATTATGATCTTTAATTTTTGAAATCTTGTTGATTATACCGAGTCTGAGTTGATTTCAATTAATCTTTGATTAAACTCAATTGATTTGGAAAATCAACATGAAATCTTGTCTAATCTGAGTTAAATTGACTGATCTATCATTTGACCGAGCCTGATTACATGTTTAATTGCTTATTTGATGGATTCTGTATCTACCGAATGTGTTCTTATCTTGATACCGAATTTGTTCATACAATTAACATGTTAATATGCTTGTAATTGAATGGTTGTTTGATCATGGTTGTGAAATTACATGATATGTGATAGAATATGCATGTTTGAGTGACTTTCTGTTAATTGTTGAAGATACCGAATCTGGTTTTCCTTCTTGATACCGAGTCTGAAATTTGGTACCTTGAAATTTTCTGATTTTTATCTTCAAACACTTAACATGTTTATTCTATATTTTTCTGATATGAAAACTCAAGCTTATTTGGTTACAGAATCTAAAGTTTTCATAACTACCGAATCTGCTTGAATTGTGCTGAAATTGACTAAGTGTTGTTTTGATTCCTTGTGTTATATAATTGACTTTGCATGATGATTTTGTACTAAGATGAATATCATATGAATGTCATGGTTGTCAATTATTTGTTCATATTTGAGAATAAAAGACTTTTATATTTGAAAAACCATAAAAATCTTAAAATTTAAAAAATATAAAAAGGATTTCAAAGGCAAATAAGAATAGAGATATATGCTTTTTGTTAAATATCTTGTGGTCTTCTATTTCTTATTTATACAGCTAAATGGCAAACAATCACTTTATCAACTCTGAAACCAATATTCCCTGCAAATATTGGACTGCAATTCTAGAGAGGCATATTTTATGGCCTGCTCTGAGCTCCACAGTTAGTGTACCAGAAACAGACTTGGATATTATTAACAGATCAATCAGATTTGTGGAGGCCACACAACCAAATGCTACTAATCCACAGGGCGAACCAGCCAGATTTGAATTTAGGCTGAGAGGAGTACAAGGATTCAGGAGTATCACAAAAGCAGACTTCAGGAGGATATTCAGACTTCCTCTTGTACAGAATGCTCCTGCTTTTCCTGCTACTCAGCAAATGATGACTTCTGTCTTTGATCTTGGTTATGTTGGAGCTACCAATGTTCCACCAGCTAAGTTTCAGAAGAAATATCTGCACTCAAGGTAGTATGTGATCTTCTCAATCATCAACAGATGCTTTTTGATGACAAGAAGTGGATCTGATAGCTTAACAGTGCCGATGCTCAAACTTTTCTACTCATTCACAAGAGTAGAGAATCCTGATTATGCAGAACTTATATGGGATTTGGTTCAGGCACAGGTTGAAAAGCCAAGGGGTTCATACATCCCTTGCGAAAGGTTTTTCTGTATCATTATCCATGATGCTATCAATGCTTGCAGAAATGAAAATATCTTTGTACCAGGTACACATGGATTACAGATGAAAAGGTTTGGAGAGCTGAAGATGAACACCCCTATGGTGTCTGATAATCAATTCACTGCGCCAATTCCAAATTGGCTAGTGAGGCTAGCTGAACCCCAAGACGCTCGTATGTGTTCTTATTTTCAGGCTGTAGGAATACCTCTTCCGAACCCGGTACAACAAGAACAAGTTGAACCTGCCGTGGTTCCAGCCTCAGAGGTTGTAGAAGAACCTGTAGTTCAACCACCCAGGCCAGCTAATCCTCCACTTAGGGTGAACCTTAAACGATCTAGGGTAGCACACCAAGATCAACCCGTGAGGATCAGGGAACCTAGTCCAACTAGGATTGAACTAACCCTTTCCACAACACCCGAAGTAAGCAGTGACACTTCAGCAACAGCATCTGAATCATCTCCTGAACATTCTCCTAAGAGAACTCGATACATGCCTGATGAGATGATTCAGACTCCGCCAACCCAACGAGTAACTAGATCTAGGACTTCGACACCCATCGTCCGCCAAACAGTTACTCCAACCAGTGGTGATACGGACCAAGACCTACAGCCAATTAGGTCACCCTCACCCATCTACGTATCACATTCAAGAATAACAGTAAGCCCTACGCTAAATGAAGCGCAAGCTTCGGTAGGCAAGAGATCTAAACGCACGAATGGTAAAACGACTACTAAGCCCATCCAATCTAAACAGGACTTAATAATAAATCCTACAAAGCAAGGTGCTTCGGCATCTAAGGAAGTAAAGTCTCCCTCTTCAGTAAAGTCTGCGTTGACTCAATCGATTGAGGAAACTCAATCATTGAAGTCCAGAACGGCCGAAGGGGAGCCGAAAAATCTTGAAAAGGCACCCTGCGTATCGGCTGGAAATCCTCCTGTACTTCAACGTATAACAGGGTCTCGAGGTCCGGCTTATCTTGATGAGGAAGATCTGCCGCGTCCCATGGAAACGAGTCAACATGACAATCCTTCGGGATATTTATCAGACTTCTAGCAGACTGTTCCCTTGGTTCATGAAAGTGATCCATTGGTTCAAACCACTTCTCTTCCGGATTCTGAATCTCAGGGTCTAGAGGAAGAGTATTTAACCTAAAGAGATGTGCCACCTCATGGTATATCAATGATCTTAGGAGTCGGGGATAGCAATATCTCTGCGAGAACTAAACAGACGGGTAGTTCTACTACTCTGTCAGAGTCCCATGAGACCAAAGTCATGGAGGCAGATGCTTCGAAAGAAACTTTGCCGGTGACAACTCCGGTTGTTACCCAACCTCCATCAGAAGGGGATATCACGAATCTGACTAGTAGTATGTACAGCCCTACATATAAGAATAATATCGCACAATCATCCTTACCTGCCCTCACGATAACTCAAACACTTCCACTGACATCGCCTTCAACAGTTGCTGCTGCTGGTGTTCCTATTGTTACTTTTCCACCATCACCTTCTCGTTTACTACTTTTCTATGATGCTTTGCAGCAAGAATATTTCAGTCGTATGTTTTCTAGAGTCAATCGAGATGTTCTTCTACGCACTTCGCTTCAAGCATTGTTTCGTGCTCGTGTTCGATATCTACTTAATTCCTGCTCTTCTTCGTTGAGTCCTCACCGTGATGATGAACATGACGATTCTGATCCTCAGAATAGCCATGAGGGGGAGACAGGAGTAGATGGAGAATATCTAATGGTAAACATTTCAACTAAGGGTGGTGGTGTAAGGTCTTCATCAGCTTCACAAGCTCAACAAGTTCAGATGGAATCAGAAATGGTTTCTACACATGATGAAATTGATGACAAGGAGCCTGAGCAAGTTATAATTCCAATTGTTCATAATGAGGCTGATAGTGGACTGGTAGATGAGGATTTGAACTTGAGTGATTTCTATCTTGAAGAGACGGATGACGATGGATTTATCATTCTAAGCAAGTTATCATCAGTATCTTCAATTCCGGAATATGTAGAGATTGTAGATGAAGAGAATCCTGAACCAGTAATAGAAAGTGATGATGAAATGGATTCTTCTGATGACGATGAAGACAATCTTTATGTTAATCCAAATGAAGATGAGATCTTTGATCATATTGAAGATGATGATGCAACAAATCCTACTGGTCATTCATCAAATTCTACACCCTCATCGAGTTCAAATCCAACAAATGCTAATGAAAGTTCAACTTCTGGTACACCTACATCAAGTGAAACAGTGAATTCCAGATTCAAATACAATCATGGAATATTCTTTAAGAATTAGGAGCAAAGATTATTGTTGGGAGTAGAACATGATTTTATAACGTTACGAAACACATTTATCGAGGAAAATGCTTACAAAATCTTCCGCATAAATGAATTACCAAGGAGTAAAAGGTTTACTTATATAGGTTCACGATTGCTTCCAGCAAGTGAAAGGAATTGGTATGAGTTTATGTGGAGAAAACATATCAACAAAGATGAAGATGATTTGTGGCTTCAAAGAAAATATCGTATTTCAGAAGTGTTGAATATTACTCGAGTCAGAGTAGAGATAAGCGAAAAGAAAGACGTCATCAGTCAGTTCCACGTTATTAGAGAAGATGAGAAAGAGTACAAGTTCATAGAAGCAGATTTTTATAATCTTGACATGCTTAACATCATTCACATCTACAACTACCTCAGTGTCATCATCATTCGACCTTTTGCTAATGCTCAAGCTTTGGAACCTGTGAAAAGATACATGATGGAGACAATTGAACTGATGAGACGTGAATATTTTCAAATAGTTCTCGAAGTAAAAAGGAAAAATATTCGAATTACGTGTCCGAATCAATTTACAGAGGGACTGAAGGATATGAGGATGTTTCAAATGCAATTCGAACCCGAAGGGTTTGTTTTTGTAAATTCTCAAAAAGAAAAGGTGTTCATTCGTACTGAAGAGCTGAACAAATATTCAGATGGAACACTTAAGGCTGCACTGAAGTATCTTAAGATTCATCAAAGCAAGTTCCATGACATTGACATGATAATGGGTCTTGGAGAATTCATAAAGCATATAAGAGATCGTCTGAAACTCCGAGTTCGTACAAGACAGTTTGAGATACTTCGTGGACAGAGAAAGAGAAGATATTTCAAGGAAATGGATGAATATCCATTATATGAGGGAGATCCAAGAAAAGCGTGGGGTGTCTGGAAACCTTCTAAACAAGTTTCAGAAAATCAAGTAGAAGTTTCGAAACCAGATGGCACACGATGGAAACTAACATTTGGCCCTCTCAAGATTTCAAAATAGGATTATGTTGTAAAGTTCACATTTAACACTAAGGGGGAGATTGTTAGGACCCCGAAGTTGTATAGTGTTAATGTGAAAATAAGCTTAAATGAAGGTTCCTTAGAAGAGGGCTATATAAGGAATCTAAGTAGTCCTAATTAGATAGCCATTGCATTGTAACCGAGTTCTAGAAGCTGTGGAATGTAATTGTTCCGATTCTCTCTAATACCGAGTCTCATGCTTACATACCGAATCTCTCTTTATCTTATCATTTCTCTCAATCTCAACATGATCTGACCTATCAAATAATTACACCAGGATATCGACTGCGTGTAACCCAAGGTTTTAATACTTTGTTAACAATTACGCCAAGTGTCCTTGTACATAATTCACCCTTGTTTTAATGAGTCCATTGACTATTAATCCATTCCCGTGTCCGGTTAAATGAACGATTATTAGTATTTATAAATATCCCGCCCATCGTGTTCGATCGAGTGTATATGATTATTTATAGATACGTCAAATTGTAAATCTCTATATTAAATTAACGAACTATCATTCAGTTAAACAAATATAAAGCCCATTAATAGTCCATAGTCCAATTTCCACAAGTGTCGGTCTTTTGTCCAAACCCCAATTATGGTACAAAGCCCAATAACCCCGTCTTTAATATTTAGTCCAACATCATGATTACTTCGATTTAAATAAGCATAATAATAACTTAGCTATGAGACATTAATTTAAAAAGGTTGAACATAACTTACAATGATTAATAATAGCGTAGCGTTACACGGACAGAATTTCGAATTACAACCTTAAAACATTCGATAACATAACCTTATTATCATTAATCTTAAATTAAAATTAAAATTATAATTATAAATATAAATATAAATATAAATTGAGAGTAAGAAGTAGAGAAAGGATGTGTTTTATTGATCAGAATGCGCGGCCTTTTATAGGCCCACGTTTCATTGTACAGCTCAGCGAGTGCGGAGCTTTTGTGCTTCACAGCTCCGCGAGTGTAGAGGTCCGGATTCCAGCTCATAGATTAAATCCAAAACGTGGGCTGCGTATAATTATAATATATAATAATATATATAATTAATTATATATTATATTATATTCTTGTGCATAGTTGACTTGTAATTTTTGGTCCGTTGCGTCGCGCACTAAAAGTTGGTTCATATCTCGGTTCTGGATTTTCGAACGCCTTTTCGTACGATTTAATATCTTGTACTTTGTGTTTCACGGCTTGTACTCTTGTAATTTTTAGACGTTTCTCATCAATAATTTGAACCACTTGGATTGTACTTTGTACTTTTTAGCTTTTTGGTCATTTGCGTCTTCAATTCGTCGAATCTTTATTTTGTCTTCACCTTTTATTATTTAAACAAATATCACTTGTAAATAGAACAATTGCAACTAAAAGATTGTCTTTCTTGAGGGATAATACTATGAAATATATGTTTGTTTTTAGGATTATCAAATATTCCCACACTTGAGCGTTGCTTGTCCTCAAGCAATATAGAACTTGAAATTAAATCACACTTCACTCTAATCACTTTTTTTATTCTCACACTTTGTACAATAGTGATTTTAATACGGCGGTATAAACAATGATAGTAACGATGTGGTTTACAGTCCCACATGACTTATAAAAATTTAGATCCTTTAAGGAAATTGGATCTTTATGAAAATATTTGATCTTTTGAAAATTCAAGCTAGATTTTACCCTAGACAAGTTTTTCGGAATAACCCTGTAGCGACCCGACCAAATCATGTTTGACGGCGCCGACTACTTAGGTCCCGTTACGTAGTCATAAGTCTTTAACGTGACGTTTGACCAAAATATGTCGCATTCATTTCATAAGTAAAAGGATGTTTCAAGTTTACAAAAGTAGTTCAGTGACTAGTTACATTTCATTGTTTAACGTACAAATGAAACATATGCGACACAATTTATAAAAGTAGTCAAAAGACGCTCCAACTATGCACGTATACTCGACATCCAAGCAAGTATCATAAAGTAAGCGGAAGCATGTATTCTTAAGCATTCAAGGACCTGAGAAAACATATAGAAAACTGTCAACGAAAACGTTGGTGAAATCATAGGTGTTTTAGTAAACGTTGCATTTGAACCACAAGATTTAATATAAGATGATTATCAAAATCATTTGCATTCCAAAGTTGTTATTTGTTTCGCAGGCACCCAATTATCAAACTTAACTGTTTTGCACCCTATTACGTAGTGTTAGAACATACACTATACTCGAAAATATATTTCATCCGCTAATGGTAGCGAACCGTCCGAATGAGGCTCGTCAAGCCCATGTGATCACATAATATAAGTTCTCGTTTACACCCTGCAAGTGTAACTAATGATAATTGAATTGAGGATTTTTGTTCAAACCCGTACGTGGAATGTTCATTTTCGTACTTCTGTTCAAAGTGTAAAAGTATGATACGTATATGTTTCTCATCCCATAGTTTAAAGCATAAAAGTTGTTTGAAAGATGGGACTATGATCTCACCTTGTGTGCACGAGTAATTAGTACTTCAACAAGTAACGTGTGGAAAGAACAATGCTAGTCTTGACCTAAACAAATAGGTCGTATCGATAACGGTAAACACGATAGGTCAAAGATGTTTAATTAGTCCTATGGCTCGTTACGACTCGATTATGTAGCATGTGAATCAAATTGTCAAGTTTCATGCAAGATACAAGTATAGAAACAAGTTAGAAAGATTGCATAATCATTTGGTTAAGTTTGACAAAAAGTCAAACTTTGGTCGGTCAAAGTCAACAAAAAAGTCAACACGTTCGGGTCGGGTCCCGAACTATTTTTCTGTGCTAGTTATTCATATATAAGCATATTAGAACAAGTTTCATGTGAATCGGAGGTCCCTAGCATAGCAAACATTTTTCCATTAAATGAAAAGTTGGTCAGCCCACTTTGGCACGCCGCGCGGGGTTATGGCGCGCCGCGCCAGTACCTGTACACAGAAATTCTGGCAGTTTTCAAGTTTAATGACGAACCTAACTTCAAACAATCACCATTTATGACTCGCACACAACCAAAACATGTATCTTATATCATCGGAAAGGTATTTTGACAAGGAAAGCAACTAAACACATTTCATAAATCACATATACCTTTTCAACAACCAAAATCACATTCAAAACTCGTCATTTAATGCATCCAAGTTCACAAATGCAATTCGATGACTCGGTAACCAATTTACATGAATGATATGTTGTTTCGAAGGTAATCAAGCATACAATACAACCTAACACTTACAAATAACATTTCATGTCATTCAAAGCATCAAAAGTCCATTTCAAGTTCATCAAACCCTAACCCAATTTCACCAAAATTACTAATCAAGTTCATGAAGTTTTCTAGAGCAACCTACACATCAAATTGAAGCTAGTGATACTAGGAACACATTTAATACTTGAACTTTATCATAACAACAACATTTAAGCAACCAAATTATCAATCAAACACACTAAACTTTCAAGTTCATGCTAGTTACTAAAAATAACAAGATCAAACATATAAATCATATATTCATGTTAGACTTGAGCCATAGACACTAATTAACAACTTTATAAGTTAAAAACATCAAGAACACAAAATCTAGTGATTTTAGAAAGTTACCCAAATGAGATGTAATCGGTATGGAATTGAAGAGGAAGTTGCAAGGATTCCAAATATGTAATTTGTTTGGATTGACGCTTGCTAGATTTGATTTGGATGATGAATCTTTGTGATGAAGTTTGAGAGAAAAATATGGAAGTAGTAAAGAAAAAGGGAAATGAAAATGAAAAAGAAAGGGAGGTGGGTGTTGACTAGTCAAATGCTAGTCACATCTTTGCTCCCTTGGCGAAACTAGTCCCTCGAGTTCGGTTGCGGTTGCGTGAATTACCTAAACGAGATATTTTTAAAACACGTATCAATGGGAGATGTTATAATCATATAACGGACTTTAAATAAATAAACGGAAAAAGGCGGGATGTTACATTACCTACTCCTTAAAAGAAATTTCGTCCCGAAATTTAAGTGGGCGTAGTAGTCGTTGTTTCTTCCTCGGGATCTTGCGTTTCCGGAACCGGGAACAAGTGAGGGTATTTCTTTTGCATTTGATCTTGCCTTTCCCAAGTAAACTCGGGTCCTCTTTTTGTATTCCAATGAACCTTGACAATCGAGATTCGGCTTTGTTTTAACGTCTTGACGGAGGTGTCCACAATTTCAACCGGTTCTTCCACAAAATGAAGTTTGTCATCAATAGTAAGTTCCTCGAGAGGGATGACGATATCGGGTTCAGCAAGACACTTTTCAAGTTAGATACATAGAAGGTAGGATGAACGGAGCTCAATTGAGGTGGAAGATCTAAACGATAAGCAACGGTTCCAATACGCTCCAAGATTTCGAAAGGACCAATATACCGCGGATTTAGCTTCCCGCGTTTCCCAAAACGGATTACACCTTTCCAAGGTGCGACTTTTAACATTACTCGATCACCGACTTGAAATTCGAGGTCGTTGCGTCGTTTGTTGGTATAGCTCTTTTGACGACTTCGGGTCGTCCTAAGCCTATCTCGGATTTGAATGATTTTCTCGGTTGTTTCATGAATGAGTTCGGGTTCGGTGATTTGTGTGTCGCCTACTTCGTCCCAACAAAGAGGTGAACGAAATTTTTGGCCATATAAAGCTTCGAATGGTGCGGCGTTAATACTCGCGTGATAACTATTGTTGTAAGAGAATTCGGCGAGAGGTAAGTGCTTGTCCCAAGCTTTTCCAAAATCGACAATGCACGCCCATAACATATCTTCCAAGGTTTGTATTGTGCGTTTGCTTTGCCCGTCAGTTTGAGGATGATATGCGGTGCTCATGTCCAATCGAGTTCCCAATGCTTCTTGTAAAGTACGCCAAAATCTAGAAACAAAACGGCCATCTCGGTTGGAAATATTCGATAAAGGTACACCATGTCGGGCTACGATTTCCTTAATGTAAAGTTGTGCAAGTTTCTCCATTTTGTAGGTTTCTTTCATAGCAAGAAATTGTGCGGATTTGGTGAGACGGTCAACAATAACCCAAATAGTATCATATCCGCCAACCGTCTTTGGTAGTTTGGTGATAAAATCCATCGTTATCCTTTCCCACTTCCATTGCGGGATTTCGGGTTGTTGAAGTAGTCCGGACGGTCTTTGATGTTCGGCCTTGACTTTGGAGCAAGTTAGGCACTTTCCAACATAAGTAGCAACGTCCTTTTTAATGTTCGACCACCAATATTGTTCTTTAAGGTCATGGTACATCTTATTGGCATTGGGGTGAATCGAGTATCGTGACTTATGGGCTTCGTCTAAAATAAGGCTTCGCAAGTCCCCATAACTAGGCACCCAAATTCTTCCGGCGAAATATCGGAGTCCGGTTTCTTTAACTTCGAATCGAGAGGTGAGGACATTCAAATGCTCGAGAGAGATGTTTTCATCCTTGAGAGCCTCGTCTTGGGCTACACGAATTTGAATATTAAGGTTGGTGTGGATGGTGATGTTTAAAGCTCGAACACGAAGAGGCACAGCTCTTTCTTTTCGACTCAAGGCATCGGCTACTACGTTTGCCTTCCCGAGATGGTAACGAAGCTCACAATCATAATCGTTTAAAGTTTCAATCCACTGTCATTGTCTCATATTTAGTTGCTTTTGATCAAAGATGTGTTGGAGGCTCTTGTGATCGGTGAAGATAGTACTCTTGGTTCCATAAAGATAGTGTCTCCACATTTTTAGTGCGAAGACAACGGCTCCGAGTTCGAGATCATGTGTCATGTAGTTGCGTTCATGAATTTTGAGTTGTCGAGAGGCATAAGCAATGACTTTCTTTCGTTGCATCAATACACACCCAAAACTATGTTTCGAGGCATCGCAGTATACAACAAAATCGTCATTGCCTTCGAGAAGTGACAAGATAGGAGCGGTGGTTAGCTTTGTTTTCAAGATTTAAAATGCGGATTCTTGTTCGGTTGCCCAAGTGAATTTCCTTCCCTTTTGAGTTAACGCGGTTAGAGGACGAGCAACCAAAGAAAAATCTTTGATGAATCTACGATAGTATCCGGCAATACCCAAAAATTGATGAATGTGAGTAGGAGTAGTAGGAGTCTCCCATTTACTAATGGCTTCGATTTTTGATGGATCGACTTTAATACCTTGATCACTTACAACATGACCATGAAATTGAACTTCCTTCAACCAAAATTCACACTTGGAGAATTTGGCATAGAGTTGTTCTTGTCTCAAGAGTTCGAGCACAAGTCGGAGATGTTGTTCGTGCTCTTCTTCGCTTTTAGAATAGACCAAGATGTCATCGATGAACACAGTAACGAATTTATCGAGATACGGTTTACACACGCGGTTCATAAGATCCATGAACACCGCCGGTGCGTTAGTGAGACCAAATGGCATAACAAGAAATTCATAACTACCATAACGAGTTCGGAAAGCAGTTTTGGAGACATCTTCCCCCTTAACCCTTAATTGATGATAACCCGAGCGGAGATCGATTTTCGAATATACACAGGACCCTTGTAGTTGATCAAAGAGGTCATCGATGTGAGGAAGAGGATATCGGTTCTTAACCGTCAATTTGTTTAGTTCACGATAATCAATGCACATTCGTAGGGATCCGTCTTTCTTTTTAACAAACAAAATCGGAGCGCCCCATGGTGAATGGCTAGGTTGGATAAAACCACGGTCAAGTAGTTCTTGGATTTGACTTTGCAATTCTTGCATTTTGGATGGAGCAAGTCTATATGGTGCAAGTGCTTCGGGTGCGGCTCCCGGAATAAGATCGATTTGGAATTCAACCGGTCGATGAGGTGGAATACCCAACAATTCGTCGGGAAATACATCAGAATAGTCACTAACAATTGGCACATCATCGATGTGCTTCTCATCGGACTCGACTTTCTTAATGTGAGCAAGGATCACAAAACAACCCTTACGGAGTAGTTTTCTAACTTTAATGCACGAAACGAGGTTGAGTCCGGTGCAACTCTTATCGCCATAAACAATCATGTGACGCCCCGTACTAAATCATCATGTACGGACCATCATCAACAGGATCATTACAAGGTTAAGTACTATATGTGCTTTAAAAACAGAGTTTGCATTCATTAATAAAAGTGACGTCATAACATACGTCAATTGTTTTACAAATCAAAAGTATGCTTCACTAAGTAGAAGCATTAAATAAGGGTACGTGACCATAATGCTCGTTACATAACATAAGTTCATAAGTAAAAAGTTTGAATGCAACATAAGTAGTCATGCGATAACAACTCTAGGCAGCGGGTTCTACAGCACGACTAGTAAGATAGCGGAAGCGACTTCAAGCACCTGAGAAAATACATGCTTAAAAAGGTCAACACAAAGGTTGGTGAGCTATAGTTTAAGTATAACAGTAATGTAAGTAGGCCACGAGATTTCAGTGCTACAACGAGCGTTTCAAAAGTATGTAAAAGTATATGCTTAACCGTGGGCACCCGGTAACTAACTTAACGTTTAATGTACCCCCTTAAAGTGCACTTGGCAAGTGCGTATAACCTCGAAGTATTAAACACTCGTTAAATGCTAGCGCTACTAGCCCGAGTGGGGATGTCAAACCCTATGGATCCATATCTAAGATTCGCGTTCACGGTTCAAAAACCAATGATTAAACGTTACCGAGCTAAAGGGAATGTTTCTGCCGTTATATAACCCACACATATATAAAGTTTAAGTACTCGTGCCTAGTATGTAAAACATAAAATCCGCATGTATTCTCAGTTCCCAAAATAAGTTAAAGTAAAAATGGAATGCTATAACTCACAATGATTAGTAGTAATGGTAAGGTAGTAGTCGGAAAGTGGTGTGCAAGTAACGGTCCAAACGTCCTCAACCTAAGTCAAATAGCACTAAGTCAATAAGTCATCTCAAAAGGTTTACAAGTACGTAATTAAGGTCATAAGGGTCATCATCAATCATCATTAAACAAAAGGTAACAAGTAAGACTCGTTTATGAAAGTCGTTTAAAACAAAGGCTGACTTCGGTCAGTCACCACAGCCTCTACCCTTACTGAATTAAGGTGAGACCAGTGGTCATGGCTCCGTCTATGAGTCCCTTAAGTGTGGTAAAATTTACAGAAGCAAACTCGTCTTGGTTTGACCGTGGCGACGGTCTAAGTGCGAGTAGGTCAGAAATTTCTGCACAACGTTAAAGGACATGGTAACGATCGGAGGGCCATAAATCCTAAACCGTAACTCGGATTAAGACGAGTCCTATATGAAAAGTTATCTACTCGAAAAGTTCTATCTAAAAATCAAGGTTAGAACAGCCCAGGTCTACTGGTCTATTGCAGAAGCATCAGGTCAGTAGGTTTTGGACAGAACAGTGGGTTTTGGAGAGTTCCGGTTGTCTCGGTGCTTGATGTTCATCACGGTTCTCATTCTTGATGCGTATAGCTTCAAGTGTACAACTCGTTGATGTGTTAACATCATTTTGACCAAGGTTTGTCCATCATAACTCAAGTGCAAGTGTTGTAAGTGTTTGATGAACCAAGGTTACATCAAGGCTTAGTTTCAACACTTACATGAACTTTAGAAGTAAAAACAAGTTATAAACTTAAATCAACAACTAGTAAAGTGTATGTAAGCTTTATAGCTTTTGTTTATGACAATTTAAGAAGACCATAAGCTAGATAACTTAGATCTTTCAAATGTATTTGAAGTTGTAACTTGTAAGTTACACTTCTATGTTCTTGAAACTTATAAGTTAACTTTTAAGTTCAAGAGTATTATGAGATCAAGACTAACTAGTAGCACTTGACCAACAAACCAACAACCAAGTAATCTAAGTGCACAAAAGTAAAGAAACAAGTTAATTAAACAAGTAGCTAGTTCAAGTGTTGTTCATACTTTAAAGATTCAACCAAAGTTGATCTTTAAGTAAAGTAAACCTCAAGTTTACTTCCATGACTTGCAAGTATGATTTTAACAACAAAGAACTCATAATCTATGAAACAAATAAAGTAGAAAACTAATTAAACAAGAAAATGATTCATAGTTGCTCATACTTTTAAAGATTCAACCCAAGTTGATCTTTAAGTGAAGTAACTTCAAAGTTACTTCAAGAACTACAAGTAATGAGTTTATACAACTATGAACTTTAATCTTTTGAAACAAAATATGTAGAACATAACTAGATAGATTATGTTCTTGATGTTCTTGTTACAACAAGATAAAGATGAAGAATCAAAACTAGAAAGTTTGATCTTGTAACTTGGTAAAGAAAGACAAGTAAGTAAGTAAATAATAACTAGTATCTTACAAGTAATCAACCTTAAACAAGAACAAGTAATAACAACAATTGATGATGATGATTCATGTATCATTTGGGTTCGGTTTTCACAAGGAAAAAGAAGAAGAAAAACTTCAAGTTAACTTACAAGAACAAGAGAGAATTTGAGAGAAAATGGAAGTAAGTTTGTGTGTGTGAATTTGAAAGGGAAATGCAAGTAAAATGTGAATGAAAAATGGAAACCAAAACACCCCATATGGGCATACTAGGCCGACGGCCAGCAGGTGGGTCAAGGGGGAGGTTTTGGTTTGTTGGATAATTGCATGTAAAGAGGCTTAAAGTTGGATCTTAGATGGGTGTGCATGGGGATAGTGAGTAACAAGATTCCTAATGAATAAAACTAGCTAGTTAACATGAAACTAATACTTACAAGTTGCAAGGGTTGGGCTAAATGCCCATTAATAAGTGTAGGGTGGGCTTGGAAGCCCAAGTCATGAGTCCATTTCATTAATTAAAGCCCAAGTTCAATAAATCTCTAGTTAAACCAAATAAAGCCCAAGTAATTAATCTATCACCTTAGTTAATTAAAATGATTAATAAAATTAATCATGAATGTAAATAATATCTTAAAATATTATTCGTGCAAGTTCCGGGTGTCACAAAGACGTTTCGGGCATTTAAAGTTCAAGTACGGGCAATTAAAGCAACATGTAAATGTAATAACATACATTCGTTTAATCAAGCATATTAATAATAATAATTATTAATAAATAACGTTGGAAAAACCAGGGTCGTTACATTACCCACCTGTTAAAGAAAATTTCGTCCCGAAATTTAAGCTGAAGTAGATGGAGGAGTCGGGAAAAGATGAGGATATTTCCGCATCATTTGATCCTCTCGTTCCCAAGTAAACTCAGGTCCTCGTTTGGCATTCCATCGTACTCGTACAATTGGAATCTTGTTGCGTTTCAAAGTTTTGATCTCACGATCCATAATCTCAACAGGTTAGTTTGTCATCAATAGTAAGTTCTTCCAATGGTATGATGAGTTCAGGTGCAGCAAGACACTTCTTCAAGTTTGACACATGGAAGGTAGGATGAACTGAGCTCAATTGTGCTGGTAGATCCAAACGGTATGCAACTGGTCCAACACGTTCCAAGATCTCGAAAGGACCAATGTATCGTGGGTTCAACTTTCCACGTTTTCCAAAACGGATCACACCCTTCCAAGGTGCAACCTTCAACATTACACGATCACCAACATTAAATTCAAAGTCTTTCCGTTTAAGATCGGCATAGCTCTTTTGGCGATCACGGGCAGTCTTAAGTCTAGCTTGGATCTGAGCAATCTTCTCCGTGGTTTCGTGAACTACCTCGGGTCCGGTGATTTGCTTTTCGCCTACTTCAGCCCAACAAATAGGAGATCAGCACTTACGACCATACAATGCTTCAAAAGGTGCAGCATTAATGCTTGAGTGATAACTGTTGTTGTACGAGAATTCGGCGAGTGGCAAATGCCTTTCCCAGGCCTTTCCAAAATCAATGACACATGCACGCAGCATGTCCTCCAAGGTCTGAATCGTTCGTTCACTTTGCCCGTCAGTCTGAGGATGATAAGCAGTACTCATGTCAAGACGAGTTCCCATGGCTTCTTGCAAAGAACGCCAAAATCTGGAAGCAAAACGGGGATCGCGATCGGAGATGATTGATAAAGGTACACCATGACGAGATACAACCTCTTTGATGTACAGCTGAGCAAGTCTTTCCATTGTATCAGTTTCCTTCATCGCTAGGAAATGTGCAGATTTGGTGAGGCGGTCAACAATAACCCAAATAGTATCGGATCCGCACACCGTCTTCGGCAGCTTAGTAATGAAATCCATTGTGATCCCTTCCCACTTCCATTGTGGGATTTCCAGCTGTTGAAGTAACCCAGAAGGTCTCTGATGCTCGGCTTTAACCTTCGAGCAAGTCAAACACTTACCAACATAAGTCGCAACGTCCTTCTTAAGATTCGGCCACCAATACTGTTCTTTAAGGTCGTGGTACATCTTACCTGCACCGGGGTGAATCGAATATCTCGATTTGTGTGCTTCATCAAGTATCAGGCTTCGTAGATCTCCATAGTAAGGTACCCAAATTCTTCCGGCATAACATCGGAGTCCAGACTCTCTAACCTCGAATCGAGAGACAAGTATGTTCAAATGCTCGTGAGATATGTTCTCCTCCTTGAGAGCCTCAACTTGGGCTACTCTGATCTGGTTGTTGAGGTTCGAATGGATGGTGATGTTCAGAGCCCTAACACGGAGAGGTGCCGTCCTCTCCTTTCGGCTTAAAGCGTCAGCTACAACATTGGCCTTGCCAGGGTGATAACGGAGTTCACAATCGTAGTCGTTGAGCATCTCGATCCATCGACGCTGTCTCATATTCAATTGCTTCTGATCGAAGATGTGCTGGAGACTCTTGTGATCGGTGAAGATAGTGCTCTTAGTTCCATACAAATAATGTCTCCACAATTTGAGTGCAAAGACAACGGCTCCAAGTTCAAGATCATGTGTAGTGTAGTTCCGCTCGTGAATCTTCAATTGGCGGGAGGCATAGGCAATAACCTTTGATCGTTGCATCAATACACAACCAAAACCACTCTTCGATGCATCGCAATAAACAACAAAGTCGTCACTGCCTTCAGGAAGTGATAGGATAGGTGCGGAGGTTAACTTCTTCTTCAAAGTTTGGAATGCTGATTCGTGTGTGGGTTCCCAAATGAACTTCTTACCCTTGTGAGTCAGTGCGGTCAAAGGACGCGCAATCAGAGAAAATCCTTCGATAAACCTTCGATAATAACCGGCGAGACCTAGAAATTGGCGAATATGCGTTGGAGTAGTGGGGGTCTCCCACTTGCTGATGGCTTCAATCTTGGCGGGATCAACTTTGATACCCTGGTCGCTCACAACATGACCCAAAAACTGTACTTCCTTCAACCAAAATTCGCACTTGGAGAATTTGGCGTAAAGTTGCTCTTGTCTTAAGAGTTCAAGCACTAGCCGAAGGTGTTGCTCATGTTCTTCTTCGCTCTTAGAGTAGATGAGGATATCATCTATGAAGACGATAACAAACTTATCCAAGTAAGGCTTGCAGACACGATTCATGAGATCCATGAACACGGCAGGGGCATTTGTCAAACCGAATGGCATCACGATGAACTCATAATGACCATAACGGGTCCTGAATGCAGTTTTCATCACGTCACTTTCCTTCACCCTCAGCTGGTGATATCCGGATCGCAAATCGATCTTTGAATAAACGCTCGATCCTTGTAGTTGATCAAAAAGATCATCAATTCGTGGAAGAGGATATCGATTCTTGATAGTCAATTTGTTGAGTTCACGGTAGTCGATACACATACGGAAGGATCCATCCTTCTTCTTTACAAACAACACAGGTGCGCCCCAAGGCGAGAAGCTTGGTTGGATAAACCCTCGATCTAATAGCTCTTGTAGTTGACTCTGTAATTCTTGCATCTCGGAAGGTGCGAGTCTATAAGGTGCGCGAGCTACAGGTGCAGCTCCTGGCACTAAGTCAATCTGAAACTCTACTGCTCTCTGCAGCGGTAATCCAGGCAATTCCTCTGGGAAGACATCAGAAAATTCGTTCACAATTCGAACGTCGTTCACGTTCTTCACCTCAGTTTCTACCGCTTTCACATGTGCTAGGACAGCAAAGCGTCCCTTCTTCATAATCTTTTGCGCTTTCACGCAACTAATGAGGTTCAACTTCGAGGTACATCTCTCTCCATAGATAACCAGTGGTTCGCCATCTCCTTGTGGTATGCGAAGTGCTTTATCTCCACAGATAACATCGGCCTTTATCTTGCTCAACCAATCCATACCGACGATCACGTCAAAACTTCTCAGTTTGATAGGTATCAAATCAATTTCGAAATCTGCACCAGCTATGTTGATAATAGCTCCACGACTAATATGGTCAACCTTTTCAAGTTTTCCATTGGCGACCTCGACAAGCATACTTTCCTTCAAAGGAACTAACGACCAATCTAACTTATCACAAAAATGTCTACACACATAGCTCCTATCGGCACCAGTATCGAATAGGACAGAAGCTAAAAGATTGTTGATTTTGAATATACCTGTTACCAAGTCGGGGTTGTCGCGTGCATCTCTTGCATTAACATTGAAGGCTCTAGCACGTGGTGGTCCGCCATCCTTACGCTTGTTAGGACACTCGTTTCTGAAATGGCCCGTCTTTCCACATTCATAACACTTCTTAGGCCCATTGTTGTTGTGGTTTGGCTTCACATTCAAAGTGGTAACCTTGCAATCCTTGCCAACATGTCCAGATCGTTGGCACTTCTCACAGATAACATTGCAATACCCAGTGTGGTGCTTGTAGCACCTATTGCATTGTGGTAAGGTTCCTTTGTAGTTCGGATTGGTGCGGTTGTTGTTGTTGGGGTTGGTGTTGTTGTTGTGTATGTTGTTGTTTTGCCTGAACCCTTCATGTCGTTTTGCCGGGTTTTGATCATAGTTCCTACCCCTGTTGTTGTTGTGGTTGTTGTCCCATTTCCTCTTTTCACCACTAACAGTTTCAAACTTAGCCTTCTCCGGCTCGTCAAGGATGATTTGATTCAAGAGAGTATGCGCCATGCGCATTGCTTCGGGAACACTTGGTGGCTTGGATGAGGTAACATTACCCTTGATGGACTTAGGAAGTCCCGAGAAGTATTTCTCCAAACGCTTAAATTCGGGGGTGACCATGGTTGGACACATAAGAGCCAATTCCAAAAACCTACGGTTGTAGCTGTTAAGGTCGTTCCCTACGGTTTTCAATTGCATAAATTCGATTTCCATCTTTTGAATCTCGGTTCTCGGACAGTATTCCTCGATCATAGCACATTTAAATTCTTCCCAAGGCGTAGCATACGCCTCATCAATTCCTTGCGCTTGGGCCATGGTATTCCACCATGTAAGCGCGCCATCAGAAAGTGTGCAAGATGCAAATTTCGTTTTGTTAGCCTCAGAACAATTGCTAACCCTGAATATCGATTCCAACTTTTCGAACCATCTGGTGAGACCGACGGGTCCCTCAGTGCCATTGAAGTAGTGTGGCTTGCAGCTTTGAAATTCCTTGTAAGTACACCCATCTCGAACGACAGGTGGATTGACAGGCGGTGGTGGTGGAGCTTGGGGTTGTCTTTCAGCTAGTGCAGCAGCGACTCGCTCGTTAATCATTTCCTCAATTTGTGCCGCGGTGGGGATAGATCTCCCGTTGGCCATGATGTTCTATACAAACATTTTGACTCAAGTCAAAATCCATTATGCAAATAATAATAGTACATTATATAACAACCAACATGAAAACAGCACAACACATGTTGATTAAATAACGCAAGCAGATATAAGTACCACAAAACCATGAGATGATAACGTAAATAGAACACTTGCGCAAGAAGTAAGCAACACAAATTCCATTCATTAATGATAATAAGTTCATACATTACAATAAGTTCGTACATTACATAAGTGAAATATGAAATTACAAAAGAAATTACAATACAGAATCTAGTACTAAGTCCTACGGCGATGGTGGGTACAAGATGTCCAAAACATGAGTCAACTGCTCCTCGAGCTCAGTAACTCGAGTCTGGAGAATCTCAATCTCCCGCCTCATTTTCTCATTAGAGGAAGATGGTGGGGCAGGTGGTGCTGGCGGTGCAGGTGGAGCCGGTGGTGCTGAAGTGGATGGTCCGGCTCTGGGTGGAGACGGTAATATCTGTGGGTCGGCGGGGTACGGCACCAGCCGTTTACGAGCAGTGATCCTACGACGCCGACCATAAGCGTCAGTGACAGTACGACCAGGAATTATGCCAGCGAAGCGATACCGCTTCTTTGGCGGGGTAGAAGGTGCCTGAATCGGTCGGTCAGCGGGATCCTCCTCATCACTGGAGTCGTCAGATGAGGTGTCGTCTGAAGAAGCATCGGTGGAAGAACCGTCGTCTGAATCATGCGGTGGTGGCGCGGGTGGCTCAACATATCCGAAAGCGGCCATCATCTGTCGGTGTCGGCCTGGCGTAATCACGGCTAAGCGGCCGTCCGCAGTGCGTCGGCAAGGTGTGCGCCAGTGATTACGGAAGGGACCTTCCCCGAACTCCGCGGGGATCTCCATGCCACCAATGCGAGCCAGTTGCCTCGGGGGTCTGGAAGAAGACGCCGGGATAGGCACACTAGAGCTAGCTCCAGAACTAGAGGCGCCGGGGTCACCAGTGGGTGTCGGGGCCGGAATGTCGGCAGCAGCAGCAGCAGCAATAGGTGCAGCAGTGGGTGGAACAACGGGGTCTGAGCCGCTCGGGATGTCAGCAGGTGGAACGTCCGACATCTGAACAAGGAAAAATAAATTTTCCATGTCACTATGTCATAAAGCAAGCAAATAATAGGCCAACAGTTTAAATCATGTATAACAATAAGTAGCATGGTAATATCAGTAATCGTACGAAACTAGCATGCAATCGAAAGCAAGTAATAGCATGCAGTAGTGAAATCACGTAGTAGCATACGGCATATAGCAGTAACAGTAAGCAGCAGCATGCAGTAAGTTCAGCGGAAACAAGTAAACCAACAAGTTGTAGATTAGCCCTATTAGTGAATCCTACTAGGGTCGGTCTTAGACTCACTAATGCATCCTAATTCCCTACAACCAATGCTCTGATACCAAATGTGACGCCCCGTACTAAATCATCATGTACGGACCATCATCAACAGGATCATTACAAGGTTAAGTACTATATGCGCTTTAAAAACAGAGTTTGCATTCATTAATAAAAGTGATGTCATAACATACGTCAATTGTTTTACAAATCAAAAGTATGCTTCACTAAGTAGAAGCATTAAATAAGGGTACGTGACCATAATGCTCGTTACATAACATAAGTTCATAAGTAAAAAGTTTGAATGCAACATAAGTAGTCATGCGATAACAACTCTAGGCAGCGGGTTCTACAGCACGACTAGTAAGATAGCGGAAGCGACTTCAAGCACCTGAGAAAATACATGCTTAAAAAGGTCAACACAAAGGTTGGTGAGCTATAGTTTAAGTATAACAGTAATGTAAGTAGGCCACGAGATTTCAGTGCTACAACGAGCGTTTCAAAAGTATGTAAAAGTATATGCTTAACCGTGGGCACCCGGTAACTAACTTAACGTTTAATGTACCCCCTTAAAGTGCACTTGGCAAGTGCGTATAACCTCGAAGTATTAAACACTCGTTAAATGCTAGAGCTACTAGCCCGAGTGGGGATGTCAAACCCTATGGATCCATATCTAAGATTCGCGTTCACGGTTCAAAAACCAATGATTAAACGTTACCGAGCTAAAGGGAATGTTTCTGCCGTTATATAACCCACACATATATAAAGTTTAAGTACTCGTGCCTAGTATGTAAAACATAAAATCCGCATGTATTCTCAGTTCCCAAAATAAGTTAAAGTAAAAAGGGAATGCTATAACTCACAATGATTAGTAGTAATGGTAAGGTAGTAGTCGGAAAGTGGTGTGCAAGTAACGGTCCAAACGTCCTCAACCTAAGTCAAATAGCACTAAGTCAATAAGTCGTCTCAAAAGGTTTACAAGTACGTAATTAAGGTCATAAGGGTCATCATCAATCATCATTAAACAAAAGGTAACAAGTAAGACTCGTTTATGAAAGTCGTTTAAAACAAAGGCTGACTTCGGTCAGTCACCACAGCCTCTACCCTTACTGAATTAAGGTGAGACCAGTGGTCATGGCTCCGTCTATGAGTCCCTTAAGTGTGGTAAAATTTACAGAAGCAAACTCGTCTTGGTTTGACCGTGGCGACGGTCTAAGTACGAGTAGGTCAGAAATTTCTGCACAACGTTAAAGGACATGGTAACGATCGGAGGGCCATAAATCCTAAACCGTAACTCGGATTAAGATGAGTCCTATATGAAAAGTTATCTACTCGAAAAGTTCTATCTAAAAATCAAGGTTAGAACAGCCCAGGTCTACTGGTCTGTTCCAGAAGCATCAGGTCAGTAGGTTTTGGACAGAACAGTGGGTTTTGGAGAGTTCCGGTTGTCTCGGTGCTTGATGTTCATCACGGTTCTCATTCTTGATGCGTATAGCTTCAAGTGTACAACTCGTTGATCTGTTAACATCATTTTGACCAAGGTTTGTCCATCATAACTCAAGTGCAAGTGTTGTAAGTGTTTGATGAACCAAGGTTACATCAAGGCTTAGTTTCAACACTTACATGAACTTTAGAAGTAAAAACAAGTTATAAACTTAAATCAACAACTAGTAAAGTGTATGTAAGCTTTATAGCTTTTGTTTATGACAATTTAAGAAGACCATAAGCTAGATAACTTAGATCTTTCAAAGGTATTTGAAGTTGTAACTTGTAAGTTACACTTCTATGTTCTTGAAACTTATAAGTTAACTTTTAAGTTCAAGAGTATTATGAGATCAAGACTAACTAGTAGCACTTGACCAACAAACCAACAACCAAGTAATCTAAGTGCACAAAAGTAAAGAAACAAGTTAATTAAACAAGTAGCTAGTTCAAGTGTTGTTCATACTTTAAAGATTCAACCAAAGTTGATCTTTAAGTAAAGTAAACCTCAAGTTTACTTCCATGACTTGCAAGTATGATTTTAACAACAAAGAACTCATAATCTATGAAACAAATAAAGTAGAAAACTAATTAAACAAGAAAATGATTCATAGTTACTCATACTTTTAAAGATTCAACCCAAGTTGATCTTTAAGTGAAGTAACTTCAAAGTTACTTCAAGAACTACAAGTAATGAGTTTATACAACTATGAACTTTAATCTTTTGAAACAAAATATGTAGAACATAACTAGATAGATTATGTTCTTGATGTTCTTGTTACAACAAGATAAAGATGAAGAATCAAAACTAGAAAGTTTGATCTTGTAACTTGGTAAAGAAAGACAAGTAAGTAAGTAAATAATAACTAGTATCTTACAAGTAATCAACCTTAAACAAGAACAAGTAATAACAACAATTGATGATGATGATTCATGTATCATTTGGGTTCGGTTTTCACAAGGAAAAAGAAGAAGAAAAACTTCAAGTTAACTTACAAGAACAAGAGAGAATTTGAGAGAAAATGGAAGTAAGTTTGTGTGTGTGAATTTGAGAGGGAAATGCAAGTAAGATGTGAATGAAAAATGGAAACCAAAACACCCCATATGGGCATACTAGGCCGACGGCCAGCAGGTGGGTCAAGGGGGAGGTTTTGGTTTGTTGGATAATTGCATGTAAAGAGGCTTAAAGTTGGATCTTAGATGGGTGTGCATGGGGATAGTGAGTAACAAGATTCCTAATGAATAAAACTAGCTAGTTAACATGAAACTAATACTTACAAGTTGCAAGGGTTGGGCTAAATGCCCATTAATAAGTGTAGGGTGGGCTTGGAAGCCCAAGTCATGAGTCCATTTCATTAATTAAAGCCCAAGTTCAATAAATCTCTAGTTAAACCAAATAAAGCCCAAGTAATTAATCTATCACCTTAGTTAATTAAAATGATTAATAAAATTAATCATGAATGTAAATAATATCTTAAAATATTATTCGTGCAAGTTCCGGGTGTCACAAAGACGTTTCGGGCATTTAAAGTTCAAGTACGGGCAATTAAAGCAACATGTAAATGTAATAACATACATTCGTTTAATCAAGCGTATTAATAATAATAATTATTAATAAATAACGTTGGAAAAACCAGGGTCGTTACAAATCAAGGGTTCACCATTCTCGATAGGAATTCGGATTGCGTTAAGATCACAAAGGATGTGAGATTTCATTTTGGCTAGCCAATTCATACCGATTATTACATCGAAGCTTCCTAGTTCCATGGGTATTAAGTCAATTTCAAACTCATTACCCAAAATGTTTAACGTACACCCCCGATAATATGTGTCGGCACTCAATAGTTTCCTGTTGGCCACTTCAATGGTATAAGTGGTATCTAGTGGACGTGGTGGAGTGCTAAAAGAATGAGTCAAAGTCTTGGATACAAAACTCTTATCGGCACCCGAATCGAATAAACAAGTAACATAAGTGTTGTTGAGGAGAAACGTACCTGTGACTAATTCATTGTCATCTCGGGCTTCCTCGGTGTTGATGTTGAAAGCTCGGCCGTGTGTGTTGGGTTTGGCTTTCTTCTTCGGACATGCATTTCTAAAATGACCCGTTTGGCCACATTCATAACAAGTACCCGGTTTTGGTGCATTGGGCACCTTTTGAGCGACGGGAGCGGCACTTCTACAATCGTTGGCCACATGACCACCCCTTTGGCACCGGTGAAAAAATAGATTGCTACATTCACCATAGTGGTGTTTGTGGCATTTGTTGCAAAAGGGTTTATTTCCACCATAACTTTTCTTGGCGTCGAAGGTGAAAGGCGTTTTGATGAAGTTGTTGTTGTAGTTGTTGCTTGATTGGGGGGCTTCCCATTTTCTTTTGTTGCCGCCCAATTTATCCTCGGCCTTAGGTGCCGGAACTACGATTTCGTCAACCGTTTCGATCAATTGGCGGGCCATGTTTAAGGCTTGTTGTAGGTTAGCGGGTTTGGATGACATCACTCCTTGTTTGATGCTCTTTGGAAGACCATCCATATAGAGTTCAACCCTTTGAGATTCGGGGTTCACGAGGTTGAGACACATCATGGATAGTTCGGCGAATCGTTGATTGTAGGCCTTGAGATCGTTTCCGACTGCCTTTAAAGTTCTTAGCTCTTGTTCGAGCTTTCGGGTTTCTTCACGAGGGAAAAATTTGACGATCATCCTTGAAATGTCCCGTTCTTATTGATTAAAAACGTTCCATATTAATTGATTTCGTTGCGAGGTTTTGACCTCTATATGAGACGTTTTTCAAAGACTGCATTCATTTTAAGACAAACCATAACCTTTATTTCATCAATAAAGGTTTAAAAAGCTTTACGTAGATTATCAAATAATGATAATCTAAAATACCCTGTTTACACACGACTATTACATAATGGTTTACAATACAAATATATTACAACGAAATAAGTTTCTTGAATGCAGTTTTTATACAATATCATACAAGCATGGACTCCAAATCTTGTCCTTATTTAAGTATGCGACAGTGGAAGCTCTTAATAATCACCTGAGAATAAACATGCTTAAAACGTCAACAAAAATGATGGTGAGTTATAGGTTTAACCTATATATATATATCAAATCGTAACAATAGACCACAAGATTTCATATTTCAATATACATCCCATACATAGAGATAAAAATCATTCATATGGTGCATATATAAGAATATCCCCATCATTCCGGGACACCCTTTGGATATGATATAAATTTCGAAGTACTAAAGCATCCGGTACTTTGGATGGGGTTTATTAGGCCCAACAGATCTATCTTTAGAATTCGCGTCAATTAGGGTGTCTGTTCCCTAATTCTTAGATTACCAGACTTAATAAAAAGGGGCATATTCGATTTCGATAATTCAACCATAGAATGTAGTTTCACGTACTTGTGTCTATTTTGTAAATCATTTATAAAACCTGCATGTATTCTCATCCCAAAAATATTAGATTTTAAAAGTGGGACTATAACTCACTTTCACAGATTTTTACTTCGTCGGAAAGTAAGACTTGGCCACTGGTCGATTCACGAACCTATAACAAATATGTACATATATATCAAAGTATGTTCAAAATATATTTACAACACTTTTAATACATTTTGATGTTTTAAGTTTATTAAGTCAGCAGTCCTCGTTAGTAACCTACAACTAGTTGTCCACATTTAGATGTACAAAAATAAATCGATATATATATTATCTTGAATCAATTCAAGACTCAGTGTATATACGTCTCAGGCTAGATCACAACTCAAAGTATATATATTTTTGGAATCAACCTCAACCCTGTATAGCTAACTCCAACATTACTGCATATAGAGTGTCTATGGTTGTTCCAAATAATATATATACATGGGTCGATATGATATGTCAAAACATTTACATACGTGTCTATGGTATCCCAAGATTACATAATATATTAGAATACATGTATAATACAATATAAGTTAGCTAGGATATGATTTGTATAGAATTGTTAATATTTCCCGTAGCTACAAAAATGAATAAAATATCCAATCTTGTTTAACCCATAACTTCTTCATTTTAAATCCGTTTTGAGTGAATCAAATTGATATGGTTGCATATTGAACTCTATTTTATGAATATAAACAGAAAATTATAGATTTATAGTCAGAAATATAAGTTACAAGTCGTTTTTGTAAGAGGTGGTCATTTCAGTCGAAAGAACGACGTCTTGATGATCATTTTGAAAAACATACTTCCACTTTGAGTTTAACCATGATTTTTGGATATAGTTTCATGTTCATAAGAAAAATCATTTTTCCAGAAGAACAACTTTTAAATCAAAGTTTATCATAGTTTTTAATTTTCAAACCCAAAACAGCCCGCGGTGTTACTACGACGGCGTATGTCCAGTTTTACGGTGTTTTTCATGTTTCCAGGTTTTAAATCATTAAGTTAGCATATAATATAGATATAGAACATGTGTTTAGCTGATTTTAAAAGTCAAGTTAGAAGGATTAACTTTTGTTTGCGAACAAGTTTAGAATTAACTAAACTATGTTCTAGTGATTTCAAGTTTAAACCTTCGAATAAGATAGCTTTATAGGTATGAATCGAATGATGTTATGAACATCATTACTACCTTAAGTTTTGTGGATAAACCTACTGGAAAAGAGACAAATGGATCTAGCTTCAAAGGATCTTTGATGGGTTGAAAGTTCTTGAAGTAGAATCATGACACGAAAACAAGTTCAAGTAAGATTTCGACTCGAAATAAGATTGTTATAGTTATAGAAATTGAATCAAAGTTTGAATATGAGTATTACCTTATATTAGAAAGATATCTTACTGTAAATAAGAAAGATTTCTTGAGGTTGGATGATCACTCTACAAGATTGGAAGTAAGCTAGCAAACTTGGAAGTATTCTTGATTTTATGAAACTAGAACTTGTAGAATTTATGAAGAACACTTAGAACTTGAAGATAGAACTTGAGAGAGATCAATTAGATGAAGAAAATTTAAAAATGAAAGTGTTTTTAGGTGTTTTTGGTCGTTGGTGTATGGATTAGATATAAAGGATATGTAATTTTGTTTTCATGTAAATAAGTCATGAATGATTACTCATATTTTTGTAATTTTATGAGATATTTCATGCTAGTTGCCAAATGATGGTTCCCACTTGTGTTAGGTGACTCAAATGGGCTGCTAAGATCTGATCATTGGAGTGTATATACCAATAGTACATACATCTAAAAGCTGTGTATTTTACGAGTACGGATACGGGTGCATACGAGTAGAATTGTTGATGAAACTGAACGAGGATGTAATTGTAAGCATTTTTGTTAAGTAGAAGTATTTTGATAAGTGTCTTGAAGTCTTTCAAAAGTGTATGAATACATATTAAAACACTACATGTATATACATTTTAACTGAGTCGTTAAGTCATCGTTAGTCGTTACATGTAAGTGTTGTTTTGAAACCTTTAGGTTAACGATCTTGTTAAATGTTGTTAACCCAATGTTTATAATATCAAATGAGATTTTAAATTATTATATTATCATGATATTATGATGTACAATTATATCTTAATATGATATATATACATTAAATATCGTTACAACGATAATCGTTACATATATGTCTCGTTTCAAAATCATTAAGTTAGTAGTCTTGTTTTTACATATGTAGTTCATTGTTAATATACTTAATGATATGTTTACTTATCATAATATCATGTTAACTATATATATAACCATATATATGTCATCATATAGTTTTTACAAGTTTTAACATTCGTAAATCACCGGTCAACTTGGGTGGTCAATTGTCTATATGAAACCTATTTCTATTAATCAAGTCTTAACAAGTTTGATTGCTTAACATGTTGGAAACACTTAATCATGTAAATAACAATTTCATTTAATATATATATAAACATGGAAAAGTTCGGGTCACTACAATCTTTTCCCTTAAATCGGCCCAAGAGAGGGTGTGAGCTTCATCGGTACCCAATGATTGTACATACGTGTTCCACCACGTGAGGGCGATACCGGCAAAGGTGTGGGTGGAATATTTGACCTTGTCTTGGTCCCGACAACCGCTTATGCTAAAGACGGCTTCCGTTTGCTCAAACCATCGGGCGAGCACAACCGGTCCCTCGGTCCCATCAAAAGTATGAGGTTTGCACCCCATGAAAGCTTTATAGGAGAACCCTTCGCTTGAGTTACCGGCCCCTTGATTGTTGTTGTTGTGGTTGTTGTTATTGTTGTTGTTGGAGGAGTGACCGGCCATGGCCGCATCCACGGCGGTGGCTATCATTCGTTGTAGAGCTTGTTCGGGAGTCTCATGGCGTGGCACACGACGAGGAGGCATTGTTCCTTCAAAACAGAAGAATACCGCTGATTAGTATTTTTAATAATACTAATCATGATATGGAATAAGGATAGAGAAAAATTTTCCTTGACTCGCCTTAAATTCTTCATGTCATAATGTCGGAACGTTCATATGAGTCACCGTAATATAATCCCGGAAATTATATTACCCTAATTCATATGTGCATTCGACATTATTTCACTAAGTCAAGGTGGCGTGTCAATTAAATTAAACAACGTGAGATTAAGATGAAATAAGAGTAGATATGAATAGAAACATTCGAGTATAAATGCACAAGTAGTCAAGTAATTCCTACTTCAAGTCTATATGCCGGTTGTAGTCTAGACTCACTAATGTACCCTATGACTCGGGGTTGACAACAATGAACTCTAAATCCCTACAACCAACGCTCTGATACCATCTGTAGCAACCCGACCAAATCATGTTTGACGGAGCCGACTACTTAGGTCCCGTTACGTGGTCATAAGTCTTTAACGTGACGTTTGACCAAAATATGTCGCATTCATTTCATAAGTAAAAGGATGTTTCAAGTTTTCAAAAGTAGTTCAGTGACTAGTTACATTTCATGATTTAACGTACAAATGAAACTTATGCGACACAATTTATAAAAGTAGTCAAAAGACGCTCCAACTATGCACGTATACTTGACATCCAAGAAAGTATCATAAAGTAAGCGGAAGCATGTATCCTTAAGCATTCAAGGACCTGAGAAAACATATAGAAAACTGTCAACGAAAACGTTGGTGAAATCATAGGTGTTTTAGTAAACGTTGCATTTGCATTCCAAAGTTGTTATTTATCTCCGGACCCGTAATCTTTCTATCCCCCACTTCACTCCAATAAATTGGAGACCTGCACTTTCTACCATAAAGTGCTTCAAACAGCGCCATCTCAATGCTTGAATGGTAGCTGTTGTTGTAGGAAAATTCTGCTAACGGTAGATGTTGATCCCAACTGTTTCCAAAATCAATAACACATGCTCGTAGCATGTCTTCAAGTGTTTGTATCGTCCTTTCACTCTGCCTATCAGTTTGTGGATGATAGGTAGTACTCATGTCTAGACGAGTTCCTAATGCTTGCTGTAATGTCTGCCAGAATCTTGAAATAAATCTGCCATCCCTATCAGAGATAATAGAGATTGGTATTCCATGTCTGGAGAAGACTTCCTTCAAATACAGTCGTGATAACTTCTCTATCTTGTCATCTTCTCTTATTGGCAGGAAGTGTGCTGATTTGGTGAGACGATCAACTATTACCCAAATAGTATCAAAACCACTTGCAGTCCTTGGCAATTTAGTGATGAAATCCAAGGTAATGTTTTCCCATTTCCATTCCGGGATTTCGGGTTGTTGAAGTAGACCTGATGGTTTCTGATGCTCAGCTTTGACCTTAGAACACGCCAAACATTCTCCTACGTATTTAGTAACATCAGCTTTCATACCCGGCCACCAAAAATGTTTCTTGAGATCCTTGTACATCTTCCCTGTTCCAGGATGTATTGAGTATCTGGTTTTATGAGCTTCTCTAAGTACCATTTCTCTTATATCTCCAAATTTTGGTACCCAAATCCTTTTAGCCCTATACCGGGTTCCGTCTTCCCGAATATTAAGATGCTTCTCCGATCCTTTGGGTATTTCATCCTTTAAATTTCCCTCTTTTAAAACTCCTTGTTGCGCCTCCTTTATTTGAGTAGTAAGGTTATTGTGAATCATTATATTCATAGATTTTACTCGAATGGGTTCTCTGTCCTTCCTGCTTAAGGCGTCGGCTACCACATTTGCCTTTCCCGGGTGGTAACGAATCTCAAAGTCGTAATCATTCAACAATTCAATCCACCTACGCTGCCTCATATTCAGTTGTTTCTGATTAAATATGTGTTGAAGACTTTTGTGGTCGGCATATATAATACTTTTGACCCCATATAAGTAGTGCCTCCAAGTCTTTAATGCAAAAACAACCGCGCCTAATTCCAAATCATGCGTCGTATAATTTTGTTCGTGAATCTTCAATTGTCTAGACGCATAAGCAATCACCTTCGTTCGTTGCATTAATACACAACCGAGACCTTGCTTTGATGCGTCACAATAAATCACAAAATCATCATTCCCTTCAGGCAATGACAATATAGGTGCCGTAGTTAGCTTTTTCTTCAATAACTGAAACGCTTTCTCTTGTTCATCCTTCCATTCAAATTTCTTCCCTTTATGCGTTAATGCAGTCAAGGGTTTTGCTATTCTGGAAAAGTCTTGGATGAACCTTCTGTAGTAACCAGCTAGTCCTAAAAACTGGCGTATGTGTTTCGGAGTTTTCGGGGTTTCCCACTTTTCAACAGTTTCTATCTTTGCCGGATCCACCTTAATACCTTCTTTGTTCACTATGTGACCGAGGAATTGAACTTCTTCCAACCAAAATGCACACTTTGAAAACTTAGTGTACAATTCTTCCTTCCTCAATACTTCTAACACCTTTCTCAAATGTTCACCGTGTTCTTGGTCATTCTTTGAGTAAATAAGTATGTCATCAATGAAAACAATGACAAACTTGTCAAGGTATGGTCCACACACTCGGTTCATAAGGTCCATGAACACAGTTGGTGCATTAGTTAAACCAAACGGCATGACCATAAACTCGTAATGACCGTAACGTGTTCTGAAAGTAGTCTTTGGAATATCATCTTCTTTCACCCGCATTTGATGATACCCGGAACGTAAGTCAATCTTTGAATAAACAGACGAGCCTTGTAGTTGATCAAATAAGTCATCGATTCTCGGTAGTGGGTAGCGGTTCTTGATGGTAAGTTTGTTCAACTCTCGGTAGTCGATATACAACCTGAATGTACCATCTTTCTTCTTGACAAACAAAATAGGAGCTCCCCAAGGTGATGTGCTTGGTCGAATGAAACCACACTTTAAAAGTTCTTGTAATTGGCATTGCAGTTCTTTCATCTCGCTGGGTGCGAGTCTGTAAGGAGCACGAGCTATTGGTGCAGCTCCTGGTACAAGATCTATTTGAAATTCAACGGATCGATGTGGGGGTAATCCCGGTAATTCTTTCGGAAATACATCGGAAAATTCTTTTTTGACGGGAACATCATTGATGCTCTTTTCTTCAGTTTATATTTTCTCGACGTGTGCTAGAACAGCATAGCAACCTTTTCTTATTAGTTTTTGTGCCTTCAAATTACTAATAAGATGTAGCTTCGTGTTGCCCTTTTCTCCGTACACCATTAAGGGTTTTCCTTTTTCTCGTATAATGCGAATTGCATTTTTGTAACAAACGATCTCTGCTTTCACTTCTTTCAACCAGTCCATACCGATTATCACATCAAAACTCCCTAACTCTACTGGTATCAAGTCAATCTTAAATGTTTTGCTAACCAGTTTAATTTCTCGATTCCGACATATGTTATCTGCTGAAATTAATTTACCATTTTCTAATTCGAGTAAAAATTTACTATCCAAAGGCGTCAATGGACAACTTAATTTAGCACAAAAATCTCTACTCATATAGCTTCTATCCGCACCCGAATCAAATAAAACGTAAGCAGATTTATTGTCAATAAGAAACGTACCCGTAACAAGCTCCGGGTCTTCCTGTGCCTCTGCCGCATTAATATTGAAAACTCTTCCGTGGCCTTGTCCATTCGTGTTCTCCTGGTTCGGGCAATTTCTAATAATCTGGCCCGGTTTTCCACATTTATAACAAACTACATTGGCAAAACTTGCTCCGACACTACTTGCTCCACCATTACTCGTTCTGGCACCATTTGTTCCTTTTGTTCTGTTAACCTCTGGTCCGTAGACCTCACACTTCACCGCGCTATGACCATTTCTTTTACACTTGTTGCAAAATTTGGTGCAGAACCCCGAGTGATACTTTTTACACCTTTGGCATAGCTGCTTCTGATTGTTGTTGTTGTTGTTGCGGTTGTTATTGTTGTTGGGATGATTGTTGTAGTTGTTGTTGTTGTTGTATCGTTTGTTGTTGTTGCGATTGATGTTGCGATTGTTGGGATGGTTGTTGTTGTATTGGTGACTCTTATCACCGTTTTCCTCTCACTTTCTTTTGACTAGCTTCACGTTGGCCTCTTCGGCCGCCTGTTCTTTAATTCTTCCCTCAATCTGGTTCACTAGTTTATGAGCCATTATACATGCCTTTTGTATGGAGGCAGGCTCGTGTGAACTTATATCTTCTTGGATTCTCTCCGGTAACCCTTTCACAAACGTGTCGATCTTCTCTTCCTCATCTTCGAACGCTCTCGGACACAATAGGCACAATTCTGTGAATCGTCTTTCGTACGAAGTAATATCGAATCCCTGTGTTCGTAACCCTCTAAGTTCTGACTTGAGCTTATTAACCTCGGTTCTAGGACGGTACTTCTCGTTCATCAAGTGCTTGAATGCTGACCACAGTAGCGCGTAAGCAGCATCTTGTCCCACTTGCTCTAGATAGGTATTCCACCATGTTAACGCAATACCTATGAAGGTATGCGTAGCGTACTTCACTTTATCTCCTTCAGCACACTTACTTATGGCAAAGACCGATTCAACTTTCTCGGTCCACCGTTTCAATCCGATTGGTCCTTCAGTCCCATCAAATTCTGAAGGTTTGCAGGCAGTGAATTCCTTGTAGGAGCATCCTACACGATTTCTTGTGCCGTTAGCTGTATTGCTAGATTCAGAGTTATTGTTGGTATGTAGCTCGGCCTGTACTGCGGCTATGTTTGTAGCAAGAAAGGCACGAAATTCCTCTTCGCTCATATTCAAGGTGTGTCGAGCAGTCGGTGCCATTTTCTTCAAAATAGTCAAATGAAACGAGTTAATCATATAGAATATCAAGAGTAGTCAATAGTATTTCGTAGCGTAATATGAACTTATTTATAAAAGCTCTTTCTTCATATTAGCGTTTTATACTCTTTAATTCGGGTAGTACCTACCCGTTAAGTTCATACTTAGTAGCTAACATACCATTTCAACTACTACAATTCTATATGAAAAACTAATCACAAAAAAAAAATATCATATTCAAACCTTTATACAATAACTTGCAAACTTACAATACCGCTATTTTACATATAGCTTGAAATATAGCTCATAAAACTTTGATACAAAGTAGTTGCGAAGATAATTCTAGTTAATAAATAAGGCGTTCAGCAAAGGCAATAAAGACACGTAATTCATACGTCTAGAAACAAGTCATGCATTCTGGTTTTACTAATACCAGTTCCCATCCTTGGTTTTGTGGAACATAACTATTGTGACCGATAGTATGACAATGTGTTGTAACGTCGTCAAAAGGATGAAGGTTACGTAATGACCAACAGTCTCGTAATAACCTAAAAACCTCATTTCTTACCCCAATTACCGACTCCGTCACTTGTGGGAACGTTTTGTTTAATAGTTGTAGCCCGATGTTCTTGTTCTCACTTTGGTGAGAAGCGAACATTACTAACCCGTAAGCATAACATGCTTCTTTATGTTGCATGTTAGCCACTTTTTCTAAATCACGAAGTCCTATATTCGGATATATTGAGTCAAAATAATTTCTTAACCCGTTGCATAAAATTGCATTTGGGTTCCCCGCAATATATGCGTCAAAGTAACACATCGTAACTTATGGATTTCTCAATGTGATATCCCCCATCTTTAGAACGAAAGCCTTTTATAAACCAAGGCATTCTTGGAACGTTCTTCGAATGTCTTACAAACTGATCTCACCTTAAATAGTTGTGCCGAGGAATTCTGACCGACTCTAGACAAGATTTCATCAATCATGTCTCCGGGTAGGTCTCTTAAAATATTGGGTTGTCTATCCATTTTGTGTTTTTATACTGTAAAATAGACAAGAGTTAGATTCATAAAAAAAATACTTATTAATACAAGCAATTTTTACATATATCATAAAGCATAAGCACACTATATTACATATATTACACCACACTAATACAACTATCTTATTTTGACTCGCTCGTTTCTTCTTCTTCGGTTTTGGTTCATTTTGCCAAGTTTCTAGGTATATATGATGTTCCCCTAATACGAGCTGTTGTTTTCCACACGGTTAAGAAAAACCTGGTGATTTAGAGGTTCCCGGGTTATTGTCACAACTTAAGAAATACGGGTGTTGACGATACATATAAAGTTCATCGGGGTTGGAATCAAATTTCTTTATTTTTATGCCCTTTCCCTTATTGTTCTCTTTTTCCTTATTAAATTGTGTTGGGGTTATTTCTATAACATCATCGGAATCCTTGTCGGGATCCGATTCATCAGAGAATTGGTAATCCTCCCAATACTTTGCTTCCTTGGCGGAAACACCATTGACCAGAATTAACTTTGGTCGGTTGGTTAAGGATTTTCTTCTACTTAACCGTTTTATTATTTCCCCCGCTGGTTCTATTTCTTCTTCCGGTTCCGATTCTTCTTCCGGTTCCGATTCTTCTTCCGGTTCCGACTCTTCTTTCGGTTCCTCTTCGGGAACTTGTGAATCAGTCCACGAATCATTCCGATTTACATTTGACTCTTCATTATTATTAGGTGAGTCAATGGGACTTGTTCTAGAGGTAGACATCTATCACATAATATCAAACACGTTAAGAGATTAATATACTAGTATCACATAATATTTACATGTTAATAATATATAGTTTCCAACAAAAATGTTAAGCAATCATTTTTAAAGAAAACACGGTCGAAGTCCAGACTCACTAATGCATCCTAACAAACTCGATAAAATACACTAATGTAAATTTTCTGGTTCTCTAAGACCAATGCTTGGATACCAACTGAAATGTCCCGTTCTTATTGATTAAAAACGTTCCATATTAATTGATTTCGTTGCGAGATTTTGACCTCTATATGAGACGTTTTTCAAAGACTGCATTCATTTTAAAATAAACCATAACCTTTATTTCATCAATAAAGGTTTAAAAAGCTTTACGTAGATTATCAAATAATGATAATCTAAAATATCCTGTTTACACACGACTATTACATAATGGTTTACAATACAAATATATTACAACGAAATAAGTTTCTTGAATGCAGTTTTTACACAATATCATACAAGCATGGACTCCAAATCTTGTCCTTATTAAAGTATGCGACAGCGGAAGCTCTTAATAATCACCTGAGAATAAACATGCTTAAAACATCAACAAAAATGTTGGTGAGTTATAGGTTTAACCTATATATATCAAATCGTAACAATAGACCACAAGATTTCTTATTTCAATATACATCCCATACATAGAGATAAAAAATCATTCATATGGTGAACACCTGGTAACCGACATTAACAAGATGCATATATAAGAATATCCCCATCATTCCGGGACACCCTTCGGATATGATATAAATTTTGAAGTACTAAAGCATCCGGTACTTTGGATGGGGTTTGTTAGGCCCAATAGATCTATCTTTAGGATTCGCGTCAATTAGGTTGTCTGTTCCCTAATTCTTAGATTACCAGACATAATAAAAAGGGGCATATTCGATTTCGATAATTCAACCATAGAATGTAGTTTCACGTACTTGTGTCTATTTTGTAAATCATTTATAAAACCTGCATGTATTCTCATCCTAAAAATATTAGATTTTAAAAGTGGGACTATAACTCACTTTCACAGATTTTTACTTCGCCGGGAAGTAAGACTTGGCCACTGGTCGATTCACGAACCTATAACAAATATGTACATATATATCAAAGTATGTTCAAAATATATTTACAACACTTTTAATACATTTTGATGTTTTAAGTTTATTAAGTCAGCTGTCCTCGTTAGTAACCTACAACTAGTTGTCCACAGTTAGATATACAGAAATAAATTGATATATATTATCTTGAATCAATCCACGACCCAGTATATACACGTCCCAGGCTAGATCACAACTCAAAGTATATATATTTTGGAATCAACCTCAACCCTGTATAGCTAACTCCAACATTACTGCATATAGAGTGTCTATGGTTGTTCCAGATAATATATATACATGGGTTGATATGATATGTCAAAACATTTGCATACGTGTCTATGGTATCCCAAGATTACATAATATATTAGAATACATGTATAATACAATATAAGTTAGCTAGGATATGATTTGTATAGAATTGTTAATATTTCCCGTAGCTACAAAAATGAATAAAATATTCAATCTTGTTTTACCCATAACTTCTTCATTTTAAATCCGTTTTGAGTGAATCAAATTGCTATGGTTTCATATTGAACTCTATTTTATGAATCTAAACAGAAAAATTATAGGTTTATAGTCGGAAATATAAGTTACAAGTCGTTTTTGTAAGAGGTAGTCATTTCAGTTGAAAGAACGACGTCTTGATGACCATTTTGAAAAACATACTTCCACTTTGAGTTTAACCATGATTTTTGGATATAGTTTCATGTTCATAAGAAAAATCATTTTCCCAGAAGAACAACTTTTAAATCAAAGTTTATCATAGTTTTTAATTATCAAACCCAAAACAGCCCGCGGTGTTACTACGACGGCGTATGTCCAGTTCTACGGTGTTTTTCGTGTTTCCAGGTTTTAAATCATTAAGTTAGCATATCATATAGATATAGAACATGTGTTTAGTTGATTTTAAAAGTCAAGTTAGAATGATTAACTTTTGTTTGCGAACAAGTTTAGAATTAACTAAACTATGTTCTAGTGATTTCAAGTTTAAACCTTCGAATAAGATAGCTTTATATGTATGAATCGAATGATGTTATGAACATCATTACTACCTTAAGTTTTGTGGATAAACCTACTCGAAAAGTGACAAATGGATCTAGCTGCAAAGGATCTTGGATGGCTTGAAAGTTCTTGAAGTAGAATCATGACACGAAAACAAGTTCAAGTAAGATTTCGACTCGAAATAAGATTGTTATAGTTATAGAAATTGAATCAAAGTTTGAATATGAGTATTACCTTATATTAGAAAGATATCTTACTGTAAATAAGAAAGATTTCTTGAGGTTGGATGATCACTCTACAAGATTGGAAGTAAGCTAGCAAACTTGGAAGTATTCTTGATTTTATGAAACTAGAACTTGTAGAATTTATTAATAACACTTAGAACTTGAAGATAGAACTTGAGAGATATCAATTAGATGAAGAAAATTGAAAAATTAAAGTGTTTTTAGATGTTTTTGGTCGTTGGTGTATGGATTAGATATAAAGGATATGTAATTTTGTTTTCATGTAAATAAGTCATGAATGATTACTCATATTTTTGTAATTTTATGAGATATTTCATGCTAGTTGCCAAATGATGGTTCTCACATGTGTTAGGTGACTCACATGGGCTGCTAAGATCTGATCATTGGAGTGTATATACCAATAGTACGTACATCTAAAAGCTGTGTATTGTACGAGTACGAATACGGGTGCATACGAGTAGAATTGTTGATGAAACTGAACGAGGATGTAATTGTAAGCATTTTTGTTAAGTAGAAGAATTTTGATAAGTGTCTTGAAGTCTTTCAAAAGTGTATGAATACATATTAAAACACTACATGTATATACATTTTAACTGAGTCGTTAAGTCATCATTAGTCGTTACATGTAAGTGTTGTTTTGAAACCTTTAGGTTAACGATCTTGTTAAATGTTGTTAACGCAATGTTTATAATATCAAATGAGATTTTAAATTATTATATTATCATGATATTATGATGTACAAATATCTCTTAATATGATATATATACATTAAATGTCGTTACAACGATAATCGTTACATATATGTCTCGTTTCAAAATCATTAAGTTAGTAGTCTTGTTTTTACATATGTAGTTCATTGTTAATATACTTAATGATATGTTTACTTATCATAATATCATGTTAACTATATATATGACCATATATATGTCATCATATATTTTTTACAAGTTTTAACGTTTCTGAATCACCGGTCAACTTGGGTGGTCAATTGTCTATATGAAACCTATTTCAATTAATCAAGTCTTAACAAGTTTGATTGCTTAACATGTTGGAAACACTTAATCATGTAAATAACAATTTCATTTAATATATATATAAACATGGAAAAGTTCGGGTCACTACAATCCTTTCCCTTAAATCGGCCCAAGAGAGGGCGTGAGCTTCATCGGTACCCACCGATTGTACATACGTATTCCACCACGTGAGGGCGATACCGGTAAAGGTGTGGGTGGAATATTTGACCTTGTCTTGGTCCCGACAACCGCTTATGCTAAAGACGGCTTCCGTTTGCTCAAACCATCGGGTGAGCACTGAAAGGACCCGTTCATATACATTATAAACGATTCACAATAGTTGATTATATTGCGAGGTATTTGACCTCTATATGATACATTTTACAAACATTGCATTCGTTTTTAAAAGACAAACATTCTTTACATCGAAAATTGACAGGCATGCATACCATTTCATAATATCCACTATCCAACTATAAATTGATTTAATAATAACCTTTGATGAACTCAATGACTCGAATGCAACGTTCTTCGAAATATGCTATGAAAGACTCCAAGTAATATCTTTAAAATGAGCAAATGCACAGCGGAAGATTTCTTTAACACCTGAGAATAAACATGCTTTAAAGTGTCAACCAAAAGGTTGGTGAGTTCATTAGTTTATCACAATCATTTATTTCCATCATTTTAATAGACCACAAGAATTTCATTTTCAGTTCTCATAAATATACGTCCCATGCATAGAGATAAAAATATCATTCATATGGTGAACACCTAGTAACCGACATTCACAATATACATATAAGAATATCCCCATCATTCCGGGATCCTCCTTCGGACATGATATAAATTTCGAAGTACTAAAGCATCCGATACTTTGGATGGGGCTTGTTGGGCCCGATAGATCTATCTTTAGGATTCGCGTCAATTAGGGTGTCTGTTCCCTAATTCTTAGATTACCAGACTTAATAAAAAGGGGCATATTCGATTTCGATAATTCAACCATATAATGTAGTTTCGATTACTTGTGTCCATTTCGTAAAACATTTATAAAAATTGCGCATGTATTCTCAGCCCAAAAATATAAAGGGTGAAAAGGCAAATGAAACTCACCATACTGTATTTCGTAGTAAAAATACATATAACGTCATTGAACAAGTGCAAGGTTGGCCTCGGATTCACGAACCTAAATTAATTATATATATTTATGTGTTGGTCAATATTTGTCTAACAAATTAGGTCAAGTCATAGTGTACCACAATCCTAATGCTCGAGACTAATATGCAAAAGTCAACAAAAGTAAATTTGACTCAAAATAATTTCCAAAAATCTATACATGATTAATATAGAGTTTAAATATCGTCGTTTTATATTTTTAAATATTTTTAAAAGATTTATTAGAGTAAATAATATTATTTATTTATTAATAAATAAAATTTTATCTTAAATTTATATAATAAAATATACTTTTATATATATTAAGTAATAAAATTTATAGGGTTCATTTAATATCATAAAGATAATATGATAGGTATTATTAAAGTAAGTTATTAGACGTAGTAAAATATGTTTGTATCACATATTTATTTGATAAAATAATATCTATAATGATAGTAAGTAAAAGTTGTATTATTTTGTAATAATAATTATTATTATAAAAATATCAATATTTATAATTACAAGGATGACATTATGATAAAACGATAATTCTAATTATGATAAATTTAATATTTACGATAATTTTTAATATTATCTTTAAAATAATAATTCTATTTAAAATAATAATAATAATAATATTTTATAGTAACAATGACATTTCTATTAAAATGATAATTTTTGTTAAAATGATAGTTTTAATACTAACGATACTTTTAATAATAATAGTAATGATATTTTAATACCAAAGGGCCCTTGGCCTAGTGGTATGAGAGGAACTCTTCAACCAAGAAGTTGTGGGTTCAAGCCTCACTTGAGGCAGTGAGATGTAAATATTCGTGGTTTCGTGTTAGATTGTAGGTTTGCCTTAAAAAAAAAAAAAATAAGAACGATAATTATATCTAAATCAATATCTTATAATATTTTAATTTCATCATGATACTCTTACTCATTATTTCCTAATCGTTTCGTTTAATACCTTTTAATCGTCTTTTATATCGTGTTCATAATAATGATAATAATAGTAATCAAAATAATTAGGTGTTACAAATATTTGTTTTAATTACACTAATATTAATAATGATAGTTACTATAACATTATTAACGATAATACTAATAATTATCTTAATGATAATATAGTAGTAATAATAATAACAATAACAATAACCATTTTTAAATAATGATATATATATTAATAATGATAATAATAATAATAATAATACTAATAATAATAATAATAATAATTGGATAATAATAATAATACTACTAATTATAACTTTAACGATAATAACGATAGTAATAATAAAAAAAATAACAATTTTTAATGATAAATCCCTTTTATTGATAAAGATAATAATAATGATAATAATAATAAGATAAAACTAGAATGACGATAAAAATGACAATAATAATAATAATCATTTTTAATAAAAATATCAAAAATTCAATTGATTATAACTTCTAATCCGTTCATCGAAACCATTCGATATCTAAAGGAAAAGTTCTTAATTTTTCGCTAGCTTTCCAAGGACATGCATATCTTATACCTTATCTCAACCGCAAGTGTAACTAATTCAAGATTCAACCTAACCTGTCTAAGGGCAATATCAAAAGTACAAGCATGCATAATCCTAAATACTCGAGCACTAGTCAGGGATACACTATTAGTATGTAAAAGTTAAATTATGAGTACTCACATATCAATATTGAGATTCAATATTGTAGGAAAGGTACGTAGATGCAACGGAAATGATAAACACTATATTAACCTCACGAGCATACCCATGAACCATACTCAATCACCTCCATAGCTATAACCCATAATTTCCTTAATCATATCCTACTCAAAAAACAATTTCGAAATCACTTGGACAACACTCCGTCGTAATATTTTATGTATAGTAATAATATCTTGAAATAATACGGAGTAAATATATATATGTAAATCGATTGAGAGAGTTTAGAGAAAAATATTTTCAAGTTTCTATAAAATAATGAAACCTATTGAATTCTATTTATAATAGATTTTTGAATTATTAAAGTGAATTATTAAAGTATGAATTATTAAAGTATGAATTATTAAAGTATGAATTATTAAAGTGAATTATTAAAGTATGAATTATTAAAGTAAATTATTAAAGTATGAATTATTAAAGTGAATTATTAAAGTTAAAGTAAAGTAAAAATAAAGTAAAGGTAAAGTTTAAGTATAGTAAAAGTATAAAACTATGTACGTATAATATGCGTATAAATATATATAATATTAATTTAAATTGTTATATATATTTAATAAAATAAAATATAAATATCGTTATCTTTATCATACTAGTTAAGTAATGAGTTGTCAAAAGTGGTTCTAGATATTTATAAAAGTTATATACGTTTTAATAATAAAGTTCTTTTTAAACTGAAAACGTTTTTGTACGTTTGAAACTAAATAGATCAATCGGGTCTTTATGAGATTCAATCTTCCACTATCCTTTATCTAGTTCTCAATGATTGACAATTTGTTCTTATTTATAAATCACTTTACCATTTTTCGAATATTGTTAAAATGGAAAGATTTCTCAAATCAACGTGGGCCTTTCAACAGAGACTTGTAATCATAATTCAATATATCTGATAATTCAATCATTTGATCTTATCTTCTAATTCCATTGATAAACATTTTGAAACAGATACAATCATATAAAGTATTTAATCTAATATTTTGTTTACGTTTCAAGTTATAATATATATACACATATACATATATAATCATATTCGTTTAATAGTTCGTGAATCGTTAGAACTTGGTCGAGGTTGAATGAATGTATGAACATAGTTTAAAATTCTTGAAATTTAACTTAACAAATATTGCTTATCGTGTCGGAAACATATAAAGATTAAAGTTTAAATTTGGTTGGAAATTTCCGGGTTGTCACAGTACCTACCCGTTAAAGAAATTTCGTCCCGATATTTGAGTGGAAAGGTCGTGAATGATAATAAGTATGTTTTCATGATGCATACGGGCTGAAAATTAGAGTTTTATCATCAGCCAATAATTTGAATAAACAATCCATTTATATAAAGAGTACGAATGAAGCTAACATAGAAGAGTGAAATGAGTAAGTGTAGATTCATCTTATCATTTGACGTAGATATGATTGATTCCCAGATTTCAAGGGATTTAAAGAAAATCTTCTTAATAAGATTTGACTCTCCGGTAATCAAGGGAATTAGGATCCGCTTTAAATGCGATCGTCCATTTTAATTGTTCTATCGGAGATTTTCTTATAAATTCACCTCCTTCGTTTCCTTACAACTCACACCTTCTGTTGATGCATTTTATGCAAGTCCCTAGACATCTACCCACGTCCATTGCAGGTACAACAGTTAACAGGCCACCATGATTGCTCGTTATTATCCTATCCATGTTTGTATGTGGTTACAGGAACTGCAGGAACGTGATTTAGATGTTTGACTATGTTAGACTTAGTCAGACGTACGAGTGAAGCCTCACTAGTACTGCTGACAGGCTCATACGCACGGTTGATGCTGAGCTAAGTCACAATTACAACCTAAATGAGAAGACACGAGTGAGTGATCACCCGTACGGCTGATGAAGCCAACTCGTACGTGTGATGAATGAATCGTATGGGTGATTCAACAGTAGGGGTATATAAAGTCTTATGTTCTTCATTTTAAGTTAAGCCTCTCATTTGTTACACACACTCAGATCTAGTGAGCTCCTCCAATTCTCTCTCAGTCCAAATCACCCAGGTGGTGAATAATAGCTCTAGGTGTTGATCTAATCACACTTGATTTAGTTGTGGTTTAACTAAATTAATCAAAAAAAACTTAACCTATTCACTAGAGGATTTGATTCACTTATTCCGCCATTGTGTGAGTTAAATCTGTTGATTTCTAAGTTCCTAGTCATGTTTCATCACCTTCTATTCTTTCCCCTTCAACTCATATTTTAAAGTATTCATCAATATGCTCCATCCAGTTCTGATTCTCGATATACTTCTAACTTTCATATCGGTCATTCTTCTTTTTCATCTACCGCAGGAAGAATCTATTTACTTCTACTATACTCTTGGGTTTATAGTGTTTCTAGTTCTCCCGTGTCTTTATATTGCTATATGCATCGATATATATGGTTTATAATTTCTGGTTTGTCGTTGGGCTTTATATGTTCCCTTATATTTCAAAGTCTCTGCTTCTGTCTTCTATAATCATTATCATTCACAGTTAATGCTCTCTTTTATTTGCTGCAATTTATACCCAATTTCTATTTCGGAGTTTTGTCCTTTCGTTTCTTCTTCTTGCGATTAAGCACCGCTTGTAATGGTCCAGAATTCACAGATATGAATTTCGGAATGAACATTGTTAATGTTCTAGGAAGGAAATTGTGATGGCACGATCTCGACTTGTCAAATTACTAGAATACCTTGGAAAAGGCCGAATCATCAAGAAATATTTTTTTGATATTTTAGAGGTTAAATAGAATACAAGAGTCGTATAACATGGCACATGATGATGTTATGATCTGTGAATCATCACGTTCCATTTAGAAACTCATCATGACTTACTGTAATATAATCACATTGATCAAGTGTCATTATATTATACTAATTCATGCTTCAGTTCCCAACACTACTTCAAAATATTCCTATTTTAAACTTGAATGTTTCAGAATTTAGAAACTAAAATAGTTTCTTTTATGATGTAATACAGATAGCGCGAAGAGGTAAATGATTTCATATAAGAAAAATTAAGAAAATAACTTCAGAAATATGGAGGATATTTATAATGAAAGATATGATGATATTTTAGAATTTCTAATATCAGAGGATGATGAAGAATATTGTCCGCAGGGGTTTAGAGTCGGGAGTAAGGTATTCGTTAATGACTTCAGCAGGTACTGAATCATTTGGATCCTTTGAAGTCAGGTTTAGTCTTTGTAATTTGTCCACAACCTCCTTCCTACTTTGCTCAATCCGTTTTCCAGTTCCAAAACTTCTCTTTTTCTGCGCTTTGCCAGCACACTTCATCATTATCATCCAACTTTTACCGTTTAAAGTCGTTTATAGTTTTTGCTGCTTCATCAGCAATTTTTCCATTTTCGAAGAACGAATTCGTAGTTCGGAGTGTTTTTCAGAAACTTCACATTCAAATTAAGTCCAGAAGATAGACGTTATATATACACATATAAGTGTTGGCGTAGACATGCTGCGAGATTTTAAAATACTGATTGCTAATTCTCAATGATTCATATGGCAATTCTCATTACAAGATGCGAATGAGTAAATGATGGGGTTTCAATGAATAATTATAATGACTTTTTGGAGAGGCTAAAGTCAAAGGGTAATGAAGTTGTTGGTACATCTGCTAATAATGTGGTGGAATGTAAAAGGTTCCCTGGTAACGATGGTGTATATCTCAAGGTTATAATAAGGTTAGTCTGACTGAAAAGTCGAAGTTGACTTGCTGGAGCTGTGACAAAACTGGCTACTTTGAATAGGAGTCGCAAAGTTATTTTTGCTAATAAATGCCAAAGAATCGGACGCGGATACGTTGTTTAAAATTTTACTTTGGTTTCAAGAGTTTTTCGGGTATATAACTGTGGGTAACATGTGGTTTGATCATTATCTCGATTGCTCATCATTCGAAGTTTCTTCAGAAATTTTCGAAGGGTTTCAACACAGATTGCAATCGTTAACATACATTTGATGTTCTAACACAGTTTTGAAGTCAAAATATAGCTTGTGAAAGATGTAAGGATCTAAGAGTGATGATTTTGGTCATATCTCAAGTTAAATTTTGAGATTTCAAAATCAGAATATGTAATTAAATTTTGAATGAGTATGGTTGTTTTGATTTCTATAAAATAATGTATATTGTTGTGAAAGTAGGGAGTATAATGGATGATTTTCTGAATCAGATTCGAAGAATGTAACATATTAATTGTGAATTTATATATCTCTCGGGTATTACCTACCCGTTAAAAAAAATTTCACAATTAATATTTTGTACAAAAGAATTTTATTACAGTCTTTATGAAAATATATATATATGTATATTTTCTTCATATGTAACATAGATTTAATGAGTTAATGTTAAATTAAATTCATTTGATTTACGGTTGAAACTAGAGTTGAATAATGCCTAAAGGCTTTAAAAAGTACATAACTTTTACGCAGTATTTCTTTAATGACATTGAAATTATGAATCAATACTTCGTTATTTGTTGATGTATGATGTCCGGTTCGTGAAATTCTTGTGAATTTCTCAAAGTACGAATGATGTTATCTGAAAAGTTTCGGGTACATCGATGATGAAAGTGTAAAATCAAATATATACTTGATTTATTATGAATTGGAATTTGTTGAATTGCGACAAAGATTGTAGTTAACGCTGGTTAAGTTGCGGCCGAAGGACGTACATTATTGCATATTTGTAATATGAATTAACCGAGTAGTTAAGATTCACACACAATAGCTTAGCACGGAAAGATTTATTTCAAAATATATATATATATATATATATATAATATACATATAATTTCTTCAGAGGGAATGAGTTAATTCTTCATAACTCGTTGATACAATATACACGTTATTGATTCGTATTGATGTCCACAGTGATTCTTGAACTGACGGAGTTTGTGATGTTATCGGTGTTGTTGATTCGGATGTTGACTGTACTGACGATGCTGGTAACGCTGACGGTATTATTGATGCTTTTGGTAAAGCAAGTTTAGCTTGTTAATCACACACCATTTTTGTCAGGGTTTCTACTCTTCCTTCTATCATTTTGGTTCGCTTAACTGATTTATGGTTAGGGCTAGATTAGATAATCTCTAAGACTTTAGAGATTACATAATCACCGCGGAATGTTTCTCCAATGAAGTTATGAATTAATACTTCGTCAGTTATTGTTGTTGGTACTCCTTGGTATCTATGGTGCGTATGACGTTGATGCTCGTGGGATAGATTGTGAAGTTGAGATTTACGACGCGGTTGTGGTTGGAGGTGGTAATGGTACTGTTGGCGTTGATGATGGTGGTACTGGTTATGCTGCTGATGCTGTTGCTGGCGTTTGTAATCTCTGCACCATATTCTCCAAAGCCACTACTCGAGCGCGAAGCTCGTTGACTTCTTCTATTACACCGGGGTGATTGTCGGTTCGGACGAGCGGATAAATAAAATCTAAAATTTGATGTAATATATAATCGTGACGAGATACTCTGGAAATGAGCGAGAAAATGGTGTTTTGGACAGGTTCGCCGGTAAGTGCTTCAGGTTCTTCGTCAAGAAGGCAATGTGGTGAATGGAAGGGATCACCTTCTTCTTGTCTCCAATGATTGAGGAGGCTACGAACCCATCCCCAATTCATCCAGAATAGGTGATGACTGATTGGTTGATCTATTTCGGTCACACTGCTTTCGGAGCTTGAATGGGATTCCATTTCGGAAACTGAGTGACTTGAACTGATGACGAATTCCATTTCGTACGATTGGATAAAGGATTTTTTTTTCGATATGAAATGATTTTGGCTAACGGATGGTATTCTAATTACATAGAATATATATATATATATATATATATATATATATATATATATATATATATATATATATATATATATATATATATATATATATCAAAAGATTTCGTAGATTACAGAGGACTTTGCGGGATATGTCAGGCAAAGTTTAAAGTAACAGATACGATAAGATATGATTTAGCAGATATGCTAAGATATGAATTTTTGTCTATACACTATTCATGCAATCAATGCAGCAAGACGTATCTTAGACTAAAAATGATAAGTAGGTAATTTCCTGAGGATGATAAGTAGTTAATTTTCGACACAAAATGATAAGCAAAACTTTTGACATGCAGACACGGTCGAAGTCCAGATTCACTAATGCATCCTATCGACTTATCAGTTAGACACACTAATACAGACCTGGTTCGCTAAGATCACCGCTCTGATACCAACTGAAAGGACCCGTTCATATACATTATAAATGATTCACAATAGTTGATTACATTGCGAGGTATTTGACCTCTATATGACACATTTTACAAACATTGCATTCGTTTTTAAAAGACAAACTTTCTTTACATCGAAAATTGACAGGCATGCATACCATTTCATAATATCCACTATCCAACTATAAATTGATTTAATAATAATCTTTGATGAACTCAATGACTCGAATGCAACGTTCTTCGAAATATGCTATGAAAGACTCCAAGTAATATCTTTAAAATGAGCAAATGCACAGCGGAAGATTTCTTTAACACCTGAGAATAAACATGCTTTAAAGTGTCAACCAAAAGGTTGGTGAGTTCATTAGTTTATCACAATCATTTATTTCCATCATTTTAATAGACCACAAGAATTTCATTTTCAGTTCTCATAAATATACGTCCCATGCATAGAGACAAAAATATCATTCATATGGTGAACACCTGGTAACCGACATTTAAAATATACATATAAGAATATCCCCATCATTCCGGGATCCTCCTTCGGACATGATATAAATTTCAAAGTACTAAAGCATCCGATACTTTGGATGGAGCTTGTTGGGCCCGATAGATCTATCTTTAGGATTCGCGTCAATTAGGGTGTCTGTTCCCTAATTCTTAGATTACCAGACTTAATAAAAAGGGGCATATTCGATTTCGATAATTCAACCATATAATGTAGTTTCGATTGCTTGTGTCCTTTTCGTAAAACATTTATAAAAATTGCGCATGTATTCTCAGCCCAAAAATATAAAGGGTGAAAAGGCAAATGAAACTCACCATACTGTATTTCGTAGTAAAAATACATATAACGTCATTGAACAAGTGCAAGGTTGGCCTTGGATTCACGAACCTAAATTAATTATATATATTTATATGTTGGTCAATATTTGTCTAACAAATTAGGTCAAGTCATAGTGTACCACAATCCTAATGCTCGAGACTAATATGCAAAAGTCAACAAAAGTAAATTTGACTCAAAATAATTTCCAAAAATCTATACATGATTAATATAGAGTTTAAATATCGTCGTTTTATATTTTTAAATATTTTTAAAAGATTTATTAGAGTAAATAATATAATTTATTTATTAATAAATAAAATTTTATATTAAATTTATATAATAAAATATACTTTTATATATATTAAGTAATAAAATTTATAGGGTTCATTTAATATCATAAAGATAATATGATAGGTATTATTAAAGTAAGTTATTAGACGTAGTAAAATATGTTTGTATCACATATTTATTTGATAAAATAATATCTATAATGATAGTAAGTAAAAGTTGTATTATTTTGTAATAATAATTATTATTATAAAAATATCAATATTTATAATTACAAGAATGACATTATGATAAAACGATAATTCTAATTATGATAACTTTAATATTTACGATAATTTTTAATATTATCTTTAAAATAATAATTCTATTTAAAATAATAATAATAATGATATTTTATAGTAACAATGACATTTCTATTAAAATGATATTTTTTGTTAAAATGATAGTTTTAATACTAACGATACTTTTAATAATAATAGTAATGATATAATACCAAAGGGCCCTTGGCCTAGTGGTATGAGAGGAACTCTTCAACCAAGAAGTTGTGGGTTCAAGCCTCACTTGAGGCAGTGAGATGTAAATATTCGTGGTTTCGTGTGTAGATTGTAGGTTTGCCTTTCAAAAAAAAAAAATAAGAACGATAATTTTATCTAAATCAATATCTTATAATATTTTAATTTCATCATGATACTCTTACTCATTATTTCCTAATCGTTTCGTTTAATAGCTTTTAATCGTCTTTTATATCGTGTTCATAATAATGATAATAATAGTAATCAAAATAATTAGGTGTTACAAATATTTGTTTTAATTACACTAATATTAATAATGATAGTTACTATAACATTATTAACGATAATACTAATAATTATCTTAATGATAATATAGTAGTAATAATAATAACAATAACAATAACCATTTTTAAATAATGATATATATATTAATAATGATAATAATAATAATAATAATACTAATAATAATAATAATAATAATAATAATAATAATAATAATAATAATAATAATAATAATAATAATAATAATAATAATAATAATAATAATAATAATAATAATAATAATAATAATAATAATAATAATTGGATAATAATAATAATAATACTAATTATAACTTTAACGATAATAACGATAGTAATAATAAAAAAATAACAATTTTTAATGATAAATCCCTTTTATTGATAAAGATAATAATAATGATAATAATAATAAGATAAAACTAGAACGACGATAAAAACGACAATAATAATAATAATCATTTTTAATAAAAATATCAAAAATTCAATTGATTATAACTTCTAATCCGTTCATCGAAACCATTCGATATCTAAAGGAAAAGTTCTTAATTTTTCGCTAGCTTTCCAAGGACATGCATATCTTATACCTTATCTCAACCGCAAGTGTAACTAATTCAAGATTCAACCTAACCTGTCTAAGGGCAATATCAAAAGTACAAGCATGCATAATCCTAAATACTCGAGCACTAGTCAGGGATACACTATTAGTATGTAAAAGTTAAATTATGAGTACTCACGTATCAATATTGATATTCAATATTGTAGGAAAAGTACGTAGACGCAACGGAAATGATAAACACTATATTGACCTCGCGAGCATACCCATGAACCATACTCAATCACCTCCATAGCTATAACCCATAATTTCCTTAATCATATCCTACTCGAAAAACAATTTCGAAATCACTTGGACAGCACTCCGTCGTAATATTTTATGTATACTAATAATATCTTGAAATAATACGGAGTAAATATATATATGTAAATCGATTGAGAGAGTTTAGAGAAAAATATTTTCAAGTTTCTATGAAATAATGAAACCTATTGAATTCTATTTATAATAGATTTTTGAATTATTAAAGTGAATTATTAAAGTATGAATTATTAAAGTGAATTATTAAAGTATGAATTATTAAAGTATGAATTATTAAAGTGAATTATTAAAGTATGAATTATTAAAGTAAATTATTAAAGTATGAATTATTAAAGTTAAAGTAAAGTAAAAATAAAGTAAAGGTAAAGTTTAAGTATAGTAAAAGTATAAAACTATGTACGTATAATACGCGTATAAATATATATAATATTAATTTAAATCGTTATATATATTTAATAAAATAAAATATAAATATCGTTATCTTTATCATACTAGTTAAGTAATGAGTTGTCAAAAGTGGTTCTAGATATTTATAAAAGTTATATACGTTTTAATAATAAAGTTCTTTTTAAACTGAAAACGTTTTTGTACGTTTGAAACTAAATAGATCAAACGAGTCTTTATGAGATTCAATCTTCCACTATCCTTTGTCTAGTTCTCAATGATTGACAATTTGTTCTTATTTATAAATCACTTTACCATTTTCTGAATATTGTTAAAATGAAAAGATTTCTCAAATCAACGTGGGCCTTTCAACAGAGACTTGTAATCATAATTCAATATATCTGATAATTCAATCATTTGATCTTATCTTCTAATTCCATTGATAAACATTTTGAAACAGATACAATCATATAAAGTATTTAATCTAATATTTTGTTTACGTTTCAAGTTATAATATATATACACATATACATATATAATCATATTCGTTTAATAGTTCGTGAATTGTTGGAACTTGGTCGAGGTTGAATGAATGTATGAACATAGTTTAAAATTCTTGAAATTTAACTTAACAAATATTGCTTATCGTGTCGGAAACATATAAAGATTAAAGTTTAAATTTGGTTGGAAATTTCCGGGTTGTCACAAGCACAACCGGTCCCCCGGTCCCATCAAAAGTATGAGGTTTGCACCCCATGAAAGCTTTATAGGAGCACCCTTCGCTTGAGTTACCGGCCCCTTGATTGTAGTTGTTGTGGTTGTTGTTATTGTTGTTGTTGTAGGAGTGACCGGCCATGGCCGCATCCATGGCGGTGGCTATCATTCGTTGTAGAGCTTGTTCGGGAGTCTCATGGCGTGGTACACGACGAGGAGGCATTGTTCCTTCAAAACAGAAGAATACCGCTGATTAGTATTTTCAATAATACTAATCATGATATGGAATAAGGATAGAGAAAAATTTTCCTTGACTCGCCTTAAATTCTTCATGCCATAATGTCGGAACGTTCATATGAGTCACCGTAATATAATCCCAGAAATTATATTACCCTAATTCATATGTGCATTCGACATTATTTCACTAAGTCAAGGTGGCGTGTCAATTAAATTAAACAACGTGAGATTAAGATGAAATAAGAGTAGATATGAGTAGAAACGTTCGAGTATAAATGTATAAGTAGTCAAGTAATTCCTACTTCAAGTCTATATGCCGGTTGTAGTCTAGACTCACTAATGTACCCTATGACTCGGGGTTGACACCAATGAACTCTAAATCCCTACAACCAACGCTCTGATACCATCTGTAGCAACCCGACCAAATCATGTTTGACGGCGCCGACTACTTAGGTCCCGTTACGTGGTCATAAGTCTTTAACGTGACGTTTGACCAAAATATGTCACATTCATTTCATAAGTAAAAGGATGTTTCAAGTTTACAAAAGTAGTTCAGTGACTAGTTACATTTCATTGTTTAACGTACTAATGAAACCTATGTGACACAATTTATAAAAGTAGTCAAAAGACGCTCCAACTATGCACGTATACTCGACATCCAAGCAAGTATCATAAAGTAAGCGGAAGCATGTATCCTTAAGCATTCAAGGACCTGAGAAAACATATAGAAAACTGTCAACGAAAACGTTGGTGAAATCATAGGTGTTTTAGTAAACGTTGCATTTGAACCACAAGATTTAATATAAGATGATTATCAAAATCATTTGCATTCCAAAGTTGTTATTTGTTTCGCGGGCACCCAATTTTCAAACTTAACTGTTTTGCACCCTGTTACGTAGTGTTAGAACATACACTATACTCGAAAATATATTTCATCCACTAACGGTAGCGAACCGTCCGAATGAGGCTCGTCAAGCCCATGTAATCACATAATATAAGTTCTCGTTTACACCCTGCAAGTGTAACTAATGATAATTGAATTGAGGATTTTTGTTCAAACCCGTACGTGGAATGTTCGTTTTCGTACTTGTGTTCAAAGTGTAAAAGTATGATACGTATATGTTTCTCATCCCATAGTTTAAAGCATAAAAGTTGTTTGAAATATGGGACTATGATCTCACCTTGTGTGCACGAGTAAGTAGTACTTCAACAAGTAACGTGTGCAAAGAACAATGCTAGTCTTGACCTAAACAAATAGGTCGTATCAATAACGGTAAACACGATAGGTCAAAGATATTTAATTAGTCCTATGGCTCATTACGACTCGATTATGTAGCATGTGAATCAAATTGTCAAGTTTCATGCAAGATACAAGTATAAATACAAGTTAGAAAGATTGCATAATCATTTGGTTAAGTTTGACAAAAAGTCAAACTTTGGTCGGTCAAAGTTAACGAAAAAGTCAACACGTTCGGGTCGGGCCCCGAACTATTTTTCTGTGCTAGTTATTCATATATAAGCATATTAGAACAAGTTTCATATGAATCGGAGGTCCCTAGCATATCAAACATTTTTCCATTAAATGAAAAGTTGGTCAGCCCACTTTGGCGCGCCGCGCGGGGTTATGGCGCGCCGCGTCAGTACCTGTACACAGAAATTCTGGTAGTTTTCAAGTTTAATGCACGAACCTAACTTCAAACAATCACCATTTATGACCCGCAAACAACCAAAACATGTATCTTATATAATCGGAAAGGTATTTTGACAAGGAAAGCAACTAAACACATTTCATCAAATCATTTACCTTTTCAACAACCAAAATCACATTCAAAACTCCTCATTTAATGCATCCAAGTTCACAAATACAATTCGATGACTCGGCAACCAATTTACATGAATGATATGCCGTTTCGAAGGTAATCAAGCATACAATACAACCTAACACTTACAAATAACATTTCATGTCATTCAAAGCATCAAAAGTCCATTTCAAGTTCATCAAACCCTAACCCAATTTCACCAAAATCACTAATCAAGTTCATGAAGTTTTCTAGAGCAACCTACACATCAAATTGAAGCTAGTGATACTAGGAACACATTTAATACTTGCACTTTATCATAACAACAACATTTAAGCAACCAAATCATCAATCAAACACACCAAACTTTCAAGTTCATGCTAGTTACTAAAAATAACAAGATCGAACATATAAATCATATATTCATGTTAGACTTGAGCCATAGACACTAATTAAAAACTTTATAAGTTAAAAAAATCTAGAACACAAAATCTAGTGATTTTAGAAAGTTACCCAAATGAGATGTAATCGGTATGGTATGGAATCGAAGAGAAAGTTGCAAGGATTCCAAATATGTAATTTGTTTGGATTGAAGCTTGCTAGATTTGATTTGGATGATGAATCTTTGTGATGAAGTTTGAGAGAGAAATATGGAAGTAGTAAAGAAAAAGAGAAATGAAAAAGAAAAAGAAAGGGAGGTGGGTGTTGACTAGTCAAAAGCTAGTCACATCTTTGCTCCCTTAGCGAAACTAGTCCCTCGAGTTCGGTTGCGGTTGCATGAATTACCTAAACGAGATATTTTTAAAACGCGTATCAACGGGAGATGTTATAAACATATAACAGACTTTAAATAAATAAATGAAAAAGTAAACAGAAAAAGGCGGGATGTTACAAACCCTTCACCGGTGTTTGCAAAAATGTTTTTGTGGGTTTTGTGGGTTTCAGATTTTAAAATTTTAGCTCAAAACTTGTGGTTTTGTGTCACCCACTTGCTAACCTTGTATTAGGAAAGCAACACATCCAGTTTACTTGCTCTGTATATTACCTTTCGGTAAACTACCGTCCGGTTGTAAAGGAAAGCGTTGAACAAGCAACTGTTAAGGCAATGTCCCGTGACATGCTTTTGATTATGGTCTATATCGTATCGGATGCAATTACTATCCTTGGTAGGATTAATAGTAAAGATCACCATATAGTTTTTCGGTTTGGCACAAGGTCCTGTCTTTGACCATGCTATGCAACCACCGTTCTTACGGTTGACACCCGATTTGGTTCAGGTGACCTAATGAATTCCAGGTGAATTCCTAGGATTTTACGTTCAATGGTAATGAACGCATTGAAAATAGGGTTTTCAGAAAACAAATCGATTTGTAATTTGATCAAAATATTTTCTCGTTCAAGCTCGAGTTTAGATATCATCGAATTCCATGAGTTTGAATTCTCAATCTTTAAGGTCAATCTCAAGGATTGAGTAATATTTGTCGTAAAAGCTAATTTTTGATCTTTAAGGAGATTATCCTTTCTGGCGATCTGATTCATTAGTCTTATAAGCTAATTTGGACGGTGCCCCCATTGTACGAGACAGATCCTCTCATGGTTAGGATAAGTCTGACCACATGGCGACCCTGTTTGATGCTGAGGTCCGTGGATTTCTAGCTGATTTTCGAGAAAACTTTTCAAGGTTTTTCGTAGACTCTACAACTGGTCTGGACGACAACTTCCTGACCTAAATCAAGAAGCGCGTGTCTTTTTCTCGGAAGACTTTACTTCCTTTTAAATTCCATTTATATTACAATAAACTGGGTAAAACTGATTAATATCGTCCAAAACAAAAGTATCTTCAATTATTTATACAAAAATATGTGATATATGTTCTAAATAACTTGGTAAATTTTCCCATACTTTGCTTTTATTTTCCTTTCTTTGCCTTTTTATTTTCCTCTATTCCATTTTAAATGAATTCAAGCGTTTTGAGTTGTTTCTCAATTTATGTCCTTTCCTAGGTAACAATAATTTCGGTGTTAACACCAAGTTTTATCGTTCATAAATATGTATAAACATGATTTTGAGTTCATTTAGTTGAAAATTTTGAAAAATTTTACTAGAATTGGGTAGTCAGTATATAAGACTAGGGCTGTTCTTTATTATCAGAGAGCACTAGATTCTAATACAACTACTGCGTTACTAGTATTTTTAATGGTAACCAAGTGTTTAAATTTAAAATTTTAAAAATCGAAAAGAATTTAAACCCTTCCTACACTTAAGATCTTGCAATGCCCTCATTTGCAAGAAATCAATAACAATTTAAATTATTGAGGGTGATTAGCGTAGAAAAATGATTAAATTTTACCAAAGTTTCCAAACATATTGTTGTATATGTTGAATGATAAATGGTGCACATCGTTTGTTCATTCCGTCTGTTGTTACATCACACTTGTTTTTCGTTTTGTTGTCAAAATTAATAGCTTTTGCTGGACTTAATGCCAGTCTTTGAAAGTGCGCTGTTTTACCCTGTTTTGTACATGAGATAAACTACAAACATATATATACATATTTTTGAAGTTGGGTATATCACCCCACATTCAAAAATTATTAAAAATCTAATAATAAAAGTTAGAAAATTATAAAAAACTATTATAGTATCAAAAGAAATATTAAAAGTATAAAATTACAAGTTACCAAATAAATAAAAATAGGCATAAAAGAAAATTAGGGTTGATGAGGATGGTGCCAGTAGGGATTCCATTCATAGCCGTATGTGCTGTAGAATACTTGAGCTGGGTCATATGTAGGGTATGGTGGTCGGGTCTGTATAGTCCAGGGAGGAAATACGGGCATTGGAGTAGGAATGTAGTTTGTATTTATGTGTGTACAATGACTTATGATTTGGTTTTGATGATACTGCCAATCTTGAAATGCTCGTTGTCTAGCCATTTCATACTCATGTTGAGCCATAAAAATATGCATTTCTGTCATCTGATTCCCCCCTCCCGCATTACATTGCTGTTGATCTCTTTCGACCTGTGGATGATGGCCATCATATGGTGCTGCAGCGTTATGTCGTTTCTTTAAAACCTTAGCACCATGATATACTTTCAAACCAATTGTACCACGGGGTTCTGGTGCTGCAATTATTAATCCCCCTGACTTTTATCGACACCGAGATACTCAGCAATTAAAGTAACAAAGATACCACCTCCTATTATACTATTAGGCCGTATACTCCTAACCATAACCGATAAATAATAACCCACACAATAAGGTATACTCACAGCGCTCTGTGGGTCTCGAATACACATGAGATAAAATAAATCATTCTCATTTACCTTCTCTTTGTTCCTACCTCGTTGTGTAATCGAGTTTGCTAAGAACCTATGGATTACTCTTAGCTCAGCTCTATCAATATCAGTATAAGAGTTATTCCCCCCACGAAATCGGTTATGTCTAGTCATTCTAATCCATATTCCATTCATATCAAAATTTTCATTAACCCTCCTACCATTAACTATCAACCTTTGACAATCAGTAGATGCTAGTTCCTCAGGCGTATATATACACAAAGCCTGAGCCATGTCTAGTAGATACATATGGCGCATCACACCTCCTAATAAAAATCTAATAAAACTCTGATCGGTTAAGGTAGCTACCCGATCATTTATTTCAACACTACATAATAATTCCACACACCATTCTCTATATACACGCCTACGTATATTGAACAAACGTTCCCAATCATTAAAAGTAGAATTACCATACCTTTGTGTAAGTAATTCTCTGATTGGATCGGCCAATCCCACTGTTTCTAACGGTTCCCAATCTATTACTCTGGGTACTTCAACAACATTAGACTGAAGGGTGTGCAAGTTCCTCTGATATTTTGGATAATCTATCCAATGTCTGTCAAACCTTAAATTAGGGTGTAAATCTGCCAATTCTATATTTGAATATGAAATGAATTGATGCAGTAGATTTTGTCTATATTGGTTGTTAATCTCTTGTTCTTCTGCATTCTCAGGAGGAGCATTGTGAGCCTGGGATGCGGATGAAGATTCACCCCTTTCAGTCTGCAAAACACATTAACCACAATTTTTGTGCATCCAAATATGCATTAGTGTTAGCAAAATCATAAATCAAAACAATCATAATGACATGTTTAATCCATATTAAACTTTATACGCATTTTCACAATATTAACAATTCTACACTTTTACAAATAAACATATATGAAAATGTATACAATGTTCTTTAGCCTTTATCTCAAATAACATGTCAAAATAATCATTACTAGCAATTAAACAAGTTCCAAATGGCATTCATATCAATTAAATCGAGTTCATGCATTTTTGACTCAAAAAGTCCACTTTAATACTTAAAATCATGTTTAGGATCAAAGTTTTGATAATTTAGCAACCTAAACATGTTACACTACTCAATTTAGTATAAACTAACAATAAAATTCGATCATAACTCGTTTATATCAAAAAGCCCCAATTTTGCTCAAGAACACGAACCCTAGATTACTCAAAATTTGAAGTTTAAGGCTTCTAATCATGTTAAATAGCATCAATCTAGGTTATACAAGCATAATACACAAACAATTTAAGCATAATTAAACTAGAAATCATCAAGATCAAATTAGGTATAAATTTATTCAAGAACACTAAAAATTCAAATTAAAGAGTATTTAGATGTAGAAATTACCGATCTCCTATAGTAACTTCTTGGTAGGATCCTTCTCAACATGATTTTAGCAAAAAATTTGATGTTTAACGGTGAAAAATTTCGAATTTGAGAGCGTTTTGTGTGTGTTTTTCGCAGAAAATTGGGTGTGGTGTGTTGGGGACTGGTCTGTTCGACCAGTTAACCCTTTCTAAATTTTTATTTCTCCGCGAGTGCGGATGTGGGGTCCCTTTCCAGCTCATCGAGTGCGGATTTACTTTTTTTCTTTTTTTTTATAAAAACCTTTAACTAATAAACAAAAATTACTAAATTTTAAAAAAAAATTTTCCTTTTTATTTAGGACGAGGTTGTTTCGGTACGTTTACCTAGTCCGTCCCTCGACAAAATTTTAAAATTTGTCATTTTAAAGCGTTTGTTTTAAAAGCAAAGATTTTTGGGTTTTTTAAATGTTTTTGGCATACTTTAAATTTATAAGATTAAAAATAATGATAATAAAATTTCTCGTCCCTCCCTTGGGTAAAGCAATTTCGGTTCAACGACCTAGTCTTCAACTCACGACGAATTTTAGAAATCATATTTTTAACTTAATGAAATAAAGTAAATTTTTGTTTTGAAATTCACACCAAACTTAAATTTAAAACGAAAAAAATTAAAAATTCATATTAATATTTTTATACATTAATTTTACAAACTTTTATTGAAAATATTAATTTTTAAAATATTTAAAAACTTAAAAAAATTTACAATATTAATTTAATATTAATATAAAAACAAGGTAAAAATTAAAATTAAAAATCTTTTTGGTCTTTTATCCCACTTTAATCAATCAAATATTATCAAAAATATACGCCCCTCTTTTGGGTAAAGTAATTTCGGCTATATTACCTAGTTTTACTCCTGACGAATTTCTGAAATACTTTGGATTGATTAATTAAAGATATTTATACCTTAAGAATAAACGGTAAATTTCACAGTGATGTAATAAATTTTTGTATGATATCAATAATTTCGATTTCGCATACCTAATTTTATTGAATATCAATTTAATACTTTATAGCGAATGATTCAGGGTTTATTATCAAAAGGTTAAAAGTAATAAAAAAAAATAAAAATTGTACATACTTACCTATGAGAAAGAATTCTCAGAGACCTGCTTTAGCCGACTCATAGGAGAGTCGTGTGATTTGGTTTTCCATAGCTACATAAGCGTAACCTCGATTCTTCAATATCTTTTCTTCTAAACATATGAACGGTCCTTCTCTGCATAGAGTAACAAATTCGGTATTTGAATATGTTTGATTGTTCGAACATTTACTTTCTTGTGACCATTTTCCGCATTTATGACATCTTTCAAGGTGTCATGCTCTTCTTTTTGTTGCGTATTTTGATTTTCCTTTACCAAAATGTATCTTATGATGATCTTTCCTGAGTTCTTTTCTCACTCCGTCCATTTCTTCTCTTATGAATGATACCAGTTCACTCGAAAGTGTGTCATTATTACGTTTAGTAATCATAGCGTGTAGCATTAGACCATGGTTCATATCAAAGGAATTCATCATCTCGTAAAACCTAAAAGAAATAAAAATTCAGAATGGAGGGAGAAGACTAGTTCTTTAGGGTCTGCAAGGGAAAGACCATTCGGATTCCATTCTCGGAAACTACACGAAAACAGAATATCTAACTCTAACAGAAATACATATTACCCTAAAAAGATTCGAATCTTCCCACACTTAGTTAGCTGTGGTGTCAAAATTGTGATTAACTTCATCTTCAACTTCCATTGGATTATCTATTTAATGTTTAACTCTGTGACCATTTACTTTAAATTTAATCCCATTTGAATTTATTAATTCTACAGTTCTGTATGGGAAAACTCTTTTGACAATAAATGGTCCAGACCATCTTGATTTCAATTTTCCAGAAAATAGCTTGAATCGTGAATTGAAAAGAAGAACGTTGTCGCCTTCTTTAAATTCTTTTGAACTTCTGATTCTTTTATCATGCCATTTTTTTGTTCTTTCTTTATAGATTAACGAATTTTCATATGCTTCATGTCTTAATTCTTCTAATTCGTTTAGTTGACTTAATCTTAGACGTCCAGCTTCATGTAAATCAAGATTAATGTCTTCAAAGCCCAAAATGCTTTGTGCTCAATTTCTACTGGAAGGTGACATGCTTTTTTCTAAACTAGTTTAAAAGGTGTGGTTCCAATTGGAGATTTGTAGGCTGTTCTAAAAGCCCAGAGTGCATCCTCCAATTTCATGGACCATTCCTTTAGATTCGATCCCACGGTTTTCTCTAGAATACGTTTTAATGCTCGGTTGGTATTTTTAACTTTTCCACTTGTTTGTGGATGATAAGCGGTTGAGATTTTATGAGTTACTCCATATCTTTTGAGAACTTTCTCAAGTTGATTATTACAAAAATGAGTACCCCGATCACTTATTAAAGCTTTCGGTGTTCCGAACCTAGCAAAAAGATGTTTTAAGAATTTGACTACAACTCGTGCATCGTTAGTTGCGACAGCTTGTGCTTTCGCCCATTTAGATACATAATCAATGGCAACGAGAATATAGAGATTATTAAGATATTTTAGAAATGGACCCATAAATTCAATACCCCAAACGTCAAATACTTCACATACTTGAATGACATTTTGTGGCATTTCATCACGTTGACTTATTTTTCCGGCCCTTTGACAAGCATCACAGGATTTACAAAGAAGGTGTGCATCTTTGAAAATTGTAGGCCAATAGAATCCAGCGTCATAGACTTTTCTTGCTGTAAGTTGAGGCCCATAATGCCCTCCTGTTGGTCCTGTGTGACAATGGTTTAAGATTTGACTAGCGTCATTCCGAATACACATTGGCGTATTATTCCATCGGGACAAGTTTTAAACAAATGTGGATCTTCCTAGAAATAGTGTTTTATATCACTAAAGAATTTCTTTCGTTTTTGGTACGACAACCCTTTTTCAAGGAGTCCACATACTAAATAGTTTGCATAGTCTGCAAACTATGGAATTTCATTATAATCGATCTTCAAAAGATATTCATCAGGAAAGTTATCTTGTATAGCCGATTCATTTAGAACTTCTAATTCAAGATTTTCAAGACGAGAAAGATGATCAGCGGCAAGATTTTCTGCTCCCTTTTTATCTCGAATTTCAATATCGAACTCTTGTAAGAGTAAGATCCAACGGATTAATCGTGGTTTAGCATCTTGTTTTGAAAATAGGTATCTAAGAGCAGAATGGTCGGTATAGACCACCGTTTTTGCCAGAACGAGATATGAACGAAATTTGTCAAAAGCAAAGACAATGGTAAGGAGTTCTTTTTCAGTAGTTGTGTAATTCGTTTGTGCTCCTTGTAATGTCTTACTAGCATAATAAATAGGTTTAAATCGTTTTTCAATCCTTTCTTCTAAAACGGCTCCTATTGCAAAATCACTTGCATCGCACATGAGTTCAAATGGTAGATTCCAATTTGGAGTTATCATGATCGGCGCATTAGCGAGTATTTCTTTAAGAATATTAAAAGATTTGATGCATTCATCCGAAAAGATGAATGGTGCATCCTTTTCTAAGAGTTTATTCATAGGAGTGGCAATTTTAGAAAAATCTTTTATGAAACATCGGTAAAAACCGGCATGCCCTAGAAAACTCCTAACTCCTCTAACATTGGTGGGATGTGGAAGTTTAGCAATTACATCTACTTTAGCTCTATCCACTTCAATTCCTTCCTTTGAAATTTTATGACCAAGAACGATGCCTTCTTTAACCATGAAATGGCATTTCTCCCAATTAAGAACTAAATTTGATTGCTTGCATCTAATAAGCATTCGTTCAAGATTAACTAGACATGTTTCAAAAGTATCACCGAAGACTGAAAAGTCATCCATGAAAACTTCCATGCATTCTTCTATCATGTCGTGAAAAATTGCCATCATGCACCTTTGAAAGGTTGCAGGGGCGTTGCAAAGTCCAAATGGCATGCGTTTGTAAGCAAAAGTACCATAAGGGCACATGAACGTGGTTTTCTCTTGGTCCTCGGGTGCGATTGGAATTTGAAAGTATCCGAAAAAACCATCAAGAAAACAATAGTCACTATTTTCGGCTAATCTTTCCAGCATTTGATCAATGAAAGGTAAAGGAAAGTGATCTTTTCTGGTGGCGTCATTTAATTTTCTATAATCAATACAAACTCGCCATCTTGTTACAGTACTAGTAGGAATAAGCTCATTTTTTTCATTTGTGATGACAGTCATGCCACCCTTTTTAGGTACGCATTGAAGTGGGCTTACCCATAACTATCAGAAATTGGATAAATTAAACCGGCATCTAGCAGTTTAATAATTTCTTTCTTAACAACATCTTGCATATTAGGATTTAGTCTTCGTTGGCGTTGCACATAGGTTTTATGGCCTTCTTCCATAAGGATTTTATGTGTGCAATACGAAGGACTTATTCCTTTAATGTCATGAATTTTTCATGCAATAGCTGGTTTATGAGCTTTTAGCACAGAAATGAGTTGAGATTTTTCATTTTCCGTAAGAGAAGACGATAATATTACAGGTAATTCAGATTCACCATGTAAATAAGCGTATTCCAAATGGGTTGGAAGTGGCTTTAACTCTAATGTCGGTGGTTCTTCTATCGATGATTTGTATCGATATCTGTCTTCCTCTTTTAGCATTTGAATTTCTTCTGTTGTTGGTTCATATCCATTAGCCATGAGTGTAGCTAACATTTCGGTTTCATCAATTGGTTCAGTTCCTTCTCCTAAAGAACATTCTCCTATTCCTTGTAATTCTGGAAATTCTTCTAACAATTCTGCATGTGAATCTATAGTTTGAATATAATAACATGTATCATCTGTAGATTGCGGTTTTTGCATGGCTCTATCAACTGAAAAGGTAACACTCTCGTCCTCTATACTTAGGGTCAATTTCTTACCGAACACGTCTATTATTGCTTTAGCCGTGTTTAAGAATGGTTTTCCTAATATGAGAGGAATTCGAGAATCTTATTCCATATCTAGAATAACAAAATTTACTGGAAATACTAAAGTACCAACTTTAACTAGCATGTTCTTCATTATCCCTCTAGGATATTTTACTGATCGATCGGCTAGTTGTATGCTTATTCGTGTTAGTTTCAATTCTCCAAGGTCTAGTTTAGCGTATAGTGAATACGGCATTAAATTTATACTACCACCTAAGTCTGCCATTGCTTCTATTGAACTAAGACTACCCAAAAAACATGGAATTGTGAAACTTCCTGGATCTGATAATTTTTCTGGTATCTTATTCAACAGCACTGCAGAACAATTAGCATTCATTGTAACAGCAGAAAGTTCTTCCCTTTTCTTTCTATTTGTGATTAGATCTTTCAGAAATTTAGCATTTCTAGGCATTCCTGAAATCACATCAATGAAAGGAATATTGACATTTATTTGTTTAAACATATCCAAGAATTTAGATTGCTCGGCTTCAAGTCTTTCTTTTCTCATTTTACTTGGGTAAGGAAACATAAGGTTTAGCCTTAACTGTGTTATCTTCATTAACCTTTTCAACTACCGGTTCTTTTTCCTTTTCTTGATCAGATTGTGGTTCTTGTGGAGTAGGAATAGAGTTATCAGAAATTTTAGGTATTTCAGGTGGTTTAAGTGTAATACCACTTCTTGTAGTAATGGCTTTAGCTGTTTCATTCCGGGGGTTAGCATTTGTATCGTTAGGAAGACTCCCTGGTTTTCTTTCACCTATCAACCTTGCTAGGTTGCTTACTTCTTGTTCCAGATTTTAAATAGAAGCTTGTTGATTTCTAAATACTTGAGCATTTTGTTCATTCGTTTGTTTCTGAGATGTGAAAAATTGAGATTCAACTAGCTTCGACATCATATCTTCTAAATTTGGCTTTTTATCATCGGTTTGTGGTGGTTTATTTGGAAAAATAGGTCTTTGCTGATTGTAAGTATTGTTGGATACTTGTTGATTACTAGGACCTTGTTGGTTGTTATATGGAACATTTCAGTTATAATTCTGATTTTGATTGTAGTTTGGTCTTGGCGGTTGATAATTATTCTGATAATTATTTCCAGGCCTTTGGTTTATATATGAAATATTCTCTCTTTGTTTCATTGTTTGTTCAATACTGAGACAATCTTTTGTCAAATATGGTCCTCCACACTGCTCACAACTAATTCGTATTGAGTGAATTTCTTTAGTCATCTTTTCCATTCGTCTCTCGACAGCATCTATCTTTGCGGAAATGGAATCAAAGTCATTGCTAGAATCGGCTCTAGCCGCTTTAGATGATCTAACGATATCTTTTTCTTGATGCCACTCATGTGAGTGGGAAGCAGTGTTATCAATAATTTTGTAAGCTTCAGTTGCAGTTTTCTTCATAATGGAACCACCAGCTGCTATGTCGATGTCTTTGCGTGTAGTAATATCGCATCCTTAGTAGAATATTTGTACTATTTGATAAGTGTCTAAACCATGCTGAAGACATCCTCTTAACAACTTTCCAAATCTTGTCCACGCCTCATATAGAGTTTCATTTGGCTTTTGCGTGAACGTAACAATTTCTCCTTGAAGTCTCACGGCTTTAGATGCCGAAAAGAATTGTTTAAGAAATTTTTCAACTAAAACATCCCATGTATCAATTGCCCCTTCAGGTAATGATTCTAACCAATCTTTGGCTTTTCCCTTTAAAGTCCAGGGAAATAACATGAGATAGATCTGTTCATCCTCCACTTCTCGGATTTTAAATAGAGTACATATCCTATTAAAGGTACGAAGATGTTCGTTTGGATCTTCCTTCGGCGCACCACTAAATTAGCATTGATTAGTTACCATGTGTAGGATTTGTCCTTTGATTTCATAATCTTGCGCATTAATGTCTGGTTGAGTAATTGCGTGACCTTGGCCAGTGCATTTAGCCCTCATTCGGTCTTCCATGCTTAGAGGTTTCAGATTTTCCATGATTGAATTTGTTGAATCTGAATCACTAGAGGATTCTGATTTAATGATTTCTTCATCGACAATCTCTATATGAGTGATTTGTGGTCCAGGAGGAATGATTAGTGGTTCAGGATCTCTGAATTGTCCCTGAATATCCTCCGGGTTCTCAATTGTGAGGTCGGGTTCAAAAAATGGATTATCGGAAATTTGAATTGGAGTACTTGGTCGACTAGATGACGATTCTAAAGAAAAATCAACGGCGACAATATTGGCTAGATGTCTTGATCGAGTTACAGGTGGTGAACGTATGAAAGGTGGTGAACGTTTTGCTCGGTGCATTCACAGAATATCCTATTAGTTATAAAAATAAAAATTATATAAGTTATCAAATTAATATACTTTTCGGATTTTGCCCACATTTCGAATAGCCAATAGGTGCAGCGGGTAGCCAGGACCCTTTAAATCGGAAGCCCACAACTCGCCACTAACAAATCCAACTATTACTACGAACCAGAAAATTTTGGATGTCTATCAATTTAACCACTTAAAATAATTTTTCGTCGAAGTTTAAAGAAATTTTAGAGAAGAAATAGAAAATTCTATGTCCTAAAAACTAGAGCGTCGAGAAATAAGAAGGAAAAAGAGTGCGTCGGCAAATAAAAGGTCGAAAATAAGCGTCCAAAAACAAAGATCGAAAAATAATAATAAGAGAGTAGCGCGTCGAAACTTAAAAGGTACTAAATACTAAAAATTAAAACTTACGTCTAAAGGTATTAAAGCTTAAAAGGAATTCTATATTCAAAACGGCAATAACTTAAAAGTCACTAAAATCTATAAAATATTAAGGTGATAAGCGACGTCGTAAAATTATAAAGCGCCTAAATATTAGTCTAAAGAAAAATCACTTAAGGGATTTTACGGCAAAGCCTAGAAATCTAGAAATATAAAATAGGTACGGCAAAAACTATATCTTAAAACTAGTTACGAACGATAACTATACAATTACGAATAAAAAAGATACAAAATATAAAAATAAAACTTAAAGTTATAAAAATACAATTTTTATAAAAATATTATTTTTATATTATTATTTTATAAAAGTATTAATTTTATAAGTAATAAAACTAATTAATACTTAAAAATACAAATTTAATTAAACTAAAACTAATTAATATTAAACATAAACCCTAATTAGGTTAATTAATAATAATAATAATTAAATTAAAACCCTAAAACATAATTAAAGCAGTCTGAGGTTGCAGCTGTCAGACAGCTCCGCGAGTGCGGATACTAGCTGCCTAAAAGTACCGCGAGTGCGGAGGATGCAGGTTCAAGTGAGCTGCAGGCCCAAATTACGTAGGTTCAGATTTTAATATTTTTTTATTTTCTATTTTTATTTTATATAAAATGTAATTTAAATAAAACTTATATTAAAAATTAATTATTAGTTTTTTTTATAACTTTTCACAATAAATAAAAATATAAACTTTTTAATAAACTTAAAAATATAGATATAGATTTTTTTTATGTTTTTATATTTTTGTTTTTAATATTTAAAACTTATATTTTTACAAAAATAGATTAAAACTTAATAAAAATCTCTTTTTTTATATGGCGTTTCGCTTCAGCGTTTTAGTTTTCCCCAGCAGCGGCGCCAAAAATACTTGATGTGTTGCGAGGTGTATACGAAATAGGTATATTTTTATTGCGAAATACTATTAAATACGATACAATTTTACACATGTTATTTATTTATTTATAGAGTGGATATACCTAAACCTTGCTACAACACTATAGGCAGTGTACCTAATCGTACAGTAGTGTAGTTTTTAGTAAGTCCGGTTCATTCCGCAGGGATCTAGCCAAGTTTAACGCTATATTTTTAAAGTATAGTTGTATATATATATATATATATATATATATATATATATATATATATATATATATATATATATATATATATATATATATAAGTAGTATTATTATTATAAAAAGGGGGTTTTACCGTTTAATGACCGGTTTGTCGATTTTAAAACTTTAGTCACAGTTAAAACCTAATGTAAAATATTAAAAATAAATATAGCTTAATTTAAAGCGTAAAATAAATAACGATAATTAAAGTGCGATAAATAAAATGACAATAAATTAAAAGTGCGATAATTAAAAAATACAATAATTAAAAATGCGATAAGATATAAAATAAAGGAATTATGCTTATTTAAACTTCCGTAATCATGATGTTTGACGTGTTGATTTTAATTTATTACCATGGGTTAATTGTCATTTGTCCTGGATTATTTGATATGTCCATCTGGTTTTTGTCCATAACAGTCCATCAGTCATAAATATAAAGTGCGAGTGTCCTCGTCAAATTATCCTTATACCCGAAGTCAAATATTCCAACTAATTGGGGACTTAAACTGTAACAAGGTCTTAATACTTTGTTTAATAATTACACCAGGATATCGACTGCGTGTAACCCAAGGTTTTAATACTTTGTTAACAATTACGCCAAGTGTCCTTGTACATAATTCACCCTTGTTTTAATGAGTCCATTGACTATTAATCCATTCCCGTGTCCGGTTAAATGAACGATTATTAGTATTTATAAATATCCCGCCCATCGTGTCCGATCGAGTGTATATGATTATTTATAGATACGTCAAATTGTAAATCTCTATATTAAATTAACGAACTATCATTCAGTTAAACAATTATAAAGCCCATTAATAGTCCATAGTCCAATTTCCACAAGTGTCGGTCTTTTGTCCAAACCCCAATTATGGTACAAAGCCCAATAACCCCGTCTTTAATATTTAGTCCAACATCATGATTACTTCGATTTAAATAAGCATAATAATAACTTAGCTACGAGACATTAATTTGAAAAGGTTGAACATAACTTACAATGATTAATAATAGCGTAGCGTTACACGGACAGAATTTCGACTTACAACCTTAAAACATTCGATAACATAACCTTATTATTATTAATCTTAAATTAAAATTAAAATTATAATTATAAATATAAATATAAATTGAGAGTAAGAATTAGAAAAGGGATGTGTTTTATCAATCAGAATGCGCTGCCTTTTATAGGCCCACGTTTCATTGTACAGCTCGGCGAGTGCGGAGCTTTTGTGCTTCACAGCTCCGCGAGTGTGGAGGTCTGGATTCCAGCTCATAGATTAAATCCAAAACGTGGGCTGCGTATAATTATAATATATAATAATATATATAATTAATTATATATTATATTATATTCTTGTGCATAGTTGACTTGTAATTTTTGGTCCGTTGCGTCGCGCACTAAAAGTTGGTTCATATCTCGGTTCCGGATTTTCGAACGCCTTTTCGTACGATTTAATATCTTGTACGATTTAATATCTTGTACTTTGTGTTTCACGGCTTGTACTCTTGTAATTTTTAGACGTTTCTCATCAATAATTTGAACCACTTGGATTGTACTTTGTACTTTTTAGCTTTTTGGTCATTTGCGTCTTCAATTCGTCGAATCTGTCTTTTGTCTTCACCTTTTATTATTTAAACGAATATCACTTGTAAATAGAACAATTGCAACTAAAAGCTTGTCTTTCTTGAGAGATAATGCTATGAAATATATGTTCGTTTTTAGCATTATTAATATTGAAATACTTAATTTGATCAGAATAAATGAACTACATTTATTCTGTCACCATTCTCTTTCAATTTTCATCACAATTACTATTTATCTTGGTATAAAAAGTCTACATTACAATCTTTTATTGAGACATGTATTTCGCATACATATGTAACCTAATTAATCTCGTAAAGAGAACCTATATTTGAATCATAATAATATAATAATAATAAAATTTTCTTTAAAAATGATTATTTATATTTTTAATAATAATTATTAGTAATAACAAATGCCTCTTTAAATTTTTTTAAAAAATTAAGAAATATAATTATTATATGAAGGTTGTACAATATGCTTTAAAGTTTGTACATGTGTTCATTGTGAAGACCCGTCCTAATACATCCGGACGAAGACCACATCGATTATAAACGATTCACAATAGTTAGCTACATCGCAAGGTACTTGACCTCTATATGATACATTTTATAAACATTGCATTCGTTTTTAAAAGACAAACTTTCATTTCATTGAAAGTTGATAACATGCATACCATTTCATAATACATCCAACTATAATTGACTTAATAATGATATTGATGAACTCGATGACTCGAATGCAACGTCTTTTGAACTATGTCATGAATGACTCCAAGTAATGTCTCTATATGAGCAAATGCACAGCGGAAGATTTCTTTCATACCTGAGAATAAATATGCTTTAAAGTGTCAACCAAAAGGTTGGTGAGTTCATTAGTTTAACATAAATATTCATTTCATCTTTTTAATAGACCACAAGATTTCATATTTCCATTTCTCATAAACTTACGTCCCATGCATAGAGACAAAAATATCATTCATATGGTGAACACTTGGTAACCGACTTTCACAATATGCATATAAGAATATCCCCATCATTCCGGGATCCTCCTTCGGACATGATATAAATTTCGAAGTACTAAAGCATCCGGTACTTTGGATGGGGCTTGTTGGGCCCGATAGATCTATCTTTAGGATTCGCGTCAATTAGGGTGTCTGTTTCCTAATTCTTAGATTACCAGACTTAATAAAAAGGGGCATATTCGATTTAATAATCCATTCATAGAATGTAGTTTGAGTTACTCGTGTCTATTTCGTAAAACAGTTATAAAAGCAGCGCATGTATTCTCAGCCCCAAAAATATATATAAAAAGGGAGTAATGAAACTCACACATATAAATGTTGTAAAACAGTTAATAAAGCATTTGCATGTTGATCAATCCATAATTAATGATGTTACTTAATCACGAATTGAGTGCAATAAGATTGTAATGGAGGATGGGATGTTTGATGATTATTTTGGGCCCCGATGATCGTCTTTCACTTTAACTATAAAGTGATCAACCACCCTGACCCGGTCTTGATTGTTAATTAGCTTAATTCACCTTTGTGCGGTGTAAAAATCCCTTGGGCAAGATCACAAGTGGAAATTACAAAGGCTTAGGTAAAATGGCAGAGAATCAACAACCTATAAATGGGAGGCCAAGCTCTCTATTTATAGGATTCGAAATATCCGCGGTCTGCGAGTTACATAACTATCCGCGGAAACTCAGCGGATTAAACCGCGGTCTTGTATTAATGCGAAAACATAAACGCGGTACTCATTTTCAGTGAATATTGCACAGCTTTGCCTTATAATTCGCGTAGTTCTGCCTTTGGCTTTTAGCAAATAAAATATACATATACAATGCTATGTATATGATCAAGTCCCCCCAGTTTATTATGATACATATTGCGAAACAAATGTATCATGATAAACTCTAAAAATTCACAGTTATCGCAGCCAATATTCGCATTGAAGAATTTCGCATTAACCTAGTTACCGTTATAGGAAAAAGTTACCGTTTGAGTTGTCACAACGGTTAATTAACATAATTAACCCCGTCGCCTAAATATATTATGACCTGAAATCACAAATTCATTTCTCATTTTTCCAAAGTATTAGAAAATTTCTCAATTCGTCAATCAACCTTTATCATTTTAGTTATTACGTGCAGCTCGTATTTAATTTGATATGAAGATTAACGAGTTAGATAGGAAGGCTGATCCAAAAACTCTGATCACCAAACTATTAACAAGCCCGGAAGCTAAATCATCATCATCAAAAGAAAAGCAACCCATTCCAGTCGTCGATTTAACCTCCAAATCTCCCTCCACAAAGCCGAGCTCTACCAAGCGACCGTTACAAACACCGCCGTCTTCGCAAAGCAAAAGACATAAACAACAGGAGACCCCCCCTCACGACAATCCAGTTATATCGGAAGGGGACCAGCAAACTAGTATATTGCGGATTGTTATTGCATACACAAAATATACATTAGTTTTATTTCGCTGACTAACCAACAATGTTATTTTGCAGGTGATTCTTCTGGTGATCCTATCTTTGCTAGCCCGAATACTCTTGATCAAATCACCGAATTGTTCCGCACTCCACCTGACTCTTATGGAGTGCGGATTGACGGTTTAGCAGGATACACTTATGCTTCAGCTGCTACTGCTCTGGATCAACGGCAACAGATGAAGTTAGCAATCCCCGGCGAGCTTCGCCGCGAGTTCTCTAAACTCTCTGTGCTGGACACGCATAATAGTTTTGTTCAAAATTTCTACAAGTGCGTCAATTCAGCATATGACGTTATATGCCGTCAGGAACAATTTTTCAATGTTCTTAAAGCTGAACAACTGAAGTATAATGCTGAGAAGATCAAAGCTGAAAATAGCAAAAAACGCTGTATTGATCTCTCCCATGAGCTCACCGCAGCCAAAACTACCGTTGATGACTTGAAACAGCAGGTTTCTGCTGCGACTGAGAAAGAAAAACAACTGCAAGACACCATTAAAGCATTGTCAGAGGATGTGACGAAGCTAACGACAGAGCGAGACAACGCTCTTGCTGCTAAAGCCTCTGCGGAACTTGAGTTCACCAAGGTTCGCCAACATCTCCCTGAACTGGATAGAAAGATTCTCAATTCCAAGCCTGTTTCTGTAAATTTTTCAACATTTGCCGCCGCATTAAGGCTATGCGAGAGGGTTGAATTTATGGATGAGATTGCTATTCGCTGCCCACTGCCAGACCCACTACCATCTGCAATAGCTGATCACCTTTGCTCACTGGAAGATGCGAAATCAGCATACGCGGTTGCTCAGCAGGGCATAGCCGAAATTCCCCTCCCCAAGATAGCCGCAATAAGTGATCAAGAAGATGTCACTGCAGATGACATCATCAAGCTTGACTTAAACAAGGATTAGCACGCACTTTGTATAACAGCACACAGCTGCCTCTGCGGTATTATTAATAAAATTTCGCTGTTTCATATTTTTGCAAGTACTTCTATTTTTATAGCGCTTTCATTATCAATATTCATAACACAAACTTGTCCTTTGCAACTTCCAACATATATTATTGTGCACATAATAAATGCATACTTTTGCGAAACAATCTGTATGCGTATATGCTTATACGTTATGAATCTTCTAAGTCAGCCGAAACGATCCTTAGGCAATTAATTAGCATTGCGAAGCATCTAAGCATTGGCAAAATCAAACACTTAGGATTTAAAAATTCCTTTCACAATAATTCGCATGCAAAAGTGGGCAATTTCATCACTTTGCTATTTGAACACTGCAAAATACTATAATCATTATGAAACAATCTTTAAAACATTTAATAACTATTTGCATTTCATATATAAACTTTTCGCATACTTTTACAAGTGTTTATTTTTGAAATTTCGTCAAGTGTGATCAAGACTTGCAAGAAATTAAAAACAAGAACACTTAAAAAGTACATCAGCCATATGCTTTATATCCAATTTCGCACGTTATACATATACATCTGATAGTTTCCACAAAACTATGCATAATATCGCTTTAACAAAACAGCATGCCACACATTAGGTAAAACTCGCCCTTCCATATCTGCGAGCTTATTTGAACCTGCGGCATTAATTGCCACAATTTGATAAGGGCCTTCCCAATTAGGACCCAACTTGCCAAGCTTTTCTGCTCTGCTTGCTTCATTGTTTCGCAGCACGCATTTGCCTATAGCGAAAGACAAAACACGCACTCTTTTGTTATAATACTTTGCAATTTGCTGCTTATTATTCGCTTCTCTAATAGCAGCCATTAATCTCCGCTCTTCTATGAAATTTAGATTTTCGCTCAATGCAGCATCATTTGCTTCACCATCAAAGTTAGCAAATCGATGCGTTGGTACCAGAATTTCTGCGGGGATAACTGCCTCAGAACCATATACCAAACTAAAAGGTGTTTCGCCTGTACTCTTTTTGAAAGTAGTGCGATGTACCCATAACACATTGGGTAATTCATCTACCCAACCAGTTCGCCTTTCACATAACCTCTTTTTAATACCGCTCACAATATCACGGTTAGTTACTTCACACAGCCCATTGGCTTACGGGTGCGCCACTGACGTAAACTTTTGTATAATATTTAAATCATTGCACCATGTCTTAAAAGGATCTTTCGCTATTTGAGCACCATTATCACTAACCAATTCTCGCGGAATGCCAAATCGGCAAACAATGTATTCCCATACAAAATTTCACACTTGCACACCAGTAATAGTGCGAACCGCCTTAGCTTCAACCCAATTGGTGAAGTAATCAATCGCGACAATCAGGAATTTAACATTTCCAGGGCCTGTAGGAAATGGCCCTACAATGTCAATAACCCATTTATTAAACGGCCATGGTGAATTAACAGGAATCATATCGTGGCGCGGCATTCGATTCTGCGGAGCATGCCTTTGGTAACTTTTACAGCGTTTAACAATTTTTGCTACATTGCGGTATAGGGATGGCCAAAATTATCCCATTCGCATAATTTTTGCTGCGATAGTTTTGTAGCCTGAATGCAGTGCACAAGTACCATTATGTACTTCTTCAACAATCATTTCTGCCTCGATTGGGCCAACACATCGCATCATTGGTCCGCAGTATGATTTGAGATATAAAATATCATCTTGGATGATATACATCGGTGCTCGCTCTCTTACTAAGCGGGCTTCATGACCATCATCTGGCAGAATATCACTGCAGATATATTGTAAAATTGGGTCCATCCAATTTTGCTGTTCTTCTATAACAGATGCAACCATTAAGTCACTATCTATTGATTTACTCGGTAATTCCTCAACCCATACTTGCTTTTGAAAGAGCGAGAACGTTAAAGTGTGATGACCCGGGAATTTCCGACCAAATTTAAACTTCAATCTTTATATGTTTCCGACACGATAAGCAAAGTATGTAATGTTGAAGTCTCATAAACATTGAACTGTTTTCATGCATACATTTGACCTTAGAACTCATTATATGAATTCAGTGAACCTTTGGCTATTCCCGACGATTCAAGAACAATTATTTATAAATAAATATGTATATGTAAATGTTAGTATATGTATATTAATTTGAAATTATAAAAAAATATATATATATATATAATTTAAGATATGTAGTTTGTTATCTTTGATAATAAGTATTATTATTATTACTTTCATTACTAATATTAGAATGAATATCTAATATAAATATCAGTGTTATTATTATTATACATAAATAAAAAAAATTGATACAAATAATTTGTTAATTATTAGTATTGTTATTATTAATACTATTATTATCATTATTAACATCATAATTAGTGATAATATTATTATTAGTGTTACTAATAGAAGTAATATATTTATACTAGTAAATTATTAAAAATTAAGAAGTAGAGATAAACAAGTATGTTAATACACATACATATAACTACATATTAGGAAATCAGTATTAATATTATAAAGATAATTATTAATAGTATTATTATTACTATTATTATTATGAATCAATAAAACAAATTATTAATAATATTATTAATAATATCATTAAGGACATTATTATAAATAACAAGTTATTATCTTAAAAATTGTTATTACTAGGATAATTAGTATTAAAATTTGTATTAGGTTATCATTATTAATAACAATCAGTGTTTTTATTATGTAAATAAATAATAGATGTACTTTTATAAAAAAATTATGTTTTATAATACAAGTAGTACACAAATATTAGCTGGGAATGAGAATTCATTGGACATCACTCTCAAACTTTATATGAATTGTTTTGCTGACCTCCTGAATCGTACAACTATGGAATCAAATCACAGATATAAACAAATTCAGTTACACTAACTAACAAAATCAGTACAAATCAATATCACTGTCAGTATATCTTCTTTCCTTATTTTCTTGTCTACAAATCGAATACAAATTAAGGAAACCAACAAAATCCGTTGAAGGTCACAATCATTTTTTATTATTTTATTTCTATTCGCACCTGCGGAATATTTCTGTGTCGACGAATTATAACTACAAAACAAGTGAATTCTCAAAGTTATTAGAAAAAATGATTGAACTTGTCAATCACATTATCAATAATCACTACCCGTTACAGCAACTCAAATTGAAACAGACAAGAGAAGAAACTGAAAACATATAACCTCTTTTCTATGATCACGAACCACCCCATGAATCACCACCATGACCATCGAGCTGATGCACTATCTGTTCCTTGTTTTCTTGATCGAACCATAGTAACCATCGTCTCTCACCATCTCTCTATCTCCTCTCGTTCTACATCCTTGATCATGAAAACCACCACCATCCTCTTTAACCATTTTCGTGTTTTCTATTTCTAATCAATTCATTGCCATCAAACCACCAAGAAACCATCAAAACTCCTCTTAAACAACAACCAATTGATCACTGTTCTTGCTACTACTTTTTCTGTTTTCTTCAACGATTAGCACAATCGTCACCATATTGATCAACTAAAACCCGTCACACCACCTTCACTTTTACTCTCGTAGTAGAGACCCAACACCATCATCACCCTACGGACCACCACAGCTCAACATTCACTCTTTCACTATCTCTCTCTCTCTCTCTCTCTCTCTCTCTCTCTCTCTCTCCTTTTCAATCAGAAAAACCGCCACCTTCATCTGATTATCACCACCACACACGATTTTCGTTGTTGCTATTTTTATGATAAAAGGTGAAGAATATAGAGGACAAAACACTGAGGATTGCAGCTGGTTATAATCGACCTTACTATTACTACTTCCACCCGTTATATATTTTTTTTAAAAAAACAACCGACATCCACACTTTAGTGTTAATGATAGCGAATAATGAGAAGAATAAACGAAGATGCTTCTTGGGTATATACAAAAACAATACGGGTCAAACATGGAACTCATTTTAAACTGCAAGTGGAACATACATCATTTTAAATTGCAAGTGGAACGTCATCATTTACAAGTGGGACTAGCGAATAAATTGGTGGTGGCCGACTCTCATAAAGAAGAAAAGAAGCCGCATCATTTTTGCAAAGAGGGGAAAACATGCTATGTGGCCGACCAGCGCAAGATTTCATGAGATTATATTGGTTATTTTCATATATATTTACTCTATGTATATCTTTGCTGAAGAAAAGATAGAAATAAAAATATGAACGAGGTATACCTGGGTTTCGGTTTGAAAACAGCACGAATCTGTTTTTGGTGGTGGGCCGAAATTTTTTTTATTTGTTGGGCTACTAGGATTCAGTTTTGTGATGGGCCGATTGAGTTAAAAGGGAAACAGAAATAAGATAAATATGTGTAAACCGTAATATGAATCAGAAAAATCAAATGGGTTTAGATGGTCATGGGTGTTTAGTTGTGAGCGGGAGGTCGCGGGTTCGAGCCCGAGCATAAGCATTATTTTTTTGGAACTTTTTCTTGAGGTAGTTTTACTTATTATTATTATTACTTATTATTATTATTATTATTATTATTATTATTATTATTATTATTATTATTATTATTATTATTATTATTAAAATAGGTATTAACATATAACATTTTAATTATTAGTATTATCATTATTATTAACATAAGTATTATTATTATCAATTGTAATTAAAATTGTCATTTTTATTAAAAGTATCATTTTTAATATTAGTATCATTATTATTATTATTTTTATCATTATTATTATTATTATCATTAAAAATGATTATGATTATTATTATTATTATTATTATTATTATTATTATTATTATTATTATTATTATTATTATTATTATTAGTATGATTATTATTATTATTTTCATTATTAGTATTATTTTTATATAACAAATTATTGATTTACAATATAATGTTAGCTATATATATATATATATATATATATATATATATATATATATATATATATATATATATATATATATATATATATATATATATATATATATATATATATATATTAATATAACTATATGTACAAATATTAATATACAAAGTAAATATATATAAATGTTAAAATAACAAATATATTACTAAAGTAAATAAATAATATATATAAACTAGTTTGATGATTATTACATGTTCATTATATGTGTTAATTTATATAAATGATATAGGTTCGTGAATCCGAGGCCAACCCTGCTTTGTTCAATGTCGTCATATGTATTTTTACTACAAAATACATTATGTGAGTTTCAATTGCCCCTTTTACTCTTTACATTTTTGGGCTGAGAATACATGCAAATGCTTTATTAACTGTTTTACAATATTTATATGTGTGAGTTTCATTTGCCCCTTTTACTCTTTAAGTTTTTGGGCTGAGAATACATGTAAATGCTTTATTAACTGTTTTACAATATTTATATGCGTGAGTTTCATTAATCCCTTTTTAAATGCTTTTGCAATATATATTTTTGGGACTGAGAATACATGCGCTGTTTTTATAACTGTTTTACGAAATAGACACAAGTAATTGAAACTACATTCTATGGTTGAATTATTAAACCGAATATGCCCCTTTTTATTAAGTCTGGTAATCTAAGAATTAGGGAACAGACACCCTAATTGACGCGAATCCTAAAGATAGATCTATCGAGCCCAACAAGCCCCATCCAAAGTACCGGATGCTTTAGTACTTCGAAATTTATATCATGCCCGAAGGAGGATCCCGGAATGATGGGGATATTCTTAAATACATATTGTGAATGTCAGTTACCAGGTGTTCAGTCCATATGAATGATATTTTTGTCTCTATGCATGGGACGTATGGTTACGATAAATGGAAATATGAAATCTTGTGGTCTATTAAAATTATAAAATGATTATTTATGTTAAACTAATGAACTCACCAACCTTTTGGTTGACACTTGAAAGCATGTTTATTCTCAGGTATGAAAAAAGTCTTCCGCTGTGCAATTGCTCATTTAAAAGATATTACTTGGAGTCATTCATGACATATTTCAAAAGATGTTGCATTCGAGTCGTCGGGTTCAGCAAGATTATTATATAATCAATTATAGTTGAATATATTATGAAATGATTTGCATGTCATCAATTTTTGATATAAAGCAAGTGTGTCTTTTAAAAACGAATGCAATGTTTGTAAAATGTATCATATAGAGGTCAAGTACCTCGCGATGTAACCAACTATTGTGAATCGTTTATAATCGATATGGACTTTTTCCGGATAGATTAGGACGGGTCCTTTCATAAAGCAGCCAATTTGCTCAACGCATTCGCCTTTTTATTTTGGCTTCTTGGCACTTGCGCGAGTTTGAAATGCTCAAATCGCACTACCATTTCTTTCAACAACTGCAAGTATTTCTGCATAGAGGGATCATGCGAGTCAAAAGATGCGTTAAACTGATTTGCTACTAGCTGTGAATCCGTAAATGCACGCAACTTAACAATATTCATTTTCCGCGCAATATTTAAACCTGCAAGCAATGCCTCATTATTTGTTACGTCAAAATTAAACCGCAGAGCATAAGTATGCTCTTCACCGCTTGAACTTGCCAAAACTAATCCCGCACCTGCACCTTCTGCGCACGAAGCACCATCAGTAAATAAATCCCAAGTTTCACCGTGTTCAGGTTTTAGTGCGGTTCGCTCATTAATCACCTCCAACTCTCCAGATAGTTCAGCGAGATAATCCGCCATAACTTGCCCTTTTTCAGCGCTACGCAGAAGGTAAGATATTTGATAAGCACCTAATTCTACCGCCCATAATGCGAGTCTACCAGATATCTCTGGCTTTGTTAAGACTTGCTTGATTGGTAGATTAGTTAATACATGTACGGGATGCCCTTGAAAATATCTTCGTAGCCTTCGCGTTGTTAAAATGAGCGCATAGACAAGCTTTTCAATCGGCGCATAGTTTATTTCACTCCCCGTAAGGGCTTTACTAACAAAATACACTGGCTTTTGTATTTTGTTCCTTTCCGCGATCAAAACTGAGCCAAAAGCTTCGTTTGCTACTTAGATATAAAGATAAAGAGTTTCGCCATTAACCGGCGCTGTTAGTGTAGGCAAAGTTTTTAACAACTTTTTCATCTCCTGAAACGCGGATTCTGCTTCGCTGGACCACATAAAATTCTTTTGCTTCAAACAACCTTTTAAGGTTTTGAAAAATGGGAACTGCCTTTCCGCGGCTTTAGACAAGAAACGCGTTAATGCGGCTAGCTTTCCCGTCAAACTTTGCACTTCTTTGACCGTTTTCGGTGCGGTCATATTTTCTATAGCCGCGATTTTTTTTGGATTAGCTTGAATACCCTGTTCTGTAACAAGATATCCCAAAGATTTCCCTTTCGTTTCGCCAAAACTACATTTTAGCGGATTAAGCTTCATGTTTATTTTTCGTAGTCTGCCAAATGTTTCACGCATATCTTCAATGATTCGCTCTTGCGTCATGCTTTTGATAACTAAATCATCTACATAAGCTTCAAGATTACGCCCTATTTGTTTATCAAACGCGGTATCAATCAACCGTAGATATGTCGCGCCTGCATTGATTAAACCGAAAGGCATCATCATATAACAATATATGCCTTTGCCCGTATGAAATGCAGTTTTATCTGCGTCTCCTTGTGCCATAGGAATCTGATGATAACCTCTTGCCGCGTCCAAAAAACATTTATACGAAAAAGCATGTAAAGATTCCACCTTCAGATCAATTTCTGGAAGCGGATAGTTATCCTTCGGGCACGCTTTATTCAAATCTTTGTAATCAATACACATTCTCCAAGAACCATCAGGTTTCTTCACCAATACTGGATTTGCAATCCATGATTGGTATTGGACTTCACGCAAAATTCCGGCTCTCACCAATTTTGTTACTTCTTCACACAACCATTTTACGCGGTCTGGGGCCATACCCCTTCGCTTTTGCATTACAGGTTTTAGAGCTGGATTCACATTAAGCCTGTGTTCTGCAATATGACGCGGAACACCAGTCATATCGTTTTCGCACCAGGCAAAGACATCCATATATTGGACAAGTAATTGCACGATTTTGTTTCTAGTATCCGCACTAACATTATGTCCTACTTTGATTTTCTGATCTGGATATGCGGGATTAATTATTTCCATAGCATCTGCACCATCAACAAGTTTTTGCCCTGTGGTTTTTACATTAACAGCCGCACAAATAGGCATAATGCTCATTGAACATATTGTGGTAATTCCCTTATACGTTGGAAACTTAATCATGCCATGAATTGTAGATGGTACAATCCCAAATTTACTTATAGCGGTTCTTCCCAACAGCATGTTATAGCGAGAAGAGGCTTGCATAACATAAAAATCTAATCGCGCTTGCCGCACCAAAGCATCATCATTAACATCAGCTAACTCGATGTTTAATGACAAAACACCTATAGGTAATGAAGATTCTCCTGCAAAACCAGTTAGTGAAACTGCGGTTGTTTGCAGGTTTATTTTAATACTTTCTGGCAATTGAACGAAGCATTGTTCTTAAATAACATCAATGCTACTGCCATTGTCGACATGGACTTTCATGACTGTGATATCAGCTTCCGCTATTTTGCAAGTTATCATTATCGGCATTTCAGAAAAATCATCGCTCTGCATTTTCGGGAAACTAATTGGCGCAAATTGCCAATTATGATGCATTTTAGCGAACTTTCGCTTTTTTCTTCTTTTTGGGCATTCGCTCGCACAACGACCACTGTATCACTATCGTTTCCAATATTACTCATAATTCTAAGCAATCGAGCAATTCACCGCCGATTTTAGATGTTTGCACCTACAAATCATCACAACAAAAACACGATTGAAATTAAACCGTCGAATTAATTGCTTAACGGCGTAAAACAAAAAATTTTCAGTTTAATTTGTAAAACGTGTCCCACGGATGGCGCCAATTGATCAATCCATAATTAATGATGTTACTTAATCACGGATTGAGTGCAATAAGATTGTAATGGAGGATGGGATTTTTGATGATTATTTTGGGCCCCGATGATCGTCTTTCACTTTAACTATCAAGTGATCAACCACCCTGACCCGGTCTTGATTGTTAATTAGCTTAATTCACCTTTGCGCGGTGTAAAAATCCCTTGGGCAAGATCACAAGTGGAAATTACAAAGGCTTAGGTAAAATGACAGAGAATCAACAACCTATAAATAAGAGGCCAAGCTCTCTATTTATAGGATTCGAAATATCCGCGGTCAGCGAGTTACATAACTATCCGCAAAAACTCAGCGGATTAAACCGCGGTCTTGTATTAATGCGAAAACATAACCGCGGTACTCATTTTCAGCGAATATTGCACAGCTTTGCCTTATAATTCGCGTAGTTCTGCCTTTGTCTTTTAGCAAATAAAATATACATATACAATGCTATGTATATGATCACATGTATTCTCAGCCCAAAAATGTAAAGAGTAAAAAGGGCAAATGAAACTCACCTAATGTATTTTGTAGTAAAAATACATATGACTATATTGAACAACTGAACAATGCAGGGTTGGCCTCGGATTCACGAACCTATATCATTTATATATCTATTAAAACATATAATGGAAATCACATAACTTCATTTATTAATTATATAATATTTATATATTTGTAGTTATATAAAATTTATTCTAATTTCATTTAAAAACATATTCTTTGTTTATATATTATGTCTTAACTTTTATGTTATATATTTATTTTGTTTATAAAAATAATTAATATCTATACATTTAGTTATAATAATATATCTATATATATTTAAAAAATCATTAATTTGTTATATGTAAGTAATAATGTTAATATGTTTGATATACAGTTATATGTAATATTAATATAATTTTAGTCTTAATGATAATACTACTACTACTACTACTAATTTTAATGATAAGAGTCATTATTATGATTAATATTATTCCTAATAATAATAATAATAATAATAATAATAATAATAATAATAATAATAATAATAATAATAATAATAATAATAATAATAATAATAATAATAATAATAATAATAATAATAATAGAATAACTACCTCAAAGTAAAGGCTTTCGAAAAAATAAAACTGTCTCAATCCGGACTCGAACTCAAGACCTCTCGTTTCCCTAACACACTCCCAAACCATCCCTCTGTCTGATGCTTTTCTGAATTAAATCTCAATCTAATTATTATAACTCGTCTGGCTCAGCTTCTTTCGGCCCAACAGAGGTTTTCAAGCCCAATTATTTAAACCCATTAAAGTCTAGTCTATTGGTTTGTTAAATGGATCCAAAAGCCCAACAACCGATCCATTACAACAAGCCTACTTAATTTCTAGTTAAAGGCCTGATCGTACAGGATTTAAGAAACATAAAACTAGCAGCCAGTTAAATCGTTTATACTCCATCATCACCAATTCATCACGTTATTAACATCATTCTCATCATCACTACCGTATCTTCATACATCATTAATCATCATCATGATATCCATATCATCATATACATCATCAACGGTTTTCATCATCATACATTCATTCGTGATTTCTTCATCTAACCTAATTATCATCATAAACTAATCATCATACATCCATCGTTAATCATCATCATTCTTCTAGTTTCATTACCTTCGCTAGTTGTTATCATCATCAACATCTTCATAACGTCACTATCATAAACATCGGGCATCATCATCTTTTAATCATCATCTACGTTACTAACACAGTTAACATAATCATCATCATGTAATCATCTAATCATCACTTAATCATCTAAATTATCATCATCGTTATCAGCGAGTCTTCATAGAATCATCGTCCTACTGTTCATCAGCATCCCTAATCATCTTTTACTATTTTTATTCGCGTTTTAAATTCTGCAACAGCAATCGCGAGTAGCAGTAGCAGATTACAATTTATAACAGTAGAAACTGCACACTAGCAGCAGTGATTTGGTTCTTCATGACAGAAAACAGAAAAACACGATTGATTTGATGGTTTTGGTGGTTGTTTGTGGCGGATTGTGATGGTTGGAGCAAAACAGATGGAGTATAGCGGTTGCAATTATGCAGCCACTTCTTCTCTTTAATTCGAACAGGTTAACAGGAAAACAACAATACAGAAAATCTTGATGGTCATGGAGGTTCATGAAGAAGAGAGGGAAAGAGAGAGAGATGAGAGAGAAAGTATTCAAGGTGGTAGAAAGAGGTGGCATACGGTGGTGTGGGTGGCGGCTGCAATGGTGACCGGAGGTGGAGAGTGTTGTGTGATCAACTTGTTGGTAGTTTCGTATATGTGTATGTATAATATATATATATATATATATATATATATATATATATATATATATATATATATATATATATATATATATATATATATATATATATATATATATATATATATATATATATATATATATATATATATATATATATATATATATATATGTAATTATGATTAATAATATAATATTATTAATAATTTAACACAAGAGTGAATGTGCTGTAAAGAAAAGAAACAGTTAAGCCGCGTTAATTATTAGTTTACTATTCTTTCACGGAGTGCTATATCGTGGTCCATTGCTAAACAGTTAACTTATAAATGTGTTCCTAAAATTCCCAAATTTTTAGATTAAATATATTTAATTATTTCACTCATTAACTGTTTGAAATCTGATCAAAAAGATTCTATAATTATTTATTTTCTGTTCCAATTATCATGTACGGAGTACTAAAATTTAAACTGAAAAGGTAAAAATATTTTTGTCAAAACTAAAATCTTCGTAATCAATTCACAGTCTAACTTTTATCTTAATCATTCATGAACATGTATTATATCTATATTAAAACTAACGAAACATCAACCAAGTGTCCCTGACGTTTACTAATTAGGCTCGAAATCAATTATTTTTAATATATTCTCTTTCTATATGCAAACACTTTTAAATAGCAAGTTTTAACTACTAAAATAAATATATTATATATTTTTAATATAATTATATATATTTACAAGAAATATTTATATATATATATATATATATATATATATATATATATATATATATATACACATTTATAATAATAGCTTTCATTACATTGCATAATATTTTACATATTCATTTTCAACAATTAAATCATATATTATCTCATATAGTATTTCAAATTATTATATCTATACATATATATATATATATAAATATACATGTATTTATTTACAATTAGTTGTTCGTGAATCGTCGAGAACAGTCGAAGGTCAATTGAATATATGAACCTAGTTTCAAAGTTTTCGAGATTCAACATCACAGACTTTGCTTATCGTGTCAGAACATATAAAGATTAAGTTTAAATTTGGTCGGAAATTTCCGGGTCATCACAGTACCTACCCGTTAAAGAAATTTCGTCCCGAAATTTGAGTGTGGTCGTCATGGCTAACAATAAAAATGTTTTCATGACGAATATGAGTCAATAAATAAAGTTTTATCACCATCAGGTGATTTGAATAAAACAACTCAATTATTCGAAGCGTACGAGTGAAATTATCACAAAAGATTGAAATAGGATAAGTAAAGATTCGTCGTAACTTTTGACAGAGTCATGGTTGAATTTTGAAAGTAAGATACATCTTAACTTTTGATGTAGTCACGATTGAATTTAGAAAACAGGATGCGTCTTAACTTTTGACGTTGTTTTGGTTAAATTCCGGAATTTAAGGGATTAGAAGAAAATCTTCGAAATCTAAAAGATTTGATTCTCCTGCGAATAAGGAAATTTAGATTTCTATAATTAAATGCGGTGATCTGCCTCGATTCCTCTGTCTGATATTTTCACTATAAATTTTACCTTTTCCGTTCCATTAATTTTCACCACTTCAATACTCAATTCCCAAATTCAAAAGATCGTGAAAATGCTTAATCCAGTTCTGATCCTTGTCCTTATCCTGATTATCGCAACAATCATTCTCCTTTTCCAACTTCCACCGGAGGAATTCGTTTATTTCTACTATGCTTTAGGGATTATTGTATTTATAATCCTCTCGTGTCTTTATATTGCTATACGCACTGATATCCACGGTTTGTAATTTCGGTGTTGTTGTTGGGCTTTATATTTTCTCTTATATTTTGGAGCTCTTTGCCTTTTTATTATCCTCCCGACCTCTAGTAAAGCGAGTAACGGTCCAGAATTCGTAAGTATGGAATTTCGAATAAACAACATGTTCTAAATAAGAACTAATGTATTAGTACGATTTGATTTATCAAATTACCAGAATCACTGAGAATAGAACTATCAAGAATATACTTTCTTGATATGTTCAGAAGTTAAGCATAATGAAAGAGTTATGTAACATGGCACGTGATGACGTTAGGATCTGTGAATCATCACGTCCCATTTGAAACTCAGCATGACTTACTGTAATATAATCACGTTGATCAAGTGTCATTATATTATACTAACCCATGCATCAGTTCCCAACATTACTTCAATAACATTCATATTTTTTATCTCGAAAGTTTACAGAATATAGAAACTAACAGTTTCTATATGATGTAATACTGATAGCATGAAGAGATTAATGATTTCAGATAAGAATAGTTATAAAAATATCTCCAGAAATATGGAGGATATTTATAATGAAAGATACGATAATATCTCGGAATATCTAAGATCAGCGGATGATAGAAACTATTGTCTGCAAGGGTTTAGAGTAAGGAGCAAGATATTCACTAAAGACTTTAGCAGACATTGAATCATTTGGATTCTTTGAAGTCAAACTTATTCTTTGTGATTTGTCCACGACTTTCTTCATAGTTTCGCATAATCTGCTTTTCGGTACTAAATTTTCTCTTGAATGTTTCCAATATAATGATACACAGGAAGCACGAAGAGGTATATAATTTCGGACGAGAATATTTATGAAAATATCCTCAGAAATATCGAAGATATTGATGATGATATTTTGGAATTTCTAAGTTCGATGGTTGATGGAGAAAGATTTTCCGCAAGATTTTAACATGAGTATAGAGCAAGATATTTGTTGAAGGTTTCATCGGATCCATAATTACCTGGATTCTTTGAATATATGGTATGGTCCTTGTATTTGTCCTTGGTCTCCTTCGTGGTTAGCTCAATCCGTTTTCCAGTTCCAACTTTTCTGAGTTTTTCCAACATACTATTCTTTATCATCAAACTTTCGATGATTATGGTCGTCTACGGTTGTCTATGGTTTCTGCTGCTTCATTCAGCTTTTTCAACATTCAGAGTATTGATTTGTGACTGAGTGCTTTTCAGAATTCCAGAAGGAGAGATCATAATTCTAAGACATAAATGTCATACATATAACTGTTGATGTAGATATGCTGTGAGTTTTCAAAGTACTGATTGCTGATTCCCGGTAATTGGTATGGTAGTTCTCGTCACAAGATGCGGATGAGTATATGATAGGGTTTCAATGAATAAATATAATGATTTGTTAGAGAGATTTAAGCCAAGAAGTAACGAGGTTGCTGGTATGTCTGCTGGTAATATGGTGGAATATAAAAGAATTCTCCGGTATCAAAAGGGTAATCGTATATATCAGGATTATAGTAAGGCTACTTCGAATGAAAAGTCGAAGTTGACTTGCTGGAGCTGTGACAAAATTGGCTACCTTGAAAAGGGATCGCAAAGTTATTTTTTCTAAAAAATACCAAAGGATCTGACGCGGCTACGTGTTAAACTTTTAATCAAATGCCGAGAGTTTCTCAGGTGCATAACTATATGCATAAATCTTTCCTTCCGTAGATGAAGTGCGGTTGATTCATCCTATCGATTGAGGTGTTTTCAAGAATCATGAAAGGTTTGAACGCAGAATGTAATCGTGAAGATACAAATGAGGTTTAAGACGAAATCAAGTGGCAAACTTGAAGAATTGTTTAGTTTCATATGTTATATTCAATATTTTAATTCATTTTAATTGTCCAATGTTATTAATCCACAGTCGATAGTCCACAGTCGACAGTCCAATAATTCATATATAGTTTAATATATAATATTCGAATTAATTAATACGTTTCGTAACCCGTATACATCTCAGACTCGATCACAACTCAAACTATATATATTATTGTAGAATCAACCGCAACCCTGTATAGAGAACTCGATCATTACTACATATAGAGTGTCTATGGTTATTCCAAATAATATATATAGATGTGTCGATATGATATGTCAAAACCTTGTATATGTGTCCTGATATTTAAAGTGCGTAAAATAAATAACAGAAATTGAATGACGATAAATAAAGTGCGTAAAGTAAATAACAGAAATTAAATGACGATAAATAAAATTGCGAGAATTAAAATTGCGATAATTAAATTGTGATAAATAAATTGCGATAATTAAAATGTAATACGGAATTAGCAGTTAGCTAGGAATAGTTAGCTAGGATTTCATTAGCGTGGATTCTTAACAAAATTTCTCATAGTTAATTTGTTTGTTTCTAACAAATTTTATCTTGTCCAATGTTTTCTTCATTATGCCACTTGTTGGATTCTGATAGATCAAAATCCAAATATGAAATTGAATGAAAATGGTTATTTCGTGGTGAACGAATTTGTATATCGGTGGATGTAAGTAGGATAGTAAATGACTATTGAATCTGATTCGAACAATGTACAGTGTAATTTATTAATGTGAAATCTAAATATTCTTTGGGTATTACCTACCCGTTAAAATATTTTCACCATTAACAGTTTGTACAAAAGAATTTTTAATTACAATCTTTATGAAAATATACTTGCATATATATTTTCTTCAGATGTAATTATGGATTTAATGAGTTAATATGATATTAATCTCATTTGATTTACCATTTGAACAGGAATATATATAATCTCTAAAACATTAGAGATTACATAATCGCCATGTCGAACGAAGATAAATGATGTAGAACGTCATGTAGAACGAAGATTATACTCGAAGTACAGAATGAGATGTTAATGAGATGTTGAGACATGTGATGTTGAGACTTGGGTTGTTGTTGGCACTATTGGTGCCGGTGATGTTGCTGAAGCTGGTAAGTTTTGCACCATGTTTTCTAAATTGATTACTTGGGCGCGAAGCTCGTTGACTTCTTCTATTATTCCGGGATGATTGTCGGTCGGAACGAACGGATGAATAAGGTTTAGAATTTTAGATAGAATGTAATCGTGGAGAGATAATCTGAAAATGAGTGTGAAAATGGTGTTTCGAATGGGTTCGCCGGTAAGTGCTTCAGGTTCTTTGTCAAGAGTGCAGGTTGGTGGGTGAAAAGGATCGCCTTTTTCTCGTCTCCATCGGTTAAGTAGGCTACGAACCCATCAAATGAATTGGTTAATTCATTCTGGTGACACTGCTTTCGGAGTTTAGATGAAACTCCATATCGGAATAGCTGTCAGAATAACTATCGTAATAGCTATCGAAATCTGAGGGACTCGAACTGGTTGAGGAATTCATCTCGTACGATCAGATGAAGGATTTTTGATAAGAAATAGATTATAGGATGTAGATTAGTACCCTGCAATACATAATTTATATATGCATATATAATACTAAAATCCTATAAGTTACGAAGGAATCTACGGAAGCTGTCAGGCAATGGTAATAATAACAGATACGCTAAGATATGAATTTATCTATACACTGTCTATGCAATAGAGGCAGTAAGACGTGTCTAGACTTTAAGGATGATAAGCAAATAATTTTCGACACTAAATGATCAGCAAAACTTTTGACATGCAGTCACGGTCGAAGTCCAGACTCACTAATGCATCCTAAAGACTTATCAGTTAGACACGCTAATGCAGACCTGGTTCGCTAAGACCACCGCTCTGATACCAACTGTGAAGACCCGTCCTAATACATCCGGACGAAGACCACATCGATTATAAACGATTCACAATAGTTGGCTACATCGCGAGGTACTTGACCTCTATATGATACATTTTATAAACATTGCATTCGTTTTTAAAAAACAAACTTTCATTTCATTGAAAGTTGATAACATGCATACCATTTCATAATACATCCAACTATAATTGACTTAATAATGATATTGATGAACTCGATGACTCGAATGCAACGTCTTTTAAACTATGTCATGAATGACTCCAAGTAATGTCTCTATATGAGCAAATGCAGAGCGGAAGATTTCTTTCATACCTGAGAATAAACATGCTTTAAAGTGTCAACCAAAAGGTTGGTGAGTTCATTAGTTTAACATAAATATTCATTTCATCTTTTTAATAGACCACAAGATTTTATATTTCCATTTCTCATAAACTTACGTCCCATGCATAGAGACAAAAATATCATTCATATGGTGAACACCTGGTAACCGACTTTCACAATATGCATATAAGAATATCCCCATCATTCCAGGATCCTCCTTCGGACATGATATAAATTTCGAAGTACTAAAGCATCCGGTACTTTGGATGGGGCTTGTTGGGCCCGATAGATCTATCTTTAGGATTCGCGTCAATTAGGGTGTCTGTTCCCTAATTCTTAGATTACCAGCCATAGAATGTAGTTTCAGTTACTCGTGTCTATTTTGTAAAACAGTTATAAAAGCAGCGCATGTATTCTCAGCCCCAAAAATTTATATAAAAGGGAGTAATGAAACTCACACATATAAATGTTGTAAAACAATTAATAAAGCATTTGCATGTATTCTCAGCCCAAAAATGTAAAAAGTAAAAAGGGCAAATGAAACTCACCTAATGTATTTTGTAGTAAAAATACATATGACTATATTGAACAACTAAACAATGCAGGGTTGGTCTCGGATTCACGAACCTATATCATTTATATATCTATTAAAACATATAATGGAAATCACATAACTTCATTTATTAATTATATAATATTTATATATTTGTAGTTATATAAAATTTATTCTAATTTCATTTAAAAACATATTCTTTGTTTATATATTATGTCTTAACTTTTATGTTACATATTTATTTTGTTTATAAAAATAATTAATATCTATACATTTAGTTATAATAATATATCTATATATATTTAAAAAACATTAATTTGTTATATGTAAGTAATAATGTTAATATGTTTGATATACAGTTATATGTAATATTAATATAATTTTAGTTTTAATGATAATACTACTACTACTACTGCTACTACTAATTTTAATGATAAGAGTCATTATTATGATTAATATTATTCCTAATAATAATGATAATATTAATAATTAGTAATAATAATAATAATAATAATAATAATAATAATAATAATAATAATAATAATAATAATAATAATAATAATAATAATAATAATAATAATAATAATAATAATAATAATAATAATAATAATAATAATAATAATAATAATAGAATAACTACCTCAAAGTAAAGGCTTTCCAAAAAAATAAAACTGTCTCAATCCGGACTCGAACTCAAGACCTTTCGTTCCCTAACACACTCCCAAACCATCCCTCTATCTGATGCTTTTCTGAATTAAATCTCAATCTAATTATTATAACTCGTCTGGCTCAGCTTCTTTCGGCCCAACAGAGGTTTCCAAGCCCAATTATTTAAACCCATTAAAGTCTAGTCTATTGGTTTGTTAAATGGATCCACAAGCCCAACAACCGATCCATTACAACAAGCCTACTTAATTTCTAGTTAAAGACCTGATCGTACAGGATTTAAGAAACATAAAACTAGCAGCTAGTTAAATCGTTTATACTCTATCATCACCAATTCATCACGTGATTAACATCATTCTCATCATCACTACCGTATCTTCATACATCATTAATCATCATCATGATATCCATATCATCATATACATCATCAACGATTTTCATCATCATACATTCATTCGTGATTTCTTCATCTAACCTAATTATCATCATAATCTAATCATCATACATCCATCGTTAATCATCATCATTCTTCTAGTTTCATTACCATCGCTAGTTGTTATCATCATCAACATCTTCATAACATCACTATCATAAACATCGGGCATCATCATCTTTTAATCATCATCTACGTTACTAACACAGTTAACATAATCATCATCATGTCATCATCTAATCATCACTTAATCATCTAAATTATCATCATCGTTATCAGCGAGTCTTCACAGAATCATCGTCGTACTATTCATCAGCATCCCTAATCATCTTTTACTATTTTTATTCGCGTTTTAAATTCTGCAACAGCAATCGCGAGTAGCAGTAGCAGATTACAATTTATAACAGTAGAAACTGCACACTAGCAGCAGTGATTTGGTTCTTCATGACAGAAAACAGAAAAACACGATTGATTTGATGGTTTTGGTGGTTGTTTGTGGCGGATTGTGATGGTTGGAGCAAAACAGATGGAGTATAGCGGTTGCAATTATGCAGCCTCTTCTTCTCTTTAATTCGAACAGGTTAACAGGAAAACAACAATACAGAAAATCTTGATGGTCATGGAGGTTCATGAAGAAGAGAGGGAAAGAGAGAGAGATGAGAGAGAAAGTATTCAAGGTGGTAGAAAGAGGTGGCATACGGTGGTGTGGGTGGCGGCTGCAATGGTGACCGGAGGTGGAGAGTGTTGTGTGATTGACTTGTTGGTAGTTTCGTATATGTGTATGTATATATATATATATATATATATATATATATATATATATATATATATATATATATATATATATATATATATATATATATACATATATATATATATATATGTGTGTGTGTGTGTGTGTAATTATGATTAATAATATAATATTATTAATAATTTAACACAAGAGTGAATGTGCTGTAAAGAAAAGAAACAGTTAAGCTGCCTTAATTATTAGTTTACTATTCTTTCACGGAGTGCTATATCGTGGTCCATTGCTAAACAGTTAACGTATAAAAGTGTTCCTAAAATTCCCAAATTTTTAGATTAAATATATTTAATTATTTCACTCATTAACTGTTTGAAACCTGATCAAAAAGGTTCTATAATTATTTATTTTCTGTTCCAATTATCATGTACGGAGTACTAAAATTTAAACTGAAAAGGTAAAAACATTTTTGTCAAAACTAAAATCTTCGTAATCAATTCACATTCTAACTTTTATCTTAATCATTCATGAACATGTATTATATCTATATTAAAACTAACGAAACGTCAACCAAGTGTCCCTGACGTTTACTAATTAGGCTCGAAATCAATTATTTTTAATATATTCGCTTTCAATATGCAAACACTTTTAAATAGCAAGTTTTAACTACTAAAATAAATATATTATATATTTTTAATATAATTATATATATTTACAAGAAATATTTATATATATATATATATATATATATATATATATATATATATATATATATATATATATATATATATATATATATATACATTTATAATAATAGCTTTCATTACATTGCATAATATTTTACATATTCATTTTCAACAATTAAATCATATATTATCTCATATAGTATTTCAAATTATTATATATATATATATATATATATATATATATATATATATATATATATATACATGTATTTATTTACAATTAGTTGTTCGTGAATCGTCGAGAACAGTCGAAGGTCAATTGAATATATGAACCTAGTTTCAAAGTTTTCGAGATTCAACATCACAGACTTTGCTTATCGTGTCGGAACATATAAAGATTAAGTTTAAATTTGGTCGGAAATTCCCGGGTCATCACATTCATGGGGTGTTTTGTAAAATATTGTACATTAAAGTATGTACATATGATCATGGGATGTGTTTTATTATAAAGTTATACATAATGCTTCAAATATTGTACATATGGCCATAAGGTGTCTTATTATAAGATTGTACATAATGCTTCATATATTGTACAATTAACATGTTAATTTTTTTATTAAATACAATTAATTATTTTAATGACATCATTATGGGGGGCTTAGATTTTTTCTATTTATTTTTAAATTTTTTGTAAGATTGAATAATCCTTATTTATGACATCATCATTTTAGAGCTTATATAATACTATAGATGTTAGTAGAAAGAACGTTTAATTTAGGAGTTTCTTTCAACCTCTAAAAGCTAAAAGTTCATTTGTATCATACAAATCTTTTTATTAAATATGAGCTTTTTTATAAAAGTAAAAATTTCAGAAGAACTCTAAAAAGCTCCTAAACAAACATGGCCTAATTCATTTTAGGCTATGTTTGGCACGGAGCTTTTTGAAGCTTTTAGATTTTAGCTTTTATGAAAAAGCTCCTATTTAATAAAAAAGCTCTGTTTTGTTAAACTAGCTTAAAGCTTTTAGACATATGGAAAAAGCTAAAAGCTACTAGAAGTAGCGTTTAGCTTTTAGCTTCTAGCTTTTTGTAATTGTACTCTTTATTTAATAGATTTAGCTTCGCTGCCAAACACCAAAATATAATTAAAAAGCTAACAGCTAAAATCTACCAGCTAAAAGCTACCAGCTACCCGCTAGTTCTGCCAAATATATCCTTAGAGTTTCATGTTTATGAATTAATTCAAAACTCTTTGTGTTCAAAACCCATTTAGAGTTTTAATTCATGAGTTATAGAGAAAAATAGAAAGAAGAGAACAGAAGATAAAAAGTTAAAAATACCCTCATGTGCTAAGTACATGTCATGACTTAACCGAAAAATTTAACGGGTGACAAAATTGGACTATCCACGCAAAACGTGCAAACTTTTAGACTATTCAGTTGAAAAATTCAAGTTTGGACTATCCGTAAATTTTTGAGCAAACCATAAGGACTATCCGTGTAATTTTTCTTATAACTACTAAAAGATGCTAGAGTAAGTTTAAAGTAGTTTGCAAAAAGATACACTCTGTCCTATATCTATTGTTCCCTATTCTATTTTGAGATATCCCAAATTAATTGTCCACTTTCATAAATGGATATAATAATGTGATAAAAATCTTTTGTGCCTTTACGTTAATCATATAGGACAAAAAGATAGATAAAAAGTAAGGGGTACGTAGAAAGTTAACAAAAACATACATGTGACATGTACTTTTTCTTAAACTGTGTATTTTTTTTTATCTGAGGACAATAAATTTAAGACATTAAGAGTAATAAATATGTGCTCGAGTAAACTAAAAATTGTAATAACATACATTAATTATGGGCACTCCCCTTCAACATAGAAAGTAATATACTTCGAGATAAAATAAAAACTAAAATCTCTCTCGTGCAGTCCTGTCTAAGTTTCAAAAAGTTTTATCCCGCACACTTGTTATCGTTTTCGTCCACTAGCATTTTGTCGGTGGTCCAGTCTTTTCTTGGTTCTCTTTTCTTGGTTCTCTTTTCTTTTCCTTTTTCGTGCCTTTGATGTCTTTTTTCCTTCTTCCGTGCCTTTGATGTGTCTTTTCCTCTCCAGTGAGTCTTTGTTTCTGTGGTCATATTTTCGGCAACTTGCCACCGAGATTCTATGTTAGAAGTTGGTTTTTGCGGTTGTGATGACTTTGCTCATGGTTCTTGTCGATTTTCTCGTTTCTCTCCATGATTTCTTTTTTACTTTCAGGTTTTAGGTCTTTGGATCTCCAGCCGTTCCCTCTTCTCAAATCTATTTCTTATCATCTTTACCATATGTTTCCCCATTTGCATCTTCTTCTAGCCCATTGTTTTCATTCTCCTTCTGACTGTCACTCTCTCTCCCAAGCTTTTCTCTCTGTCTCTCGACGTGCCTTACCTTTTTGTATGGGTGAGGTACGATATCGGCTAAAAATTTACATTTTACCCCCGATATTAAACCCTTAAATAATAAAGTTCAAAGCTTTATCGAAGAATTAAGCATTTATTTTCTCTTTTTGTAGACCAAGTGATTACAAAGGCGATGCAAGAAGAATCGAAGAAATCGGACTTAAAACGAAGAATCTAGAGCGAAAACGGTGAAAATCAAGTTACGACCTCGAAAATCAAGTTACGGTCTCAGGAACAAGAGAATCTGGTCAGAAGATTCTGCCACATGGGTTGCCATACAGCCACACGGGCTGCCAAGCCCCCAGCCATACGACCTAGCCACACGGGCTGCCATCTTCACATGACTGCCTTACCCGAGCCATGTACACGGGCTACCCATTTTACACAGGCCGTGTACAAGGGCTGCCCAATTCAGAAATCCTATATAGAGGAGCCATTTGTTTTCGTTCTAACATACCTCTCTTTTCACACACTTATCACTACAACACTTTGTGTCTCTAAAAAGCTAAATGCTTTCAAGGCCTTTTCAACTTTTAGAAGAAAATTAGTACCTAAAAGGCGAATGTCGGAGATTGTACAAGGAGCGGTTTAGAGAATGTCAGCACTTGTAACGGTCAAGACCTCGTTTGTATACGGTAAATGCTTTCCTTAATTTAATAATATGGTTTTTTTATATTAAACTGCTTTCACTATATGCATTCGTCTATCTGTTATAATTGTTTTGTATATTGAATATTTATCTTAAACTTATGTTGTTGTTATGCTGAAACCTTGTCGGATTTAGAAGTCTAATTCACGGACCACCCTTTCCAGTTACTCACGTGGCTATAACCTAGTGTTAGGATCTGATCAATCCTATATTACAAGGTAAGTATTTATGCGCGCCTAACTTTACTATAAGGTTTAGTACCTACGTATAGATAGTCACATGTCTGTCAGAGAAGAGAGCTGTCCAATTAAGATAGTGATTAGAGTGAGTAATAAAGAGTTCAGTGAACACTGACTCACTTAAAATCATGATTCACGTCAGAAGCAAGATCCTAGTGGTGTTGTAAGATCCGGGGTTGAGTAAGTTGATCGTAAAGGAGAGATCTGTAAGCTAGTTAACAGTACGTTAAAATATCTAAGATTGCACATATGTTAATGTTGAAGCTTGACTAGGCATTAAATGTAGATTTCAATTGTAGTTAAACCAACTAGGGTTAAGAAAGGCTGAAACCTTTCTTAGCTATACTACTTAATTCATGAGCCCAGGATTTAATCCAAGAGGTCGTTTCAATCAATTATGATTAATGTTAGGAGTGGGTATATCATTTTTGGCTAGAATCTTCAAAGCCTAAACTCTTAGTGACAAATTAGTTTAGTTCACCCTGGACTGATTAAGATTTAGTGTTCACTCTAGGAAGTAAGACTCTATCAACGATTTACCTTCAGCTCTGATATTGCATCCACCTATGTTACTTTATTTGTTTATTATATCTATTACGTACTATAAACCTTAGATAACATTTCACCATACTTTCTATTGGGTTGACTGTAGACGTACTTTGATCCCATGTTATCGGACAAACATAAAAAATACGAACTCGGGTTATAATGCCACTTACTTGTTATAAGAAAAGACAAGTAGGTGAGATATAGCTAGGAGACTCGGCTAAATATAAATAAAAAGCTACACTATTCCCCTTTCGGTATTCTGAATAGACGGAATGCGACCTAATGACACCGCATCAAAATTATCCGTCAGTTTTAGTCATATCATTAAGAGGGGTAAGTTTTTGGCGCTGCAGCCGGGGATTCAAATTTTCTAGTTTATTAAGGAAATTGTTGATTCTAGCAATATATCCGAGAATCTTAAGTGGTGTCTTGGATGAAAATATACACGTGCTTGGTTGTTGGATTTTTCCGAGCAAACACCAATTATATTGGTACCAAAAGGATCTCGCTTCTCCGTAGTCTGAATGGCCACTTGCTTTCACTCAATCTTAATCTTCACTCTCGGTAAGATTAATCTATGAACTCCCTCCGTTCAATTGTGTTCGTATGACGTAATCTTCAAACTTCATTTGAACAAACGCTAACTAGAAAATCCTAAACTTTAAATTGATCCAAACAATCAAATGTGTTCTTAAAATATTCAAAACGTTGAAATTATGATTAATAAGGTATCAATTTAAATTATGAATTCTAGGGTTCATCATACAATTAAATTAGGTTTTCATAAAATCATTGTTCATATGTTGCAAGTACATTATCACTAAAAGAGATTGATAATGTAGAGAATGTTAACATCTGTGACGACCCGGAAATTTCCGATCAAATTTAAACTTAACCTTTATATGTTTCCGGCACGATAAACTGAGTCTCAGAACTTTTGAACTGTTTACATGAATGCATTTAACCTCAGACTATGTTCGACGATTCACGAACAATTGTTTGTAGAAAAATATAAATGTATATTTTAAATTTATCTGTTTCAATATATACAATTAATATAAACTTATCTATGTAATTAAATTTGAGAAAACATAATTATAGACATAGTAATTTGAAAATATATGAATATGAATTCTATACATAAATATAATTATATGTATATTGTAAAATATATAAAATTTATAAATATTAAACCTCCATTATATATAATTATAATAGTAAATATTACATACTTTATAATATGTGAAGTATATATATATATATATATTAAATTTTATTACAAGTTAAAATAAGATTTTCTATAGTAATAATATTATTTACTTCCAATATTATTGTCAACATTTATAATATTACTATTTTAAAGACATAACATATAAATATGAAATTTGATATAAAATGATATATTATCACTACTTATATTATTATTAACTTTATTAGTTAGTACTATGATTGTTATCAATAACAATATTAATATTATCATTTTCATTATTATTATTATAATTATCAATATCATTATTATTACTATATAAATAAATAATACAAAGTATTATTTTTTAATAAGATTATTATTATCACTGTTAATTACTATTATTATTATTATAATAATTTATTATTATTAATTATATATATATTAGTTATTAATATTAAACAAAATTTATAAATACAGATATCTATGCGTAATATCCCTATCATTTATTTTTTTTTATTTTTTTTCTGTTCTGCTTGTGATGGTCTGTCGACACTTACCCCCAATAAATCCCAAATAAGCTGATAAACTTCACTTTCAACTTTCTATTCTTTTTATTTTTCTCTGCTTGCCGTGATTTATCTGATGATCGACATCTTCATTGCATATCAATCAATTGCCTGTGAATTTTAAAAAAAAAACCCCCTTCAATAAAACATCACCATTATCAACTATAATCGTTTTTTTAGTTCCCACCAATTGAGGAATTAAACAGAATTTTTTTTCTTCTCGATACCTCTGTTCATGTCAATTTTTTTAAAAGCTCGAATTCAATTCAACCCTCAAATTGTGTTAATGCTGTATTGTTAGGAATTGTTTACTTAATCTAAATGCAAAATCCTAAACTCCAATTCCTCTTAACGAGTGTGAATTTCGAGGTCAAAGTTTTTAAAATAAAAAGTCAACCATTGTTCTTCATTAAAATTCAAGGTTGTTTTTATGTTTCAGGTTAAATTGTTTATCCAGAAAGTTTCTAGGAGTGTTTTACAACACATCTCGTGTTGAAACCTTTGTCTAAAACTGTTTTAAATTCGATAATGGAGATTGAGTTGTTCATGTCTTTCGCGTGTACAGCAGGCCTCTTTATTTTTATTTTCTTTTGATTAAATTGCACAAAATAATCCCATACAGATGGTTTACAATAATGTTTCAAGTCTTAAATAAAACCTTAATTCGTTATTCTGTTATGATTTGGATTTCCCTGATTGATTAACTAATTGAAGAAGAAGATGAAAAGGGAGAAAGAAGTAATACGGGTTATAACACTTGAAACCTTGCATATATCAGAAAAACAGACGTGGATGGTTGGTTAAGGGAGTGAGAGGGTTCGACCCCGGTACATGGCGAATTTTTTTTTAGAAAGGCTCTTTAAAGGGTAACACTCTTATTTTATTTTTAATATTATTATTATTATTATTATTATTATTATTATTATTATTATTATTATTATTATTATTATTATTATTATTATTATCATCATTGTTATTATTATTGTCATTGTAATTGTTAGTATTATTAATGATTGCTGTTGATTAGGTTAATATAAATAATAGGGTTAATATTATTATTATTTTTGGTTATTACTAATTAATATCACTAAGCACTATTAGTATTATTATTAATATTAATATTGGTACAAGTATTATTAATAGTATTAATATTATCATTAGTTATTGTTATTAGTACTAAATATTATAGTTAATATTATTATTATTATTACTAATATGTATTATTTATCAATTTTCATTATTATTATTATAATCTTAGCTAACAAAGAATAATGTTATTACTATTATTATTATCATTATTATTATGTTAATAGAAATGCTATGATTAATAATAATATCATTTTGTTATTAAGTAATGTCATTAAGTATTATGAGCATCATTATTAGTATTATAATGAAAATAATAAAATATATTATCATTTTTATTAATATTAATATTAGTAACATTTTAGAATTAATATTTTTATAAAAGTATTACTATTAAAGATTACCATAAATAATAAGGTTGTACAATCAGTATTACTAAGTACTACGTATTAATATAAATATAATATATATATATATATATATATATATATATATATATATATATATATATATATATATATATATATATATATATAATTTACATTATCATTAATATTAAATTACTTAATTTATTAAAAACTACTAACATTACCATAAAAATTATCATTAAAACTATCATTATTAATAAACTCATTAATATTACTATTATTATTATTAACACTAGTATTATCATTATTATTATTTTAAGCACTGCTAATATTATTTTAGAATTAATATAATTACTATGTTAACAAACTAAAGAAATACATACATATAAAATATTGATACATATAACATAACAAAAGTATATTTCTATATAGTAATGATGAGATATATAAATTAATAATATAAAATTTTATCATTTATAATAATAAATATATGTTCGATTACAAGGGTATGTATTAATATATACACAAATGATATAGGTTCGTGAATCCGAGGCCAACCCTACATTTGTTCAATATCGTTATATGTATTTTTACTACAAAATACATTAGGTGAGTTTCATTTGCTCCCTTTTTAAATGCTTTTGCAATATATATTTTTGGGACTGAGAATACATGCGCTGCTTTTATAAATGTTTTACGGAATAGACACAAGTAATCAAAACTACATTATATGGTTGGATTATTAACCGAATATCGCCCTTCAAGTCTGGTATCCTAAGAATTTAGGGAAATGGCCCCTGATTGACGCGAATCCTAAAGATAGATCTATGGACCTTGACAAGTCCCATTCGGGGTACGAATGCTTTAGTACTTCGAGATTATTATTATTATACAGACGAGAGGTTCTGTTTAGGGATATTCTATGCATTAAAGTTAACGTCGGTTACCAGGTGTTCAATCCATATGAATGATATTTTTGTCTCTATGCATGGGACGTATATTTATGAGAACTAAAAATGAAAATCTTGTGGTCTATTAAAATGATGGAAATGATTATTTATGTTAAACTAATGAACTCACCAACCTTTTGGTTGACACTTTAAAGCATGTTTATTCTCAGGTACGAAAGAAATCTTCCGCTGTGCATTTGCTCATTTTAGAGATATTACTTGGAGTCATTCATGACATATTTCGAAAGAAGTTGCATTCGAGTCGTTGAGTTCATCAAGTTTATTATTAAGTCAATTATAGTTAGATATATTATGAAATGGTATGCATGCCGTCAACTTTCGATGAAATGAAAGTTTGTCTTTTGAAAACGAATGCAATGTTTGTAAAATGTATCATATAGAGGTAAAGTACCTCGCGATGTAACCAAATGTAATGTATTCGTCCAGATGGATTAGGACGATTCCTTTCAGTTGGTATCAGAGCGGTGGTCTTAGCGAACCAGGTCTTGCATTAGTGTGTCTAGCTGATAGTTGTTAGGATGCATTAGTGAGTCTGGACTTCGACCATGTCTGCATGTCAAAAGTTTTGCTTATCATTTCGTGTCAGAAATCATCTGCTTATCTTCCTTAGAAAAATTACCTGCTTATCATTCTTAGTCTAGACACATCTTACTGCAATGATTGCATGAATATTGTATAGACAAAATTCGTATCTTAGCGTATCTGCTAATTCATATCTTAGCATATCTGTTACTGTAGACTTTGCTTGAAAGCTTCCGTAGATTCCTCCGTAATTTATGGAATTTTAGTATTATATATGCATAGGTAAATTATGTATTACAGGGTACTAATCTACATCCTATAATCTATTTCTTATCGAAAATCCTTTACTTTATCGTACGAGGTGGAACTCGCAACCAGTTCGAATCCCTCGGGTTCCGACAGCTATTCCGATATGGAGTTTCACCTAAGCTCCGAAAACAGTGTCACCAGAATGAATCAACTAATTCATTTGATGGGATCGTAGTCTACTTAACCGATGGAGACGAGAAGAAGGCGATCCTTTCCACCCACCGACCTGCACTCTTGAGAAAGAACCTGAAGCACTTACCGGCGAACCCATTCGAAACACCATTTTCACACTCATTTCCAGAGTATCTTGCCACGATTATATTCTATCTAAAATTTTAAACCTTATTCATCCGCTCGTTCCGACCGACAATCATCCCGGAGTAATACAAAAAGTCAACGAACTTCGCGCACGAGTAATCAATTTAGAGAATATGGTGCAAAACGTACCAGCTTCAGCAACATCGTCGGCATCAACAGTACCACCAACAACACAAGTTTCAACATCACATGCCCCAATATCTCATTCTGTACCTCGAGTATAATCATCGTTCTACGAATCGTTCTACATCATTTATCTTCGATCGACATGACGATTATGTAATCTTCAATGTTTTAGAGATTATATATTCTAGTTCTAACGGTAAATCAAATGAGATTAATATCACATTAACTCATTAATTCCATGATTATATCTAAAGAAAATATATATGTATATATATTTTCATAAAGATTGTAATTAAAAATTCTTTCGTACAAACTGTTAATGGTGAAAATATTTTAACGGGTAGGTAATACCCGAGGAATATTTAGATTTCACATTAATAAGTTACATTGTACATTCTTCGAATCTGATTCAACAATCATTTACTATTCTACTTACAACCACCGATATACGTATTCGTTCACCACAGAATAATCATTTTCATTCAATTTCATATTTAGATTTTGACCTATCAGAATTCAACAAGTGGCATAATGAAGAAAACATTGGACAAAATAAAATTTGTTAGAAACAAACAAATTAACTATGAGAAAAATTTTGTTAAAACAAAAATCCTAGCTAACTGTTAATTCCTTAGTACATTTTAATTATCGCAATTTATTTTATCACAATTTAATTCTCGCAATTTTATTTATTGTCATTTAATTTCTGCTTTTTACTTTACGTACTTTATTTATCGTCATTTAATTCCTGCTATTTATTTTACGCACTTTAAATATCGGGACACGTATACAAGGTTTTGACATATCATATCGACGCATCTATATATATTATTTGGAATAACCATAGACACTCTATATGCAGTAATGATCGACTTCTCTATACAGGGTTGAGGTTGATTCTACAATAATATATATAGTTTGAGTTGTGATCGAGTCTGAGACATGTACACGGGTCACGATACGTATTAATCAATTCGAATATTATATATTAAACTGTATACGAATTATTGGACTGTTAACTGTGGACTATCGACCGTGGACTACCAACATTGGACAATTAAAATGAATTAAAATATTGATTATAACATATAAAACTAAATAATTCTTCAAGTTTGCCACTTGATTTCATCATTAAACCTCATTTGTATCTCGACAATTACAATCTACATTCAAACCTTTCATGATTCTTGAAAACACCTCAATCGAGAGGATGAACCAACCACACTTCATCTACAGAAGGAAAGATTTATGCATATAGTTATGCACCTAAAAACTCTCAGAAACTGAGTAAACGTTTAATGCGCAACTGTGCTAATTCCTTTAACGTTATTATTACCGAAAATAACTTTTCAAATCTCTTTCCAAATTAGCCAACTTTGTCCCAGCTCCAGCAAGTCAACTTCGATTTTTCGTTCGAAACAACCTTATTATAACCTTGATATATATGCGTGCCCTTTTATTGTTACCGGGGAACCTTTTATATTCCATCATATTACCAGCAGACGTACCAGCAACCTCGTTGCTCCTTGACTTAAATCTCTCCGACAAATCACTATATTTATCTATTGAAATCTCATCATGTACTCATCCGCATCTTGTAACAAGAATTGCCATACCAATTACCAGGAATCAGCAAATCTGTATTTTGAGTCTCGCAACGTTTCCACATCAACAGTTATATGTATCCATATAACATTTATCTCTTAGAACTATGATCTTCCATTCTGAAATTCTGAAAAGCACCCAGTCTGCGAATTAATGCTCTGAATTTTGAAAAATTGAATGAAGTAACAAAAACTGTACACGACCTCAACAGCTAAAAGTTGATGATAAAGAATTGTATGTTGGCAAAGCTCAAAAAAAGTTTGAAACTGAAAAAAAAAACTGATTGAGCAAACTACGAAGGAGTCTCTGAATAAATCACAAGGGCTAAACTTGTACATTAAGAATCCTGATGATTCTGTTTCTGATGAAATCTTTAGCGAATACCTTGCTTCTGACTCCAAGCTCTTGCGGACAAATTTTCTTCACCATCCTTCGATATTAGAAATTCTAAGATATCATCGTATCTTTCATTATAAATATCTTTCTTATTTCTGAATATATTTTCATAACTATTCTTATCTGAAATCATTAATCTCTTCGTGCTATCAGTGTAACATCATATAGAAACTGTTAGTTTCTATATTCTGTAAACTTTCGAGCTTAAAATATGAATGTTATTGAAGTAATGTTGGGAACTGATGCATGAGTTAGTATAATATAATGACACTTGATCAACGTGATTATATTACAGTAAGTCACGCTGAGTTTCTAATGGGACATGATGATTCACAGATTATAACGTCATCACGTGCCATGTTACATAACTCTTTCATTCTGCTTAACTTCTGAACATATCAAGAAAGTATATTCTTGATAGTTCTATTCTCAGTGATTCGGGTAATTTGACAAATCAAATCGTATGACTTCGTTATTTCTTGTTTAGAACATTAGGTTCATTCGAAATTCTATACTTATGAATTCTGGACCATTACTTGCGAAAATAAAACAAAAGCATGGAGCTCCGAAATAGAAAGGGGGCATAAATCGCAGCAAATAAGAGAGAGCATTAATTGTGGATGACAATGATTATAGAAAATAGAAGAAGGGACTTCGAAATATAAGGGAGAATATAAAACCTGATAACAACACATAAATTACAAACCGTGTATGTCAATGTTTATCGCAACATAAAGAAACGGGAGAATTAAAAACAATATAACATCAAGGTCGCAGTAGAAGAAAATAGAATCCTCCGGTGGAAATTGGAAAAGGAGAATGAGTGTTGCGATAGCCAGGATAAGGACAAGGATTATAACTGAATTAAGCATTCTCACAATCTTTTAGATGTATGAAATAAGAAAGAAAGTATAGGAATGGTGTGAATAATGGAACGAAAGAGCTTAATTTATAAAGGAAAAATCAGACGGAACAATCGAGACAGATCACGTAATTGATTATACAGATCTTAATTTCCTTATTCACCGAAGAAATCAAATCTTTTAGATCTCGAATATTTTCTTTAAATCTCTTGAATTCCGGAATTCAAGCAAAACAACGTCAAAAGCTAAGACGCGTCTTATTTTCTAAATTCAACCCTAACTTTGTAAAAATTTAAGACGAATCTTTACTTTTCCTATTTCAATCTTTTGTGATAGCTTCATTCGTACTCTTCGAATAATCGAGTTGTTTTATCCACATTACTCAATGATAATAAAACTCTATTTCTCAACTCATATTCGTCATGAAAACAATTTTATTGTTAGCCATGACCACCTCACTCAAATTTCGGGACGAAATTTCTTTAACGGGTAGGTACTGTGATGACTCGGGAATTTCTGATCAAATTTAAACTTAATCTTTATATGTTTCCGGCATGATAAACTGAGTCTCAGAACTTTTGAACTATTTACATGAATGCATTTAACCTCAGACTATGCTCGACGATTCACGAACAATTGTTTGTAGAAAAATATAAATGTATATTTTAAATTTATCTGTTTCAATATATATAATTAATATAAACTTATCTATGTAATTAAATTTGAGAAAACATAATTATAGACATAGTAATTTGAAAATATATGAATATGAATTCTATACATAAATATAATTATATGTATATTGTAAAATATATAAAATTTATAAATATTAAACCTCCATTATATATAATTATAATAGTAAATATTACATACTTTATAATATGTAAAGTATATATATATATATATATATATATATATATATATATATATATATATATATATATATATGTATATATATATATATATATATTAAATTTTATTACAAGTTAAAATAAGATTTGCTATAGTAATAATATTATTTACTTCCAATATTATTGTCAACATTTATAATATTACTATTTTAAAGACATAACATATAAATATGAAATTTGATATAAAATGATATATTATTACTACTTATATTATTATTATCTTTATTAGTTAGTACTATGATTGTTATCAATAACAATATTATTATTATCGTTTTCATTATTATTATTATAATTATCAATATCATTATTATTACTATATAAATAAATAATACAAAGTATTATTTTTTTTAATAAGATTATTATTATCATTGTTAATTACTATTATTATTATCATTATAATTTATTATTATTAATTATATATATATTAGTTATTAATATTAAACAAAATTTATAAATACAGATATGTATGCGTAATATCCCTATCATTTATTTTTTTTTATTTTGTTTCTGTTCTGCTCGTGATGGTCTGTCGACACTTACCCCCAATAAATCCCAAATAAGCTGATAAACTTCACTTTCAACTTTCTATTCTTTTTATTTTTTTCTACTTGCCGTGATTTATCTGATGATCGACATCTTCATTGCATATCAATCAATTGCCTGTGAATTTTTTTAAAAAAACCCTTCGATAAAACATCACCATTATCAGCTATAATCGTTTTTTTTTAGTTTCCACCAATTGAGGAATTAAACAGAATTTTTTTTTCTTCTCGATACCTCTGTTCATGTCAATTTTTTTAAAAGCTCGAATTCAATTCAACTCTCAAATTGGGTTAATGCTATTTTGTTAGGAATTGTTTACTTAATCTAAATGCAAAATCCTAAACTCCAATTCCTCTTAACGAGTGTGAATTTCGAGGTCAAAGTTTGTAAAATAAAAAGTCAACCATTGTTCTTCATTAAAATTCGAGGTTGTTTTTATGTTTCAGGTTAAATTGTTTATCCAGAAAGTTTCTAGGAGTGTTTTACAACACATCTCGTGTTGAAACCTTTGTCTAAAACTGTTTTAAATTCGATAATGGAGATTGAGTTGTTCATGTCTTTCACGTGTACAGCAGGCCTCTTTATTTTTATTTTTTTTTGATTAAATTGCACAAAATAATCCCATACAGATGGTTTACAATAATGTTTCAAGTCTTAAATAAAACCTTAATTCGTTATTCTGTTATGATTTGGATTTCCCTAATTGATTAACTAATTGATGAAGAAGATGAAAAGGGAGAAAGAAGTAATACGGGTTATAACACTTGAAACCTAGCATATATCAGAAAAACAGACGTGGATGGTTGGTTAAAGGAGTGAGCGGGTGAGCGAGGTCACGGGTTCGAGCCCGGTACATGGCGAATTTTTTTTAAAAAGGCTCTTTAAAGGGTAACACTCTTATTTTATTTTTATTATTTTTATTTTTATTATTATTATTATTATTATTATTATTATTATTATTATTATTATTATTATTATTATTATTATTATTATTATTATTATTATTATTATTATTATTATTATTGTCATTGTAATTGTTAGTATTATTAATGATTGTTGTTGATTAGGTTAATATAAATAATAGGGTTAATATTATTATTATTTTTGGTTATTACTAATTAATATCACTAAGCACTATTAGTATTATTATTAATATTAATATTGGTACAAGTATTATTAATAGTATTAATATTATCATTAGTTATTGTTATTAGTACTAAATATTATAGTTAATACTATTATTATTATTATTACTAATATGTATTATTTATCAATTTTCATTATTATTATTATAATCTTAGCTAACTAAGAATATTGTTATTACTATTATTATTATCATTATTATTATGTTAATAGAAATGCTATGATTAATAATAATATCATTTTGTTATTAAGTAATGTCATTAAGTATTATGAGGATCATTATTAGTTTTATAATGAAAATAATAAAATATATTATCATTTTTATTAATATTAATATTAGTAACATTTTAGAATTAATATTTTTATAAAAGTATTACTATTAAAGATTAACATAAATAATAAGGTTGTACAATCAGTATTACTAAGTACTAAGTACTAAGTATTAATATATATATATATATATATATATATATATATATATATATATATATATATATATATATATATATATATATATATATATATATAATTTTCATTATCATTAATATTAAATTACTTAATTTATTAAAAACTACTAACATTACCATAAAAATTATCATTAAAACTATCATTATTAATAAACTCATTAATATTACTATTATTATTAACACTAGTATTATCATTATTATTATTTTAAGCACTGCTAATATTATTTTAGAATTAATATAATTACTATGTTAACAAACTAAAGAAATACATACATATAAAATATTGATACATATAACATAACAAAGTATATTTCTATATAGTAATGATGAGATATATAAATTAATAATATAAAATTTTATCATTTATAATAATAAATATATGTTTGATTACAAGGGTATGTATTAATATATACACAAATGATATAGGTTCGTGAATCCGAGGCCAACCCTACATTTGTTCAATATCGTTATATGTATTTTTACTACAAAATACATTAGGTGAGTTTCATTTGCTCCCTTTTTAAATGCTTTTGCAATATATATTTTTGGGACTGAGAATACATGCGCTGATTTTATAAATGTTTTACGGAATAGACACAAGTAATCAAAACTACATTATATGGTTGCGTTATTAACCGAATATCGCCCTTCAAGTCTGGTAACCTAAGAATTTAGGGAAATGGCCCCTGATTGACGCGAATCCTAAAGATAGATCTATGGACCTTGACAAGTCCCATTCGGGGTACGAATTCTTTAGTACTTCGAGATTATTATTATACAGACGAGAGATTCTGTTTGGGGATATTCTATGCATTAAAGTTAATGTCGGTTACCGGGTGTTCAATCCATATGAATGATATTTTTGTCTCTATGCATGGGACGTATATTTGTGAGAACTGAAAATGAAAATCTTGTGGTCTATTAAAATGATGGAAATGATTATTTATGTTAAACTAATGAACTCACCAACCTTTTGGTTGACACTTTAAAGCATGTTTATTCTCAGGTACGAAAGAAATCTTCCGCTGTGCATTTGCTCATTTTAGAGATATTACTTGGAGTCATTCATGACATATTTCGAAAGACGTTGCATTCGAGTCGTTGAGTTCATCAAGTTTATTATTAAGTCAATTATAGTTGGATATATTATGAAATGGTATGCATGCCGTCAACTTTCGATGAAATGAAAGTTTGTCTTTTGAAAACGAATGAAATGTTTGTAAAATGTATCATATAGAGGTCAAGTACCTCGCGATGTAACCAAATGTAATGTATTTTTCCAGATGGATTAGGACGGGTCCTTTCAACATCAAAACACTCATGTTGATGATAATCAAGTTTGCAAAATATGAACACATGTGAACATTATGAAAATCATTATTAATCTAAGTGCAAACAGATTATCACCAAAAGAGGGTGAGAATGTGAAGAAACTTAACATCAAAACAATCATGTATTGATGATAACCAAGTTTGCAAATCATTGACATATATGAACATTATGAAAATAAGTGTTCATACAATTGCAAACACATTATCACTATATAAGGGTGAGAATGTGAAGAAAGTTAATGTCAAAACACTCATGTATTAATGTTGACTAAGTTTGCAAGACATTGAATCCACAATTGAATCATGTATACGTACACTTTAAATTGAGTTAAAGTGTTATTGTATAGGAAATAGCAAGGACCAAGGATGCTGAATCAAGGAGAAAGAAAGCTTATAATCCTCCGAAAACTCAAAATCTAAGGATCAACTACAACAAGCAGTTCCTCGGTGATAGGAAGATAGCTGAAGGAACAAGGGTTGCATATACTCAAATGCCCGATCTTATACGTGCCTTCACCGCACTAAACTGTGAGGCATTTCTTACCATTGATGGTCCACTCTATCTAACCCTTATACGAGAGTTCTATGCGAATTTCACCTTCGAGAATGGCCGAGTCACTTTTATCCTTCGTGACAAACCATACTTCGAGAATGGCCGAGTCTCTTTTAAACTATAGTTGTATAAATATATATATATATATATATATATATATATATATATATATATATATATATACATATATATATATATATACATATATATGTATATATATATGTGTATATATATATATGTGTATATATATATATATATATATATATATATATGTATATATATAAGTAGTATTATTATTATAAAAAGGGGGTTTTACCGTTTAATGACCGGTTTGTCGATTTTAAAACTTTAGTCGCAGTTAAAACCTAATGTAAAATATTAAAAATAAATATAGCTTAATTTAAAGCGTAAAATAAATAACGATAATTAAAGTGCGATAAATTAAAGTGGATAAATAAAATGACAATAAATTAAAAGTGCGATAATTAAAAAGTACGATAATTAAAAATGCGATAAGATATAAAATAAAGGAATTATGCTTATTTAAACTTCCGTAATCATGATGTTTGACGTGTTGATTTTAATTTATTACCATGGGTTAATTGTCCTTTGTCCTGAATTATTTGATATGTCCATCTGGTTTTTGTCCATAACAGTCCATCAGTCATAAATATAAAGTGCGAGTGTCCTCGTCAAATTATCCTTATACCCGAAGTCAAATATTCCAACTAATTGGGGATTCGAACTGTAACAAGGTCTTAATACTTTGTTTAATGAATACACCAGGATATCGACTGCGTGTAACCCAAGGTTTTAATACTTTGTTAACAATTACGCCAAGTGTCCTTGTACATAATTCACCCCTGTTTTAATGAGTCCATTGACTATTAATCCATTCCCGTGTCCGGTTAAATGAACGATTATTAGTATTTATAAATATCCCGCCCATCATGTCCGATCGAGTGTATATGGTTATTTATAGATACGTCAAATTGTAAATCTCTATATTAAATTAACGAACTATCATTCAGTTAAACAAATATAAAGCCCATTAATAGTCCATAGTCCAATTTTCACAAGTGTCGGTCTTTTGTCCAAACCCCAATTATGGTACAAAGCCCAATAACCTCGTCTTTAATATTTAGTCCAACATCATGATTACTTTGATTTAAATAAGCATAATAATAACTTAGCTACGAGACATTAATTTAAAAAGGTTGAACATAACTTACAATGATTAATAATAGCGTAGCGTTACACAGAATTTCGACTTACAACCTTAAAACATTAGATAACATAACCTTATTATTATTAATCTTAAATTAAAATTAAAATTAAAATTATAAATATAAATATAAATTGAGAGTAAGAAGTAGAAAAAGGATGTGTTTTATCGATCAGAATGAGCGGCCTTTTATAGGCCCACGTTTCACTGTACAGCTCCGCGAGTGCGGAGATTTTGTGCTTCACAGCTCCGCGAGTGCGGAGGTCTGGATTTCAGCTCATAGATTAAATCCAAAACGTGGGCTGCGTATAATTATAATATATAATAATATATATAATTAATTATATATTATATTATATTCTTGTGCATAGTTGACTTGTAATTTTTGGTCCGTTGCGTCGCGCGCTAAAAGTTGGTTCATGTCTCGGTTTCGGATTTTCAAACGCCTTTTCGTACGATTTAATATCTTGTACTTTGTATTTCACGGCTTGTACTCTTGTAATTTTTAGACGTTTCTCATCAATAATTTGAACCACTTGGATTGTACTTTGTACTTTTTAGCTTTTTGGTCATTTGCGTCTTCAATTCATCGAATTTGTCTTTTGTCTTCACCTTTTATTATTTAAACGAATATCACTTGTAAATAGAACAATTGCAACTAAAAGCTTGTCTTTCTTGAGGGATAATGCTATGAAATATATGTTCGTTTTTAGCATTATCAAATATTCCCACACTTGAGCGTTGCTTGTCCTCAAGCAATATAGAACTTGAAATTAAATCACACTTCACTCGAATCACTTTTTTTTATTCTCACACTTTGTACAACAGTGATTGTAATACGGCGGTATAAACAATGATAGTAACGATGTGGTTTACAGTCCCACATGACTTATAAAAATTTAGATCCTTTAAGGAAATTGGATCTTTATGAAAATATTTGATCTTTTGAAAATTCAAGCTAGATTTTACCCTAGACAAGTTTTCCGGAATAACCCTTCACCGGTGTTTGCAAAAATGTTTTTGTGGGTTTTGTGGGTTTCAGATTTTAAAATTTTAGCTCAAAACTCGTGGTTTTGTGTCACCCACTTGCTAACCTTGTATTAGGAAAGCAACACGTCCAGTTTACTTGCTCCGTATATTACCTTTCGGTAAACTACCGTCCGGTTGTAAAGGAAAGCGTTGAACAAGCAACTGTTAAGGCAATGTCCCGTGACATGCTTTTGATTATGGTCTATATCGTGTCGGATGCAATTACTATCCTTAGTAGGAGCAATAGTAAAGATAACCCTATAGTTTTTCGGTCTGGCACAAGGTCCTGTCTTTGAGCATGCTATGCAACCACCGTTCTTACAGTTGACACCCGATTTGGTTCAGGTGACCTAATGAATTCCAGGTGAATTCCTAGGATTTTACGTTCAATGGTAAATTGCTAATGGGTTTTCAGAAAACAAATCGGTTTGTAATTTGATCAAAATATTTTCTCGTTCAAGCTCGAGTTTAGATATCATCGAATTCCATGAGTTTGAATTCTCAATCTTTAAGGTCAATCTCAAGGATTGAGTAATATCAGTCTTAAAAGCTGATTTTTTATCTTTAAGGAGATTATCCTTTCTGGGGATCTGATTCATTAGTCTTATAAGCTAATTTGCACGGTGCCCCCCATTGTACGAGACAGATCCTCTCAAGGTTAGGATAAGTCTGACCACATGGCGACCCTGTTTGATGCTGAGGTCCGTAGATTTCCAGCTGATTTTCGAGAAAACTTTTCAAGGTTTTTCGTAGACTCTACAACTGGTCTGGACGACAACTTCCTGACCTAAATCAAGAAGCGCGTGTCTTTTTCTCGGAAGACTTTACTTCCTTTTAAATTCCATTTATATTACAATAAACTGGGTGAAACTGATTAATATCGTCCAAAACAAAAGTATCTTCAATTATTTATACAAAAATATGTGATATATGTTCTAAATAACTTGGTAAATTTTTCCCACACTTGGCTTTTATTTTCCTTTCTTTGCCTTTTTATTTTCCTCTATTTCATTTTAAATGAATTCAAGCATTTTGAGTTGTTTCTCAATTTATGTCCTTTCCGAGGTAACAATAATTTCGGTGTTAACACCTAGTTTTATTGTTCATAAATATGTATAAACATGATTTTGAGTTCATCTAGTTGAAAATTTTGAAAAATTTTACTAGAATTAGGTAGTCAGTATATAAGACTAGGGCTGTTATTTATTATCAGAGAGCACTAGATTTTAATACAACTACTGCGTTACTAGTATTTTTAATGGTAACCAAGTGTTTAAATTTAAAATTTTAAAAATCCGAAAGAATTTAACCCCTTTCCACACTTAAGATCTTGCAATGCCCTCATTTGCAAGAAATCAGTAACAATTTAAATTATTGAGGGTGATTAGCGTAGAAAAATGATTAAATTTTACCAAAGTTTCCAAACATATTGCTGTTTGTATTGAATGATAAATGGTGCACTTCATTGGTTCATTCCGTCTGTTGTTACATCACACTTGTTTTTCATTTTATCGTCAAAATTAGTTGCTTTTGCTGAACTTAATGCCAGTCTTTGAAAATACGCTGTTTTACCCTGTTGTGTACATGAGATAAACTACAAACATATATATACATATTTTTGAAGTTGGGTATATCACCCCACATTCAAAAATTATTAAAATCTAATAATAAAAGTTAGAAAAATTATAAAAACTATTATAGTATCAAAAGAAGTATTAAAAGTATAAAATTACAAGTTACAAAATAAATAAAAATAGGCATAAAAGAAAATTAGGGTTGATTTTTGGGTTTTCTAAATGTTTTTGGCATACTTTAAATCAATAAGATTAAAAATAATGATAATAAAATTTCTCGTCCCGCCCTAAGGTAAAGCAATTTCGGTTTAACGACCTAGTCTTCAACTCACGACGAATTTTAGAAATCATATTTTTAATTTAATGAAATAAAGTAAATTTTTGTTTTTAAATTCACACCAAACTTAAATTTAAAATGCATAAGATTTCATATAAAATATTATTAATATTTATATACATTAGTTTTACAAACATATATTAAAAATATTAGTTTTAAAATATTTACAAACCTAAATATATTGGTTTTAAAAATTTATAATATTAATTTTAAAAACATGATAAAAATAAAATTAAAAATCTTTTTGGTCTTTTATCCCACTTTAATCAATCAAATATTAACAAAAATATACGTCCCTCTTTTGGGTAAAGTAATTTCGACTATATTATATAGTTTTACTCCTGACGAATTTCTGAAATATTTTGGATTGATTGATTAAAGATATTTATACCTTATGAATAAACGGTAAATTTCGCAGTGATGTAATAAATTTTTGTATGATATCAATAATTTCGGTTTCGCATACCTAATTTTAATGAATATCAATTTAATACTTTATAGCGAACGATTCAGCGTTTATTATCAAAAGGTTAAAAGCAATAAAATAAAATAAAAACTGTACATACTTACCTATAAGAAAGAATTCCCAGAGACCTGCTTTAGCCGACTCATAGAAGAGTCGTGTGATTTGGTTTTCCATCGCTACATAAGCGTAACCTCGATTCTTCAATAACTTTTCTTCTAAACATATGAACGGTCCTTCTCTGCATAGAGTAACAAATTCGGTATTTGAATATGTTTGATTGTTCGAACATTTACCTTCGTGTGACCATTTTCCGCATTTATGACATTTTTCAAGGTGTCGTGCTCTTCTTTTTGTTGCGGATTTTGATTTTCCTTTACAAAAATGTGTCTTATGATGATCTTTCCTGAGTTTTTTTCTCACTTCGTCCATTTTTTTTCTTATGAATGATACCAGTTCACTCGGAAGTGTGTCATTATTACGTTTAGTAATCATAGTGTGTAGCATTAGACCATGGTTCAGATTAAAGAAATTCTTCTTCTCATAAAACCTAAAAGAAATAAAAATTCAGAATGGAGGGAGAAGACTAGTTCTTTAGGGTCTGCTAGGAAAAGACCATTCGGATTCCATTCTCGAAAAATACACGAAAACATAATATCTAACTCTAACAGAAATACATATTACCCTAAAAAGACTTGAATCTTCCCATACTTAGTTAGCTGTGGTGTCGAAATTGTGATTAACTTCATCTTCAACTTCCATTAGATTATCTATGTAATGTTTAACTCTATGACCATTAACTTTAAATTCAATCCCATTTGAATTTATCAACTTTATTGTTCCGTATGGGAAACTCTTTTGACTATAAATGGTCCAGACCATCTTGATTTCAATTTTTCCAGGAAATAGCTTGAATCGTGAATTGAAAAGAAGAACTCTGTCTCCTTCTTTAAATTCTTTTGAACTTCTGATTCTTTTATCATGCCATTTTTTCGTTCTTTCTTTATAGATTAACGAATTTTCATATGCTTCATGTCTTAATTCTTCTAATTCGTTTTTAGACGTCCGGCTTCATGTAAATCAAGATTACATGTCTTCAAAGCCCAAAATGCTTTGTGCTCAATTTCTACTGGAAGGTGACATGCTTTTCCGTAAACGAGTTTAAAATGTGTGGTTCCAATTGAAGTTTTGTTGGCTGTTCTAAAAGCCCAGAGTGCATCCTCCAATTTCATGGACCATTCCTTTGGATTCGATCCTACGGTTTTCTCTAGAATACGTTTTAATGCTTGGTTGGTATTTTCAACTTGTCCACTTGTTTGTGGATGATAAGCGGTTGAGATTTTATGAGTTACTCCATATCTTTTGAGAACTTTCTCAAGTTGATTATTACAAAAATGAGTACCCCGATCACTTATTAAAGCTTTCGGTGTTCCGAACCTAGCAAAAAGACGTTTTAAGAAGTTGACTACAACTCGTGCATCGTTAGTTGGGAGAGCTTGTGCTTCCGCCCATTTAGATACATAATCAATGGCAACGAGAATATAGAGATTATTATGAGATTTTGGAAATTGACCCATAAAGTCAATACCCCAAACGTCAAATACTTCACATACTTGAATGACATTTTGTGGTATTTCATCACGTTGACTTATTTTTCTGGCCCTTTGACAAGCATCACAGGATTTACAAAGAAGGTGTGCGTCTTTGAAAATTGTAGGCCAATAGAATTCAGCTTCATAGACTTTTCTTGCTGTAAGTTGAGGCCCATAATGCCCTCCTGTTGGTCCTGTGTGACAATGGTTTAAGATTTGACTAGCATCATCTCCGAATACACATCGGCGTATTATTCCATCGGCACAACTTTTAAACAAATGTGGATCTTCCCAGAAATAGTGTTTTATATCACTAAAGAATTTCTTTCGTTTTTGGTACGAAAACCCTTTTTCAAGGAATCCACATACTAAATAGTTTGTATAGCCTGCAAACCATGGAATTTCATTATAATCGATCTTCAAAAGATATTCATCAGGAAAGTTATCTTGTATAGCCGATTCATTTAGAACTTCTAATTCGGGATTTTCAAGACGAGAAAGATGATCAGCGGCGAGATTTTATGCTCCCTTTTTATCTCGGATTTCAATATCGAACTCTTGTAAGAGTAAGATCCAACGGATTAATCGTGGTTTAGCATCTTGTTTTGAAAATAGGTATATAAGAGCAGAATGGTCGGTATAGACCACCGTTTTTGCTAGAACGAGATATGAACAAAATTTGTCAAAAGCAAAGACAATGGCAAGGAGTTCTTTTTCAGTAGTTATGTAATTCATTTGTGCTCCTTGTAATGTCTTACTAGCGTAATAAATAGGTTGAAATGGTTTTTCAATCCTTTATCCTAAAACGGCTCCCATTGCAAAATCACTTGCATCGCACATGAGTTCAAATGGTAGATTCCAATTTGGAGTTATCATGATCGGCGCATTAGTGAGTTTTTCTTTAAGAGTATTAAAAGATTTGATGCATTCATCTGAAAAGATGAATGGAGCATCCTTTTCTAGGAGTTTATTTATAGGAGTGGCAATTTTAGAAAAATCTTTTATGAAACGTCGGTAAAAACCGGCATGCCCTAGAAAACTCCTAACTCCTCTAAAATTGGTGGGATGTGGAAGTTTAGCAATTACATCTACTTTAGCTCTATCCACTTCAATTCCTTCCTTTGAAATTTTATGACCAAGAACGATGCCTTCTTTAATCATGAAATGGCATTTCTCCCAATTAAGAACTAAATTTGATTGCTCGCATCTAATAAGCATTCGTTCAAGATTAACTAGACATGTTTCAAAAGTATCACTGAAGAATGAAAAGTCATCCATGAAAACTTCCATGCATTCTTCTATCATGTCGTGAAAAATCGCCATCATGCACCTTTGTAAGGTTGCAGGGGCGTTGCAAAGTCCAAATGGCATACGTTTGTAAGTAAAAGTACCATAAGGGCACGTGAACGTGGTTTTCTCTTGGTCCTCGGGTGCGATTGGAATTTGAAAGTATCCAGAAAAACCATCAAGAAAACAATAGTAACTATTCTCGGCTAATCTTTCCAACATTTGATCAATGAAAGGTAAGGAAAAGTGATATTTTCTGGTGGCTTCATTTAATTTTCTATAATCAATACAAACTCGCCATCATGTTACAGTCCTAGTAGGAATAAGCTCATTTTTTTCATTTGTGATGACAGTCATGCCACCCTTCTTAGGTACGCATTGAACTGGGCTTACCCATGGACTATCAGAAATTGGATAAATTAAACCTGCATCTAGAAGTTTAATAATTTCTTTCTTAACAACATCTTGCATATTAGGATTTAGTCTTCGTTAGTGTTGCACATAGGTTTTATGGCCTTCTTCCATAAGGATTTTATGTGTGCAATACGAAGGACTTATTCCTTGAATTCATGAATTTTCCATGCAATAGCTGGTTTATGAGCTTTTAGCACAGAAATGAGTTGAGATTTTTCATTTTTCGTAAGAGAAAACGATATTATTACAGGTAATTCAGATTCACCATGTAAATAAGCGTATTCCAAATGGGTTGGAAGTGGTTTTAACTCTAATGTCGGTGGTTCTTCTATTGATGATTTGTATCGATATATGTCTTCTTCTTTTAGCATTTGAATTTCTTCTGTTGTTGGTTCATATCCATTAGCCATGAGTGTAGCTAACATTTCAGTTTCATCCATTGGTTTAGTTCCTTCTCCTAAAGAATATTCTCCTGTTCCTTGTAATTCTGGAAATTCTTCTAACAATTCTGCATGTGAATCTATAGTTTGAATATAATAACATGTATCATCTGCAGATTGCGGTTGTTGCATTGCTCTATCAACTGAAAAGGTAACACTCTCGTCCTCTATACTTAGGGTCAATTTCTTACCGAACACGTCTATTATTACTTTAGCCGTGTTTAAGAATGGTCTTCCTAATATGAGAGGAACTCGAGAATCTTCTTCCATATCTAAAATAACAAAATCTACTGGAAATACTAAAGTACCAACTTTAACTAGCATGTTCTCCATTATCCCTCTAGGATATTTTACTGATCGATCGGCTAGTTGTATGCTTATTCGTATTGGTTTCAATTCTCCGAGGTCTAGTTTAGCGTATAGTGAATACGGCATTAAATTTATACTAGCACCTAAATCTGCCAATGCTTCTATTCTATTGAACTAAGACTACCCAGAAAATATGGAATTGTGAAACTTCCTGGATCTGATAATTTTTCTGGTATCTTATTCAACAGCACTGCAGAACAATTAGCATTCATTGTAACAGCCGAGAGTTCTTCCATTTTCTTTCTATTTGTGATTAGATATTTCAGAAATTTAGCATATCTAGGCATTCCTGAAATCACATCAATGAAAGGAAGATTAACATTTATTTGTTTAAACATATCCAAGAATTTGGATTGCTCGGCTTCAAGTCTTTCTTTTCTCATTTTACTTGGGTAAGGAAGTGGTGGTTGGTATGGTTTAACATAAGGTTTAGCTTTAACTGTGTTATCTTCATTAACCTTTTCAACTACCGGTTCTGTTTCCTTATCTTGATCAGATTGTGGTTCTTGTGGTGTAGGAATAGAGTTATCAGAAATTTCAGGTGTTTCAGGTTGTTTAAGTGTAATACCACTTCTTGTGGTAATGGCTTTAGCTGTTTCATTTCGGGGGTTAGCATTTGTATCGCTAGGTAGACTCTCTGGTTTTCTTTAACTATCAACCTTGCTAGGTTGCTTACTTCTTGTTCCAGATTTTGAATAGAAGCTTGTTGATTTCTAAATGCTTGAGCATTTTGTTCATTCGTTTGTTTCTGAGATGTGAAAAATTGCGTTTGAGATTCAACTAGCTTCGACATCATATCTTCTAAATTTGGCTTTTTATTATCAGTTTGTGGTGGTTTATTTGGAAAAATAGGTCTTTGTTGATTGTAAGTATTTTTGGATACTTGTTGATTGGTAGGACCTTGTTGGTTGTATGGAACATTTCGGTTATAGTTCTGATTTTGATTGTAGTTTGGTCTTGGCGGTTGATAATTATTCTGATAATTATTTCCAGGCGTTTGGTTTATATATGAAACATTCTCTCTTTGTTCCATTGTTTGTTCAATACTGAGACAATCTTTTATCAAATGTGGTCCTCCACACTGCTCACAACTAATTCGTATTGAGTGAATATCTTTAGTCATCTTTTCCATTCGTCTCTCGACAGCATCTATCTTTGCGGAAATGGAATCAAAGTCATGGCTAGAATCGACTCTAGCCGCTTTAGATGATCTAACGATATCTTTTTCTTGATGCCACTCATGTGAGTGGGAAGCAGTGTTATCAATAATTTTGTAAGCTTCAGTTGTGGTTTTCTTCATAATGGAACCACCAGCTGCTATGTCGATGTCTTTGCGTGTAGTAATATCGCATCCTTGGTAGAATATTTGTACTATTTGATAAGTGTCTAAACCATGTTGAGGACATCCTCTTAACAACTTTCCAAATCTTGTCCACGTCTCATATAGAGTTTCATTTGGCTTTTGCGTGAACGTAACAATTTCTCCTTGAAGTCTCACGGCTTTAGATGCCGAAAAGAATTGTTTAAGAAATTTTTCAACTAAAACATCCCATGTATCAATCGCCCCTTCAGGTAACGATTCTAACCAATCTTTGGCTTCTCCCTTTAAAGTCCAGGGAAATAACATGAGATAGATTTGTTCATCCTCAACTTCTCAGATTTTAAATAGAGTACAGATCCTATTAAAGGTACGAAGATGTTCGTTTGGATCTTCCTTCGGCGCACCACTAAATTGGCATTGATTAGTTACCATGTGTAGGATTTGTCCTTTGATTTCATAATCTGGCACATTAATGTCTGGTTGAGTAATTGTGTGACCTTGGCCAGTGCGTTTAGCCCTCATTCGGTCTTCCATACTTAGAGGTTCCAGATTTTCCATGATTGAATTTGTTGAATCTGAATCACTAGAAGATTCTGACTTAATGGTTTCTTCCTCGAAAATTTATGGATGAGTGATTTGTGGTTCAGGAGGAATGATTAATGGTTCAGGATCTCTGAATTGTCCCTGAATATCCTTCGGATTCTCAATTGTGAGGTCGGTTTCAAAAAATGGATTATCGCAAATTTGAATTGGAGTACTTGGTCGACTAGATGACGATTCTAAAGAAAAATCAACGGCGACAATATTAGCTAGATGTCTTGATCGAGTTACAGGTGGTGAACGTATGAAAGGTGGTGAACGTTTTGCTCGGTGCATTCACAGAATATCCTATTAGTTATAAAAATAAAAATTACATAAGTTATCAAATTAATATACTTTTCTGATTTTGCCCACGTTTCGAATAGCCTATAGATGCAGCAGGTAGCCAGGACCCTTTAAATCGGAAGCCCACAACTCACCACTAACAAATACAACTATTACTACGAACCAGAAAATTTTGGATGTCTATCAATTTAACCACTTAAAATAATTTTTCGTCGAAGTTTAAAGAAATTTTAGATAAGAAATATAAAATTCTATGTCCTAAAAACTAGAGCGTCGAGAAATAAGAAAGAAAGAGAGTGCGTCGAAAAATAAAAGGTCGAAAAAAATAAGTGTCGAAAAACAAACAGTCGAAAAATAAAAATAAGAAAATAAGCGTCGAAACTTAAAAGGTACTAAATACTAAAAAACTTACGTCTAAAGGTATTAAAGCTTAAAAGGAATTCTATATTCAAAACGGCAATAACTTAAAAGTCACTAAAATCTATAAAATATTAAGGCGATAAGCGACATCGTAAAATTCTAAAGCACCTAAATCTTAGTCTAAAGAAAAAGCAGTTAAGGGATTTTACGGCAAAGCCTAGAAATCTAGAAATATAAAATGGCTAAGGTAAAAACTATATCTTAAAACTAGTTATGAATGATAACTATACAATTACGAATAAAAAGATACAAAATATAAAAATAAAACTTAAAGTTATAAAAATACAATTTTTATAAAAAATATTATTTTTATATTATTATTTTATAAAAGTATTAATTTATAAGTAATAACACTAATTAATACTTAAAAATATAAATTTATTTAAACTAAAACTAATTAATATTAAACATAAACCCTAATTAGGTTAATTAATAATAATAATAATAATAATAATAATAATTAAATTAAAACCCTAAAACGTAATTAATGCAGTCTGAGGTTGCAGCTGTCAGACAGCTCCGCGAGTGCGGATACTAGCTGCCCAAAAGTACAGCGAGTGCGGAGGATGCAGGTTCAAGTGAGCTGCAGGCCCAAATTACGCAGGTTCAGATTTTAATATTTTTTTTATTTTCTGTTTTTATTTTATATAAAATGTAATTTAAATAAAACTTATATTAAAAATTACTTATTAGTTTTTTTTTATAACTTTTCACAATAAATAAAAATATAAACTTTTTAATAAACTTAAAAATATAGATATATATTTTCTTTTTTTTTATGCTTTTATATTTTTGTTTTTAATATTTAAAACTTATATTTTTACAAAAATAGATTAAAACTTAATAAAAATCTCTTTTTTTTATATGGCGTTTCGCTTCGGTGTTTTAGTGTTCCCCGGCAGCGGCCCCAAAAATACTTGATGTTATGCGAGGTGTATACGAAATAGTTATATTTTTATTGCGAAATACTATTAAATACGATACAATTTTACACAAGTTATTTATTTATTTATAGAGTGGATATACCTAAACCTTGCTACAACACAATAGGCAGTGTACCTAATCGTACAGTAGTGTAGTTTTTAGTAAGTCCGGTTCGTTTCGCAGGGAGCTAGCTAAGTTTAACGCTATATTTTTAAATTATAGTTGTATAAATATATATATATATATATACACATATATATATATACATATATATATATATACATATATATATATACATATATATATAAATATACATATATATATATATATACATATATATATATACATATATATATATATATATATATATATATATATATATATATATAAGTAGTATTATTATTATAAAAAGGGGGTTTTGCCGTTTAATGACCGGTTTGTCGAATTTAAAGCTTTAGTCGCAGTTAAAACCTAATGTAAAATATTAAAAATAAATATAGCTTAATTTAAATCGTAAAATAAATAACGATAATTAAAGTGCGATAAATAAAATGACAATAAATTAAAAGTGCGATAATTAAAAAGTACGATAATTAAAAATGCGAAAAGATATAAAATAAAGGAATTATGCTTATTTAAACTTCCGTAATCATGATGTTTGACGTGTTGATTTTAATTTATTACCATGGGTTAATTGTCCTTTGTCCTGGATTATTTGATATGTCCATCTGGTTTTTGTCCATAACAGTCCATCAGTCATAAATATAAAGTACGAGTGTCCTCGTCAAATTATCCTTATACCCGAAGTCAAATATTCCAACTAATTGGGGATTCGAACTGTAACAAGGTCTTAATACTTTGTTTAATGAATACACCAGGATATCGACTGCGTGTAACCCAAGGTTTTAATACTTTGTTAACAATTACGCCAAGTGTCCTTGTACATAATTCACCCCTGTTTTAATGAGTCCATTAACTATTAATCCATTCCCGTGTCCGGTTAAATGAACGATTATTAGTATGTATAAATATCCCGCCCATCGCGTCCGATCGAGTGTATATGGTTATTTATAGATACGTCAAATTGTAAATCTCTATATTAAATTAACAAACTATCATTCAGTTAAACAAATATAAAGCCCATTAATAGTCCATAGTCTAATTTCCACAAGTGTCGGTCTTTTGTCCAAACCCCAATTATGGTACAAATCCCAATAACCCCATCTTTAATATTTAGTCCAACATCATGATTACTTCGATTTAAATAAGCATAATAATAACTTAGCTACGAGACATTAATTTAAAAAGGTTGAACATAACTTATAATGATTAATAATAGCCTAGCGTTACACGGACAGAATTTCGACTTACAACCTTAAAACATTCGATAACATAACCTTATTATTATTAATCTTAAATTAAAATTAAAATTATAATTATAAATATAAATATAAATTGAGAGTAAGAAGTAGAAAAAGGATGTGTTTTATCGATCAGAATGCGCGGCCTTTTATAGGCCCACGTTTCACTGTACAGCTCCGCGAGTGCGGAGCTTTTGTGTTTCACAGCTCCGCGAGTGCGGAGGTCTGGATTCCAGCTCATAGATTAAATCCAAAATATGGGCTGCGTATAATTATAATATATACTAATATATATAATTAATTATATATTATATTATATTCTTGTGCATAGTTGACTTGTAATTTTTGGTCCGTTGCGTCGCGCGCTACAAGTTAGTTCATGTCTCGGTTCCGGATTTTCGAACGCCTTTTCGTACGATTTAATATCTTGTACTTTGTGTTTCACGGCTTGTACTCTTATAATTTTTAGACTTTTCTCATCAATAATTTGAACCCCTTGGATTGTACTTTGTACTTTTTAGCTTTTTGGTCATTTGCGTCTTCAATTCGTCGAATCTATCTTTTGTCTTCACCTTTTATTATTTAAACGAATATCACTTGTAAATAAAACAATTTCAACTAAAAGCTTGTCTTTCTTGAGGGATAATGCTATGAAATATATGTTTGTTTTTAGCATTATCAACTCCGCAAAAATTATGTAATCTCTAAAGTTTCAGGGGTTATTCATTCTAGCTCCAGCAAAAATCAAATGAGTTTAATAGTATATTAACTCATTAAATCTATATTACAACTGCAGAAAATATAAAAATATATATTTTCATAAAGACTGTAATAGAAATTTTCGTGTACAAAATATTACTTGTGAAACTTTAACGGGTAGGTAATACCCGAGAATTATACAAATTCACAAATAATATGTTATACTGTACATTCTTCAATTCTGATTCAATAATCATTAACTATACTCACTACTTTCACAACAATATACATTCTTTCATAGAAACCAGAACAACCATTCTCATTCAAATTCAATTACATATTCTGGTTTTGACAGATCAGAATCCAAGTCAAGATTAAACAGATAACATTACTCTTAGATTCCTACATCTTTCAAAATTATACTTTGACTTCAAAACTGTACTAGAACATCATTTCTATTCATGGAACCCAGAAAAATATTTGTATCATTCAAAATCCTAGAACATCATATGTATATTAACAATTACAATCTGTGTTCAAACCCCTTCGAAATTCCTGAAGACACTCGAGATGATGATCCAACCACATGTTACCCGCAGTCTTGTACCTGAAAAACCCTCGAAACCAAAGTCATAGTTTAACACGTATCCGTGTCAGACCCTTTGGCATTTATTAGCTAAAATAACTTTTCAATCTCTTTTCAAAATAGACAGTTTTGTCACAGCTCCAGAAAATCACCTTCAATTATTCATCGAATAAGCCTTATTATAACGATTACCCCTTCATCATTGTTATCGGGGAACCTTTCATATCTCGCCACATTAGCAACAACTTCATTGATCTTTAAGCCTCTCAAAAAATCACGATAGTTATTCATTGAAACTTTATCAAGTACTCATCTACAACTTGTAACAATAATTATCATACCAACTACTGGGAATTAGCAATCAGTATTTTGAATTTCGCAGCAATTTTACGCCAACAGTTAAATATATACATATAACGTCTACCTCCAAGACTTACAGACTTCGAATGTGAATTTCTGAAAAACACCCTAAACTACGAACTAGTTCTCCGAATTTTGGAAAAATGCTGATGAAACAGCAAAAACTGTAAACGACCTTAACAGTCAAAAGTTTGATGATAAAGAATAGTATGTTGGCAAAGCTCAGAAAAAGAGAAGGTTTGGAACTGGAAAATGGATTGAGCAAACTATGAAGGAGGCTGTGGACAAATCACAAAGACGAAATCTACCTTCAAAGAATCCAAATGATTCAGTGTCTGCTGAAATCCTTAGCAAATACCTTGCTCTTTACTCTAAAACCCTTGCGGACAATATTCTTCATCATCCTCTTATCTTAAATATTCTAAGATATCATCGTATCTTTCATTATAAATATCCTCCATATTTCTGAAGATATTTTCATAACCATTCTTATCTGAAATCATTTATCCCCTCGCGTTATCTGTAGCACATCATAAAGGAAACTGTTTTAGTTTCTAAACATCTGAAACCTCTGAGTGTAAAGTATGAATGTTTTTGAAGTAATGTTGGGAACTGAAGCATGAGTTAGTATAATATAATGACACTTGATCAACGTAATTATATTACAGTAAGTCATGCTGAGTTTCTAATGAAACATGATGATTCACAGACCATAACGTCATCATGTGCCATGTTACACGACTCTTACATTCAATCTAATCTCTAAACATATCAAGAACATATTCTCTTAATAGTTCTATCTTTTCCTTTGGATTCTGGTATTTTCACAAGTCAAATTGTGCTATTACAATTTATCGCTTAGAGCATTAGCTATGTTCATTTCGAATTTCAAATCTATGAATTCTAGACCATTATTTGCTTGACTTGAAGTCGGGAAAAGAAGACAAAAGCATGAAACTCCAAAATATAAGGAAAAATATAAGCACGACGACAACGCAGAAATTACAAACCGTGTATATCGATGCGTATAGCAATATAAAGACACGGGAAAACTAAGAACACTATAAACCCAAGAGCATAGTAGAAATTAACGGATTCCTCTGGTGGAAGATGAAAAAGAAGAATGAGAGATGTGATAGTCAAGAATATATCAAGAATTAAAACTGGATGGAGCATATTAATGAATGTTTTGGAATTACGAAGAAAGGAAGAAAGTATAAAAGATGGGAAATGTGGAAATAAGGAAACGTAGGAGGTTTATTTATAGTAAAATATCTGACAGAGAAATCGAGACAGATTATTGCATTAAATCGAAGAGGATCATAATTTCCTTAATCGCCAAAGAATCAAATCTTATATAGATTACAAAGATTTTCTTTAATCCGGAGATCAACCGTGATGGCGTCAAAAGATAAGACGAATCCCTATTTTCTCATTTCACTCTTTTACGATAGCTTCACTCATACGTTTCGAGTAATCGAATTATTTTATCCATATTTCTCAATTATGATAAAACCCTATGAATCAACTTATATTCACCATAATAATATTCTTATTGTTAGCCATGACGACCTCGATCAAATTTCGGGACGAAATTTCTTTAACGGGTAGGTACTGTGATGACCTGGAAACTTTCGACCAAATTTAAACTTAATCTTTATATAATTCTGACTTGATAAGTAATGAATTTTAATAAGACTTGAACCTCCAGAAAGAGTTTTACACAAGCTTTTGGTCACCCTTTTATTCCGACGATTCACGAACGTCATAACTTGATTTAATTGTTTAATTGTTTAATTATTGTGTATATATATGGATTTATATATATTTAACTTGAAAATATGATAATTAAATATATCATTAAGTATATTAACAAAGTATTATATATATTTTCATACTACTAATTTAAAGAGTTTTTGAACAATATATATGTTACTATTTAAACGACGTAATTAACTTATGTTAAAATGTATTTACATATAATGTATTACGAGTGTATATACATCCTTACAAGTATTAAATACACTTTATAATATACCAATACATATAAAGGATAGCTATACTCATATTTTCATTCAATTTCCTCAAGAATTCTACTCGCATTCATACGACATTTTTATCCGTATTATACACAGCTTCTAGAAGTATTTACTATTGGTATATACCAATAGAAATCTGCAATTATTTGTGTAATATGTCATCCATGACCTAATAAATTTAATATTTCATCCATGACTTAATACATTTTAACTTATCTTAGATATTTTTACTAAAAATCAAATTTTCAAGCCTATAAATAAGCACCATTTCTAACTCATTTTTACACATTCATTTTCTAAATTTTACTTCCAACTTTCACACACACTTGCAAGAACTCTCTCAAGTTTTGTTCTACTACTTCTTTCCAACAACTTTACATTCTAAACTTGAGGTAAAAACTCTACTTCAACTCTTTTTCAATTCATATGTCTATAGCTATCTATATAAGAGTTTATAAACTAGAACATAGTTTAGTTAATTCTAAACTTGTTCGCAAACAAAGTTAAACCTTCTAACTTGACTTTTAAAAACAACTTAACACATATTTTATATCTATATGATATACTAACTTAATGAGTTAAAACTTGGAAACACGAAGAACACCGTAAAACCGGACATACGCCGTCGTAGTAAAACCGGGGGCTGTTTTGGGTTGGATAATTAAAAACTATCATAATATTTGATTTAAAATTTGTTCTTTGGGGAAAATGATATTTCATATGAACATGATACTATATCCAAAAATCATGGTTAAACTCAAAATTGAAGTATGTTTTTCAAAATGGTCATCAAGATGTCGTTCTTTCGACGAAAATGACTACCTCTTTCAAATATGAATTATAACTTGTAACTCCGACTATAAACCACCACTTTTTTAGTTTAGTTTCACAAATTACAGTTCGTTATGAAACCATAGCTGTTTGATTCACTCAAAACGGATTTATAACAAAGAAATTATGGGCAAAACAATACTGGTTAGAAATGGATAATTTGATTACGGGATTAATTCATTAAAATCTATACTAACCATATCCTCGCTAACTTTTCTTGTATTATACATGTATTCTAACATGTCATGGTTACACAATACATCGGATAAATCAAAAGACACCACATACACAATACGTGTAACTACAATAGCGGTATTGTGGGTCATGATTGAGTCTTATACAACACGTGTATACTATGTAATACTAATTGTGGACTACTAACTGTGGACTACTAACTGTGGACTACTAACTATGGACTACTAATTATGGACTACTAACATTGGACTACTAACTTGACAACTTAAACAATCACACGTGATTGAAATTATAAACTTAAACAATCACACGTGAGTGAAAATATAAACTTAAACAATCACACGTGATTGAAAATATGAACTTAAACAATCACATGTGATTGAAGATATGATATGAATAATAGTTGTATTACATTTTGATATACATATATATTTGTTACAGGTTCGTGAATCCAAGGACTACGCCATATTTTTAATAAGTTGAAAACTTATTATTAATATACTTTTACTACCGTGAGTATATAGTCCCATTTTTAAACTCTAAAAATATTTTGGGATGAGAATACATGCATTTTATGTTTTACGCCATGGACACAAATACTTAAAATATATTCTACATTGAGTTGTACCACTTTGCATATTTTTCCCTAATAGCTTAGTAACTAATATTTACATGTTGTAAGAGCATGTAAGCTCGAATCCTATTGATAGATCTATCGGGTTTGACAACCCTAACCGGGCTAGTCGCTCTAGTATCGTAAACGATTGCATAGTACTTCATTTTTACTACACTTGGTACAGTGTAGGGAGATTTCATAATAAAGGGAATATGCTACATTAATGGTTAAGTATGGTTACCGAAGCGCTCAACAACTTATAGAATACTTTTATACACTTGCGAGTGTACATATATTTATAACTATGAAATCTTGTGGTCTATATTTATATCAATGCTAAACCTATATATCTCACCAACCTTTGTGTTGACTGTTTAAGCATGTTTATTCTCAGGTCCTTAAGAAAGTCTTCTGCTGTTGCATTATCTGAGCAAGCTGTGCATGGAGTCTCATGCTTTTAATTAAATAAAGTGTTGCATTCAATAAAACCTTTGTCATGTATTATATTTCACTGTTATGTCACGTGTGTAGTATTTGAAAATCGATGTATTATGGGGATTATTCCTTAAATAATCGCCCACTTGTTTAAAACATGTATTATGTATAATAATATTGTGCTTTTTATGAAACGAATGCAATATTTTCTAACACTTATCATATAGAGGTCAAATACCTTGCTATGGGACCAATGAATAACGTACCATGTTTATAGTAATATGGACGAGTCGTTTCAATACTCCTTCACCCTCAAGGAATTTGGTGAAATACTGGAAGTTCCCTACGAAGGTCGTGAATTCAACAGCTGACATCATGATATAATCAATCTTCCAAGCTTCCTCTCTGACGCAGATGATATGATTGATATGTTATGTCACTTTGAAGCCTCACGTGAAGAAATCATTGAAAAATGAGTGCTAAGAAGACACCTTCTTCCTAAATATGACCTTTGGAGTCGAGTGATCAGTTTCAACATCTATTGTAAAGCTGGAAATCATTCCAACATCCATGCCACTCAACTTGCATTAATCTGGTGTTTGAAAAACAAGGAACCCGTCAACATTGCTTTTCTCATGGCTTCAAGAATGAGCAATCTCATCACCGAAACAACTCGAGCACTACCATATGGGGCAAGCAAAAGAAACCCCGAAAGCAACATCTTTCAAAAGGAGGAGAACAAATGAGGAGACAGGACCAAGTGAATCAAGTAAAAAGGCCATTGAAATCTCATATAGTGATGAGGAAGAAACAACGGACTCCATTCATACTTTGTACATCTATGGAAAGCTTGATCAAATTTACAAAAATCAGATCAAGAACAAGAAAACTCAGTCCAAAATGAAGAAGTTATTGAAAGGAGTGCTTAGATCACTATCATGCGGGTCAAGTGGAAATGTTGACGAAGAAGAAGAGAGTGATTGAAGATAATTGTTGGTTTATGAAAAAACTTGTCTTAATTTGTTGGTAATTTGTGTTGACTTGAATTGAATATTGTTTTATCAAAATAAAAGTTGCCATGAATTCAAGATATAACACTTACCTGACAAATCAACAAGGAAATTTGATGACAACAGACTGAACACGGTCGACTCACGGTCGACCGTGGAGTCAATCACAGACAGTCTGACAAAGTCTGTTGTTTTCATTAAATATGGAACAACTACAAATTAATAATATTTATCTACATCCAATGTCTAAATACATTCATAATCAACTATGCTTGGAAATTCGTGAACCCATCAATTACCCAAAAATGATTCAAATCTCTATCTTTTAAACTCTTTTTAAAGGAAGGTAATCAAGGAACATCTTGCACCCCAGAGAAATGAATTCGTCTAAACCATTTATATTCTCTAACTCTAAACATCACTCAAATCTGAAAGTGTCAAGAGTTCCCAACAAAACATCAAATGACATGAAGAAAACCTCTCATAATGACTCAAGACACATCCAAGAAGAATGTGAAGTATTCTTCTATGACTATCCTACTCTTCAAGAAGAGTTTGATAAAATAGGATGAGAGACAATTCTCTTGCTTGAAACTCATGTCTTTCCTTCACTTGTCAAAGAATTCTACTTAAACTTTGAATTCAGCTCTGATCGCAAAGTAAATTCAAAATGTTTGATCAAGAATTTCTCATGACACTTCAACAATTTGGCAAAATACTCAAAGTGCCATCAAAAGGAGCTGAATTCTATATTACTCAAAATCGTATCCAACTCCTACCTCGTTTCATTCTACGAAGGACTCTTACTTCTCTCCTTCTCAATGCAAATCTCAAATTAAGTACACTTTGCCAAGAGGGCCTTCTTGACAGTGACGTTCGGATTGAATATGAGACATGGAAGACAATCATCCACTGCAACATCTTCTTCTGTAAAAATGATGATGATCGATTCTCTGTGACTGAACTAGGACTAATGTAGTGCCTAAACCAGTCAATACCTCTCAACATTGCCTTTTTAATGGCACCACAAATGAATGATTTGAATCAAGATCATACGCAACCACTTCCCTATGGTTCTCGTCTAACACACATCTTTAAACATCTAAATCTTTTGACCAACTATTCTTCCTCTCCGTGTGTCTCTACTACTACCAGTACTAGTGATCCACATAAGATGACATCTCTGGCAACATGGGTTCATGCAGACGAAGCACATTGTGAGTAGCAAGAGATGCTCAAATCGTCATGATTCCCTGTGGTCATCTTGCTTACATATAAACATCGTACAAATCTCTAGTGAGATACTATGAATGAATGATTCTATCTTGTACTTCTCTATCTTAGGAATGAATAAATGTTTAAGATTTAAGTGTTATATGTTTTGTGGTTGTTAATTTCCACCATGTATGATTCAGGGGGCATTGCTCTAAGGGCGCGCTTAGTTCCAGGGGAGCTAACCTTTTTGCTTCGATAAAAGGGGGAGAAAGTTATGGGTATAAGTGATGTTAACACTTTCATATTTATATATGAATGTCCACCATCACTTATGTATTTGTCATCATCAAAAAGGGGGAGAATGTTGGCTTATGCTTAACGGTAATATTAATCTTAACCAACAGTAATAAGTGTTTTGATGATGATACACACATAACCAAAAGTGATGATAGACATCTTGACATAAATATACAAGTTCACTAATCAATACTTACTCTAGCAAATGACCAAACCAAATGAAGCTTAGAGTGGACACATTAAGAAAACAAAAAAGAATACAAAACTCATGTGGCACATGGTTTGGATCCACGGTAGACCGCAGGTCACACCGTAGGTGTCCTGTACCTTGGTTTATGAGAAACCAGGTACACGGCCGACTCCACGGCTGATCGGGATCGACCGCAGTTGTTCTGTCCAAAATCCTTGACTAAATAATTTGACCACTTCGGGGCGTCTTCATGAAACCTTTTTCAACATACTTAGAATAGTTGCCCTATCCATATCCAAAAGAGTTTTGGTCACTATAATGCTAATCTTGGTTAATCACCTCTAATGACATCTTAATGATGTTTTAGCCTTGATTAAGGATAACATATAAGTGTTACAAAATAACTTATGCTCCTAAAATGTATCTAGACATACTTAGGATGGTCATCAAGTCCCAACCAAGAGTTGTTCTTTCCTTGTACATGTGTGGACATTAATGTATACTTGTACATTAATCTTGTAATGTACTATATTGCAAGTAAACTTACATAGCCTGAGTGTATTGCTATGTCATCACTATGTGTTTAATCTTATATTAATCACTAGTGAACTCTTGATATCATTACATAAGTATTACTTGACTACTTGCTATCATTATATGAGTATTACTTGACTATGTGCTAATTGCCAACTTGCTTATACTCATTTAATATGTATGAATGATAATATGAACTTTGTCTTGCTATATGCTATAAGTTGGGAAACCACAAATGTATGCTTAGCTTACTTCAATGCATTAGTGTAACTTGGTTGATAACAATTGAAGCTTCATAATCAAATGGTCATGTATGCTTAAAGGATTATTAACACATACACATTGAAATATCACAAGAAACATGGTTAAGCCTAGCAACATGTCTAAGTATGGTTTAGTCTTGTTTAATATGATGTCTTGCTTATAATGAGCTTAATTGATCTTACATGTTCCACTTACTAAGATATCATAAACACACCTAATTAATCTATGTGCAAGCTTAAAGATGAATTATAATGATTAATTAGGATAATGTTGTTAATGACATGTTGACTAGCCAATAGCACTTAAACATGTGTATTGAATGCAAACAAATGACTAGTCAATAAGCATGTGTGTGAAATACAAACAAATAGTTATGAAAAATCTGAGATTACTCAAATGATTATCAAGAAATGTATCCAAGAAATGTAGACTTGCCTCTTTGGTTATGACAAGTCACTATCAAGGTAATACATCCAAGAGGAATTAAGCACTTAATGCATATAATACTTGTATAGGATGTTGGGTATCTTTTTCCAAAAGAATCAAATTTGAATGGATTTAAACGACCATACTACAACTAGATGAAAATGACCAGACAGCGTGCGGTCGACCCACGGTTGACCGTGGGCTGGACCGTGGCAACGACTACATTTTCTCTCACTATAAATAGCAATACTTGGAGAGATCCAACTATAGTTTGTCTCTCACTATAAATAGCAAGACTTAGAGAGATTCAAAATGGGGACTCTCTTGCATGCTTCAACTTCAAATATATCAAAAGAATCACAAGACCTTCATTCATATATGTTTATGATTAGCAAGAGAGATATTCTATAATCTCATAGATTGTAGAATTGATGTAAACTTACTTTCAAATTATTATCTTTTCGAGTTTACTTAGTGTGATATTATCCTTTGAATTGTCTTATAAATATCATCACTAGAAGAGTGAATCTTGTACTTTGTGATAGAAGCAAAAGCTAGCTTAGGGATCACCTTCCTTAAAGGGAACTAGGAGGTTTGATTAATTCCATTGGGAATTAATACTTGTCCAAGGTGAAGACAAGTTGACCTAAGTTAGAATTAATCTTTCGAAAGGATAGAAAGATTAGATATGTTGTCTACAAGGAGTACACAATTTGTAACTCGGATCTCCATAGGGTTTGGAGAAAAGGCTTAGTGGAGCAAACTCCCGATTAGTAAATCGGGGAGTAGATTAGCTAACATCCACCCGAACCATTATAAATCCTTGTGTTTATGTTCTTTACTTTACTTTTAACAATACTTCAAACATAAACACGGCATACATTGAGTTTGAGTTGATTAAGTTGATTAAAGTTGGTTAAATGTTGTTAATCATCGAAAAAAAATTAAAAATGTATTAAGTAACTATTCCCCTCCCCCCCCCCCTCTAGTTACTTACAAGGTAAATAAATAGAAGAATTTCACAAAATGAATACTCATTCAACAAAAAAAATGGTTGTATATTTAGAGAGGTTTAATACAAGTACAATTTTTTCAAGTTTAACTGATCTAACATAGCTTAAGAAATCGAAATATCTCTTTTTGATTACATCACTAGCCAACCTTCTATATCAACATCTAATTACAATGCATAGATGGAAAACAATTAAATGGCGCAACCAATAAAGACATGCAAAGATTCAAAAGCGTAAAAACAAACTCACAAAATTATGGTGGCGTTAAACATGTCTTCATGGCTGCTGTAAAACTCACAAACCTTGAAGAATCATTAGAAGACAGTTAATGTGATACAAAATACGCAGATAAAACTTACAAATTTAATATTTAACATTTAGTAATTAGTAAAATTTGGGTATATTTGAAGAACACATACCTCAAATCACATCTTCAGACCAATATAGTGTTTCTTCTTCTCAAAATCATACCCAGCTCAGACCTCCAGATGATTAAAACAAACCCTAGAAAGAAAAAACGAAAAAGAAAATAAAAAACACAAATATAATAACGACTATAACAGTAAATCATCTTTTATGTTTGTTCGCAACAATCACCGTCAACAACAATAGAGTGTTACCTCATGAAAGGAAACCGTAACAGAAATCTAAGGTAAAAAAACCACCACAACAACAAAACCCTAACAAAAGATGAAGAAGGAACTGACAAAGTATCAATTTCAGGTTAAGCGATGAAGAAGGCAATAATCTCCGGGTTAGTCGGCAACGACAGCTGGCTGGGAAACTGAAAATCAAACAGACGATGGTACAAGTGGAGAGGATGACAGGGATGGCGATAGAGACGGTGAGGGCGATGGAGGTGATGGAGACGGTAAAGGAGAATATGATGGTGGTTGTGATTGTGGTTATGGTTGAGGATGTGTAAGAAGAGAGGAATTAGAGTAGGATGTGAGACATAATGGAATGGAAGGATCCAAAGACCCTTTAGCTCAAAAGATGAAAATATCCTTTAGCATTATTAAATTGATGTGAACAGTAAAATTAAGGGTTTAAATGATATATATATATATATATATATATATATATATATATATATATATATATTAAAAGTGCTTATTTCCTTTTCGGATGAAGATGTTAATGTTTTAGTTGATGTTCATGTGGATGTCGGAGATACCGTTGATTTTAAGTTCGACAAAGCCGTCGGGTAAAAATCCTATTGATGAGGCGTCGAATTCGGCAATTCCTGGTATCAATTTGGATTCTCCTTTTAGCTCTTTTGATGAAATGATGAAGAATATCAGATCCAGATGTGATTCTTATTAACTCAAGGGCCCTACCTAAAGCTCCGACTAAATTGGAAAAGCCTCAAAATAGGAGACTGGTGCAAGGTGAAGAAATTTGGACTTATACATATTTTGTGAAGGATATTTGAAATGTCCCGTTCTTATTGATTAAAAACGTTCCATATTAATTGATTTCGTTGCGAGGTTTTGACCTCTATATGAGACGTTTTTCAAATACTGCATTCATTTTTAAAACAAACCATAACCTTTATTTCATAAATAAAGGTTTAAAAAGTTTTACGTAGATTATCAAATAATGATAATCTAAAATATCCTGTTTACACACGACCATTACATAATGGTTTACAATACAAATATGTTACATCGAAATCAGTTTCTTGAATGCAGTTTTTACACAATATCGTATAAACATGGACTCCAAATCTTGTCCTTATTTTAGTATGCAACAGCGGAAGCTCTTAATATTCACCTGAGAATAAACATGCTTTAAACGTCAACAAAAATGTTGGTGAGTTATAGGTTTAACCTATATATATCAAATCGTAACAATAGACCACAAGATTTCATATTTCAATACACATCCCATACATAGAGATAAAAATCATTCATATGGTGAACACCTGGTAACCAACATTAACAAGATGCATATATAAGAATATCCCCATCATTCCGGGACACCCTTCGGATATGATATAAATTTCGAAGTACTAAAACATCCGGTACTTTGGATGGGGTTTGTTAGGCCCAATAGATCTATCTTTAGGATTCGCGTCAATTAGGGTGTCTGTTCCCTAATTCTTAGATTACCAGACTTAATAAAAAGGGGCATATTCGATTTCGATAATTCAACCATAGAATGTAGTTTCACGTACTTGTGTCTATTTTGTAAATCATTTATAAAACCTGCATGTATTCTCATCCCAAAAATATTAGATTTTAAAAAAGTGGGACTATAACTCACTTTCACAGATTTTTACTTCGTCGGGAAGTAAGACTTGGCCACTGGTTGATTCACGAACCTATAACAATATATACATATATATTAAAGTATGTTCAAAATATATTTACAACACTTTTAATATATTTTGATGTTTTAAGTTTATTAAGTCAGCTGTCCTCGTTAGTAACCTACAACTAGTTGTCCACAGTTAGATGTACAGAAATAAATCGATAAATATTATCTTGAATCAATCCACGACCCAGTGTATACGTATCTCAGTATTGATCACAACTCAAACTATATATATTTTGGAATCAACCTCAACCCTGTATAGCTAACTCCAACATTCACATATAGAGTGTCTATGGTTGTTCCGAAATATATATAGATGTGTCGACATGGTAGGTCGAAACATTGTATACGTGTCTATGGTATCTCAAGATTACATAATATATAATACAAGTTGATTAAGTTATGGTTGGAATAGATTTGTTACCAATTTTCACGTAGCTAAAATGAGAAAAATTATCCAATCTTGTTTTACCCATAACTTCTTCATTTTAAATCCGTTTTGAGTAAATCAAATTGCTATGGTTTCATATTGAACTCTATTTTATGAATCTAAACAAAAAAAGATTGGTTTCTAGTCGGAAAAATAAGTTACAAGTCGTTTTTGTAAAGGTAGTCATTTCAGTCGAAAGAACGACGTCTAGATGACCATTTTAGAAAACATACTTCCACTTTGAGTTTAACCATAATTTTTGGATATAGTTTCATGTTCATAATAAAAATCATTTTCTCAGAATAACAACTTTTAAATCAAAGTTTATCATAGTTTTTAATTAACTAACCCAAAACAGCCCGCGGTGTTACTACGACGGCGTAAATCCGGTTTTACGGTGTTTTTCGTGTTTCCAGGTTTTAAATCATTAAGTTAGCATATCATATAGATATAGAACATGTGTTTAGTTGATTTTAAAAGTCAAGTTAGAAGGATTAACTTTTGTTTGCGAACAAGTTTAGAATTAACTAAACTATGTTCTAGTGATTACAAGTTTAAACCTTCGAATAAGATAGCTTTATATGTATGAATCGAATGATGTTATGAACATCATTACTACCTTAAGTTCCTTGGATGAACCTACTGGAAAAGAGAAAAATGGATCTAGCTTCAATGGATCCTTGGATGGCTCAAAGTTCTTGAAGCAAAATCATGACACGAAAACAAGTTCAAGTAAGATCATCACTTGAAATAAGATTGTTATAGTTATAGAAATTGAACCAAAGTTTGAATATGATTATTACCTTGTATTAGAATGATAACCTACTGTAAGAAACAAAGATTTCTTGAGGTTGGATGATCACCTTACAAGATTGGAAGTGAGCTAGCAAACTTGAAAGTATTCTTGATTTTATGAAACTAGAACTTTTGGAATTTATGAAGAACACTTAGAACTTGAAGATAGAACTTGAGAGAGATCAATTAGATGAAGAAAATTGAAGAATGAAAGTGTTTGTAGGTGTTTTTGGTCGTTGGTGTATGGATTAGATATAAAGGATATGTTATTTTGTTTTCATGTAAATAAGTCATGAATGATTACTCATATTTTTGTAATTTTATGAGATATTTCATGCTAGTTGCCAAATGATGGTTCCCACATGTGTTAGGTGACTCACATGGGCTGCTAAGAGCTGATCATTGGAGTGTATATACCAATAGTACATACATCTAAAAGCTGTGTATTGTACGAGTACGAATACGGGTGCATACGAGTAGAATTGTTGATGAAACTGAACGAGGATGTAATTGTAAGCATTTTTGTTAAGTAGAAGTATTTTGATAAGTGTATTGAAGTCTTTCAAAAGTGTATAAATACATATTAAAACACTACATGTATATACATTTTAACTGAGTCGTTAAGTCATCGTTAGTCGTTACATGTAAGTGTTGTTTTGAAACTTTTAGGTTAACGATCTTGTTAAATGTTGTTAACCCAATGTTTATAATATCAAATGAGATTTTAAATTATTATATTATCATGATATTATCATGTATGAATATCTCTTAATATGATATATATACATTAAATGTCTTTACAACGATAATCGTTACATATATGTCTCGTTTAAAAATCATTAAGTTAGTAGTCTTGTTTTTACATATGTAGTTCATTGTTAATATACTTAATGATATGTTTACTTATCATAGTATCATGTTAACTATATATATATATATCCATATATATGTCATCATATAGTTTTTACAAGTTTTAACGTTCGTGAATCACCGGTCAACTTGGGTGGTCAATTGTCTATATGAAACATATTTCAATTAATCAAGTCTTAACAAGTTTGATTGCTTAACATGTTGGAAACATTTAATCATGTAAATATCAATCTCAATTAATATATATAAACATGGAAAAGTTCGGGTCACTACAGTACCTACCCGTTAAATAAATTTCGTCCCGAAATTTTAAGCTGTTGAAGGTGTTGACGAATCTTCTGGAAATAGATGCGGGTATTTCTTCTTCATCTGATCTTCACGCTCCCAGGTGAACTCGGGTCCTCTACGAGCATTCCATCGAACCTTAACAATTGGTATCTTGTTTTGCTTAAGTCTTTTAACCTCACGATCCATTATTTCGACGGGTTCTTCGATGAATTGAAGTTTTTCGTTGATTTGGATTTCATCTAACGGAATAGTGAGATCTTCTTTAGCAAAACATTTCTTCAAATTCGAGACGTGGAAAGTGTTATGTACAGCCGCGAGTTGTTGAGGTAACTCAAGTCGGTAAGCTACTGGTCCGACACGATCAATAATCTTGAATGGTCCAATATACCTTGGATTTAATTTCCCTCGTTTACCAAATCGAACAACGCCTTTCCAAGGTGCAACTTTAAGCATGACCATCTCTCCAATTTCAAATTCTATATCTTTTCTTTTAATGTCAGCGTAGCTCTTTTGTCGACTTTGGGCGGTTTTCAACCGTTGTTGAATTTGGATGATCTTCTCGGTAGTTTCTTGTATAATCTCCGGACCCGTAATCTGTCTATCCCCCACTTCACTCCAACAAATCGGAGACCTGCACTTTCTACCATAAAGTGCTTCAAACGGCGCCATCTCAATGCTTGAATGGTAGCTGTTGTTGTAGGAAAATTCTGCTAATGGTAGATGTCGATCCCAACTGTTTCCGAAATCAATAACACATGCTCGTAGCATGTCTTCAAGCGTTTGTATCGTCCTTTCGCTCTGCCCATCAGTTTGTGGATGATAGGCAGTACTCATGTCTAGACGAGTTCCTAATGCTTGCTGTAATGTCTGCCAGAATCTTGAAATAAATCTGCCATCCCTATCAGAGATAATAGAGATTGGTATTCCATGTCTGGAGACGACTTCCTTCAAATACAGTCGTGCTAACTTCTCCATCTTGTCATCTTCTCTTATTGGTAGGAAGTGTGCTGATTTGGTGAGACGATCAACTATTACCCAAATAGTATCAAAACCACTTGCAGTCCTTGGCAATTTAGTGATGAAATCCATGGTAATGTTTTCCCATTTCCATTCCGGGATTTCGGGTTGTTGAAGTAGACCTGATGGTTTCTGATGCTCAGCTTTGACCTTAGAACACGTCAAACATTCTCCTACGTATTTAGCAACATCGGCTTTCATACCCGGCCACCAAAAATGTTTCTTGAGATCCTTGTACATCTTCCCCGTTCCAGGATGTATTGAGTATCTGGTTTTATGAGCTTCTCTAAGTACCATTTCTCTCATATCTCCAAATTTTGGTACCCAAATCCTTTCAGCCCTATACCGGGTTCCGTCTTCCCGAATATTAAGATGCTTCTCCGATCCTTTGGGTATTTCATCCTTTAAATTTCCCTCTTTTAAAACTCCTTGTTGCGCCTCCTTTATTTGAGTAGTAATGTTATTATGAATCATTATATTCATAGATTTTACTCGAATGGGTTCTCTATCCTTCCTGCTCAAGGCATCGGCTACCACATTTGCCTTCCCCGGGTGGTAACGAATCTCAAAATCGTAATCATTCAATAATTCAATCCACCTACGCTGCCTCATATTCAGTTGTTTCTGATTAAATATGTGTTGAAGACTTTTGTGGTCGGTATATATAATACTTTTGACCCCATATAAGTAGTGCCTCCAAGTCTTTAATGCAAAAACAACCGCGCCTAATTCCAAATCATGCGTCGTATAATTTTGTTCGTGAATCTTCAATTGTCTAGACGCATAAGCAATCACCTTCGTTCGTTGCATTAATACACAACCGAGACCTTGCTTTGATGCGTCACAATAAATCACAAAATCATCATTCCCTTCAGGCAATGACAATATAGGTGCCGTAGTTAGCTTTTTCTTCAATAACTGAAACGCTTTCTCTTGTTCATCATTCCATTCAAATTTCTTCCCTTTATGCGTTAATGCAGTCAAGGGTTTTGCTATTCTGGAAAAGTCTTGGATGAACCTTCTGTAGTAACCAGCTAGTCCTAAAAACTGGCGTATGTGTTTCGGAGTTTTCGGGGTTTCTCACTTTTCAACAGTTTCTATCTTTGCCGGATCCACCTTAATACCTTCTTTGTTCACTATGTGACCGAGGAATTGAACTTCTTCCAACCAAAATGCACACTTTGAAAACTTAGCGTACAATTCTTCCTTCCTCAATACTTCTAACACCTTTCTCAAATGTTCACCGTGTTCTTGGTCATTCTTTGAGTAAATAAGTATGTCATCAATGAAAACAATGACAAACTTGTCAAGGTATGGTCCACACACTCGGTTCATAAGGTCCATGAACACAGCTGGTGCATTAGTTAAACCAAACGGCATGACCATAAACTCGTAATGACCGTAACGTGTTCTGAAAGCAGTCTTTGGAATATCATCTTCTTTCACCCGCATTTGATGATACCCGGAACGTAAGTCAATCTTTGAATAAACAGACGAGCCTTGTAGTTGATCAAATAAGTCGTCAATTCTCGGTAGTGGGTAGCGGTTCTTGATGGTAAGTTTGTTCAACTCTCGGTAGTCGATACACAACCTGAATGTACCATCTTTCTTCTTGACAAACAAAACAGGAGCTCCCCACGGTGATGTGCTTGGTCGAATGAAACCACGCTCTAAAAGTTCTTGTAATTGGCTTTGCAGTTCTTTCATCTCGCTGGGTGCGAGTCTGTAAGGAGCACGAGCTATTGGTGCAGCTCCTGGTACAAGATCTATTTGAAATTCAACGGATCGATGTGGGGGTAATCCCGGTAATTCTTTCGGAAATACATCGGGAAATTCTTTTGCAATGGGAACATCATTGATGCTCTTTTCTTCAGTTTGTACTTTCTCGACGTGTGCTAGAACAGCATAGCAACCTTTTCTTATTAGTTTTTGTGCCTTCAAATTACTAATAAGATGTAGCTTCGTGTTGCCCTTTTCTCCGTACACCATTAAGGGTTTTCCTTTTTCTCGTATAATGCGAATTGCATTTTTGTAACAAACGATCTCCGCTTTCACTTCTTTCAACCAGTCCATACCGATTATCACATCAAAACTCCCTAACTCTACTGGTATCAAATCAATCTTAAATGTTTCGCTAACCAGTTTAATTTCTCGATTCCGACATATATTATCTGCTGAAATTAATTTACCATTTGCTAATTCGAGTAAAAATTTACTATCCAAAGGCGTCAATGGACAACTTAATTTAGCACAAAAATCTCTACTCATATAGCTTCTATCCGCACCCGAATCAAATAAAACGTAAGCAGATTTATTGTCAATAAGAAACGTACCCGTAACAAGCTCCGGGTCTTCCTGTGCCTCTACCGCATTAATATTGAAAACTCTTCCACGGCCTTGTCCATTCGTGTTCTCCTGGTTCGGGCAATTTCTAATAATGTGGCCTGGTTTTCCACATTTATAACAAACTACATTGGCATAACTTGCTCCGACACTACTTGCTCCGCCATTACTCGTTCCGACACCATTTGTTCCTTTCGTTCTATTAACCCCTGGTCCGTAGACCTCACACTTCGCCGCGCTATGACCATTTCTTTTACACTTGTTGCAAAATTTGGTGCAGAACCCCGAGTGATTCTTTTCACACCTTTGGCATAGTTGCTTCTGATTGTTGTTGTTGTTGCGGTTATTATTGTTGTTGGGATGATTGTTGTAGTTGCTGTTGTTGTTGTTGTTGTTGTTGTTGGGCCGTTTGTTGTAGTTGCGATTGATGTTGCGATTGTTTTGATAATTGTTGCGATTATTGTTGTAATTGCTGTTGTTGTTGTATTGGTGATTCTTATCACCGTTTTCCTCCCACTTTCTTTTGACTTGCTTCACATTGGCCTCTTCAGCAGTCTGTTCTTTAATTCTTTCTTCAATCTGGTTCACTAGTTTGTGAGCCATTCTACATGCCTGTTGTATGGAGGCGGGCTCGTGTGAACTTATATCTTCTTGGATTCTTTCCGGTAATCCTTTCACAAACGCGTCGATCTTCTCTTCCTCATCTTCGAATGCTCCCGGACACAATAGGCACAATTCTGTGAATCGTCTTTCGTACGTGGTAATATCAAATCCTTGGGTTCGTAACCCTCTAAGTTCTGTCTTGAGCTTATTGACCTCGGTTCTGGGACGGTACTTCTCGTTCATCAAGTGCTTGAATGCTGACCACGGTAGTGCGTACGCATCATCTTGTCCCACTTGCTCTAGATAGGTATTCCACCATGTTAACGCAGAACCTGTGAAGGTATGCGTAGCGTACTTCACTTTGTCCTCTTCAGTACACTTACTTATGGCAAACACCGATTCAACCTTCTCGGTCCACCGTTTCAATCCGATCGGTCCTTCGGTTCCATCAAATTCCAAAGGTTTGCAGGCAGTGAATTCTTTGTAGGTGCATCCTACACGATTTCCTGTACTGCTAGATCCAAGGTTATTGTTGGTATGTAGCGCAGCCTGTACTGCGGCTATGTTTGAAGCTAGAAAAGTACGGAATTCCTCTTCATTCATATTCACGGTGTGTCGAGTAGTCGGTGCCATTTCCTTCAAAATAGTTAAATGGAACAAGTTAATCATACAGAATATTAAGAGTAGTTAATAGTATTTCGTAGCATAATATGAACTCATTTATAAAAGCTTTTTCTTCATATTAGCGTTTTATAAGTTTAAATTCGGGTAGTACCTACCCGTTAAGTTCATACTTAGTAGCTAATATACAATTCAACTACTACAATTCTATATGAAAAACTGATTGTAATAATATTTCGCGTTCAAACCTTTATACAATATTTTACAAACTTACAATACCGCTTATTTTACATAAAGCATGAAATATAGCACACAATAACTTTGATACAAGATAGTTGTGAAGACAATTCTAGCTAGTACACAAGTCGTTCGGCAAAGGCAATAAAGACACGTAATTCATACGTCCAGAAACAAGTCATGCATTCTGGTTTTACTAGGACTACTTCCCATCCTTGGTCTTGTGCAACATAACCGTTATGGCCGTTGATAAGACAGCGTGTTGTAACGTCATCAAAGGGACGAGGGTTACGTAATGTCCAACAGTCCCGTAATAATCTAAAAACCTCATTTCTTACCCCAATTACCGACTCCGTCACTTGTGGAAACGTTTTGTTTAATAGTTGTAGCCCGATGTTCTTGTTCTCACTTTGGTGAGAAGCGAACATTACTAATCCGTAAGCATAACATGCTTCTTTATGTTGCATGTTAGCCGCTTTTTCTAAATCACGAAGTCCAATATTCGGATATATTGAGTCAAAATAATTTCTTAACCCGTTGCGTAAAATAGCATTTGGGTTCCCCGCAATATATGCGTCAAAGTAAACACATCGTAACTTATGGGTTTCCCAATGTGATATCCCCCATCTTTCAAACGAAAGTCTCTTATAAACCAAGACATTCTTGGAACGTTCTTCGAATGTCTTACAAACTGATCTCGCCTTAAATAGTTGTGCCGAAGAATTATGGCCGACTCTAGACAAGATTTCATCAATCATGTCTCCGGGTAGGTCTCTTAAAATATTGGGTTGTCTATCCATTTTGTGTTTTTAAACTGTAAAATAGACAAGAGTTAGATTCATAAAAAAAATACTTATTAATACAAGCAATTTTTACATATATCATAAAGCATAAGAACACTATATTCCATATATTACACCACACGAATACAACTATCTTATTCCGACTCGCTCGTTTCTTCTTCTTCGGTTTTGGTTCGTTTTGCCAAGTTTCTAGGGATATATGATGTTCCCCTAATACGAGCCGTCGTTGTCCACATTGGTTTAGAAAAACCTGGTGGTTTAGAGGTTCCCGGGTCATTGTTACAACTTAAGGACTTCGGGGGTTGACGATACATATAAAGTTCATCGGGGTTGGAATTAGATTTCTCTATTTTTATGCCCTTTCCCTTATTATTTTCTTTTGCCTTTTTAAATTCAGTTGGGGTAATTTCTATAACATCATCGGAATTCTCGTCGAAATCCGATTCATCGGAGAATTGGTAATCCTCCCAATATTTTGCTTCCTTGGCGGAAACACCATTGACCATAATTAACTTTGGTCGGTTGGTTGAGGATTTTCTTTTACTTAACCGTTTTATTATTTCCCCCACCGGTTCTATTTCTTCATCCGGTTCCGATTCTTCTTCCGGTTCCGATTCTTCTTCCGGTTCCGACTCTTCTTCCGGTTCCTCTTCGGGAACTTGTGAATCAGTCCACAAATCATTCCAATTTACATTTGACTCTTCATTATTATTAGGTGAGTCAATGGGACTTGTTCTAGAGGTAGACATCTATCACATAATATCAAACACGTTAAGAGATTAATATATCACATAATATTCATATGTTAAAAATATATAGTTTCCAACAAAAATGTTAAGCAATCATTTTTAAAGAAAATACGGTCGAAGTCCAGACTCACTAATGCATCCTAACAAACTCGATAAGACACACTAATGCAAATTTTCTGGTTCTCTAAGACCAACGCTCGGATACCAACTGAAATGTCCCGTTCTTATTGATTAAAAACGTTCCATATTAATTGATTTCGTTGCGAGGTTTTGACCTCTATATGAGACGTTTTTCAAATACTGCATTCATTTTTAAAACAAACCATAACCTTTATTTCATAAATAAAGGTTTAAAAAGTTTTACGTAGATTATCAAATAATGATAATCTAAAATATCCTGTTTACACACGACCATTACATAATGGTTTACAATACAAATATGTTACATCGAAATCAGTTTCTTGAATGCAGTTTTTACACAATATCGTATAAACATGGACTCCAAATCTTGTCCTTATTTTAGTATGCAACAGCGGAAGCTCTTAATATTCACCTGAGAATAAACATGCTTTAAACGTCAACAAAAATGTTGGTGAGTTATAGGTTTAACCTATATATATCAAATCGTAACAATAGACCACAAGATTTCATATTTCAATACACATCCCATACATAGAGATAAAAATCATTCATATGGTGAACACCTGGTAACCAACATTAACAAGATGCATATATAAGAATATCCCCATCATTCCGGGACACCCTTCGGATATGATATAAATTTCGAAGTACTAAAACATCCGGTACTTTGGATGGGGTTTGTTAGGCCCAATAGATCTATCTTTAGGATTCGCGTCAATTAGGGTGTCTGTTCCCTAATTCTTAGATTACCAGACTTAATAAAAAGGGGCATATTCGATTTCGATAATTCAACCATAGAATGTAGTTTCACGTACTTGTGTCTATTTTGTAAATCATTTATAAAACCTGCATGTATTCTCATCCCAAAAATATTAGATTTTAAAAAAGTGGGACTATAACTCACTTTCACAGATTTTTACTTCGTCGGGAAGTAAGACTTGGCCACTGGTTGATTCACGAACCTATAACAATATATACATATATATTAAAGTATGTTCAAAATATATTTACAACACTTTTAATATATTTTGATGTTTTAAGTTTATTAAGTCAGCTGTCCTCGTTAGTAACCTACAACTAGTTGTCCACAGTTAGATGTACAGAAATAAATCGATAAATATTATCTTGAATCAATCCACGACCCAGTGTATACGTATCTCAGTATTGATCACAACTCAAACTATATATATTTTGGAATCAACCTCAACCCTGTATAGCTAACTCCAACATTCACATATAGAGTGTCTATGGTTGTTCCGAAATATATATAGATGTGTCGACATGGTAGGTCGAAACATTGTATACGTGTCTATGGTATCTCAAGATTACATAATATATAATACAAGTTGATTAAGTTATGGTTGGAATAGATTTGTTACCAATTTTCACGTAGCTAAAATGAGAAAAATTATCCAATCTTGTTTTACCCATAACTTCTTCATTTTAAATCCGTTTTGAGTAAATCAAATTGCTATGGTTTCATATTGAACTCTATTTTATGAATCTAAACAAAAAAAGATTGGTTTCTAGTCGGAAAAATAAGTTACAAGTCGTTTTTGTAAAGGTAGTCATTTCAGTCGAAAGAACGACGTCTAGATGACCATTTTAGAAAACATACTTCCACTTTGAGTTTAACCATAATTTTTGGATATAGTTTCATGTTCATAATAAAAATCATTTTCTCAGAATAACAACTTTTAAATCAAAGTTTATCATAGTTTTTAATTAACTAACCCAAAACAGCCCGCGGTGTTACTACGACGGCGTAAATCCGGTTTTACGGTGTTTTTCGTGTTTCCAGGTTTTAAATCATTAAGTTAGCATATCATATAGATATAGAACATGTGTTTAGTTGATTTTAAAAGTCAAGTTAGAAGGATTAACTTTTGTTTGCGAACAAGTTTAGAATTAACTAAACTATGTTCTAGTGATTACAAGTTTAAACCTTCGAATAAGATAGCTTTATATGTATGAATCGAATGATGTTATGAACATCATTACTACCTTAAGTTCCTTGGATGAACCTACTGGAAAAGAGAAAAATGGATCTAGCTTCAATGGATCCTTGGATGGCTCAAAGTTCTTGAAGCAAAATCATGACACGAAAACAAGTTCAAGTAAGATCATCACTTGAAATAAGATTGTTATAGTTATAGAAATTGAACCAAAGTTTGAATATGATTATTACCTTGTATTAGAATGATAACCTACTGTAAGAAACAAAGATTTCTTGAGGTTGGATGATCACCTTACAAGATTGGAAGTGAGCTAGCAAACTTGAAAGTATTCTTGATTTTATGAAACTAGAACTTTTGGAATTTATGAAGAACACTTAGAACTTGAAGATAGAACTTGAGAGAGATCAATTAGATGAAGAAAATTGAAGAATGAAAGTGTTTGTAGGTGTTTTTGGTCGTTGGTGTATGGATTAGATATAAAGGATATGTTATTTTGTTTTCATGTAAATAAGTCATGAATGATTACTCATATTTTTGTAATTTTATGAGATATTTCATGCTAGTTGCCAAATGATGGTTCCCACATGTGTTAGGTGACTCACATGGGCTGCTAAGAGCTGATCATTGGAGTGTATATACCAATAGTACATACATCTAAAAGCTGTGTATTGTACGAGTACGAATACGGGTGCATACGAGTAGAATTGTTGATGAAACTGAACGAGGATGTAATTGTAAGCATTTTTGTTAAGTAGAAGTATTTTGATAAGTGTATTGAAGTCTTTCAAAAGTGTATAAATACATATTAAAACACTACATGTATATACATTTTAACTGAGTCGTTAAGTCATCGTTAGTCGTTACATGTAAGTGTTGTTTTGAAACTTTTAGGTTAACGATCTTGTTAAATGTTGTTAACCCAATGTTTATAATATCAAATGAGATTTTAAATTATTATATTATCATGATATTATCATGTATGAATATCTCTTAATATGATATATATACATTAAATGTCTTTACAACGATAATCGTTACATATATGTCTCGTTTAAAAATCATTAAGTTAGTAGTCTTGTTTTTACATATGTAGTTCATTGTTAATATACTTAATGATATGTTTACTTATCATAGTATCATGTTAACTATATATATATATATCCATATATATGTCATCATATAGTTTTTACAAGTTTTAACGTTCGTGAATCACCGGTCAACTTGGGTGGTCAATTGTCTATATGAAACATATTTCAATTAATCAAGTCTTAACAAGTTTGATTGCTTAACATGTTGGAAACATTTAATCATGTAAATATCAATCTCAATTAATATATATAAACATGGAAAAGTTCGGGTCACTACAATATTTGAGTATCTTGTTGTTGAACTATGAGATTACCCCAAGAAAGTCTTCGGCATCCAAGGGTCACAGACTGACCATAGAACCATGTTCAATAAGTGGAACACATTAGCTGTCTGCTCTCAGCTTGGGCACTTCTTTTCTTTTGTTGGATTTTGGGTTCCATTTCTAAAGATGATGCCTAATATTTCGTCGGCGTTATGATCAGGTCCCCTCTTTGGCTTTTATTTTTGTTTCATTATTTAAGATGCGATTTGATTTTTTGTTTGCTTGATCAATATTGTAGTTGGTAGTGAGCTATCGTTTTAGTTTTTGTGTTTCACTTGAGCTCAAATATTTTCTTTTGTATTTTGTATTTGGGACTTCATCTTTTGGATGATTATTTTTTAATAAGTTTTAATGTTATGTTTTTTATATAAAAAATGACATAACATTCTATCTTATATATATATACAGGGATGAAATTAGATAAAAACTCTTGTAAATTGTGAGTACTCATCTATCACGAATGAATAAATTTACAGAGTATTAATTGCGTTTCAAATATGAGTTAAAATACTACTCGTTGCAGCTCATTTATTTTGGGATGAAAGTAGGTAAAAATCTTGTAATTTGGGTTCTCGCTAATCGCCACAACCTAATTAGATACCAATCGTCACATACTTTTTGCTATGTTGTATCCTTTTTTCGATCTTCAAAAACTCAATTAAGTACCAACAGTAACGTCATGTACAAGGAGGTCGCATGTATGGATATAAATTCATTAATAAATGAAGTCGCGAGTTGAGAAAAACTCGTGCCAGTGGGTCATGAATGTAAAGACCCGTCCTAATCTATAAGAACGAATACAATAACATATTATTACATCGCGAGGTATTTGACCTCTATATGATACATTTTTCAAACATTGCATTCGTTTTAAAATACAAACTTTCATTACATCGAAAGTTGACAGGCATGCATACCATTTCATAATATCTATCTATAAATGATCTAATATGTCATTTACTTAATCATAATCTTTACTGAACTCAACGACTTGAATGCTGAAAGAACCCGTCCTAATCCATCTGGACGAAGTCCATATCGATTACAAACGATTCACAATAGTTGATTACATCGCGAGGTACTTGACCTCTATATGATACATTTTACAAACATTGCATTCGTTTTTAAAAGACAAACTTTCATTACATCTACAGTTGACGACATGCATATCATTTCATAATAAATCCACTATAACTGACTTAATAATAATCTTAATGAACTCAAAGACTCGAATGCAACGTTCTTCGAAATATGCCATGAATGACTTCAAGTAATATCTTTAAAATGAGCAATTGCACAGCGGAAGATTTCTTTCGTACCTGAGAATATACATGCTTTCAAGTGTCAACTAAAAGGTTGGTGAGTTCATTAGTTTAACATAAATAATCATTTCATAATTTTAATAGACCACAAGATTTCATAATTCCATTTCTCATAAACATACGTCCCATGCATAGAGACAAAATATCATTCATATGGATTGAACACCTGGTAACCGACATTCACAATATGCATATAAGAATATCCCCATCATTCCGGGATCCTCCTTCGAACATGATATAAATTTCGAAGTACTAAAGCATCCAGTACTTTGGATGGGGCTTGTTGGGCCCGATAGATCTATCTTTAGAGTTCGCGTCAACTAGGGTGTCTGTTCCCTAATTCTTAGATTACCAGACTTAATAAAAAGGGGCATATTCGATTTCGATCATTCAACCATATAATGTAGTTTCGATTACTTGTGTCTATTTCGTAAAACATTTATAAAAACACATGCATTCTCAGTCCCAAAAATATATATTGCAAAAGCATTTAAAAAAAAGAAGTAATGAAACTCACACATATAAATATTGTAAAACAGTTAATAAAGCATTTGCATGTATTCGCAGTTCAAAATATATTTCAAAAGCATTTAATAAAGCAGTTGTAACAACAGCGCATGTATTCTCAGTCCCAGAAATGTAAAGAGTAAAAGGGAATCAAATGAACTCACCTAATGTATTTTGTAGTAAAAATACATATGACGACATTGAACAAGTATAGGGTTGGTCTCGGATTCACGAACCTATATTAATTATATATATATATTAAAACTTATAATCGTAATTGAATAAATTTATTTATTATATCATAATTTGTATATATTATATATATTTAGGTTATGTATATATTTAAAGTGATTAATATTTATATAGTTATATTAATGTGTCTATATTTATATATAAAATTATTTAATGTTATATTTAAAAAAATCAATAGTTTGTTATATGTAAATATTTATATAGGTAATATTACTAGATTTGATATATATATATATATATATATATATATATATATATATATATATATATATATATATATATATATAGTAACGTGAAATATTAATATAATTATAGTATATGTAGTAAGTATATTTTATGCACAAAATATTTATTTATTTCAATGAAATTAGTTTTGATACAATAATAATTTGCTAATAATAATAATTTTATTAATAATAATTCTAATAATGATATTAATAATAAACCTAATGGTAATAAAAATGATAATTTTACTAAAAATGTTATTTTTAATAATATTAATAATAATAATAATTTTTAATAAAAATAAAACTTTTACTAAAATGATACTTTTCATAATATTGCTAATAATGATAGTTTTAGAAATAATGATGTTTATAATAATAATGATAATAGTCATAACAATATTAGTTTTAATCATACTAATCATACTAATAATAATAATAATAATAATAATAATAATAATAATAATAATAATAATAATAATAATAATAATAATAATAATAATAATAATAATAATAATAATAATAATAATAATAATAATAATAAAATAGAGTACAACCTTTGTAGAACAAGTTTTCTAAAAAGAATGCCATAGACCGGGTTCGAACCCGAGAGCACTCGGTTAACCCAAATACCCTTAAACCATGTCTCCATTTGGTTCTATCTGATTTAATTTGCACCAATAATTCTTTTAACCTATACCATCGACATCCTAATCTATATCATTATCATCATAATATATTATGATCACAATTACGATCATTGAACCCATCATTCTTTTATCATCATTAACATAAACACGTTTCATAATCACATCTCTTTAACTACCATCCTCATCATTATGATCTTTCATCTCGCGAATCATCATTTCATGTTCTTAATCATCATCATCTCGACTTACCAATCAATATCTAAGCATCATTATATATCTCGTCCTCATCCCTATATCCTGACCCAATTTCCCTCGGCTCAACAGCATTCTTATAAACCCATATGTACACTAGCCTAATTAATAATTAATGGCCCAATATTCACCTAATTTTCGGCCCAAAATAGAAAAGAAATAAGGTAGCCCAATATGACAATCCCAAAGTCCATTAGTTAAACTTAAGTGATTTAAGTTTAATCTGTGAATTTAAACAATGGCAGTGGCATACAAGAAAACATGTTCCTGTCATGAACTACGTATAACATGAAAACATAACCATCATCGCTAATTATCATCATTTTCTTTAAATGGGTTTTGCAAACTTTCAAACAGGAAAACAGCGAGAATTTTTGCAGTTGAAGGTGGTTTAGTAAGGTTTGCAGGTTGCAACAGGTTCATTATAGCAGAAAGAGGAACGTAAGTGTTTGATTTATGGTGGTGGGTGTTTGAATAAAAGGCAAGAGAGAAACGATATTCATACAATAATAGTTTACGATGGTGATGATTGTTATAAATAGTAACGTGATTGATAATGATGGTGTTTTGTTTCGGTTGGTTGTAGTCGTGAAATAAAAGAAAACAAAAATGTAATAGTCACCTTTCGAGCATCCATGGCAGTGATGGTGGCTGTTTGGATGCGTATCACGAGTCTCGAAAGAAACAACTACAGTAGCAGGCTATCAGCTTGACGAGCAGTTAAAGATGGTGGTTTAGTGGTGTTGGAGACTGTGGGAGTAATGGTAGTCTGAATGGAGCATAAAGTTGATGATGTAGTGATCTAAGTGACGGGTTGTTAATGGTGGGGTGATCATTTTTTTTTAGAGTGATAAAGGTGGTGATGACGGTTGTTCTTAGTTACAAATAGAAGAAAGAGGACGAGAGAGAGATGGTGCTTCTTGTGGTGGTGGCCGATGATGTGGTTGATGAAAGTGTTTGGTTGTCAACGGTTTAGGGTGGTTTATGGTGATGGGTTTCCTTGCATTCAAGATACAGATAGATAGATAATGTTGGGTGTATGTGATATATATTAAATTACAAAGATAATGTTGGGTGTATGTGATATATATTAAATTACAAAGCACTCCAATATAGACTTGCTTTAGAATTATTAATCGAGTAAAAGGTGTGGTGACTTATTACTTGCAAACAAAAATAGTACTATATTAAAGAATTTAAAATTAATTAAAACGTGTAATTCGCCAGTTGTCATTTTTTTTTTTTTTTAGTTTTCTACCGACGGTTTTACAAGGGTGATGATTCGTAGTCCGTTGTTAATTAGTAGCGGATAAAAGTGTTCAGAAAAATTCCATATTTTTAAATTAATTATATTTATTTATTTTGGTCATTAGGGTATAAAATTTGATCATTAACTATTAGATAAAAATTACATTAATTATTCACTCCCAACCCCTAAGTAAAATATAAAAAATTTTAAAATTCAACAAATAGTTCCTAAATACATTTTTAAGAAGCCTAAAATTTATATTACTCATTTTCGGATCACCGTTTATTTTAAAACTATATAAGTTTGAATTTAACTTGCTTAATATCAATCAAAACATCAAATGAGTATTACAATCATTTAATATTTATTTTTAACATACTTTATTTATATATAGAGATATATTTTAAATATTAATTATTATGATATCCTATTTTTATTTTATTAATTTTTAATAACAACAACATATAATACTTCAAATTATATTTCGAATTTTTATTTATATATAGATAAACACATATTGATTTACATAAATTATTCGTGAATCATCGAGAGCAGTCAAAGGTCAATTGAATATATGAAATAGTTCAAACTTTTTGAGACTCAACTTTACAGACTTTTGCTTATCGTGTCGAAATCATATAAAGATTAAGTTTAAATTTGGTCGAAAATCTCCGGGTCGTCACAAATGCAACGTGTTTTGAAATATGCCATGAATGATTCCAAGTAATATCTTTAAAATGAGCTAATGCACAGCAGAAGATTTCTTTAATACCTGAGAATAAACATGCTTTAAAGGGTCAACCAAAAGGTTGGTGAGTTCATTTTTTTATCATAATCATTCATTTCCATCATTTTAATAGACCACAAGAATTTCATTTCCAGTTCTCATAAATATACGTCCCATGCATAGAGACAAAAATCATTCATATGGATTGAACACCTGGTAACCGACATTAACAAGATGCATATAAGAATATCCCCTATCATGTAGTGACCCGAACTTTTCCATGTTTATATATATTAAATGAAATTGTTATTTACATGATTAAGTATTTCCAACATGTTAAGCAATCAAACTTGTTAAGACTTGATTAATTGAAATAGGTTTCATATAGACAATTGACCACCCAAGTTGACCGGTGATTCACGAACGTTAAAACTTATAAAAACTATATGATGACATATATATGGTTATATATATAGTTAACATGATATTATGATAAGTAAACATATCATTAAGTATATTAACAATGAACTACATATGTAAAAATAAGACTACTAACTTAATGATTTTGAAACGAGACATATATGTAACGATTATCGTTGTAACAACATTTAATGTATATATATCATATTAAGAGATATTCGTACATCATAATATCATGATAATATAATAATTTAAAATTTCTTTTGATATTATAAACATTGGGTTAACAACATTTAACAAGATCGTTAACCTAAAGGTTTCAAAACAACACTTACATGTAACGACTAACGATGACTTAACGACTCAGTTAAAATGTATATACATGTAGTGTTTTAATATGTATGCATACACTTTTGAAATACTTCAAGACACTTATCAAAATACTTCTACTTAACAAAAATGCTTACAATTACATCCTCGTTCAGTTTCATCAACAATTCTACTCGTATGCACCCGTATTCGTACTCGTACAATACACAGCTTTTAGATGTATGTACTATTGGTATATACACTTCAATGATCAGCTCTTAGTAGCCCATGTGAGTCACCTAACACATGTGGGAACCATCATTTGGCAACTAGCATGAAATATCTCATAAAATTACAAAAATATGAGTAATCATTCATGACTTATTTACATGAAAACAAAATTACATATCCTTTATATCTAATCCATACACCAACGACCAAAAACACCTACAAACACTTTTATTCTTCAATTTTCTTCATCTAATTGATCTCTCTCAAGTTCTAGCTTCAAGTTCTAAGTGTTCTTCATAAATTCCAAAAGTTCTAGTTTCATAAAATCAAGAATACTTCCAAGATTGCAAGTTTACTTCCAAGTTTTCTAAATCCATTCCAAGTAATCATCCAAGATCAAGAAACCTTTGTTACTTACAGTAGGTTATCTTTCTAATACAAGGTAATAATCATATTCAAACTTTAATTCAATTTCTATAACTATAACAATCTTATTTCGAGTGGAAATCTTACTTGAAATTGTTTTCGTGTCATGATTCTGCTTCAAGAACTTTCAAGCCATCCAAGGATCCTTTGAAGCTAGATCTATTTTTCTCATTTCCAGTAGGTTTATCCAAGGAACTTGAGGTAGTAATAATGTTCATAACATCATTCGATTCATACATAAAAAGTTGTCTTATTCAACGTTATAAACTTGTAATCACTAGAACATAGTTTAGTTAATTCTAAACTTGTTCGCAAATAAAGTTAATCCTTCTAACTAGACTTTTAAAATCAACTAAACACATGTTCTATATCTATATGATATGCTAACTTAATGATTTAAAACCCGGAAACACGATAATCACCATAAAACTGGATATACGCCGTCGTAGTAAAACCGGGGGCTGTTTTGGTTGGGATAATTAAAAGCTAAGAAGAACTTTGATTTAAAAGCTATACTTCTGGAAAAATGATTTTTCTTATGAACATGAAACTATATCCAAAAATCATGGTTAAACTCAAAGTGAAAGTATGTTTTTCAAAATGGTCATCAAGATGCCGTTCTTTCGACGGAAATGACTACCTCTTTCAAAAACGACTTGTAAATTGTATTTCTGACTATAAACTTATACTTTTTCTGTTTATATTCATAAATTTAAGTTCAATACGAAACCGTGGCCACTGGAATCACTCAAAACGGATTAGAAACGAAGAAATGGCGAGTAAAACAAGATTGATAAAAACTACTCATTTTACCTACGTGAAAGTTAGTAATAAATCTATTCCAACCATAACCTAATCAACTTATATTGTATATTATGTAATCTTGAGATACCATAGACACGTATACAATGTTTCGACCTATCATGTCGACCCATCTATATATATATTGCGGAACAACCATAGACACTCTATATGTGAATGTTGGAGTTAGCTATACAGGGTTGAGGTTGATTCCAAAATATATATATAGTTTGAGTTGTGATCAATACTGAGATACGTATACACTGGGTCGTGGATTGATTCAAGATAATATTTATCGATTTATATCTGTACATCTAACTGTGGACAACTAGTTGTAGGTTACTAACGAGGACAGCTGACTTAATAAACTTAAAACATCAAAATGTATTAAAAGTTTTGTAAATATATTTTGAACATACTTTGATATATATGTATATATTATTATAGGTTTGTGAATCAACCAGTGGCCAAGTCTTACTTCCCGACGAAGTAAAAATCTGTGAAAGTGAGTTATAGTCCCACTTTTAAAATCTAATATTTTTGGGATGAGAATACATGCAGGTTTTATAAATGATTTACAAAATAGACACAAGTACGTGAAACCACATTCTATGGTTGAATTATCGAAATCGAATATGCCCCTTTTTATTAAGTCTGGTAATCTAAGAATTAGGGAACAGACATCCTAATTGACGCGAATCCTAAAGATAGATCTATTGTGTGACAACCCGAAAATTTCCAACCAAATTTAAACTTTAATCTTTATATGTTTCCGACACAATAAGCAATATTTGTTAAGTTAAATTTCAAGAATTTTAAACTATGTTCATACATTCATTCAACCTCGACCAAGTTCCAACGATTCACGAACCATTAAACGAATATGATTATATATGTATATGTGTATATATATTATAACTTGAAACGTAAACGAAATATTAGATTAAATACTTTATATGATTGTATCTGTTTCAAAATGTTTATCAATGGAATTAGAAGATAAGATCAACTAATTGAATTATCAGATATATTAAATTATGATTACAAGTCTCTGTTGAAAGGCCCACGTTGATTTGAGAAATCTTTCCATTTTAACAATATTCGGAAAATGGTAAAGTAATTTATAAATAAGAACAAATTGTCAATCATTGAGAACTAGACAAAGGATAGTGGAAGATTGAATCTCATAAAGACTCGATTGATCTATTTAGTTTCAAACGTACAAAAACGTTTTTAGTTTAAAAAGAACTTTATTATTAAAACGTATATAACTTTTATAAATATCTAGAACCACTTTTGACAACTCATTACTTAACTAGTATGATAAAGATAACGATATTTATATTTTATTTTATTAAATATATATAACGATTTAAATTAATATTATATATATTTATACGCGTATAATACGTACATAGTTTTATACTTTTACTATACTTAAACTTTACCTTTACTTTATTTTTACTTTACTTTAACTTTAATAATTCACTTTAATAATTCATACTTTAATAATTTATACTTTAATAATTCACTTTAATAATTCATACTTTAATAATTCACTTTAATAATTCATACTTTAATAATTCACTTTAATAATTCATACTTTAATAATTCATTTTAATAATTCAAAAATCTATTATAAATAGAATTCAATAGGTTTCATTATTTCATAGAAACTTGAAAATATTTTTCTCTAAACTCTCTCAATCGATTTACATATATATATTTAATCCGTATTATTTCAAGATATTATTAGTATACATAAAATATTACGACGGAGTGTTGTCCGAGTGATTTCGAAATTGTTTTTCGAGTAGGATAGGATTAAGGAAATTATGGGTTATAGCTATGGAGGTGATTGAGTATGGTTCATGGGTATGCTCGTGAGGTCAATATAGTGTTTATCATTTTCGTTGCGTCTACGTACCTTTCCTGCAATATTGAATCTCAATATTGATACGTGAGTACTCATAATTTAACTTTTACATACTAATAGTGTATCCCTGACTAGTGCTCGAGTATTTAGGATTATGCATGCTTGTACTTTTGATATTGCCCTTAGACAGGTTAGGTTGAATCTTGAATTAGTTACACTTGCGGTTGAGATAAGGTATAAGATATGCATGTCCTTGGAAAGCTAGCGAAAAATTAAGAACTTTTCCTTTAGATATCGAATGGTTTCGATGAACGGATTAGAAGTTATAATCAATTGAATTTTCGATATTTTTATTAAAAATGATTATTATTATCGTCGTTTTTATCGTCGTTCTAGTTTTATCTTATTATTATCATTATTATTATCTTTATCAATAAAAGAGATTTATCATTAAAAATTGTTTTTTTTATTACTATCGTTATTATCGTTAAAGTTATAATTAGTATTATTATTATTATTATCCAATTATCATTATTATTATTATTATTATTATTATTATTAGTAGTATTATTATTATTATTATCATTATTAATATATATATATATCATTATTTAAAAATGGTTATTGTTATTGTTATTATTATTATTACTATATTATCATTAAGATAATTATTAGTATTATCGTTAATAATATTATAGTAACTATCATTATTAATATTAGTGTAATTAAAACAAATAATTGTAACACCTAAATATTTTGATTATTATTATTATCATTATTATGAACACGATATAAAAGACGATTAAAAGCTATTAAACAAAACGATTAGGAAATAATGAGTAAGAGTATCATGATAAAATTAAAATATTATAAGATATTAATTTAGATAAAATTATCGTTCTTATTATTTTTATCATTACTATTATTATTAAAAGTATCGTTAGTATTAAAACTATCATTTTAACAAAAATTATCATTTTAATAGAAATGTCATTGTTACTATAAAATATCATTATTATTATTATTTTAAATAGAATTATTATTTTAAAGATAATATTAAAAATTATCGTAAATATTAAAGTTATCATAATTAGAATTATCGTTTTATCATAATGTCATCTTAGTAATTATAAATATTGATATTTTTATAATAATAATTATTATTACAAAATAATACAACTTTTACTTACTATCATTATAGATATTATTTTATAAAATAAATATGTGATACAAACATATTTTACTACGTGTAATAACTTACTTTAATAATACCTATCATATTATCTTTATGATATTAAATGAACCCTATAAATTTTATTACTTAATATATATAAAAGTATATTTGATTATATAAATTTAATATAAAATTTTATTTATTAATAAATAAATTATATTATTTACTCTAATAAATCTTTTTAAAATATTTAAAAATATAAAACGACGATATTTAAACTATATATTAATCATGTATAGATTTTTAGAAATTATTTTGAGTCAAATTTACTTTTGTTGACTTTTGCATATTAGTCTCGAGCATTAGAATTGTGGTACACTATGACTTGACCTAATTTGTTAGACAAATATTGACCAACATATAAATATATATAATTAATTTAGGTTCGTGAATCCAAGGCCAACCTTGCACTTGTTCAATGACGTTATATGTATTTTTACTACGAAATACAGTATGGTGAGTTTCATTTGCCTTTTTACCCTTTATATTTTTGGGCTGAGAATACATGCGCAACTTTTATAAATGTTTTACGAAATAGACACAAGTACGTGAAACTACATTCTATGGTTGAATTATCGAAATCGAATATGCCCCTTTTTATTAAGTCTGGTAATCTAAGAATTAGGGAACAGACACCCTAATTGACGCGAATCCTAAAGATAGATCTATTGGGCCTAACAAACCCCATCCAAAGTACCGGATGCTTTAGTACTTCGAAATTTATATCATGTCCGAAGGAGGATCCCGAAATGATAGGGGATATTCTTATATGTATCTAGTTAATGTCGGTTACCAGGTGTTCACCATATGAATGATTATTTTTGTCTCTATGCATGGGACGTATATTTATGAGAACTGAAAATGAAATTCTTGTGGTCTATTAAAATGATGGAAATAAATGATTATGATAAACTAATGAACTCACCAACCTTTTGGTTGACACTTTAAAGCATGTTTATTCTCAGGTGTTAAAGAAATCTTCCGCTGTGCATTTGCTCATTTTAAAAATATTACTTGGAGTCTTTCATAGCATATTTTGAAGATCGTTGCATTCGAGTCATTGAGTTCATCAAAGATTATTATTAAATCAATTTATAGTTGGATAGTGGATATTATGAAATGGTATGCATGCCTGTCAATTTTCGATGTAAAGAAAGTTTGTCTTTTAAAAACGAATGCAATGTTTGTAAAATGTATCATATAGAGGTCAAATACCTCGCAATGTAATCAACTATTGTGAATCGTTTATAATGTATATGAACGGGTCCTTTCAGTTGGTATCAGAGCGGTGGTCTTAGCGAACCAGGTCTGCATTAGTGTGTCTAACTGATAAGTCGATAGGATGCATTAGTGAGTCTGGACTTCGACCGTATCTGCATGTCAAAAGTTTTGCTTATCATTTTGTGTCGAAAATTAACTACTTATCATCCTCAGAAAATTACCTGCTTATCATTTTTAGTCTAAGACACGTCTTGCTGTATTGATTGCATGAATAGTGTATAGACAAAAATTCATATCTTAGCATATCTGCTAAATCATATCTTATCGTATCTGTTACTTTAAACTTTGCCTGACATATCCCGCAAAGTCCTCCGTAATCTACGAAATCTTTTGATCTATATATATATATATATATATATATATATATATATATATATATATATATATATATATATTCTATGTAATTAGAATACCATCCGTTAGCCAAAATCATTTCATATCGGAAAAAAAAAAATCCTTTATCCAATCGTACGAAATGGAATTCGTCATCAGTTCAAGTCACTCAGATTCCGAAATGGAATCTCATTCAAGCTCCGAAAGCAGTGTGACCGGAATAGATCAACCAATCAGTCATCACCTATTCTGGATGAATTGGGGATGGGTTCGTAGCCTCCTCAATCATTGGAGACAAGAAGAAGGTGATCCCTTCCATCCACCACATTGCCCTCTTGATGAAGAACCTGAAGCACTTACCGGCGAACCTGTCCGAAACACCATTTTCTCGCTCATTTCCAGAGTATCTCGTCACGATTATATATTACATCAAATTTTAGATTTTATTTATCCGCTCGTCCGAACCGACAATCACCCCGGTGTAATAGAAGAAGTCAAAGAGCTTCGCGCTCGGGTAGTGGCTTTGGAGAATATGGTGCAGAGATTACAAACACCAGCAGCAGCATCAGCAGCATAACCAGCACCACCATCATCAACACCAACAGTACCATTACCACCTCCAACTACAATCGCGTCGTAAACTTCAACTTCACAATCTGTCCCACGAGCATCAACGTCATACGCACCATAGATACCAAGGAGTACCAACAACAATAACTGACGAAGTATTAATTCATAACTTCATTGGAGAAACATTCCGCGGCGATTATGTAATCTCTAAAGTCTTAGAGATTATCTAATCTAGCTCTAACCATAAATCAGTTAAGCGAACCAAAATGATGGAAGGAAGAGTAGAAACCCTGACAAAAATGGTGTGTGATTAACAAGCTAAACTTTCTTTACCAACAACATCAATAGTACCATCAGCGTTACCAGCATCGTCAGTACAGTCAACATCCGAATCAACAACACCGATAACATCACAAACTCCGTCAGTTCAAGAATCACTATGGACATCATTACGAATCAATAACGTTTATATTGTATCAACGAGTTATGAAGAATTAACTCATTTCCTCTGAAGAAATTATATGTATATTATATATATATATATATATATATATATATATATATATATTGAAATAAATCTTTCAGTGCTAAGCTATTGTGTGTGAATCTTAACTACTCGGTTAATTCATATTACAAATATGCAATAATGTACGTCCTTCGGCCGCAACTTAACCAGCGTTAACTACAATCTCTGTCGCAATTCAACAAATTCCAATTCATAATAAATCAAGTATATATTTGATTTTACACTTTCATCATCAATGTACCCGAAACTTTTCAGATAACATCATTCGTACTTTGCGAAATTCACAAGAATTCCACGAACCGAACACCATACATCAACAAATAACGAAGTATTGATTCATAATTTTAATGTCATTAAGGAAATACTGCGTAAAAGTTATGTACTTTTTAAAGCCTTTAGGGATTATTCAATTCTAGTTTCAACCGTAAATTAAATGAGTTTAATTTAACATTAACTCATTAAATCTATGTTACATCTGAAGAAAATATACATATATATATTTTCATAAAGACTGTAATAAAATTCTTTTGTACAAAATATTAATTGTGAAATTTTTTTTTAACGGGTAGGTAATACCCGAGAGATATATAAATTCACAATTAATATGTTACATTCTTCGAATCTGATTCAGCAAATCATCCATTATACTCCCTACTTTCACAACAATATACATTCTTTTATAGAAATCAAAACAACCATACTCATTCAAAATTTAATTACATATTCTGATTTTGAAATATCAAAAGTTAACTTGAGATATGACCAAAATCATCACTCTTAGATCCTTACATCTTTCACAAGCTATATTTTGACTTCAAAACTGTGTTAGAACATCAAATGTATGTTAACGATTATAATCTGTGTTCAAACCCTTCGAAAATTTCTGAAGACACTTCGAATGATGAGCAATCGAGATGATGATCCAACCACATGTTACCCACAGTTATGTACCCGAAAAACTCTTGAAACCAAAGTAAAAGTTTAAACAACGTATCCGCGTCAGATTCTTTGGCATTTATTAGCAAAAATAACTTTGCGACTCCTATTCAAAGTAGCCAGTTTTGTCACAGCTCCAGCAAGTCAACTTCGACTTTTCAGTCAGACTAACCTTATTATAACCTTGATATATACACCATCGTTACCAGGGAACCTTTTATATTCTACCATATTATTAGCAGATGTACCAACAACTTCATTACCCTTTGACTTTAGCCTCTCCAAAAAGTCATCATAATTATTCATTGAAACCCCATCATTTACTCATTCGCATCTTGTAATGAGAATTGCCATACGAATCATTGGGAATTAGCAATCAGTATTTTGAAATCTTGCAGCATGTCTGCGCCAACAGTTATATGTGTATATATAACGTCTATCTTTTGGACTTAATTTGAATGTGAAGTTTCTGAAAAACACTCCGAACTACGAATTGGTTCTCCGAAAATGGAAAAAATGCTGATGAAGCAGCAAAAACTATAAACGACTTTAAATGGTAAAAGCTGGATGATAATGATGAAGTGTGCTGGCAAAGCGCAGAAAAAGAGAAGTTTTGGAACTGGAAAACGGATTGAGCAAAGTAGGAAGGAGGCTGTGGACAAATTACAAAGACTGAACCTGACTTTAAAGGATCCAAATGATTCAGTACCTGCTGAAGTCATTAACGAATACCTTGCTCCTGACTCTAAACCCCTGCGGACAATATTCTTCATCATCCTCTGATATTAGAAATTCTAAAATATCATCATATCTTTCATTATAAATATCCTCCATATTTCTGAAGATATTTTCTTAATTTTTCTTATTTGAAATCATTTACCTCTTCGCGCTATCTGTATTACATCATAAAAGAAACTATTTTAGTTTCTAAATTCTAAAAGATTCAAGTTTAAAATAGGAATATTTTGAAGTAGTGTTGAGAACTGAAGCATGAATTAGTATAATATAATGACACTTGATCAATGTGATTATATTACAGTAAGTCATGCTGAGTTTCTAAATGGAACGTGATGATTCACAGATCATAACATCATCATGTGCCATGTTATACGACTCTTGTATTCTATTTAACCTCTAAAATATCAAGAAAATATTTCTTGATGATTCGGCCTTTTCCAAGGTATTCTAGTAATTTGACAAGTCAAGATCGTACCATCACAATTTCCTTCCTAGAACATTAACAATGTTCATTCCGAAATTCATATCTGTGAATTCTGGACCATTACAAGCGGTGCTTAATCGCAAGAAGAAGAAATGAAAGGACAAAACTCCGAAATAGAAATTGGGGTATAAATTGCAGCAAATAAAAGAGAGCATTAACTGTGAATGATAATGATTATAGAAGACAGAAGCAGAGACTTTGAAATATAAGGGAACATATAAAGCTCAACGACAAACCAGAAATTATAAACCATATATCGATGCATATAGCAATATAAAGACACGGGAGAACTAGAAACACTATAAACCCAAGAGTATAGTAGAAGTAAATAGATTCTTCCGGCGGTAGATGAAAAAGAAGAATGACCGATATGAAAGTTAGAAGTATATCGAGAATCAGAGCTGGATGGAGCATATTGATGAATACTTTAAAATATGAGTTGAGGGGGAAAGAATAGAAGGTGATGAAACATGACTAGGAACTTAGAAATCAACAGATTTAACTCACACAATGGCAGAATAAGTGAATCAAACCCTCTAGTGAATAGGTTAAGTTTTTTTTTGATTAATTTAGTCAAACCACAACTAAATCAAGTGTGATTAGATCAACACGTAGAGCTATTATTCACCACATGGGTGATTTGGACTGAGAGAGAATCGGAGGAGCTCACTAGATCTGAGTGTGTGTAACAAATAAGAGGCTTAACCTAAAATGAAGAACATAAGACTTTATATACCCCTGTTGTTGACTCACCCATACGAGTCATTCATCACACGTACGAGTTGGCTTCATCAGCCGTACGGGTGATCACTCACTCGTGTCTTCTCATTTAGGTTGTAATTGTGACTTAGCTCAGCATCAACCGTGCGTATGAGCCTGTCAGCCGTACTAGTGAGGCTTCACTCGTACGTCTGACTAAGTCTAACATAGTCAAACATCTAAATCTCGTTCCTGCAGTTCCTGTAACCACATACAAACACAGGATAATAATGAGCAATCATGGTGGCCTGTAAACTGTTGTACCTGCAATGGATGTGGGTAGATGTCTAGGGACTTGCATAAAATGCATCAACAGAAGGTGTGAGTTGTAAGGAAACGAAGGAGGTGAATTTATAAGAAAATCTCCGACAGAATAATTAAAATGGACGATCGCATTTAAAGCGGATCCTAATTTCCTTGATTACCGGAGAGTCAAATCTTATTAAGAAGATTTTATTCAAATCCCTTGAAATCTGGGAATCAATCATATCTACGTCAAATGATAAGATGAATCTACACTTACTCATTTCACTCTTCTATGTTAGCTTCATTCGTACTCTTCATATAAATGGATTGTTTATCCAAATTATTCGCTAATGATAAAACTCTAATTTTCAGCCCGTATGTATCATGAAAACATACTTATTATCATTCATTACCTTTCCACTTAAATTTCGGGACGAAATTTCTTTAACGGGTAGGTACTGTGACAACCCGAAAATTTCCAACCAAATTTAAACTTTAATCTTTATATGTTTCCGACACAATAAGCAATATTTGTTAAGTTAAATTTCAAGAATTTTAAACTATGTTCATACATTCATTCAACCTCGACCAAGTTCCAACGATTCACGAACCATTAAACGAATATGATTATATATGTATATGTGTATATATATTATAACTTGAAACGTAAACGAAATATTAGATTAAATACTTTATATGATTGTATCTGTTTCAAAATGTTTATCAATGGAATTAGAAGATAAGATCAACTGATTGAATTATCAGATATATTAAATTATGATTACAAGTCTCTGTTGAAAGGCCCACGTTGATTTGAGAAATCTTTCCATTTTAACAATATTCGGAAAATGGTAAAGTAATTTATAAATAAGAACAAATTGTCAATCATTGAGAACTAGACAAAGGATAGTGGAAGATTGAATCTCATAAAGACTCGATTGATCTATTTAGTTTCAAACGTACAAAAACGTTTTCAGTTTAAAAAGAACTTTATTATTAAAACGTATATAACTTTTATAAATATCTAGAACCACTTTTGACAACTCATTACTTAACTAGTATGATAAAGATAACGATATTTATATTTTATTTTATTAAATATATATAACGATTTAAATTAATATTATATATATTTATACGCGTATAATACGTACATAGTTTTATACTTTTACTATACTTAAACTTTACCTTTACTTTACTTTAACTTTAATAATTCACTTTAATAATTCATACTTTAATAATTTATACTTTAATAATTCACTTTAATAATTCATACTTTAATAATTCACTTTAATAATTCATACTTTAATAATTCACTTTAATAATTCATACTTTAATAATTCATTTTAATAATTCAAAAATCTATTATAAATAGAATTCAATAGGTTTCATTATTTCATAGAAACTTGAAAATATTTTTCTCTAAACTCTCTCAATCGATTTACATATATATATTTAATCCGTATTATTTCAAGATATTATTAGTATACATAAAATATTACGACAGAGTGTTGTCCGAGTGATTTCGAAATTGTTTTTCGAGTAGGATAGGATTAAGGAAATTATGGGTTATAGCTATGGAGGTGATTGAGTATGGTTCATGGGTATGCTTGTGAGGTCAATATAGTGTTTATCATTTTCGTTGCGTCTACGTACCTTTCCTGCAATATTGAATCTCAATATTGATACGTGAGTACTCATAATTTAACTTTTACATACTAATAGTGTATCCCTGACTAGTGCTCGAGTATTTAGGATTATGCATGCTTGTACTTTTGATATTGCCCTTAGACAGGTTAGGTTGAATCTTGAATTAGTTACACTTGCGGTTGAGATAAGGTATAAGATATGCATGTCCTTGGAAAGCTAGCGAAAAATTAAGAACTTTTCCTTTAGATATCGAATGGTTTCGATGAACGGATTAGAAGTTATAATCAATTGAATTTTCGATATTTTTATTAAAAATGATTATTATTATCGTCGTTTTTATCGTCGTTCTAGTTTTATCTTATTATTATCATTATTATTATCTTTATCAATAAAAGAGATTTATCATTAAAAATTGTTTTTTTTTTATTACTATCGTTATTATCGTTAAAGTTATAATTAGTATTATTATTATTATTATTATCCAATTATCATTATTATTATTATTATTATTATTATTAGTATTATTATTATTATTATCATTATTAATATATATATATATCATTATTTAAAAATGGTTATTGTTATTGTTATTATTATTATTACTATATTATCATTAAGATAATTATTAGTATTATCGTTAATAATATTATAGTAACTATCATTATTAATATTAGTGTAATTAAAACAAATAATTGTAACACCTAAATATTTTGATTATTATTATTATCATTATTATGAACACGATATAAAAGACGATTAAAAGCTATTAAACAAAACGATTAGGAAATAATGAGTAAGAGTATCATGATGAAATTAAAATATTATAAGATATTAATTTAGATAAAATTATCGTTCTTATTATTTTTATCATTACTATTATTATTAAAAGTATCGTTAGTATTAAAACTATCATTTTAACAAAAATTATCATTTTAATAGAAATGTCATTGTTACTATAAAATATCATTATTATTATTATTTTAAATAGAATTATTATTTTAAAGATAATATTAAAAATTATCGTAAATATTAAAGTTATCATAATTAGAATTATCGTTTTATCATAATGTCATCTTAGTAATTATAAATATTGATATTTTTATAATAATAATTATTATTACAAAATAATACAACTTTTACTTACTATCATTATAGATATTATTTTATAAAATAAATATGTGATACAAACATATTTTACTACGTGTAATAACTTACTTTAATAATACCTATCATATTATCTTTATGATATTAAATGAACCCTATAAATTTTATTACTTAATATATATAAAAGTATATTTGATTATATAAATTTAATATAAAATTTTATTTATTAATAAATAAATTATATTATTTACTCTAATAAATCTTTTTAAAATATTTAAAAATATAAAACGACGATATTTAAACTATATATTAATCATGTATAGATTTTTAGAAATTATTTTGAGTCAAATTTACTTTTGTTGACTTTTGCATATTAGTCTCGAGCATTAGGATTGTGGTACACTATGACTTGACCTAATTTGTTAGACAAATATTGACCAACATATAAATATATATAATTAATTTAGGTTCGTGAATCCAAGGCCAACCTTGCACTTGTTCAATGACGTTATATGTATTTTTACTACGAAATACAGTATGGTGAGTTTCATTTGCCTTTTTACCCTTTATATTTTTGGGCTGAGAATACATGCGCAACTTTTATAAATGTTTTACGAAATAGACACAAGTACGTGAAACTACATTCTATGGTTGAATTATCGAAATCGAATATGCCCCTTTTTATTAAGTCTGGTAATCTAAGAATTAGGGAACAGACACCCTAATTGACGCGAATCCTAAAGATAGATCTATTGGGCCTAACAAACCCCATCCAAAGTACCGGATGCTTTAGTACTTCGAAATTTATATCATGTCCGAAGGAGGATCCCGAAATGATAGGGGATATTCTTATATGTATCTAGTTAATGTCGGTTACCAGGTGTTCACCATATGAATGATTATTTTTGTCTCTATGCATGGGACGTATATTTATGAGAACTGAAAATGAAATTCTTGTGGTCTATTAAAATGATGGAAATAAATGATTATGATAAACTAATGAACTCACCAACCTTTTGGTTGACACTTTAAAGCATGTTTATTCTCAGGTGTTAAAGAAATCTTCCGCTGTGCATTTGCTCATTTTAAAAATATTACTTGGAGTCTTTCATAGCATATTTTGAAGATCGTTGCATTCGAGTCATTGAGTTCATCAAAGATTATTATTAAATCAATTTATAGTTGGATAGTGGATATTATGAAATGGTATGCATGCCTGTCAATTTTCGATGTAAAGAAAGTTTGTCTTTTAAAAACGAATGCAATGTTTGTAAAATGTATCATATAGAGGTCAAATACCTCGCAATGTAATCAACTATTGTGAATCGTTTATAATGTATATGAACGGGTCCTTTCATATTGGGCCTAACAAACCCCATCCAATGTACCGGATACTTTAGTACTTCGAAATTTATATCATATCCGAAGGGTGTCCCGGAATGATGGGGATATTCTTATATATGCATCTTGTTAATGTCGGTTACCAGGTGTTTACCATATGAATGATTTTTATCTCTATGTATGGGATGTGTATTGAAATATGAAATCTTGTGGTCTATTGTTACGATTTGATATATATAGGTTAAACCTATAACTCACCAACATTTTTGTTGACGTTTAAAGCATGTTTATTCTCAGGTGAATATTAAGAGCTTCCGCTGTTGCATACTAAAATAAGGACAAGATTTGGAGTCCATGTTTGTATGATATTGTGTAAAAACTGCATTCAAGAAACTAATTTCGATGTAACATATTTGTATTGTAAACCATTATGTAATGGTCGTGTGTAAACAGAATATTTTAGATTATCATTATTTGATAATCTACGTAAAGCTTTTTAAACCTTTATTTATGAAATAAAGGTTATGGTTTGTTTTAAAAATGAATGCAGTCTTTGAAAAACATCTCATATAGAGGTCAAAACCTCGCAATGAAAACAATTAATATGGAACGTTTTTAATCAATAAGAACGGGACATTTCAGTTGGTATCCGAGCGTTGGTCTTAGAGAACCAGAATTTTTCATTAGTGTGTCTTATCGAGTTTGTTAGGATGCATTAGTGAGTCTGGACTTCGACCGTGTTTACTTGGAAAAAAAAAAGATTGCTTAACAAATTTTGTTGGAAACTATATATTTTTAACATATGAATATTATGTGATATATTAATCTCTTAACGTGTTTGATATTATGTGATAGATGTCTACCTCTAAAACTAGTCCCATTGACTCACCTAATAATAATGAAGAGTCAAATGTAAATTGGAATGATTCGTGGACTGATTCACAAGTTCCCGAAGAGGAACCGGAAGAAGAGTCGGAACCGGAAGAAGAATCGGAACCGGAAGAAGAACCAGTGAGGGAAATAATAAAACGGTTAAGTAGAAGAAAATCCTCAACCAACTGACCAAAGTTAATTATGGTCAACGGTGTTTCCAGCAAGGAAGCAAAATATTGGGAGGATTACCAATTCTCCGATGAATCGGATCCCGACGAGGATTCCGATGATGTTATAGAAATTACCCCAACTGAATTTAAAAAGGCAAAAGAGAACAATAAGGGAAAGGGCATAAAAATAGAGAAATCTGATTCTAACCCCGATGAACTTTATATGTATCGTCAACACCCGTATTTCTTAAGTTGTAACAATAACCCGGGAACCTCTAAACCACCAGGTTTTTCTAGACCAATATGAAAAACGACGGCTCGTATTAGGGGAACATCATATATCCCTAAAAACTTAGCAAAAAGAACCAAGTTTGAAAAAGAAGAAACGAGTGAGTCGGAATAAGATAGTTGTATTTGTGCGGTGTAATATATGTAATATAGTGTGCTTATGCTTTGCGATATATGTAAAAATTGCTTGTATTAATAAGTATCTTTTATGAATCTAACTCTTGTTTATTTTACAGTATAAAAACACAAAATGGATAGACAACCCAATATTTTAGAAGACTTACCCGGAGACATGATTGATGAAATCTTGTCTAGAGTCGGTCAGAATTCATCGGCACAACTATTTATGGCAAAATCAGTTTGTAAGACATTTGAAGAACGTTCCAAGAATGCCTTGGTTTATAAAAGGCTTTCGTTTGAAAGATGGGGGATATCACATTGGGAAACCCATAAGTTACGATGTGTTTACTTTGACGCATATATTGCGGGGAACCCAAATGCTATTTTACGCAACGGGTTAAGAAATTATTTTGACTCAATGTATCCGAATATAGGACTTCATGATTTAGAAAAAGCGGCTAACATGCAACATAAAGAAGCATGTTATGCTTATGGGTTAGTAATGTTCGCTTCTCACCAAAGTGAGAAAAAGAACATCGGGCTACAACTATTAAACAAAACGTTTCCATAAGTGACGGAGTCAGTAATTGGGGTAAGAAATGAGGTTTTTAGGTTATTACGATACTGTTGGTCATTACGTAACCTTCGCCCTTTTGACGACGTTACAACACGTTGTCATACTATCGGTCACAACGGTTACGTTCCGCAAGACCAAGGATGGGAAGTGGTATTAGTAAAACCAGAATGCATGACTTGTTTCTGGACGTATGAATTACGTGTCTTTGTTGCCTTTGCTGAACGCCTTATTTATTAACTAGAATTATCTTCGCAACTACTTTGTTTCAAAGTTTTATGTGCTATATTTCATGCTATATGTAATATAGCGGTATTGTAAGTTTGCAAGTTATTGTATAAAGGTTTGAATATGATATATATTTTTTTTTTGTGATTAGTTTTTCATATAGAATTGTAGTAGTTGAAATGGTATGTTAGCTACTAAGTATGAACTTAACGGGTAGGTACTACCCGAATTAAAGAGTATAAAACGCTAATATGAAGAAAGAGCTTTTATAAATAAGTTCATATTACGCTACGAAATACTATTGACTACTCTTGATATTCTATATGATTAACTCGTTTCATTTGACTATTTTGAAGGAAATGGCATCGACTACTCGACACACCTTGAATATGAGTGAAGAGGAATTTCGTGCCTTTCTTACTTCAAACATAGCCGCAGTACAGGATGCGCTACATACCAACAATAACCTTGGATCTAGCAGTACAGGAAATCGTGTAGGATGCACCTACAAAGAATTCACTGCCTGCAAACCTTTGGAATTTGATGGAACCGAAGGACCGATCGGATTGAAACGGTGGACCGAGAAGGTCGAATCGGTGTTTGCCATAAGTAAGTGTACTGAAGAGGACAAAGTGAAGTATGCTACGCATACCTTCACAGGTTCTGCGTTAACATGGTGGAATACCTATCTAGAGCAAGTGGGACAAGATGATGCTTACGCACTACCGTGGTCAGCATTCAAGCACTTGATGAACGAGAAGTACCGTCCCAGAACCGAGGTCAATAAGCTCAAGACAGAACTTAGAAGGTTACGAACCCAAGGATTTGATATTACCACGTACGAAAGACGATTCACAGAATTGTGCTTATTGTGTCCGGGAGCGTTCGAAGATGAGGAAGAGAAGATCGACGCGTTTGTGAAAGGATTACCGGAAAGAATCCAAGAAGATATAAGTTCACACGAGCTCGCCTCCATACAACAGGCATGTAGAATGGCTCACAAACTGGTGAACCAGATTGAAGAAAGAATTAAAGAACAGACTGCTGAAGAGGCCAATGTGAAGCAAGTCAAAAGAAAGTGGGAGGAAAACGGTGATAAGAATCACCAATACAACAACAACAGCAATTACAACAATAATCGCAACAACTATCCCAACAATCGCAACATCAATCGCAACTACAACAAACGGCCCAAAAACAACAACAACAACAACAACAACAACAACTACAACAATCATCCCAACAACAATAATAACCGCAACAACAACAACAACAATCAGAAGCAGCTATGCCAAAGGTGTGAAAAGTATCACTCGGGGTTCTGCACCAAATTTTGCAACAAGTGTAAAAGAAATGGTCATAGCGCGGCGAAGTGTGAGGTCTACGGACCAGGGGTTAATAGAACGAAAGGAACAAATGGTGTCGGAACGAGTAATGGCGGAGCAAGTAGTGTTGGAGCAAGTTATGCCAATGTAGTTTGTTATAAATGTGGAAAACCGGGCCACATTATTAGAAATTGCCCGAACCAGGAGAACACAAATGGACAAGTCCGCGGAAAAGTTTTCAATATTAATGCGGCAGAGGCACAGGAAGACCCGGAGCTTGTTACGGGTACGTTTCTTATTGACAATAAATCTGCTTACGTTTTATTTGATTCGGGTGCGGATAGAAGCTATATGAGTAGAGATTTTTGTGCTAAATTAAGTTGCCGATTGACGCCTTTGGATAGTAAATTTTTACTCGAATTAGCAAATGGTAAATTAATTTCAGCAGATAATATATGTCGGAATCGAGAAATTAAACTGGTTAGCGAAACATTTAAGATTGACTTGATACCAGTAGAGTTAGGGAGTTTTGATGTGATAATTGGTATGGACTGGTTAAAGAAGTGAAAGCAGAGATCGTTTGTTACAAAAATGCAATTCGCATTATACGAGAAAAAGGAAAATCCTTAATGGTGTACGGAGAAAAGGGCAACACGAAGCTACATCTTATTAGTAATTTGAAGGCACAAAAACTAATAAGAAAAGGTTGCTATGCTGTTCTAGCCCACGTCGAGAAAGTACAAACTGAAGAAAAGAGCATCAATGATGTTCCCGTCGCAAAAGAATTTCCCGATGTATTTCCGTAAGAATTACCGAGATTACCCCCATATCGATCCGTTGAATTTCAAATAGATCTTGTACCAGGAGCTGCACCAATAGCTCGTGCTCCTTACAGACTCGCACCCAGCGAGATGAAAGAACTGCAAAGTCAATTACAAGAACTTTTAGAACGTAGTTTCATTCGACCAAGCACATCACCGTGGGGAGCTCCTGTTTTGTTTGTCAAGAAGAAAGATGGTACATTCAAGTTGTGTATCGACTACCGAGAGTTGAACAAACTTACCATCAAGAACCGCTACCCACTACCGAGAATCGACAACTTATTTGATCAACTACAAGGCTCGTATGTTTATTCAAAGATTGACTTACGTTCCGAGTATCATCAAATGCGGGTGAAAGAAGATGATATTCCAAAGACTGCTTTTAGGACGCGTTATGGTCATTACGAGTTTATGGTTATGCCGTTTGGATTGACTAATGCACCAGCTGTGTTCATGGACCTTATGAACCGAGTGTGTGGACCATACCTTGACAAGTTTGTCATTGTTTTCATTGATGACATACTTATTTACTCAAAGAGTGACCAAGAACACGGTGAACATTTGAGAAAGGTGTTAGAAGTATTGAGGAAGGAAGAATTGTACGCTAAGTTTTCAAAGTGTGCATTTTGGTTAGAAGAAGTTCAATTCCTCAGTCACATAGTGAACAAAGAAGGTATTAAGGTGGATACGGCAAAGATAGAAACTGTTGAAAAGTGGGAAACCCCGAAAACTCCGAAACACATACGCCAGTTTTTAGGACTAGCTGGTTACTACAGAAGGTTCATCCAAGACTTTTCCAGAATAGCAAAACCCTTGACTGTATTAACGCATAAAGGGAAGAAATTTTAATGGAAGGATGAACAAGAGAAAGCGTTCCAGTTATTGAAGAAAAAGCTAACTACGGCACCTATATTGTCATTGCCTGAAGGGAATGATGATTTTGTGATTTATTGTGACGCATCAAAGCAAGGTCTCGGTTGTGTATTAATGCAACGAACAAAGGTGATTGCTTATGCGTCTAGACAATTGAAGATTCACGAACAAAATTATACGACGCATGATTTGGAATTAGGCGCGGTTGTTTTTGCATTAAAGACTTGGAGGCACTACTTATATGGGGTCAAAAGTATTATATATACCGACCATAAAAGTCTTCAACACATATTTAATCAGAAACAACTGAATATGAGGCAGCGTAGGTGGATTGAATTGTTGAATGATTACGACTTTGAGATTCGTTACCACCCGGGGAAGGCAAATGTGGTAGCCGATGCCTTGAGCAGGAAGGACAGAGAACCCATTCGAGTAAAATCTATGAATATAATGATTCACAATAACCTTACTACTCAAATAAAGGAGGCGCAACAAGGAGTTTTAAAAGAGGGAAATTTAAAGGATGAAATACCCAAAGGATCAGAGAAGCATCTTAATATTCGGGAAGACGGAACCCGGTATAGGGCTGAAAGGATTTGGGTACCAAAATTTGGAGATATGAGAGAAATGGTACTTAGAGAAGCTCATAAAACCAGATACTCAATACATCCTGGAACGGGGAAGATGTACAAGGATCTCAAGAAACATTTTTGGTGGCCGGGTATGAAAGCCGATGTTGCTAAATACGTAGGAGAATGTTTGACGTGTTCTAAGGTCAAAGCTGAGCATCAGAAACATCAGGTCTACTTCAACAACCCGAAATCCCGGAATGGAAATGGGAAAACATTACCATGGATTTCATCACTAAATTGCCAAGGACTGCAAGTAGTTTTGATACTATTTGGGTAATAGTTGATCGTCTCACCAAATCAGCACACTTCCTGCCAATAAGAGAAGATGACAAGATGGAGAAGTTAGCACGACTGTATTTGAAGGAAGTCGTCTCCAGACATGGAATACCAATCTCTATTATCTCTGATAGGGATGGCAGATTTATTTCAAGATTCTGGCAGACATTACAGTAAGCATTAGGAACTCGTCTAGACATGAGTACTGCCTATCATCCACAAACTGATGGGCAGAGTGAAAGGACGATACAAACACTTGAAGACATGCTACGAGCATGTGTTATTGATTTCGGAAACAGTTGGGATCGACATCTACCGTTAGCAGAATTTTTCTACAACAACAGCTACCATTCAAGCATTGAGATGGCGCCGTTTGAAGCACTTTATGGTAGAAAGTGCAGGCCTCCGATTTATTGGAGTGAAGTGGGGGATAGACAGATTACGGGTTCGGAGATAATACAAGAAACTACCGAGAAGATCATCCAAATTCAACAACGGTTGAAAACCGCCCAAAGTCGACAAAAGAGCTACGCGGACATTAAAAGAAAAGATATAGAATTTGAAATTGGAGAGATGGTCATGCTTAAAGTTGCACCTTGGAAAGGCGTTGTTCGATTTGGTAAACGAGGGAAATTAAATCCAAGGTATATTGGACCATTCAAGATTATTGATCGTGTCGGACCAGTAGCTTACAGACTTGAGTTACCTCAACAACTCGCGGCTGTACATAACACTTTCCACGTCTCGAATTTGAAGAAATGTTTTGCTAAAGAAGATCTCACTATTCCGTTAGATGAAATCCAAATCAACGAAAAACTTCAATTTATCGAAGAACCCGTCGAAATAATGGATCGTGAGGATAAAAGACTTAAGCAAAACAGGATACCAATTGTTAAGGTTCGATGGAATACTCGTAGAGGACCCGAGTTCACCTGGTAATGAGAAGATCAGATAAAGAAGAAATACCCGCACTTATTTCCAGAAGATACGTCAACACCTCCAACTGTTTAAAATTTCGGGACGAAATTTATTTAATGGGTAGGTACTGTAGTGACCCGAACTTTTCCATGTTTATATATATTAAATGAAATTGTTATTTACATGATTAAGTGTTTCCAACATGTTAAGCAATCAAACTTGTTAAGACTTGATTAATTGAAATAGGTTTCATATAGACAATTGACCACCCAAGTTGACCGGTGATTCACGAACGTTAAAACTTGTAAAAACTATATGATGACATATATATGGTTATATATATAGTTAAAATGATATTATGATAAGTAAACATATCATTAAGTATATTAACAATGAACTACATATGTAAAAACAAGTCTACTAACTTAATGATTTTGAAACGAGACATATATGTAACGATTATCGTTGTAACGACATTTAATGTATATATATCATATTAAGAGATATTTGTACATCATAATATCATGATAATATAATAATTTAAAATCTCTTTTGATATTATAAACATTGGGTTAACAACATTTAACAAGATCGTTAACCTAAAGGTTTCAAAACAACACTTACATGTAACGACTAACGATGACTTAACGACTCAGTTAACATGTATATACATGTAGTGTTCTAATATGTATTCATACACTTTTGAAAGACTTCAAGACACTTATCAAAATACTTCTACTTAACAAAAATGCTTACAATTACATCCTCGTTCAGTTTCATCAACAATTCTACTCGTATGCACCCGTATTCGTACTCGTACAATACACAGCTTTTAGATGTATGTACTATTGGTATATACACTCCAATGATCAGCTCTTAGCAGCCCATGTGAGTCACCTAACACATGTGGGAACCATCATTTGGTAACTAGCATGAAATATCTCATAAAATTACAAAAATACGAGTAATCATTCATGACTTATTTACATGAAAACAAAATTACATATCCTTTATATCTAATCCATACACCAACGACCAAAAACACCTACAAACACTTTCATTCTTCAATTTTCTTCATCTAATTGATCTCTCTCAAGTTCTATCTTCAAGTTCTAAGTGTTCTTCATAAATTCCAAAAGTTCTAGTTTCATAAAATCAAGAATACTTCCAAGATTGCAAGTTTACTTCCACGTTTTCTAAATCCATTCCAAGTAATCATCCAAGATCAAGAAACCTTTGTTACTTACAGTAGGTTATCTTTCTAATACAAGGTAATAATCATATTCAAACTTTAATTCAATTTCTATAACTATAACAATCTTATTTCGAGTGGAAATCTTACTTGAAATTGTTTTCGTGTCATGATTCTGCTTCAAGAACTTTCAAGCCATCCAAGGATCCTTTGAAGCTAGATCCATTTTTCTCATTTCCAGTAGGTTTATCCAAGGAACTTGAGGTAGTAATGATGTTCATAACATCATTCGATTCATACATAAAAAGCTGTCTTATTCAACGTTATAAACTTGTAATCACTAGAACATAGTTTAGTTAATTCTAAACTTGTTCGCAAATAAAGTTAATCCTTCTAACTAGACTTTTAAAATCAACTAAACACATGTTCTATATCTATATGATATGCTAACTTAATGATTTAAAACCCGGAAACAAGATAATCACCATAAAACTGGATATACGCCGTCGTAGTAAAACCGGGGGCTGTTTTGGTTGGGATAATAAAAAGCTAAGAAGAACTTTGATTTAAAAGCTATACTTCTGGAAAAATTATTTTTCTTATGAACATGAAACTATATCCAAAAATCATGGTTAAACTCAAAGTGAAAGTATGTTTTTCAAAATGGTCATCAAGATGTCGTTCTTTTGACGGAAATGACTACCTCTTTCAAAAACGACTTGTAACTTGTATTTCCGACTATAAACTTATACTTTTTCTGTTTAGATTCATAAATTTAAGTTCAATACGAAACCGTGGCCACTGGAATCACTCAAAACGGATTAGAAACGAAGAAATGGCGAGTAAAACAAGATTGATAAAAACTACTCATTTTACCTACGTGAAAGTTAGTAATAAATCTATTCCAACCATAACCTAATCAACTTATATTGTATATTATGTAATCTTGAGATACCATAGACACGTATACAATATTTTGACCTATCATGTCGACCCATCTATATATATATATATATATTGCGGAACAACCATAGACACTCTATATGTGAATGTTGGAGTTAGCTATACAGGGTTGAGGTTGATTCCAAAATATATATATATATATAGTTTGAGTTGTGATTAATACTGAGATACGTATACACTGGGTCGTGGATTGATTCAAGATAATATTTATCGATTTATTTCTGTACATCTAACTGTGGACAACTAGTTGTAGGTTACTAACGAGGACAGCTGACTTAATAAACTTAAAACATCAAAATGTATTAAAAGTTTTGTAAATATATTTTGAACATACTTTGATATATATGTATATATTGTTATAGGTTTGTGAATCAACCAGTGGCCAAGTCTTACTTCCCGACGAAGTAAAAATCTGTGAAAGTGAGTTATAGTCCCACTTTTAAAATCTAATATTTTTGGGATGAGAATACATGCAGGTTTTATAAATGATTTACAAAATAGACACAAGTACGTGAAACTACATTCTATGGTTGAATTATCGAAATCGAATATGCCCCTTTTTATTAAGTCTGGTAATCTAAGAATTAGGGAACAGATACCCTAATTGACGCGAATCCTAAAGATAGATCTTTTGGGCCTAACAAACCCCATCCAAAGTACCGGATGCTTTAGTACTTCGAAATTTATATCATATCCGAAGGGTGTCCCGGAATGATGGGGATATTCTTATATATGCATCTTGTTAATGTCGGTTACTAGGTGTTCACCATATGAATGATTTTTATCTCTATGTATGGGATGTGTATTGAAATATGAAATCTTGTGGTCTATTGTTACGATTTGATATATATAGGTTAAACCTATAACTCACAAACATTTTTGTTGACGTTTAAAGCATGTTTATTCTCAGGTGAATATTAAGAGCTTCCGCTATTGCATACTAAAATAAGGACAAGATTTGGAGTCCATGTTTGTATGATATTGTGTAAAAACTGCATTCAAGAAACTGATTTCGATGTAACATATTTGTATTGTAAACCATTATGTAATGGTCGTGTGTAAACAGGATATTTTAGATTATCATTATTTGATAATCTATGTAAAGCTTTTTAAACCTTTATTTATGAAATAAAGGTTATGGTTTGTTTTAAAAATGAATGCAGTCTTTGAAAAACATCTCATATAGAGGTCAAAACCTCGCAACGAAATCAATTAATATGGAACGTTTTTAATCAATAAGAACGGGACATTTCAGTTGGTATCCGAGCGTTGGTCTTAGAGAACCAGAATTTTGCATTAGTGTGTCTTATCGAGTTTGTTAGGATGCATTAGTGAGTCTGGACTTCGACCGTGTTTACTTGAAAAAAAAAAAGATTGCTTAACAAATTTTGTTGCAAACGATATATTTTTAACATATGAATATTATGTGATATATTAATCTCTTAACGTGTTTGATATTATGTGATAGATGTCTACCTCTAGAACTAGTCCCATTGACTCACCTAATAATAATGAAGAGTCAAATATAAATTGGAATGATTCGTGGACTGATTCACAAGTTCCCGAAGAGGAACCGGAAGAAGAGTCGGAACTGGAAGAAGAATCGGAACCGGAAGAAGAACCAGTGAGGGAAATAATAAAACGGTTAAGTAGAAGAAAATCCTCAACCAACCGACCAAAGTTAATTATGGTCAACGGTGTTTCCAAAATTTATACATGATTACTATATAGTTTAAATATCGTCATTTTATATTTTTAAATATTTTTAAAAGATTTATTAGAGTAAATAATATAATTCATTTATTAATAAATAAAACTTTAGAAAAAAAATATACTTTTATATATCTTAAGTAATAAAATTTATAAAGTTCATTTAATATCATAAAAATATTATGATAGGTTTTATTAAGGTAAATATATTATTTGTATTACATATTTATTTGATAAAATAACATTGATAATAATAATAATAAGTAAAAGTTGTATTATATTGTAATAATATTTATTATTATTCTATTAATAAAAATATTTATATTTATATTTACTAAAAATGATATTATGATAAAATGATAATTCTAATTATGATAACATTAATATTTACGATACTTTTTAATATTATTTAAAATAATAATTTTATTTAAAATGATAATAATAATGATCTTTTATAATAACAATGTCATTTTTATTAAAATGATAATTTTGGTTAAAATGATAGTTTTAATATTATCAATACTTTTAATAATAATAGTAATGATAAAGTAATAAGTACAATAATTTTAGTTTCATCATGATACTCATACTCATTATTTCCTAATTGATTCATTTGATAGCTTTTAATTATCTTTTATATCGCGTTCATTTTAATAATAATAATAGTAATCATAATAATTAAGTGTTACTAATATTATTTTTAATTTTAATAATACTAATAATAATAAATATTATGATAATATTAATACAAATAACTATTTTAATGATAATAATAATAATAATATTAATTATAACTTTAACGATAATAACGGTAGTAATAATAATAAAATAACAATTTTTAATGATAATACTTTTTATTGATAATGATAATAATACTAATAATAATAATAATAATAATTAGATAAAAATTATAACGACGATAATAACGATGATAATAATAATTATTTTCAATAATAATACAAAGGTTCAATTGACTATAACTTCAAATCCGTTCATCGAAACCATTCGATATCTAAATGAAAAGTTCTTAATTTTTCGCTAGCTTTCCAACGACATGCATATCTTATACCTTATCTCAACCGCATATGTAAATAATTCAAGATTTAACATAACTTATCTAATGGCAATATCAAAAATACAAGCATGCATAATTCTAAATACTCGAGCACTAGTCAGGGATACACTAATAATATATAAAAGTTAAGTTATGAGTGCTCACGTATCAATATTGAGATTCAATATTGTAGGAGAGGTACGTAGACGCAACGGAGATGATAAACACTAAATTGACCTCACGAGCATACCCATGAACCATACCTGAAAGGACCCGTTCATATACATTATAAACGATTCACAATAGTTGATTACATCGCGAGGTATTTGGCCTCTATATGATATGTTTTACAAACATTGCATTCGTTTTTAAAAGACAAACTTTCTTTACATCAAAAATTGACGGCATGCATACCATTTCATATTACATCCAACTATAATTGACTTAATATTAATCTTGATGAACTCAACGACTCGAATGCAACGTCTTTCAAAGTATGTCTTGAATGACTCCAAGTAATATCCTTAAAATGAGCTAATGCACAGCGGAAGATTTCTTTAATACCTGAGAATAAACATGCTTTAAAGTGTCAACCAAAAGGTTGGTGAGTTCATTAGTTTATCATAATCCATCATTTTCGTAATAGTAATAGACCACAAGATTTCAGTTTCTATAAATATCCGTACACTCGCAAGTGTATAAAAGTATTCTATAAGTTGTAGGCACCCGGTAACAAGCCTTAACGTTCATGTTTTACCCTCTGAAGTACACCAGATCAGGTGTGTTTAAAATAACCTCGAAGTACTAAAGCATCCCATAGTCAGGATGGGGTTTGTCAGGCCCAATAGATCTATCTTTAGGATTCGCGCCTACCGTACATAGACAAGTAGTTTAATGTTACCAAGCTAAGGGTATATTTCTGGTTTAAACACACATAGAATTAGTTTTAGTACTTGTGCCTATTTCGTAAAACATTTATAAATCAGCGCATATATTCTCAGCCCAAAAATATATATTAGAAAGGGAGCAAATGAAACTCACAATACTGTATTTAGTAGCAATTATGTATATGACGGCACTGAACAAGTGCAGGGTTTGTCTCGGATTCACGAACCTATATTAAGTATATATATTTATATGTTGGTCAATATCTGTCTAACAATTTAGGTCAAGTCGTAGTGTATCACAATCCTAATGCTCGAGACCGACATGCAAAAGTCAACAAAAGTCAACTTGATCCAAAATGACTTCCAAAATCTATACATGTTTATTATATAACTTATATATAGTAGTTTTATATATTTAAATATATTTATCAGATCTTATTATACTAAATAATACAAGTCATTTATTAATAAATAAAAATTTATATTAAAATTCATATATGATAAAAATATACTTTTATATATCTCAAGTAATAAAATTTATAAAATTCAAGTAATATCATAAAAATATAGTGGTATGTATTATTAATGTAATTACATTACGTGTGGTAAAAATATCTTTGTACGCATATTTATTTGATAAAATAATATTGATAATAATAATAATGATAAAAAAATAAAATGATAGTTTCAATAAAAATATTAATTTTTAGTAATAAAGATAATTTGAGTAATAACATCAACTGATAACAGTTATAATAATCGTTTTAATAATAATATTAAAATTAATGATAATTCAGTTGACCATATCTTTTAATCCGTTCATCGAAACGACACGATTTCTAAATGAAAAGTTATTAATTTTTTTCTTCAGCTTTTCAACGACATGCATATCATATAACTTATCTCAGTAGCATATGTATCAAATTCGTGATTTATCATAAACTATTTAACGACGAAACTAAGCATACAAACATGCATAATCATATATACTCGAGCACTAGTCAGGGATACACTATTAATATATAAAAGATAAGATATGAATGCTCACGTATCAATATTGTGATTCAATATTGCAGGAAAGTACGTAGACGCAACGAAAATGATAAACGTTAGGTTGACCTCACGAGCAATACCCTCGATCAATACCCATAACCTTCATAGCTATAACCCATAATTTCCTTAGCTCTATCCCATTTGAAAACTTATTTTGAAATTGTCTGAATATAACTCCGTCGTAGTATTTTATGTATACTAATAATATCTTGAAATAATACTAAGTAAATATATATATATATATGTAATTTGATTGAGAGAGTTTAGAGAAATATATTTTCAAGTTTCTATGAAATAATGAAACCTATTGAATTCTATTTATAATAGATTTTTGAATTATTAAAGTGAATTATTAAAGTATGAATTATTAAAGTGAATTATTAAAGTATGAATTATTAAAGTGAATTATTAAAGTATGAATTATTAAAGTGAATTATTAAAGTATGAATTATTAAAGTGAATTATTAAAGTATGAATTATTTAAGTATGAATTATTAAAGTGAATTATTAAAGTATGAATTATTAAAGTGAATTATTAAAGTATGAATTATTAAAGTTAAAGTAAAGTAAAAGTAAAGTAAAGGTAAAGTTAAAGTATAGTAAAAGTATAAAACTATGTACGTATAATACGCGTATAAAAGTATATATAATATTAATTTAAATCGTTATATATATTTTATAAAATAAAATATAAATATCGTTATCTTTATCATACTGGTTAAGTAATGAGTTGTCAAAAGTGGTTCTAGATATTTATAAAAGATATATATATTTTAATAATAAAGTTCTTTTTAAACTGAAAACGTTTTTTGTACTTTTTAAACTAAATCAAATAAATATGATAATTTTGTTTTCCAAAACTAAATATATTTAAGAATCATTTTGTTAAAAGGTTAAAATAATGGAAATCGTTATATCATAAAACATTTTAGAAAAGTAGAATTATATATATTCATAATAGGTTTCAAGTTTTTAAATTACAGTCTGTTGGTGAAGCATGGGATAAAGTCCAAAAGTTAAATAAACGTATGAAATCATCTTAATGAAAAATGTCGAGTTACTTAACTTGTCGATATCCAACATCTAAGTTATTTACACTCCACGTTCTTATTTTCATATTAAATAAAATGAAAGTTAACATAGTTATCTTATTAAGGTCACGAGAAAATATTATAAAACATGCCTTAGAAATTAAACATGAATTTCCACTAACCCTTGTCTAGTTCTCGTTAATTGACACATTTGTTCTTACTTATAATACACTTTACCATTTTCTGAATGTTGTCAAAAAGAATAGATTTCTTAAATCACAGTGGACCTCATAACATAGGCCCGTAATCATATCATAATGTATCTGATAATTCAATCATTTGATATTATCTCTTAATTCTGTCGATAAATATATCGAAACAAATATGTTCATGTAAAGTGTCATATATCTAATACTTTGTTAATGTTTTCAGTTAATATTATATATTATATATATACATATCTATATACACATAATTGTTCGTGAATCGTCGAACACGGTCAAAGTGTAATTGATTACATGAATGTAGTTCCAAACTTTTTGAGATTCAACATTACAAATTCTGCTTATCGTGTCGGAAACATATAAAGGTTAAGTTTAAATTTGGTCGGAAATTTCTGGGTCGTCACAGTACCTACCCGTTAAAGAAATTTCGTCCCGAAATTTGATCGAGGTCGTCATGGCTAACTATAAAAATGTTTTCATGACGAATATGAGTTGATAAATAGTGTTTTATCATCATTGAGTAATATAGATAAAACAATTTGATTACACGAAGAGTATAAGTGAAGCTATCGCAAGAGAGCGAAATGAGTAAACGTATATTCGTTTTAACCGATGACGTAGTTATGATTGATTTTCGGAATTCATGGGATTTAAAGAAAATCTTTGCAATAAGATTTGGTTCTTCGGCGATTAAGGAAATCAGGATCTTCTTTGATTAAATGCGATAATCTGTCTCGATTTCTCTGTCTGATATTTTACTATAAATCCACCCCCTTCGTTTCTTTATTTCCACAGCTCACACCTTCTAGTCTTTCTCCCCAATTCATACTTTAAAGCATTCGTTAATATACTTCATCCAGTATTGATTCTTGATATACTCTTAACTTTCATATCTGTCATTCTTCTTTTTCATCTACCACCGGAGGAAGTTATTTTCTTCTACCATTACCTTGGGGTTATTGTGTTTTTCATTCTCCCCTGTCTTTATATTGCTATACGCATTGATATACACGGTTTGTAATTTCGGGGTTGTTATCGGGCTTTATATTCTCCATTATATTTCGGAGCTTCATGCTTTCGTTTTCTCTTCCCGACCTTAAGTCAAGCGGATAATGGTCCATAATTCGTAGATATGAATTTTTGGATGAACATAGTTAATGTTCCAAGAATAAAATCGTAATGGCACGATCTTGATTTGGCAAATTACCAGAATATCCGAAAATATAGAGCTATCAAGATGATATGTTCTTAATATGTTTGGAAATTGGGTAGAATGTAAGAGTCGTGTAAACAGTACATGATGATGGTATGTTCTGTGAATCATCACGTTCCATTAGAAACTCAGCATGACTTACTGTAATATAATCACGTTGATCAAGTGTCATTATATTATACTAGCTCATGCTTCAGTTCCCAACACTACTTCAAAAACATTCCTATTTTAAATTCAAATTTTTTTTTTTAGAATTTAGAAACTAACACAGTTTCTTTTTATGTTGTAACGCAGATATTGCGAAGAGATAAAAGATTTCGGATAAGAATAGTTGTGAAAATATCTTCAGGAATATCGAAGATATTATAATAAAAGATACGATAATATGGATGATGAAGAAGATTTGTCTGTGAAGATTTAGAATAAGAAGTAAGGTGTTTGCTAATGATTTCAGTAGACACTGAATCATTTGGATCCTTTGAAGGCAGGTTTAGTCTTTATGATTTGTCCACAGCCTCCTTCGTGGTCTGCTCAATCCGTTTTCCAGTTTCAAACCTTCTCTTTTTCTCAGCTTTACCACCATACTATTCTTTATCATCAAACTTTTGACTGTTAAAGTCATTTACAGTTTTTGCTGCTTCATCAGCATTTTTCCAATTTCGGAGAACTAGTTCATAGTTTGGGATGTTTTTCAGAAAATTCACATTCAAAGTATGTAAGTCTAGGAGATAGACGTTATATGTATAACTTTTGACGTAAAATTGTCGCGAAATTCAAAATACTGATTGCTAATTCCCAATAGTTGGTGTGACAATTATTGTTACAGGATGTAGGTGAGTACATGATGGGGTTTTAATGAATAAGTATAGTGGCTTTTCGGAGAGGCTTAAGTCGAAGGTTAATGAAGTTGTTGATAAGTTTACTGCTAATGTGGCGAGATATGAAAGGTTCCCCGGTAACAATGATGAAGGGGTAATTGTTATAATAAGGTTTATTCGTATAAACAAATGAAGGTGATTTGTTGGAGCTGTGACAAAACTGTCAATTTTGGAAAGAGATTGAAAAATTATATTTGGTAATAAATATCAAAGGATCTGACACGGATACGTGTTAAACTATAACTTTGGTTTCGAGAGCTTTTCATATGCATGACAGTGGGTAATATGTGGTTGGATCATCATCTCGGATGTCTTTAGGAATTTTGAAGTGTTTGAACACATATTGTAATTGTTAATATACATATGATGTTCTAAGATTTTGAATGATACAAATATTTTTGTGAGTTCCATGAATAGAAATGAGGTTCTAGAACAGTTTTGAAGTCAAAGTATAGTTTTGAAAGATGTAGGAATCTAAGAGTGATGATTTCGGTTATATCTTGAATCGAATTCTGAGATTTCAAAATTAGAATATGTAATTAGATTTTGAATGAGTTTGGTTGTTTTGATTTCTATAAAAGAATGTATATTGTTGTGAAAGTAGGGAGTATAATGGATGATTTGCTGAATCAGATTCGAATAATGTAACATATTAATTGTGAATTTATATATCTCTCGGGTATTACCTACCCGTTAAAAAAAATTTCACAATTAATATTTTGTACAAAAGAATTTTATTACAGTCTTTATGGAAATATATATGTGTATATTTCTTCAGATGTAATATTGATTTAATGAGTTAATATTAAATTAAACTCATTTGATTTATGGTTAAGGCTAGGATAGATAATTTCTAAACTTTAGAAATTACATAATCGCCGTAGAATGTTTCCCCAATGAAGTTATGAATCAATACTTCATCGTTGTGGTATTCCTTGGTATCTACATGGCGTATAACGTCGATGCTCATGGGATAGATTGTGAAGTTGAGGTTTGCGATGCGGTTGTTGTTGGTGGTGGTAATGGTACTGTTGATGTTGTTGATGGTGGTACTGATTATGCTGCTGGTGCTGCTGCTGGTGTTTGTAACCTTTGCGCCATATTCTCCAAAGCCACTACCCGAGCGCGAAGCTCGTTGACTTCTTCTATTACACCGGGGTGATTATCGGTTCAGACGAGCGGATAAATAAGATCTAGAATTTGGTGTAGTATATAATCATGACGAGATACTCTGGAAATGAGAGAGAAAATGGTGTTTCGGACAGGTTCGTCGGTAAGTGCTTCAGGTTCATTGCCAAGAGGGCAATGTGGTGGATGAAAGGGATCACCTTCTTCTTGTCTCCAATGGTTAAGTAGATTACGAACTCATCCCCAATTCATCCAGAATAGATGATAGCTAATTGGTTGATCCATTCCGGTCACGCTGCTTTTGGGGCTCATGTGGAAATCCATATCAGCATAGCTGTCGGAATTCGAGGAACTCGAACTGGTTGAGGGATCCATCTTGTATGATCAGGGAAAGAATTTTTGGTATGAAATAGATTGTAGAATTTAGATTTGGTATTCTTCAATACATAATTTACATATGTATATATAATACCAAAATCCCATAAATTACGGAGGAATCTTTGAAAGATGTCAGTCAAAGTTCACAGTAACAGATATGCTAAGATAAGAATTCGTCTATACACTATTATGCAATAAATGTAGGAAAACGCGTCTAGACTTAAGAATGATAAGCAGGTAATTTCCTAAGGATGGTAACTAGATGATTTCCGACTAAAAATGATAAGCAAAACTTTTGACATGCAGACACGGTCGAAGTCCAGACTCACTAATGCATCTTAACAACTATCAGTTAGACACATTAATGCAAGACCAGGTTCGCTAAGACCACCGCTCTGATACCAACTGTGATAACAGTGGGTGTATCCCACTCAATGCCTTCCCAGCTAACCGCCTGGTGACCACTGAGCGTACCTCAGACACTGATTTTATGGCCCGCCTCTCGGCAACGTACAGCCAACCCTAATAGGGACCGCGAGGAGTAAGAGCCAATGCTTCGTCACAGGTAACACTGTGAGAACCCCCTCTATGATTAACCCGCTCATAAATGGCATTAAACCAGCTCTGATACCAACTGAAAGGACCCGTTCATATACATTATAAACGATTCACAATAGTTGATTACATCGTGAGGTATTTGGCCTCTATATGATATGTTTTACAAACATTGCATTCGTTTTTAAAAGACAAACTTTCTTTACATCAAAAATTGACGGAATGCATACCATTTCATATTACATCCAACTATAATTGACTTAATATTAATCTTGATGAACTCAACGACTCGAATGCAACGTCTTTCAAAGTATGTCTTGAATGACTCCAAGTAATATCCTTAAAATGAGCTAATGCACAGCGGAAGATTTCTTTAATACCTGAGAATAAACATGCTTTAAAGTGTCAACCAAAAGGTTGGTGAGTTCATTAGTTTATCATAATCCATCATTTCCGTAATAGTAATAGACCACAAGATTTCAGTTTCTATAAATATCCGTACACTCGCAAGTGCATAAAAGTATTCTATAAGTTGTAGGCACCCGGTAACAAGCCTTAACGTTCATGTTTTACCCTCTGAAGTACACCAGATCAGGTGTGTTTAAAATAACCTCGAAGTACTAAAGCATCCCATAGTCAGGATGGGGTTTGTCAGGCACAATAGATCTATCTTTAGGATTCGCGCCTACCGTACATAGATAAGTAGTTTAATATTACCAAGATAAGGGTATATTTCTGGTTTAAACCCACATAGAATTAGTTTTAGTACTTGTGCCTATTTCGTAAAACATTTATAAATCAGCGCATATATTCTCAGCCCAAAAATATATATTAGAAAGGGAGCAAATAAAACTCACAATACTGTATTTCGTAGCAATTATGTATATGACGGCACTGAACAAGTGCAGGGTTTGTCTCGGATTCACGAACCTATATTAAGTATATATATTTATATGTTGGTCAATATCTGTCTAACAATTTAGGTCAAGTCGTAGTGTATCACAATCCTAATGCTCGAGACCGACATGCAAAAGTCAACAAAAGTCAACTTGATCCAAAATGACTTCCAAAATCTATACATGTTTATTATATAACTTATATATAGTAGTTTTATATATTTAAATATATTTATCAGATCTTATTATACTAAATAATACAAGTCATTTATTAATAAATAAAAATTTATATTAAAATTCATATATGATAAAAATATACTTTTATATATCTCAAGTAATAAAATTTATAAAATTCACTTAATATCATAAAAATATAGTGGTATGTATTATTAATGTAATTACATTACGTGTGGTAAAAATATCTTTGTACGCATATTTATTTGATAAAATAATATTGATAATAATAATAATGATAAAAAAATAAAATGATAGTTTCAATAAAAATATTAATTTTTAGTAATAAAGATAATTTTAGTAATAACATCAACTGATAACAGTTATAATAATTGTTTTAATAATAATATTAAAATTAATGATAATTCAGTTGACAATATCTTTTAATCTGTTCATCGAAACGGCACGATTTCTAAATGAAAAGTTATTAATTTTTTTCTTCAGCTTTTCAACGACATGCATATCATATAACTTATCTCAGTAGCATATGTATCAAATTCGTGATTTATCATAAACTATTTAATGACGAAACTAAGCATACAAACATGCATAATCATATATACTCGAGCACTAGTCAGGGATACACTATTAATATATAAAAGATAAGATATGAATGCTCACGTATCAATATTGTGATTCAATATTGCAGGAAAGTACGTAGACGCAACGAAAATGATAAACGTTAGGTTGACCTCACGAGCAATACCCTCGATCAATACCCATAACCTTCATAGCTATAACTCATAATTTCCTTAGCTCTATCCCATTTGAAAACTTATTTTGAAATTGTCTGAATATAACTCCGTCGTAGTATTTTATGTATACTAATAATATCTTGAAATAATACTAAGTAAATATATATATATATATATATGTAATTCGATTGAGAGAGTTTAGAGAAATATATTTTCAAGTTTCTATGAAATAATGAAACCTATTGAATTCTATTTATAATAGATTTTTGAATTATTAAAGTGAATTATTAAAGTATGAATTATTAAAGTGAATTATTAAAGTATGAATTATTAAAGTGAATTATTAAAGTATGAATTATTAAAGTGAATTATTAAAGTATGAATTATTAAAGTGAATTATTAAAGTATGAATTATTTAAGTATGAATTATTAAAGTGAATTATTAAAGTATGAATTATTAAAGTATGAATTATTTAAGTATGAATTATTAAAGTGAATTATTAAAGTATGAATTATTAAAGTGAATTATTAAAGTATGAATTATTAAAGTAAAAGTAAAGTAAAAGTAAAGTAAAGGTAAACTTAAAGTATAGTAAAAGTATAAAACTATGTACGTATAATACGCGTATAAAAGTATATATAATATTAATTTAAATCGTTATATATATTTTATAAAATATAAATATCGTTATCTTTATCATACTGGTTAAGTAATGAGTTTTCAAAAGTGGTTCTAGATATTTATAAAAGATATATATATATTTTAATAATAAAGTTCTTTTTAAACTGAAAACGTTTTTTGTACTTTTTAAACTAAATCAAATAAATATGATAATTTTGTTTTCCAAAACTAAATATATTTAAGAATCATTTTGTTAAAAGGTTAAAATAATGGAAATCGTTATATCATAAAACATTTTAGAAAAGTAGAATTATATATATTCATAATAGGTTTCAAGTTTTTAAATTACAGTCTGTTGGTGAAGCATGGGATAAAGTCCAAAAGTTAAATAAACGTATGAAATCATCTTAATGAAAAATGTCGAGTTACTTAACTTGTCGATATCCAACATCTAAGTTATTTACACTCCACGTTCTTATTTTCATATTAAATAAAATGAAAGTTAACATAGTTATCTTATTAAGGTCACGAGAAAATATTATAAAACATGCCTTAGAAATTAAACATGAATTTCCACTAACTCTTGTCTAGTTCCCGTTAATTGACACATTTGTTCTTACTTATAATACACTTTACCATTTTCCGAATGTTGTCAAAAAGAATAGATTTCTTAAATCACAGTGGACCTCATAACATAGGCCCGTAATCATATCATAATGTATCTGATAATTCAATCATTTGATATTATCTCTTAATTCTGTCGATAAATATATCGAAACAAATATGTTCATGTAAAGTATCATATATCTAATACTTTGTTAATGTTTTCAGTTTATATTATATATTATATATATACATATCTATATACACATAATTGTTCGTGAATCGTCGAACACGGTCAAAGGGTAATTGATTACATGAATGTAGTTCCAAACTTTTTGAGATTCAACATTACAAATTCTGCTTATCGTGTCGGAAACATATAAAGGTTAAGTTTAAATTTGGTCGGAAATTTCTGGGTCGTCACAATACCCATCACCTCCATAGCTATAACCCATAATTTTCTTAGCCATATCCTACTTGAAAAACACATTTTTGCAATAGCTCTCGCGTACCCCTTGTCGTAGTATTTTATGTATAATACATAATAATAATAATAATAATAATAATAATAATAATAATAATAATAATAATAATAATAATAATAATAATAATAATAATAATAATAATAATAATAATAATAATAATAATAATATTATTATTATTATTATTATTACTAATATGATTAATAATAATATTAACCTTAATAATAATAATAATATTAATAAAAATAATATATATATATATATATATATATATATATATATATATATATATATATATATATATATATATATATATAGTACGAGATAGATAGGTAAATGAAATGAATGAGAAATGAACCAGGTCGTCGAGCTTTATGCATCTCCCCTCACCAAACCCCCCATGCGATCGCATGGGGGTTCTTTGTTATTTTCATGTGACCGCATGGTCGCTAGGGGCAGCTCAACATTGTCCAATCCCCATTGCCGACACTCGTTTATATTTATTTAATATATATTTATTTAATTTATATAATTAATTATATATTATATTATATTTACATTCATGGTAAAAATATAATTTTTACTAAAATAACATGGACGTTGTCACATGACTCATGTCCCGGTTCCGGTTTCTCGAACGCATTTTCATACATTTAGAAAACTAACCTTTTATGTTACGCGACGTGTACCCTTATTAATAATTTGACTTTCTCATCAACAAATTACCTTATAATAAATGTAACTTATAAAATTGAGCGTTGTGGTTATTTGCTTCTATAAATCAGAGTCTCGTTGTTTACTATAATACGTTTAATAATATCGAAACGTTTTATATTTAAATTATACATTAACGTGTTTGTAAAATATATATATATTCTTACTTAAGAATATAATTTTGTATATCTTATATATAATTGAAATATCTATCTAATTATTATCAAAGTTCAAAACGTTTAAGCAATAGAAAATATTATGTCGTATCACGTTTTACGTTTTTGAAACAATATATATATATATATATATATATATATATATATATATATATATATATATATATATATATATATATATATATATATATATATATATATATATATATATATATAATTTATGATACAAAGCTTTAATTAAGTTTCTTAAAATTTATGAACAATTTATAAAACGTTTCCCTAATAAAGTTCTTTAAAAAAAATTTTTGTGCGTTTGAAACAATATTAATTAAATATGAAAACTTTGTTTTCTAAAACTAAGTATATTTAAGAATCATTTTACTAACAAGGTTATATTAATAGAAATTGTTATATCGTAAAACATTTTAGAGAAATAAGATTGAATATACTTTTCATAGGTTTCAAGTTTTTAACATTTGTTGGTACAACGTGATATAAAGTTTAAAGGTTAGATAAACGTGCAAAATCACCTTAATGTAAAATGTTGATACCCAAAGTCTAAGTTATTTACATTCCACATTCTAACTTTAAAATGATAGTCATAATAGTTATCTTATTAACATCACGAGGAAAATGTTGTAAGGTATGAATTGAAAATCAAATAGGAATCTTTACTAACACTTATCTAGTTCTCGTTAGTTGACACTTTGTTCTTATTTGAAAAATCACTTTACCATTTTCTGAATATGGTTAAAAGGGAAAGGTTTCCTAAATCAAAGTGGACCTCCTAATAGGGACTCGTAGCCATAATTCAATGTATCTAATAATTCAATCATTTGATATTATCTTTTAATTCCGTTGATAACTATTAGAATATATTTTGAAACAAATATGTTTATATAAAGTATTATACGTCTAATACTTTGTTAATGTTTTCAAGTTATAATATATACACACATATATATATGATAGGTCAGATCATGTTGAGATTGAGAGAAATGATAAGATAAAGAGAGATTCGGTATGTAAGCATGAGACTCGGTATTAGAGAGAATCGGTACAATTACATTCCACAGCTTCTAGAACTCGGTTACAATGTAATGGCTATCTAATTAGGACTACTTAGGTTCCTTATATAGCCCTCTTCTAAGGAACCTTCATTTAAGATTATTTTCACATTAACACTATACAACTTCGGGGTCCTAACAATCTCCCCCTTAGTGTTAAATGTGAACTTTACAACATAATCCTATTTTGAAATCTTGAGAGGTCCAAACATTAGTTTACATCGTGTGCCATCTTGTTTCGAAACTTCTACTTGATTTTCTGAAACTTGTTTAGAAGGTTTCCAGACACCACACTCTTTTCTTGGATCTCCCTCATATAATGGATATTCATCCATTTCCTTGAAATATCTTCTCTTTCTCTGTCCACGAAGTATCTCAAACTATCTTGTACGAACTCGGAGTTTCAGACGATCTCTTATATGCTTTATGAATTCTCCAAGACCCATTATCATGTCAATGTCATGGAACTTATTTTGATGAATCTTAAGATACTTCAGTGCAGCCTTAAGTGTTCCATCTGAATATTTGTTCAGCTCTTCAGTACGAATGAACACCTTTTCTTTTTGAGAATTTACAAAAACAAACCCTTCGGGTTCGAATTACATTTGAAACATCCTCATACCCTTCAGTCCCTCTGTAAATTGATTCGGACACATAATTCGAATCTTTTTCCTTTTTGCTTCGAGACCTATTTGAAAATCTTCACGTCTCATCAGTTCAATTGTCTCCATCATGTATCTTTTCACAGCTTCCAAAGCTTGAGCCTTAGCAAAAGGTCGACTGATGATGATACTGAGGTAGTTGTAGATGTGAATGATGTCAAGCATGTCAAGATTATGAAAATCTGCTTCTGTGAACTTGTACTCTTTCTCATCTTCTCTAATAACGTGGAACTGACTGATGACGTCTTTCTTTTCGCTTATCTCTACTCCGACTCAAGTAATATTCAACATTTCTGAAATACGATATTTTCTTTGAAGCCACAAATCATCTTTATCTTTGTTGATATGTTTTCTCCACATAAACTCATACCAATTCCTTTCACTTGCTGGAAGCAATCGTGAACCTATATAAGTAAACCTTTTACTCCTTGGTAATTCATTGATGCGGAAGATCTTGTAAGCATTTTCCTCGATGAATGTGTTTCGTAACGTTATAAAATAATGTTCTACTCCCAACAATAATCTTTGCTCCTGATTCTTAAAGAATATTCCATGATTGTATTTGAATCTAGAATTCACTGTTTCACTTGATGTAGGTGTACCAGAAGTTGAACTTTCATTAGCATTTGTTGAATTTGAACTCGATGAGGGTGTAGAATTTGATGAATGACCAGTAGGATTTGTTGCATCATCATCTTCAATATGATCAAAGATCTCATCTTCATTTGGATTTACATAAAGATTATCTTCATCGTCATCAGAAGAATCCATTTCATCATCACTTTCTATTACTGGTTCAGGATTCTCTTCATCTACAATCTCTACATCTTCCGGAATTGAAGATACTGATGATAACTTGCTTAGAATGACAAATCCATCGTCATCCGTCTCTTCAAGATAGAAATCACTCAAGTTCAAATCCTCATCTACCAGTCCACTATCAGCCTCATTATGGACAATTGGAATTATAACTTGCTCAGGCTCCTTATCATCAATTTCATCATGTGTAGAAACCATTTCTGATTCCATCTGAACTTGTTGAGCTTGTGAAGCTGATGAAGACCTTACACCACCACCCTTAGTTGAAATGTTTACCGTTAGATATTCTCCATCTACTCCTATCTCCCCCTCATGGATATTCTGAGGATCAGAATCGTCATGTTCATCATCACGGTGAGGACTCAATGGAGAAGAGCATTAATTAAGTGGATATCGAACACGAGCACGAAATAATGCTTGAAGCGAAGTGCATCGAAGAACATCTAGATTGACTCTAGAAAACATACGACTGAAATATTCTTGCTCCAAAGCATCATAGAAAAGTGGTAAACGAGAAGGTGAGGGTGGAAAAGTAACAATAGGAACACCAGCAGCAGCAACTGTTGAAGGCGATGTCGGTGGAAGTGTTTGAGTTGCCGTGAGGGCAGGTAAGGATGATTGTGCGATATTATTCTTATATGTAGGGCTGTACATACTACTAGTCAGATTCGTGATATCCCCTTCTGATGGAGGTTGGGTAACAACCGGAGTTGTCACCGGTGAAGTTTCTTTCGAAGCATCCGCCTCCATGACTTTGGTCTCATGGGACTCTGACAGAGTAGTAGAACTACCCGTATGTTTAGTTCTCGCAGAGATATTGCTATCCCCGACTCCTGAAATCATTGATATACCATGAGGTGGCACATCTCTTTCAGTTAAAGACTCTTCCTCCAGACACTGAGATTCAGAATCCGGAAGAGAAGTGGTTTGAACTAATGGATCACTTTCATGAACCAAGTGAACAGTCTGCTGGAAGTCTGATTAATATCCCGAAGGATTGTCATGTTGACTCGTTTCCATGGGACGCGGCAGATCTTCCTCATCAAGATAAGCCGGACCTCGAGACCCTGTTGTACGTTGAAGTACAGGAGGATTTCCAGCCGATACGCAAGGTGCCTTTTCAAGATTTTTCGGCTCCCTTTCGGCTGTTCTGGACTTCAATGATTGAGTTTCCTCAATCGATTGAGTCAACACAGACTTTACTACAGAGGAAGACTTTACTTCCTTAGATGCCGAAGCACCTTGCTTTGTAGGATTTATTATTAAGTCCTGTTTAGATTGGATGGGCTTAGTGGTCGTTTTACCATACGTGCGTTTAGATCTCTTGCCTACCAAAGCTTGCGCTTCATTTAGCGTAGGGCTTACTGTTATTCTTGAATGTGATATGAAGATGGGTGAGGGTGACCTAATTGGCTCTAGGTCTTGGTCCGTATCACCACTGGTTGGAGTAACTATTTAGCGGACGATGGGTGTCGAAGTCCTAGATCTAGTTACTCGTTGGGTTGGCGGAGTCTAAATCATCTCATCAGGCATGTATCGAGTTCTCTTAGGAGAATGTTCAGGAGATGATTCAGATGCTGTTTCTGAAGTGTCACTGCTTACTTCGGGTGTTGTGGAAAGGGTTGGTTCAATCCTAGTTGGACTAGGTTCCCTGATCCTCACGGTTTGAGCTTGGTGTGTTACCCTAGATCGTTTGAGGTTCACCCTAAGTGGAGGATTAGCTGGCCCGGGTGGTTGAACTACAGGTTCCTCTACAACCTCTGGGGCTGGAACCACGGCAGGTTCAACTTGTTCTTGTTGTACCGGGTTCGGAAGAGGTATTCCTACAGCCTGAAAATAAGAACGCATATGAGCGTCTTGGGGTTCAGCTAGCCTCACTAGCCAATTTGGAATTGGCGCAGTGAATTGATTATCAGACACCATAGGGGTGTTCATCTTCAGCTCTCCAAACCTTTTCATCTGTAATCCATGTGTACCTGGTACAAAGATATTTGCATTTCTGCAAGCATTGATAGCATCATGGATAAAGATACAGAAAAACCTTTCGCAAGGGATGTATGAACCCCTTGGATTTTCAACATGTGCCTGAACCAAATCCCATATAAGTTCTGCATAATCAGGATTCTCTACTCTTGTGAATGAGTAGAAAATTTTGAGCATCGGCACAGTTAAGCTATCAGATCCACTTCTTGTCATCAACAAGCATCTGTTGATGATTGAGAAGATCACATACCACCTTGAGTGCAGATATTTCTTCTGAAACTTAGCTGGTGGAACATTGGTAGCTCCAACATAACCAAGATCAAACACAGAAGTCATCATTTGCTGAGTAGCAGGAAAAGCAGGAGCATTCTGTAAAAGAGGAAGTCTGAATATCCTCCTGAAGTCTGCTTTTGTGATACTCCTGAATCCTTGTACTCCTCTCAGCCTAAATTCAAATCTGGCTGGTTCGCCCTATGGATTAGTAGCATTTGGTTGTGTGGCCTCCACAATTCTGATTGATCTGTTAAGAATATCCAAGTCTGTTTCTGGCACACTAACTGTGGAGCTCAGAGCAGGCCATAAAGTATGCCTCTCTAGAATTGCAGTCCAATATTTGCAGGGAATATTGGTTTCAGAGTTGATAAAGTGATTGTTCGCCATTTAGCTGTATAAATAAGAAATAGAAGACCACAAGATATTTAACAAAAAGCATATATCTCTATTCTTATTTGCCTTTGAAATCCTTTTTATATTTTTTAAATTTTAAGATTTTTATGGTTTTTCAAATATAAAAGTCTTTTATTCTCAAATATGAACAAATAATTGACAACCATGACATTCATATGATATTCATCTTAGTACAAAATCATCATGCAAAGTCAATTATATAACACAAGGAATCAAAACAACACTTAGTCAATTTCATCACAATTCAAGCAGATTCGGTAGTTATGAAAACTTTAGATTCTGTAACCAAATAAGCTTGAGTTTTCATATCAGAAAAATATAGAATAAACATGTTAAGTGTTTGAAGATAAAAATCAAAAAATTTCAAGGTACCAAATTTCAGACTCGGTATCAAGAAGGAAAATCAGATTAGGTATCTTCAACAATTAACAGAAAGTCACTCAAACATGTATATTCTATCACATATCATGTAATTTCACAACCATGATCAAACAACCATTCAATTACAAGCATATTAACATGTTAATTGTATGAACAAATTCGGTATCAAGATAAGAACACATTCGGTAGATACAGAATCCATCAAATAAGCAATTAAACATGTAATCAGGCTCGGTCAAATGATAGATCAGTCAATTTAACTCAGATTAGACAAGATTTCATATTGATTTTCCAAATCAATTGAGTTTAATCAAAGATTAATTGAAATCGACTCAGACTCGGTATAATCAACAAGATTTCAAAAATTAAAGATCATAATCCAGTTATTTTGAACTTTTCTGGTTGATAAAAACATAATTATCTCAGATCTACAATAATATATCTTAAACATTGATTAAAATGAACAATTACCAAGAATTTGAAGAAACAGAATGACGGACTCGGTAGAATTAGGCAGATTCGGTATAATCAACAGACTCGGTAGGTAATTAATAATAGTAAGAGTAATGTTTGACTTTGACTCTCCTTTTATAGATACCGAAGGTAAAATACCGAATGGGCTTTACAGAATGGGCCTAATATACCGAATTCAGTCCAATTTTTCAAAACATAAACAATTTAACTCCAAATCTTGACAAATTGATTTTTCCTCTTGAAATCCATTTCAATCTTTTCATGAAAAACAATTCTGAGACAATTTTTTGAAAACTTTGAACTTACCGAATCTGTACAGTTGGTTGTCAGACTCGGTAAAATGCTAAAAATAGCATTTATTCAGTAAAATTTAAATATTTTTGGATTTTATCTTTTCCAATTTTTATGAATTTTTCAAAATAAGATTTGTACTTAAAAGAACTTTGAATTTTATACAAAGTACAAATCTCCAGTGATACCAATTGTTGACACGTGTTGCATACTGAGATGTATACAAGCCATAGTGAATTATTTCAGATAAAAACAAAGAAATTTTGAATTCACTTTAGAAAAACAATATTTTTGAATAATTTTCTCATTTTCTCCCTTTTTCTCCCCCTCAAAATGTGATACAAGAAAGTAAATCAACATTTTGATTATGTTCCCAAGAAAATGAATCAACTCCCCCTTGAAATAGGATATCAATGAGTTACCTCCCCCTTGCGTAACCATTGAACAAATGTACCTAGGAAGTTATCATTAATCTAAAGGCAGTCCCTTAAAGAAAAATTATCTAAAGCACTGAAACTTAGTTGCTCCTCCTAGAAAGTATCTACTCCCCCTAAACACAAGATCCCAAAAATAAGTCCCAACAGATCTAAGGAATATCAAGCACTATACTCTACCATGCCAATCTCTTTGATCAATAATTTTAGCCTAAGTTCATCTAAAGGTTTAGTGAGCATGTCAGTTAACTGCACTTTAGTAGGCACAAAGTATAATTCTACATCCCCTTTATCTACATGGTCCTTAATGAAATGATAACGAATATCTATGTGTTTAGTTTTAGAATGATGAACCGGGTTGCTTGTTATTGCAATAGCACTTTGTGAATCACAATAGATCGGGGTCTTAGAAATCTTAAAGCCATAGTCCAAGAGTTGAGTTTGCATCCACAAAACTTGTGAACAACAGTGAGCTGCAGCAATGTACTCAGACTCAGCTGTTGATAAAGACACACAGTTCTGCTTTTTGGATGACCAACCAACTAGCCTATTCCCCAACATCTGAATTGATCCAGATGTGCTTTTTTTATCAACATGGCAACCACCATGATCCGCATCAGTATAAGCAGTGAGATTGAAATCGGATCCATGAGGATACCAGATCCCAAGGTTAGGTGTACCTTTAAGGTATTGAAAAATCCTAACAACCGCTTTAGAGTGAGATTTCTTAGGGTTGGACTAAAAGCGGGCACAGACAGTTACAGCAAGTGTAATGTCTGGTCGACTTGCAGTCAGATACATTAAAGAATCAACCATGCTTCGATAAAGCGTAATATCAAAGGGTTCCCCATTAGTATCAGCACCCAGTAAAGTCCTCATTGGGGTTGTCATTGGTTTTAAAGCAGTCATTTTAAAACATTTTAGCATATCATTGATATACTTTGTTTGACTGATAAAAATCCCATTTGGTAATTGTTTTACTTGTAACCCCAAGAAGAAAGTTAACTGGTCAAGCATGCTCATTTCGAATTTGCTGGCCATAAGGTCACCAAATTCTTTGCATAAGGCCGGGGACGTGGAACCAAAAATAATATCATCAACGTAAATTTGAACCAAGAGAATGTGACCGTGGTTTTTACGGATGAATAGCGTTGTATCAATCGTTCCACGAGAGAAGCCATTATCCAGCAAATACTTTGTTAAGGTCTCGTACCATGCACGCGGTGCTTGCTTCAGACCGTATAAAGCTTTCTCCAAGTAGTAAATGTGGTTTGGATGAATGGGATCGACAAAGCCCTCTGGTTGATCAACATAGACTTCCTCTTGAAGATAACCATTCAGAAAAGCAGTTTTGACATCCATTTAAAACACCGTGAACTTCATATGAGAAGCAAATGCAAGGAAAAGACGAATTGCCTCAATCCTAGCAACCGGAGCAAACGTTTCGTCATAATCAATGCCTTCTTGTTGTCGATATCCTTTGGCCACAAGATGTGCCTTGTTTCGAACCACAATTCCATCAGAATCTCTCTTGTTCTTGAAAATCCACTTTACCCCTATTGGTCGTTGACCCGTTGGTCTTGGAACTAATCACCATACTTTCAATCGTTCAAATTGATTGATCTCGTCTTGCATTGCAACTTCCCAGTATGGATCTAGTAAAGCTTGAGCAACCGTTGTTGGTTCAATCTTACTAAGAAAGGCTGTGAATAGACACATATTCTGAGTAGCCCTTCGAGTTGACACTGGAGCAGATGCGTCACCAATAATAAGATCTATTGGATGACTTTTAGTCCATCGGGTGTGTGGAAGAGGTTGTACATCAGTGGTATCCATTGAAACATCAATCGTTGTTGACGTTGAGCCTTGATCCGCTGGATCTGATGTAACATTATCTAATGGATTCAATAGAGTTTCTGGAGAAACAGCTAGATTTGTATCAACTGATGAATCTTGAATTGGTTCAAGATTATCAGTAACAGGATGTTGGAGGGAGGATGAAGAAGCAACAGGTGAATCAGTTGGTGTTGAATCTTCATCAAAAAGACTTTGAAGAGTCTCCACAGTAGTTGACTGTGATGGTGTAACCGGTATGGCTTGAACATTTGAATCCCGTTGAGGAGTATAAAGACTATCAAACAAGATATCCAGTTCCTCTGATGTAACCGTAGGAACACCCTTCTTCGAGAAAATTGAGTTTTGTGCGAAAGAAGTAATAGCCAGGTTAGGATCGGGTTTTGAACTGAGTTGTTCAAAAGCCATTCCCGAAAATTCATCGAACTTGACGTTAATGCTCTCTTTAATCATCTTTGTCCGCTTATGATAAACACGATAAGCAACTTTGTTCGAGGAATAACCAAGAAATATGGCCTGATCTCCATGAGGATCAAACTTTCTGAGGCTGTCAAAATCGTTAAGCACATAGCATATACAACCAAAAACACGGAAATATTTGACATTCGGACGTCTACCATATAATAACTCATATGGAGTTTTATCAAAACGTTTGTTTACAATACAACGATTTTGGGTATAGCATGCAGTTGAAATGGCATCCCCCCACATTTTTGGAGGTAATTTGGAGTAGGCAAGCATCGTTCGTGCTACTTCGCACAACGTACGATTACGTCGTTTGACTACTCCATTTTGTTGGGGGGTCCGAGCAGCAGAGAACTGATGTTCAATGCCTTTGTCTTTCAAATAACTATCAAGCGGGTCATTCTTAAATTCCGTCCCATTATCAGTTCTGATGCTCTTAATATGTTTGTTAAAAGAGCGTTGAATCTTTTTAATGAATTCAATGATAATGGCGGGGGTTTCTGACTTAGTTCGCAAAAGAAAAATCCATGTAAACCGGGTATAGTCATCAATAATGACAAGCACATGTTTCTTGCCATCGAGGCTAGAAATACGCATGGGTCCACATAAGTCCATATGCAATAATTGCAAAGACGATGAAGTACTGGGGTTTTGCTTAAGCGAATGATTAGTCCGTTTCAGATTACCCATCGCACATGATGGACACACATGATGCTTATCATATTGAAAGGTTGGAATACCATCAACTAAATCTTTAGAGACTAGCCGATTGATACCCTTGTAATTCAGGTGTGACATCCGATGATGCCATAACCATGAATTTTCTTTGGTAAAACGAGTGGCCAAACACATGGTTGCATGTGATGGTGCATCATTGAGGTCAATAGTATATAGTGAAGCACAACGTTTACCAACAAGAAGATCATTCCCTCTGGTGGATTGCACCGAGCATTATCGACGTTCAAACAAAACTTTGAGATCTCCATCGCAGAATTGGCTCACACTAAATAAACTGCACCCCAAACCCTCAACATATGAAACCCGTTTGATTGTTATGCCATTTTGCACAAAATCTCCGTAACCCGTTATTGTTGCAATCTCATCATTTCCGAATGTAACTGTTCCTAGAAATTTGTCAATGAAGTTGACAAGCAAGGATTTATCGCCCGTCATGTGTCGAGAACAACCGGAATCGATATACCAAACACAGACGTCGAAACCCTGTAAATGTGAATTTCCTAGAGTTTAGGTACCCAAAGTTTTTTGGGTCCTTTTCGGTTAGTACCAACAATAAACTTTGGATTAACAACAAACTTTGGATCAATGATGAAATAATCACGTAAAGCATCATGCAGTTTAGACAATAAAGCATCATTTAAAACCACATTACATGAAGCATCATACGCAATATCAATCTTTACATCGTTATCAGAAGTCTTAACACACAATTTATTCCAAGTAGATGTTTTGTTCACAGACGAAAATTGAAAAACATGAGATGATTTCCTAGGCCGACTAGCAGATTGCTTTGGTTTGGTTGCTACTTTCTTAGTCGTGGACTTAGGAACCCATACAGATTTGTAATGCATGTTTGGATTATGACCTGTGACACGAAAAACACCTTTGTTAGTTAGACGTCCAAACTTTTCAGTTGACACATGAGATGACTGATTTTGCAGAATTTCCAATTTGATTGTATGTTCTTTTGCATCATACTCACTTAAATCAGGTTTAGAACTTGTGTGTGTTGTGGACTTAAGTGATTTCTTTAAAAGACTCTCTTTTGAAATTTTTGTCATAGGAATCATAGGAATCTTTTCAGTTAACACAGAACCATTTGGAGAATGAACCTTTTTAACAATATACTGAGTTGTAGAAACAACTTTCAAACCATGATTACCAAATTGAGAACGTAGAGGATTTTTAAGAATAGTAATGGGTTTTACATCCTTAGATGTTGTTGTTCCCTTCCCCTTCTTAGTAATCCCACCAGTACATTCAAGCACATTGGTTGCAACATTAGACGTTTGCTTAAGTGTGTTAGCCTGTTTCATTTGAATTATCTTTTGTTTTAAGCTTTTAATCTCAAGACATAATTCTTCAGCAGAAACTATCACCTCACCCTCCTTAAAAGCATAAGTACATTCTTTCTTAGGTAGTGAAGGCAATTTATCACACAAAGCAAGCATTTGTTCTAATGATTGGCACTTAAGTTGCAAGTCAATATTCTCCTGTTCAAGTTGAGCTACTATACGATTCAAATTACGTACAGCAGGCAAATGCAAGTAATAATCATGCAAAGAATCAAGTTGACTTTCAAAATCTATCAAAGGTTCAATGTTCGGTTCATACTGAGGTTCTACTTTATCATCTAAAGAATTTTGACCTAGAGAATCTGTCTCAAAGAAGACAGTTAGTTCATGTGCTAGGTCTGCACGGAAAACATCATCTGGACATGCAGGTAAAGTTGGTAAAATTGGTTTCACATCAAAAATTGGTTCATCAAACACCTCATCTATTGCAGTAATGCTAGAACTAGGTTTGTTAAACACTTCATTCTCAAGCATTAAAATGTATTTCTCTAGCATGAGTGTTGGGATATAAACCAGTCTACACTTAGGCACATAATCTTCACGTTGCATGTTCTTTTAGTTTCAACAAGATTTTTCAAGAAATCAGGATTCGATTTACCTATCTTAGCATTGATTTTTTCATACATTAAGCTAATTTGATGGTATTTCCTAGATTTACTATTTACAATAATATCATCAAAATCAGCATCAGAAGCATGTACAAAATGCGATGGTAAACCAGCTTGAAAATAATCAGAATGATATAATCCTGGAATCCTTTTGGAAGCATCTTCCAAAATTTTCGGATCTTCATAACCCAACCCCCACTTTTCACCATGAATCGTTTTTGGTCTATTCATGAAAATCGTTTGTTTTGAAAGTTCCATATCCATGATAGCTTTGGATTGCTCTGTTCGATAGAGTTTTTCCTCATATCGAGCAAGTTGTGCTTTCATTTGAAAAGATTCTTTTGACAATAAAGAAATTTCAGTGTTCTTTTCAATTATGGTGTTTTCCAATTGAACGATTTTCTTGTTTAGTTTTGAAAGTGTGGGTTCATGTTGGTTTTTCAAATCAGAAAGATCTTTTTCTAAAAATTGAACTTTTTCTGCAAGTCGTTTCGATTTTAAACGATAATCAGTTCTTTCAACTTTAATTGGATGAATTGTCTTTTTCAGATCTTCCAATTCAGTTTCCTTAGAGTTGAGTTGGAGAGTCAATTGTTGCACATCCGTTTGCAATTTGGATGAGGAAGGTCTGGTCTCATTCATTTTGATTTTATCTTTTAAAACTTTGTTTTCAGATTTTAAGCCTTTGACTTCTTTTGACATTGAGACCAGATTCTTCATCAAGTCATTTTGCATTTTTATAAAATCAGGTGAGATTTCAGATGATTGTACCTCATCATCATCGGATGTTGAGTCAGAATTCTCCATTGCTTCCTTAGCTTTGATGAGCTTTGTCACCTTGCAAACATTTGCATGTTCCACCACTGAATCTGAATTGTCAGTCCAGTTAAACCAAGTATCATCAACCGGTTTTAGCTCTCCCCCAGTTTCCACAATCTTAGCCATCAACATTTTCTTCTTGTAGTAAGCTGCGTCCTTCTTCTTAGGCATCTTGCACTCACGAGAGTAATGACCAGCTTTGCCACAATTCAAACAAATTGAATCTTCCTTCTTGGAATCATCAGCACGTTATTGTTTAGATTGATTAGCTTTCTTGTAGTACGAGGAAGATGATGAGTTTTTGCGTTGATTGCTTGATTTGCCTTTAAACTTGTGTTTGTTTAAGGCTTTTGTGAACATGCCTGCCATCTTGACTAATTCAAGATGAGAATCATCAACATCAGAAAGATTCAAATCTTCTGAATCAGTTGATTCTTCAACAAGCACTTTCTTGGACAAGCTTTTGGAAGACGTCAACGATTTGCTCTTCTTTTTGGCAATTAGGGCAAGTGGATCGCCCGGAGAAGACTCTTTCCTTCCTTCTTGAAGTTTAGACACTTCAGGTTGGTAATGCATAAGAACTCCAACAAGTTCATGAATAGTCAACTTGTCAATCTCTTTAGTAGATCGAACAATGGTTCCATAAGGAAGCCAATCAGCATTGAGCTTTTTGAGAAACTTCATGTTGACTTCAGCATTTACTTTTATGATCTTGCACCTTTTCAACTCATTGAGAACACCATTGAAACGACGATAGGTATCCTTGAGTGGTTCATCAGTTTCCTGCTTGAAATCTTCATAGAATCCCAGAGCCTTATTCAATTTAGTAACGTCTGACATGTCATAACCTTCTTGCTGTCGTTTGATCTCATCCCATATATCTTTTGCTGTTGTGTTGCTATCAACATTTTCAAACAATTCATACAAGATAGCTTGCATAACAATATTCTTTGCCTCTATGTCACCCTGAGCTCTCTCACGCTTATCACCAGAAAGTTCATAGACTGGAATTGGCATACCAGTATCCGGATGATAATCAACAACTGGACCATCTCTCAGAGAAGCCCAAATGTGTTTGGCTTTCTCACCCTTATAGTCTATGTACTGAGTGATACGGTGAAGCCACTGAGTGTATTTGCTATCAAACAACACTGGAGGACGGGAATCTGATCCAATGATCAAAGTATCTTGAGTAGACATCTTGAAAATGAGGTAGATTCGGTAAAGATTCTGTATTACACAAATCTAAGATGAAAAATCACAAAAATCTGATCAGAATGTCAGATTCTGCAACAGATTCGGTACTGTAGCAGATTCGGTAAAGTAGCAGATTCGGTAAAGATTCTGTATATATCAGATTCTGTAAAAGAAACTGATCAGAAATACAAGAGACACACCCAGATTCAGTATAGATTCGATAATCACAAGAATTGTAGCCTGTAACCACTTAAAATAATGGATTAAGTGATACAGAAACTCAGATTCTGTATTTGATTCAGTAGTCAGATTCTGTATGAATTTGAAGTTCAAACTCAATTCAATCCTTTTGAATTAGATTCTGTAACTTTGCTGCACAAGGAAACACGTTAGTATCACACAAAATATCAAAGATACCGAAAGTATAGGATACCGAATGTCAGCTGTAGCAGTTGACAATACCGAGTCTAAGTTTAAAATCTAGAAATATGACAGAATCCTTTCTCAACCCACACCAATTAGCTGCGTATAATCAAATCGAATGTGATAGAATCACAATCACACCACAATCTGCAACACTTAAGATGAATTTAAGTAATGAAGCAGACTCGGTATCACAGTTACGATACCGAGTGTTGATCAAATCTTCAAAACTTAATGAATTGAAGAAATTGAACCATCAGAAATGTGATTTAACACCTCACGAACACAACTGAATCCTTAAATCTTCACAAAAATCCAGAATCAAGCTTGAATTAAGCAATACCGAGAGTTTTAGCCACAAACTCTAAAAATCAACTTGATTCTCCATAATTGAAGTTAAAAAGCTGTAATGATGATCAAAACTCTTTCTAAAATACCTAATGCACCTTTGCTGAACTTATCACAAAAATTTGAACATCAGATTATCAAATTCGATGATACCGAATGTGATTCAAAATACCGAGAGTAATCAGATTCTGTAATCTACAATCTCTAGATCGATATAGTGATGTAGAATCACTTCCTGGAAGCTCTGATACCAAATGATAGGTCAGATCATGTTGAGATTGAGAGAAAAGATAAGATAAAGAGAGATTTGGTATGTAAGAATGAGACTCGGTATTAGAGAGAATCGGTACAATTACATTCCACAGCTTCTAGAACTCGGTTACAATGCAATGGCTATCTAATTAGGACTACTTAGGTTCCTTATATAGCCCTCTTCTAAGGAACCTTCATTTAAGCTTATTTTCACATTAACACTATACAACTTCGGGGTCCTAACAATATATAATCATGTTCGTTCATATAATGGTTCGTGAATCATTGGAATTTGGTCGAGGTTAAATGAGTGTATGAACACAGTTTAAAATTCTTGAGATTCAACTTACAAACTTTGCTTATCGTGTCGGGAATATATAAAGATTAAAGTTTAAATTTGGTCTAAAATTTCCGGGTTGTCACAGTACCTACCCGTTAAAGAAATTTCGTTCCGAAATTTGATTGGGATGGTCATGGCTGACAATAAGTATGTTTTCATGACGCATATAAGCTGAAGATTAGGGTTTTATCATCATTGAGTAATATGGATAAAACCATTTGATTTTTGTGAAGAATACGAGTGAAGCTATTACCAAAAGAGTGAAATGAGTAGGTATAGATTCGTCATATCTTTTGACGTAGATAGTGTGACGACCCGGAGATTTCCGACCAAATTTAAACTTAATTCTTATTTAATTTCGACAAGATAAGCAAAGTCTATTTAATTGAATCTCAAAATTTTTGAACTACTTCATGAAATCATTTGGCCTTCGACTATTCCTGACGATTCACGAACAATAGTTGTAAATAAATATGTATATATGTATATATATATAAACATAGATATAAGTTTATATAATAAATTGAAATGATAAAATAAATTTAATTATCATAGTTAAAAATGTAAAAATAATATATAAAAATAAGTTGTAATTAAAATAAATAAGCTATATGACTTCAATGTACAAATATTATTATAATGTAATGTATGAATAATAAATATTCAATATATGTTATTATATATTACATAATTAATAATAGGTAATAATAATATAATCAGTTTGATTTCAGGTTAAAGAATATAATTGTTATAGATACTTTCATTATTACTACTACCATTAATATTAATATCAATGTTAGTATTATTAATATCAGTATTTTAAATATATAACATATAAATATGAAACTTGATATGTATAAATTGTTATATTATTATTAATATTATTATTATCATTAATAATATTAATATTATGATAATTAGTATTATTATTAATATTATGTATAATATTATTAGTACCATTTTTCTTTATATCATTATTATTATCTATTATTATTATAATTATTAATATAAGTATTATTAGTGCTATTATTATGAATATTTATTACAAAATACTACATTTTATTTTATTATTATTTGTATCATTATTATTTATTATTATTAATATAATTAATATAATTATTAATATAACCAATATAAATATTAAATATTTGTATTCATTAAATAAACTATAAAATATGATAAACCGTGCGAAATTGTTACCTGTACCTATCGAGTTTTTCTAGATTGGTACTATCATTCTCCAATTTGTTTCATGTCACATTCAGTAGTACCAATCAATTAACAACTACGTCTGATTCTTGATTTTTATTTATTTTAAATTTTCTGCTATTTTTTGTCTGATTGAGAAAATATTCACGTTCTTATATATAAGCAACCAATTTAGGATAGAATTCAGGCACACCAATCCCTTTTCATCACCAATGTCGATTACCAATTATAATTAGATCAATTCGTTGAATCAAAATAGAAAGATAAGCTGGAACCAGGCGACGGTATCTGTTCTTGCACTTTTTAATAAATTATTTGAATTTGAAAATAAATTCAAAAACTATAAATGTAGTTTTGTTGAGAATCTTTTATACAAACTTGCTGTAAAATCTCAGAATCCAATTCCTCAAATTAAGCCTGAATTTAAGAGTCAAAGTTTTCGAGTGAAAAAAAAGTCAAACATATTGTTCTTGTGAAATTCGTAATTTTTCGAATGCCTCAAGTTCAATTGATGGTTCCTTAAGTTTCTATAAACAATTTACAACCTATTTAGTGTTAAAAGTTTTAACTAAAACGAATTAGAAATTGAAAATTGAATGAGAGTCCCTAATAGTTATACAGCGAGTTTACAGCATTTTTTTTATTTTTATTCGATTTTAATTAAACCCAAACACAGACATACGATTTGTTTCTGTTTTGTATTGTAAAAACAACATTTTAAATGATACATTATATAGGATGTATTACCTGGTCGATTCAGTTACTAAAGAATAAGAAATAGGATAGAGTTTAAATAAGGGTTATAGAAATTAAAATGGTAAAATGAATTAGAAAGTAAGCTGCAGCGTGGTGGTTTGATGTATTGTCGGGTGTGCGAGAGGTCATGGGTTCGAACCCGGTCTGGACAAATTTTTTTACAGAAGTTTATAAAGGGTATAAATCTTTTATTTTTATTTCTATCATTATTATTATTATTATTATTATTATTATTATTATTATTATTATTATTATTATTATTATTATTATTATTAATTATTGTTATTACAAGTATTATGATTATTATTATTAATACCATTACTAATGAATGTATTATTATTATTTTTCACATGACTAGGATTATTATTAGTATCATTTATTAGTTAATATGATTATTATTAATATTAACCTAAGTATCATTATATTAACATGTGTATTATTATAAATATTATCATTATTATTATCAGTATCACCTATAATATTATTATTAAAGATAATTACGTTTATGAAAATAAAAGCTTTAAGAATATCATTAAGGTTATAAGTATGTTTTAAATATATTAACAAAATTTATATAAATATTCATATATAACATGTTAAGTATTCTTATTAAACTACCAATCAAATATATATTTATATAACTATATAAATATTAAGTATTTTGAAAATATACACAAACCAAATAAATATAGTATATAATTTAAGATAATATATAAACTTGTTCGATTACAATATTATGTATTAACATTGTTTACATAAATATTTACATATAACAAATTTTTGATTTAACAATATAATACTAATTATATAGATATATATGTATAACTATATGTCTAAATATTAAAATACAAAGTAAATATATATTAAAATACAAAGTAAATATATATATATATATATATATATATATATATATATATATATATATATATAACCTTTGAAATAACAAAAATATTACTAAAATTAAATAAGTAATATACATAAACTATTTTGATTATTATTACATGTTATGATTATATGTTTTAATAGATATACAATTAATATAGGTTCGTGAATCTGAGGCCAACCCTGCATTGTTCAATATAGTCATATGTATTTTTACTACAAAATACATTAGGTGAGTTTCATTTGCTCCATTTTTAAATGCTTTTGCTATATATATTTTTGGGACTGACAATACATGCGCTTCTATAAATGTTTTACGAAATAGACACAAGTAATCGAAACTACATTATATGGTTGAATGATCGAAGCCGAATACGCCCCTTTTGCTTGGTAACCTAAGAATTAGTAAACCGATCTACTAATTGACGTGAATCCTAAAGATAGATCTATTGGGCCTAACGAACCCCATCCATGGTTGCGGTTGCTTTAGTACTTCGATGTTGTTTTATCATGTCCGAAGGATTTCCCGGAATGATAGGGGATATTCTTATATGCATCTTGTTAATGTCGGTTACCAGGTGTTCAATCCATATGAATGATTTTTGTCTCTATGCATCGGACGTATATTTATGAGAAATGAAAATGAAAATCATGTGGTCTATTAAAATGATGGAAATGAATGTTTACGATAAATTAATGAACTCACCAACCTTTTGGTTGACACTTGAAAGCATGTTTATTCTCAGGTATTGAAGAAACCTTCCGCTGTGCATTTGCTCATTTTAGAGATATTACTTGGAGTCATTCATGACATATTTCAAAAGACATTGCATTCGAGTCGTTGAGTTCATCAAGATTATTATTAAGTCAATTATAGTGGAATATATTATGAAATGGTATGCATGCTGTCAACTTTCGATGTAATGAAAGTTTGTCTTTTAAAAACGAATGCAATGTTTGTAAAAATGTATCATATAGAGGTCAAGTACCTTGCGACATAACCAAATGTAATGTATTCGTCCAGATGGATTAGGACGGGTCATGAAAGATAGGATTGATTTCCAAGTTCAAGAGATTTGGAGAAAATCTTCGTATTAGGATTTGATTCTTCGACAATCAAGGGAATTAGGATCTGCTTTAAATGCGATCATCTGTTTTGATTTCTTTGTCGGATATTTTACTATAAATCCACCTCCTTTGTTTCCTTTTAACTCACACCTTCCATTATTTCTAACTCATACTTTAAAGCATTCATCAATATGCTCCATCCAATTCTGCTTCTTGATATATTATTAATCTTCATATCGGTCATTCTTCTTTTTCATCTTCCGCTGAAAGAATCTATTTACTTCTACTATACACTTGGTTTTATAGTGTTTTTAGTTCTCCCGTGTCTTTATATTGCTATATGTATTGATATATACGGTTTATAATTTCCGGGTGGTTGTTGGGTTTTATATCTTCTCTTATATTTCGATGTTCCTGCTTCTGTTTTTCCATAATCATTGTCATCTCCAGTTAATCCTTTCTTTTATTTGCTGCGATTTATACCCCAATTTCTGTTTCGGAGCTTTGTCCTTTCGTTTCTTCTTCTTGCTTGTAAGTACTACTTATAATGATCCATAATTCGCAGATATGAATTTCGGAATGAACATTGTTAATGTTCTAAGAAGGGAATTGTAATGGCACGATCTTGACTTATCAAATTACTAGAATACCTCGAAAAAGACCGAATCATCAAGAAATATTTTCTTGATATTTTATAGGTTAAAGAGAATATAAAAGTCGTGTAACATGACACATGATGACGTTATGATCTGTGAATCATCACGTTCCATTTAGAAACTCAGCATGAATTAATGTATATATATATATATATATATATATATATATATATATATATATATATATATATATATATATATATATATAATCACGTTGATCAAGTGTCATTATATTATACTAATTCATGCTTCAGTTCCCAACACTACTTCAAAAACATTCATACTTTAAACTGGAAGGTTTCAAAATTTAGAAACTAAAACAGTTTCCTTTATGATGTGATACAAATAACGCGAGGAGCCAAATGATTTCAGATAAGAATAGGTATGAAAATATCTTCAGAAATATGGAAGATATTTATAATGAAAGATACGATGATATCTTAGAATTTCTAATATCAGAGGATGATGAAGAATATTGTTCGCAGGGGTTTAGAGTTAGGAGCAAGGTATTTGTTAATGACTTCAGCAGATACTGAATCATTTAGATTCTTTGAAGGCAGGTTCAGTCTTTGTGATTTGTTCACAACCTCCTTCATACTTTGCCCAATCCGTTTTCCAGTTCCAAAACTTCTCTTTTTCTGCGCTTTACCAGCACACTATTCATTATCATCAAAAAAATTTTTTTTACTGTTAAGGTCGTTTTATAGTTTTTGCTGTTTCATCAACATTTCGAGAACTATTCCACAGTTCAGGGTGTTTTTCAGAAACGTCACATTCAAGTATGTAAGTCCAGAAGATAGACGTTATATGCACACATATAACTGTTGGCGTAAACATGCTGCGAGATTTCAAAATACTAATCGCTAATTCCCGATGATTCGTATAGCAATTCTCGTTACAAGATGCGAATGAGTAAATGATGAGGTTTCGATAAATATACTGATTCTTCGGAATGCCCAAGATCAGTGAAGTTGTTGGTAAGTTTATTGCTAATGTGGTGGAATGTGAAAGGTTCCCCAGTAACGATGCTGAAAGGACAACGTATATATAAGGCTATAATAAGGCTGTTTCGACTGAAAAGTCGAAGTTGACTTGTTGGAGCTGTGATAAAACTGGCTACATTGAAAGAAATCGCAAGGTTATTTTTGCTAATAAATGCCAAAGGATCTGTCGTGGGTACATGTTAAACTATGACTTTGGTTTCGAGAGTTTTTCAGGTGCATGACTGTGGGTAACATGTGGTTGGATCATTATCTCAATGATTCATTAGTTGAAGTGTCTTTAGGAATTTCGAGGGATTTGAACATAGATTGTAATCGTTAATATACATTTGATGTTCTAGGATTTTTGAATGATACAAATATTTTTCTGGGTTCCATGAATAGAAATGATGTTTTAGTACAGTTTTGTAGTCAAAGTGTAATTTTGAAAGATGTAGGAATCTAAAAGTGATGTCTTCTGTTAAATCTTGACTTGGATTTTGATTTGTCAAAATCAAAATATGTAATCTAATTTGGATGCGAATGGTTGTTTTGATTTCTATGAAAGAATGTATATCATTGTGAAAGTAATGAATATAGTTGATGATTTGTTGAATCGGGATCGAAGAATGTAACATATTAATTGTGAATTTATATATATCTCTCGGGTATTACCTACCCGTTAAATTTTTTTTTCACAATTAATATTTTGTACAAAAGGATTTTATTACAGTCTTTGTGAAAATATATATGTATATATTTTCTTCAGATGTAACATAGATTTTATGACTTAATATTAAATTAAGCTCATTTGATTTATGATTGAAACTAGAATTGAGAAATCCCTAAAACTTTAGAAATCACATAAGTATTTCTTCAATGATATTGAAATTATGAATCAATACTTTGTTATTAGTTGATGCATGATGTTAGTTTTCGTGAAATTTCTTGTGAACTTCGCAAGGTACGAATGATGTTATTTGAAAAATTTCGGGTACATCGATGATGAAAGTGTAAAATCAAACATATATTTGAATATTACACTTGATTTATTATGAATTGGAATTTATTAAATTGAGACAGAGATTGTAGTTAACGATGGTTAAGTTGCGGGCGAATGACGTACATTATTGCATATTTGTAATATGAATTAACCGAGTAGTTAAGATTCACACACAATAGCTTAGCACGGAAAGATTTATTTTTATTTCAAAATATATATATATATATATATATATATATATATATATATATATATGTATATATATATATATATGTATATATATATATGTATATATATATATGTATATATATATATATGTATATATATATATGTATATATATATATATATATATATATATATATATATATAAAATATACATATAATTTCTTCAGAGGGAGTGAGTTAATTCTTCGTAACTCGTTGATACAATATACTCGTTATTGATTCGTAGTGATGTCCACAGTGATTCTTGAACTGACGGAGTTTGTGATGTTATAGGTATTGTTGATTCTGATGTTGACTGTACTGACGATGCTGGTGACGCTGACGGTACTGTTGATGCTGTTGGTAAAACAAGTTTAGCTTGTTAACCACACACCATTTTTGTCAGGTTTTCTACTCTTCCTTCTATCATTTTGGTTCGCTTAACTGATTTATGGTTAGGGCCAGATTAGATAATCTCTAAGACTTTAGAGATTACATAATCGTCGCGAAATGTTTCTCCAATGAAGTTATGAATTAATATTTCGTCAGTTATTGTTGTTGGTACTCCTTGGTATCTATGGTGCGTATGACGTTGATGCTCGTGGGGCAGATTGTGAAGTTGAGGTTTACGATGCGGTTGTGGTTGGAGGTGGTAATGGTACTGTTGGCGTTGATGATGGTGGTACTGGTTATGCTGCTGGTGCTGCTGCTGGTGTTTGTAATCTCTGCACCATATTCTCCAAAGCCACTACCCGAGCGCGAAGCTCGTTGACTTCTTCTATTACACCGGGGTGATTGTCGGTTCGGACGAGCGGATAAATAAAATCTAGAATTTGATGTAGTATATAATCGTGACGAGATACTCTGGAAATGAGAGAGAAAATGGTGTTTCGGATTGGTTCGCCGGTAAGTGCTTCATGTTCTTCGTCAAGAGGGCAATGTGGTGGATGGAAGGGATCACCTTCTTCTTGTCTCCAATGATTGAGGAGGCTACGAACCCATCCCCAATTCATCTAGAATAGATGATGGCTGATTGGTTGATCCATTCCGGTCACACTGCTTTCGGAGCTGGAGTGGGATTCCATTTCGGAATCCGAGGAACTTGAATTAATGACGAATTCCATTTCGTACGATGGAATAAAGGATTTTTCGATATAAAAATGATTTTCCGGCTATCGGGTGGTATTCTATTTACATAGGATATCTATAAATATAGATCAAAAGATTTCGTAGATTACGGAGGAATTTACGGAATATATCAGACAAAGTTTAAAGTAACAGATACGATAAGATATGATTTAGCAGATACGCTAAGATATGAATTTTTTCTATACACTACTCATGCAATTAATGTAGCAAGACGTGTCTAGACTAATAATGATAAGCAAGTAATTTCCTAAGGATGATAAGCAGATGATTTCCGACTAGAAATGATAAGCAAAACTTTTGACATGCAGACACGGTCGAAGTCCAGACTCACTAATGCATCCTAACGACTTATCAGTTAGACACACTAATGCAGACCTGGTTCGCTAAGACCACCGCTCTGATACCACATGTAAAGACCCGTCCTAATCCATAAGAACAAATACAATAACATATGATTACATCGCGAGGTATTTGGCCTCTATATGATACATTTTCAAACATTGCATTCGTTTTAAAATACAAACTTTCATTACATCGAAAGTTGACAGGCATGTATACCATTTCATAATATCTATCTATAAATGATCTAATCTGTCATTTACTTAATCATAATCTTTACTGAACTCAATGACTTGAATGCAACGTCTTTTGAAATATGCCATGAATGATTCCAAGTAATATCATTAAAATGAGCTAATGCACAGCGGAAGATTTCTTTAATACCTGAGAATAAACATGCTTTAAAGTGTCAAACAAAAGGTTGGTGAGTTTCATTTGCCTTTTTACCCTTTATATTTTTGGGTTGAGAATAGATGCGAAATTTTTATAAATGTTTTACGAAATAGACACAAGTAATCGAAACTACATTATATGGTTGAATGATCGAAGCCGAATATGCCCCTTTTTGCTTGGTAGCCTAAGAATTAGGGAACATCACTAATTTTGAGAATTAGTGCACCCCTAATTGACGCGAATCCTAAAGATAGATCTATTGGGCCTAACGAACCCCATCCAAAGTACCGGATGCTTTAGTACTTTAAATTCTTTTTTATCATGTCCGAAGGATTTCCCGGAATGACAGGGGATATTCTTATATGCATCTTGTTAATGTCGGTTACCAAGTGTTCAATTCATATGAATGATTTTTGTCTCTATGCATGGGATGTATATTTATGAGAACTGGAAATGAAATTCTTGTGGTCTATTAAAATGATGGAAATGAATGATTATGATAAACAAATAAACTCACCAACTTTTTGATTGACACTTTAAAGCATGTTTATTCTCAGGTATTAAAAAAATCTTCCGCTGTGCATTAGCTCATTTTAAAGATATTACTTGGAATCATTCATGGCATATTTCAAAAGACGTTGCATTCAAGTCGTTGAGTTCAGTAAAGATTATGATTAAGTAAATGATAGATTAGATCATTTATAGATAGATATTATGAAATGGTATGCATGCCTGTCAACTTTCGATGTAATGAAAGTTTGTATTTTAAAACAAATGCAATGTTTGAAAAATGTATCATATAGAGGTCAAATACCTCGCGATGTAATCATATGTTATTGTATTCGTTCTTATGGATTAGGACGGGTCTTTACAATGAATTTATCATGCTATATTGAACACAATCTCTAATATTATTCAACTTAATACTTAATAATACCACGTTATAAATGCCTTTTATATATATTCGGCGATGACCTAGTTAACTGCTAATTACTTTTCTTAGTAATCGTTGTTTCGTTCCTGCTAAAATGATGAATCCTTTACGTCACCGCCACAATTCAACTAATTCCAACCACTACGCCATTTATTGCCAATTGTTACTCACTTCTTACTAATCGCCACAACCCAATTAGCTACCAACAGTCATGTACTTTTCTCTAATTGTTGTATACTTTCTTACCAACATTTACACACTCAATTAAAAAGTAACTGTAACGTCATGTACATGCATGACACATGTACGGATAAAAACTTGTTAACAATTTTTTATGAAATTGCAGTTTGAGACAAACTTTCAAATGCGTCATTAAATTAGCATATTAGAACTTGCAATATTAGGTACACTCCATAATATTATTCAACTTAATAACTAATAATACAACGTTAATCTTAATTAATGATTCGTGTTTTAGATTTTAATTAATATTATTCATTTTTATGCACCACAGATATACGTTAAACAAATCAAGCTTAGCTATATGTACGTGGTTTACGTTACACTTGGATTTTCTTTTGTATATTCTACGGTAACCTAGTTAACTTCTAATTCCTTCTTTTAGTGAAGGTTGCATTCATTCCCACTAAATAATGCATCATTTCCGCCAACACCAGAAGTCAATTACTCCAGACCACTGTCTTTTATTGCTAACTGTTACTACTTTCTCATTAATTGCCAAAACCTAATTAACGATCAACCATCATTTATTTTTCGCTAATTGTTGTATCGTTTCTTACCAACCGTACACTTAATTAAAAACCAGATGTAACATCATGAAGATGTAGGTCATATGTATGAATATAAACTCATTAACAAAATTTCATGAATTTGCATATTGAGAAAAACTCATGCGAGTTGGTCATGCATTTAGCATATTAGAACATGCAATATTGGGTACAATATTTGAGTATCTTGTTGTTGAACTACGAGATTACCCCAAGGAAGTCTTCGGCATCCAAGGGTCACAGACCGACCATAGAACCATGTTCAATAAGTGGAACGCATTAGCTGTCTACTCTCAGCTTGGGCACTTCTTTTCTTTTGTTGGATTTTAGGTTCCATTTCTAAAGATGATGCCTAATATTTCACCGGCGTTATGATCAGGTCCTCTCTTTGGCTTTTATTTTTGTTTCATTGTTTAAGATGCGATTTGATTTTTTGTTTGCTTGATCAATATAGTAGTTGGTAGTGAGCTATCATTTTAGTTTTTGTGTTTCACTTGAGCTCAAATATTTTCTTTTGTATTTTGTATTTGGGACTTCATCTTTTGGATGATTGTTTTTTTAATAAGTTTTAATGTTATGTTTTTTTATATAAAAATGACATAACATTCTATCTTATATATATACAGGGATGAATTAGATAAAAACTCTTGTAAATTGTGAGTACTCATCTATCACGAATGAATAAATTTACAGAGTATTAATTGCGTTTCAAATATGAGTTAAAATACTACTCGTTGCAGATCATTTATTTAGGGATGAAAGTAGGTAAAAATCTTGTGATTTGGGTTCTCGCTAATCGCCACAACCTAATTAGATACCAATCGTCACATACTTTTTGCTATGTTGTATCCTTTTTTTTCGATCTTCAAAAACTCAATTAAGTACCAACTGTAACGTCATGTACAAGGAGGTCGCATGTATGGATATAAATTCATTAATAAATGAAGTCGCGAATTGAGAAAAACTCGTGCCAGTGGGTCATGAATTTATCATGCTATATTGAACACAATCTCTAATATTATTCATCTTAATACTTAATAATACCACGTTATAAATGCCTTTTATATATTCGGCGATGACCTAGTTAACTGCTAATTACTTCTCTTAGTAATCGTTGTTTCATTCCTGCTAAAATGATGAATCCTTTACGTCACCGCCACAATTCAACTAATTCCAACCACTACGTCATTTAATGCCAATTGTTACTCACTTCTCACTAATCGCCACAACCCAATTAGCTACCAACCATCATGTACTTTTCGCTAATTGTTGTATCCTTTCTTACCAACATTTACACACTCAATTAAAAAGTAACTGTAACGTCATGTACATGCATGACACATGTACGGATAAAAACTTGTTAGCAATTTTTTTATTAAATTGCAGTTTGAGACAAACTTTCAAATGCGTCATTAAATTAGCATATTAGAACCTGCAATATTAGGTACACTCCCTAATATTATTCAACTTAATAACTAATAATACAACGTTAATCTTAATTAATGATTCATGTTTTAGATTTTAATTACTATTATTCATTTTTATGCACCAGAGATATACGTTAAACAAATCAAGCTTAGCTATATGTACGTGGTTTACGTTACACTTGTATTTTCTTTTGTATATTATACGGTAACCTAGTTAACTTCTAATTCCTTCTTTTAGTGAAGGTTGCATTCATTCCCACTAAATAATGCATCATTTCCGCCAACACCATAAGTCAATTACTCCCGACCACTGTCTTTTATTGCTAACTGTTACTACTTTCTCATTAATCGCCACAACCTAATTAACGATCAACCATCATTTACTTTTCGCTAATTGTTGTATCGTTTTTTACCAACCGTACACTTAATTAAAAACAAGATATAACATCATGCAGATGTAGGTCACATGTATGAATATGAACTCATTAACAAAATTTCATGAATTCGCAGATTGAGAAAAACTCATGCGAGTTGGTCATGAATTTAGCATATTAGAACATGCAATATTGGGTACAATTCCTGATACTATTAAAGTTAATAATTAATAATACCACATAAATTTTAATTAATAATGTGTGCTTCAGAATTTAATTATTATTAATATTTTTATGCACATACATTTACATTATATCAATACAAATCAAGCTAAGCTATATGTACACGGTCTATGGTACATTTTAATTCCTTTTATATATATATATATATATATATATATATATATATATATATATATATATATATATATATATATATATATATATATATATATTCAACGATAACCTAGTTAATTGCTAATTCTTTCTCTTAATAATCGTTGCATTCATTCCTGCTAAATGATGCGTTCTTTCTGCCAATCGCAACAACTCAATTACTCACAACCTCTACGTTCTTTATTGCCATCTGTTACTCCTTTCTCGCCAATCGCCACAACCTAATTAACTACCATTCATCACATACTTTTCGCTAACTGTTGTATCCTTTCTTATCAACAGCCGTAAACTCCGACTGTCACATCATTTCCCGCCAAATATAGTATTATTATAATCATTTCATTATCCTCCTTTATTATCCACTCAAATCGAGTATACAAGTAAAATAATTAATTTTTTTCTCTAAAAATTCAAATTATAAAATTAAATGTGTTATACAGTTGAAGAAACACTAAATTTCTAAAAACACTGGATTTCTAACTCACGACTTCCAAATTAAATAAAGTTGAGTACTAATTTATCCCATTTTGTGATACTAAAAATAAATAATAAATAATAAATAAATATTGATAAAATTAAATTAAAATTAAAATATGACTATAATAATACTTTTTACTTTAGATAAAAGCAAATTCTAGTCGTTTCGTACAATTAGCCTCCAACCACCCGAAACAAATGACAACCGTCGAATTCATAATCAAACGGTGGCTGTACTCCTAACGTGATATTTGTTTTTTCATTTTTATTTTTGCAAATTTATTTATTTTTTTAATTAATAATAAAAAAAAATTAGAAAATCCCAATTTTCCCCCTTTTCGTCAAAAAACAAACCCTAGCCATCTCTTTCTGTATCTCTCTCTCCCTCTCTCTTCCTGTGGTAAAAAAATATATAAATTAAAATAAAAAGGTTAAAATTGAAAATTAATTGGCCAAGTATGATCTCAAATTAGGGTTGCATCAAGAGGTCTGGTTATTTTGGGCGAATCGAAATCCTTTGATAAAATCATCCAAATTGAGCCTATATCTTTAATTCTGACCTTCACCGCTTCGATGATATCAATTGAAGGTACTCATGCGATACCTAATTTCTGAAAAAAATTGATTATACTTGTTTCTGTGTATGTTGTTATGTGTTGTTTTGTTATTGATTTGAAACTGTGAAAATATATAAACATCAAAGTATATCATGATCTGTATGATGTCATCATAAGCAACAATAGATATGACCATAGCAGAATAATGAACACCGCCTAGTTAAGCAATACAACATTCTAACTGAATTCTATCAATAAAACTAATACTGTGTATACTTAAAAGATCAGATAACACACTGAGGGTTCATATCTTTTGTTAGATCTAAATAGTGTTATTTTATGACTCAATATATCTAGCCCCAGATGATGGAACCAACCAAACTGTTATGTGCTGTTAATATGGTAGTTTTTGATGATTATATGCAGATATACATATGCATGAATCTGTATTCATGTTTGATTAATATGTATCTGATTGTGAATGTTATGGTGATGTACAGATCTGACAGTGATTTTAAGTTTTTTGAGATGAGATGGGGGTTTGAAAATTGAGGGGTTGTTGATGGAGATTAGTAGTGTAGGAGTGTGCAGTAAAACAAAGTCATTGGATCCCGAAAAAGTTTTTAAATCGGAAGAAGTGGAAGTGACAAAGAACAAGACTGACGGAAAATTTGAGGGTTGGTTGGGAAATGGCGAGGCAGACGAAACGAAGAAACGGAAAGATGCAGTGAATATTGAGGAGGCTGGGGAGAGAAAAAAGTTTAAACGTAATATAGGTATAGAAGATGACGATAATACACAACGTGACACCTCTCCTGTTGGTGTTGGTCATAAGATAAATGGTTTTGATATCGTTGGTAGTAATAATATATGTGATGATGGTGTAATTATTCCCAAGAGACCACGTGGATCATTTGGAAGGAGTAAGTTTTCTAAGAATCATCTTCTTAAGCCATTGACAGTATCGGGTGGTTCTGTTGAAAGTGATGAGCTTAAACATGAAGTTTCTAGTGATTCTTTGGAAACATTTACACAACAGACTGATAAGTTAACTGTCAGGTCTGATAAGAGAAAGAACAAGGGAACGGTTGTGTCTAAAGCTAATAAAAAGCGTGAGTCTACTGCAGTTAACGGAGATTTGGTTGAGCCAATTGGTTCAATGGGCTCCAAAGATCAAGTCACAAAGTTAAATGATGATACTGGTACATTTGATTCACCTGGCGTAAGCAGTAAATCAACTTCTGTTGAAACGATGGGTAAGTTAAACGGAAAATTAAAGGATAAAACCAGAAGCATTGTAAAGAAAAAGGGAATTGTTGGGAATCAAAAACTTGAGGAAGAGTCTGCAGCATATGGTTCTTCTCATCTTGAGAAGGGGGAGGGTGCTGATTTGGTTTTGAATGATAAAGATTCAGCGTCTAAAAGAAATGGTAGCAACCGTAGGAAAAGAAAGATGTCAGCATCAAGCAGTGAAAATACTGTTGCAAAGAAAGTCGAGTCATCTATTAATAATAAAGTCGATACACTTGACGTTGATCCCGATGATGATCTCGAACAAAATGCCGCTAGGATGCTCTCATCTCGTTTTGACCCTAGTTGCACTGGATTTTCATCAACGAATAGAACGTTAGCCTTATTATCTGCGAATGATGAGTCTTTTTTGGAAGAGCCTACTGCTAATGTCGATATTGAGGGTGCAGACAGAGTATTACGCCCCAGGAGACATCAGAAAGGTAAGGGAACCTCCAGAAAAAGGCGCCATTTTTATGATATACATTCTGATGACATGGATGCTCACTGGTTCCTGAACAGAAAGATTAAGATTTTCTGGCCTCTGGATGAAAGTTGGTACTATGGTTTGGTTGATGATTATGATGCAGAAAAGAATCTTCATCATATAAAGTATGATGATCGGGATGAAGAATGGATTAGACTTGAAAATGAGAGATTTAAACTGTTGCTTCTTCCTAGTGAAGTTCCTCATAAGCCAAATAATATAGATAACCAATCAGAAGGAACCCACAAGGAAGATAGTAACGAAGACAATGGAAGCAAACAAGCTTTCATGGCCACTCATATGGAATCAGAACCAATCATCTCATGGTTGCCTCGTTCATCACATCTAGTCAATTCGTCTTCTTCTACTTCTTTGAAAAAGAAAAAAATTTCACATTTTCCCTCAAATAATTCCCTTGATGTGCATAAGCCGAGTTGCAGTTCTGCTTTCTTAGATGTATCAATCGGTGACAAGAAGAAAGAGACTTTTGTGCAAGAGAGTATCGATAGCAATGGAGGACATCTACCAATTGTCTATGTTAGGAAACGATACCGAAGCGTGACTGATGTGGCACCTTGTTCGTTGAATAGTACGAGTGTGTTTAAGTTAGACACAACAATAATCAATGATAAGAAGTTCGAGATTTGTATCTCACTTTGGCCCATGCTTAAGTACCTACTCGGGGTGGATATATCATGGTTGCTTCATGACATATTGCTGCTTCAGCATGGCATGATAGTTACCATGTGGCCTACTGTTGATTTGGAGGTTCTGTTTGTTGATAACGTTGTGGGATTAAGGCTTTATCTTTTTGAAGGTTGCTTAAACAAAGCTGTGGCCTTTGTTTTCCTAGTCATGAAATCATTCTGCGAACCTGAGAAAAATGAGTCTTTGAACCAGCAAATTCCAGTGACGTCAATAAGATTTAAACTTTCTTTCTTTAAGAATTTAAAAAAGCAGAAGGTTTCTGCTTATTATAGTTTCTCAAAAGTGAGAGAATTTAACTGGAAGTATCTTGATTCTGAGTTGCAGCCGCATTGTTTATTCTCGAAACAGCTGCCTCTTTCAGAATGCACATATGACAACATTAAACTACTGGAAGCTGGAACGCATCACTCACTTGTACCCTATTCTGGTGAAACTGCTCCCCGTCAGGTAATTTTGAATGAAACTCTTTAAATATTTCTTTACTTGAATGATACTGTAATATTTAATATTAATTATTATTTATAATCATGTCATAGCGTGTGGCTTAAGTACGTCATTAACCCTGAAATGAGCCATTGCTGTATTACTTCTCATAGCTAGAGAAGAATAACTTCAAGAAATTTAAAAAGATGAAACTGCACTATCCCATTATTATGACCTAATAACCTATCTTTTGGGGTGTTTGAAACATTAAATTTACGCGATATTGGATTATTAGCTACTGTGATTATCAGATAATAATCAGTTGTTTTAGTGTTTAGATATCTTTGAATTTCAAATATTCAATGAATGAGATGACTAAAAAGGAAAGTCTTGGTGAAAAAGGAGGGTATCTTGTGAGATGGTAGTAAATCTACAACTAAGGTTAAAAAGTTATTGCAGTTTGCATGAAACTGATTATCATAGATCATTCGACTACGACATAATTAGGATAAAATGCAGGTCGTTGCCTAAACATGTTCTTGTTTTTAGTTTTTGCATGAATCAAATGTTTAATTTAAAAAACAGAAATTTCATGCATTATTGCAAATCACAAGTGGCAAATTGACGACTTTACATTTGAGTGATTATAATTAGGTGGTGGAGACTGGAGAGTGAGTGATTAAGAAACAGAGTTGTAGAGGTTCTTATATAAGTTTTAGATATAAGGCGCAATTAGGCTTGTAGAAAAACCCTATTTTATGACTAAATGAATCACACATTGTATGAAGTATCTGAAGGTAAGTCTTTAGAGGACGCATATTGTTACAAACTCATAAGTGAAAATCCCTGAAAGTTACGATTATAGATTCATAAAGTTGGTCCAAACACAATCTTAACATTAGTGTTGCAAATCTCGGAATATCTCGCCAAGATCTCGCCGATTTCTTACCAAATCAGGACGACTGATATCTTTTTCCCTGCTTGCTCGGATTTCTCGGTCAACGGGCGATTTCTCGGTCACGAGACCGATTTCTCTTTCGGTCAACACATCTGTGTACAAAGGGGAAGAATTGGTAGGATTCTGGCTACAAGATTCGAGAAGGAACAGTGAAAACGCGAGGGAAAATGGAAGTGTGCGAAGGTGGAATTTGGGCCACCGGCGAGATGCCGATGGCCGGAAAAATAGAAACGAGCGGCGGGCTAAAGTAAAATAGGTTTTGGAAAAAGAGTACGTAAAGCAAACGATGAAAGAGAGATCTCAAAGGCCTTTAATTTGTGTATGAAAACAGATATTCACATTTTAATGAAAGACTTTAACTTTAATTACGACCATCCATTTACATTTAAAAGTAGATTGTTGGATCCTGAATTATGTATTAAATATTACAATTGATTACTTATAAAATAAATTTGCGTGCAGGTCTTCCGTAAGAAGTCAAATACTGTTGCTGTGCCATTGCTTAGCAGTTCTAGATTATCTGCTTCGGTACCTGGAATTCGGCCTTCAACGATTTATAGTTTGAGACAAGGAAACCTTCCTACATTCTCTCTCTCATTTACTGCTGCCCCAAATTTCTTCCTTGGCCTGCATCTCAAACTTTTGTTGGAACATAGTATCAGTCTTCAAGAACATGCAGTAGATGATTATAATCATGTCGATGATCATTATGAAAGTTCTTCAGAAACCACTTCTAAGAGTCATGAGGATGCAACATCAAACGTTAATGTGGGCCCGGTAGAATCATCTGAACTTGTTCTTAATGAAAATCATGCTGATAAAAGTGTTGTAAGCTCATATAAATACGAAGGCGATAATCAACTGTCACCACAAGTTGATCTTCCCAAAGATATCGCTGGTCCATCTCATTTGAAAGGTCTCAGTGTTGAAATTCCGACACCTGATGAAATTTGTAGGGATTTTCAGAAAACACCAGGAAGTCAACAGGGGTCTGAGTTGACTTGGAACGTAAATAACGGCGTAATCTACACCCCTAATTCAAAAGGCTCTAGAAGTTTGTGGCATCAAAGCAAGTCTTCACCTTTTGGAGATCCGTTGCATCCGTGGGCCAATCGAAAGGCGGATTTTATCGGGAATGGTTTTGGTAATGGGCCTAAGAAGCCAAGAACACAGGTTCAGTACTCATTACCTTCTCGGGAAATTATTAATTTTAAGAATAAAGGTCAAACTCAGAGTGGTCTTCCGTACCAAAGAATTAGGAAAGCACATGACAATAAGAAGACGTTTGATGCTTCTAAAGGTCCACGAAGGAACCTTGAAATGGTAGCTTGTGATGCAAATCTGTTAGTCAACAGTGCGGTTATAGGGTGGAGAGAACGTGGGGCCCGAGTTTTTTTAGAAGCTGCTGATCAGAACGATTTTAAACTCGTGGTGAAATGTAACGGGCAAGTAAAGTACACATATAAGGTGCATCAAGATTTACAATCGGGGTCCACCAACCGATACACACACGCGATGATGTGGAAAGGCGGCAAGGATTGGACACTCGAGTTCCCGGACCGGAGTCAATGGGTTCTTTTTAAGGAGATGCATGAAGAGTGTCACAATAGGAACATACGTGCAGCGTCTATAAAAAACATTCCTATTCCTGGTGTTCGATTGATTGAGGACTCGGGTGATGAGCAAGAACGAACGACATTTGTACGCTCTCGAGGGTATTTTCGTCAGGTGAAAAATGATGTTGAAATGGCGATGGATGGTTCACGGGTTTTGTATGATATGGATAGTGAAGATGAGAAGTGGGTTAGGTCAACTTGTGAGGGGAGTGAAGACGATATGATCTCTGATGAGCTTTTCGAGAAGGTAATGGATATGTTTGAGAAGGTTTCGTATGCTCAAAAGCGTGATCACTTTACTTCTGAAGAAATTGAAGAGCTGATTGCTAAAGTTAGTCCGTTGCAAGAGGCAAAATCGATCTATGATCATTGGCGAGACAAGAGGCAACGTAAAGGCATGCCGCTTGTCAGACAACTTCAGGTTTGTTTCACAATTCTGGTTTGTATTTTATCTATAATAATCATTAAATCTGCAAGTTACAATCATATTGTCTGCCATTTCGAAATTTTCTTGCATTTTGTAAATGCACCTTTTGTTGTGCTTTTCTTGTAGATATAAATTTCTTGAGTAGATGTATCTTTTTGTTTGTTTTACGTTAGTTATCAGGCAAGTAATAATAGCCAGAGATGCTTATATGCTATTACCCTTTCTTTAAACTGATTTTCCTTTGTAATTACTATCTTGTTATTGAAATAAATGTGCTAACAGGTTAGGGTCTTAGAATGTGTTGGTATTAAGTTATTATATATGCCTAATTGTTACCCTGCCCATATCCTTTTGTGTGATATAACCTGGCTAATATAGAAGTATAGGTTATAACTTTGATCAAACGTTTTACGATCTTTGGACATATAACACATGTACTAGTTAGTTTCAGGGTCTTGGCTCATGTAGATGAATGTTTCCGTCAAAATGCCGTTATAGAGTGTAGGTTTATGTTTGACACTTTGTTAAGTGTTAAGTGTAGTTTTTATTGCACTAGAAAATATTAACCATTTTTGACAAGCATCAACGTAATGTATTTTTATTGTCATATTCCTCACACTTTGTTAATATATAACAAGATTATAGTTTCTGGAACGAAGAGCGTATAGGGTAATCATATCTGACAACCCCACCTGATCCGTATTGAATCTTCATTTTTTTGACCTGTTCCCCAACCTTGCCCATCTTTGGTCATGTTTCATGTATTCTTCTTTTAGGGTACCCATATACGTTTTTGCTAAATCATCTTTCAAGCTTGTGAGTTGTGATCTTCGTTGCACGGTCGTTGATGTTAAATTTTTCAAACTACATCTTTCAACTCTATCTTTCCTTGATGTTGATGTTCAGTTAGGGTGTGCAATGGTCAACTCAGATTATTTTCTTAATAAAAGACGTGGGCGTGTGCTCATTATGTGCTATGCCTTCAGTATTTTTTTTGCTTAGGATGGCTAATTTTACACCTTATTTCGTTTAAATTAAGATGTAGCTTTATTTTTCCAATGAGAGTTTTGGTTTGAGATATGATAGGGTTGCTATTGATAGGAGGGTTAATTGAACTTTTCTTTTATCCTTCTGATCTTTTTTGTCAATTTTACTTGACCTCCATTTCACTAGTTGACTGTTTATATTAGTAAATACATTATTATTACATTATCAGAACACCATTGTTTTTCAAATTACTATTATTGCTCTAAAATAACATATTTTTAATATTGTGACTTCTACCGTTATTATGGGTGGTTATACTATTGCGTGTATTTTGCTTGATTATAGCTAGTTTGTTTTTTATGAAGACAATTTTATTTACTACTAATATTTTGTGGACGTATTGCGTTGTATCAGCCACCATTGTGGGAAAAGTACCAGCAAACATGTAGAGAATGGAATCAGTCGAAGCCCAGACCTATAGCAGGAGGGAACAGTGGGTCCCAAGGGAAGGCGTCTGCATGTGATAAACCACCCATGTTTGCTTTCTGTTTAAAGCCCAGAGGTCTTGAATTACTGCACAAGGGTTCCAAGCACAGGCCACATAAGAAAATTTCACTCTCTGGACACAGCCATGCTTTCCTAGGTGATCACGATACTCATCCTTCTTCTGGTAAGTTAGTTATTACTCTTCATCAATCGTTACTTGGGGAGTACTTGGTTGGGGCTTTTTAGGGAGTACTCGGCAACTCGGGGAGTACTTGGATGTTGACCAAGTTTGAGTGATTTTTGACCAATTTTTCGAGTAATTCTGTGTTTTGACCGATTTTTCAAGTAATCCCAAGTTTAACCGAATTTTGATCGAGTTGACCCAGTACTAGGCGAGTTGCAAAAACAGAGTACTCGTCGAGTAATACCGAGTTCTGCAACACTGCTCTTCATTACTTTTCACTCTTCCCCTCGTCCCTCTGTTGTATCATTTTTTATTAGAAGTGATGACGTCGGTGGGTTGGATAAAGGGTGAAATGGATTGGATTGATTTGTAACTAATTACCGTGTCAAATATGAGTATTTTATTTAGCTAATTATTCAGTTGTACTGTATAATAAAATGATTTATTAGTTGCGATATGCATTATGCTGCTTGCCACCCACCCATATCACCTGCTTTCGTCTATGTTGATTGTTTTGAATTTATCGGTTCAATATACTTCCTCCGTCCCATAATAAGTGTCTTGTTTGACTTTTTCAAGGTCTTTCTTCTATAATTTTGACTTCCAATATTTATCTTTGTGTTATTATGGGACTGAGGGAGTAGAAAATAACCCTTTCAAGTTCTTCTGCTGAGGTTTCATTTACTGCTTAACAATGTCTCCTTCAATATGTAACAGGAAGAAGAGTAAATGGATACGCCTTTGGAGACGATAGAGCCGAATCTTCTGATGTTTCTCCACAGGTGAATAAAATGTACTCGTCCCCTCGAGAACCGGCACATTTTTATCTGGACGGTGCTGAGTCAGCCGACTGGAATCACCAACTGAGAATCCAACGAAACAACTCGAGGAGCATTCGAACAGCGGCTTCACCTTCCATACGCAAAGCAGTGACGAGAAACAACGGGAAACGGCAGTATAATACTCATCCCGAGTGGCGTAGTAACCAACCGAGTCCTCGGTACGCGCATCAAGGTCAACTAGTGTTGTCCGGGTCGGATCTTGATGAGTTTAGACTGAGGGATGCTTCAAGTGCTGCAAAACATGCTCGTAATATGGCTAAGCTAAAAAGGGAGAGAGCTCAGAAACTAATGTTGAGTGCTGACCTGGCAATTCACAAGGCTGTTTCTGCTCTAATGACAGCTGAAGCAATCAAAGCTTCTTGTACAGGAGATGGAGATGAGCGAACGAGGTCGACCAGTACGACGACATCTACAGGTTGATTGAATTGATTTAAATCTGTTTTGTTTGTTGATAAGTTCTTATTATAGTCTGTCAGTGAGTCAGGTGCGATTTTTGGTTCAGATTCTGGTTTCATACAGTGCCTGGTTTTGGTACATTTGGTTAGTAGCTAGGTCATAGTTTCCCTAAAGCATCTGAAACGACATCGTTTTGAGTTGGTGTTTTTGTGGGATAGGGGTGCGGCAATTTTGTTTAGACATTAGATTTGTACAGAAGATTGCCTATCATGTTTTACTTAATTGCCCCCCAGCCCAACTTTCGAAAAGGATTAAAAAAAACAAAAAATTTAGTGAAATTTTTACAGTAGTTAGTTGAAATAATAGTTCTATGCAACTGCAAACTCGTATATTGATAGCATGAGAATACAAATGGATTTATTTTCTGGTGCATGGTAACATTTGTAGGTTTGTTATGAGCCCAAAATCCTAAATTGACCCAAATGGTAATTGTGGTTAACCAAATTTATCATGCGTAATGGGGTTTTTTTTCTTCTTTTTTTTGGTGGTGGTGGTGTTTGGGGGGGTTTTGGGGGGGGGGGGGGGGGGGGGGCATTTTACTCTTGTATACGTGCTCTGAATGGTTTAATGGTTTAGTTCGTAAGATTATTTCGTGTGTCAGGTAAACCTAACTCGAGTCCTGCAAAAATATAAAGCCCGTTAAAAATTTAGGTAGGTTTAGTGAGGGGTTTTATGGAAAATAAAAAAGTAATCGTTTAGCCCCCCTGTAGTTTAATTTGACACCCCTATAAAGGTTTCAATGAATTTACATTTAGCCCTTGAGGTTTGCAATGGTTGTCAACTTCTAGTGTGGTTACATTGTCGGTACAACCATTTTTAACGCGAGGTACAAACGATTTAAACACGAAAGGAGATACTATTCATAGTTTTTACCTTTTAGATAAAGGGTAAAAAGATAAAATATAAAGCCCGTTAAAAATTTTGGTAGGTTTAGTGAGGGGTTTTTATGAAAAATAAAAAAGTAATCGTTTAGCCCCCATGTAGTTTAATTTTACATCCCTATAAAGGTTTCAATGAATTTACATTTAGCCCCTGAGGTTTGCAATGGGTGTCAACTTCTAGTGTGGTGGCATTGTCGGTAAAACCATTTTAACGCGAGGTACAAACGATTTAAACACGAAAGGAGGTACTATTTATAGTTTTTACCTTTTAGATAAAGGGTAAATAAATAATAATATGGTTAGTTTGAATTTCACGAACGATTGTATTAAGGTGATAAAAAGGTAAAGATAAGGGTGGATATTATGGGTGGATATTATCCTACATACTTAAGTTTAAAAATATAAATAAAGTATTAGATTTTTGTGGATAAAATTACGTGGCTGTTCTCTAAATTTTATTCAAAATTGCACAGATGGACTTAAAGTTGTTGTTGTTGTTTTTTTTTTTTTTTTTTTTTTTTTTTTTTTTTTTAAATGTGGATGTCTCTGACGTTAGCACTTGTAACATGGTTAGTCTCTGATATTAACGTCTGATATTAACGACAGTTAGTCAAATTATGTTAAGTTTGATCATATGCGTGGCATATGAGGTAATTTCGTCCATACTTTTTTTCGTCTAGTAAAAAGTTCACATACCCTCTTTATCAACTTCGTCTTTATCCTACACAGAAGGAAACATACTGAAACAACGAATCAAACACAAACATGATATGAAATCAAACCAAAATAAAGCCAAATACAAAGACCTTAGGTCTATTTTATTCACCAAGTCCACATAACAAAGATTAAATGTATTTTAATAAACCTCATTTTTCCGATAATTATTACGTTAATTCTTTAACAACCGTTAATTGACTTTCGTGCTTTACGTTTAGAAGATAACTTAATTTGCTATAAATATTACTTGTAATATTTATTTGATGATAAGATGTTAATAAGAATTTTTATTCTTAATTTTTTAATTACACCTGACGATCGCTAGAAACCGTTAGTAGTTTATCGTATTCGTGCCCATTTAATTGCTAGACATTTAAGGCTTGCGATTCATGTAAAGTTAGATAACAAAATATGGAAGCCCAAACCCCCACCTTTTGAAATTTACGGCCAAACCAACCCAAGCCCACCCCACCTTGACCCAAGTTTAATTAAATGATATTATTAGAAAACACATACTGCATATTTTTTCTTCTCCTTCCCTTGGCCGTTTTTATGCCTCACCTTCATCATCATCATCATTGCCTCACCTTCATCATCATCTACACCACAATTGTTTGCTTGATCATTAAATTAATTACATATTCGTGCTCGACGCGATTTCCTCTACGCTTTCAGTTTTGCTTTTTGGGTATAATCTCAAAACTCTAGCTTTTTGAATCTCTGATTTTGTTCTGTATTATAGTGTAATATAGGCTCGAGTCTTCAAGTGTACATATGTGCATCTGTGTTTAGTTTAACGTTTGGTTATTTTTAAGAAAAATTCGAATTTAAATTCGCTTATCTGGATGAGTAGATGTTAGTATTTGTTTGTAATAAATGGACTGTTCATGAAGAGTACATAATTTTCATATAGAAAACGTATTATTCGTTGAACGGTTCAAAAGATATGATCAAAATATGATTTCTGAAAACTGGTTTGACCATTGTTAACCTATTTTGTTGCTACGGTTTTTCTGTAATGAATTAGGACTTGAGACTTTTACAGTAGGTTTTCTACTTAAAATGAAGCTTTTCCAAATGGCGGTAACTGAATTAGAGTCGTGGTTATTTTTCTGTACTTTGTTAAAGTTATAGTAGAAATGTTGAATGTAAATAGGTAAATGTTGTAAACAAATTGAGTTTGTGATTTAATGGTTCGGATTTGAGACCTGAGTTGTTTTTATGCATGTTGAACACTTACAACACAGCTTTTTCATGTGGCATTGCATCACTTGGTGTCTTGTCTATTAAATGGTATTTTCGTGTAGAATTGCACTGTTCAAAACGAGGATTTGTGAAAGCTTGTGGAGTTTGACTTTTATTTAGTCAAAGGTTGGTACTTTTGAGTCAAGTAGCTTTATGAAGCCAAATATTACTTAGATTTTGGTCAAATGTATAAAGCTTATGTAATCTTTAGTAGTGTTAAGAAGTGCTAGTTGGTTTAAAACGAGTAGTGACACTACTGAGCACTATTGTTAGCTGAAATGTACTTACTATGTAATTGTGAACTTGAGTAGCGAACATCCAAATCAGTTGATTTTTATTTTTGTTCAACACTTGTGTGTCAAATGTTTTATTAAACTTTACGCGTGACGTTTATTACTTGATTGTGTTCCGAAACACCTCTAATGTTGGATTTTGTTAAAGACATTTGAGTTGGACTCGAGCGATAGGATTATGATTACATTATGATCCAACCTAGTTTATTAGGCGTTATTTGACCAACTTGCATCTCTAGGTTGAGTACGTCTGTTGGATGTGATCTCTTTAGCTATCAATATTGTTGAGACTATTGTTGTGCACTCAAGATGAGTTGTAGTCCCTCTTTCAAAACTTTTAATCTTTTGGCATGAGAATACATGCAATTTTATTTTTACGCAATAGACACAAGTACATACTTATTCTACTTTGAGTTTGAAATGTAAATCCATTAACTTGGTGACTGTTAACTACTAGTTTTTGAACTGGTGGGTGCGAATACGTATATATGGATCAATAGGGTTGGACATCCCCATCCGAGTTAGACATGCTAACATTTAACGGGAGTATAGTACTTCGAGTGGTACACTTGTTTCAGTGTATTTTATTACATAGGCTGACTTATTATTTACATTAAGTTTGGTTATCGGGTGCTCAATACTGTAGAACATTTTGATGAACTTATTTTGACGCTGTTTTCTAACATGCAAATCTTGTGTCTACTTTTATCTATTGTTCACAATATTTAAACCTATAATCACCAACATTAGTGTTGACTTTTTAGCATTTTTTATTCTCATGTCTGTAAGTTTGCTTCCGTTGTTGATTATCCAAGGTGTTTGCATTGGAGTCCTATGTGGCATTATTTAAACTTGGTTGCATTAAGAATTTATTACTTTGTATTGGATGACTTTGACTTTTAGTCAACTTACTATGTTGAGAAGTTTCTATTTTTAAAAACTTACTATTGTGAGAAACTTACTATTTTTAGTAACCTGTTATTTTTAGTTGGAATACTTTTGAATAATGAATGTAATGTTTATTTAAAACGTTTTATATATAAAGGCATAACCTCGTTGTGGGACGGTTTGTTAACGTATTGCGTCAATAACGATTTTGGCGGGTCGTTACACGTACAACAGCGGTTGGCTTTCTGCACTTCGCCGATGTCTTTCTCAAATCTGCCGGAGGTCTGGTTCGACTTTCTTATCCTTTCGCTTCGGCCTTTTACTTGTCTTTTAGTTTTTCCTTGTTCCTCTGCCTCCCTATACTCTTTTCGGTTGGTTGCTTCATTTTTAGGCAATCGTTGGTTTTAATTTTCCAGTCACACGTATGATGTTTTCTTGTTTGGGTGGTTCGGTTCTTTAAGCACCTCGTCCAATATGGGGTAAATTTATGCTGGTAGCGTCGTGTGTCTTGGGTGGCCTCATTTGGCCACTTTTTCCGCTCAATCACAGGCGACGATCGCCTTTCGGTGCTCGTGATCGGAATGTAAGAGATGGTTGGTATTTTAGTTTTGGTCATCGCCTCCTCAATGACTTTTTTTTGGGGTTTTGCCTTTCTTTGTTGCTCCGAGATTGACTTACAAGATGTTTTGTTGGAATCAATGGGTCAGTTAGCTTTTCTGGCGTTATTTTCCTCTTGGTTATGTTCGACGGACGCTCTGTTACCGAATTTTTTGTTTGTTTTGACACCGATTCTTTTTTTGTTCATGTCCCTTGGTTTTTTACCCGGATTTATCTATGGCGGTTGTCGGTGTTATCTCTAATGGTTGTCGAATTTGAGTTTGTTGTTCGCCTCCCTATCTCTTGGTGCCTTCCTCTTTATCTTATTGTTTTTCACATTCTCCCATTCTTCTCGAGTTTCCTTGGTCGTGGTTCAGTAAACCCGATCGTCGTGTGAAGGACCTGTCCTAATCCATCTGGACGAATACATTACATTTGGTTACATCGCGAGGTACTTGACCTCTATATGATACATTTTACAAACATTGCATTCGTTTTTAAAAGACAAACTTTCATTACATCGACGGTTGATGGCATGCATACCATTTCATAATATATCCAACTATAATTGACTTAGTTATAATCTTGATGAACTCGACGACTCGAATGCAACGTCTTTTGAAATATGTCATGAATGACTCCAAGTAATATCTCTAAAATGAGCAAATGCACAGCGAAAGATTTCTTTCATACCTGAGAATAAACATGCTTTAAAGTGTCAACCAAAAGGTTGGTGAGTTCATTAGTTTATCATAAACATTCATTTCCATCATTTTAATAGACCACAAGATTTTCATTTTCATTTCTCATAAATATACGTCCCACGCATAGAGACAAAAATCATTCATATGGATTGAACACCTGGTAACCGACATTAATAAGATGCATATAGAATATCCCCATCATTCCGGGACACCCATCGGACATGATAAACTCGAAGTACTAAAGCATTCCAAATTCCAGAATGGGGCTTGTTGGGCCCGATAGATCTACTTTAGAATTCGCGTCAATTAGGGGTGCACTAATTCTCAAAATTAGTGATGTTCCCTAATTCTTAGGCTACCAAGCTAAAAGGGGCATATTCGGCTTCGATCCATTCAACCATATAATGTAGTTTCAATTACTTGTGTCTATTTCGTAAAACAGTTATAAAAATAGCGCATGTATTCTCAGTCCCAAAAATATATATTGCAAAAGCATTTAAAAAGGGAGTAATGAAACTCACAATACTGTATTTTGTAGTAAAAATACATAAGACGACATTGAACAATGCAGGGTTGGCCCCAGATTCACGAACCTATATCAATTGTATTTCTATTAAAACATATAATAGAAATATCATAATTTCATTTATTAATATATATTACTTATATATATTTTGTAGTTATATAAGATTTATACTAGATTCCATTTAAATGCATATACTTTATTTTATATCTTAATTTGTAGGTTATATGTATTTACTTTGTATATATATATATATATATATATATATATATATATATATATATATATATATATATATATATATATATATATATATATATATTTTAAAGTGATTGATATCCATTCATTTAGTTATATTAATATAATTATCTTTATATACATAATTGTTTAGTGTTATATTTAAAAATCAATAGTTTGTTATGTATAGGTATTTATATAAATAATATTATTAGGTTTGATTTATATATGTAGTTATGTGAAATATTTTTATAGTATAGGTAATAAGTATATTATATGTACAAAATAGTTATCTGTTTTAAAAGATAGTTTTGATAATAATAATGAATTACTAATAATAAAAAAAATAACTTCAATAATAATAATAATAATAATACTAGTAATGATATTGTTAATACTAATACTTTTAATAACCATATTAGAAATCCTATTAATAATGGTAATATTAATAATCATATTACTTAATAATAATACTTATATTAATAACAATAATTCTAAAATGATGCTAATATAAATAAAATATAGTAAATTTCATTATTTTCATAATAATAAAAATGATAATATTCATAATCATCATAATAATAATAATAATACTTATATTAGTAGTAAAATGGTACGTTATATTTTAAATGATAATCTTAGTAATAATAAAACTAACAATAGTAACAATAATAATAATAACACTAATCGCAATAACAATAACAATTTATAATAATAATACTTCTAATAATAATCATAATTGTGACTAGGGTTTTTGATAGTAATAATAATGAGTGGTAACTAATACTTGTTTTAATAATAATAATAATAATAATAATAATAATAATAATAGAAATTAAAATAGAAGTGTATACCCTTGTACAAGCTTAAAAAAAAAAAAAAAAAAAAAAATTTTCCCAGACGAGGCTCGAACCCATGACCCCTCACTAACCTGAAACTTCTCTAAACCATTGGACCATTTCTGATTTTCTGTTAATATCACCACTTAATTTCTTTTAATCCGGTTAATATGTTTCCTTCTTCTTCACAGATTCAAGTCGACCATGGTTGAATCCTAGTTAATCATAAGTTTATTATTTAATCTAGGATTTATAATTGATGCAAAATCATTTAAAAAGTATTTAAAATAATTAAAACAAAAGAAAAATAGAATATAAGCTGTTCTTGTAAAAAAAATAAGTATGAACTCAAATAATGATTTTGAAATTGAAACTGTTTGAGACCACGATTCCTACATGAAATCAGTTTGAAATCCTTCCTATAAGCTTTCCCTATGCTCAATTTAACTCAAAACATCAACATGATTTCGAATTTTATCATGAACGGACTGTTTGAATTTTTGAAATAAATCATTAACCTCAGAATTCGACTTCGATATATAAAATTAGATTTTGAAACTTTGCAATCAGTTTAAACACATGATTTGTGACTAAACTGCATTTTTAGATTTTAAAGTGTCATTCGAATTCATGTTATAGCTAAAAAGTTGAACGTTCAGGGGTAATGAGCTGTAAAAAAAAATATCGAAGGATTTAAACAGATAGGGATGGGCACTTACAACTATAATTGACATAGATGATGATTATTCGTGACACTGAAGAAGTTAAAGAGTGATACGTATTGAAGGTGTGGATTGGCAAATGATCACGGGTAAGCAGAAAAAATGGGAGAGGTCGAAGAAGACAAACAGAAATTATATCTGTGATTTAATAATGCATCAATATGTTTCTATATAGGTACATTATTTTTAATATTAATAATTAATAAATATATTAAATATAATAATATGTTAATATTAATAATTAATAATAACAATATTAATAATAACAATAATATTATTAATAGTATAACTAACTAAATATGTACATAGTATGAAATATTACAATTTTCTGTATATATATATTAATTGTAAATTACAATTAAACTACGATGGTTAATAATTATTTGTTATTATCATCATTATGAAAATAAAACTAGTTGTCCATTTATTCGGTCCCAATCTTAATATAAATAATAATATTAATTATATAACTAAATATCTCGTAAAAGAAATCTAGTTGTCAATATTCGTACTTCATGTTAATCAGTGGTGGATAAAAGCACACGAAAAAAAAATCCCAAGCAAAAATGTACGAAGTATTAAAATTCACTTTAAAATAAATAAATATATTTTTAGCAACTTTACAATTTATATTACATAATTTTAGACTAACGTTATTTAGTAAATTTTCATAATTTCGTATGTTACTTGTTTAATATCAATCGAATGATAAACGAGTGCTATTGTCGTTTACTAACTAAATTCGAAACAACATCTATATATTAGATATACTTCATTATATATATATATATATATATATATATATATATATATATATATATATATATATATATATATATATATATATATATATATATATATATATATATATATATATATATACTTTTAATAATAAATATTATACACTATTTTTATTTTACAATATTAATTCTCATAATTACATTATATAATGTTTCAATTTATACCTCAGATTATTATATCTATACATATATATGCATATCTATTTACAAGTAATTGTTCGTGAATCGTCGGAACTTGTCAAAGGGTAATTGATTACATGAACACAGTTCAAAGTTTTTGAGATTTCAATAATACAGACTTTGCTTATCGTGTCGGAACATACAAAGATTAAGTTTAAATTCAGTCGGAAATTTCCGAGTTGTCACAGTACCTACCCGTTACAGAAATTTCGTCCCGAAATTTAATCGAGGTCATCATAGTTAGCAATAAGAATGTTATTATGACAAATATGAATCAATACATAGGGTTTTATCATTATTGAGAAATATGAATAAAATAATTCGATTACTCGAAGCGTATGAGTGAAGTTATCGTAAAAGACTGATATAAGAAAATAAAGTTTCGTCATATCTTTTGACGTAGTTAGGGTTGATTTTCGGAGTTCAAGAGATTTAGAGAAAATCTTCGTAATAAGATTTGATTCTTCGATAGTTAAGGAAATTAGGATCATCTTTGGTTAAATGCGATAATCTGTTTTGATTGTTCTGTCGTATATTTCACTATAACTTCCACTCTTTTCATTTCCTTTATATTTTGGAGTTTCATCCTTTTGTTTTCTCTTTTCGACTTTAAGTCAAGCGAAAAATGGTCCACAATTCGTAGATATGAATTTCAGAATGAACAGAGTTAATGTTCTAAGATAGAAATTGTAATAGGACGATCTTGATTGGTTAAATTACCAGAATTCAAGAGATAAGATAGAACTATCAGGGAGATATGTTCTCTATATGTTTAGAAATCAGATAGAATGTAAGAGTTGTGTAACATGGCACATGATGACGTTATGATCTGTGAATCATCACGTTTCATTAAAAACTCAGCATGACTTACTGTAATATAATCACGTTGATCAAGTGTCATTATATTATACTAACTCATGCATCAATTTCCAACACTACTTCAAAAACATTCATATTTCAAACTCTAAGTTTTCTGAGATTTAGGAACTAAAACAGTTTTCTTTTATGATGTAAAATAGATAGCACGAAGAGATGAATAATTTCGGACAAGAATATTTATGAAAATATCCTCAAAAATATCGAAGATATTTATGATGATATTTTGGAATTTCTAAGTTCGAAAGTTAATGAAGAAAAATTTTCCGCAAGATTTTAACATGACTTCGGAGCAGGATGTTCTCTAAAGATTTCATCGGATCCAGAATTACCTGGATTCTTTGAATTTAGGGTTTGGTCCTTGTAATTGTCCTTGGTCTCCTTCATGGTTAGCTCAATCTTTTTTTCAGTACCAAATTTTCTATCGAGCGTTCCCAACATTCCATTCTTTATTATCAAACTTTTGGCCATTTAGACCATCTACGATTTTGCTGTTTCCTCTGCATTTAATGCTACCATATCTGAATTATCGGTTATCAATCTGAGGTGGTTTTCAAGAGAATTGTGTTCTTAGATGATTAAACGCTGATGGTAATATGGTGAAATATAAAAGGTTCCCCAGTAACAATAAAAGAGTACGCATATAAATCAAGGTTATAATAAGGTTGTTTCGAACGAAAAGTCAAAGTTGATTTGTTGGAGCTGTGACAAAATTTGCTAATTTGGAAAGGAATTTGCAAAGTTATTTTCGGTAATAACAACGCCAAAAGGGCTAGCTCAGATACGTGTTTAAATGTTTACTCAGGTTCTGAGTGTTTTCAGGTGCATAACTATATGCATCAATCCTTTTTTCCGTAGATGAAGTGCTGTTAGTTCATCCTCTCGATTGAGGTGTTTTCAATAATCATGAAAGGTTTGAATGCAAATTGTAATCGTCAAGATACAAACGAGGTTTAAGATGAAATCAAGTGGCAATCTTGAAGAAATGTTTAGTTTCATATGTTATAATCAATATTTTAATTCATTTTAATTGTCCAATGTTATTAGTCCTCAGTTAGCAGTCCACAATTTGTAGTCCAAAAATTCATATATAGTTTAATATATAATATTCGAATTAATTAATACGTGTCGTGATCCATGTACATGTCTCAGACTCGATCACAACTCAAAGTATATATATTATTTGAGAATCAACCTCAACCCTGTATAGCGAACTCTGGCGTTACAGCATATAGAGTGTCTATGGTGATTCCAAATAATATATATAGATGCGTCGATATGATATGTCAAAACCTTGTATACGTGTCCCGATATTTATAGTGCGTAAAATAAATAACAGAAATTAAATGACGATAAATAAAATTGCGAGAATTTAAATTGCGATAAATAAATTGCGATAAATAAAATGTAATACGGAATTAACAGTTAGCTAGGAACAGTTAGCTAGGATTTTGTTAGCGTGGATTCTTAACAAAATTTCTCATAGTTAATTTGTTTGTTTCTAACAAATTTTATTTTTGTCCAATATTTTCTTCATTATGCCACTTGTTGGATTCTGATAAGTCAAAATCCAAATATGAAATTGAATGAAAATGGTTATTTTGTGGTGAAAGGATACGTATATCGGTGGTTGTAAGTAGGATAGTAAATGACTGTTGAATCAGATTCGAAGAATGTACAGCGTAACTTATTAATGTGAAGTCTAAATATTTCTCGGGTATTACCTACCCGTTAAAATATTTTCACCATTAATAGTTTGTACAAAAGAATTTTTAATTACAATCTTTATGAAAATATACTTTCATATATATATTTTTTGCAGATGTAATATAGATTTAATGAGTTAATATGATATTAATCTCATTTGCTTTTTGGTTTGAGCTAAAATAAATAATCTCTAAGACTTTAGAGATTACATAATCGCCGCCTAATAGTTCTCCAATGAAGTTATGAATCAATACTTCATCGTTGATTCTTATTAGTACTCCTTGGTATCTATGGTAAGTACGATGTTGATGCTCGAGGTACAGATTGTGATGTCGAGGTGTGGGATGCGGATGTTGCTGTTGGTGTCATACCCCGTCCTAATCCATCTGGACGAAGTCACCAACATCTGGTCCTATTGTGATGATCGACTCCAAATGATGTCTTTTAAATTGAGCAAATGTACAGCGGATGATTTCCTTCATACCTGAGAATAAACATGCTTTCAAGTGTCAACCAAAAAGGTTGGTGAGTTCATAGGTTTATCATAAAACAATAAAATTCATCATTTTGATAGACCACAAGATTTAGATCCTGCATGGTACAAATGGGCCCAAATCCTATACCCACCTGTAATGTACATACGATATCTTTTAAATACAGTACACCTTTCTCGTGTACGAAATCATCTTTCATAAATCTTAGTAACCGTACACATATCTTGTGCACAAAAATAACATACACATAACCTGTGTATAAAATTATTCTCTCGATACATAACATTCACTTTTCATTTCTTTCATAGCTTGGCTTGGTAACCGACCTTAACATATAATGCGCATAATAATATCCCCAAAACAGAACATCTCGTCTGTATAATAATCATATAAACTTCGAAGTACTAAACTCCACGCCCACTAGCCCTTCTGTCTAGTGAACATTCTGGGTGGAGGTGTTAAACCCGGTAGCTACCTTTAGGATTCGCGTGAATTAGGGTCATACCCGTTTCTAATTCTTAGGTTACCAAGCAATAATAATCAGAGAAAAAATATTCATATCAATTGTGGCAATTATCACGTCCACATAATTCAATGGTGGCAATTATCACGTCCACATAATTCATTCGAGGAATGTTTTGCTTGTGTCTATCTCGTTAAACATTTATAAAAGCATTTCATATATTCGCAGTTCAAAATGTATTTCAAAATCATTTAATAAAGCAGTTGTAAAAGTAGCACATGTATTCTCAGTCCCAAAAATGTAAAGAGTAAAAGGGAATCAAATGAACACACCATACTGTATTTTGTAGTAAAAATACATATGACTATATTGAACAAGTGTAGGGTTGGCCTCGGATTCACGAACCTATATCATTTATATGTATATTAACGCATATAATGGTAATCGAACAAATTTAGGTATTATTATTAATTGTTATTTTAGTAACTTGTACGTTTCATTAATAACTAAATTAACTATATTTATTTTTATATACATTAAATAGATAATTAATATTTATTACAAACATATTAATATAGTTATGTTTTATGTAAATAATATATTTTTATATAGAAAATCTTTATTTGATATATTAATAATACTAATAATAATAATGATAAAAATAATAATATTAGTGTTAGAAATAATAAAAATGATAATAAAAATAATGATAATTCTAATAATAATAATAATAATAATAATAATAATAATAATAATAATAATAATAATAATAAAAATGATTAATAAGTAAACTACCTCAAAGAAAGTGCCCTTAAAAGAAAAATGCCCAAGTCCGGGATTGAGCCCGCGACGTCCCGCTAAACCGATAACATCCTTAACCGTATTTATTATTATCGTTATTTTAGATATCATTAACGAATCATAATCATCATCAATGTGATCATAATCATAAAGGAACCCGTTCATCATCATACGCGATCTTTTAATCATTTTAATCAACACAATTCGTACATCACCATCATCATCTCGTTCATAACCATCATCCTAATTATCTTTATTGTTATCACCATCTTAATATCAATCTAAACTTAATTATCATATAACAATTCAATCCTAGTTTCAATCATCTCATGATCATCTTCATTAACGGACTCCTCGGCCCGTCAACAAGTGGATCTCGGCCTAGTTATAAAAACTGAATCGGCAGCCCACTTAAGCACTCAATTCATGGCCCAAATAAAAACTAAATTTGTGGCCGAACCAAGGATAAGGCTCGGCCTAACACTAGTAGTAAATCAAGTCCACTTTGGTGAACCTCATATCTGTAATTAAAGTGGAGGTGGGGATCGGTTCTTTCTCTTTTCCTTTTTTTTACTTCGACAGTTACATCCCAAAGATAATAGTAGTCATTACTCTTCATCACATATCATATCATCATCATCATCGTTATTTCTAGTGTATCAATATGATATCGACTTAATCCTTATAATCATATCAACTTAATCATCATAAAATCATAACACAATCATCGTCATCTCACTGTATCCTCTTCCACATCGCCTTATTCATGATCCTAATCCTACCATACTCATAATCACAACTTAGTCCTAATCATATTCAGCTATCACGTAAAAAAAATCATCTAGTTTGAACGCATCATCATCAATCATCATTCACGGTCCCATCCTCAATAGTATTGACATAAAAAAATACCTAATATCTATATTATATTGCAAAGGTGGATTTCCTTGTCCCTACCACTTTCATATGTCGACACATATCATACATAATCATCTAATTACCAATTTGCACAAGTGGGTCATTACTTTAGAAATGGCCGATCCTATTAATCTCCACTTTGTTCCACATACTCTATTGAAAACGCCTGCACAATTGTATTTTATGCATATCACTTGACAACTTTATTTTGTGAACATAATCTCCACCATTCTTTTCGTTGATTTGCTCGTAAGTATAGTTCACAATAGCAGCTGTAGCAATAATGAAGACAAACAGTGATTTGAATGAAAAGAATTGTTGCAGGTGGTGTTAGGGTGGTTGCCGTAGGTGATCATGAAGAAGAAAGAAGATAGTTTTCAACGTGAAACAAAACAAGAAAAGAAAAGAAAGGTGGTCTGAGGTGTTAGCCGAAGGTGAGAGTGGTGTTCATGGTGGCAATATGGACACATTGATCCAACACTGACGTCGACATTTTCAAACATATATCTGTGTGTAGTTCTTCGTGTTTTTGATGTACTTGTTTGTTGTCACTAACAATGAGAAACAAGTAGTGTTGTGGTATTGGTGTTGATGAGGAGAGTTCGATGGAGATGATGATTGAGGAAATAATGAAGGTGTGTGTGGGTATCGAATTTTAGCACAGACAAACAAAAGAAGTTAAAATATAAAAAGCTGATTAGGGTCTGTAACAGATTTTGGATCGTTCTTCTGATTAAAGTCGTGATTGGTACTGGATGGGAATCATAAAGCAAGAATTACTACAGCATGATAACGATTGGAAACATAATTCGTTTTGTACTGTATTTAAATATGTATATAATATATTCATAACCTTATATATCAGTAATCTATATATATCTATTTATATATATATATATAACAATATTTTTTTTATTTTTTTTTATTTTTTATTTTTTTTGTATGTATTTGTATCTGATTACAATCTGTATTAATAATATATATGTATTTTAATTTTACTACTAGTAATAATTATATAAATAATAATAATAAAAATATCAATAAAAATATGATAATTTTAATAACTTTAATAATAATAATCATAATAAGAAAGATAACAATAATATTATTAATAATGGTATTAATAATGGTATTAATAACACTACTTATAATAATATTAATATTGTTAATGATAATAATAATAATTTTTAATGTTAAAGGTAATAATAATATCTGATAATAATACAAATAATAATTAAGATATAACAAGTGACATGTATTAATTAAATTTCATATCTAGATGTTTATTATTATAAATAATAATATTAATAATACAGGTATTAATATTAACATTAGTAATAATAATGAGAGTAATAATAGTCATATAGCATTTATCTTAACTTGTAATATATTAATATTATAATTTATTAATTATGTAATATTTAATAATAACATATATATTTAATATCTAATATTTATATATTTTAATATAATACTATATATCTATAATCATAATCATATATAAAAATCATATATATTTATATATAGATTCATTTTAAATTACATCACTTATTTGTATCCTATTTTACCTATTTAACTCTAATGTTTAAAATATATTTTTATAGATTTTAATTATTACATACACTTACATTTATATATATATATATATATATATATATATATATATATATATATATATATATATATATATATATATATATATATATGTATATATATATATATATATGTATATATATATATATATGTATATATATATATATATGTATATATATGTATATATATGTATATATATATGTATATATATACTTACAAACAATTGTTCGTAAATCGTCGAGAATAGTCAAAGGTTAAATGTATCCATATAATAGTTCAAAAAATTTTGAGACTCAACATTATAGACTTTGCTTATTGTGTCGAGATCATATAAAGATTAAGTCTAAATTTGATCGGAAATTTCCGGGTCGTCACAGTACCTACCCGTTAAAGAAATTTCGTCCCGAAATTTGAGTGAGGTGGTCATGGCTAACACTAAAAATGTTTTCATGAAGAATATGAGTTGATAAATAAAGTTTTTATTATCATTGAGTAATATGGATAAAATAATTCGATTATTCGAAGAGCACGAATGAAGCTATCACAAAAGATTGAAATAGGAAAAGTAAAGATCGTTTTAACTTTTGACGGTGTCAGGGTTGAATTCCGGAATTCAAGGAATTAAAGGAAATCTTTTTTAATTTATAAGATTTGATTCTTCGGTAAATAAGGAAATTAGGATTCTCTTTGGTTAAATGCGATAATCTGTCTCGATTTCTCTGTTTGATACTTCACTATAAATCCACTCTCTTCATTTCCTTTATGTTTTGGAGTTCCATACTTTTGTTTTTTTCTTCCCGACTTTAAGTCAATCGAAAGATGGTCCAGAATTCATAGATTTAAAGTTTCGAATGAACATGACTAGTGTTCTAAGAAAGAAGCGGTAATAACACAATCTGACTTGTCAAATTATCAGAATTCAAGGGAAAAGATAGGACTATCAAGAAAATATGTTTCTTGATGTGTTTATAGATTAGATAGAATGTAAGAGTCGTGTAACATGGCACATGATGATGTTATGATCTGTGAATCATCACGTCCCATTAGAAATTCAGCATGACTTACTGTAATATAATCACGTTGATCAAGTGTCATTATATTATACTAACTCATGCATCAATTCCCAACACTACTTCAAAATCATTCTTATTTTAAACTCGAAAGTTTACAGAATATAGAAACTAAAACAGTTTCCTTTTATGATATAACATAGACAGTGCGGAGAGATAATTAATATCGGACAAGAATATTTATGAAGATATCTTCAGAAATATTGAGGATATTTATCATGAAAGATACGATAATATCTTAGAATTTTAGAATCAAATTATGATGGAGAAATTCATTCACGATGATTTAGAGCGATTATGGAGCAAGGTATTCGCTAAAGATTTTATCAGAAATAGAATCATAAGGATTCTTTATGTACAAGTTTAGTCCTTGTAATTTGTTTAGAGTTTCAGGATGAGAGATCATAATTCTAAGGGATAAATGTTATATGTATATATAACTTTTGATGTAGAAACGCTGCGAGATTCAAAATTGATGATTGATGATTCACGGTTGTTGGTATGGCAATTATTGTTACAAGATGTAGATAGATATATGATAGGGTTTCGATAAATATAATGATTTTTCGGAAAGTCAAAGATCAATGAAGTTGTTAGTAAGTCTACTGCTAATGCGGTGGAATATAAACGGTTCTCCAGTAACGATAAAAGAGCACGCATATATATCAACCTTATAATAAGGTTGTTTCGAACGAAAAGTCGTAGTTGACTTGTTGGAGCTGTGACAAAATTGGCTAATTTGGAAAGAAATTGCAAAGTTATTTTCGGTAATAATAACGCTAAAGGAGTTAGCACAGATATGTGTTAAACTTTTACTCAGGTTCCGAGTGTTTTCAGGTGCATAATTGTATGCATCAATCCTTTCTTCCGTAGATGAAGTGTGGTTGGTTCATCCTCTCGATTGAGGTGTTTTCAAGAATCATGAAAGATTTGAACGCAGATTGTAATTATCAAGATACAAATGAGGTTTAAGATGAGATCAAGTGGCAAACTTGAAGAAATGTTTAGTTTCATATGTTATAATCAATATTTTAATTCATTTTAATTGTCCAATGTTATTAGTCCACTGTCGATAGTCCACAGTTAACAGTCCAATAATTCATATATATAGTTTAATATATAATATTCAAATTAATTAATACGTATCGTGACTCGTGTACATGTCTCAGACTCGATCACAACTCAAAGTATATATATTATTATAGAATCAACCTCAACCCTGTATAGCTAACTCGATCATTACTGCATATAGAGTGTCTATGGTTATTCCAAATAATATATATAGATGCATCGAAATGATATGTCAAAACCTTGTATACGTGTCCCGATATTTAAAGTGCGTAAAATAAATAACAGAAATTAAATGATGATAAATAAAATTGCGAGAATATAAATTACGATAATTAAATTGCGATAAATAAAATGTAATAAGGAATTAACAGTTAGCTAGGAACAGTTAGCTAGGATTTTGTTAGCGTGAATTCTTAACAAAATTTCTCATAGTTAATTTGTTGGTTTCTAACAAATTTTATTTTGTCAAATGTTTTCTTCATTATGCCACTTGTTGGAATCTGATAAGTCAAAATTCAAATATGAAATGGAATGAAAATGGTTATTCTGTGGTGAACAGATACGTATATCGGTGGTTGTAAGTAGGATAGTGAATGACTGTTGAATCAGCTTCGAATAATGTACAGTATAATTTATTAATGTGAAATCTAAATATTCCTCGGGTATTACCTACCCGTTAAAATATTTTCATCATTAACAGTTTGTACGAAAGAATTTTTAATTACAATCTTTATGAAAATATATATACATATATATTTTCTTCAGATATAATCATGGATTTAATGAGTTAATATGATATTAATCTCATTTAATTTTCGGTTGGAACTAGAATAAATAATCTCTAAAACTTTAGAGATTACGTAATCGCCATGAAGAGCGAAAATAATTGATGTAGAACGATACGTAGTGTGATGATTATACTCGAGGTACAAAATGAGATGTTGAGGCATGGATTGTTGATGGTACTAGTGCTATTACTGATGGTACTGTTGGTGCGGGTGATGTTGTTGAAGCTGGTAAATTTTGCACCATATTCTCCAAATTGATTACTCGAGCGCGAAGTTCGTTGACTTCTTCTATTATTCCAGGATGATTGTCGGTCAGAACGAGCGGATGAATAAGGTTTAGAATTTTAGATAGAATATAATCGTATCGAGATATTCGGGAAATGAGGGTGAAAATGGTGTTTCAGATTGTTCGCCGGTGAATGCTTCAGGTTCTTCGCCCAGAGGACAATATGGTGGATGAAAGGGATCGCTTCTTCTTGTCTCCAATGATTAAGAAGACTACGAACCCATCAGATGAATTGGGAATGGATGATTGGTTAATTTATTCTGGTGACGCTGCTTTCGGAGCTTAGGGTGAACATCCATGTCGGAATAGCTGTCGGAACCCGAGGAATTTGAACTAGTAACGAGTTCCATTTCGTACTTTCGAATAAAGGATTTTTCAATATGAAATGATTTTCGGCTATCGGATGATATTCTAATTACATAGAATATCTATATAGAGCAAAAGATTTCGTAGATTACAGAGGAATTTACGTCATATGTCAGGCAAGTCTACAGTAACAGATGCACTAAGATATGAATTATCAGATACGCTAAGATATGAATTTTGTCTATACACTATTCATGCAATCAATGCAGTAAGATGTGTTTAGACTAAGAGTGATAAGCAAGTGATTCCCTAAGAATGATAAGCAGGTAATTTTTGATACGAAATGATAAGCAAAACTTTTGACATGCAGACACGGTCGAAGTCCAGACCCACTAATGCATCTAAACAACTATCAGTTAGACACACTAATGCAAGACCTGGTTCGCTACGACCACCGCTCTGATACCATATGTCATATCATGTGGGGAAAACCACCGTCCCACCCAGTGCCTTCCCAGCTAACCGCCTGGTGACCACTGAGTGTACCTCAGATACTGATTTTAGGGCCTGCCTCTCGGCTACTGCCAACCCTCGTAAGGGATCGCAAGGAGTAAGAGCCAATGCTTCATCACAAGTAACACTATGAGAACCTCCTTTACGACTAACCCACCACACATGGACGCAGTTATACCACCTAGATTTAATTTTCAAAAGATCAAATGTTTTCATAAAGATCCAATTTCCTTAAAGGATCTAAATTTTTATAGTCATGTGAGACTGTAAACCACATCGTTACTATCATTGTTTATACCGCCATATCAAAATCACTAATGTATAAAGTGTGAAGAATAAAGAAGTGATTCGTGTGATTTAATTTCAAGTTTTGTATTGCTTGAGGAAAAGCAACGCTCAAGTGTGGGGATATTTGATAGTGCTCCAAATGAACATATATTTAGTAGCAATATCCTCCCAATATGTAAATTATTTAGTTGTAATTGTCCTATTTTAAGTTGTAATCGTTTATATTAAATAAGTGCGAAGACAAAAGGTGAAAACGAAGATTTGAAGACGCAAACGTCCAAAAAGCTCAAATGTACAAGATACAATCCAAGTGGTTCAAATTATTGATGAAGAACGTCTAAAAAAGACAAGAGTACAAGTTACAAAACGCAAAGTACAAGATATTAAATTGTACGCAAGGACGATCGAAAATTCGGAACCGGGACATGAGTCAACTATCAACGCCCGACGCAACGGACTAAAAATTACAAGTCTACTATGCACAAGAATATAATATAATATATAAATAATTATATTGATTATTTATATTTTATATTTATATATATAAAACGTCGGAAAAGAAGATCCAAAAGGGTGTGAGCTGTATCCCATTTCCCCGTGACTCGCGTAGTTCTCAGGCACAAAGTGCCGCGACTCGCGGAGCAGAGAAATTTCAGAATGCCTATAAAAGGTCGCGAATTCTGCCGAGTTTAAATAAAAAAATAATAATAATAATACTCTGTAATAAATAAATAAATAAATAAATAAATATATAATATATATAGTATAGGGTAGTTTTATATTAGATTAGTTCGGGTTATGTAAAGGTTATTTTACTGGTTTTTGAAGTCGAAATTCTGTCCGTGTAACACTACGCAATAAATACTCAATGTAAGTTATGTTCTCCTTTTTAAATTAATGTCTCGTAACTAAGTTGTTATTATGCTTATTTAAATTGAAGTAATCATGATGTTGGGCTAAAAATATTAAAATTGGGTAATTGGGCTTTGTACCATAATTGGGGGTTGGACAAAAGAACGACACTTGTGGAAATTAGACTATGGGCTATTAATGGGCTTTATATTTGTTTAACTAAATGATAGTTTGTTAATTTTAATATAAAGATTTACAATGGGATGTACCTATAAATAACCATATACACTCGATCGGACACGATGGGCGGGGTATTTATATGTACGAATAATCGTTCATTTAACCGGACACTGGAATGGATTAATAGTCTATGGAATTATTAAAACAGGGGTAACATTATGTACAAGAACACTTGGCATAATTGATAACAAAGTATTAAAACCTTGGGTTACACGCAGTCGATATCCTGGTGTAATTATTAAACAAAGTATTAAAACCTTGTTACAGTTTAAGTCCCCAATTAGTTGGAATATTTGACTTCGGGTATAAGAATAATTTGACGAGGACACTCGCACTTTAAATTTATGACCGATGGACTGTTATGGACAAAAACCAGACGGACATATTAAATAATCCAGGACAAAGGACAATTTAACCCATGGGCATAAAACTAAAATCAACACGTCAACCATCATGGTTACGGAAGTTTAAATAAGCATAATATATTTTATTTCATATTTCCTCGTACTTTTATTTATTGTTATTTATTTTATTTTGTTATTTAAATATCGTCATTTACTATACGCTTCGCTTAAAATATAAATCGACAAACCGGTCATTAAACGGTAAACCCCATTTTATATATAATTATATATATTTTGTACAAATATAGTTGTTTAAAAATATAGTGTGCAATAAGCCTGCTCCCTGTGGAACGAACCGGACTTCCTAAAAACTATACTACTCTACGATTAGGTACACTACCTATAGTGTTGTAGCAAGGTTTAGGTATATCCCATTTGTAAATAAATAATTAAAACTTGTGTAAAATTGTAGCATATTTAATAGTATTTTCTTGTAAAATTTAATAGTATTTTATACCCCTTAGCTTTAACTATCAAGTTTTTGGCGCCGCTGCCGGGGAACTTCGGCGAAACGTTATATTTTTAATATATATTTGTATAAATATATTTTTAGAAAAACAATATAAAAAAAAACCGAAAAAATATAAATATATATAATTTATTATTTTTTTTTTAGATTTCTATTTACAAAATTATAAATTATTTTTATTTTAGTTTTTAAAGATAAGTTTTATTTAATTTATATAAATATCTTATTTAAATTAAAAATAAAAACAAAATATATATATAAATCTGAACCTACACGAATTTGACCTGCACCTCTTTTGGACCTGCAACCTCCGCGACTTACGGAGGTTTTGAACTGGGATCACCGCGACTCGCGGAGCCGTCTGACACGAGTCACACAGAAGCCCTGAATCAGCATTAATTACGGATTTTTATTATTATTATTTAAATTAAACCCTAATTAGGGTTATATTTTTATAATAATTAGTTTAGTTTTATTATTTATTTTGTATTTTTAGTTTATAAGTTTAATTAATTTATAAACTTAATAGTTTTATAAAATAAATAATATAAAAATAATATTTTTATAAAAATTGTACTTTTTACAACTTTTAGCCTATTTTTATTTTTGTATCTTTTTTATCATTTAATCGTAATATTTGTATTTTTATTTGTTCGTAGCTAGTTGTAAGTTCTAGTATTTTGCCGTAGCTTATTTTTATTTTTAGATTTTTAGGCTTTGCCGTAAAATCCCTTAAGTGCTTTTTCTTTAGACTAAGATTTAGGTACTTTAGAATTTTGCGACGCTGTTTATAAATTTTAGTACCTTTTAAGTTACGACGCGCTATTTTCTTATTTTTATTTTTTGACGTTTTTCGACGCGCACTCTTTTTCTTTCTTATTTCTCGACACGCTAGTTTTTAGGACTTAGAAATTTTCTCTACTTCTTCTCTAAAATTCCAAACAAAAAATTATTTTAAGTGGTTAAATTGATAGACATCCAAATTTTCTGCTTCGTAGTAATAGTTGGATTTGTTAGTGGCTGAGTTGTGAGCTTCCGATTTAAAGGGTTCTGGCTCCCTGCTGCATCTATTGGCTATTCGAAACGTGGGCAAAAGCAGAAAAGTCTATTAATTAGATAACTTATATAATTTTTATATTTATAACTAATAGGATAATTAAAATTTGGTAATAAGCGCATTATGAAAAGTCTCGAAGATATTTTGGAAACTCTTTACGACATACGAAATCAATACTCTCAACCGAGTGTTGATGACAATTCGTTCGGTCAATCTTGGATCACGAATGACGAAATAATAACTGGTTGTGAAATCTGTGGAGATTATCACTCAACATGGGAATGTTATTATTATGTTCCTATGGAAAATTACGCACCCATGGAACCTGAATGGAATGATTATGAGGAATACAATTCAAATTGGGATTATTCCCAAGAATATATCCAAGCTCAACAACCAGTAGACGAGGAAAATTATGTGTCTGAAAATTTATTAGACAATATGAAAATCAAACTCGAAGAACTCAATGCTCAAAATGAACAAATGAGAGAGTTTGTAAACCGGCAAGCTGAAACTCTATCAGACTACACACCTATTGATCTGAGGAGTATTGTGCAAGAAAATCTCATATCATCGAATTTTGATGAATTCGAGAGCTCCGAAATCACCAATTATCCCGATGATACTTTTTATTCAGTTTTACCAATTTCACAACATATCGACACATTAGCCTCTACCAACGAAATCATCGATCAATCAATGAATGAAGAAGAAGTATGGATGACAAATTGGTACTCTTGGGAAAACGATAACATTGAAAATTTTACCCCCGAGACCAAAATGGTGGGACCGATAAGTACCGTTAATGAAGAAGAATTTGCTTCAATCCAGCCACAACCTTCCAACCCAATATTCTCAATAGACGAGTCATCTACCAAAGATGAACTACAAGCTGTAATAGATATTGACACCTCGAATTTCACCCAATTGGGTAATAGAGGTGAAAACTTTGATTCCGAGAATGAACGAAAGGAAGTGCTAGGAATTTTCCACCCTATAGAAATATGTATGTCGGTGTATATCGATCCATTTGACCAAGAACCAGAAAAGAGACATATCCATTTACTAAAAGCTACACTTAAAAAAGAATTAAGTAGTGATATTCGGGTGGGTCTAAACTTTAAACCCATTGATATATTTTATACCACCCGAGATGTAAATAACTGGCTCACTATTTTAATTCGTGGAACTTATTCTACCGACTTAACATGTCGTAAGCTAAGTGTGGGGAAGTCTAACCCCACTTAACGTTAAATTAGGGGTTCGGGTTAGTGCATAACTAGTTAATAAAAATGCACTATTAGGGTAAAAGACGCATTTTCAATAATTAGCAAACAGTCCAGAAAAGCAACCGTTTTTGAAGAAAAACATGTGTGATAAAACAAGAAGGAATGAACGATGAGGCGCGTCATCTATCATTCGACGAGCTTTGTAATTACAATCTGGGTATTTTCAATCACTTTTCTACACTAATCACCCACATGAATTTATAATTAGAGTCCGATTTCATGCAAATGAGGGCATTGCATGATCTTAAGTGTGGGGAAGGGTTAATAATTCTCTTGGGTTTACACTTGGTTTTATTTGTCAAATTTTGTGAAAATTTGAAAAAATTTCAACTAAATGAATTCAAAATTATGTTTATACATATTTATGAACGATGAAAATTAGGTGTTAATACCGAAATTATTGTTACCTCGAAAAGGACATAAATTGAGAAACAACTAAAACGCTTGAATTTATTTATTTAAGATATAAAAAGACGCATGAAAAAAAGCCAAGTGTGGGGAGAATGTACCAAGTTATTCAATTAAAAACTATCTATCACATGTTTCTGTAAAGTTATTGCAGGTGCTTTTTGGACTAAATTAACTGTCTTACCCGATTAACTGTCTATCACATGTTTCTGTAAAGTTATTGCAGGTGCTTTTTGGACTAAACTAGGATTGAATTGTTATATTATAATTAAGTTTAGATTGATATTATGATGGTGATAACAATAAAGATAATTAGGATGATGGTTATTGATAGTTAAAGCTAAGGGGTATAAAATACTATTAAATTTTACAAGAAAATACTATTAAATATGCTACAATTTTACACAAGTTTTAATTATTTATTTACAACTGGGATATACCTAAACCTTGCTACAACACTATAGGCAGTGTACCTAATCGTAGAGTAGTATAGTTTTTAGGAAGTCCGGTTCGTTCCACAGGGAGCGGGCTTATTGCACACTATATTTTTAAACAACTATATTTGTACAAAATATATATAATTATATATAATAATATATAAAAGGGGATTTACCATTTAATGACCGGTTTGTCAATTTATATTTTAAGTGAATCGTATAGTAAATGACGATATTTAAATAACAAAATAAAATAAATAACAATAATTAAAATGACAATAAATAAAAGTACGAGGAAATATGAAATAAAATATATTATGCTTATTTAAACTTCCGTAACCATGATGGTTGACGTGTTGATTTTAGTTTTATGCCCATGGGTTAATTGTCCTTTGTCCTGGATTATTTAATATGTCCGTCTGGTTTTTGTCCATAACAGTCCATCGGTCATAAATTTAAAGTGTGAGTGTCCTCGTCAAATTATTCTTATACCCGAAGTCAAATATTCCAACTAATTGGGGACTTAAACTGTAACAAGGTTTTAATACTTTGTTTAATAATTACACCAGGATATCGACTGCGTGTAACCCAAGGTTTTAATACTTTGTTATCAATTATGTCAAGTGTCCTTGTACATAATTTTACCCCTGTTTTAATAATTCTATAGACTATTAATTCATTCCCGTGTCCGGTTAAATGAACGATTATTCGTACATATAAATACCCCGCCCATCGTGTCCGATCGAGTGTATATGGTTATTTATAGGTACATCTAATTGTAAATCTTTATATTAAAATTAACAAACTATCATTTAGTTAAACAAATATAAAGCCCATTAATAGCCCATAGTCTAATTTCCACAAGTGTCGTTCTTTTGTCCAACCCCCAATTATGGTACAAAGCCCAATTACCCAATTTTAATATTTTTAGCCCAACATCATGATTACTTCAATTTAAATAAGCATAATAACAACTTAGTTACGAGACATTAATTTAAAAAGGAGAACATAACTTACATTGAGTATTTATCGCGTAGTGTTACACGGACAGAATTTCGACTTCAAAAACCCGTAAAATAACCTTTACATAACCCGAACTAATCTAATATAAAACTACCCTATACTATATATATTATATATATATTTATTTATTTATTTATTACAGAGTATTATTATTATTATTTTTTTATTTAAACTCGGCAGAATTCGCGACCTTTTATAGGCATTCTGAAATTTCTCTGCTCCGCGAGTCGTGGCACTTTGTGCCTGAGAACTCCGCGAGTCGCGGGGAAATGGGATACAGCTCACACCCTTTTGGATCTTCTTTGCCGACGTTTTATATATATAAATATAAAATATAAATAATTAATATAATTATTTATATATTATATTATATTCTTGTGCATAGTAGACTTGTAATTTTTAGTCCGTTGCGTCGGGCATTGATAGTTGACTCATGTCCCGGTTCCGGATTTTTGAACGTCCTTGCGTACAATTTAATATCTTGTACTTTGCATTTTGTAACTTGTACTCTTGTCTTTTTTAGACGTTCTTCATCAATAATTTGAACCACTTGGATTGTATCTTGTACATTTGAGCTTTTTGGACGTTTGCGTCTTCAAATCTTCGTTTTCGCCTTTTGTCTTCGCACTTATTTAATATAAACGATTACAACTTAAAATAGGACAATTACAACTAAATAATTTACATATTGGGAGGATATTGCTACTAAATATATGTTCATTTGGAGCACTATCAAATATCCCCACACTTGAGCGTTGCTTGTCCTCAAGCAATACAAAACTTGAAATTAAATCACACGAATCACTTCTTTATTCTTCACACTTTATACATTAGTGATTTTGATACGGCGGTATAAACAATGATAGTAACGATGTGGTTTACAGTCCCACATGACTATAAAAATTTAGATCCTTTAAGGAAATTGGATCTTTATGAAAACATTTGATCTTTTGAAAATTAAATCTAGCTTTTACCCTAGATAAGTTTTCCGGAATAACCCTTCACCGGTGTTTGCAAATTCTTTTTGTGGGTTTGGTGGGTTTCAGATTTGAAAATTTTAGCTCAACACTTATGGTTTTGTGTCACCCACTTGCTAACCTTGTATTAGGAAAGCAATACGTCCAGTTTACTTGTCCCGTATATTACTGATAAGGCTAAAAAGGAACATATATTTCATAGCATTATTCCCCAAGAAATACAAGATTTTAGTTGCAATTGTTCCATTTTCAAGTAATATTCGTTTATATTAAATAAGTGCGAAGACAAAAGGCGAAAACGACGAATTGAAGACACAAAGGTCCAAAAAGCTCAAAAGTACAAGATACAATCAAAAAGGTTCAAATTATTGATGAGGAACGTCTAAAAATGACAAGAGTACAAGTTACAAAACGCAAAGTACACGATATAAAATTGTACGAAAGGACGTTCGAAAATCCGAAACCGGGACATGAGTCAACTCTCAACGCTCGACGTAACGGTGTAAAAATTACGAGTCAACTATGCACAAGAATAAAATATAATATTTAAATAATTCATAATAAGAATAATATTAAATAATAAAAAGTTGTTAATTGAGCATAGTTCAGGGGTCGTAAGCAAAAATTCAATTTAACATTTTGCCTATAAAAGGTGACGTATTACGATCAATTTGAGATAACTTTTTTTTCGATCATTTTTTTCTATGTTTTTCTTATTTTTCTCTCTATCAATATCAATATCTATAATTTATATTTATAATTCTCTATCATAATGTTAATGTAATCAGATATAACAATAATCTTAATTTTAATTTTAAATTATGATAATAATAAGATTTATGATAGAGATCGTTTGAGTGTGTAAGTCGAAATTCTGTCCGTGTAACGCTACGCTATTTTTAATCATTGTAAGTTATGTTCAACCTTTTTACATTAATGTCTCGTAGCTAAGTTATTATTATGCTTATTTAAAACGAAGTAATCATGATGTTGGGCTAATTACTAAAATTGGGTAATTGGGCTTTGTACCATAATTGAGGTTTGGACAAAAGAACGACACTTGTGGAAATTAGACTATGGGCTATTAATGGGCTTTATATTTGTTTAACTAAATGATAGTTTGTTAATGTTAATATAAAGATTTACAATTGGGCGTCCCTATAAATTACCATATACACTCAATCGGACACGATGGGCGGGGTATTTATATGTACGAATAATCGTTCATTTAACCGGACACGGGGATGGATTAATAGCCACTAGAATAATTAAAACAGGGGTGAAATTATGTACAAGGACACTTGGTATAATTGATAACAAAATATTAAAACTTTGGGTTACACTCAGTCGACATCCTGGTGTAATTATTAAACAAAGTATTAAAATCTTGTTACAGTTTAAGTCCCCAATTAGTTGGAATATTTAACTTCGGGTATAAGGATAATTTGACGAGGACACTCGCACTTTATATTTATAACTGATGGACTGTTATGGACAAAAACCAGACGGACATATTAAATAATCCAGGACAAAGGACAATTAACCCATGGGCAAAAAAAACTAAAATCAACACGTCAAACATCATGATTACGGAAGTTTAAATAAGCATAATTCTTTTATTTCATATTTAATTTTCTTTATTTTATATTTAATTGCACTTCTAATTATCGCATTTTTTTAAATTATCGCAAGTTTATTTTATCGCACTTTTATTATTCGCAATTTCATTATCGTTATTTACTTTATGCTTTAATTTAAGTCTTGTATTTATTTTTAATATTTTACATTTGGTTTTAACTGCGACTAAAGTTTTAAAATCGACAAACCGGTCATTAACCGGTAAAAACCCCCCTTTATAATAATAATATTACTTATATATATATATATATATATATATATTTGTATTTTTACAATTATTGTGTGTAAAAAAATATAGTGTTATACTTCACGAGCTCCCTGTGGAACGAACCGGACTTACTAAAAACTATACTATAATACGATTAGGTACACTGCCTATAAGTGTTGTAGCAAGGTTTAAGTATATCCACTCGATAAATAAATAAATAACTTGTGTAAAATTGTAGCATATTTAATAGTATTTCGCACTGAAAATAATATTATTTTGTATACACCCCCTCTCGCTACATCATCAAGTATTTTTGGCGCCGCTGCCGGGGAATCGCCGAAGCGAAACGCTATATAAAAAAAGGAATCTAGACAACTAGTTACCTTATTTTAAGATATATTCGGAAAAAAAAACGTTTTTTTTTTAAGAAAAAAAAATTTCGTTTAAAAAAAAAAAAAAAAAAAAACGTAAAAAAAAAAAAAAAAAAACCTAAAAAAAAAAAACAAAAACGTAAAAAAAAAAAAAAAAAAATTATAAAAAAATATATTTTTAAGATTTTGTCTATAAAAAAAATGTTTTTTTTAGTTTTATTACCTTTAGATTTTTAGACTATATTCGCAACTTTTAGTATTAAGATTAGTTTTGCCATAGTTATTTTTATTTCTAGATTTTTTTAGGATTGCCGTAAAATCCCTTAAGTGCTTATTCCTTAAACTAAGTTTTAGGCGCTTTAGAATTTTGCGACGCCATTTTTCGTGCTACTTTCTTATTTTTATTTATCTTTCGACGCCGTTTACCTATGTATCAATTACAATTCCAATTAGTGATCTCTATTTGTAGTTTTAATTTTAAGATAGTGATAGTTATAAGGTTGGATTAACCGCGTGTTTACAAACCACTCTTCGTCTTTTTCATTTTTCGACACTTTTCGACGCGCAATCTTTTTCTCTCTTATTTCTCGCCATTCTAGTTTTTAGGACTTAGATTTTTTTTCTACTTCTTCTCTAAATTTCTTAAAATTACGAAAATTTATTTTAAGTGGTTAAATTGATAGACATCAAAATTTTCTGGTTCGTAGTAATAGTTGGATTTGTACGTGGACCGGGTTATTGGAGCCAAACAGTCCTCAATTATATTGAGACCAAACGAATCCTGCCCCTCTGCTGCATCTTTTGGCTATTCGAAACGTGGGCAAAATCAGAAAAGTCTATTGATTGGATAACTTATTATAATTTTTCTTTCCTTTTAAAAACTAATAGGATATTCAGTGAATGCACCGAGCAAGACGTTCACCACCTTTTGTACGTTCACCACCTGTAACTAGATCAAGACATTTAGCAAATATAACCGCCGTTGATTTTTCTTTAGAATCGTCATCCAGTCGACCAAGTACTTCAGTTCAAATTTCCGATAATCCATTTTTTGAACCCAACCTCACAATTGAGAATCCAGAGAATATCCAGGAACGGTTCGTAGATCCTGAACCATTAAACTTTCCTCCGGAGCCACCAATCATTCAAACAGAGATTGTTGAGGAACGAACCATTAAATCAGAATCATCTAGTGATACCGATTCAACAAATTCAATTATGGAGAATCTGGAACCTTTAAGTATGGAAGACCGAATGAGAGCTAAACGCACTGGCCAAAGTCACGCAATTACTCATCCAGACATTAATGCGCCAGATTATGAAATCAAAGGACAAATTCTACACATGGTGACTAATCAATGCCAATTTAGTGGTGCGCCGAAGGAAGATCCAAATGAACATCTACGTACCTTTAATAGGATCTGCACACTATTTAAAATCCGAGAAGTAGAGGATGAACAGATATATCTCATGTTATTTCCCTGGACTTTAAAGGGAGAAGCCAAAGATTGGTTGGAATCGTTACCTGAAGGGGCGATTGATACATGGGATGTTTTAGTTGACAAATTTCTTAAACAATTCTTTCCTGCATCTAAAGCCGTAAGACTTCAAGCAGAAATTGTTACGTTCACACAGAAACCAAATGAAACTCTATATGAGGCGTGGACAAGATATGGAAAGTTATTAAGAGGATGTCCGCAACATGGTTTAGACACCTGTCAAATAGTACAAATATTCTACCAAGGATGCGACATCACTACAAGGAAAGACATAGATATAGCAGCTGGTGGTTCTATTATGAAGAAAACCGAAACTGATGCTTACAAAATTATTAATAACACTGCTTCCCACTCACATGAGTGGCACCAAGAAAAAGATATCATTAGATCATCTAAAGCAGCTAGAGCCGATTCTAGCCATGACTTAGATTCCATTTCCGCAAAGATAGATGCTGTGGAGAGACGAATGGAAAAGATGACTAAAGATATTCACTCAATACGAATTAGTTGTGAGCAGTGTGGAGGACCACATTTGACAAAAGATTGTCTCAGTATTGAATTAACAATGGAACAAAGAGAGAATATTTCATACATAAACCAAAGGCCTGGAAATAATTATCAGAATAATTATCAACCGCCAAGACCGATTTACAATCAAAACCAGAATTATAACCGAAATATTCCATACAACAACCAACAAGGTCCTAGCAATCAACAAGTATCCAATAATAATTACAATCAGCAAAGACCAAATTTTCAAAACAAACCACCACAACAAACCGATGATAAAAAGCCGAATTTAGAAGATATGATGACGAAGCTAGTTGAAACTCAAACGCAGTTTTTCACCTCTCAGAAACAAACCAATGAACAAAATGCTCAAGCATTTAGAAATCAACAAGCTTCTATTCAAAATCTGGAACAAGAAGTAAGTAACCTAGCAAGGTTAATAGGTGAAAGAAAACCGGGAAGTCTACCTAGTGATACAAATGCTAACCCCCGGAATGAAACAGCTAAAGCCATTACCACAAGAAGTGGTACAACACTTAAACCACCGGAAATACCTGTAACTTCTGATGAAACCATTCCTACTCCACAAGAACCACAACCTGAACAAGAAAAGGAAAAAGAACCGGTAGTTGAAAAGGTTAATGAAGATAACACAGTTAAGGCTAAACCTTATGTTAAACCATACCAACCACCACTTCCTTACCCGAGTAAAATGAGAAAAGAAAGACTTGAAGCCGAGCAATCCAAATTCTTGGATATGTTTAAACAGATAAATGTAAATCTTCCTTTCATTGATGTGATTTCAGGAATGCCTAGATATGCTAAATTCTTGAAAGATCTAATCACAAATAGAAAGAAAATGGAAGAACTCTCGGCTGTCACTATGAATGCAAATTGTTCAGCAGTGCTGTTGAATAAGATACCCGAAAAACTCTCTGATCCAGGAAGTTTCACAATTCCATGTTTTCTGGGTAGTCTTAGTTCAATAGAAGCATTAGCAGATTTAGGTGCTAGTATAAATTTAATGCCGTATTCACTATACGCGAAACTAGACCTTGGAGAATTGAAACCAACAAGAATAAGCATACAACTAGCCGATCGATCAATAAAATATCCTAGAGGGATAATGGAGAACATGCTAGTTAAAGTTGGTACTTTAGTATTTCCAGTAGATTTTGTTGTTTTGGACATGGAAGAAGATTCTCAAGTTCCTCTCATATTAGGAAGACCATTCTTAAACACGGCTAAAGCAATGATAGACGTGTTCGGTAAGAAACTGACCCTAAGTATAGAGGATGAGAGTGTTACCTTTTCAGTTGATAGAGCAATGCAACAACCACAATCTGCAGATGATACATGTTATTATATTCAAACTATAGATGCACATGTAGAATTATTAGAAGAATTTCCAGAATTACAAGGAACAGGAGAATGCTCTTTAGGAGAAGGTAATGAACCAATTGATGAAGCTGAAATGTTAGCTACACTTATAGCTAATGGATATGAACCAACAATAGAAGAAATTCAAATGCTAAAAGAAGAAGACAGATATCGATATAAATCATCGATAGAAGAACCCCCGAAATTAGAGTTAAAGCCACTTCCAAACCATTTGGAATACGCTTATTTACATGGTGAATCTGAATTACCTGTAATAATATCGTCTTCTCTTACTGAAAATGAGAAATCACAACTCATTTCTGTGTTGAAAGCTCATAAACCAGCCATTGCATGGAAGATTCATGATATTAAAGGAATAAGTCCTTCGTATTGCACACATAAAATCCTTATGGAAGAAGGTCATAAAACGTATGTGCAACGCCAATGAAGACTAAATCCTAATATGCAAGATGTAGTTAAGAAAGAGATTATTAAACTGCTAGATGCAGGTTTGATATATCCAATTTCTGATAGTCCATGGGTAAGCCCAGTTCAATGCGTGCCTAAGAAGGGTGGCATGACTGTCATTACAAATGAGAAAAATGAGCTTATTCCTACTAGGACTGTAACAGGATGGCGTGTATGTATTGATTATAGAAAATTAAATGACGCCACCAGAAAAGATCACTTTCCCTTACCTTTTATTGATCAAATGTTGGAAAGATTAGCCGGAAATAGTTACTATTGTTTTCTAGATGGATTTTTCGGATATTTTCAAATTCCAATAGCACCCGAGGATCAAGAGAAAACCACATTCACGTGCCCTAATGGTACTTTTGCTTACAAAAGAATGCCATTTGGACTTTGCAACGCCCCTGCAACCTTTCAAAGGTGCATGATGGCGATTTTTCACGACATGATAGAAGAATGCATGGAAGTTTTCATGGATGACTTTTCAGTCTTCAGTGATACTTTTGAATCATGTTTAGTTAATCTTGAACGAATGCTTATTAGATGCGAGCAATCAAATCTAGTTCTTAATTGGGAGAAATGCCATTTCATGGTTAAAGAAGGCATCGTTCTTGGTCATAAAATTTCAAAAGAAGGAATAGAAGTGGATAGAGCTAAAGTAGATGTAATTTCTAAACTTCCACATCCCACCAATGTTAGAGGAGTTAGGAGTTTTCTAGGGCATGCCGGTTTTTACCGACGTTTCATAAAAGATTTTTCTAAAATTGTCACTCCTATGAATAAACTCCTAGAAAAGGATGCGCCATTCATCTTTTCAGATGAGTGTATCAAATCTTTTAATATTCTTAAAGAGAAACTCACTAATGCGCCGATCATGATAACACCAAATTGGAATCTACCATTTGAACTAATGTGCGATGCAAGTGATTTTGCAATGGGAGCCGTTTTAGGACAAAGGATTGAAAAACGATTTCAACCTATATATTATGCTAGTAAGACATTACAAGGAGCACAAACGAACTATACAACTACTGAAAAAGAACTCCTTGCTATTGTCTTTGCTTTTGACAAATTTCGATCATATCTCGTTCTAGCAAAAACGGTGGTCTATACCGACCATTCTGCTCTTAGATACCTATTTTCAAAACAAGATGCTAAACCAAGATTAATCCGTTGGATCTTACTCTTACAAGAGTTTGATATTGAAATCAGAGATAAAAGAGGAGCAGAAAATCTCGCCGCTGATCATCTTTCTCGTCTTGAAAATCCCGAATTAGAAGTTCTAATTGAATCAGCCATACAAGACAACTTTCCTGATGAATATCTATTGAAGATAGATTATAAAGAAATTCCATGGTTTGCAGACTATGCAAACTACTTAGTTTGTGGATTCCTTGAAAAAGGATTATCGTACCAAAGACGAAAGAAATTCTTCAGTGATATAAAACACTATTTCTAGGAAGATCCACATCTGTTTAAAAGTTGTCCCGATGGAATAATACGCCGATGTGTATTCGGAGATGAAGCCAGTAAAATATTAAACCATTGTCACACAGGACCAACAGGAGGGCATTATGGGCCTCAACTAACAGCAAGAAAAGTTTATGATGCTGGATTCTATTGGCCTACAATTTACAAAGACGCACACCTTCTTTGCAAATCCTGTGATGCTTGTCAAAGGGCCGGAAAAATAAGTCAACGTGATGAAATGCCACAAAATGTCATCCAAGTATGTGAAGTATTTGACATTTGGGGTATTGACTTTATGGGTCCATTTCCAAAATCTCATAATAATCTATATATACTCGTAGCCATTGATTATGTATCTAAATGGGCGGAAGCACAAGCTCTCCCAACTAACGATGCACGAGTTGTAGTCAACTTTTTAAAACGTCTTTTTGCAAGGTTTGGAACACCGAAAGCTTTAATAAGTGATCGGGGAACTCATTTTTGTAATAATCAACTTGAGAAAGTTCTCAAACGTTATGGAGTAACTCATAAAATCTCAACCGCATATCATCCACAAACAAGTGGACAAGTTGAAAATACCAACCGAGCTTTAAAACGTATTCTAGAGAAAACCGTAGGATCAAATCCGAAGGAATGGTCCATTAAATTGGAGGATGCACTCTGGGCTTTTAGAACAGCCTACAAAACTCCAATTGGAACCACACCTTTTAGACTTGTTTATGGAAAAGCATGTCATCTTCCAGTTGAAATTGAACACAAAGCATTTTGGGCTTTGAAATCATGTAATCTTGATTTACATGAAGCTGGACGTCTACGATTAAGTCAACTAAACGAATTAGAAGAATTAAGACATGAAGCATATGAAAATTCGTTAATCTATAAAGAAAGAACGAAGAAATGGCATGATAAAAGAATCAGAAGTTTAAAAGAATTTAAAGAAGGAGACAGAGTTCTTCTTTTCAATTCACGATTCAAGCTATTTCCTGGAAAATTGAAATCAAGATGGTCTGGACCATTCATAGTCAAAAGAGTTTTCCCATACGGAACGATAGAATTAATAAATTCAAATGGGATTGAATTTAAAGTTAATGGTCACAGAGTTAAACATTACATACATGGTCCGATGGAAGTCGACAACGAAGTTAATCACAATTTCGACACCACAGCTAACTAAGTGTGGGGAGAATCAAGTCTTTAAAGGATAATATGTATTTCTGTTAGAGTTAGATTGTCTGTTTTCGTGTAGTTCTCGAAAATGGAACCCGAATGGTCTTTCCCTAGCAGACCCTAAAGAACTAGTCTTCTCCCCCCATTCTGAATTTTTATTTTTTTTAGGAAATGAAGACTGCCTGTGAACTAAACCATGGTCTAATGTTACACGCTTTGATCACTAAACGTAATAATGACATACTACCGAGTGAATTAGTATCAGTAATCAGAGAAAGAATGGACGGAGTTAGAAAAGAATCCAGATGCGAAGATAATAAGTTACAATTTGGTAAAGGAAAATCAAAATCCGCAGCGAAAAGAAGAGCACGACACCTAGAAAGATGTCACAAATGCGGAAAATGGTCACATGGAGGTAAATGTTCAAATAATCAAACCTATTCAAATACCGAATTTGTTACTTTATGTAGAGACGGACCGTTCATATGTTTAGAAGAAAAGACACTGAATGCTCGAGGTTACGCCTATGTAGCTATGGAAAACCAATTAAACCGACTATCTTATGAATGGGATAGATCATATAACTAAGAATACTATCTCACAGGTAAGTCTGTACAGTTTTTATTTTTTATTTATTTTTATTTTTAACCTTTTGATAATAAACGCTAATTTGTTCGCTATAAAGTATTAAATTGGTATTAAATAAAATTAGGTTTGGCGACCGAAATTATTGATATCATTCAAAAATTTATTACATCACTGCAAAATTTAACGTTTATACTTAAGGTATAAATATCTTTAATCAATCAACCCAAAATATTTCAAAAATTCGTCATGAGTTAAATTAGGTCTTGGAACTGAAATTACTTTACCGAAAAGAGGGGCACATATTTTTGATAATATTTGATTGATTAAAGTGGGATAAAAAGACAAAAAGATTTTTAATTTTATTTTTTTACCATGTTTTTAAAATTAATATTTAAATCTTAAATTAATATTGTAAACTTTGTAAAACAATATTTTTAAAATTGTAAATATTTGAAAAATTAATATAAGTTAGGTGTGAATTTATAATATGAATTTTTAAATTAAGTTTGGTGTGAATTTTTAATTTTTAAAATATGAATTTTTTTAATTTTATGCATTTCAAATTTTAAGTTTGGTGTGAATTTTTAATATTAATTTTGAATTTTATATTTAAATTGTGTGAATTTAAAAACAAAAATTTACTTTATCTCATTAAGTTAAAAATATGATTTTTAAAATTCGTCGTAAGTTGAAGACTAGGTCATTAAACCGAAATTGCTTTACCCGAAGGAAGGACGAGAACTTTTATTATCATTATTTTTAATCTTATTGATTTAAAGTATGCCAAAAAAATTAAAAAAATCCAAAAATCTAAGCTTTTAAAACAATTGCTTGAAAATGACAAATTTTAAAATTTTGTCGAGGGACGGACTAGGGCATCGTTCCGAAACGCCCTCATTCTTAAAAGAAACAAATTTTTAAAATTAATTAATATTTGTTTTATAAGTTAAAGGTTTTATAAAAAAAAAAAAATAGTATGTATATATTTGTTTGTAGTTTATCTTACAAGACAGGGTAAAACAACGCGTTTTTAAAGACTGACATTAAGTTCAGCAAAAGCAAGTAATTTTGACGACAAGATGCAAAATATGTGTGAAATAACAAACAAGACGGAATAAACAAATGACGTGCACCATTTATCATTCAACAAACAAACAACAATATGTTTGAAACTTTGGTAAAATTTAATCACTTTTCTACGCTTATCACCCTCAATAATTTAAATTGTTACTGATTTCTTGCAAATGAGGGCATTGCAAGATCTTAAGTGTGGGAAGGGGTTAAATTTTTTTGGATTTTAAATTTTTTTTTTACTTTATACACTTGGTTACCATTAAAAATACTAGTAAAGCAGTAGTTGTATTAGAATCTAGTGCTCTCTGATAATAACGAACAGCCCTAGTCTTATATACTGACTACCCAATTCTAGTAAAATTTTTCAAAATTTTCAATTAAATGAACTCAAAATCATGTTTATACATATTTATGAACGATAAAACTAGGTTTTAACACCGAAATTATTGTTACCTCGGAAAGGACATAAATTGAGAAACAAACCAAAATGTTAAAATTCATTTAAAATGTAATAGAGGACGATAAAAAGGAAAATAAAAGCCAAGTGTGGGAAAATTTACCAAGTTATCTTAAACATATGTCACATCTATCTGTAACAAATAACTGAAAATACTTTTGCTTTGGACTAAACTAAACTGTTTTACCCGATGAAAGAAAAGAAGAGATGGATCTACATGATGAATCAATTCCATCATTAAAAGGAAGTAAAGTCTTCCGAAAAAGACACGCGATTCTTGATTTAGGTCATGAAGTTGTCGTCCAGATCAGCTGTAGGTTGACGAAAAATCTAGAAAAGTCATCACTAAAATCGGCTGGAAATCCACGGACCTCAGCATCAAACAGGGTCGCCAAGTGGTCAGATTTATCCTAACCATGAGAAGGATTTATCTCGTACAATGGGGGGGCACCGTGCAAATTAGCTGGATAAGACTAATGAATCAGATCCCCAGAAAAGGATAATCTCCTTAAAGATTAAAAATCAGCTTTTAAGACTGATATTACTCAATCCTTGAGATTGACCTTAAAGATTGAGAATTCAAACTCATGGAATTCGATGATATCTAAACTCGAGCTTGAACGAGAAAATATTTTGATCAAAAATTACAAACCGATTTGTTTTCTGAAAAACCATTTTCAATGCGTTCATTACCATTGAACGTAAAATCCTAGGAATTCACCTGGAATTCATTAGGTCACCTGAACCAAATCGGGTGTCAACCGTAAAAACGGTGGTTGCATAGCATGGTCGGAGACAGGACCTTGTGCCAGACCGAAAAATCATAGGATGATCTTTACTATTGCTCCTAGCAAGGATAGTTCTAGCATCCGACACGTTAAAAGACCATAATCATCTGCATGTCACGGGACATTGCCTTAACAGTTTCTTGTTCATCGCTTTGCTTTACAACCGGACGGTAGTTTACCGAAAGGTAATATACGGAACAAGTAAACTGGATGTGTGCTTTCCGATACCGGGATAGCAGTGGATTACACGAGCCTAAAAGTTTTAGCCAAAATAATGATCCACAAATATATTTTGCAACACCGATGATGGATCAAATCAGAAAACTTGTCTAGGGTAAAATCTAGCTTGAATTTTCAAAAGATCAAATGTTTTCATAAAGATTCAATTTCCTAAAGGATCTAAATTTTTATAGTCATGTGGGACTGTAAACCGCCTTTCAAATGTGCACTTTGCTTTGGAAACCGAAAGTAAATCGGCTATTTGATTGAAAGTGTCGTTGACCTAAATCCGAGGCAACTATAAAAGACACACCCACCTTTAACCACATCGTTACTACCATTGTTTATACCACCGTATTGAAGTCACTGATGTACAAAGTGTGAAGAATAAAGAAGTGATTCAAGTGTTTTTCAAGACTATATTGCTTGAGGACAAGCAACGCTCAAGTGTGGGGATATTGATAAGGCTAAAAAGGAACATATATTTCATAGCATTATTCCCCAAGAAATACAAGATTTTAGTTGCAATTGTTCCATTTTCAAGTAATATTCGTTTATATTAAATAAGTGCGAAGACAAAAGGCGAAAACGACGAATTGAAGACACAAAGGTCCAAAAAGCTCAAAAGTACAAGATACAATCAAAAAGGTTCAAATTATTGATGAGGAACGTCTAAAAATGACAAGAGTATAAGTTACAAAACGCAAAGTACACGATATAAAATTGTACGAAAGGACGTTCGAAAATCCGAAACCGGGACATGAGTCAACTCTCAACGCTCGACGCAACGGTGTAAAAATTACGAGTCAACTATGCACAAGAATAAAATATAATATTTAAATAATTCATAATAAGAATAATATTAAATAATAAAAAGTTGTTAATTGAGCATAGTTCAGGGGTCGTAAGCGAAAATTCAATTTAACATTTTGCCTATAAAAGGCGACGTATTACGATCAATTTGAGATAACTTTTTTTTCGATCATTTTTTTCTATGTTTTTCTTATTTTTCTATCTATCAATATCAATATCTATAATTTATATCTATAATTCTCTATCATAATGTTAATGTAATCAGATATAACAATAATCTTAATTTTAATTTTAAATTATGATAATAATAAGATTTATGATAGAGATCGTTTGAGTGTGTAAGTCGAAATTCTGTCCGTGTAATGCTACGCTATTTTTAATCATTGTAAGTTATGTTCAACCTTTTTACATTAATGTCTCGTAGCTAAGTTATTATTATTCTTATTTAAAACGAAGTAATCATGATGTTGGGCTAATTACTAAAATTGGGTAATTGGGCTTTGTACCATAATTGGGGTTTGGACAAAAGAACGACACTTGTGGAAATTAGACTATGGGCTATTAATGGGCTTTATATTTGTTTAACTAAATGATAGTTTGTTAATGTTAATATAAAGATTTACAATTGGGCGTCCCTATAAATTACCATATACACTCAATCGGACACGATGGGCGGGGTATTTATATGTACGAATAATCGTTCATTTAACCGGACACGGGGATGGATTAATAGCCACTAGAATAATTAAAACAGGGGTGAAATTATGTACAAGGACACTTGGTATAATTGATAACAAAATATTAAAACTTTGGGTTACACTCAGTCGACATCCTGGTGTAATTATTAAACAAAGTATTAAAATCTTGTTACAGTTTAAGTCCCCAATTAGTTGGAATATTTAACTTCGGGTATAAGGATAATTTGACGAGGACACTCGCACTTTATATTTATAACTGATGGACTGTTATGGACAAAAACCAGACGGACATATTAAATAATCCAGGACAAAGGACAATTAACCCATGGGCAAAAAAAACTAAAATCAACACGTCAAACATCATGATTACGGAAGTTTAAATAAGCATAATTCTTTTATTTCATATTTAATTTTCTTTATTTTATATTTAATATGATTCTTTATTTTATGAAATATAAAGAAAATTAAATATGAAATAAAAGAATTATGCTTATTTAAACTTCCGTAATCATGATGTTTGACGTGTTGATTTTAGTTTTTTTTGCCCATGGGTTAATTGTCCTTTGTCCTGGATTATTTAATATGTCCGTCTGGTTTTTGTCCATAACAGTCCATCAGTTATAAATATAAAGTGCGAGTGTCCTCGTCAAATTATCCTTATACCCGAAGTTAAATATTCTAACTAATTGGGGACTTAAACTGTAACAAGATTTTAATACTTTGTTTAATAATTACACCAGGATGTCGACTGAGTGTAACCCAAAGTTTTAATATTTTGTTATCAATTATATCAAGTGTCCTTGTACATAATTTCACCCCTGTTTTAATTATTCTAGTGGCTATTAATCCATCCCCGTGTCCGGTTAAATGAACGATTATTCGTACATATAAATACCCCGCCCATCGTGTCCGATTGAGTGTATATGGTAATTTATAGGGACGCCCAATTGTAAATCTTTATATTAACATTAACAAACTATCATTTAGTTAAACAAATATAAATCCCATTAATAGCCCATAGTCTAATTTCCACAAGTGTCGTTCTTTTGTCCAAACCCCAATTATGGTACAAAGCCCAATTACCCAATTTTAGTAATTAGCCCAACATCATGATTACTTCGTTTTAAATAAGCATAATAATAACTTAGCTACGAGACATTAATGTAAAAAGGTTGAACATAACTTACAATGATTAAAAATAGCGTAGCGTTACACGGACAGAATTTCGACTTACACACTCAAACGATCTCTATCATAAATCTTATTATTATCATAATTTAAAATTAAAATTAAGATTATTGTTATATCTGATTACATTAACATTATGATAGAGAATTATAGATATAAATTATAGATATTGATATTGATAGATAGAAAAATAAGAAAAACTTAGAAAAAAATGATCGAAAAAAAAGTTATCTCAAATTGATCGTAATACGTCGCCTTTTATAGGCAAAATGTTAAATTGAATTTTCGCTTACGACCCCTGAACTATGCTCAATTAACAACTTTTTATTATTTAATATTATTCTTATTATGAATTATTTAAATATTATATTTTATTCTTGTGCATAGTTGACTCGTAATTTTTACACCGTTGCGTCGAGCGTTGAGAGTTGACTCATGTCCCGGTTTCGGATTTTCGAACGTCCTTTCGTACAATTTTATATCGTGTACTTTGCGTTTTGTAACTTGTACTCTTGTCATTTTTAGACGTTCCTCATCAATAATTTGAACCTTTTTGATTGTATCTTGTACTTTTGAGCTTTTTGGACCTTTGTGTCTTCAATTCGTCGTTTTCGCCTTTTGTCTTCGCACTTATTTAATATAAACAAATATTACTTGAAAATGGAACAATTGCAACTAAAATCTTGTATTTCTTGGGGAATAATGCTATGAAATATATGTTCCTTTTTAGCCTTATCAGTAATATACGGGACAAGTAAACTGGACGTATTGCTTTCCTAATACAAGGTTAGCAAGTGGGTGACACAAAACCATAAGTGTTGAGCTAAAATTTTCAAATCTGAAACCCACCAAACCCACAAAAAGAATTTGCAAACACCGGTGAAGGGTTATTCCGGAAAACTTATCTAGGGTAAAAGCTAGATTTAATTTTCAAAAGATCAAATGTTTTCATAAAGATCCAATTTCCTTAAAGGATCTAAATTTTTATAGTCATGTGGGACTGTAAACCACATCGTTACTATCATTGTTTATACCGCCGTATCAAAATCACTAATGTATAAAGTGTGAAGAATAAAGAAGTGATTCGTGTGATTTAATTTCAAGTTTTGTATTGCTTGAGGACAAGCAACGCTCAAGTGTGGGGATATTTGATAGTGCTCCAAATGAACATATATTTAGTAGCAATATCCTCCCAATATGTAAATTATTTAGTTGTAATTGTCCTATTTTAAGTTGTAATCGTTTATATTAAATAAGTGCGAAGACAAAAGGCGAAAACGAAGATTTGAAGACGCAAACGTCCAAAAAGCTCAAATGTACAAGATACAATCCAAGTGGTTCAAATTATTGATGAAGAACGTCTAAAAAAGACAAGAGTACAAGTTACAAAACGCAAAGTACAAGATATTAAATTGTACGCAAGGACGTTCAAAAATCCGGAACCTGGACATGAGTCAACTATCAATGCCCGACGCAACGGACTAAAAATTACAAGTCTACTATGCACAAAAATATAATATAATATATAAATAATTATATTAATTATTTATATTTTATATTTATATATATAAAACGTCGGCAAAGAAGATCCAAAAGGGTATGAGCTGTATCCCATTTCCCCGCGACTCGCGGAGTTCTCAGGCACAAAGTGCCACGACTCGCGGAGCAGAGAAATTTCAGAATGCCTATAAAAGGTCGCGAATTCTGCCGAGTTTAAATAAAAAAATAATAATAATAATACTCTGTAATAAATAAATAAATAAATATATATATAATATATATAGTATAGGGTAGTTTTATATTAGATTAGTTCGGGTTATGTAAAGGTTATTTTACGGGTTTTTGAAGTCGAAATTCTGTCCGTGTAACACTACGCGATAAATACTCAATGTAAGTTATGTTCTCCTTTTTAAATTAATGTCTCGTAACTAAGTTGTTATTATGCTTATTTAAATTGAATTAATCATGATGTTGGGCTAAAAATATTAAAATTGGGTAATTGGGCTTTGTACCATAATTGGGGGTTGGACAAAAGAACGACACTTGTGGAAATTAGACTATGGGCTATTAATGGGCTTTATATTTGTTTAACTAAATGATAGTTTGTTAATTTTAATATAAAGATTTACAATTAGATGTACCTATAAATAACCATATACACTCGATCGGACACGATGGGCGGGGTATTTATATGTACGAATAATCGTTCATTTAACCGGACACGGGAATGAATTAATAGTCTATAGAATTATTAAAACAGGGGTAAAATTATGTACAAGGACACTTGACATAATTGATAACAAAGTATTAAAACCTTGGGTTACACGCAGTCGATATCCTGGTGTAATTATTAAACAAAGTATTAAAACCTTGTTACAGTTTAAGTCCCCAATTAGTTGGAATATTTGACTTCGGGTATAAGAATAATTTGACGAGGACACTCACACTTTAAATTTATGACCGATGGACTGTTATGGACAAAAACCAGACGGACATATTAAATAATCCAGGACAAAGGACAATTAACCCATGGGCATAAAACTAAAATCAACACGTCAACCATCATGGTTACGGAAGTTTAAATAAGCATAATATATTTTATTTCATATTTCCTCGTACTTTTATTTATTGTCATTTTAATTATTGTTATTTATTTTATTTTGTTATTTAAATATCGTCATTTACTATACGCTTCGCTTAAAATATAAATTGACAAACCGGTCATTAAATGGTAAACCCCCTTTTATATATTATTATATATAATTATATATATTTTGTACAAATATAGTTGTTTAAAAATATAGTGTGCAATAAGCCCGCTCCCTGTGGAACGAACCGGACTTCCTAAAAACTATACTACTCTACGATTAGGTACACTGCCTATAGTGTTGTAGCAAGGTTTAGGTATATCCCAGTTGTAAATAAATAATTAAAACTTGTGTAAAATTGTAGCATATTTAATAGTATTTTCTTGTAAAATTTAATAGTATTTTATACCCCTTAGCTTTAACTATCAATAACCATCATCCTAATTATCTTTATTGTTATCACCATCATAATATCAATCTAAACTTAATTATAATATAACAATTCAATCCTAGTTTCAATCATCTCATGATCATCTTATAGACTTTGCTTATCGTGTCGAGAATAGTCAAAGGTTAAATGTATCCATATAATAATTCAAAAAAATTTGAGACTCAATATTATAGACTTTGCTTATCGTGTCGAGATCATATAAAGATTAAGTTTAAATTTGATCGGAAATTTCCGGGTAGTCACAGTTGGTGGTGGTGATGGTGGTACTGTTGTTGCCGGTGTTGCCGCTGGTGCTTGTAATCTTTGCACCATATTCTCTAAATTCACTACCCGAGCGCGAAGCTCGTTGACTTCTTCTATTACACCGGGATGATTGTAGGTTCAGACGAGTGGATGAATAAGATCTAGAATATGAGATAGTATATAATCGTGACGGGATACTCTGGAAATGAGAGAGGAAATGGTATTACGAACAGGTTCGCCGGTAAGTGCTTCAGGTTCATTGCCAAGTGGGCAATATGGTGGATGGAAGGGATCACCTTCTTCTTGTCTCCAATGATTAAGTAAACTACGAACCCATCCACAATTCATCCAGAATTGGTGATGACTGATTGGTTGATCTATTCCAGTTACACTGCTTTCAGAGCTCGAGTGGAAATCCATATCAGAATAGCTATCGGAATCTGAGGGACTCGAACTGGTTGAGGGATTCATCTCGTACGATCAGATGAAGGATTTTCGGTAAGAAATAGATTATAGGATGTAGATTAGTACCCTGCAATACATAATTTACATATGCATATATAATACTAAATCCCATAAGTTACGGAGGAATCTACGAAAGCTGTCAGGCAAAGGTAACAATAACAGATACGCTAAGATATGAATTTTATCTATACATTATTCATGCAATCAATGCAGTAAGATGTGTCTAGACTAGGAATGATAAGCAGGTAATTTCCTAAGAATAATAAGTAGATGATTTTCAACACGAATGATAAGCAAAACTTTTGACATGCAGACACGGTCGAAGTCCAGACTCACTAATGCATCTAAACAACTATCAGTTAGACACACTAATGCAAGACCTGGTTCGTTAAGACCACCGCTCTGATACCAACTTAAGGGACCCATCCTAATCCATCTAGACGAATACATTACATTTGGTTACATCGCGAGGTACTTGACCTCTATATGATACATTTTACAAACATTGCATTCGTTTTTAAAAGACAAACTTTCATTACATCGACAGTTGACAGCATGCATACTATTTCATAATATATCCAACTATAATTGACTTAGTTATAATCTTGATGAACTCGACGACTCGAATGCAACGTCTTTTGAAATATGTCATGAATGACTCCAAGTAATATCTCTAAAATGAGCAAATGCACAGCGGAAGATTTCTTTCATACCTGAGAATAAACATGCTTTAAAGTGTCAACCAAAAGGTTGGCGAGTTCATTAGTTTATCATAAACATTCATTTCCATCATTTTAATAGACCACAAGATTTTCATTTTCATTTCTCATAAATATACATCCCATGCATAGAGACAAAAATCATTCATATGGATTGAACACCTGGTAACCGACATTAACAAGATGCATATAGAATATCCCCATCATTCCGGGACACCCATCGGACATGATAAACTCGAAGTACTAAAGCATTCCAAATTCCAGAATGTAGCTTGTTGGGCCCGATAGATCTACCTTTAGGATTCACGTCAATTAGGGTTGCACTAATTCTCAAAATTAGTGATGTTCCCTAATTCTTAGGCTACCAAGCTAAAAGGGCATATTCAGCTTTGATCCATTCAACCATATAATGTAGTTTCAATTACTTGTACCTATTTCGTAAAACAGTTATAAAAATAGCGCATGTATTCTCAGTCCCAAAAATATATATTGCAAAAACATTTAAAAAGGGAGTAATGAAACTCACAATACTGTATTTTGGAGTAAAAATACATAAGATGACATTGAACAATGCAGGGTTGGCCTCAGATTCACGAACCTATATCAATTGTATTTCTATTAAAACATATAATAGAAATATCATAATTTCATTTATTAATATATATTACTTATATATATTTTGTAGTCATATAAGATTTATACTAGATTCCATTGAAATACATATACTTTATTTTATATCTTAATTTATAGGTTATATGTATTTACTTTGTATATATATATATATTTTAAAGTGATTGATATCCATTCATTTAGTTATATTAATATAACTATCTTAATATACATAATTGTTTAGTGTTATATTTAAAAATCAATAGTTTGTTATGTATAAGTATTTATATAAATAATATTATTAGGTTTGATTTATATATGTAGTTAAGTGAAATATTTTTATAGTATAGGTAATAAGTATATTATATGTACAAAATAGTTATCTGTTTTAAAAGATAGTTTTGATAATAATAATGAATTACTAATAATAATAATAATAATAATAATTAATAATAATAATAATAATAATAACTTTAATAATAATAATAATAATAATACTAGTAATGATATTGCTAATACTAATACTTTTAATAACCATATTAGAAATCCTATTAATAATGGTAATATTAATAATCATATTACTTAATAATAATACTTATATTAATAACAATAATTCTAAAATGATGCTAATATAAATAAAATATAGTAAATTTCATTATTTTCATAATAATAAAAATGATAATATTCATAATCATAATAATAATAATAATAATACTTATATTAGTAGTAAAATGGTACGTTATATTTTAAATGATAATCTTAGTAATAATAAAACTAATAATAGTAACAATAATAATAATAACACTAATCGCAATAACAATAAAAATTTATAATAATAATACTTATAATAATAATCATAATTATGACTAGGGTTTTTGATAGTAATAATAATGAGTGGTAACTAATACTTGTTTTAATAATAATAATAATAATAATAATAATAATAATAATAATAATAATAATAATAATAATAATAATAATAATAATAATAATAATAATAATAATGATAATAATAATAATAATAATAGTAATAATAATAATAATAATAATAATAATAATAATAATAATAATAATAATAATAATAATAGAAATTAAAATAGAAGTGTATACCCTTGTACAAGCTTTTCAAAAAAAAAAAAAAAATTGTCCCAGACGAGGCTCGAACCCATGACCCCTCGCTAACCCGAAACTTCTCTAAACCGTTGGACCATTTCTAATTTTCTATTAATATCACCACTTAATTTCTTTTAATCCGGTTAATATGTTTCCTTCTTCTTCACAGATTCAATTCGACCATGGTTGAATCCTAGTTAATCATAAGTTTATTATTTAATCTAGGATTTATAATTAATGCAGAATCATTTACAAAGTATTTAAAATAATTAAAACAAAAGAAAAACAGAATATAAGCTGTTCTTGTAAAAAAAAAATATGTATGAACTCAAATAATGATTTTGGAATTGAAACTGTTTGAGACCACGATTCCTACATGAAATCAGTTTGAAATCCTTCCTAGAAGCTTTCCCTATGCTTAATTTAACTCAAAACATCAACATGATTTCGAATTTTATCATGAACGGACTGTTTGACTTTTTGAAATAAATCTTTGACCTCAGAATTCGACTTCGATATATAAAATTAGAACTTGAAACTTTGCAATCAGTTTAAACACATGATTTCTGACTAAACTGCATTTTTAGATTTTAAAATGTCATTCGAATTCATGTTATAGCTAAAAAGTTGAACGTTCAGGGGTAATGAGCTGTAAAAAAAAATATCGAAGGATTTAAACAGATAGGGATGGGCACTTACAGCTATAATTGACATAGATGATGATTATTTGTGACACTGAAGAAGTTAAAGAGTGATACGTATTAAAGGTGTGGATTGGCAAATGATCACGGGTAAGCAGAAAAAATGGGAGAGGTCGAAGAAGACAACTAGAAATTATATCTGTGATTTAATAACACATCAATCTGTTTCTATATAGGTACATTATTTTTAATATTAATAATTAATAAATATATTAAATATAATAATATGTTAATATTAATAATTAATAATAACAATATTAATAATATTAATAATAACAATAATAACAATAATATTATTAATAGTATAACTAACTAAATATGTATATAGTATGAAATATTACAATTTTCTGTATATATATATTAATTGTAAATTACAATTAAACTACGATGGTTAATAATTATTTGTTATTATCATCATTATGAAAATAAAACTAGTTGTCCATTTATTCGGTCCCAATCTTAATATAAATAATAATATTAATTATATAACTAAATATCTTGTAAAAGAAATCCAGTTGTCAATATTCGTACTTCGTGTTAATCAGTGGTGAATAAAAGCACACGAAAAAAAATCCCAAGCAAAAATGTACGAAGTATTAAAATTCACTTTAAAATAAATAAATATATTTTTAGCAACTTTACAATTTATATTACATAATTTTAGACTAACGTTATTTAGTAAATTTTCATAATTTTGTATGTTACTTGTTTAATATCAATCGAATGATAAACGAGTGCTATTGTCGTTTACTAACTAAATTCGAAATAACATCTATATATTAGATATACTTCATTATATATATATATATATATATATATATATATATATATATATATATATATATATATATATATATATATATATATATATATATATATACTTTTAATAATAAATATTATACATTATTTTTATTTTACAATATTAATTCTCATAATTACATTATATAATGTTTCAATTTATACCTCAGATTATTATATCTATACATATATATATGCATATCTATTTATAAGTAATTGTTCGTGAATCGTCGGAACTTGTCAAAGGGTAATTGATTACATGAACACAGTTCAAAGTTTTTGAGATTTCAAAAATACAGACTTTGCTTATCGTGTCAGAACATACAAAGATTAAGTTTAAATTCAGTCAGAAATTTCCGGGTTGTCACATCGTGTGCTCCGCTGAACGTTCTTATTCCCGTTTCTCCCGAGTTGGTTGTGGGTTAAATTTTTGGCCACTGAATTGGACCTTGGTGGGTTTCCGTTAACTGAGTTTGTTCTTTGGGTACTAGTGGTTAGGGATTGCGCCCGTATATATGGCGATTTTGGGGTGATTGTTTTGGGTTTATCTGTTGCGGTCTTGGATGTTGCAGTTGATGTGTGCTGGTGGTTTTGTGTTGCTTTGCATTCCTTAAAATAAATAATTGATTATATATATATATATATATATATATATATATATATATATATATATATATATATATATATATATATATATATATATATATATATATATATATATATTACATGATATTTCCTATTTCATACTTATTTTATCATTATCTTTTGGGCAATATCCATCCATATTTTATATAACATCCGTTTGATTTAGAATTTTGTAAGTAATTGCAATTGTGTATTAATATAGTTTAAATACGATGTTTAAATTAGGTGCATTTACTGGATGATGTAATTTAATAAATTGCGTGATAATAATTTGTTATATGCTTGTTGAATTCATTTTGTGACGATGGTCGCAAAACATATTTGTTTTCCTAAAATGGACTTCGTTAGGACTGCCTAAAGTGAGTGTTGTGTTTCAGATCACGTATAAAATACATGTGTGAGTGAATATGTGTGTGTTAAGGCGGTTGGTAGAGATAAGGCTTAGCCTTATCTCATACCTTCCTTTTCTGGAAAGTTACACCAAACACACCTATTACCTCCTAAACCCTAATCTATTGTTTCTTCAAATCATCATATACGCTAGCAATCCAATTACTTTTATGATACTGTGAATCACAAGAAATGATTTAAGGTAAATATGCTAGAAACTAATGGATCATGCATCGGTTTTTATGGGTTCTTGATATTACATGAATTCGAGCTTGAATCTTGTTTATTGATGTTTATAAACTGAAATTGATGCTCGATATGAGTTACATATGATGTATGTGTGTTGTTTTCATGATTGGTATGCATTAAATAGCTCAAAATGTAAGATTTGGCATAAAAATCTCGAAATAGCAAAGTTGTTGCTATTAATCCTTACTCGTGTGGATGAAAGTTCAATCGCATGAGTGAGATCTCGAACGTGCGGTTGAGACTCTTACTCGCACGGATGAGAATGTTAGTGATGTTTTTTGCATGAAATGTTCACACGCGCGGATGAAACTTCACTCGCGTGGATAACATGCTCACACGTGCATTTAAGATTATTTGGATCTGATACACGCGTTTCAGGTCACACGTGCGGATGAGGTGTTACACATACGAATGAGGAACTCACATGCACATAAGATTCTCACACGTACGTGTGAGGTGACTTTGAATGGGTCAATTCCAATTTAAACCAGTTTGACATTTGTGACTGTGTTTGACTGCTTATAATACGCTGTTATTGAGTGGAATAATATGATGAATTATAATATGATAATTTCATGTTATAAAGGAAAGGACAAAGCCAGTAATATAAGACCATTGAGTTTGTTGGTATCCTGGTGAGTGGGAATACCTTTATGGGTTCTTATACCTCTCCGCAGAACGTTCTTATACAGTAACAAGTTTAGATATTGTCTTGTGGAGGGAAGTGGCAAGTTGGGGGGAAAGGGGAAGTATTTTTTTCCCTTTTTAAAAAAATATCTTTTTACAAACATTGAGATCATGTGAAAATATGAACATAAAATAAGACACTATATGAAGAATGTAATTATTTTGGCGAGAAAATGCTCGAAGAAATAACATATAACATTCATCGAGATGAAAGTTATTCTTTGAGCGTTTTTTTAGAGTTTTGAAATTAGGGTTTTGAAATTAACGTTTAGAAATTAGGGTTCAGAAATTAGCGCTTAGAAATTAGGGTTTCGATTTAAGGTTAAGATTGAGTTTTTAACACGAACGGTTTAGAGTTTAGGGTTTTGGGTTTAGAATGTTATTCCTCCGGGCGTTTACCGGTCAAAATAATAACATTTATCACAAAATATTTTTTTAAATGTTCATATTTTCACCTAATCCTAATGTTTGTGAAATTTTTTATCAAGAAAAAGAAAAAAAATTACTTCCCCCCCCCCCCCCCCACATGATCACTTCCTCTTTGATCCCTCCCATATATATATATACATATTATTTTGTAATGATGTTATGATATGTTTGATGATCTATTATGTGGACTTATCTGTAGTACCTTCTTGCCTGGAGAGAATGGTTAGGTTTAACCTTTATCGGTAGGTTGAGGAGAGGTTAGAAAAAAATTAGGGTCAACCTTTATCAGTACTATGAATTATTAAATCAAACATCTCCTTGAGGAGATGTTGTTTTTTCTAAATATCACAAAAGTTGTGGTATGTTAAACCATATCTTAAAAGTCCAAAAATCACCAACTGATAAACAAGGATTGGGTTTTGAAACTAATCCAAGTCAAACAAATGCATGCACAAATAAACCTGTAGTGTTTGTTAAACCACAAGAAAAAATAAAAATAATAGGGCAAGTGAGGTCGATCGAAGGTAGATTTGCAACATTAACCACAAAAAAGCTATGTTAATACAAAACTTCCAAACACGTCTAATTCAATTATAATTGATTTGGGAGATCCCAAGAATCATCATTCACATAAAAAAGAAGAAGATTTGAAGCAACAGTTACTTGGTCTAGACCAGGATTAGGTTATGTAATAGTTCCTTGGTCTATACCAGGATTAGGTTTTTCAAAAATTCAACATCCAAAAGGAAGGAACATTGCTAAAACAAATCAACTATCAATATAGGAAATACAACATGTAAGTAACTAGAGGGGGAGTGAATATTTCCTTAATTGATTTCTTAAAACTTTTTTGATGTGTTTAACATTCGAACCTCAAGTTTTAAGTGCGGAAGCATTTGTGTTTGTTAATGAAATAAGTAAGGAATGTAAAATGCAACAAACACAAGGATTTATAGTGGTTAGAGGGGATGTTAACTAATCCTTCTTAATTCACTCATCGACACATATTGTCAAGAGTTTAGCTTCACTGATCTCTTTCTCCAAACCCGGTGGAGAATCCAATTACACCACTTGTTCCTTAATAAGTCACACCAACAATCTTTCGGTCCCTTTGAAATATTAATGCTTACCTTGATAATTTATATCTCCAATTAATATGGACTGTTCCCACCAAAAGAACAATTAATTTCCTAAGTTCCTTTAAGGAAATTAGCTATGTTAGTAAGATGGTGTTCTTATTAAAAGAACAAAGCTACTAACTTGTTCACCCCAAGTTAGAAGTGGAGTCACACATTCACATATAATCTATTACAAGTGAAAGTAAAATACTATTTCTTTGTTCACATCACAAATAAGCATCTTACAATGCAAACTAGCTTATAACAGTAATCTAAATGCTTAGTTTACATTAATTTTATCCTGTGTACAAGATAGAATATCCCTCTAGCTAATCACATATATTCGGATGTGAAAGAAGTCATATGTGATCATTGTTGTGTCTTCATAAAGTTCATGAAGGCTGAGTCACATCTTCAAGCTTTGAATATGTCTTCCTTTTACATGTGAAGATAAGCTTGATAGATGAGTAACAGTCGAATCAACGGCTTACTTTGTAAACGGCCGTTGGCAATAGTCCAAATAAAATAGCCATTTATGCAACGGTTCTTTTCTTCAAGTGTGTTGGAATGTTGCTGAGTTTGTGTTACCTGCAGAAATTGGGCAATAGCCTAGATAAAAGCTTTAGGCTCAAAGTGTTTGAATTATCTTTGACTTACCTTAGTGAAAGTGACTTGTCACAAATACTTTGGGCAAGTTTTTATTTCTTGGCATTCCCTTATATTTAACAATTAGGCTAAGCACAAATTTGGAACACTTCCAATCTATATAATTCAAACATGGTCAATGTGTAGCCGTTCGGTTATAGGTTGACAAAACAATTTTTGCTTTAATCATAAACTCGATATTACCGTCGAACGGTTATATAATTTTAAAGTGTTGACCTTAAGTATAAGCATACATTCAATCTTATATCCTTAACATATTCATTCATACAAGTCATTCATGCAATAGGTATAACAGTTTTAAGCATCTAATGTTAATGACGACGAGTTAGGCATGATAAAATTTCCAACTTAAACCAACATTCATTTGTTGTTCAAGTAATTAAGCAGGTAACATGTATTGATTGTTTTAAGTGTGAAGCAAATAGCATGCATTAATCAAATAGTCACGAAGCATAAATCATGTTCTTAATATTTGAAGATGTAAACACATATGATTTAGCTTGTTAAGTAGCATCCAATTAGCTAGGTGTTTCTAATCGCTTAAGTATATATTCAAGTAAACACGTAGATTAGTACACTTAGATCAATACAGTTATTTGATAAGACCATGTTCTAAGTATGTTTAGACAATTGATATCACGTGGTTTTATCTTGGTTAATCATGTCTTTATTCAAGTGTCTTTAATTGAAGTGATTTGATTTCAATAAATTAGTAAAGACATCTATAATTGTTACAAGTTGTCAAACCATATCATATGCTTTAGTTCTATATAGTTTGCTTTTAGGGCAAGTATTCATTTAAGCATGTATACTTGTAACAGTTGTGCTAGACATATTAACTAAGCATGTTAAGTAAACATTTAATTACATAGCTGTTAATCATATTAGTTCCTAAGCATATATCAGTTAAGTTCATATAGTAACTAAGCATGACAATGTCTAAGCACATAACAACTAATCATGTTAATCATTTAAGCACATAGTAGCTAATAATGACAATGTCTAGTAGCATATTAGTTAAGCATATTTCCTAATGTGACGATCCGGAAAATTTTGACTAATTTTAAATCAAACTCTCGATACGATTTAATATTTTGACATGATAAACAAAGTCTGTTAGGTTGAGTCTCAAAAATTTTGAACTGTTTCATATATTCAATTGACCTTCGACCATTCCCGACGATTCACGAACAACTATTTGTAAATAGATACATATATATTTAAATATGTATATATATATATATATATATATATATATATATATATATATATATATATACACTATAATTCGAAATATAATTTGAAATATTATATTATTTAGTTATTAGAATTAATTTTGTAAAATAAAATTTATATAAGATATAATAAAATTTATTATTAATGAACCTATATATATATATAGATATAAAAGTTATTGAATATATTTATTAATTAATTGTAATACCCGGTTGCCATTTCATTAGTGTTCATATAGACCTAATATGAGTTTATGAAGATTTAAAATAAAAAATTTACTGTAATCGATTACGAAGATTATAGGTTTGGTAAAAATATTTTTACCTTTTTAATTTAAATTTTAGTACTTCGTACATATTATTTGGAGCAGAAAATAAATAATTGACGAACCTTTTTGATCAGGTTTTACACTGTTAATGATCAGAATAAATAAATGGACGTAATTTTAAAATTTGGGGATTTTTCGGAAATACTTTTATCAGTAACTGTTTAGCAATGGACCACGAAATAATATTCCTAATAAAACTGTCAGTAGGATGAAGCCAATATATCTGGCTGCTTAAGTGTTGCTTCTGTTTCATTTCACATTCACATGATTTATTATTAATATTATAATATAATTATAATTATTACTTTGTTTGTTATCATGTAATGATATGTAGATATTACCCATCTTCTATAAGCAGAAGTGAAAATCCTCTCCTGATTAGTCCACTTCACCCTCCCCCCTCACAACAAAACACTATTCACATTTTGGGAAATTTTCCACCATATATTGTTTTCCCACTTTTTTTTTTAATTGTTTACACAATATTTTGATACTGAAAATATCTCATCTCTATTAAAAATATACATACACAATAACAGATCAGGGGTTGGCGTGAAGAATGAGTAACCAAACCATACCTGGTATGTCGACCCATCCTTTCTTCTCTTCTTCCATCTCTTTTGACACAATCATCTTCTTCATCTGGTATGTCGCCTCATCCTTCTTCCCTCCTTCCCTTCTTCCTTCTTTTTTGGCACACTCATCCTTTCTTCCCTTCTTCCTTCTTTTTGTGTGTGCCGATTGTAAGTACATCGTTTTTCCAGTTTATATATTCAGATACATCATTTTTAGATCTATCGATTTTAGATCTATCTATTTATATATGCCGAAAAAGATGGAAGTAAAGCAATTAAATATTTAATTACTTTAAATTTGCAATTGATGACATATCAGAAGGAGCTGAAACAAATGGAAGGTCAATCAAGAGAGGAATACATTGGATCGCTGAGAAGGTATTTATAGTGTTATTGTTTTTAATTTTTTTTTTAATTAAAAACGGAATACAATGAGATATGAATTGAACTGTAACAATTATATATTATATCATATCTATTATTTGATAAAATTTATTTTTAAAAAATGTAGAAAAAGCAGTGGATTTTCTCGTGGAGTTTCAAAATATAGAGGGGTTTGGATTTCTTTTTTTATTATTATTATTTGCTGTTTGTTTCATTATCAAATAGCAGAGTAAATATTCAGATGAATCGGCTAATATTCAGAATGGAATGCAGAGTAAAACTGGATTGGTTGAAGCTATTATATTTGAGGTGAAATTCTTTGTTCTTACTCTGCATATTGTTCCCGTGTTCTTTTTATATCTTTGGTAAACTTAATGCATTTGGTACTTTATTTATCTATTTTTACTTTAAATTTAATTTAGTTATTTTTTTTGTTGCTGATTTTCTTAAGTGTTGTGTGATGTTTGCCCTTTGCTTTATCTATTGTTTGCTTAAACTGAAATATGTGCTCATGTTGTGGTTACTATTGCATTTATACTTCTTGCATAGTTACAATTGTATAGTTTTAATATAATTTATGATGTCAGATGGAATGAGGCAAACTGGAAAGAATGTCAGCGGTCATGTTTCGTATGATGTTGTTGAAAACAGTGATTCATTGGAACCATATAGTTACCCCGTTACAGATAGCTACGAGACATAGATTGTCTCAACATAATCGTCAGGTGTCTGTTATCATACCTACTGTTGAAAGTTATGTGGTTTGGTATTTTTTTTCACATTCCATGTCTAATTTGTTTGAGACATCTGTATTTGTTCCTTCTGGTAATTTTGTTTACCTTTGTTACATTTACTTGATTCTTTCCATGGCTAGATTGTAGCTTTAAAACTGATTATCATTATTTTTGGTATTCAACTACAGGTAGCAGTTTTATTGGTCTGCAAACTAATGGTATTTACTTACTTTTCTAGCAAAGGTAAAAGATTTTACCCCCTTTTTTTCTAACAAAGATTTTACTATGCCTAATCAATGTTAATTTAGAACTGATGTTTTGTTTCTGACAATTACTATTTATGTTCGTTGGTTGCAGATACTTCTTCCATCATTTTACAAGCTAATGGTACTGTTTTTTACAATACATAATGAAATTTTCTTCTTTCTTCTTTTTTCTTGGTGTTTCTTTTTTAAATCAAGATAGTGGAGATTGTGCAAATATTTGTCTGCGTTTTTTTCTTCTCTTTTTAGTTGTCATTTATATGATTTTTGATTTATGTGTTTGACAGGCTCCTAAAACGTCATCTGGGGCTCACAAAACATCTCAATCGGTATTTTCTTTACTTAATTTACGGTTTTGTGGTTGCTTTGTTTCTAGGGTTTACTCGAATCTCTTAATAACAAAAGTGAGTATGTAAAATATTATAGTCGATTTGCTTAAGCAAGAAATGTAGAACTCAAAACAAGATTGGTCTTTGATTGTTTCAAAAAGCAAAGTAAATGCAGGTCTGCAGCAACATTGAAGTTTAGACATTTCTTTTTTTGTAGGGGGGCAATGTTTTGATTGCTCCTTCTATAGCTGCTGGTACTGGAGGGGGTATGCAAATATATATCTTTTCTAGAAATGGAATAATGGGCGGGTCGGGTAACATTGGTAAAATGGTTCAGGTCAACCATTAGAGTTTTTACTACGAGTTGAAAGAGGTTGAAAATTTAGACCGACAAACACTTCGTTATCCATGATTTAAATTATTGTTTTTTAGTAACTAATTCAATGAGCTTTTGTTTTCGTTATAGGCTGAAATTCGAGTCTCTGGTGCCTGTTTTTTGTTGCAAAAGATAACATGGTGTTAATTGTTTTTAGTACTGCAGTTCTATTTTTGTATGTTAATATGTAAAATTATATTTACACATGTACAGTTTACACTTACTTGGCATGTACGTGAATGCTAAAGGACTAGGTCTTTAATAAGCCAAACTAATTTAGTTTCTATCTTTAACCACGTGCTACATTTTTGTGTTAATAAGAGATATGAAGGAAACGAAAGTGAAGAAAAAATGCAACTAACGCAACAGGCATGAATATCAAGACACCAACTTCTAGATCCGCATTGTTTTCTTGATTTTGTTATTTTGATTTCTTGCAGAAAAGACTGATCTAAAATGACATTAGTGCGTAGGAGGCGGGTACGGTAATGAGTTCATCCTTATTTCATTTGCAACAATTTTCGTATCTTATGAAATCATTGAATTTGGTTATGTTTCCGTTTTGTATACGAATTTGTATTCATACTTTTTGACTTCACTAACTTAATTCACACAAGGCTTGATTACAAACTTTGGTTGTAGTTATCCGAATAAATTCTTATAAATTTGATCATGTTTACACAGGGTAAGACATTTGAAGAGGATTTAATGGATATGATTGATAGAGAAGCAGACGGTAGTGATAGTCTAGAAGGATTTGTTCTATGTCATTCAATTGCAATAGGAACTGGCTCAAGTTTTCACCATTTTTCTAATCTTTAATCTTCATTTTTATTATATATTTTCTTACCGTTAAAGTAATTGTTTATGTGATTTGATTAAATCTTTAGGAATGTGATCATATCTATTGGAGACATTAAACGATCACTACATTGTCTACTTTTCTTTGCCTCTTTGTTTATGTTTTTGAATAAACTTAATTCAAAACTTAGGTTTATGTTAAATAAAAGTAAGATTGACAACCCCAATTGTCTGCTCAATATTTATAATGAAAAAATCAATACTAGCTTTTTGATTGTTTGCATGTTGTTTTAATAGCCTCTGTTTTAGTTTGTGTTTTTTATTTGTCTTTCTTTTAAAGCTTATAGAAATTTTTTAACGTTATAATCTTTGTTTCAGGTGGTTTGCATTCTACGACTTTTTGACGTTATTTTGTAGCTGAGTTTCGTTTGCCATATCTGCTCTCTTAGTTTTTGTGTTGCATGTTTTACATTTTAAGCTATAACTTTCCTAATCTAAATGTAGTTAACGCTGAAGAAATGGGCAGTGGAGAACAAGTTAAGCTTATACTCCTTACAAGATTCTGGATGTTTGGGGTCAATTTTACGGCTTCAACCGTGCTCGGAAGGCGCCATGGAACTTTCAAAATGTTCAATTCACTGGTATAGCAAGATGCAACCTTTTGCAACTATGAAGAAGTAATCATGCAATATCAATTGATGAATATTAACTGTAGCTTCATAATAGGTAAAGTCTTTTGGTGTATGTATGAAACTAATGAGTATGTCTTTTGGTAGTTAAACATTATGTGCTTCTAACCTAGAAGGTGTTGGATACTTTTGGCTGTAAATGATGGTAAATTTGCAACAGTTTAATACTTTTGGATGTATGTTAACTTTATAATGAATATCTCTAATGGTAAATTTTCAGCTATATAATACTTTGACAGTCGTTATCTTCATCGAAGAGCAATCACTTATTAATAGCCGCGTAGCGCGTACCCTCAATCTTGTTTAGGTACAAGTGGCATGAAACTATAATCTATATATATATATAAATGAATGCATACAATGGATCACCAACAAAACCAGATTTCCTTCTTTCTCCTTTTCTTATCTTTATATATACATAAACATGGACATACATATGAGATAACATATACATATATATAATCGTGCATCATCACCACCATCACGAACCCTTGCTCAACTCCTACTTCTTGATCGATAAACCCATCATTTTATTTCGGTGTTATTTTGAGTATCACTCCTAACAACCATGATCTTTCTTCCCCTGCTTACGATGGCCAACCAACAAAAACTAGTGTCTTTTTCGATATCAACCACAACCAGACACCATCCTTCATTATCATGAAACCACCACCCTTGGCTCATAACCACCACAGTTACCACCTTCCACCATTTAGAAACGCCACAAACCACCACCTTGTAAACTGAAATGTCCCGTTCATATTGATTATAAACGTTCCATATTAATTGATTTCGTTGTGAGGTTTTGACCTCTATATGAGACGTTTTTCAAAGACTGCATTCGTTTTTAAAATAAACCATAACCTTTATTTTATCGACAAGGTTAAAAAGTCACCACCTAGATTATCCAGAGATGATAATCTAATAATATAACACTTACACACTACCGATACATATTGGTTTACAATATTAATATGTTACAACAAAGTAAATCTCGAATGCAGTTTTAAACAATATTATATAATCATGCTGACATCAAATCTTGTCCATATTTTAGCATGCAACAGCGGAAGCTCTTAATAATCACATGAGAATAAACATGCTTTAAACGTCAACAAAAATGTTGGTGAGTTATAGGTTTAACCTATATATTTATCAAATCGTAATAATAGACCACAAGATTTCATATTTCAATATACATCCCATACATAGAGATAAAAATCATTCATATGGTGAACACCTGGTAACCGACATTAACAAAATGCATATAAGAATATCCCCATCATTCCGGGACATCCATCGGACATGATATAAAAACTTGAAGTACTAAAGCATCCGCTACAACGGATGGGGTTTGTTGGGCCCAATAGATCTATCTTTAGGACTCGCGTCAATTAGTAGACTGGTTTACTAATTCTTAGGTTACCAAGCAAAAGGGGCATATTCGGCTTCGATCATTCAACCATAGAAAGTAGTTTCATGTACTTGTGTCTATTTTGTAAAACATTTATAAAGGTGCATGTATTCTCATCCCAAAAATATTAGATTTTAAAAGTGGGACTATAACTCACATTCACAGATTTTTACTTCATCGGGAAGTAAGACTTGGCCACTGGTCGATTCACGAACCTATAACAAATATGTACATATATATCAAAGTATGTTAAAAATATATTTACAACATTTTTATTACGTTTTAATGATTTGAGTTTATTAAGTTAGTTGTCCTTGTTAGTAACCTACAACTAGTTGTCCACAGTTAGATGTACAGAAAATAAATCAATATAAATTATCTTGGATCAATCCACGACCCAGTGTATACAAACCTCAGGATAGATCACAACTCAAAGTATATATATTTTTGGAATCAACCTCAATCCTGTATAGCGAACTCGATCATTACAGCATATAGAGTGTCTATGGTTGTTCCAAATAATATATATAGATGAGTCGATATGATATGTCAAAACATTGTATACGTGTCTATGGTATCTCAAGATTACATAATATATGTTAGAATACATTTATAATACAATATAAGTTAGCTAGGATATGATTAGTATAGATTTGTTACAATTTTCACGTAGCTAAAACTAGTAAAAATATCCAATTTTGTTTTACCCATAACTTCTTTGTTTAAATCCGTTTTGAGTGATTCAAGTTGATATGGTTTTATATTGAACTTAAGTTTATGAATCTAAACATAAAAAGTATATGTTTATAGTCGAAAATACAGGTTACAAGTCATTTTTGTAAAGGTAGTCATTTTAGTCGAAAGAACGACGTCTAGATGACCATTTTGGAAAACATACTTCCACTTTGAGTTTAACCATGATTTTTGGATATAGTTTCATGTTCATAAGAAAAATCATTTTCCCAGAAGAACAACTTTTAAATCAAAGTTTATCATAGTTTTTAATTAACTAACCCAAAACAGCCCGCGGTGTTACTACGACGGCGTATATCCGGTTTTACGGTGTTTTTCGTGTTTCCAGGTTTTGAATCATTAAGTTAACATATCATATAGATATACAACATGTGTTTAGTTGATTTTAAAAGTCAACTTAGAAGGATTAACTTTGTTTGAGAACAAGTTTAGAATTAACTAAACTATGTTCTAGTGATTACAAGTTTAAATCTTCGAATAAGATAGTTTTATATATATGAATCGAATGATGTTATGAACATCATTACTACCTTAAGTTTAGTAGGTAAACCTACTGGAAATGATGAAAAATAAACTTGAGCTTCAAAGGATCTTTGATGGCTTGGAAGTTCTTGAAATAGAATCATGACACGAAAACAAGTTCAAGTAAGATTATTACTCGAATTAAGATAGTTATAGTTATAGAAATTGAATCAAATCTTGAATATGAATATTATCTTGATTTAGAAAGATAACTTACTGTAAATAACAAAGGTTTCTTGATCTTAGATGATTGCTTGGAATGGATTAGGAAACTTGGAAGAAAACTTGTAAACTTGGAAGTGTTCTTGATATGTTCTTGAGTAATTATTTTTATGATGATTATAGATAATAACCAAAGCTTGTATTTGATGATTTTTGCTGGAAAAATAGTAACTTAGACGTTCATGGATGAGTGTGTATGTTTTGAGAGAGAATTGGGAAGAAAATTGGAAGTGAAATGGAGTGGGTGGTGAGTGGTGAAGGTGAGTGGGGTTAAAAGGAGTTCTTGTTTTTGTTTCCTTGCTCATAAGTCATGCTAGTTGTCTAATTGTTGATTCCACATGTTTGTTGACTATCTAGGGCTGCTAAGAGCTGAATTATTATGTATATATACCAATAGTATATACGTCTAGGAGCTGGGTATTATACGAGTACGAATACGGTTGCATATGAGTAGAATTGTTGATAAAAATGAATGAGAATGCAATTGTAAGCATTTTAGTTTAGTAGAAGTACTTTGATATGTGTCTTGAAGTCTTTCAAAAGTGTAATAATACATCTAAATACACTACATGTATATACATTTTAACTGAGTCGTTAAGTCATCGTTAGTCGTTACTTGTAAGTGTTGTTTTGAAACCTTTAAGTTAATGATCTCATTTAATGTTGTTAACCCATTGTTTATTATATCTAATGCGATGTTAAATTATTACATTATCATGATATTATGATGTATGAATATATCTTAATATGATATATATACATTAAAATGTCGTTACAACGATAATCGTTACATATATGCCTCGTTTCAAAATTCTTAAGTTAGTAGTCTTGTTTTACATATGTAGTTCATTGTTAACATACTTAATGATATGTTTAATTATCATTTTATCATGTTAAACATAGTGTATCAATATCTTAATATGATTCATATGTATTTAGTAAGATGTTGTTATAACGATAATCGTTATATATATCGTTTCGAGTTTCTTAACTCAATAAACTCATTTTTGTGTATATCACTCATTGTTAATATACTTAGTGAGATACTTACTTATCAAAATCTCATGTTAACTATATATATATATATATATATATATATATATATATATATATATATATACATATATATATATACATATACATATATATATACATATACATATATATATATATATATACATATATATATATATACATATATATATATATATATATATATATATATATATATATATATATATATATATATATATATATACACATCATCATGTAGTTTTTACAAATTTTTAACGTTCGTGAATCGCCGGTCAACTTGAGTGGTCAATCGTCTACATGAAACTCATTTCAATTAATTAAGTCTTAACAAGTTTGATTGCTTAACATGTTGGAAATACTTAATCATGTAAATAACAATTTCATTTAATATATATAAACATGGAAAAGTTCGGGTCACTACAGTACCTACCCCTTAAATAAATTTCGTCCCGAAATTTTAAGCAGTTGGAGGTGGTGACGTATCTTCTGGAAATAAGTGCGGGTATTTCTTCTTCATATGATCTTCTCATTCCCAGGTGAACTCGGGTCCTCTACTAGCATTCCATCGAACCTTAACAATTGGTATCTTATTTTGCTTAAGTCTTTTAACCTCACGATCCATTATTTCGACGGTTTCTTCAATGAATTGAAGTTTTTCGTTGATTTGGATTTCGTCTAACGGAATAGTGAGATCTTCTTTAGCAAAACATTTTTTCAAATTCGAGACATGGAAAGTGTTATGTACAGCCGCGAGTTGTTGAGGTTCCTCAAGTCAATAAGCTACTGGTCCGACACGATCAATAATCTTGAATGGTCTAATATACCTTGGATTTAGTTTCCCTCGTTTACCAAATCGAACAACGCCTTTCCAAGGTGCAACTTTAAGCATGACCATCTCTCCAAATTTGAATTCTATATCTTTGCTTTTAATGTCAGCGTAGCTCTTTTGTCGACTTTAGGCAGTTTTCAACCGTTGTTGAATTTGGATGATCTTCTCGGTAGTTTCTTGTATTATCTCCGGACCCGTAATCTGTCTATCCTCCACTTCATTCCAACAAATTGGAGACCTGCACTTTCTACCATAAAGTGCTTCAAACGGTGCCATCTCAATGCTTGAATGGTAGCTGTTGTTGTAGGAAAATTCTGCTAACGGAAGGTGTCGATCCCAACTGTTTTCGAAATCAATAACACATGCTCGTAGCATGTCTTCAAGCATTTGAATCGTCCTTTTGCTCTGCCCATCAGTTTGTGGATGATAGGCAGTACTCATGTCTAGACGAGTTCCTAATGCTTGCTGTAATGTCTACCAGAATCTTGAAATAAATCTGCCATCCCTATCAGAGATAACAGAGATTGGTATTCCATGTCTGGAGACGACTTCCTTCAAATATAGTCGTGCTAACTTTTCCATCTTGTCATCTTCTCTTGTTGGCAGGAAGTGTGCTGATTTGGTGAGACGATCAACTGTTACCCAAATAGTATCAAAACCACTTGCAGTCCTTGGCAATTTAGTGATGAAATACATGGTAATGTTTTCCCATTTCCATTCCGAGATTTTGGGTTGTTGAAGTAGACCTGATGGTTTCTGATGCTCAGCTTTGACCTTAGAACACGTCAAACATTCTCCTACGTATTTAGCAACATCGACTTTCATACCCGGCCACCAAAAATGGTTCTTGAGATCCTTGTACATCTTTCCCGTTCCAGGATGTATTGAGTATCTGGTTTTATGAGCTTCTCTAAGTACCATTTCTCTCATATCTCCAAATTTTGGTACCCAAATTCTTTCAGCCCTATACCGGGTTCCGTCTTCCCGAATATTAAGATGCTTCTCCGATCCTTTGGGTATTTCATTCTTTAAATTTCCCTCTTTTAAAACTCCCTGTTGCGCCTCCTTTATTTGAATAGTAAGGTTAGTGTGAATCATAATATTCATAGCTTTTACTAGAATGGGTTCTCTGTCCTTTCTACTCAAGGCGTCGGCTACCACATTTGCCTTCCCCGGGTGGTAACGAATCTCAAAGTCGTAATCATTCAACAATTCAATCCACTTGCGCTGCCTCATGTTCAGTTGTTTCTGATTAAATATGTGTTGGAGACTTTTGTGGTCGGTATATATAATAGTTTTGACCCCATATAAGTAGTGCCTCCAAGTCTTTAATGCAAAAACAACAGCGTCCAATTCCAAATCGTGAGTCATATAATTTTGCTCGTGAATCTTCAATTGTCTGGACGCATAAGCAATTACCTTCATTCATTGCATTAATACACAACCGAGGCCTTGATTTGAGGCATCACAATATATCACAAAATCATCATTCCCTTCAGGCAATGACAATATAGGTGCCGTAGTTAACTTTTTCTTCAACAATTGAAACGCTTTCTCCTGCTCATCCTTCTATTCAAATTTTTTCCCTTTATGCGTTAATGCAGTCAAGGGTTTTGCTATTTTGGAAAAATCTTGGATGAACCTTCTGTAGTAACCTGCCAGTCCTAAAATTGGCGTATATGTTTCAGAGTTTTCGGGGTTTCTCATTTTTCAACTGTTTCAATCTTTGCTGAATCCACCTGAATACCTTCTTTGTTTACTATGTGACCGACGAATTGAACTTCTTCTAACCAAAATGCACACTTTGAAAACTTAGCGTGCAATTTTTCTTTCCTCAACAACTCTAGCACTTTTCTCAAATGTTCTTCGTGCCCTTGATCATTCTTTGAGTAAATAAGTATGTCATCAATGAAAACAATGACAAACTTGTCAAGGTATGGTCCACACACTCGGTTCATGAGGTCCATGAACACAACTGGTGTGTTAGTCAACCCAAACGGCATAACCATAAACTCGTAATGACCGTAACGCGTCCTGAAAGCAGTCTTCGGAATATCATCCTCCTTCACCCGCATTTGATGATACCCGGAACGTAAATCGATCTTTGAATAAACCGACGAACCTTGTAGTTGATCAAATAAGTCGTCGATTCTCAGTAGTGGGTAACGGTTCTTGATGGTAATTTTGTTCAACTCTCGGTAGTCGATACATAACCTGAATGTACCATCCTTCTTTTTGACAAACAAAACAGGAGCTCCCCATGGTGATGTACTTGGTCGTATAAAACCACGCTCTAAAAGTTCTTGTAATTGGCTTTGAAGTTCATTCATTTCACTGGGTGCGAGTCTGTATGGAGCACGAGCTATTGGTGCAGCTCCCGGTACAAGATCTATTTGAAATTCAACGGATCGGTGTGGAGGTAGTCCCGGTAATTCTTTCAAAAATACATCGGGAAATTCTTTTGCGACGGGAACATCATTGATGTTCTTTTCTTCAGTTTGTACTTTATCGACGTGTGCTAGAATAGCATAGCAACCTTTTCTTATTAGCTTTTGCGCCTTTAAATTACTAATAAGATGTAACTTCGCGTTGCTCTTTTCTCCTTACACAATTAAGGGTTTTCCTTCTTCTCGTACAATGCGAATTGCATTTTTGTAACATATGATCTCTGCCCTCTCCTTTTTCAACCAGTCCATGCCAATTATCACATCAAAACTCCATAACTCTACTGGTATCAAATCAATCTTAAACGTTTCGCTAACCAGTTTAATTTCTCGATTTCGACATATATTATCTGCTGTAATTAATTTACCGTTTGCTAATTCGAGTAAAAATTTATTATCCAATGGCGTCAGTGGACAACTTAGTTTAGCACAAAAATCTCTACTCATATAGCTTCTATCCGCACCCGAATCAAATAAAATATAAGCAGATTTATTGTCAATAAGAAACGTACCCGTAACAAGCTCCGGATCTTCCTGCGCTTCTGCCGTATTAATATTGAAAACTCTTCCGCGGCCCTGCCCATTAGTATTCCCCTGATTCGGGCAATTTCTACTAAAGTGGCCCGGTTTTCCACATCCAAAACAAACTATGGCGGTGTTATTTGTTCCGACATTATTTGTTCTTTTAGTTCTATTATGCATTGGTCCGTAGATCTCGCACTTCTTCGCGCTATGACCATTCCTTTTACACCTGTTGCAAAATGTCGTGCAGAACCCCGGGTGATGCTCTTCACATCTTTGGAATGGCTGTTTTTAGTTTTTGTTGCCATTGTTGTTATTGAGATTGTTGTTGGGATTGTTATTGTTGCTGTTGTTGTTGCTGTTGTTATTATTGTTGTTGGGACGGTTATTGTAGTTGTTGTTGGGACGTTTGTTGAAGTTGTTGTTGCGATTGATGTTGCGGTTGTTGGGATAGTTATTGTGATTGTTGTTGTTGTATTGGTGACTCTTGTCATTGGTTTCTTCCCACTTTCTCTTGACTTGTTTCATGTTAGCCTCTTCGGTCGCCTGCTCTTTAATCCTTCCTTCGATCTGGTTCACTAATTTGTGAGCCATTCGACTTGCCTTTTGTATGGAGGCGGGCTCGTGTGAACTCACGTCTTCTTGAATCCTTTCCGGTAACCCTTTTACAAATGCGTCGATCTTCTCTTCTTCGTCTTCGAACGTTCTGGGACACAATAGGCACAATTCTGTGAATCGTCGTTCGTACGTGGTGATATCGAAACCTTGCGTTCGTAATCCTCTAAGCTCTACCTTGAGCTTATTGACCTCGTTTCTGGGACGATACTACTCGTTCATCAATTGCTTGAATGCTAACCACGGTAGTGCGTAAGCAACATCTTGTCCTACCTGCTCGAGATAGGTATTCCACCATGTTAACGCCGTACCAGTGAAGGTAAGCGTAGCGTACTTTATTTTGTCTTCTTCAGTACATTTATTTATGGAAAACACCGATTCAACCTTCTCGGTCCACTGTTTCAATCCGATTGGACCCTCGGTTCCATCAAATTCCAAAGGTTTGCAGCCAGTGAATTCTTTGTAGGAACATCCTACACGATTTCTTGTGGAATTTGCTCCACTGCTAAAACCAGAGTTATTGTTGTTGTTTTGCATTGCGACCTGCACTGCGGCTATGTCTGCAGTAAGGAAAACACGGAAGTCTTCCTCAGTCATGTTTAAGTTCCGACGAGTCGTCGGTGCGATTTCCTTCAAAAATAGCCAAAAGAATTGAGTTAATCATATAGAATTTAAGAGTAGTCAATAGTATTTCGTAGCATAATATGAACTTATTTATAAAAGTTTTTTCTTCATATTAGCATTTTATAGTTTTAATTCGGGTAGTACCTACCCGTTAAGTTTATACTTAGCAGCTATTATACAATTCAACTACTACGATTCTATATGAAAAACTTATTACAATAATATTTAGTGTTCAAACTTTATACAATATTTTACAAACTTACAAAATCGCTATTATACATATAGGATGAAATATAGCACATAATAACATTGCTACTCGGCAGCTATAAAGGCAACTCTAGTTAATACGCAAGTCGTTCAGCAAACGAAATAAAGACACGTAATTCATAATTCCAGAAACAAGTCATGCATTCTGGTTTTACTAAGATGACTTCCCATCCTTGGTCTTGTGGAAAGTAACCGTTATGACCATTGGCTAGGTAGCATGTTGTAATGTCGTCAAAAGGACGAGGGTTTCGTAATGTCCAACAGCCCCGTAATAATATAAAAACCTTGTTTCTCACCCCAACTACTAAATCCGTCACTTGTGGGAAGGTTTTATTTAAAAGTTGTAATCCGATGTTCTTTTTCTCATTTTGGTAAGAAGCGAACATCACTAACCCGTAAGCATAACATGCTTCTTTTTGTTGCATGTTAGAAGCTCTTTCTTTCTCACGAAATCCTATGTTGGGATATGTTGAGTCAAAATAGGTTCTTAACCCGTAGCGTAAAATTGCATTTGGGTTCCCCGCATTTAACACTTTAAAGAAAACACGGCGTAACTTACGGTCTCCCCAATGTCATATACCCCACCTATCAAAGGAAAGCCTTTTATAAACTAAGGCATTTCTGGAAAGTCTTTCAAATGTTTGACAAGTTAATTTCGCCATAACTAAATGTGCTGATGAATTCTGACCGACTCTAGACAAGATTTCCTCAATCATATCCTCTAGTAGGTCTTCTAAAATATTCGGTTGTCTACCCTTAACGTCCATTTTGTTTTTATACTGTAAAATAGACAAGGATTAGATTCGTAAAAGATAATTAACAAATAATACAAGCAATTTTTACATAGAACATAAAAGTACAAGCACACTACAATACATATAATACACAACATGATTACAACCCTCTAATCTAAATCACTGGTTTCTTCTTCTTCGGACTTGGTTCGTTTTCCTAATTTTCTTGGGATATATGGTGTTTCTCTAATACGAGCCGTCGTTTTCCACAATGGTTTAGAAAAACCTGGTGGTTTAGAGGTTCCCGGGTTATTGTTATATTTTAGAAAATACGGATGTTGCCGATATATATAAAGTTCATCGGGGTTGGAATCAGGTTTCTCTATTTTTATACCTTTTCCCTTATTATTTTCTTTTGATTTATTAAATTGGGTCGAGGTAATTTCTATAACATCATCGGAATCCTCATCGGGATCCGATTCATCAGAAAATTGGTAATCTTCCCAATATTTTTCTTCCTCGGCGGAAACACCGTTGACCATTATTGACTTTGGTCCGTTGGTTGAGAATTTTCTTTTATTTAATCGATTTACTGTAGGTATCAATATTTCTTCCACCAGAACCTCTTCTTCTTCTGGTTCTTCCTCTTCCGGTTCCTCCTCTTCCGGTTCCTCTTCTTCCGGTTCCTCCTCTTCTAGTTCCTCCTCTTCCGGTTCTTCTTCGGGAATTTGTGAATCTTCCCAAAATATATTCGACTCTTCATTATTATTAGGTGAGTCGATGGGATTTGTATTAGTGGTAGACATCTATCACACAATATCAAATATATTAAGAAGTTAATATATCACATAATATTTACATGTTAATAATATATAGTTTCCAACAAAAGTGTTAAGCAATCATTTTTAAAGAAAATACGGTCGAAGTCCAGACTCACTAATGTATCCTAAAAAACTCGATAAGACACACTAATGCAAATTTCTGGTTCTCTAAGACCAACGCTCGAATACCAACTGAAATGTCCCGTTCATATTGATTATAAACGTTCCATATTAATTGATTTCGTTGTGAGGTTTTGACCTCTATATGAGACGTTTTTCAAAGACTGCATTCGTTTTTAAAACAAACCATAACCTTTATTTTATCGACAAGGTTAAAAAGTCACCACCTAGATTATCCAGAGATGATAATCTAACAATATAACACTTACACACTACCAATACATATTGGTTTACAATATTAATATGTTACAACAAAGTAAATCTCGAATGCAGTTTTAAACAATATTATACAATCATGCTGACATCAATTCTTGTCTATATTTTAGCATGCAATAGCGGAAGCTCTTAATAATCACCTGAGAATAAACATGCTTTAAACGTCAACAAAAATCTTGGTGAGTTATAGGTTTAACCTATATATTTATCAAATCGTAATAATAGACCACAAGATTTCATATTTCAATATACATCCCATACATAGAGATAAAAATCATTCATATGGTGAACACCTGGTAACCGACATTAACAATATGCATATAAGAATATCCCCATCATTCCGGGACATCCATCGGACATGATATAAAAACTCGAAGTACTAAAGCATCCGCTACAACGTATGGGGTTTGTTGGGCCCAATAGATCTATCTTTAGGATTCACGTAAATTAGTAGAATGGTTTACTAATTCTTAGGTTACCAAGCAAAAGGGGAATATTCGGCTTCAATCATTCAACCATAGAAAGTAGTTTCAAGTACTTGTGTCTATTTTGTAAAATATTTATAAAGCTGCATGTATTCTCATCCCAAAAATATTAGATTTTAAAAGTGGGACTATAACTCACATTCACAGATTTTTACTTCGTCGAGAAGTAAGACTTGGCCACTGGTCGATTCACGAACCTATAACAAATATGTACATATATATAAAAGTATGTTCAAAATATATTTACAACATTTTTTATTACGTTTTAATGATTTGAGTTTATTAAGTCAGCTGTCCTCGTTAGTAACCTACAACTAGTTGTTCACAGTTAGATGTAAAGAAAATAAATCAATATAAATTATCTTAGATCAATCCATGACCCAGTATATACAAGCCTCAGGCTAGATCACAACTCAAAGTATATATATTTTTGGAATCAACCTCAACCCTGTATAGCGAACTCGATCATTACAGCATATAGAGTGTCTATGGTTGTTCTAAATAATATATATAGATGGGTCGATATGATATGTCAAAACATTGTATACGTGCCTATGGTATCTCAAGATTACATAATATATGTTAGAATACATTTATAATACAATATAAGTTAGCTAGGATATAATTAGTATAGATTTGTTACAATTTTCACGTAGCTAAAACTAGTAAAAATATCCAATTTTGTTTTACCCATAACTTCTTTGTTTAAATCCGTTTTGAGTGATTCAAGTTGCTATGGTTTCATATTAAACTTAAGTTTATGAATATAAACAGAAAAAGTATATGTTTATAGTCGAAAATACTGGTTACAAGTCATTTTTGTAAAGGTAGTCATTTTAGTCGAAAGAACGACGTCTAGATGACCATTTTGGAAAACATACTTCTACTTTGAGTTTAACCATGATTTTTGTATATAGTTTCATGTTCATAAGAAAAATTATTTTTCCAGAAGAACAACTTTTAAATCAAAGTTTATCATAGTTTTTAATTAACTAACCCAAAACAGCCCGCGGTGTTACTACGACGGCGTATATCCGGTTTTACGGTATTTTTCGTGTTTCCAGATTTTGAATCATTAAGTTAGCATATCATATAGATATAGAACATGTATTTACTTGATTTTAAAAGTCAAGTTAGAAAGATTAACTTTGTTTGCGAACAAGTTTAGAATTAACTAAACCATGTTCTAGTGATTACAAGTTTAAATCTTCGAATAAGATAGTTATATATATATATATATATATATATATATATATATATATATATATATATATATATATATATATATATATATATATATATATATATATATATATATATATATATATATATGAATTGAATGATGTTATGAACATCATTACTAACTTAAGTTTAGTAGGTAAACCTACTGGAAATGATGAAAAAATAACTTGAGCTTCAAAGGATCTTTGATGGCTTGGAAGTTCTTGAAATAGAATCATGACACGAAAACAAGTTCAAGTAAGATTATTAGTCGAATTAAGATAGTTATAGCTATAGAAATTGAATCAAAGCTTGAATATGAATATTACCTTGATTTAGAAATATAACCTACTGTAAATAACAAAGGTTTCTTGATCTTAGATGATTGCTTGGAATGGATTAGGAAACTTGGAAGTAAACTTGTAAACTTGGAAGTGTTCTTGATGTGTTCTTGAGTAATTGTTTTTATGATGATTATAGATAATAACCAAAGCTTGTATTTGATAATTTTTCTTGGAAAAATAGTAACTTAGACGTTCATGGAAGAGTGTGTGTGTTCTGAGAGAGAATTGGGAAGAAAATTGGAAGTGAAATGGAGTGGGTGGTGAGTGGTGAAGGTGAGTGGGGTTAAAAGGAGTTCTTGTTTTTGTTTCCTTGCTCATAAGTCATGCTAGATGTCTAATTGTTGGTTCCACATGTTTGTTGACTATCTAGGGCTGCTAATAGCTGAATTATTATGTATATATACCAATAGTATATACGTCTAGGAGCTGGGTATTATACGAGTACGAATACGGTTGCATACGAGTAGAATTGTTGATGAAAATGAATGAGAATGCAATTGTAAGCATTTTTGTTAAGTAGAAGTACTTTGATATGTGTCTTAAGGTCTTTCAAAAATGTACTAATACATCTAAATACACTACATGTATATATATTTTAACTGAGTCGTTAAGTCATCGTTAGTCGTTACATGTAAGTGTTGTTTTGAAACCTTTAAGTTAACGCTCTCATTTAATGTTGTTAACCCATTGTTTATTATATCTAATGAGATGTTAAATTATTACATTATCATGATATTATGATGTATGAATATATCTTAATATGATATATATATACATTAAAATGTCGTTACAACGATATTCGTTACATATATGCCTCGTTTCAAAATTCTTAAGTTAGTAGTCTTGTTTTACATATGTAGTTCATTGTTAACATACTTAATGATATTTTTAATTATCATTTTATCATGTTAAACATAGTGTATCAATATCTTAATATGATTCATATGTATTTAGTAAGACGTTGTTATAACGATAATCGTTATATATATCGTTTCGAGTTTCTTAACTCAATAAACTCATTTTTGTATATATCACTCATTGTTAATATACTTAGTGAGATACTTACTTATCAAAATCTCATGTTAACTATATATATATATATATATATATATATATATATATATATATATATATATATATATATATATATATATATATATATATATATATATATACATATATATATATCATCATGTAGTTTTTACAAAATTTTAACGTTCGTGAATCGCCGGTCAACTTGGGTGGTCAATTGTCTACATGAAACTCATTTCAATTAATCAAGTCTTAACAAGTTTGATTGCTTAACATGTTGGAAATACTTAATCATGTAAATAAAAATTTCATTTAATATATATAAACATGGAAAAGTTCGGGTCACTACACAAACCTTCGTTCACCTTAATCCATCACCACCATCAGAAATCACTCCACGCCGGCCACCTATCTATCTATATATATATATATATATATATATATATATATATATATATATATATATATTTCTTTTTATGCAACTCGCTAGTTTATATCTGAATTTGTTTTCGTAACCAATTAACAAACCATCCCCTAATCTCTTCTCTACTTACTATTATCGACTACCACCATCGTGAACCTTCAACCCACCACCTTAAACCACTTCACAATCACCACAACCATCGCCAAACACCATCACTTCGATCACCATATTCATCATGCTACTGCTACAGCCGTGTATCTGTTTTCTATCGAGCTAAACCGCCAACTAATTATCTGCTACAGCTCCTGTTTAATTTATGTTGAAAAACGCTGCTTCAGTTTCTTTTTTGTTTCCTGCTCGAACAAACAACTACCACCATAAGATTATTATTTATTTGTTGTGGCCAACACCCATTAACCAAATACCCCACCTTTTGTCTCCCACTTAATTCGTGAAGATTGACTGAATGATAAAACGTTTTGAGCTGGATTAATTTTTCTTGGGCTACAATGTTTCTAATGGACTCCTTTTTAATACTTAGACTACTTGGGCCAGACGAATATTGGACCATGTTGTTGGGTCATATTAAACCATTTGCTTCCTATTTGCTATCAACCAAATGCTGCGTTTATTTTCTGTCTTGTTCGTCACCATCAACCAGACACCTACAAACACCCTCCTTGTTTCTACCCACAAACAGACCTCAAATTTCAAATACTGTTACACTTATATTTCTATTTTCAGTCGAACAAGAAACCCACAAGAAATCGTGAATTTGCTGCAGCCTTTTATATTAATGTTGACAAGTGCACGGTTGATGATGGTGTTATGAATACATAAACGATAAATGATTAAGATTATGATCTGATAATCGAGAAGACGATAAATCAAACACTAATTCGATGCTAAGATTAATTCCTGGTCGATTTGATTTGTTGAAGAAGAAAGGGAAACAGAAATGGGAGGTTAAATATAATTAAAGTCTGTGTAATTCAGAAAAATAGAAATGGCATAGTAGTTTAAGGTGTTGCGGGTAAACGAGATATCTCGTGTAACGACCCAACTTTTTCGACTTACTTTTGTGCTTGTTGCTTTCACAAAACTGCGTATTTGTACGTACTGTGTTGGTTTATATTCTGGGATCTTATTTCATGTTAATTACTTTCGTTAATACCATACAACGTGCCATTAAGTACTTAGTTACTTAACTTGATCCCCGAATGCTTTATGACCGTTAGTGTCACTGGACGTTTAGAACGAGCTATATGTTTTGGTACACGTTTAACTTTTGTCATAATTAGAATATTACAACTACGTAATACTAATTGTTATTTCCTAATAACAATTACTTGGGTTTTTGGTTGCTTAATTACGCTTAGTAATTTACTTATGCTCACTAGTTAGTCTTGTTGGACTTTCTACCTTGTTGGACTCAAGCCTACCCTACTCTAGCTAATGGAGTATTTAATTAGCCCAATTTTAATAAGTTTATAACTCATATAAATGTAAGACAAAAATCCACTAAGTTAAGCCAACACACTAGCATTTTTGTTCACCATTATCACAAATGTTGCATGGGATCCTAACAATAAGCACCACCTTTAGACCACCACTAACCAAAAAGCAAAAAGGTGCCCCCCCTTTTCCCCCTTGAAACCGTTGGCCACCCTCACCACTATATATATCATGCTCATTTCATCCATTTTACACTTGATCTCATTCACATTTTACACACACTTACTCTCTAATTTTCTCTCTAGTCTTTCTCACTCTAAAAAGTGTAAGTTTTAAATTTTCTTCTTATTCTTCTTCTTCTTCTTCTTCTTCTTCTTCTTCTTCTTCTTCTTCTTCTTCTTCTTCTTCTTCTTCTCCTCATAGTCACGACATCATCATCATCTTTATAAGATTAAGCTTGTTAGCTTTTTGATCTTGTTATATCTTGTAGATTCAAACTATGGTTTGAATCCTTTAAGAACATTAAAGATTCAAGCTTTCTAGCTTTGAATCTTTATTACTTTGATGGATCTAAGATTTATAGCTTAAGATTACTTTATTTTTGTTAAAAGATCAAAACTTGTATTTATGATCTTCATGGAACTTGAAGATCTAGCCTTTTGCTTTGAAGATCTTCAAGAACACAAAAGATTCAAGCTTTATAGCTTTGAAATCTCATAACTTTTGATAAAAGGATCCAAGCTCTCTAGCTTAGGGTTCCATTACTTTGTTTGATCAAATTTATGTTCTTACTTGTTTGATTGAATGAAAGTTTGTAGCTTTAGTTGTAGATAGAACTTGTATTTGTGCTAAGACTAAGAACATGATGTAACCTTGGTTCATCATCCTTCTAAAACTCTTAAGTGAGTTGTATTCTTTCTTAGTCTTGACATTGTGTATTGATGGTTGAAACTTGGTCAAAGTGATGCTAAAACATCAAAGATGAAATGTCCCGTTCTTATTGATTAAAAACGTTCCATATTAATTGATTTCGTTGCGAGGTTTTGACCTCTATATGAGACGTTTTTCAAAGACTGCATTCATTTTTAAAACAAACCATAACCTTTATTTCATAGATAAAGGTTTTAAAAAGCTTTACGTAAATTATCAAATAATGATAATCTAAAATATCCTGTTTACACACGACCATTACATAATGGTTTACAATACAAATATGTTACAACAAAATAAGTTTCTTGAATGCAGTTTTTACACAATATCATACAAGCATGGACTCCAAATCTCGTCCTTATTTAAGTATGCGACAGCGGAAGCTCTTAATAATCACATGAGAATAAACATGCTTAAAACGTCAACAAAAATGTTGGTGAGTTATAGGTTTAACCTATATATATCAAATCATAATAATAGACCACAAGATTTCATATTTCAATACACATCCCATACATAGAGATAAAAGTCATTCATATGGTGAACACCTGGTAACCGACATTAACAAGATGCATATATAAGAATATCCCCATCATTCTGGGACACCCTTCGGATATGATATAAATTTCGAAGTACTAAAGCATCCGGTACTTTGGATGGGGTTTGTTAGGCCCAATAGATCTATCTTTAGGATTCGCGTCAATTAGGGTGTCTATTCCCTAATTCTTAGATTACCAGACTTAATAAAAAGGGGCATATTCGATTTCGATAATTCAACCATAGAATGTAGTTTCACGTACTTGTGTCTATTTTGTAAATCATTTATAAAACCTGCATATATTCTCATCCCAAAAATATTAGATTTTAAAAGTGGGACTATAACTCACTTTCACAGATTTTTACTTCATCGGGAAGTAAGACTTGGCCACTGGTTGATTCACGAACCTATAACAATATATACATATATATCAAAGTATGTTCAAAATATATTTACAACACTTTTAATATATTTTGATGTTTTAAGTTTATTAAGTCAGCTGTCCTCGTTAGTAACCTACAACTAGTTGTCCACAGTTAGATGTACAGAAATAAATCGATAAATATTATCTTGAATCAATCCACGACCCAGTGTATACGTATCTCAGTATTGATCACAGCTCAAACTATATATTTTTTGGAATCAACCTCAACCCTGTATAGCTAACTCCAACATTCACATATAGAGTGTCTATGGTTGTTCCGAAATATATATAGATGTGTCGACATGATAGGTCGAAATATTGTATACGTGTCTATGGTATCTCAAGATTACATAATATACAATACAAGTTGATTAAGTTATGGTTGGAATAGATTTGTTACCAATTTTCACGTAGCTAAAATGAGAAAAATTATCCAATCTTGTTTTACCCATAACTTCTTCATTTTAAATCCGTTTTGAGTGAATCAAATTGCTATGGTTTCATATTGAACTCTATTTTATGAATCTAAACAGAAAAAGTATAGGTTTATAGTCGGAAAAATAAGTTACAAGTCATTTTTGTAAAGGTAGTCATTTCAGTCGAAAGAACGACGTCTAGATGACCATTTTAGAAAACATACTTTCACTTTGAGTTTAACCATAATTTTTGGATATAGTTTCATGTTCATAATAAAAATCATTTTCTCAGAATAACAACTATTAAATCAAAGTTTATCATAGTTTTTAATTAACTAACCCAAAACAGCCCGCGGTGTTACTACGACGGCGTAAATCCGGTTTTACGGTGTTTTTCGTGTTTCCAGGTTTTAAATCATTAAGTTAGCATATCATATATATATAGAACATGTGTTTAGTTGATTTTAAAAGTCAATTTAGAAGGATTAACTTTTGTTTGCGAACAAGTTTAGAATTAACTAAACTATGTTCTAGTGATTACAAGTTTAAACCTTCGAATAAGATAGCTTTATATGTATGAATCGAATGATGTTATGAACATCATTACTACCTTAAGTTCCTTGGATAAACCTACTGGAAAAGAGAAAAATGGATCTAGCTTCAACGGATCCTTGGATGGCTCGAAGTTCTTGAAGCAGAATCATGACACGAAAACAAGTTCAAGTAAGATCATCACTTGAAATAAGATTGTTATAGTTATAGAAATTGAAACAAAGTTTGAATATGATTATTACCTTATATTAGAATGATAACCTACTGTAATAAACAAAGATTTCTTGAGGTTGGATGATCACCTTACAAGATTGGAAGTGAGCTAGCAAACTTGAAAGTATTCTTGGTTTTATGTAACTAGAACTTGTAGAATATATGAAGAACACTTAGAACTTGAAGATAGAACTTGAGAGAGATCAATTAGATGAAGAAAATTGAAGAATGAAAGATTTTGTAGGTGTTTTTGGTCGTTGGAGTATGGATTAGATATAAAGGATATGTAATTTTGTTTTCATGTAAATAAGTCATGAATGATTACTCATATTTTTGTAATTTTATGAGATATTTTATGCTAGTTGCCAAATGATGGTTCCCACATGTATTAGGTGACTCACATGGGCTGCTAAGAGCTGATCATTGGAGTGTATATACCAATAGTACATACATCTAAAATCTGTGTATTGTACGAGTACGAATACGGGTGCATACGAGTAGAATTGTTGATGAAACTGAACGAGGATGTAATTGTAAGAATTTTTGTTAAGTAGAAGTATTTTGATAAGTGTATTGAAGTCTTTCAAAAGTGTATAAATACATATTAAAACACTACATGTATATACATTTTAACTGAGTCGTTAAGTCATCGTTAGTCGTTACATGTAAGTGTTGTTTTGAAACCTTTAGGTTAACGATCTTGTTAAATGTTGTTAACCTAATGTTTATAATAACAAATGAGATTTTAAATTATTATATTATCATGATATTATCATGTATGAATATCTCTTAATATATCTCTTAATATGATATATATACATTAAATGTCTTTACAACGATAATCGTTACATATATGTCTCGTTTAAAAATCATTAAGTTAGTAGTCTTGTTTTTACATATGTAGTTCATTGTTAATATACTTAATGATATGTTTACTTATCATAGTATCATGTTAACTATATATATATATATATATATATATATATATATATATATATATATATATATATATATATATATATATATATATATATATATATATATATATCCATATATATGTCATCATATAGTTTTTACAAGTTTTAACGTTCGTGAATCACCGGTCAACTTGGGTAGTCAATTGTCTATATGAAACATATTTCAATTAATCAAGTCTTAACAAGTTTGATTGCTTAACATGTTGGAAATATTTAATCATGTAAATATCAATCTCAATTAATATATATAAACATGGAAAAGTTCGGGTCACTACAGTACCTACCCGTTAAATAAATTTCGTCCCGAAATTTTAAGCTGTTGAAGGTGTTGACGAATCTTCTGGAAATAGATGCGGGTATTTCTTTTTCATCTGATCTTCATGCTCCCAGGTGAACTCGGGTCCTCTACGAGCATTCCATCGAACCTTAATAATTGGTATCTTGTTTTGCTTAAGTCTTTTAACCTCACGATCCATTATTTCGACGGGTTCTTCGATGAATTGAAGTTTTTCGTTGATTTGGATTTCATCTAACGGAATAGTGAGATCTTCTTTAGCAAAACATTTCTTCAAATTCGAGACGTGGAAAGTGTTATGTACAGCTGCGAGTTGTTGAGGTAACTCAAGTCGGAAAGCTACTGGTCCGACACGATCAATAATCTTGAATGGTCCAATATACCTTGGATTTAATTTCCCTCGTTTACCAAATCGAACAACGCCTTTCCAAGGTGCAACTTTAAGCATGACCATCTCTCCAATTTCAAATTCTATATCTTTTCTTTTAATGTCAGCGTAGCTTTTTTGTCGACTTTGGGCGGTTTTCAACCGTTGTTGAATTTGGATGATCTTCTCGGTAGTTTCTTGTATAATCTCCGGACCCGTAATCTGTCTATCCCCCACTTCACTCCAACAAATTGGAGACCTGCACTTTCTACCATAAAGTGCTTCAAACGGCGCCATCTCAATGCTTGAATGGTAGCTGTTGTTGTAGGAAAATTCTGCTAACGGTAGATGTCGATCCCAACTGTTTCTGAAATCAATAACACATGCTCGTAGCATGTCTTCAAGCGTTTGTATTGTCCTTTCGCTTTGCCCATCAGTTTGTGGATGATAGGCAGTACTCATGTCTAGACGAGTTCCTAATGCTTGCTGTAATGTCTGCCAGAATCTTGAAATAAATCTGCCATCCCTATCAGAGATAATAGAGATTGGTATTCCATGTCTGGAGACGACTTCCTTCAAATACAGTCGTGCTAACTTTTCCATCTTGTCATCTTCTCTTGTTGGCAGGAAGTGTGCTGATTTGGTGAGACGATCAACTGTTACCCAAATAGTATCAAAACCACTTGCAGTCCTTGGCAATTTAGTGATGAAATCCATGGTAATGTTTTCCCATTTCCATTCCGGGATTTCGGGTTGTTGAAGTAGACCTGATGGTTTCTGATGCTCAGCTTTGACCTTAGAACACGTCAAACATTTTCCTACGTATTTAGCAACATCGTCTTTCATACCCGACCACCAAAAATGTTTCTTGAGATCCTTGTACATCTTCACCGTTCCAGGATGTATTGAGTATCTAGTTTTATGAGCTTCTCTAAGTACCATTTCTCTCATATCTCCAAATTTTGGTACCCAAATCCTTTCAGCCCTATACCGGGTTTTGTCTTCCCGAATATTAAGATGCTTCTCCGATCCTTTGGGTATTTCATCCTTTAAATTTCCCTCTTTTAAAACTCCTTGTTGCGCCTCCTTTATTTGAGTAGTAAGGTTATTATGAATCATTATATTCATAGATTTTACTCGAATGGGTTCTCTGTCCTTCCTGCTCAAGGCATCGGCTACCACATTTGCCTTCCCCGGGTGGTAACGAATCTCAAAGTCGTAATCATTCAATAATTCAATCCACCTACGCTGCCTCATATTCAGTTGTTTCTGATTAAATATGTGTTGAAGACTTTTGTGGTCGGTATATATAATACTTTTGACCCCATATAAGTAGTGCCTCCAAGTCTTTAATGCAAAAACAACCGCGCCTAATTCCAAATCATGCGTCGTATAATTTTGTTCGTGAATCTTCAATTGTCTAGACGCATAAGCAATCACCTTCGTTCGTTGCATTAATACACAACCGAGACCTTGCTTTGATGCGTCACAATAAATCACAAAATCATCATTCCCTTCAGGCAATGACAATATAGGTGCCGTAGTTAGCTTTTTCTTCAATAACTGAAACGCTTTCTCTTGTTCATCATTCCATTCAAATTTCTTCCCTTTATGCGTTAATGCAGTCAAGGGTTTCGCTATTCTGGAAAAGTCTTGGATGAACCTTCTGTAGTAACCAGCTAGTCCTAAAAACTGGCGTATGTGTTTCGGAGTTTTTGGGGTCTCCCACTTTTCAACAGTTTCTATCTTTGCCGGATCCACCTTAATACCTTCTTTGTTCACTATGTGACCGAGGAATTGAACTTCTTCCAACCAAAATGCACACTTTGAAAACTTAGCGTACAATTCTTCCTTCCTCAATACTTCTAACACCTTTCTCAAATGTTCACCGTGTTCTTGGTCATTCTTTGAGTAAATAAGTATGTCATCAATGAAAACAATGACAAACTTGTCAATGTATGGTCCACACACTCGGTTCATAAGGTCCATGAACACAGCTGGTGCATTAGTTAAACCAAACGGCATGACCATAAACTCGTAATGACCGTAACGTGTTCTGAAAGCAGTCTTTGGAATATCATCTTCTTTCACCCGCATTTGATGATACCCGGAACGTAAGTCAATCTTTGAATAAACAGACGAGCCTTGTAGTTGATCAAATAAGTCGTCGATTCTCGGTAGTGGGTAGCGGTTCTTGATGGTAAGTTTGTTCAACTCTCGGTAGTCGATACACAACCTGAATGTACCATCTTTCTTCTTGACAAACAAAACAGGAGCTCCCCACGGTGATGTGCTTGGTCGAATGAAACCATGCTCTAAAAGTTCTTGTAATTGGCTTTGCAGTTCTTTCATCTCGTTGGGTGAGAGTCTGTAAGGAGCACGAGCTATTGGTGCAGCTCCTGGTACAAGATCTATTTGAAATTCAACGGATCGATGTGGGGGTAATCCCCGTAATTCTTTCGGAAATACATCGGGAAATTCTTTTGCAATGGGAACATCATTGATGCTCTTTTCTTCAGTTTGTACTTTCTCGACGTGTGCTAGAACAGCATAGCAACCTTTTCTTATTAGTTTTTGTGCCTTCAAATTACTAATAAGATGTAGCTTCGTGTTTCCCTTTTCTCCGTACACCATTAAGGGTTTTCCTTTTTCTCGTATAATGCGAATTGCATTTTTGTAACAAACGATCTCTGCTTTCACTTCTTTCAACCAGTCCATACCGATTATCACATCAAAACTCCCTAACTCTACTGGTATCAAATCAATCTTAAATGTTTCGCTAACCAGTTTAATTTCTCGATTCCGACATATATTATCTGCTGAAATTAATTTACCATTTGCTAATTCGAGTAAAAATTTACTATCCAAAGGCGTCAATGGACAACTTAATTTAGCACAAAAATCTCTACTCATATAGCTTCTATCCGCACCCGAATCAAATAAAACGTAAGCAGATTTATTGTCGATAAGAAACGTACCCGTAACAAGCTATGGGTCTTCCTGTGCCTCTGCCGCATTAATATTAAAAACTCTTCCGCGGCCTTGTCCATTCGTGTTCTCCTGGTTCGGGCAATTTCTAATAATGTGGCCCTGTTTTCCACATTTATAACAAACTACATTGGCATAACTTGCTTCGACACTACTTGCTCCGCCATTACTCGTTCCGACACCATTTGTTCCTTTCGTTCTATTAACCCCTGGTCCGTAGACCTCACACTTCGTCTCGCTATGACCATTTCTTTTACACTTGTTGTAAAATTTGGTGCAGAACCCCGAGTGATACTTGTCACACCTTTGGCATAGCTGCTTCTGATTGTTATTGTTGTTGCGGTTATTATTGTTGTTGGGGTGATTGTTGTAGTTGTTGTTGTTGTTGTTGTTGTTGTTGTTGTTGTTGTTGTTGTTGTTGTTGTTGTTGTTGTTGTTGTTGTTGTTGTTGTTGTTGTTGTTGTTGTTGGGCCGTTTGTTGTAGTTACGATTGATGTTGCGATTGTTGGGATAATTGTTACGATTATTGTTGTAATTGCTGTTGTTGTTGTATTGGTGATTCTTATCACCGTTTTCCTCCCACTTTCTTTTGACTTGCTTCACATTGGCCTCTTCAGCAGTCTGTTCTTTAATTCTTTCTTCAATCTGGTTCACTAGTTTGTGAGCCATTCTACATGCCTGTTGTATGGAGGCGGGCTCGTGTGAACTTACATCTTCTTGGATTCTTTCCGGTAATCCTTTCACAAACGCGTCGATCTTCTCTTCCTCATCTTCGAATGCTCCCGGACACAATAGGCACAATTCTGTGAATCGTCTTTCGTACGTGGTAATATCAAATCCTTGGGTTCGTAACCCTCTAAGTTCTGTCTTGAGCTTATTGACCTCGGTTCTGGGACGGTACTTCTCGTTCATCAAGTGCTTGAATGCTGACCACGGTAGTGCGTACGCATCGTCTTGTCCCACTTGCTCTAGATAGGTATTCCACCATGTTAACGCAGAACCTGTGAAGGTATGCGTAGCGTACTTCACTTTGTCCTCTTCAGTACACTTACTTATGGCAAACACCGATTCGACCTTCTCGGTCCACCGTTTCAATCCGATCGGTCCTTCGGTTTCATCAAATTCCAAAGGTTTGCAGGCAGTGAATTCTTTGTAGGTGCATCCTACACGATTTCCTGTACTGCTAGATCCAAGGTTATTGTTGGTATGTAGCGCAGCCTGTACTGCAGCTATGTTTGAAGCTAGAAAAGTACGGAATTCCTCTTCATTCATATTCACGGTGTGTCGAGTAGTCGGTGCCATTTCCTTCAAAATAGTCAAATGGAACAAGTTAATCATACAGAATATTAAGAGTAGTTAATAGTATTTCGTAGCATAATATGAACTCATTTATAAAAGCTTTTTCTTCATATTAGCGTTTTATAAGTTTAAATTCAGGTAGTACCTACCCGTTAAGTTCATACTTAGTAGCTAATATACAATTCAACTACTACAATTCTATATGAAAAACTGATTATAATAATATTTCGCGTTCAAACTTTTACACAATATTTTACAAACTTACAATACCGCTTATTTTACATATAGCATGAAATATAGCACACAATAAATTTGATACAAGATGGTTGTGAAGATAATTCTAGCTAGCACACAAGTCGTTCAGCAAAGGCAATAAAGACACTTAATTCATACGTCCAGAAACAAGTCATGCATTCTGGTTTTACTAGGATTACTTCCCATCCTTGGTCTTGTGGAACATAACCGTTATGGCCATTGATAAGACAGCATGTTGTAACGTCGTCAAAGGGACGAGGGTTACGTAATGTCCAACAGTCCCGTAACAATCTAAAAACCTCATTTCTTACCCCAATTACCGATTCCGTCACTTGTGGAAACGTTTTGTTTAATAGTTGTAGCCCGATGTTCTTGTTCTCACTTTGGTGAGAAGCGAACATTACTAATCCGTAAGCATAACATGCTTCTTTATGTTGCATGTTAGCTGCTTTTTCTAAATCACGAAGTTCAATATTCGGATACATTGAGTCAAAATAATTTCTTAACCCGTTGCGTAAAATAGCATTTGGGTTCCCCGCAATATATGCGTCAAAGTAAACACATCGTAACTTATGGGTTTCCCAATGTGATATCCCCCATCTTTCAAACGAAAGTCTCTTATAAACCAAGACATTCTTGGAACGTTCTTCGAATGTCTTACAAACCGATCTCGCCTTAAATAGTTGTGCCGAGGAATTCTGACCGACTCTAGACAGGATTTCATCAATCATGTCTCCGGGTAGGTCTCTTAAAATATTGGGTTGTCTATCCATTTTGTGTTTTTAAACTGTAAAATAGACAAGAGTTAGATTCATAAAAAAATACTTATTAATACAAGCAATTTTTACATATAACATAAAGTATAAGCACACTATATTACATATATTACACCACACGAATACAACTATCTTATTCCGACTCGCTCGTTTCTTCTTCTTTGGTTTTGGTTCGTTTTGCCAAGTTTCTAGGGATATATGATGTTCCCTTAATACTAGCTCTCGTTTTCCACAACGGTTTAGAAAAACCTGGTGGTTTAGAGGTTCCCGGGTCATTGTTACAACTTAAGGACTTCGGAGGTTGACGATACATATAAAGTTCATCGGGGTTGGAATTAGATTTCTCTATTTTTATGCCCTTTCCCTTATTATTTTCTTTTGCCTTTTTAAATTCAGTTGGGGTAATTTCTATAACATCATCGGAATTCTCGTCGGAATCCGATTCATCGGAGAATTGGTAATCCTCCCAATATTTTGCTTCCTTGGCGGAAACACCATTGACCATAATTAACCTTGGTTGGTTGGTTGAGGATTTTCTTTTACTTAACCATTTTATTATTTCCCCCACCGGTTCCGATTCTTCTTCCGGTTCCGATTCTTCTTCCGGTTCCGATTCTTCTTCCGGTTCCGACTCTTCTTCCGGTTCCTCTTCGGGAACTTGTGAATCAGTCCACGAATCATTCCAATTTACATTTGACTCTTCATTATTATTAGGTGAGTCAATGGGACTTGTTCTAGAGGTAGACATCTATCACATAATATCAAACGCGTTAAGAGATTAATATATCACATAATATTCACATGTTAAAAATATATAGTTTCCAACAAAATTTGTTAAGCAATCATTTTTCAAGTAAACACGGTCGAAGTCCAGACTCACTAATGCATCCTAACAAACTCGATAAGACACACTAATGCAAAATTCTGGTTCTCTAAGACCAACGCTCGGATACCAACTGAAATGTCCCGTTCTTATTGATTAAAAACGTTCCATATTAATTGATTTCGTTGCGAGGTTTTAACCTCTATATGAGACGTTTTTCAAAGACTGCATTCATTTTTAAAACATACCATAACCTTTATTTCATATATAAAGGTTTTAAAAAGCTTTACGTAAATTATCAAATAATGATAATCTAAAATATCCTGTTTACACACGACCATTACATAATGGTTTACAATACAAATATGTTACAACAAAATAAGTTTCTTGAATGCAGTTTTTACACAATATCATACAAGCATGGACTCCAAATCTCGTCCTTATTTAAGTATGCGACAGCGGAAGCTCTTAATAATCACCTGAGAATAAACATGCTTAAAACGTCAATAAAAATGTTGGTGAGTTATAGGTTTAACCTATATATATCAAATCATAATAATAGACCACAAGATTTCATATTTCAATACACATCCCATACATAGAGATAAAAGTCATTCATATGGTGAACACCTGGTAACCGACATTAACAAGATGCATATATAAGAATATCCCCATCATTCCGGGACACCCTTCGGATATGATATAAATTTCGAAGTACTAAAACATCCGGTACTTTGGATGGGGTTTGTTAGGCCCAATAGATCTATCTTTAGGATTCGCGTCAATTAGGGTGTCTATTCCCTAATTCTTAGATTACCAGACTTAATAAAAAGGGGCATATTCGATTTCGATAATTCAACCATAGAATGTAGTTTCACGTACTTGTGTCTATTTTGTAAATCATTTATAAAACCTGCATGTATTCTCATCCCAAAAATATTAGATTTTAAAAGTGGGACTATAACTCACTTTCACAGATTTTTACTTCGTCGGGAAGTAAGACTTGGCCACTGGTTGATTCACGAACCTATAACAATATATACATATATATCAAAGTATGTTCAAAATATATTTACAACACTTTTAATATATTTTGATGTTTTAAGTTTATTAAGTCAGCTGTCCTAGTTAGTAACCTACAACTAGTTGTCCACAGTTAGATGTACAGAAATAAATCGATAAATATTATCTTGAATCAATCCACGACCCAGTGTATACGTATCTCAGTATTGATCACAACTCAAACTATATATATTTTAGAATCAACCTCAACCCTGTATAGCTAACTCCAACATTCACATATAGAGTGTCTATGGTTGTTCTGAAATATATATAGATGTGTCGACATGATAGGTCGAAACATTGTATACGTGTCTATGGTATCTCAAGATTACATAATATACAATACAAGTTGATTAAGTTATGGTTGGAATAGATTTGTTACCAATTTTCACGTAGCTAAAATGAGAAAAATTATCCAATCTTGTTTTACCCATAACTTCTTCATTTTAAATCCGTTTTGAGTGAATCAAATTGCTATGGTTTCATATTGAACTCTATTTTATGAATCTAAACAGAAAAAGTATAGGTTTATAGTCGGAAAAATAAGTTACAAGTCATTTTTGTAAAGGTAGTCATTTCAGTCGAAAGAACGACGTCTAGATGACCATTTTAGAAAACATACTTCCACTTTGAGTTTAACCATAATTTTTGGATATAGTTTTATGTTCATAATAAAAATCATTTTCTCAGAATAACAAATTTTAAATCAAAGTTTATCATAGTTTTTAATTAACTAACCCAAAACAGCCCGCGGTGTTACTACGACGGCGTAAATCCGGTTTTACGGTGTTTTTCGTGTTTCCAGGTTTTAAATCATTAAGTTAGCATATCATATAGATATAGAACATGTGTTTAGTTCATTTTAAAAGTCAAGTTAGAAGGATTAACTTCTATTTGCGAACAAGTTTAGAATTAACTAAACTATGTTCTAGTGATTACAAGTTTAAACCTTCGAAAAAGATAGCTTTACATGTATGAATCGAATGATGTTATGAACATCATTACTACCTTAAGTTCCTTGGATAAACCTACTGGAAAAGAGAAAAATGGATCTAGCTTCAACGGATCCTTGGATGGCTCGAAGTTCTTGAAGCAGAATCATGACACGAAAACACGTTCAAGTAAGATCATCACTTGAAATAAGATTGTTATAGTTATAGAAATTGAACCAAAGTTTGAATATGATTATTACCTTGTATTAGAATGATAACCTACTGTAAGAAACAAAGATTTCTTGAGGTTGGATGATCACCTTACAAGATTGGAAGTGAGCTAGCAAACTTGAAAGTATTCTTGGTTTTATGTAACTAGAACTTGTAGAATATATGAAGAACACTTAGAACTTGAAGATAGAACTTGAGAGAGATCAATTAGATGAAGAAAATTGAAGAATGAAAGTGTTTGTAGGTGTTTTTGGTCGTTGGTGTATGGATTAGATATAAAGGATATGTAATTTTGTTTTCATGTAAATAAGTCATGAATGATTACTCATATTTTTGTAATTTTATGAGATATTTCATGCTAGTTGCCAAATGATGGTTCCCACATGTGTTAGGTGACTCACATGGGCTGCTAAGAGCTGATCATTGGAGTGTATATACCAATAGTACATACATCTAAAAGCTGTGTATTGTACGAGTACGAATACGGGTGCATACGAGTAGAATTGTTGATGAAACTGAACGAGGATGTAATTGTAAGCATTTTTGTTAAGTAGAAGTATTTTGATAAGTGTATTGAAGTCTTTCAAAAGTGTATAAATACATATTAAAACACTACATGTATATACATTTTAACTGAGTCGTTAAGTCATCGTTAGTCGTTACATGTAAGTGTTGTTTTGAAACCTTTAGGTTAACGATCTTGTTAAATGTTGTTAACCCAATGTTTATAATATCAAATGAGATTTTAAATTATTATATTATCATGATATTATCATGTATGAATATCTCTTAATATGATATATATACATTAAATGTCTTTACAACGATAATCGTTACATATATGTCTCGTTTAAAAATCATTAAGTTAGTAGTCTTGTTTTTACATATGTAGTTCATTGTTAATATACTTAATGATATGTTTACTTATCATAGTATCATGTTAGCTATATATATATATATATCCATATATATGTCATCATATAGTTTTTACAAGTTTTAACGTTCGTGAATCACCGGTCAACTTGGGTAGTCAATTGTCTATATGAAACATATTTCAATTAATCAAGTCTTAACAAGTTTGATTGCTTAACATGTTGGAAATATTTAATCATGTAAATATCAATCTCAATTAATATATATAAACATGGAAAAGTTCGGGTCACTACAAAAGAGTTGTACACTTGAAGCTTACACGCATCAAGGATGAGAACTGTGATGAGCATCAAACACCAAGAAACCCACCGGAGCATTTGTTTGCTGTTTTTCGGGGTCTGATCAGACTCCTAGGACTTCTGGAAAATTGATTTTCAGATAGTTCGTTTCGAGTAGATGACTTTTTGTTTAGAACTCACCAAAATCCGATATACGCTTTAGGATTTATAGCCTTCCGAAAGTCACTACGCCGTTGTAACGACATGCTGAAAATTCTGACCTACTCGCGCTTGAATCGTCGCCAAGGTCAAACGACATCGATTTAGGATCTGAAAATTGGACAGCAGTTATAGGACTCACATACGGAGCCTTGGCCCCTGACCACGCGTCTTTTTGGTTTGTATAGAGGTCGTAGCAGCTGTCCGAAGTCAGCCTTTTGTTTCGATCTCTATTCTTGTTGAAAACTTACTTTAGCTTTTACGAATGATGATGATGATGATACTTAAGACTTAATTTATTCACTTTTAAACTTTTGGGGACAATATACTGACTTAGTGACCTTTGACTTAGGTTGACGACCTTTCGGACCGACTTACTACCTGCATACTTTTCATATCGACTTTTACCGCACATTCACTGTGAGTTATAGCTCCCTTTTTACTTTAACTATTTTTGGGACTGAGAATACATGCGCTTTTTATGTTTTACATACTAGACACGAGTACTTAAACTTTATATATGTGTGGGTGACATAACGGCACAAAGATTCCCCTTAGCTCGGTAACGTTTAACTATTAGTTTATGAACCGGTAGACGCGAATCTTAGATATGGATCCATAGGGTTTGACATCCCCACTCGGGCTAGTCGCGCTAGCATTCAACGGGTTTTTAATACTTCGTAAATATACGCACTCGCCAAGTGTACTTTTAGGGGGTAATATTACGTTAAGTTAGTTACCGGGAGCCCACGGTTAGGCATATACTTTTCATACTATTTTGAATACGAAATCTCGTGGTCTACATTACATTACTGAATACAAACAAACTATAGCTCACCAACATTAGTGTTGACCTTTTAAGCGTGTATTTCTCAGGTGCTTAGACGTTATTGCTTCCACTGTTAGACTTGCTGTCTTAGTGTTATAGACTTACTGTTACAGAATCGCTGTGTTAGACTTCCGCTGCATTACTTAGAGATGTCTCAATCATGGAACTTTTATTTTGCATTCGCAACTTATGTTATTTTGAATAACGGCTTTGTAACGACCTTTGTGTCATGTTATCTTTTATAAAACATTTGAAGTTATCTTTTCATGAATGCAAAACTCGTTTTAAAACAGCATGTAGTATTATACCGTGTAATGGACCTGTTGTTGACGATTCGTACATGATGGTTTTGTATGGGGCGTCACATTTGGTATCAGAGCATTGGTTGTAGGGAATTAGGTTGCATTAGTGAGTCTTGACCGAGCCGAGTAGGATTCGCTAATAGGACTAATCTACAACTTGCTCATTTACTTGTTACTGCTTACTACTACTGAATGCTACTGCTTACCTTTACTGCTATGTGAACTTCCTGTATGCTACTGCTATTTCCTCGTTACTGCATGCAACTATCTGCCTTTGATTGCATGTTACTTCTGTTTAATACTGTCACGATTGCCATGATGTGTACTGCTAGGATGCTGTAGTGCCAGATTACGTGCTTGCTATATGTCTTACTGACATGGAAAAAGTTATTTTTCCTTGTTCAGATGTCGGACATGCCGCCCATGACCTTTGACTTCGAGATTTACTCAGATACGTCTGCTACCTCGCCTACTATTGTTGCTGACTCACCGCTACCCTCCGGCGACTCTGGCGATTTGTCTTCTGGAGATAGTAGACACACGCTTGACCTAATAGACATCTCAAATGAAGACGAGGATCTCGAGGAGATTCCAGCTCCACCCAGCCCTAGACTCCCGGGGCCACAGCACCATTCCGGTGGTACTGTGATTCCTGGGGGAGACGGGGACGGTCCCTTCCGTAACGAACGTGGACATTGGGTTAGACGCACCGTTAACGGACGTGTCGTACCAATTACACCTGGCAGATATCGACTTATGACCACCGGCCAGACGCTTTCTCCCACCCGTGATGTACCTGCACTACCTTCAGACGATTCAGACGGTTACTCATCCGACGATACCAGTGAGGAGGATCCCGAGGAGGATTCTGAGGAGGACCCCGAGGAGGAGCTCGTACAGCCACCCTCTACCCCGCCGAAGAACCGGTACTGCTTCGATGGTACTGTTATTCCAGGGGTTAATGGAGGTAATCCTTTCGTGAACGCACATGGACAGTTGGTTAGGGTCACAGCCCGTAAGCGGGTTGTACCGTATCCTGCCAATCCATTTGTGTAAGGTTTCCCACTCAGTGCCATCTACTTCTAGTGCTACATCTGCACCACCTGCCCCACCAGCATCTCCCACCGTCGAGGAACTGACAAGGGAAGTGCATGCCCTCCGTGCTCGGTAACTGAGCTCGAGGACCAGATGACCCACCTGATGGACATCATTTACCCACCCTCACCCTAGGACTGTTGTATTAGATTTCTTTATGTATCCCGTTAGTAGTTTCCTGTTTTTCATTTATGTATTGTACGAACCTTGTGCTGTTGTATGCAATTTTTCTATTATAAATGGAATTACTGTTGTTAATTTATTGTACGGCGTTTTATTACATGTTGGGTTTTGTGCTATCTGCTACTTTTTTTCCATGCTTAGTTATCATGTACTGTGTTGTTTCCATGTTATTTACCCTATTCTATGATGTTGTTGGTCGATGATCAATGGATTTTGACTTAAGTCGAAATTTTTTTTTGGAAGATCGATGGCTAACGGAAGAGGTCCAAGGGAAATGCCCACCGCAACACATATTGAGGAGATGATTGCCGCTCGAGTAGCCACAGCTATGGCGAATGCCAACCCGAAGCTCCACCGGCTAACCAGAACATTTGGAATTGTGGCACTTTCAAGGAATTTCATAATTGTAAGCCCCACAATTTCAGTGGAACAGAAGGGCCAGTTGTGAAGCGACCCGTCCAAATCCATAAGGACGAATACAATAACATATGGTTACATTGCGAGGTATTTGACCTCTATATGATACATTTTACAAACATTGCATTCGTTTTTAAAAGACATACTTTCATTACATTGAAAGTTGACAGGAATGCATACCATTTCATAATATCCAAACTATAAATGTCCTAATCTGTCATTTACTTAATAATAATCTTTATTGAACTCAGCTACTTGAATGCAACGTCTTTTAAAATATGCCATGAGTGACTCCAAGTAATATCTTTAAAATGAGCAAATGCATAGCAGAAGATTTCTTTCAAACCTGAGAATAAACATGCTTTCAAGTGTCAACCAAAAGGTTGGTGAGTTCATTAGTTTATCGTAATCAATCATTTCCATAATTTTAATAGACCACAAGATTTTCATTTCCATTTCTCATAAATATACATCTCATATCAGGCATTTCGCAAACTGCATAGAGATAAAAATCATTCATATGGATTGAACACCAGGTAATCGACCTTAACAAGATGCATAGAGAATATCCCCATCATTCCGGGACAACTTTGGACATGATAATTTCAAAGTACTAAAGCATCCGCGACATGGATGGGGGCTTGTTGGGCCCGATAGATCTATCTTTAGGATTCGCGTCAATTAGGGTGTATGTTCCCTAATTCTTAGATTACCAGACTAAAAAGGGGCATATTCGATTTCGATAATTCAACCATAGAATGTATTTTCAATTACTTGTATCTATTTCGTAAAACATTTATAAAAGCAGCGCATGTATTCTCAGTCCCAAAAATATATATTGCAAAAACATTTAAAAAGGGAGCAAATGAAACTCACAATACTGTATTTTGTAGTAAAAATACATATGACGACATTAAACAATGCAAGGTTGGCCTTGGATTCACGAACCTATATTAAGTGTGTATATATATATATATATATATATATATATATATATATATATATATATATATATATATATATAATGGTCAATATCTGTCTAACAATCAAGGTCAAGTCATAGTGTACCACAATCCTAATGCTCGAGATCGATATGCAAAAGTCAACAAAAGTCAATTTGACTCAAAATGATTTCCAAAATTTAAACATGCTTATTATATAACTTAAATATAATCGTTTTATATATTTAAATATATTTATCAGATTTTTATTAAAGTAAAGAATACAATCATTTATTAATAAGTAAAAATTTATATTAAAATTTATATATGATAAAAATATACTTTTATATATCTTAAGTAATAAAATTTATAAAGTTCACTTAATATCATAAAATATAGTGGTATGTATTATATTACGTGTGGTAAAAATATCTTTGTATCACATATTTATTTAATAAATTACTATCGATAATAACAATAATAAGTAAAAGTTGTATTATTTTGTAATAATAATTATTATTATTTTACTAATAATAATAACAATATTTATATTTACTAAAGATGATATTAATTTTGATAAAATGAAAATTTTAATCATAATAATCTTAATAATAACAATACTTTTAATATTAACTGTAAAAATAATAATATTTTATAAAAATAGTAATTCTATTCAAAATGATAATTTTTAATAATAAATATACTAAAATGATAATAATAATGATATTTTATAATAACGATGATATTTCTATTAAAATGATAATTTTTGATAAAATAATAGTTCTAATATTAACGATACTTTTAATAATAATAATAATGATGATATAAATAATAAAAACGATAATTTTATCTAAATCAATATGTTATAATATTTTAATTTCATCATGATACTCATACTCATTATTTCCTAATCGATTTGTTTATTAGCTTTTAGTCATTTTTCATATCGCATTCATAATAATGATAATAATAGTAATCATAATAATTAGATGATACTAATATTAATTTTAATGATAATGATACTAATAATAATAATTATAATTCTAATGATAATACTACTACTACTACTACTACTACTACTACTACTACTACTACTACTACTACTACTACTACTACTACTACTACTACTACTACTACTACTAATAATAATAATAATAATAATAATAATAATAATAATAATAATAATAATAATAATAATAATAATAATAATAATAATAATAATAATAATAATAATAATAATAATAATAACCCTAATGATAATAATGATAGTAATAATAATAGCAATAACAATTTTTAATGATAGTACTTATAATAATAATAATAATAATAATAATAATAATAATAATAATAATAATAATAATAATAATAATAATAATAATAATAATAATAATAATAATAATAATTAGATAATAATAATAACGATGATAATAACGACGATAATAATAATCATTTTAACAATAATAATACTAAAATTAATAATAATTCAGTTGATTATATCTTTTAATCCGTTCATCGAAATCACACGAGTTCTAAATGAAAAGTTCTTAATTTTTCGCTAGCTTTCCAACGACATGCATATCATATACCTTATCTCAGTAGCATATGTATCCAATTAAGGATTCAATCATAACTTATCTAACGACAATGTCAAACATACAAGCATGCATAATCCAATAAACTCAAGCACTAGCCAGGGATACACTAATAATATATAAAAGTGAAGTTATGAGTACTCACGTATCAATATTAAGATTCAATTGTGATGACCCGAAAATTTCCGACCAAATTTAAATTTAATCTTTATATGGATTCGACACGATAAGCAAAGTCTGTTAAACTGAATCTCAAAAATTTTGAACTGTTTCATAAAATCATATGACCTTTGACTATGCCCAACGATTCACGAACAATTGTGTATAAATAAAAATGTAGATATATATAAATCCTATACATAAGTAGTATTATACATACTGTAATATATAAATATTAAAGATTCATTAAATGGCGTAATTGATAGATATGATATGATAAATGGTAATATATCATACGTAATTACAAGCTAATGTATAATTGCTATATTATTATCATTACTTACATTACTAATAATTGTATCATTAATATTATACATATGAAATTTGATATATATAATATATTATTATTATTATTATTATTATTATTATTATTATTATTATTATTATTATTAGTATCATTGTTATTATTAATAACATTAGTATATTTAGTATTATTGTTAATAATAATATTATTGTTATATAGTTCATAATAATAATTATTATTATTATTAGTAATAATATTATTACTATTACAATTATATTTGTATTACTATTATTTATATATAATAAAGAGTATTATTATGGTAATTTCATTTATTAACAAGATTAGTTATAATCTATAAATATAAATATTATTGTAAGAATAATTAAAAGTATAACTTAGTTATAATTTAAATGTCATTAGTTATTGTTATTACTAAGAATTTCATTGTTTATATTGTTATTAATAATTACCATTATATATATAAGTAACACTATAAGAACTATCATTTATATTGTTATTACTAATATTACCATTGATATAATTATGATTTTAGTTATAAATACGATTATTATTATTATTATTATTATTAGTATTAGTATTAGTATTCTTATTTAAAATTAATAACATTCTTAAATTTATTAATAAATTTATATTAATGGATAATATTACAAAAATTCAATATGTATATATATGCACATATACATCAGTATATTAATAATACTATATATAATAGTTAGATATGAAATTTTGATACAATTAATGTGTTATAAATTACAAAAATTATTATTATCATTATTACTTTTATTATTAGTCTTATTATTATTGAGTTTAATTTGATATTATTATTATTATTATTATTATTATTATTATTATTATTATTATTATTATTAGTATTATTATGATATTATTATTATTATTAATATTTTTATTATTAATCCTATTAGTATTATTATTGGTATTTTTTATTTTAATAATATTAATAATATAATTATTAATATAATTTAATATTAATTAAATATAAAATAGATTAAATAAAAAGACATAAATCACGCGAAAATCATTGATACCACTATCAGCTTTATTTTTTCCTGTAAACCCTATTTTGCTCGTGATATCCAGTCGACCTCAATCACCACAACAATACAAGTTCTCTCAAATCATGTTGCTGCATAACATCGATCCTTTATACGATATATGCCCACTACTGCTATCTGAAAAAGGAAAAAGAAATTCACATAAATAAAACCCATCTTCTTCTTCACGACCTGTTTAATCCATAATCCATTTTCAAATCAAACACCAAAATCTATTAATGCAGAGCTGTTATGAATCATCTAATGAAGCTCTTTGTAAATTTTGAAGCTTTGATTTATCAAATTGATTGTTAATTCGATAGTCAAAATTTTATAACAAAAAGTCAAACCGAAGTTCTTCATTTAAATTGGGATACTGGAGGTTGTTTCAAGTTCAATTAATATCCTATGAGTATAATATTGGTGATTTGAAGCAGGTCACATGAAGAAATCAAAAGCTAAAACTCTTTAGATTTTAATTTTTAATTTTTAGTTCAACAATACAAAACGGTTCATGTTCTCTGTTTGAATCTCCCTTTTGGTTGCTGTTATGAATCTGAGTGCTTCACATATGATGTTTATCGCCACCCAAGGGATCTGTTTCAATGTATTTTATACATCAATTGCTCGATTCACAATTTTGGGTTCATCCCTGTTCAGGCATTGATTATCTTTTCTCCTTCTGTATAATCTAACTAGACTAATGCCATAGAATACTTGGAAACTGCTAATTGATTTCAAACAAGGTGATTGATTACTGTTGTTGTGGCTATGCTACCCTTCTTGCTACTGCTATGCTATCTTTCTGTTTCATTTTAAGCCTTCAAACCGCCATTTTTTTCTGACTATTAGTCACTGCATTGTGGTTGTTTATGATTTCATTCTTGTTACAACAACGATAATGGCATATTAGTTACGATGTTAATAGAGTTGAGTATGGAGATGATTTTAGATTGATGATAACCATGATAATTAGATGATGAGTAGAACTATGATTATGATTATGATTATGATTATGATTATGATTATGATTATGGTTATAATTACGATTATGATTATGATTATGGTTATAATTATGATTATGTTATGCTTGATGATGATGGTTTGATTATGATGATGATGATGATTAATAGAACGTATGATGACGATGATATGTGGATGCCGTATGATGATGATGATGATGATACCAAATGATGATGAGGTGCTGTTGTTTCTGTTCCAGACGAAACCCCACAACCCATTGGTGGGTTTAATTGAAACATGCTAGTATGCCTTTGAATCCAATAACATGGGTCGTGATCCATTTCTTGATGTTGGGTCGTTTATTAGTTAAGTGGACTTGCAAAAAAAATGGGATTTTGCTATTGGGTCAAATGAGTTTCTTTTGGACTAGGTAACTTGGGCTCTTTTATTAAGTTGGACTTCAATTCAAGATTTTCCTAACAAACCCAACACGCATTTACTCGATATCTCGTTTACTCGTCCTCTCGTTAAGGGTATATCTTATTAAAACTTAAACTTATTGATTTCGATTATTTATTATATATAGTTGAAGTAATAAAAAGATTTGACGAATCGAATAAGATAATCATGCGATTTGATATGAATCTGATATTAACACATGGTAGTAAAGATTGTATAAGTTAAGTATATAAGATAATAAGTATAAATATTAATACGATATGTAGTAGTATATGTATATAAAGACGTAAATTATATTATATTATATTATATACATATACATATACATATACATATACATATACATATACATATACATATACATATACATATACATATAAGTAAACTCTCTCTATATATAAATATATGAATATGATTTAAAAAGGAAATATCAATATATAATTTTTAAAATATAAAATCAATACATATAGCTATTATAATATACATATCATTTATATATATATAAATTATGATATTTTTATATAAATATATTAATGCATATCAAATAACAAGACTAATTTGTGTATATATATAAACTTATAATTAAAAGATGATGGTAATATGATTATGATAAATATTATTATTATTATTATTATTATTATTATTATTATTATTATTATTATTATTATTATTATTATTATTATTATTATTATTATTATTATTAAAAACTATCATTATTATTATTATCATTACTAAAAATATCATTATTATCTTTATCATTATTATTAAATTTATCACTTTTATTATTATTAGAATTATCATGATTTTTACCATAATTAGTATTATTTTTATATAACCAATAAATATTATATACTTATACTAATATTACATAAAACTTTATATTAAACATATTAACGTTTATAAATATTACATATAACGAATTATTAAATTTTTTTATATAATACCAATTATTAATATATAAATATTAATATAACTATATGTTTCATATAATTATTTTTACAAAATAAATATATATAACATATAACTGAAGATATAATATATAAATAAAGTATATAGATTTTGATTATATAACTACAACATTAAGTATATAAATAATATATAATTAATAAATGAAATATTTGATTACCATTATATGTGTTAATATATATAATTTAATATAGGTTCGTGAATCCGAGGCCAACCTTGCACTTGTTAAATGACATCATATGTAATTTTATTACGAAATACAGTATTGTGAGTTTCATTACTCCCTTTTTAAATGCTTTTGCAATATATATTTTTGGGACTGAGAATACATGCGTTTTTATAAATGTTTTACGAAATAGACACAAGTAATCGAAACTACATTATATGGGTGAATGATCGAAGCCGAATATGCCCCTTTTGCTTGGTAACCTACGAATTAGTAAACCGATCTACTAATTAACACGAATCTTAAAGATAGATCTATTGGGCCTAATGAACCCCATTTAAAGTACCGGATGCTTTAGTACTTCGAATTCGTTTTTATCATGTCCGAAGGATTTCCCGGAATGATAGGGGATATTCTTATATGCATCTTGTTAATGTCGGTTACCAGGTATTCACCATATGAATGATATTTTTTTCTCTATGCATGGGACGTATATTTATGAGAAATGGAAATGAAAATCTTGTGGTCTATTAAAATGATGTAAATGAATGTTTATGATAAACTAATGAACTCACCAACCTTTTGGTTGACACTTGAAAGCATGTTTATTCTCAGGTATGAAAGAAATCTTCCGCTGTGCATTAGCGCATTCTAGAGATATTACTTGGAGTCATTCATGACATATTTCAAAAGACGTTGCATTCGAGTCGTTGAGTTCATCAAGATTGATAATAAGTCATTCATAGTTTGGATATATTATGAGATAGCATGCATGCCTGTCCACTTTCGTTGTAATGAAAGTTTGTCTTTTAAAAATGAATGCAATGTTTGTAAAATGTATCATATAGAGGTCAAACACCTCGCGATGTTACCAAATGTAATGTATTCTTCGGTAATCAAGGGAATTAGGATCCTCTTTAATTGTGATCATCTATTTTTGATTGCTCTGTCGGATATTTTATTATAAATCCACCCCCTTCTTTTCCTTACCACTCACACCTTTTATTCTTTCTCCCTCAACTCATATTTTAAAGCATTCATCAATATTCTCCATCCAGTTCTGATTCTTGATATACTCCTAACTTTCATATCTGTCATTCTTCTTTTTCATCTACCACCGGAGGATTTTATTTACTTTTACTATTACCTTGGGGTTATAGTGTTTATAATTCTCCCGTGTCTCTACGTTGCAATACATATTGATATACACGGTTTGTAACTTGTGTGTTACTGTCGGGCTTTATATCTTCCCCTATCTTTCGATGTTTCTGCTTCTGTCTTTCTATAATCATTGACATCTACAGTTAATGAACTTTTCTGTTTGCTGCGATTTATACCCCCTTTCTATTTCGGAGTTTCATACTTTTGTTTTCTTTTCGTAAATAATGGTTCAGAATTCGTAGGTATGGAGTTTCGAATTATCATAATATACAAAGTAGGAAGGAAAGGTAGTAACACGATTTGATTTGTCAAATTACCAGAATATCTAAAAAAGACCGAATTATCAAGAAAATATTTTCTTGATATTTTTAGAGGTTAAATAGAATACCAGAGTCGTGTAACATGGCACATGATGACGTTATGATGTGTGAATTATCACGTTCCATTTAGAAACTCAGCATGACTTACTGTAATATAATCACGTTGATCAAGTGTCATTATATTATACTAACTCATGCTTCAGTTCTCAACACTACTTCAAGAACATTCATATTTTAAACTCGAAGGTTTCAGAATTTAGAAACTAAAATAGTTTCTTTTATGATGTAACACAGATAGCGCGAAGAGGTAAATGATTTCGGATAACAATAGTTATGAAGATATCTTCAGAAATATCGAAGATATTTATAATGAAAGATATGATGATATCTTAGAATTTTTAACATCGATGGATGATGATGAAGATTTGTCTGTAAAGGTTTAGAGTCAGGAGTAAGGTATTCGCTAAAGACTTCAGCAGACACTGAATCATTTGGATTCTTTGAAGGTAGATTTCATCCTTGTGATTTGTCCACAGCCTCTTTCATGGTTTGCTCAATCCGTTTTTCAGTTCCAAACCTTCTATTTTTCTGAGCTTTTCCAACACATTATTCTTTATCATTAACTTTTGACAGTTATGGTTTTCTATAGTTTCTGCTGCTTCATTCAGCTTTTTCAAAATTCGGAGAACTAGTTCGCAGTTTAGGGCGTTTTTAAGAAACTTCACATTCGCAGTACCTAAGTCTAGGAGATAAACGTTATATGTACACATATAATTGTTGGCGTAGACATGCTACGCGATTTCAAAATACTGATTGCTAAATCCCAGTAATTGGCATGACAATTCTTGTTACAAGATGCGGATGAGTAAATGATGGGGTTTCGATAAATATAATGATTTTTCGGAAAGTCAAAGATCAGTGAAGTTGTTGGTACGTTTATTGCTAATGTGGCGAGATATAAAAGGTTCTCCGGTAATAATGACGAAAGGGCAACGTCTATATCGATGTTATAATAAGACTGTTTCAACTGAAAAGTCGAAGTTGACTTGTTGGAGTTGTGACAAAACTGACTAATTTGAAAAGGAAAAGCAAAGTTATTTCTGCTAATAAATGCCAAAGGGTCTGACATGGATACATGTTAAACTATGTCTTTGGTTTCGAGGGCTTTTCAGATGCAAGACTGTGGTTAATATGTGATTGGATCATCATCTCGATTGTTCATTATTTCAAGTGTCTTCGGGAATTTCAAAGGGTTTGAACACAGATTGTAATCGTTAATATACATATGATGTTCTAGAATTTTGAATGATACAAATATTTTTCTGGGTTCTATGAATAGAAATGATGTTCTAACACAGTTTTGAAGTCAAAGTATAGCTTTGAAAGATGTAGGAATCTAAGAGTGATGTCTTCTGTCAAATTTTGACTTGGATTTTGATTTGTCAAAATCAGAATATGTAATCAAATTTGGATGAGAAACGTTGTTTTAATTTCTATGAAAGGATGTAAATTGTTGTGAAAGTAGTGGGTATAGTTGATGATTGCGGAATCAGATTCGAAGAATGTAACATATTAATTGTGAATTTATATATCTCTCGGGTATTACCTACCAGTTAAAAAAAAATTTCGTAAATAAAATTTTTGTACAAATGAATTTTATTACAGTCTTTATGAAAATATATATGCATGCATATTTTCTTCGGATGTAATGTAGATTTAATGAGTTAATATTAAATTAAACTCATTTGATTTTCGGCTGGAATTAGAAATGAATAATGTCTAAAACTTTAGAAATTTCCTAATTTTCGTGGATTATCACTTCATCGTAAATGAAATGATGAATCAATGCTTCATCATTCATTTTTATTGATATTTACTCGGTGAATGATGTTGGTGTTCGTGGGACTCTTGTGAACTTCACAAGGTACGAATGATGTTTTCTAGAAAGTTTCGAGTATATCGAAAGTATAAAATCAAATAGGTAATTTAATAATACACTTAGTTTATTATGAAATGGAATTCATTGAATTGATACAGAAATTGTAATTAACGATGGTTAAGTTGTTAACGAAGGATGTACATCATAGCATATTAATATGAATTTAACCGAGTAGTATCTACCCCTTTTTAATTCATACATAATAGCTTCGTATGAAAAGATATATTATGGTTTCAAAATTTATATATATAAGATATACATATAAATTCTTCAGTGAAAATGAGTTAATACTTCATAACTCGTTGATACAATATACGCGTTGTTGATTAGTGATGGTGTTGCGGTGATTACAGATCTGGTGGAGCTTGTGATGTTGTAAGCGCTGACGATGCTGATGGTACTGACGGTGCTGATGATGTTGACGGTACTATTGATACTGTTGGTAAAACAAGTCTAGCTTGTAAATTGTGCACCATCCTATCAGGGTTTCTACTCTTCCTTCTATCATTTTGGTTCACTCATCTGATTTATGGTTAAGGCTAGAATAGATAATCTCTGAGACTTTGAAGATTACATAATCACCACAGAATATTTCTCCAATGAAGTTATGAATCAATACTTCATCGTTTGTTGTTGTTGATATTCCTTGGTATCTATAGGGCGTATGACATTGGTGCTTGTAGGACAGATTGTAAAGTTGAGGTTTACAACGCGGTTGTGGTTGGTGGTGGTAATGGTACTGTTGGCATTGATGATGGTGGTACTGTTGCTGCCGGTGCTGCTGCTGGTGCTTGTAACCTTTGCACCATATTCTCCAAAGCCAATACTCGAGCGCGAAGCTCGTTGACTTCTTCTATTACACCGGGATGATAGTGGTTCGAACGAGCGGATGAATAAGATCTAGAATGTGAGATAGTATATAATCGTGACTGGATACTCGGGAAATGAGAGAGAAAATGGTACTTCGGACAGGTTCGCCGGTAAGTTCTTCAGATTCTTCACCAAGAGGGCAATGTGGTGGATGGAAGGGATTGCCTTCTTCTTGTCTCCAATGATTAAGTAGACTACGAACCCATCCCCAATTCATCCAGAATAGATGATGGCTAATTGGTTGATCCATTCCGGTCACACTGCTCTTGGAGCTCGAGTGAAACTCCATATCGGAATCCGAGGGACTTGAACTAGTGGCGAGTTCCATTTCGTACGATTGAATAAAGGATTTTTCGATACGAAATGATTTCTGGCTATCGGATGGTATTCTAATTACATAGAATATCCATATATATATAGAACAAAAGATTTCGCAGATTACGGAGGAATTTACGGAATATGCCAGGCAAAGTTTACAGTAATAGATATGCTAAGATATGAATTAGCAGATACGTTAAGATACGAATTTTGTCTATACACTATTTATGCAATCAATGCAGTAAGATGTGTCTAGACTAAGAATGATAAGCAGGTAATTTTCGACAGAAAATGATAAGCAAAACTTTTGACATGTAGCTAAGTGATAAGGCTAAAAAGGAACATATATTTCATAGCATTATTCCCCAAGAAATACAAGATTTTAGTTGCAATTGTTCCATTTTCAAGTAATATTCGTTTATATTAAATAACTACGAAGACAAAAGGCGAAAACGACGAATTGAAGACACAAAGGTCCAAAAAGCTCAAAAGTACAAGATACAATCAAAAAGGTTCAAATTATTGATGAGGAACGTCTAAAAATGACAAGAGTACAAGTTACAAAACGCAAAGTACACGATATAAAATTGTACGAAAGGACGTTCGAAAATCCGAAACCGGGACATGAGTCAGCTCTCAACGCTCGACGCAACGGTGTAAAAATTACGAGTCAACTATGCACAAGAATAAAATATAATATTTAAATAATTCATAATAAGAATAATATTAAATAATAAAAAGTTGTTAATTGAGCATAGTTCAGGGGTCGTAAGCGAAAATTCAATTTAACATTTTGCCTATAAAAGGCGACGTATTACGATCAATTTGAGAGAACTTTTTTTTCGATCATTTTTTCTATCTTTTTCTTATTTTTCTATCTATCAATATCAATATCTATAATTTATATCTATAATTCTCTATCATAATGTTAATGTAATCAGATATAACAATAATCTTAATTTTAATTTTAAATTATGATAATAATAAGATTTATGATAGAGATCGTTTGAGTGTGTAAGTCGAAATTCTGTCCGTGTAACGCTACGCTATTTTTAATCATTGTAAGTTATGTTCAACCTTTTTACATTAATGTCTCGTAGCTAAGTTATTATTATGCTTATTTAAAACGAAGTAATCATGATGTTGGGCTAATTACTAAAATTGGGTAATTGGGCTTTGTACCATAATTGGGGTTTGGACAAAAGAATGACACTTGTGGAAATTAGACTATGGGCTATTAATGGGCTTTATATTTGTTTAACTAAATGATAGTTTGTTAATGTTAATATAAAGATTTACAATTGGGCGTCCCTATAAATTACCATATACACTCGATCGGACACGATGGGCGGGGTATTTATATGTACGAATAATCGTTCATTTAACCGGATACAGGAATGGATTAATAGCCACTAGAATAATTAAAACAGGGGTGAAATTACATTCAAGGGTAATTGGTGTAATTGTTAACAAAGTAGTAAAACCTTGATTTACACGCAGTTGATAACCTGGTGTATTCATTAAACAAAGTATTAAAATCTTGTTACAGTTTAAATCCCCAATTAGTTGGAATATTTAACTTCGGGTATAATTAAAATTTGACGAGGACACTCGCACTTTATATTTATGACTGATGGACTGTTATGGACAAAAACCAGACGGACATATTAAATAATCCAGGACAAAGGACAATTAACCCATGGGCATAAAACTAAAATCAACACGTCGAACATCATGATTACGGAAGTTTAAATAAGCATAATTCTTTTATTTCATATTTAATTTCCTTTATTTTATATTTAATTGCACTTCTAATTATCGCATTTTTATTGTTATTGTATTGCACTTTTAATTATTCACAATTTCATTATCGTTATTTACTTTATGCTTTAATTTAAGTATTGTATTTATTTTTAATATTTTACATTTGGTTTTAACTGCGACTAAAGTTTTAAAATCGACAAACCGGTCATTAAACGGTAAAAACCCCCTTTTTATATAATAATAATACTACTACTTTATAGATATATATTTTTCTATTTTTCTATTTTGTGTGCGTTAAACTTCTCGAGCTTTCCCTGTAGAACGAACCGGACTTACTAAAAACTATACTATAATACGATTAGGTACACTGCCTATAAGTGTTGTAGCAAGGTTTAAGTATATCCACTCGATAAATAAATAAATAACTTGTGTAAAATTGTAGCATATTTCGTCGCATTTCGTACTAAAAATAATACTATTTCATACCTCATCCCTACAACATCAAGTATTTTTGGCGCCGCTGCCGGGGAATCGCCGAAGCGAAACGCTATATAAAAAAAGGAATCTAGACAACTAGTTACCTTATTTTAAGATATATTCGAAGAAAAAAAACGTTTTTTTTTTAAAAAAAATAAAAATTCGTTTTTAAAAAAAAAAAAAAAACGTAAAAAAAAAAAAAAACAAAAACGTAAAAAAAAAAAAACAAAAACGTAAAAAAAAAAAAACGTAAAAAAAAATTATAAAAAAATATATTTTTAAGATTTTGTCTATAAAAAAAATGTTTTTTTTAGTTTTATTATCTTTAGATTTTTAGACTATATTCGCAACTTTTAGTATTAAGTTTAGTTTTGCCATAGTTATTTTTACTTCTAGAATTTTTAGGCTTTGCCGTAAAATCCCTCAAGTGCTTATTCCTTAGACTAAGTTTTAGGTGCTTTAGAATTTTGCGACGCCATTTTTCGCGCTATTTTCTTATTTTTATTTTTCGACGCCGTTTACCTATGTATCAATTACAATTCCAATTAGTGATCTCTATTTGTAGTTTTAATTTTAAGATAGTGATAGTTATAAGGTTGGATTAACCGCGTGTTTACAAACCACTCTTCGTCTTTTTCATTTTTCGACACTTTTCGACGCGCAATCTTTTTCTCTCTTATTTCTCGCCATTCTAGTTTTTAGGACTTAGATTTTTTTTTCTACTTCTTCTCTAAATTTCTTAAAATTACGAAAATTTATTTTAAGTGGTTAAATTGATAGACATCAAAATTTTCTGGTTCGTAGTAATAGTTGGATTTGTACGTGGACCGGGTTATTGGAGCCAAACAGTCCTCAATTATATTGAGACCAAACGAATCCTGCCCCTCTGCTGCATCTTTTGGCTATTCGAAACGTGGGCAAAATCAGAAAAGTCTATTGATTGGATAACTTATTATAATTTTTCTTTCCTTTTAAAAACTAATAGGATATTCAGTTAATGCACCGAGCAAGACGTTCACCACCTTTTGTACGTTCACCACCTGTAACTAGATCAAGACATTTAGCAAATATAACCGCCGTTGATTTTTCTTTAGAATCGTCATCCAGTCGACCAAGTACTTCAGTTCAAATTTCCGATAATCCATTTTTTGAACCCAACCTCACAATTGAGAATCCAGAGAATATTCAGGAACGGTTCGTAGATCCTGAACCATTAAACTTTCCTCCGGAGCCACCAATCATTCAAACAGAGATTGTTGAGGAACGAACCATTAAATCAGAATCATCTAGTGATACCGATTCAACAAATTCAATTATGGAGAATCTGGAACCTTTAAGTATGGAAGACCGAATGAGAGCTAAACGCACTGGCCAAGGTCACGCAATTACTCATCCAGACATTAATGCGCCAGATTATGAAATCAAAGGACAAATTCTACACATGGTGACTAATCAATGTCAATTTAGTGGTGCGCCGAAGGAAGATCCAAATGAACATCTACGTACCTTTAATAGGATCTGCACACTATTTAAAATCCGAGAAGTGGAGGATGAACAGATATATCTCATGTTATTTCCCTGGACTTTAAAGGGAGAAGCCAAAGATTGGTTGGAATCGTTACCTGAAGGGGCGATCGATACATGGGATGTTTTAGTTGACAAATTTCTTAAACAATTCTTTCCTGCATCTAAAGCCGTAAGACTTCAAGCAGAAATTGTTACGTTCACACAGAAACCAAATGAAACTCTATATGAGGCGTGGAGAAGATATGGAAAGTTGTTAAGAGGATGTTCGCAACATGGTTTAGACACCTGTCAAATAGTACAAATATTCTACCAAGGATGCGACATCACTACAAGAAAAGACATAGATATAGCAGCTGGTGGTTCTATTATGAAGAAAACCGAAACTGATGCTTACAAAATTATTGATAACACTGCTTCCCACTCACATGAGTGGCACCAAGAAAAAGATATCATTAGATCATCTAAAGCAGCTAGAGCCGATTCTAGCCATGACTTAGATTCCATTTCCGCAAAGATAGATGCTGTGGAGAGACGAATGGAAAAGATGACTAAAGATATTCACTCAATACGAATTAGTTGTGAGCAGTGTGGAGGACCACATTTGACAAAAGATTGTCTCAGTATTGAATTAACAATGGAACAAAGAGAGAATATTTCATACATAAACCAAAGGCCTGGAAATAATTATCAGAATAATTATCAACCGCCAAGACCTATTTACAATCAAAATCAGAATTATAACCGAAATATTCCATACAACAACCAACAAGGTCCTAGCAATCAACAAGTATCCAATAATACTTACAATCAGCAAATACCAAATTTTCAAAACAAACCACCACAACAAACCGATGATAAAAAGCCAAATTTAGAAGATATGATGACGAAGCTAGTTGAAACTCAAACGCAGTTTTTCACATCTCAGAAACAAACCAATGAACAAAATGCTCAAGCATTTAGAAATCAACAAGCTTCTATTCAAAATCTGGAACAAGAAGTAAGTAACCTAGCAAGGTTAATAGGTGAAAGAAAACCGGGAAGTCTACCTAGTGATACAAATGCTAACCCCCGAAATGAAACAGCTAAAGCAATTACCACAAGAAGTGGTACAACACTTAAACCACCTGAAATACCTGTAACTTCTGATAAAGCTATTCCTACTCCACAAGAACCACAACCTGATCAAGATAAGGAAAAAGAACCGGTAGTTAAAAAGGTTAATGAAGATAACACAGTTAAGGCTAAACCTTATGTTAAACCATACCAACCACCACTTCCTTACCCGAGTAAAATGAAGAAAGAAAAACTTGAAGCCGAGCAATCCAAATTCTTGGATATGTTTAAACAGATAAATGTAAATCTTCCTTTCATTGATGTGATTTCAGGAATGCCTAGATATGCTAAATTCTTGAAAGATCTAATCTCAAATAGAAAGAAAATGGAAGAACTCTCGGCTGTTACTATGAATGCTAATTGTTCAGCAGTACTGTTGAATAAGATACCAGAAAAACTATCTGATCCAGGAAGTTTCACAATTCCATGTTTTCTGGGTAGTCTTAGTTCAATAGAAGCATTGGCAGACTTAGGTGCTAGTATAAATCTAATGCCGTATTAACTATACGCTAAACTAGACCTTGGAGAATTGAAACCAACCAGAATAAGCATACAACTAGCCGATAGATCAATAAAATATCCTAGAGGGATAATGGAGAACATGCTAGTTAAAGTTGGTACTTTAGTATTTCCAGTAGATTTTGTTGTTCTGGACATGGAAGAAGATTCTCAAATTCCTCTCATATTAGGAAGACCATTCTTAAACACGGCTAAAGCAATGATAGAAGTGTTCGGTAAGAAACTGACCCTAAGTATAGAGGATGAGAGTGTTACCTTTTCAGTTGATAGAGCAATGCAACAACCACAATCTGCAGATGATACATGTTATTATATTCAAACTATAGATGCACATGCAGAATTATTAGAAGAATTTCCAGAATTACAAGGAACAGGAGAATGTTCTTTAGGAGAAGGTAATGAACCAATTGATGAAGCTGAAATGTTAGCTACACTTATAGCTAATGGATATGAACCAACAACAGAAGAAATTCAAATGCTAAAAGAAGAAGACAGATATCGATACAAATCATCGATAGAAGAACCTCCGAAATTAGAGTTAAAGCCACTTCCAAACCATTTGGAATACGCTTATTTACATGGTGAATCTGAATTACCTGTAATAATATCGTCTTCTCTTACTGAAAATGAGAAATCACAACTTATTTCTGTGTTGAAAGCCCATAAACCAGCCATTGCATGGAAGATTCATGATATTAAAGGAATAAGTCCTTCATATTGCACACATAAAATCCTTATGGAAGAAGGTCATAAAACGTATGTGCAACGCCAACGAAGACTAAATCCTAATATGCAAGATGTAGTTAAGAAAGAGATTATTAAACTGCTAGACGCAGGTCTAATTTATCCAATCTCTGATAGTCCATGGGTAAGCCCAGTTCAATGCGTGCCTAAGAAGGGTGGCATGACTGTCATTACAAATGAGAAAAATGAGCTTATTCCTACTAGGACTGTAACAGGATGGCGTGTATGTATTGATTATAGAAAATTAAATGACGCCACCAGAAAAGATCACTTTCCCTTACCTTTCATAGATCAAATGTTGGAAAGATTAGCCGGAAATAGTTACTATTGTTTTCTAGATGGATTTTCCGGATATTTTCAAATTCCAATAGCACCCGAAGATGAAGAGAAAACCACTTTCACGTGCCCTTATGGTACTTTTGCTTACAAACGCATGCCATTTGGACTTTGCAACGCCCCTGCAACTTTTCAAAGGTGTATGATGGCGATTTTTCACGACATGATAGAAGAATGCATGGAAGTATTCATGGATGACTTTTCAGTCTTCGGTGATACATTTGAATCATGTCTAGTTAATCTGGAACGAATGCTTCTTAGATGCGAACAATCAAATCTAGTACTTAATTGGGAGAAATGCCATTTCATGGTTAAAGAAGGCATCGTTCTTGGACATAAAATTTCAAAAGAAGGAATTGAAGTGGATAGAGCTAAAGTAGATGTAATTGCTAAACTTCCACATCCCACCAATGTTAGAGGAGTTAGGAGTTTTCTAGGGCATGCCGGTTTTTACCGACGTTTCATAAAAGATTTTTCTAAAATTGCCACTCCTATGAATAAACTCCTAGAAAAGGATGCGCCATTCATCTTTTCAGATGAGTGTATCAAATCTTTTAATATTCTTAAAGAAAAACTCACAAATGCGCCGATCATGATAACACCAAATTGGAATCTACCATTTGAACTAATGTGCGATGCAAGTGATTTTGCAATGGGAGCCGTTTTAGGACAAAGGATTGAAAAACGATTTCAACCTATATATTATGCTAGTAAGACGTTACAAGGAGCACAAACGAACTATACAACTACTGAAAAAGAACTCCTTGCTATTGTCTTTGCTTTTGACAAATTTCGATCATATCTCGTTCTATCAAAAACGGTGGTCTATACCGACCATTCTGCTCTTAGATACTTATTTTCAAAACAAGATGCTAAACCACGATTAATTCGTTGGATCTTACTATTACAAGAGTTTGATATTGAAATCCGAGACAAAAAGGGAGCAGAAAATCTCGCCGCCGATCATCTTTCTCGTCTTGAAAATCCCGAATTAGAAGTTCTAAATGAATCAGCCATACAAGACAACTTTCCTGATGAATATCTATTGAAGATAGATTATAAAGAAATCCCATGGTTTGCAGACTATGCAAATTATTTAGTATGTGGATTCCTTGAAAAAGGATTATCGTACCAAAGACGAAAGAAATTCTTCAGTGATATAAAACACTATTTTTGGGAAGATCCACATCTGTTTAAAAGTTGTCCCGATGGAATAATACGCCGATGTGTATTTGGAGATGAAGCTAGTAAAATATTAAACCATTGTCACACAGGACCAACAGGAGGGCATTATGGGCCTCAACTAACAGCAAGAAAAGTTTATGATGCTGGATTCTATTGGCCTACAATTTACAAAGACGCACACTTTCTTTGTAAATCCTGTGATGCTTGTTAAAGGGCCGGAAAAATAAGTCAACGTGATGAAATGCCACAAAATGTCATTCAAGTATGTGAAGTATTTGACATTTGGGGTATTGACTTTATGAGTCCATTTCCAAAATCTCATAATAATCTATATATACTCGTAGCCATTGATTATGTATCTAAATGGGCGGAAGCACAAGCTCTCCCAACTAACGATGCACGAGTTGTAGTCAACTTTTTAAAACGTCTTTTTGCAAGGTTTGGAACACCGAAAGCTTTAATAAGTGATCGGGGTACTCATTTCTGTAATAATCAACTTGAGAAAGTTCTTAAAAGATATGGAGTAACTCATAAAATCTCCACCGCATATCATCCACAAACAAGTGGACAAGTTGAAAATACCAACCGAGCTTTAAAACGTATTCTAGAGAAAACTGTAGGATCAAATCTGAAGGAATGGTCCATTAAATTGGAGGATGCACTCTGGGCTTTTAGAACAGCCTACAAAACTCCAATTGGAACCACACCTTTTAGACTTGTTTATGGAAAAGCATGTCATCTTCCAATAGAAATTGAACACAAAGCATTTTGGGCTTTGAAGACATGTAATCTTGATTTACATGAAGCTGGACGTCTACGATTAAGTCAACTAAACGAATTAGAAGAATTAAGACATGAAGCATACGATAATTCGTTAATCTATAAAGAAAGAACGAAGAAATGGCATGATAAAAGAATCAGAAGTTCAAAAGAATTTAAAGAAGGAGACAGAGTTCTTCTTTTCAATTCACGATTCAAGCTATTTCCTGGAAAATTGAAATCAAGATGGTCTGGACCATTCATAGTCAAAAGAGTTTTCCCATACGGAACGATAGAATTAATAAATTCAAATGGGATTGAATTTAAAGTTAATGGTCACAGAGTTAAACATTACATACATGGTCCGATGGAAGTCGACAACGAAGTTAATCACAATTTCGACACCACAGCTAACTAAGTGTGGGGAGAATCAAGTCTTTAAAGGATAATATGTATTTCTGTTAGAGTTAGATTGTCTGTTTTCGTGTAGTTCTCGAAAATGGAACTCGAATGGTCTTTTCCTAGCAGACCCTAAAGAACTAGTCTTCTCCCCCCATTCTGAATTTTTATTTTTTTTAGGAAATGAAGACTGCCTGTGAACTAAACCATGGTCTAATGCTACACGCTTTGATCACTAAACGTAATAATGACATACTACCGAGTGAATTAGTATCAGTAATCAGAGAAAGAATGGACGGAGTTAGAAAAGAATCCAGATGCGAAGATAATAAATTACAATTTAGTAAAGGAAAATCAAAATCCGCAGCGAAAAGAAGAGCACGACACCTAGAACAATGTCACAAATGCGGAAAATGGTCACATGGAGGTAAATGTTCAAATAATCAAACCTATTCAAATACCGAATTTGTTACTTTATGCAGAGACGGACCGTTCATATGTTTAGAAGAAAAGACACTGAATGCTCGAGGTTACGCCTATGTAGCTATGGAAAACCAATTAAACCGACTATCTTATGAATGGGATAGATCATATAACTAAGAAATCTATTTCACAGGTATGTTTGTACAGTTTTTATTTTTATTTTTATTTTTATTTTTAACCTTTTGATAATAAACGCTAATTTGTTCGCTATAAAGTATTAAATTGGTATTAAATAAAATTAGGTTTGGCGACCGAAATTATTGATATCATTCAAAAATTTATTACATCACTGCGAAATTTAACGTTTATTCTTAAGGTATAAATATCTTTAATCAATCAACCCAAAATATTTCAAAAATTCGTCATGAGTTAAATTAGGTCTTGGAACCGAAATTACTTTACCGAAAAGAGGGGCGCATATTTTTGATAATATTTGATTGATTAAAGTGGGATAAAAAGCCAAAAAGATTTTTAATTTTATTTTTACCATATTTTTAAAATTAATATATAAATCTTAAATTAATATTGTAAACTTTGTAAAAACAATATATTTAAAATTGTAAATATTTGAAAAATTAATATAAGTTAGGTGTGAATTTATAATATGAATTTTTAAATTAAGTTTGGTGTGAATTTTTAATTTTTAAAATATGAATTTTTTTAATTTTATGCATTTCAAATTTTAAGTTTGGTGTGAATTTTTAATATTAATTTTGAATTTTATATTTAAATTGTGTGAATTTAAAAACAAAAATTTACTTTATCTCATTAAGTTAAAAATATGATTTTTAAAATTCGTCGTAAGTTGAAGACTAGGTCATTAAATCGAAATTGCTTTACCCGAGGGAGGGACGAGAACTTTTATTATCATTATTTTTAATCTTATTGATTTAAAGTATGCCAAAAAAATTAAAAAAAATCCAAAAATCTAAGCTTTTAAAACAATTGCTTGAAAATGACAAATTTTAAAATTTTGTCGAGGGACGGACTAGGGCATCGTTCCGAAACGCCCTCATTCTTAAAAGAAACAAATTTTTAAAATTAATTAATATTTGTTTTATAAGTTAAAGGTTTTATAAAAAAAAAAATAGTATGTATATATTTGTTTGTAGTTTATCTTACAAGACAGGGTAAAACAACGCGTTTTCAAAGACTGGCATTAAGTTCAGCAAAAGCAAGTAATTTTGACGACAAGATGCAAAATATGTGTGAAATAACAAACAAGACGGAATAAACAAATGACGTGCACCATTTATCATTCAACAAACAAACAACAATATGTTTGAAACTTTGGTAAAATTTAATCACTTTTCTACGCTTATCACCCTCAATAATTTAAATTGTTACTGATTTCTTGCAAATAAGGGCATTGCAAGATCTTAAGTGTGGGAAGGGGTTAAATTCTTTCGGATTTTAAAATTTTTTTTACTTTATACACTTGGTTACCATTAAAAATACTAGTAAAGCAGTAGTTGTATTAGAATCTAGTGCTCTCTGATAATAAAGAACAGCCCTAGTCTTATATACTGACTACCCAATTCTAGTAAAATTTTTCAAAATTTTCAATTAAATGAACTCAAAATCATGTTTATACATATTTATGAACGATAAAACTAGGTTTTAACACCGAAATTATTGTTACCTCGGAAAGGACATAAATTGAGAAACAAACCAAAATGTTAAAATTCATTTAAAATGTAATAGAGGACGACAAAAAGGAAAATAAAAGCCAAGTGTGAGAAAATTTACCAAGTTATCTTAAACATATGTCACATCTATCTGTAACAAATAACTGAAAATACTTTTGCTTTGGACTAAACTAAACTGTTTTACCCGATGAAAGAAAAGAAGAGATGGATCTACACGATGAATCAATTCCATCATTAAAAAGAAGTAAAGTCTTCCGAAAAAGACACGCGCTTCTTGATTTAGGTCATGAAGTTGTCGTCCAGATCAGCTGTAGGTTGACGAAAAATCTAGAAAAGTCATCACTAAAATCGGCTGGAAATCCACGGATCTCAGCATCAAACAGGGTCGCCAAGTGGTCAGATTTATCCTAACCATGAGAAGGATTTATCTCGTACAATGGGGGGCACCGTGCAAATTAGCTGGATAAGACTAATGAATCAGATCCCCAGAAAAGGATAATCTCCTTAAAGATTAAAAATCAGCTTTTAAGACTGATATTACTCAATCCTTGAGATTGACCTTAAAGATTGAGAATTCAAACTCATGGAATTCGATGATATCTAAACTCGAGCTTGAACGAGAAAATATTTTGATCAAAAATTACAAACCGATTTGTTTTCTGAAAAACCATTTTCAATGCGTTCATTACCATTGAACGTAAAATCCTAGGAATTCACCTGGAATTCATTAGGTCACCTGAACCAAATCGGGTGTCAACCGTAAGAACGGTGGTTGCATAGCATGGTCGGAGACAGGACCTTGTGCCAGACCGAAAAATCATAGGATGATCTTTACTATTGCTCCTACCAAAGATAGTTCTAGCATCCGACACGTTAAAAGACCATAATCATCTGCATGTCACGGGACATTGCCTTAACAGTTTCTTGTTCATCGCTTTCCTTTACAACCGGACGGTAGTTTACCGAAAGGTAATATACGGAACAAGTAAACTGGATGTGTGCTTTCCGATACCGGGATAGCAGTGGATTACACGAGCCTAAAAGTTTTAGCCAAAATAATGATCCACAAATATATTTTGCAACACCGATGATGGATCAAATCAGAAAACTTGTCTAGGGTAAAATCTAGCTTGAATTTTCAAAAGATCAAATGTTTTCATAAAGATCCAATTTCCTAAAGGATCTAAATTTTTATAGTCATGTGGGACTGTAAACCGCCTTTCAAATGTGCACTTTGCTTTGGAAACCGAAAGTAAATCGGCTATTTGATTGAAAGTGTCGTTGACCTAAACCCGAGGCAACTATAAAAGACACACCCACCTTTAACCACATCGTTACTACCATTGTTTATACCGCCGTATTGAAGTCACTGATGTACAAAGTGTGAAGAATAAAGAAGTGATTCAAGTGTTTTTCAAGACTATATTGCTTGAGGACAAGCAACGCTCAAGTGTGGGGATATTGATAAGGCTAAAAAGGAACATATATTTCATAGCATTATTCCCCAAGAAATACAAGATTTTAGTTGCAATTGTTCCATTTTCAAGTAATATTCGTTTATATTAAATAAGTGCGAAGACAAAAGGCGAAAACGACGAATTGAAGACACAAAGGTCCAAAAAGCTCAAAAGTACAAGATACAATCAAAAAGGTTCAAATTATTGATGAGGAACGTCTAAAAATGACAAGAGTACAAGTTACAAAACGCAAAGTACACGATATAAAATTGTACGAAAGGACGTTCGAAAATCCGAAACCGGGACATGAGTCAGCTCTCAACGCTCGACGCAACGGTGTAAAAATTACGAGTCAACTATGCACAAGAATAAAATATAATATTTAAATAATTCATAATAAGAATAATATTAAATAATAAAAAGTTGTTAATTGAGCATAGTTCAGGGGTCGTAAGCGAAAATTCAATTTAACATTTTGCCTATAAAAGGTGACGTATTACGATCAATTTGAGAGAACTTTTTTTTCGATCATTTTTTCTATCTTTTTCTTATTTTTCTATCTATCAATATCAATATCTATAATTTATATCTATAATTCTCTATCATAATGTTAATGTAATCAGATATAACAATAATCTTAATTTTAATTTTAAATTATGATAATAATAAGATTTATGATAGAGATCGTTTGAGTGTGTAAGTCGAAATTCTGTCCGTGTAACGCTACGCTATTTTTAATCATTGTAAGTTATGTTCAACCTTTTTACATTAATGTCTCGTAGCTAAGTTATTATTATGCTTATTTAAAACGAAGTAATCATGATGTTGGGCTAATTACTAAAATTGGGTAATTGGGCTTTGTACCATAATTGGGGTTTGGACAAAAGAATGACACTTGTGGAAATTAGACTATGGGCTATTAATGGGCTTTATATTTGTTTAACTAAATGATAGTTTGTTAATGTTAATATAAAGATTTACAATTGGGCATCCCTATAAATTACCATATACACTCGATCGGACACGATGGGCGGGGTATTTATATGTACGAATAATCGTTCATTTAACCGGATACAGGAATGGATTAATAGCCACTAGAATAATTAAAACAGGGGTGAAATTACATTCAAGGGTAATTGGTGTAATTGTTAACAAAGTAGTAAAACCTTGATTTACACGCAGTTGATAACCTGGTGTATTCATTAAACAAAGTATTAAAATCTTGTTACAGTTTAAATCCCCAATTAGTTGGAATATTTAACTTCGGGTATAATTAAAATTTGACGAGGACACTCGCACTTTATATTTATGACTGATGGACTGTTATGGACAAAAACCAGACGGACATATTAAATAATCCAGGACAAAGGACAATTAACCCATGGGCATAAAACTAAAATCAACACGTCGAACATCATGATTACGGAAGTTTAAATAAGCATAATTCTTTTATTTCATATTTAATTTCCTTTATTTTATATTTAATTGCACTTCTAATTATCGCATTTTTATTGTTATTGTATTGCACTTTTAATTATTCACAATTTCATTATCGTTATTTACTTTATGCTTTAATTTAAGTATTGTATTTATTTTTAATATTTTACATTTGGTTTTAACTGCGACTAAAGTTTTAAAATCGACAAACCGGTCATTAAACGGTAAAAACCCCCCTTTTATATAATAATAATACTACTACTTTATAGATATATATTTTTCTATTTTTCTATTTTGTGTGCGTTAAACTTCTCGAGCTTTCCCTGTGGAACGAACCGGACTTACTAAAAATTATACTATAATACGATTAGGTACACTGCCTATAAGTGTTGTAGCAAGGTTTAAGTATATCCACTCGATAAATAAATAAATAACTTGTGTAAAATTGTAGCATATTTCGTCGCATTTCGTACTAAAAATAATACTATTTCGTACCCCATCCCTACAACATCACTAAGGTCGAAGTCCAGACTCACTAATGCATCCTAACGACTATCAGTTAGACACACTAATGCAGACCTGGTTCGCTAAGACCACCGCTCTGATACCACATGAAGCGACCCGACCAAATCCATAAGGACGAATACAATAACATATGGTTACATTGCAAGGTATTTGACCTCTATATGATACATTTTACACACATTGCATTCATTTTTAAAAGACAGACTTTCATTACATTGAAAGTTGACAGGCATGCATACCATTTCATAATATCCAAGCTATAAATTACCTAATATGTCATTTACTTAATAATAATCTTTATTGAACACAACGAATTGAATGCAACGTCTTTTGAAATATGCCATGAGTGACTCCAAGTAATATCTTTAAAATGAGCAAATGCACAGTGGAAGATTTCTTTCAAACCTGAGAATAAACATGCTTTCAAGTGTCAACCAAAAGGTTGGTGAGTTCATTAGTTTATCGTAATCAATCATTTCCATAATTTTAATAGACCACAAGATTTTCATTTCCATTTCTCATAAATATACATCTCATATCAGGTATTTTGCAAACTGCATAGAGATAAAAATCATTCATATAGATTGAACACCTGGTAATCGACCTTAACAAGATGCATATAGAATATCTCCATCATTCCGAGACAACTTCGGACATGATAATTTCGAAGTAATAAAGCATCCGCGACATGGATGGGGCTTGTTGGGCCCGATAGATCTATCTTTAGGATTTGCGTCAATTAGGGTGTATGTTCCCTACTTCTTAGATTACCAGACTAAAAAGGGCATATTCGATTTCGATAATTCAACCATAGAATGTAGTTTCGATTACTGGTATCTATTTCGTAAAACATTTATAAAAGCAGCGCATGTATTCTCAGTCCCAAAAATATATATTGCAAAAACAGTTAAAAAGGGAGCAAATGAAACTCACAATACTGTATTTTGTAGTAAAAATACATATGACAACATTGAACAATGCAAGGTTGGCCTTGGATTCACGAATCTATATTAAGTATATATATATAATATATATACATATATATATATATATATATATATATATATATATATATATATATATATATATAATGGTCAATATCTGTCTAACAATCAAGGTCAAGTCATAGTGTACCACAATCCTAATGCTCGAGATCGATATGCAAAAGTCAACAAAAGTCAATTTGACTCAAAATGATTTCCAAAATTTATACATGCTTATTATATAACTTAAATATAATTGTTTTATATATTTAAATATATTTATCAGATTTTTATTAAAGTAAAGAATACAAATCATTTATTAATAAGTAAAAATTTATATTAAAATTTATATATGATAAAAATATACTTTTATATATCTTAAGTAATAAAATTTATAAAGTTCACTTAATATCATAAAATATAGTGGTATGTATTATATTACATGTGGTAAAAATATCTTTGTATCACATAATTATTTGATAAATTACTATCGATAATAACAATAATAAGTAAAAGTTGTATTATTTTGTAATAATAATAATTATTATTATTCTACTAATAATAATAATAATATTTATATTTACTAAAGATGATATTAATTTTGATAAAATGATAATTCTAATCATAATAATCTTAATAAAAACAATACTTTTTAATATTAACTGTAATAATAATAATATTTTATAAAAATAATAATTCTATTCAAAATGATAATTTTTAATAATAAATATACTAAAATGATAATAATAATGATATTTAATAATAACGATGATATTTCTATTAAAATGATAATTTTTGATAAAATAATAGTTCTAATATTAACGATACTTTTAATAATAATAATAATGATGATATAAATAATAAAAACGATAATTTTATCTAAATCAATATGTTATAATATTTTAATTTCATCATGATACTCATACTCATTATTTCCTAATCGATTTGTTTATTAGCTTTTAGTCATTTTTCATATCGCATTCATAATAATGATAATAATAGTAATCATAATAATTAGATGATACTAATATTAGTTTTAATGATAATGATACTAATAATAATAATATAATTTTAATGATAATACAACTACTACTACTACTACTAATAATAATAATAATAATAATAATAATAATAATAATAATAATAATAATAATAATAATAATAATAATAATAATAATAATAATAATAATAATAATAATAATAATAATAATAATAATGATAATATTAATACTAACCCTAATGATAATAATGATAGTAATAATAATAGCAATAACAATTTTAATGATAGTACTTATAATGATAATAATAATAATAATAATAATAATAATAATAATAATAATAATAATAATAATAATAATAATAATAATAATAATAATAATAACAATAACAATAATAACAATAATAATAATAATAATAATAATAATAACAATAATAATAATAATAATAATAATAATAATAATAATAATAACGACGATAATAACGACGATAATAATACTAAAATTAATAATAATTCAGTTGACTATATCTTTTAATCCGTTCATCGAAATCACACGAGTTCTAAATGAAAAGTTCTTAATTTTTCGCTAGCTTTCCAACGACATGCATATCATATACCTTATCTCAGTAGCATATGCATCTAATTCAGGATTCAATCGTAACTTATCTAACGACAATGTCAAACATACAAGCATACATAATCCTATAAACTCGAGCACTAGTCAGGGATACACTAATAATATATAAAAGTTAAGTTATGAGTACTCACGTATCAATATTGAGATTCAATATTGCAGGAAAGTACGTAGACGCAACGGAGATGATAAACACTAGTTTGACTCACGAGCAATACCCCCGAACCATACTAATAACTTCCATAGCTATAACCTATAATTTTCTTAGCTCTATCCTGCTCGCAAAACCCATTTTGAAATAGCTCGTACGTACCCTCGTCGTAGTATTTTATGTATAATACTAATAATAGTAATCATAATACTAATAATAATAATAATAATAATAATATGATTAATAATAATAATAATAATAATAATAATAATAATAATAATAATAATAATAATAATAATAATAAATATAAGTACTGAGAGATATAGATTTGATATGTGGGTGTATTTATGAACGAAACGAGTTTGATTTATAAAGGATTTCAGTACCTCGACTCCATGCGATTCCATGGAGTCCACTTGATAAAATCATGCGATCGCATGATATAGTACCACAGCTCACTTTCTTGTTTTACTCTGCCGACACCGCATTTTAATTAATATAATATATATTTAATCTATAATTATTTATATAATATATTATAATTATGAGTAAGGTTAACATGTAATTTTTGTTCTAATGACTTTTACGTTGTCACTCGACTCATGTCCCGCTTCCGGTTTTTCGAACGACGTTTCGTACGCTTAGAAAAACTAACACTTTACGTTACGCGACATGTACCTTTAACAATAATTAAACTAAATCATCGATAGACTATTTTATCCAAAGTATAATCTCTTCATTTGAGTGTTGTGGTCATTTGCTTCTATAAATCAATGACTCGTTGTTCACCAAAATATATTATTTTAAAACAAAACGTTTTATGACTACGTTATTATTATATCTCGTTACATTGTAAAGTACACATATATATATTTTTATCTCAAAATATAAGTTTAAAATATATATAATATAATATTTAGTTTTTCAAAAGTAACTATATTTCAACACTCATTTATAATCGTTTAAATGATAGAAAATATTATATCATTTTACGGTTGCGTTTTTGAAACACAATATATATATATATATATATATATATATATATATATATATATATATATATATATATATATATATATATATATATATATATATATATATATATATATATATATATATATATTTGTAATTTATAATATATAGCTTTAATTAAGTTCTTCAACCTTCACTAACAAAGTATCATATAAGACGTTTTGATAATAAAATTCTTTCCAAGTTGAAAACGTTTTATTACTAAATCAAATAAATATAATAACTTTTGTTTTCCAAAACTAATATATATTTAAGAATTATTTTGTTAAAGAAAATTAAAATAATGGAAAGCTTATATCGTGTTTGAAAAGTAAAATTTATATATAATAGGTTTCAAGTTTTTAAATCACTAAATATTGATGAGGCGTGAGATAAAGTCCAAAGGTTAAATGAACGTACGAAATCATCTTAATGTAAAATGTCAATATCCGACGTCTAAGTTATTTACATTTCACATTCCAATCTTAAGATGGAAGTTAAAATAGTTATCTTATTAAAATCACGAGGAAAATGTTGTAAAGCATGAAGTGAAAATCAAATAGGAATGTCCACTAATATTTATCTAGTACTCGATAATATTTATCCAACGTCTAAGTTATTTACATTTCACATTCTAATCTTAAGATGAAAGTTAAAATAGTTATCTTATTAAAATCACGAGAAAAATGTTGTAAAGCATGAATTGAAAATCAAATAGGAATGTCCACTAATATTTATCTAGTACTCGATAATTGGCATTTTGTTCTTACTTGTAAATCACTTTACCATTTATTCTGAATACCGTTAAAAGGAAAGGTTTCCTAAATCAAAGTGGACCTCTCAACAGAGACTCGTAATTATACAATGTATCTGATAAATCAATCATTTGATATTATTTTCTAATTCCATCGATAAACATATTGAAACAAATACGTTTATGTAAAGTATTATAATACTTTGTTAATATTCCCAAGTTATTATATATACATATACCTATATATACATAATCATATCCAATTAAATAATGGTTCGTGAATCGCCAGAATTTGGTCGAGGTTAAATGAATGTATGAACATAGTTTAAAATTCTTGAGATTCAACTTAACAAACTTTGTTTATCGTGTCAGAATAATATAAAGATAAAGTTTAAATTTGGTCAGAAATTTCTGGGTTGTCACAAGTTGGGCTGACGAGGTGGTTTAAGAAGTTGGAATCTGTGTTCCATGTGAGTAACTGCTACGAAGTGAATAAGACCAAGTTCGCATCGTGTACGCTGTCGGATGGCGCTTTAACTTGGTAGAATACGTTAGCCCAGGCTCAGGGAATTGACGAAGCTTATGCTACACCATGGGAGGAGTTTAAGAGGGCTATGATTGAGAAATACTACCCCAGAACCGAAATTCAGAAAATGGAAGCGGAATTTTGGGAACTGAAGGTTGTAGGAACTGACCTTGATGGCTATAACCAAAGGTACTTGGAGTTAGCTTTGATGTGACCCACAATGGTTACTCCGGAGTACAAACGGATGGAGAGGTATTTGTGGGGACTCCCCAAGGACATTCAGGGAAATGTCACTTATTCGAAACCAGCAAATGTCCTAGAACGAAGATAAATGATGTAGAACATCATGTAGAACGATGATTATACTCGAGGTACAGAATGAGATGTTGAGGCATGTGATGTTGAAACTTGGGTTGTTGGTGGTACTGGTGTTGATGTTGGTGGTACTGTTGGTGCTGGTGATGTTGCTGAAGCTGGTAAGTTTTGCACCATATTTTTCAAATTGATTACTCGAGCGCGAATTTCGTTGACTTCTTCCATTATTCCGGGATGATTATCGATCGGAACGAGTGGATGAATAAGATCTAGAATTGTGGATAGAATATAATCGTGATGAGCTACCCTAGAAATGAGGCTGAAAAGGTGTTTCGGATAGGTTCGTCGGTAAGTGCTTCAGGTTCTTCGCCAAGAGGGCAATATGGTGGATGAAAGGGATCACCTTCTTCTTGTCTCCAATAATTAAGTAGGCTACGAACCTATCCCCAATTCATCCAGAATAGATGATGGCTAATTGGTTGATCCATTTCGGTGATGCTGCTTTCGGAGCTTGAGTGAAAATCCATATCAGAATTCGAGGGACTTGAACTAGTGGCGAGTTCCATTTTGTACGATTGAATAAAGAATTTTTTGATATGAAATGATTTCCGGCTATCGAATGGTATTCTAATTACATAGAGTATCTATATATATAGAACAAAAGATTTCGTGGATTACGGAGGAATTTACGGAATATGTCAGGCAAAGTTTACAGTAACAGATACGCTAAGATATGAATTTTGTCTATACACTATTCATGCAATTAATACAGTAAGATATGTCTAGACTAAGAATGATAAGCTGGTAATTTCCTAAGGATGATAAGCAGATAATTTTCGACAAGAAATGAAAAGCAAAACTTTTGACATGCAAACACGGTCGTAGTCCAGACTCACTAATGCATCTTAATAACTATCAGTTAGACACACTAATGCAAGACCTGGTTCACTAAGACCACTGCTCTGATACCAACTTTAATGACCCGTTCATATCGATTATAAACGATTCATAATAGTTGATTACATCGCAAGGTTCTGACCACTATATGATACATTTTACAAACATTGCATTCGTTTTTAAAAGACAAACTTTCTTTACATCGAAAGTTGACAGGCATGCATACCATTTCATAATATATCCAAACTATCAATGACTTAATAATAATCTTGTTGAACTCAATGACTCGAATGCAACGTCTTTTGAAATATGTCATGAATGACTCCAAGTAATATCTCTAAAATGAGCAAATGCACAGTGAAATATTTCTTTCATACCTGAGAATAAACATGCTTTCAAGTGTCAACCAAAAGGTTGATGAGTTCATTAGTTTATCATAATCATTCATTTCCATAATTTTAATAGACCACAAGATTTTCATTCCCATTTTTCATAAACATCATCTCATATCAGGCATTTCGTAAAAACTGCATAGAGATAAAAATCATTCATATGGTGAACACCTGGTAATCGACATTAACAAAACGCGTCTAGAATATCCCCATCATTCCGGGACTCTCATCAGACATGATAAAATCGAAGTACTAAAGCATCCGTAACCCAGATGGGGTTTGTTAGGCCCAATAGATATATCTTTAGGATTCGCGTCAATTAGGGTTTTTGTTCCCTAATTCTTAGATTACCAGACTAAAGAGGGTGTTATTTGATTCGATAATCCAACCATAGAATGTAGTTTCGATTACTTGTATCTATTTCATCAAACATTTATAAAACAGCGCATGTATTCTCAGTCCCAAAAATATATATTGCAAAAGCATTTAAAAGGGGAGCAAATGAAACTCACGATACAATATTTTGTAGTAAAAATATTCATACGACGAAACTGAACAATGCAGGGTTGGCCTCGGATTCACGAACCTATATCATTTGTATATATATTAAAACTTATAATCATAATCGAACAATTTATATATATTTTGGTTATTTATTAAGATTAATACTCTTATATAAAATTTTATTATTATTTATAATATGTTATAATACTTATTTGATATGTAATTAAATTATATCAATATAAATAATATTAGTTGAAACATGATTTTATGTAATATTAATATACTTAGATAATAAATAAGTTTTTATATAATTTCTTTTGTTTGCAAAATAGTTATGATAATAATACTAATAAGGATAATAATAGTTATAATTCTAATAATGATAATAATAATAATGATAGTATTAATAATAATTTTAATAATGGTGATAAGATAAAATGATAGTTTTCATAAAAATAATATTTTTTAAATAATAATGGTGATTTTAATAATAATGATAGTTTTAATAATAAAGACAATATTGTGATAAATGATAATTTTAATACAGATGGTAATCTTAATACTAATAATAATAAGAATGATAATAATTATAGTAATAATATAATACTTATAATAATAATAATATCTTATTTATATCATGACTTAATTATAGATTTACTTATTTTCATAATTGTATTTATATATATATATATATATATATATATATATATATATATATATATATATATATATATATACACAATTATAATCCTTACAATAATTTTTATCATAATACTAATAATAATACTTAGTAATGATAATAACATAACTTATAATGTAATCATGATATTAATAATGAATAATATAATAATAATAATAATAATAATAATAATAATAATAATAATAATAATAATAATAATAATAATAATAATAGTAGTAGTAGTAGTAGTAGTAGTAGTAGTAGTAGTAGTAGTAGTAGTAGTAGTAGTAGTAGTAGTAGTAGTAGTAGTAGTAGTAGTAGTAGTAGTAGTAGTAGTAGTAGTAGTAGTAGTAGTAGTAGTAGTAGTAGTAGTAGTAATAATAATAATAATAATAATAATAATAATAATAATAATAATAATAATAATAATAATAATAATAATGATAATAATAATAATAATAATGGAAGTTATACCTCAAAAGAAAAGGGTTTTTTTAAAACATGGCATCGGCCGGGATCGAACCTGCGACCTCTAGCTCACCCGCAAACACCCCTAACCATCACGCTGTCTCAGTTTTTCTGATATTATGCTAACCTAAAATAAATATAACCCGTTTCTGTTGTTCAACATTTTCTTCATTACAAATCAATCATTCAGAACCATAAACTAATTACCATAGCAGTTTATTTGTTTAAATTAGGAAGTTTAATTTAAATAGAAACGACTTGTATATATGGTCGAATTTAATAGGGAAAGAAAAATTAAAAAATATATATAAAACTGAAGAACACTCGCGGTTTTTAAAATCAAACATGGATTCGAAAATTTGGACACTATCAGATTAAAATTACAATGTGAAACAGGTTCTAATTCCATCCTAGAAACTTTAAGAACCATCAAATTAACTTAAATCATTACAGAAAAATCAAATTCGATTGAAGAACAAATGTTGACTTTTTCAATTCGAGCTTTTGACTCCAAAATTCGTAATCAAAATAAGGAATTAAAAGTTGAGATTTTACAGACAGTTTAAATAAAAGATTTCTAACCTTTCTGCAATTTTAGATTTTTAAAAATGAATCGAATTCGAGTCTTTGCAAAATCAATTACGTGTACAAGGTATTTATCTGTTTTTACTCTTTTTTATGTTTTTTTTATTTTTGCAGATAACATAGGTGTAGTACTTATAATGGAGCAAGGTTGTTGTGTAGTGATCGGGAATCGACAGTCATATTCGAAACAAACACAAAAAAATAAAAACAGACAACGATGGGTAACCGATTACTCTTCTGTGTTTATTTTTCATATTTAATATACTAATAATTAAATAATATAAATATATTAATAATAATACTATTAATAATAACATAAATAATAATAATATTATTAATATGTCAAATTACATGTATTAAAATTTATTTCTATATATATAATATTCATATAATAGATTTTTAATATTAATTTTTTATTTTGATGAAAGTAATACTAACCAACATGATAAATTTTAATAAGTTATAATAATCATTAATAAAAATGATAATAATAATATTATTAATGATACAAATAATAAATTGTATTATTTTCTAAGAATATTTATAATAATAATAATGATATTAATGATAATGGTAAATATAGAAATAATAATCTAACTCAAAATTTTACTACTCGATATAATAGTGATATTAACAATGATAATAATAATAATAATCATAATATTTATAATTCTTAATAATAATTATACTAACAATAATTATAATACTAATACTTAATAATAACAATAATAACTGATAATATTTATATTACAATTATAATATATATATATATATAACTAATATTGATATTAGTAATAATAATGAAAGTAATAATAAAGTTATTATGACAACTATATTCTTAACTTGTATTTACATTTAATATATACAAACTATTTATTATGTAAAATTATATAGTAACTTATATTGAGTATTAAAGTCTTATATATATAATATATATATATATATATATATATATATATATATATATATATATATATATATATATATATATATATATATATATATATATTACAATATACATATTATAGAAATCATGTATTTATATATAAATTTATTTTAAGTACAACTTATTTATTTTATATCTTATTTTACATCTTTAATTTTAATGTTTAATTTATATTTTATATTTCTAAATTATTATATATATACTTACATTTATGTATATACATATTTATTTACAAACAATTGTTCATGAATCGTCGATAATAGTCAAAGGTCAAATGAATCCATCTAAACAGTTCAAAAATTTTAAGACTCAACATTACAGACTTTGCTTATCATGTCGAGATCATATGAAATTGTAACACCCCAAACCAAACCACGAACAACCTGCGTAAAAATAACAAATAAAAAAAAATTACTGGAACAGCATATGGCGCGGCGCGCCATATGGCCGCGCGGCGCGCCAAACTGGTCTATCCCAAAAGTCATGAAACGCGAAAAAGATCGGCCACTTCCCGACATAATTAGACAAAATGCTTTTAACAACATATTCAAACATGTAAAACTAACACAATTCAAACATCAAATAAGTTTTACAAAGCGGGGCCCACTTTGGCCGTTTTACGAGTTTAATACATAACGTGAGTTTCGACCACCAAAAAGTTTAAGTACCAAATGTCATAACCCGTCCTAAACCATAAGGACAAATATAATAACATATGATTTCATCGCGAGATATTGACCTCTATATGCGACATTTTTCAAAGAAAACTGCATTCGTTTTTACAATACAAACCATAACTTTTATTAAAATACAAGGTTTAAACAACATAATAATGATTATCGTTTAGCGATAATCTTAGCCTTACAAACTTTACATGTGATGATAACAACACGATTTCCAACATATTTTACATTACAAATTCTCCGATATGCAGTTTTATTTTTGACACAAATATGCATACTCAAGATCTTGCTTAAATTCAACATGATGCAGCGGAAACTTTTAGTTATCACCTGAGAATAAACATGCTTAAAACGTCAACATAAAGTTGGTGAGATATAGGTTTAATGCCGGCAGCGTTATAAATATAGACCACAAGATTTCATATATAAACGTTTTAATAAAAATATTCTAAGTTGTTGAGCACTTGATAACCATACTTAATATTTAATCAACGTCGCATATTCCCTTTATTATGAAATCTTACTACACCGTACCAAGTGTAGTCACCGAAATGAAGTACTGTGCAACCGTTGAATACTGGTCGTTCAGTCCGGTTGGGGTTGTCAGGCCCGATAGATTTATCAACAGGATTAGCGTTTACAATACCTCATGTAAATAGTAGTTACCAAGTTACAAGGAAGTATGCCAGTGGTACAACTCAACGTAGAATATATATTTTTAATCACTTGTGTCCATAACGTAAATCATAAAATGCATGTATTCTCATCCCGAAATATTTAGAGTTTAAAAGTGGGACTATATACTCACTTTTGCCTTGAAGGTATTTAATACGACTTGGTCTCCGATAGATATCACGAACCTAACCATATATATAATATATCAACATATTTTCTTTTCAAGTAATCGTTACATATATATATACTTATAATAATTTTAATATTTTCTTAGTCCGTAGTTAGCAGTCTGTTGTTAATGGTCCACAATTAGTTGCTCAATAAAATAAATAAAGACCCCATCGTATTTGTATTGATCAGAATTAATCTCGACCCATGGTACCATGTTGTCAAATGACGTGTTGCGTACATAAAGTACCGTGTTGTCAAATGACGTGTTGCGTACAATCATGAGGTCTTATGATTAATCTTCTCGTGTTGTTTACGGGTGGTCCTGAAATATATAAAATCAAATCATAAGTAAATATATATGAAATATCATATTAATTAGAAAAAATATGATTAATTTAATTTTTCTCCAAATATTTTCGTAGCTAAACTAGCTTCGGATACCCGATCTTGTTTTAGTCGTAGTTTCTTCATTACAACTCCGTTTTTGTTGGTTCAACTTGCCACTTCCTTGGATCGAGTCAAATTTTAAGAATATGAACTGTAAATACCTTGGTTTACATTCGGAATCACAGGTTATAGTTCAAACTGTAGGTGAATCTTATGAAAGTAATCATTTTTGTCATAAAAACAATATCTAGATAAAATATTTACACTTTGAGTTAAACCATGAAATTTTTATGTGTTAACATATTCATAAGAAATATCATTTTTCCAAGATATGAACTTCCAATTCAAATTTTAAAATGGTTTTAAATTATCCAACCCAAAACAGCCCCCGGTTGCACTCCGACGACGTAGATTCGGTTTATAAGATGTTCTTTGTAAAACCAAGTTATATCTTGTTAAGTTAGCATATCATTATGATATATTACAGGTCTTGAAGTGTTTTAAAAGTTAAGTTAGAAGGATCTATTTAGTTTGCGAACAAGTTTGAAATCATTCAAACTATGTTCTTGTTGTTAAAATTTTACATCACAAAATAAGATAGCTATATGAATATGAATCGAATAAAATTATGAACAAGGTTATTACCTCAAGTTACTTGGAAAAAGTTACTACAAAAGATAAGAAAAATCCTAGAACCAAAAGAGTGGTGGAGTTGGATCAAAAGGTTGGAAGTAAAATTGTATTCTTGGAAGGATTATTGAAGTGTTCTTGTAAGGAATTTATTATGATGATTAAGGCTTGTTTTTGAAACTAGATCTTCATGGTTATTTGCTGAGATTGTGAAGAACACTTAAGGTTCCTAAGAGTGTGTTTTTGGTTAGAGAAATAGGTAGTAAAAATTGAAGATGGATGGTGTATATATGGTGGTGATGGCGTGATTTAATGGGGAACAAGAACAAAATTTTGTGTTGTAATCTTGTGTAATTAGTCAACTAACTTCCAAATTCTAATTATCTCTTATCTAGGGCAGTATTAAAGGTGATTAGGATGTTGATTTGATATGTATATACTAATAGTAAATACGTATAGAAGCTGGGTATGATACGGGTACATATACTCTAGATATACTTGTAGAAATCTTGAGAAAACGGAACTAGAATTCAAATATAACTATCTTTTGTAAATATACTTATATTGTTTTATGTATAAAAGCCCTTTAAAAGTGATTAAATACATATCTATACGATACATGTATAAGCATTATAAGTTTTAAGTATTTATGTCAAAGAACGTTACGTATAGTTATCGTTTTGAAAACTTAAGTTAGTAGTTTCAAAATATACTTATAACTCATTGTTATTAGTACACAATGAGATGTTAAACCATCCTTAGATCATGTTAAATATATATAAATACATATATATACACAAACGTATAATTATCGTATGTTATATAATTCGTGATATCATCGGTCAAATTGGATGGTCAAACGTTGAGTAAAACTCTTTTCAAAAAAAAAAAATAAGTCTCAACAATTTAGATTGCTTATCATGTTGGTAAGGTTTAATTTATGTAAATATTAATCTCATAAGTATAAAACGATCGGAAAAATCCGGGTCGTTACAGTACCTACCCGTTAAATAAATTTCGTCCCGAAATTTTAAAGTTGTACCTATTTTGCGTTCTCGGGAAACAAATGTGGGTACTTTTGTTTCATCTGATCCTCTCGTTCCCAAGTAAACTCGGGACCCCTTCGAGCATTCCAACGAACCTTAACGATTGGTATGTTGCTCTGCTTGAGCCGTTTAACTTCACGGTCCATGATTTCGACTGGTTCTTCTATGAATTGTAGTTTCTCGTCGACTTGGATTTCTTCAAGAGGAATGGTGAGATCTTCCTTTGCAAGACATTTCTTAAGGTTTGAGACGTGAAATGTATTATGTACTCCGGTGAGTTGTTGCGGTAACTAGAGTCGATAAGCTACCGGTCCAATGCGTTGGATGATCTTGAACGGGCCTACATACCTTGGGTTCAGTTTACCCCTTTTACCGAAACGTATTACACCTTTCCAAGGTGACACCTTTAGCATAACCATGTCATCGATCTTAAACTCTAATGGTTTTCTTCGGACATCGGCATAGCTCTTTTGGCGACTACGGGCTGTTCTCAATCTCTCCTTGATTTGTACTATCTTCTCAGTCGTTTCGTGTATGATCTCGGGACCAGTAAATTGTCGATCTCCTACTTCATTCCAACAGATAGGGGATCTATACTTCCTTCTATATAGTGCTTCGAATGGTGCAGCTTTAATACTCGCATGATAACTATTATTATACGAGAATTCTGCTAATGGTAGATATTTATCCCATCCGTTTCCAAAATTGATCACACATGCCCTGAGCATGTCTTCAAGAGTCTGAATTGTTCTTTCACTCTGCCAGTCAGTTTATGGATGATATGCGGTGCTCATATCCAAACGAGTTCCCAGGGCCTCTTGTAGTGATTGCCAAAACTTTGATGTACATCTACTATCACGATCGGATATAATGGAAATATGTATTCCATGCCTTGAAACAATTTCCTTTATGTATAATCGTAATAGTTTCTCCATTCTATCCGTTTCCTTTATAGGCAAGAAATGTGCAGATTTGGTGAGACGATCAACTATTACCCAAATGGTGTCATAACCCCAGGCAGTCTTAGGTAACTTTGTGATGAAATCCATGGTAATACCATGTAATGACCCGGAAATTTCCGACCAAATTTAAACCTTAATCTTTATATGTTTTCGACACGATAAGCAAAATCTGTAATGATGAGTCTAGAAAGTTTGAAATCTATATTCAGATAATTAGATACCCTTTGACCATGCATGACGATTCACGAACAATTATTGTAAGTAAATGTGGGTATATATATATATATATATATATATATATATATATATATATATATATATATATATATATATATATATATATATATATATAATTGTTATATTATAAATAATATTATTATCATTAATCATATCAATATTATCATTATTATTAGCATTTATACTATTATTACTAAAAATATTATAATTATCATTTTTTTTATATCATGAATGTTAATACCATTCTTATTACTAGTATCACTTTTGATCATTTATATTACTTGTATTATTATTATTATTATTATTTATTCTATTATTAAGTATTCTTATAAAAATTAACAACATTAATGAATTTTAATAATAAATTTATATTAGTAATGTATGTTATAGAATTTAATATAATATATTTTATAAATACATAAATACCCCGTAAATATATAGGTAATCTAGATGTACACCGTATATATATATATATATAAAATACACTGATATGCTCACTATACAAATACAGATATATTACATAGTATAAATCTTATTATTATTTATTCGGATATTCTGTTGATCCATGATAATTTGTTGAGTTCCATACACTAAACAACAAACAAATTACTGCTACAAAGTTGAATTAACATCCTTTATAAATTGCATCTACTTCTATATATACACTCACACTTGAATATAGATGAAATCTCAATTGTAACCACATCACAAATCAACCCTCAAACCCATTTTGCTTTCTGTGTTCCTTATTCTTTCTACATTTTATCAATAAACAACCCATGAAAGACACCATTAAATCACCAACGGCTAACCACCATCACCTGTCATCTCCTACAACCATAATCCGCCACCACAACCATTGGATACCACCACTCACAGTTTACAAACACCGCCCATAAATTTTGAAACCGAGATCCTTCAATCTCAAACAACCACGAAACCATCATCATCATCGTTATATATTTCCTTGCTATGTTTCTTTCGTTTTCTGTGTGAAACACTACTATCCTCGCCATGTTTCATCTCTCTCTTCCTCTCTTGATCGTGAACCCATCCACACCGAAACCCTTTAATGCCTGCTATTGTTCCAACGAACAAACATCACCATCTTCACTTAACAACACCAATCGAAACCACCATCACTATAACTCTCTCTTTCATATTTCTTTCCCTTCTCTCTCTCTAGATTTTGTTTGAAAACATTCGCAAAGAAACACCCTAAAATTTCTCCTGTGATCGAGTAATTTCAGCAGCTACAACCGCTATTTTTTTTTTGTTTTCTATTTAAATCACTAGAACATCTCTTTCTTCCTAATCCGGGTTCGAAACAGCCACAACCTAAATAACGATGATACAGTGTTACTTCCTGTTAACAAAAGCCATACATAAACTCAACTTAATCACCATTAACCGAATCATTGGACTTAACTGCTTCTGTTTCCCTTCTATTTCGGATCCACAACAACCAACTTCTATATTCGATTGTAATAATCTTCTTTCTGTTCTACAGCTGCGTTCTTTTTATATTCATTCTCTTCTTAAAAATAACGATGGGTGTTAGTACTTTAATAACGACGAAGAAAGGTGGGACAAGATTCAAGCATAATGGCCGACACCCACTAATTAAAAGCGTATATATTAAAAACTATGTTCCCGTTCCTGTTTCAAGCCGTCGTGATCTCCTTTTCTTTTTAACCGAACTCTTTTGAATGAGAATTTGATTATTGGATCACCTATAATGGACTGCTAATTATGTTGGACTGCTCTTGGACCGAAAATGTTGTTGGGCTTGATTTACTTGTTGGGCCGTCGAGTAGTTTTTTTTAGATGAATTAGAAAACAGAAGAAAATCGGGTTATATGATTTTGGTTGAGAAAAATATTCAGAAAACGTAAGACAGAGGGGTGGTTAAGGGGATTAGTGGTTGAGCTAGGGGTCGGGAGTTCAAGCCCGGTCTATTGTAATTCTTTTTAGGAAAACTTTCCAAGGGTAATTACACTTTTATTTTTAATTCTATTATTATTATTATTATTATTATTATTATTATTATTATTATTATTATTATTATTATTATTATTATTATTATTATTATTATTATTATTATTACTATTATTATTATTTTTATTAATACTAACACAAGTATTATTAGATTATTATTATTATTATTATTATTATTATTATTATTATTATTATTATTAGAACACTTATTATTAGTATTATTATTTTTAGAATCATAATTATTATTATTATCATTATTAAGTATTACCATTAAATTATCTTTTTCAAAATTATTATTATTAACAAAAGTATTTTATTAAAAATTAACATTCTTACGAAAAGTATCATTTTTAGAATTATTATTATTATCAGTATTATTATTATGAGTATTAGTATTAACAATATTTTTATATTAGTATTATTATAACTAGTATTTAAAAACAAATAAGATTATACAAAAATAAACCTAATACATATGATATGACTATATTATTATTTTAATGTAACATATGAGTTCTAAAATGATATCACTAAATAAGTATATATATAATTTATTCGATTACCATTAGATGTGTTAATATGTATATATATATAAATGATATAGGTTCGTGAATCTGAGGCCAACCTTATAATTGATCAATGGTGTTATATGTATTTTTACTACAAAATACAGTATGGTGAGTATATAGTCCCTTTTAAACTCTAAATATTTTGGGATGAGAATACATGCATTTTATGATTTACGTTATGGACACAAGTGATCAAAAATAAATTCTATGTTGAGTTGTACCATGGCATATTTATTTATACTTGGTAGCTAATATTTACATGAGGAAGGTAAACGCGAATCCTGTTGATAGATCTATCGGGTCTGACAACCCCAACCGGGCTGGACGGCCAGTTTTCAACGGTTGCACAGTACTCCGTTTCTGTATACTACACTTGGTACGGTGTAGCGATTATTTAAGAATATGCTGCGATAATTTAAATGTTAAGTATGGTTACCAAGTGCTCAACTACTTTTACATACACTTGCGAGTGTATTATGTTTAAATATATGAAATCTTTTGGTCCATAGTTATAACGCTGCTAGCATCAAACCTATATATCTCACCAACTTTATGTTGACGTTTTAAAGCATGTTATTCTCAGGTACGAAATAAGTCTTTCGCTGTGCATATGCTCATATTAATGACCTTACTTGGAGTCGATCATCGCGATGGGACCAAATGTTGATGACTTCGTCCAGGAGGATTAGGACGGGTTGTTAAAGTTGGTATCAGAGCGGTGGTCTTAGCGAACCAGGTCTTGCATTAGTGTGTCTAACTGATAGTTGATTAGATGCATTAGTGAGTCTGAACTTCGACCGTGTCTGCATGTCAAAAGTTTTGCTTATCATTCCGTGTCGAATATTTCCTGCTTATCATTTTTAGGGAATCACTTGCTTATCATACTTAATCTAGACATATCTTACTGCCTGGATTGCATGAATAGTGTATAGACATAATTCATATCTTAGCGTATCTGATAATTCATATCTTAGCGCATCTATAGACTTGCCTGACATATGCCGTAAATTCCTCTGTAGTCTACGAAATCCTTAGTATTATATATAGATATTCTATATAGCTAGAATATCAACCGATATTCGAAAATCATTTCACATCGAAGATCCCTTCCATCCATCAAATTACTCACTTGGCGATGAACCTGATGCACTTACCGGCGAACCTATTCGAGAAACCATTTTCTCTCTCATTTCTAGAGTATCTCATCACGATTATATACTATCCCATATTTTGAATCTTATTCATCCGCTCGCTCTAACCGCCAATCATCCCGGTATACTAGAAGAAGTCAACAAGCTTCGCGCTCGGGTAGTGGCTTTAGAGAATATGGTGCGAAGGTTACAAACACCAGCAGCAGCACCGGCAGCATAATCAGGACTACCATCAACAACGCCGACAGTACGCTTATCACCCCCAATCACAACCGCATCGTAAACCTCAACATCACAATCTGTATCTCGGATAACAATATCACACGCCTCAATATCACCATCTATACTTCGAGTATGATCTTCGTTCTACATATCGTTCTACATTGATTATTTTCGCTCTACATATCATTCTACCTCATTTATCTTCGTTTGACATGACGATTATGTAATTTCTAAAGTTTTAGAGATTATGTAATCTAGTATTAATGATAAATCAAATGAGTTTAATATCTTATTGACTCATTAAATCCATGATTACATCTGAAGAAAATATATCTATAAGTATATTTTCATAAAGATTGTAATTAAAAATTTCTTTCATACAAACTGTTAATGGTGAAAATATTTTAACGGGTAGGTAGTACCCGAGGAATATTTAGATTTCACATTAATAAGTTACACTGTACATTCTTCGAATCTGATTCAACAGTCATTTACTATCCTACTTACAATCACCGATATATGTATCCGTTCACCACAGAATAACCTTTTCCATTCAAATTTCATATTTGGATTTTGATCTATCAGAATCCAACAAGTGGCATAATGAAGAAAACATTGGACAAATAAAATTTGATAGAAACAAACGGATTAACTAATGGAAATATTGTTAAGATTCCACGCTAACTGTTCCTAGCTAACTGTTCCCAGCTAACTGTTAATTCCGTACTACATTTTAATTATCGCAATTTACATTCTCGCAATTTTAATTTATCGTCATTTAATTCCTGTTATTTACTTTTACGCACTTTAAATCGGGACACATGTACACAATACGTCGGATTAATTCTGAGACAATATGTTGTACACGGGTCATGATATATATTTATTTATTTTACGCACTTTAAATAACGGGACACGTATACAAGGTTTCGACCTATCATATCGACCCATCTATATATATATTTCGGAACAACCATAGACACTCTATATGTGAATGTTGGAGTTGGCTATACAGGGTTGAGGTTGATTCCAAAATATATATATGGTTTGAGTTGAGATCAATACTGAGACCGGTACACGGGTCAAGATACGTATTAATTAATTCGAATATTATATATTAAACTATATATGAACTATTGGACTACTAACATTGGACAATTAAAATGAATTAAAATATTGATTATAACATATGAAACTAAACAATTCTTCAAGTTTGCCACTTGATTTCAACTTAAGCCTCATTTGTACCTCGACAGTTACAATTCGCGTTCAAATATTTCATGATTCTTGAAAACACCTCAATCGAGAGGTTGAACCAACCGCATCTCATCTATGGAAGAAAAGATCTCTGTATATATTTATGCATCTGAAAAACTCTTGAACCCAAAGTCATAGTTTAACCTGTAACTGCGTCGAATCCTTTAGCATTTATTAGCAAAAACAACCTTATGATTTCTTTTCAAAGTAGCCAATTTTGTCACAGCTCCAGCAAGCCAACTTCGATTTTTCGTTCGAATCAACCTTATTATAACTTTATACGATTAGCTTTCCTCATCGTTACCGGAGAACCTTTTATATTTCATCATATTACCATCAGCGTTTAATCATCTAAAAACACAAATCTCCTGAAACCACCTCGGTTTGATAACCAATGACCCAGATCCGTTAACTTTGAAAATGCTGACGAAGCAGCATGTTGTAGATGGTCTTAATGGCCAAAAGTTGGAAACGCTCAATAGAAAATTTAGCACCGAAAAGTAGACTATGCGAAACTATGAAGGCCGTGAACCAATCACAAAGAATAAGTTTGACTTCAAAGGATCCAAATGATTCAGTGTCTACTGAAATTGTTAGCAAACACCTTACTCCTTATTCTAAACCTTTCCAAATAATATTCTTTATCATCATCTTATCTTAGATATTATAAGGTATCATCGTATTTTCATTATAAATATCCTCAATATTTCTGAAGATATTTTCACAATTTTTCTTATCTGAGATCATTTATCTCTCCGTAATATCTGCGTTACAACATAAAAGAAACTGTGTTAGTTTCTAAATTCTGAAACCTCCGAATTTAAAATATGAATGCTTTCAAGTAGTGTTGGAAACTGAAGCATGGATTAGTATAATATAATGACACTTGATCAACGTCATTATATTACAGTAAGTCATGTTGAGTTTCTAATGAAATGTGATGATTCACAGTACCATCATCATGTGCCATGCTACACGGCTCTTATATTCTATTCAAATTCTAAAAATATCAAGAAAATATTTCTTGATGATTCGGTCTTTTCCAGGATATTCTGGTAATTTGAAAAATCAAAATTTGTTCCATTACCATTTCTATCTTAGAGCATTAACAATGTTCATTCCAAAATCCATATGTGTGAATTCCGGACCATTACAAGAGATGCTTAGTTGAAAAGGAGGAAAAGAAAAAGAATGAAGCTCCGAAATGAAAATTGTAGTAAAAATCGCAGCAAATAGGAAAGAGCATTAACTGTGGATGACAATGATTATAGAAGACAGAAGCAGGAACATCGAAGTGTAAGGGAAGATATAAAACCCAATAACGACCCTAAAACTATAAACCGTGCATATAAATACGTATCGCCACGTAAAGGCACGGGAAGATTAATAACACTATAACCCCAAGATAATAGTAGAAGTAAATAAAATCCTCCAGTGGAAGATAAAAGAGAAGGATGACAGATGTGAAGATTAAGAGTATATCAAGAATCAGGATTGGATGGAGCATATTAAGGAATGAGTAGAGGAAGAAAGAATAGAAGTTGTGGAGAATAAGGAAACGAAAGGGGTAGATTTATAGTGAAATATCCGACAGAGAAAATCGAAACAGATTGGCACATTAAATCAAAGAAGATCATAATTTTCTTATTATCCGAAGAATCAAATCTTTTAGATTTCCAAGATTTTCTTTAAATCTCTTAAATCCCGGAAATCAATAATAACTACGTCATCGGTAGAAACAAAAATATTTATTTACTCATTTCACTTTTTGTGATAGCTTCACTCGTACGCTTCACATGATCGAATCGTTTTATTCATATCTCTCAATAATGATAAAACTTCATTATTTCCTCATATTTGTCATGAAAACAT